>NC_064925.1:74200615-75621615 GCF_023897955.1 Schistocerca gregaria
GAATACAATGGAACAAAAATTTTAGCTCCGGTTTCCGGATTTTGGGATTCCGTAATCAAGGAATCAGTGGAAATACGTCTAGCCGATAATCTTATAAATCGTGACAACGGCTTTCAACTGGATAAAAATTGGAATCCTGTTATTAAAATTATACATTCACAGCGGATTAGACAGCGTCATTCGATACTCAATGACTAGATGATCTTTTACTTTCATCACCGAGGGCAGCACGTACAACTCGGCTATGCCGCGCATGTCAACACGTGCGCGAGAATCGGTATAAATACCGCGACTGCACCTGGGCTCTTCAGTAGTTGTGTACTCACCTGATGAAGGCCGGACGTCTCTGGGCAGAAATATCGTGGCAGAATGTCGACGGGATCCGGCTGCATACCCGGAAATTATTAGAAGAACAAATACGCCGGGAAAATCTTTTTACCCATCCGCGAAGTGTACAAGTTAGGTGAGTGGACAACATATTCCTGTCATCTGAAGCACATGCCGTCACCAGTGTCGCATAGAATATACACTCCTGGAAATTGAAATAAGAACACCGTGAATTCATTGTCCCAGGAAGGGGAAACTTTATTGACACATTCCTGGGGTCAGATACATCACATGATCACACTGACAGAACCACAGGCACATAGACACAGGCAACAGAGCATGCACAATGTCGGCACTAGTACAGTGTATATCCTCCTTTCGCAGCAATGCAGGCTGCTATTCTCCCATGGAGACGATCGTAGAGATGCTGGATGTAGTCCTGTGGAACGGCTTGCCATGCCATTTCCACCTGGCGCCTTAGTTGGACCAGCGTTCGTGCTGGCCGTGCAGACCGCGTGAGACGACGCTTCATCCAGTCCCAAACATGCTCAATGGGGGACAGATTCGGAGATCCTGCTGGCCAGGGTAGTTGACTTACACCTTCTAGAGCACGTTGGGTGGCACGGGATACATGCGGACGTATATTGTCCTGTTGGAACAGCAAGTTCCCCTGCCGGTCTAGGAATGGTAGCACGATGGGTTCGATGACGGTTTGGATGTACCGTGCACTATTCAGTGTCCCCTCGACCATCACCAGAGGTGTAGGCCAGTGTAGGAGATCGCTCCCCACACCATGATGCCGGGTGTTGGCCCTGTGTGCCTCGGTCGTATGCAGTCCTGATTGTGGCGCTCACCTGCACGGCGCCAAACACGCATACGACCATCATTGGCACCAAGGCAGAAGCGACTCTCATCGCTGAAGACGACACGTCTCCATTCGTCCCTCCATTCACGCTTGTCGCGACACCACTGGAGGCGGGCTGCACGATGTTGGGGGGTGAGCGGAAGACGGCCTAACGGTGTGCGGGACCGTAGCCCAGCTTCATGGACACGGTTGCGAATGGTCCTCACCGATACCCCAGGAGCAACAGTGTCCCTAATTTGCTGGGAAGAGGCGGTGCGGTCCCCTACGGCACTGCGTAGGATCCTACGGTCTTGGCGTGCATCCTTGCGTCGCTGCGGTCCGGGCCCAGGTCGACGGGCACGTGCACCTTCCGCCGACCACTGGCGACAACATAACATCGATGTACTGTGGAGACCTCACGCCCCACGTGTTGAGCAATTCGGCGGTACGTCCACCCGGCCTCCCGCATGCCCACTATACGCCCTTGCTCAAAGTCCGTCAACTGCACATACGGTTCACGTCCACGCTGTCGCGGCATGCTACCAGTGTTAAAGACTGCGATGGAGCTCCGTATGCCACGGCAAACTGGCTGACACTGACGGCGGCGGTGCACAAATGCTGCGCAGCTAGCGCCATTCGACGGCCAACACCGCGGTTCCTGGTTTGTCGGCTGTGCCGTGCGTGTGATGATTGCTTGTACAGCCCTCTCGCAGTGTCCGGAGCAAGTATGGTGGGTCTGACACACCGGTGTCAATGTGTTCTTTTTTCCATTTCCAGGAGTGTATCAGACGTGTTTTCCTGTGGATGAATCGGTTGACCTATGATCAAATGTTTTCTGTTCCCATTGGAGAGGCACGTCCTTTCGTCTACTAATCGCACGGTTTTGCGGTGCGGTCGCAAAACACAGACACTAAACTTATTACAGAGAAGAGAGACGTCAATGAACGAACAGACAGATCATAACTTTGCGAAAATAAAGAAATTGAACTTGTCACTCGAGGTAAGATTTGAACAAAGGACCTCTCGTTCCGCAGCTGCTCACGCTAAACACGGGACCACGGCGCTCCTGAGCTCACACTCTCCTTAATGTTGCATATCTTGCACATAGACTACTCAGTTTGTATATTTTGTTTATTTTTTTTCATAGTTCCACACAACTTCTACGTGTTTTTTCGATTGATCTGTGTTTAGTTTTTCAAGGCCTATCCGCTGCGTCAACTTATAACTAAATCTGAGGGGGGTGCGATGCGGAGGTTCCCTTGGCAGTATTTCTGAGGGTACGTCCGACGACCTCTTGAGTCCATGCCATGTCTGGTCTCTACACTACGCCGGACGAAAGGAGGTTCGACACGATACTAGGAGGTACCTCACGACTTTTGACACCTCAGTGTGTGTCTGTGGCACCTGTGTGGCATTGCGAATGACAAGCGAGCTGTGGTATACCCGCTGCCCCCTGCATTCTCCGACTCTTGGAGCTCCACACTAGAGATGGGCAAACTCGTTCATCGTTAGAAACTAGTTCACTGCTGATCGTTCTTGTTTGGGAACCGTTCATTTTTACTCGTTCACCATTCATTTGTGCTTGGTATATGGTTCTTATGAAAAACTGAAAACTAGTAGTGTAGGTGACTGAAGGATGGAGGGCATAAAGAGGGGGCACTCACCTCCCCCCTGCAGTATAGAGTTTTCATTCATTACAGAATTCTTACACACTTTTAGAAGTAATTTCTGTGATTTTGCAGAACCTCTCGTTTAACCAACTGTAGCGTTGTGTGGCTGATCGCACTGGAATAATATAGGGTGGCGCACGGAAACCGGCCTCGAATAAAGACTGCTCACCAATTAAGGACGGCGTGTTGTCTGTTACGAGCAGATACAACAAACATGTAATAATTAGGCAGTGAAGAAATAACAAGCTAATGCCAGCAACAATTGCGAAACAATCAATGACGATGTGTAGAGAGCTGGAGAAGAGAAAATGAAAATCTCACGCGACGTGCATAAACTATAGCTCATGTAGTCTTGTTAACCTGTTGGTGGCTGTTTCGCATTTGGATAGACCACAAGTGTCTAGTAAAAAATTCTTCGACGTCCACGACATAGCTTTGCTACGTTGTAAACAATAATCGTTTACTCCCTATATATACTTCACGTATATATACTTATACTGAGTTCGTAGGCTAAGTAGAGACTTCATGGAAGCATAAAATAAAATGTGGTTTTCTCATCATACTTGCGTCACACGCTTCGTAAAAATTATGTTTTTATGTTGCATTACTAAAGTTAATGCAGCAATAATGAAATTAATTAAGTTCGCAGTAATAAAGTTTATGGTTGGAAAGCTCCTTCTGAACAAATGTTTCTGAGATAATAAGTAAATACGATTTTATGGCAATTTATGTCTTTTCAAATGGAGAGGCACCGCTTTTCCTATTGATCGAAAATGACCCACAACCCACTTTTTTTTTTCAAGGAAACCATACTAGCAGGTAGTGCAAATTGGAAACAACCAAACTGAAAAATAATTAGAGCCTTCCTAAATGTAATGTGTTGTATATGAAAGACACACGAAAATCGTTTTATATGAATTTTCTTACCCTAAAAATTAAGCAAATTATTGAAAGTTAGTTGCTAAATCAAATCGATGAAACCAAAAAATATATGAATAACAAAAACAAACTTGCCTTAATATTAGTATGTTTTCTGTTGTTACCTGAACAGACGTACCTAATAGATACAACGTAATTTTTATGTAATTTACGTAAGTATAAAATACTTTTTGATTACCGTTTGTGGACGCTGAGTACCCAGAGCCAAGTGCAATAACAGTTTGGAACACATGTAAAATTGGCGAGCGCAGTGAACGAAACGAGCAACTGGAGACCGAGACTAGCACGCGACCGAGGCTGGAACGAGAACTGCCGAAGTGACCGCCGCGACCGAAATGAACTAGTGAACTATGAACCGATCGTTCCTCGTTCCCGCAACTATAAGTAGACCACCGCGACCGAAATGAACTATGAACCGATCGTTCCTTGGAGTGCGTTCCTCGGTCCTTTCGCTCATCTTGGTGAACCGTTCCTTTGCACCCGTTCTTTCCCGAACTACCCATCTGTTCTCCATACATCGGGCCAGCGACCACAGGCGCGCTGCGAGTACCGGCTAAAGTTAACCTCGGTCGGGCCGTTCGTTTTGAGCTGCGCTCAACCGCGCTCGCTCACGCAGCGGCTGCGCCATTCTGCCGTTCTTCGGCATTCCTGGAAGCGGATAAGGGCGCCGGTGCTAATTGCGCGCCCGCAGTCGGCCTACCGCCTGTGAGGGCGGCTTTGCTAAATTAACACGCGCGTCTGGTCGGCCGGCGGTGCGGTAATGCCATCAATCACCGTCCGCAAGAAGCGTTATTAACAGCCGCCTTCATTAGGTCCCCCTCACGCCCACGGCGCTGCGGGCAGATTGTTTTTGCTCTTCTGGGAAGCGCCGTGCCGCTCGGCGCCGTGCATAATTCACCTCTCCGGCCGATGCCTGCTATAGTCTGGCGCCACGGCCGCTGACGGGGCCTTTCTCTAACGGCGCTCGCTCGCGGCAAATCTGCTTCGTTTTAATGGCAAGGACTGGCTCCACATTGTTCCCGTTCCTCGGGCTTTACTGCGTTCCGAGGCGACAGACTTGCACCTGCCCAGATTTTCTCCATAATGAAAGTAATTATTCGCTCAAAGACCATGACCTCTACCGCGAAAGAGAGTTTTTGATACTCAAGTAACAAGAGAATGGAATCAGATGAAACGATGAAGCTCTAAACGATATTTCTAAGACGTTAATCACACACTGATATAATTTTAATTAATATTGCGTTTATACTGGTTGCTGTGAGAGGCACCCACATGCCTTGCTCATACTGTGGCATTAAGCAGTCAGGCCTGCAAGATGAGTGGTCTGCCAAGCGAGTGGACTCATTCTTATTTATCGAGTAACATAAACTCTAGTACTCACAATTAAGTTACAAGTTATTCTCCTGTTTGAATATTACGCAACGGAAACGGAAACGCACATCTAACTATTAGTAATTTACACAACTCTAACTGTTCACTGCGCACTGCCAATACCACATTTTCTTTCTTATTTAACAGCTTTGATCAACACGTGGCCATCGCACTGAATATGAATGGCGCACACATTATAAACTCTGGGTATCGTGACAACACACTATTCGAAGAAAAAGGCCACCAATCTTTTTCTTTTCACTGTCTTATTTATTCCGACAAATTCTATAACCTACACACACGAATTCTATAAGCTACAACAATAACACATGAGAAATTCCGCCCAGTGGGCATGGCTTTACATTGCTGATTCTCTATCTTATGGTCTCGTAATTATTTAACGCTACAGTGCAATTTCTGGATACGATGGTGGATCTTTTGCTTTATCTCACACTTCGACTCTCACACCCATCATCACGAAAATTTCCTCCAGACCGAGTGGTACAAAAAGGAACATGCATAACCCACTGCCTCTGAAACTATCTTGTTACTCTCCCATGCCAACCACACATACTTAAATTTCATGAAATACATCATACTGGCAACATACAATACAAAGAATAGTCACAACGTTATAATCACATCACTTTCAGCTTTCCCACTTCAATTAGTATTTATCCCAGTTTCAAACGACACTGCCCCACTTCATAACTTTTCTTTCCTACTAAGAACTCTGGAAGATACATGCACGTCTTCCTGTGCAATGCAAGCCAAGTGGCGTTGCTGGATAGACGGCTGACTCAGAATATTATAGTTTGAATCAAGCGTCACATGGAAACGTAACAAGCAAAGTAATATTAAGAACATATTCATCACACACGCGAGTCCTCAACTGATACCATGGACGAGGACTTCTCCTTATGCTTTGTCTCATACACAGATTGAGACACACACAGTACTCACCACGTGGAAGTACTCGTCTCTAATTTCAAGTCCTGCACACGCCATTTCTTAAATATTTCCAACTTATAGTACACACGCCAGTAATTCAGCTTAACTTAAGCACTCGGAATTATTTCAACTTATTGCTACACGTGGTTTCATTGTGATTGTTGATCATTTCCAAAGATTACTACGATCCCCTTAATATTACCTGCCTGACATTTAATTCTCCCCACAAAAGTTCCTGAAATATAGAAATTATTATTCCAAATTACTCTTAAGTATTTCACATACATACCATGTCTCCACTCTTTTGTCTATACGGAGCACACCTAAGACAGGTCTTACCAACACTATATCCAGCGGCAGAGTGCTGAAAACATGGTCGATCTCGCACCTCCGCCAAGGTGGGGGAGCACCATGCTACCGTATTGGCCAGCCACATATCAGGCGTTCATAGCTCAGGTAAATTTCATCTCTTTGGTTCCACCAAAGGTGACCAAAGGACCGTCTCAAAGATGATCATATATTTCACATTCACTATCTGCGGTTAGCAGAGGACCACACATTGATTCATTTCACAGATCGCACCAAATTTTGTGAAGGGATTTATTTTGTGGGAGTGCACAAGTGATCAATTAAATAAATAAATTGTCATTCTTTCCTACACTGGTATCCGGCTTCGGTGTATTAAGTGAAATTGAGTTATTATAACAAAAAATATGTTGTTCTGACAACAATAACGAAGAATGTTGTGCCTATTTTCAATGTCGGGTGGTACTGTACCCTTTCAGCTGGTCAGGAGGAAAGTTAGTTATTAGTATTTTATTAATGATCTCATTCATAAGCAGCCAAAGCACAGTCATCAAGTCTCTCAAGAAAGTCATAATTAAGCTTTACTTGTTTAATCAGAATCGGACGATCACTGTCCTTGCCCGCAGTCTCGATGATTCGAAGCGATCTGCAATCCTGTGTAAATAAAATGTCTTGGTTTTCTTGCGGTGCATAGTCAGTCGGAAAATCTCAGATCAAGCGAAAAGTTTGCTTCGATAGAATTTAATTATCCGATGAAACAATGGACCTCATGGATCTAGTAATTGCAGGTTCGTGTCCAATTCATCGGACGTTCCATTCTGATTACCAACGAAACGACACCTCCGTGCAAATTTCCAGTTTGAGAATGCATATATAATGAAATTCCTTACACACTTTGATGTAAATGTTCAGTATATATTTTCTTGAGTAGCATACAATATATTTTCAATCTCTTTCTTCCAGTAATCTCGATAGCAAAATTACAATTATTCAATGCGGCTATTCGGCACGGAGAAGAGCCTAGAAGTCCTCTCAACACACCAGAGAGAATATTACAAAGAGTAATTATGCGCTCATGAAATAGTAATAGTACTGTACTACTTTGCGCATAGATTCTGGTGTATATTGATCATCAAGTAGGAAACGTAATTCACTCATAGAATTCTGCAGGGATAATTACTAGAATATAAAGAGATATTACAACGAACGTGTAATACGATAGCTCTACTGCTATACTAATTTATTTTGCCTTTTATTTTATTTAGTGTTATATCGTTGAGTTTCTGTAAACGTTGTTGGATTGAATCCATACCATGAGAGTGTTTATTCTTCTCTCTGTTACAAACTTTGATGTCGTTTAGAATGTCGGAAGTTTGACCTATGTAATATGTACGATATGAGCAAATGATATGTTAGTCTTTCTCACTTAATGTCTTTGGTTATTTTTGAGATTGAATAATTTTATTTAAATATTTTTTTGTAGAAATACCCATATATGCAAATGTTCTGTTTTATTTAAAATGTTTGTTTTTTGTTATGTAAATTGCTGATCCTCACTCAGGGTTCTTAATTATTTAATATGTAAAAGGTGTTGTAGTTCCCCTCGGGAACGGAACTGTGTGGCGCTCGCAAATTGTGGTTGACCTAGGTAGAAAAGGTGGAACAAACAGTCAGTCGGGGACGAGCTACCAAACTGTGCACTGCTCATGTAAAAGTAGTATATTGTGCTGGTTCTGAAAGAGGCTTTTCCTGCCGCTTTCCAATGCCTAGGAGAGATGGATAAAGAGCTGAAACTATTCTGAAATTGGTATGTATCATCGCGACCAAGAAATGACATACTCCAGAAATTCTACCTGCAATTCCACCTACCAACATGCAATCGCCACCACATTGCGCACTGAAATGGAGCACTATAGTAATGTACAGTGAAGGATCAGCTTAATGGATGTGTTAGTGTGCTCAAATATAAGGTAATTTATAACTGCATTTATGTGCATTTTGATTTTTCCCTACCACTACACCTCTCAGGTTCCTCTCCATTTGAACTATGATTACCTAGCATCCTAGTTGTGGATAGCCTAAAAGCTAAATAGTTAGTTAAATAATGTTGTTTGATCTTTCGCAAGAAGGGAGTAGTCAGATTTACTGTGGATTTGGTGAAATTGTGGGAGGTAGTGAATATAGTTTTGTGGAAGCCTCCCAGTGACGGAAACAGTACAATTCAAAGTTTTGTGGAGTTTCAAAGTCACCTATTTAATCATTTACTTGAAAGTAGAAGACTGTGGTAATGAAAACAATTTGCTGTTTCTTTTAAAAATGGAAAGTTCTTAAAACTGAGGCTTATAAAGTTTTACTTAGTTAATGATCATGGTACTGCCTGCAGTAAATTTTCAAATGTGCGTCAGTTCCTTGTAAATTTGTCAACATTGTGCCTCACTGCAGTAAAAGTCGTGAATTGCAGTTGTGGAAAGTTATATGTGCTTGCTAAGCACTTGTTTCTTTTGGGTATTGAAAGTGCATATTAATAGTGTAATAGGATCCACAGGTTATCCTTTTCCACTATTTATGAAAACAATAATTCCTTTATTCAAAAGACAGTGAGAAAGAACCTGTTAGTGAATTCCATTTAACTTTCATTATAAATAGAATAGTATTTAGTGGAGAGATATTTAACCTATGACCAGTTCATAATTTTGCAGTGAACTACATTTATAATTTTATATCAGCTAGCAAAATGTTTGAACAATAATACTGAATCTATGTCCAATTAATGATTCTGCAGTGAATATTAATAGTAATGTTATAAAGACCATTCAGTTTGAATAAGCCCTGAAAGTAATAGTGTGTTTCCTTATCTGTTATATTTATGCAAATAGTTTGTTCTGTTCTGTCAGCTCAGATCTTACCGTGAACATAAGCAGGTGTCAGAGTTCATTGCACTCGTGTGTAGCAAAGTATAGGTTGTGTCTTGCCTAATTACGCTGGCGACCGTTTTTCTTGTTCTATGAACAGTGTAGATAGGTAAAATATTGTTTGTACTGTTCAAATACTTACGTAATTCTTTCATTTCCGATAAGCCACCCCCGTTAGGTACAACTCGGTCAACCTAGCAAAATTCCTCTCAAAGGGTAACACTGCTCTGTTGCTTTAAACCATAATTGCTTTAACTAGATAGTTTTATTTCACGACCTGCCTCATACTTTAAGGTTATGGTATAGCAGTAGCAGACGGTAGTGTTATAAACGTAAATAAAGTTAACAGTCTGGATTTCAGCTGAAAGTGGAAAAGTAATTCTGTCGAAGTAAGTGTCGACGAGAATATCAGAGATTACATAGGAAAAGCAGCTTTTTTTCAGGAATTAATACTGACTGTCACCTCAACTGGAGCGAAAGCACAAATAAACTATCCAAGGAAATGTCAGAATTCTGTGCTCTCACGAGTCTTGTAATCGTTGTGTAACAGACAATGTCCTTGTTCAATACTGTTTCTATATGCACTTCACCTTTAGCTATGGAATCATTTCTTTTAGTGGTTCACACAGAAAACGTGGACACACTCTTCAAACTTCTGGAAAGGGCCAATGGAATGAAATATAATTAAAAATATATCGCTTGACAGTTTATAAGGAAATCAGACATTGTTGCACAGGATTAATCTCAGGCAATGAAAGACCATACGAAACACGCTACATACGTAATAGAGATGAAGTAGCATATTTATAATAGAAAATGGTGCAGATTTCACCGCATGGGAAAACAAGACACTACAGATATATAACGTTCATTTTCGACACAGGTTATACTCTCAACATAACGGCACATATCGGACTCCCAATAAGGCACATACCCTCCAGGTCCACTAACGCACGTTTTGCACCTGTTATTCATACTGACTACCAAACTGTTGAGGAATCCTTGGGGAACATTGTCCCACTCCTCTTTCAAGGCGGTTTCCAGTTGTTGCTCGGTTCGGTGAGGGGGTGTTCGTCGAGAAACATGCCTCCGAGAGCATCCCAGGTCTATAGAGATTAGGTCTCGAAAGTATGCAGACCTTTCCATATGTTCAGTTCAGTACCTATCATCGTGTCCAACACCTGTTTGGTCTGTGTGGTCGGGAATTATCGACCATAAACAAAAAGTCGGGACCTATCCCACTCCTAAACAGAAGGACGTGATGCGGAGTAGCCTCCCTGCATACCCCTGTGTTTTAACGGCACGTCGAGCGAAGATAAGCAGCGGTGTTCGGCCATTGTCAATAATTCCTGTCCACACCTTAAAGCCTAGGCTTTACCGACGACGATCATAAACCTTCTGTTGTCTGTAACGTGAATCCCTCTCCCTCCATACCAACTGGTCACCAGAATCACTTCCCACACTGAAGCAGTATTCGTTGGAGAACATCACCCTGGTCCACTGTTGTTGACCCCCAAACAACATGCTCCCTACAACAACGTATGCCTTCGCGACGATGGCGTGGCTTCAGTGGAATTCTTTTAACAGTCTTCCGAGCATAAAAACTAACCTGATTTAATCACCGCGAACTGGTTCTGGCAGGGGCAGGAGTGCCAGTGGCAGTTAAACGTCTGCAGCGCTCTGCCTAGGAGTGATACATGTTCCTTTTGCCCATAGTGGCTACGTATCGATCCTCTTGCGGTGTAGTGACCCATCTATGACCACCGGCCTGCTTTTGCATGGCATTTCCACCTTCAACGGTCTTTTTAATCGGGAGACATCCACTGCTGTGGCCACAGTAGTGATACTTCGAGCGGTCTCGACCCGTCCAACTGCCCCTCCACGATCACAAGTGCTGTGACCACTTTACACGCTGTGCGGTTAGTTAGTGGATACAGGAGCGAGGAACAGATGCCGTCCATGAACAGAGAATTCAGATATAAATTTACTCTACTTCTAATACCTTTATTGCAGTATTTGCAGCATCAGCTGCTAACAGTAAACGTGAATGTAGAAATATATACACACACAAAAGATTTACAAATCTGTGTTTGTTCAGAAGACGGAAGATGTCGAGCCCTGGCCACTATGAAATTATGTAAACGTGATTTAACTAGCAGACACACAAAAATGGGCTCAGTGCAGCAATGTTCGAACTTAAATACACCGGCTGCTGGGCCCTCGAAAGGGGATTATTTATTTATTTATTTATTGTCATTGCAGAGTCATCCACCACCTTAGTAAATATCGCGGGTCGTTTACTGATACAAACTAGAAAATTAGAATTTTAGTACGTTTTTGTTTTTATATAATTAAATTATTAAGTAAAGAAAAAATGAAATCGACAGGAAGTGCAAAATGGCTAAGCAGGGATGGCCAGAGGACAAATGTAAGGATATACAGACTTATCTCACTAGGGGTAAGATAGATACAGCCCACAGGAAAATTAAAGAGACCTTTGGAGAGAAGAGAACCACTTGTATGAATATCAAGAGCTCAGATGGAAACCCAGTTCTAAGCAAAGAAGAAAAAAAATGAGAGGTGGATGGAGCATACAGATGGTCTATACAAGGACGATATACTTGAAAATATTATGGAAATTGAAGAGGATGTAGATGAAGATGAATTGGGAGATACGATACTGCGTGAAGAGTTTGACAGAGCACTGAAAGACCTGAGCCGAAACGACGCCCCCGGGAGTAGACTACATTCCATTAGAACTACTGACGGCCTTGGGAGAGCCAGTCCTGACAAAACTCTACCATCTGGTGAGCAAGATGTATGAAATACCCTCAGACTTCAAGGACAATATAATAATTCCAATCCTAAAGAAAGCAGGTGTTGACAGATGTAAAAATTACCGAACTATCAATTTAATAAGTCACGGCTGCAAAATAATAACACGAATTATTTACAGACGAATGGAAAAACTGGTAGAATCCGACCTCGGTAAAGATCAGTTTGGATTCCGTAGAAATATTGGAACACGTGAGACAATACTGACCTTACGACTTATCTTAGAAGAAAGATTAAGGAAGGGCAAACCTACGTTTCTAGCATTTGTAGACTTAGAGAAAGCTTTTGACAATGTTGACTGGAATACTCTTTTACAAATTCTTAAGGTGGTAGGGATAAAATACAGGCTATTTACAATTTGTACAGAAACCAGTTGGCAGTTATAATAGTTGAGAGGCATGAAAGGGAAGCAGTGGTAGGGAAGAGTGTGAGATAGGTTTTTTGCCTCTCCCCGATGTCTCATTTTTGACACGTCTGTATTCCTTTTTGCCTGCTTTATTTACTGTATTTTTATATTTTCTTCTTTCATCAACTAAAATCAATATTTCTTCCTCTACCCAAGGATTTCTACTAGACCTCGTTTTGTCACCAACTTGATCCTCTGCTGCCTTCACTACTTCATCCCTCAAAGCTAACCATTCGTCTTCTAGCGTATTTCTTTCCCCCATTCCTGTTAATTGCTCCCTTATGCCCTGCCTGAAACTCTGTACAACCTCTGGTTCTTTTAGTTTTCCAGGTGCCATCTCCTTAAATTCCCACCTTTTTGCAGTTTCTTCAGTTTTAATCTACAGGTCATAACCAATAGATTGTGGTCAGAGTCCACATCTGCCCGTGCAAATGTCTTACAATTTAAAACCTGGTTCCTAAATCCCTGTCTTACCATTATATAATCTATCTGAAACCTGTCAGTATCTCCAGGCTTCTTCCATGTATATAGCCTTCTTTTATGGTTCTTGAACCAAGTGTTAGCTACGATTAAGTTATGCTCTGTGCAAAATTCTACCTGGCGGCTTCCTGTTTCATTTTTTTGCCTCACTCCATATTCACCTACTACGTTTCCTTCTCTCCCTTTTCCTACTATCGAATTCCAGTCACCCATGACTATTAAATTTTCGTCACCCTTCACTATCTGAATAATTTCTTTTATTTCATCATACATTTCTTCAATTTCTTCGTCATCTGCAGAGCTAGTTGGCATATAAACTTGTACTACTGTAGGAGATGTGGGCTTCGTATCTATCTTGGCCACAATAATGCGTTCACTATGCTGTTTGTAGTAGCTTACCCGCATTCCTATTTTCCTATTCATTATTAAACCTACTCCTGCATTAGCCCTATTTGATTTTGTGTTTATAACCCTGTAGTCATCTGACCAGAAGTCTTGTTCCACCTGCCACCGAACTTCACTAATTCCCACTATATCTAACTTTAACCTATCCATTTCCCTTTTTAATTTTTCTAACCTACCTGCCTGATTAAGGGATCTGACATTCCACGCTCCGAACCGTAGAACGCCAGTTTTCTTTCTGCTGATAACGACATCCTCTTGAGTAGTCCCCGCCCGGAGATCCGAATGGGGGACTATTTTACCTCCGGAATATTTTACCCAAGAGGACGCCATCATTATTTAATCATACAGTAAAGCTGCATGCGCTTGGGAAAAATTGCGGCTGTAGTTGCCCCTTGCTTTCAGCCGTTCGCAGTACCAGCACAGCAAGGCCGTTTTGGTTATTGTTACAAGGCCAGGTCAGTCAATCATCCAAACTGTTGCCCCTGCAACTACTGAAAAGGCTGCTGCCCCTCTTCAGGAACCACACGTTTGTCTGGCCTCTCAACACATACCCCTTCGTTGTGGTTGCACCTACGGAACGGCTATCTATATCGCTGAGGCACGCAAGCCTCCGCACCAACGGCAAGGTCCATGGTTCATGGGTGGAGGGGTATTGAATAGAATTGGAGAGAAGAGAAATTTGTGGCACAACTTGACTAAAAGAAGGGATCGGTTGGTAGGGCATATTCTGTGACATCAAGGGATCACCAATTTAGTATTGGAGAGCAGTGTGGAGGGTAAAAACGTAGATGGAGACCAAGAGATGAATACACTAAACAGATTCAGAAGGATGTAGGTTGATGTAGGTACTGGGAGATGAAGAATCTTGCACAGGATAGAGTAGCATGGATTGCTGCATCAAACCAGTCTCTGGACTACACAACAACAACATCCTCTTGATGCACCTAGTTTCGCTCATTCGAACCAAATAGCTTCTTGAAGGACGTTACAAGGTATTTTTGATAAATACCGCACTTTTTTCAGCGTTTAAACTGGCTGTAGGTAAGTGCAAACAGCCAAAACCACGTTTAGAGAAACATTCGCAAACATTGACTTTTATCATGCCTTTGACAGTCCGTTGGAGCGACCTTCCACACTTGGTACATCAGGCTTTTGAAAGAGGAGAGCAGGCCCAAAAAGATGATTTACAAGGAACACTGCCTCCTGACGCTTCAGATACGTTGTATTCATTTTAAAATGAAACCGACAAAACGAAACACTCAATTCTCACAATATATACCTATACTGTGTGCAAAAGCACACTGATTACAGATTCGAAACCATTACCAAAGATGTCACTATGGACATTATTTTTAAAATAACTGTATGTTGTGGTTCAAATGCTGTAAATACTATGGGACTTAACATCTGAGGTCATCAGTCCCCTAGACTTAGAAATGCAATAGGATGACCGGAGCAGGTGACATGGTCAGGGTTGTAGGGTGTGGCTGGGTAGAATAATGTGTCTGTTTTTAGCAATCTTCCTCGTTATTGTTGGTTCTTCCAATACATTTTCCGGTTGCTCAGCCCTACCGCTCGTGTTGTGGTGGAGACGTGGTGATGCCCACAGTCTGGGGAATGCGACGCCAGGTTCGGTCACCAGCTGCGCAGGTGGTTGGAGGTTAGAGGCATGAGGCCCGGCCCAGCACACCTCCTGCAGACACGGTGGCTCGTGACGACGCCGGGAGTCGCCGGTGCAGCAGCGGGCAACGCTCTCCGCCGGCTGGTTCTCAGGGACAGCATCACCGATGACGCTGACGTGACAGCGACCGAACGCCCAATCGGTCTAACCGATGCCCTAGAATAGTGAAGACCACTGCTGAATCAGCTGGTTACATGGCGGAGTGTTTATTAGAAGTTTCTCAATGAGTTGCCTAACGCAACCGCGCCACACGCGGCCAACGCCTGAGTAATTCTGTTAATGCTGCGTTCTGATGGCTGCACGTATGCACATACCGATGCTTGTTGCAAAACTGTGTCACCTGGATAACGCACCGGCCAGCCTTCGTCCACTGTCTGCCATGAGGCTGGTGTATCGCGCACTGAAACACACTAAATCACCATTTCGCACCATATTTCCTAACAATTACGCCTTGTCCTCTACAGAACTACTTAAACCTAACTAACCTGAGGAGATCACACACATCCATGCCCGAGGCAGGATTCAAACCTGCTACCGTGACAGCAGCGCTGTTCCAGACTGAAACGCCTAGAACCGAACCGCTCGGGCACAATGCCCGGTTCTGTATGTTGTTATATTAACTCTGTGTAATTTGTGTATGAGCCAAGTACTGTTTGTAACTACAGTTGCTCTCTCCACTTAACCGCCGCGTAAGCTGGAGAGGAGCCTCGTCTCTCCGAAGGGCGTGAAGAGAAGGTGCTTGCATCTCATTGTCAGCGGCTTAATAGTTCACGGCAGCGCCCTCGTCCCACGGTGTCGGCTGTATGGGACGCTGTGGCAAGAGTATTTGAAACTGCAGCCGGCCGGATAGCGGGTAATACTCCAACCCTCCTCTCCACACTTGTAGGGGGGGGGGGGGAGGGGGATGGCTGTTCAGTGGATAGGATGAGGCTGCTTCCTTGGTTGGGGGCAGAGCAGACCAACCTGCTACCCAACATTGCGTCCTGCAACCACGAGGAAAAGTGCCCTGGAAAAGCAGGCGCAGGACGCATCCAACGGCACAGGTAGACAGGTAGGAGCTGCAGAGACGGCGATGATTACCGGACGGTGAGGGCGCCGATGTCCGTGGGAGAGGCGACAGGCGGCGTTGGCGGTAACGGCGTCCCGGGCAGGTGGGCGGGCTCTTCCATCGGTAAGAGGGCCGCGTGTGGAGGCACGCGCTCGCCAAGCTGCGTAGGAGGCTGCGCTAGCCGGCCAAAGTGACCGAGCGGTTCCAGGCCCTTCAGTCCGGAACCACGTGACTGCTACGGTAGCCGGTTCGATCCTGCCAAGGCCATGGATGTGAGTGATGTCCTTAGGTTATTTAGGTTTCAGTAGTTCTAAGTACTAGGGGACTGATGACCACAGACGTGAAGCCCCAAAGTACTCAGAGCCATTTGAACCATTTTGAGGCTGCTTCACGGCGGCAGGACGTCATGCAGTGAAGAAATCTGAAACAGTCTGATCTGTGGCAGGATCACTGTATTCACGGAACCGTGACTGATGTTGCTGCGAGCCTACAGTGGCGTGGATACTGCACTGCGCCCTGCCAGCTGGTCTGAGAACAGCGCCGGATGCCCATAAATGAGGCTCGTTGTACCCACGATATTGAACTCTGAAGCTCGGGTGAAACGTCATGGACACGTCTGAAGCTGGAGCCGAGTGGTAAGAACGAAGCAAATGCAGCAGTGTCTGATGGCATCTCACATGCAAACGATGTGCTGTCGAAACGTCAGAAGCAGGCGAAGTACGGTGTAGAGATTGGTCGTTACCGAACTAACGGGTCCAAAGGACAAGATGAACGGAACGAGCGATGAATGAACTCTAAGGAATGGTCTTTCATAGTCAACTACAGTCGCGGATGTACACCTATAGTTCCCAGGAAAGGGAAACAGTCGGTCTCGTTCCTGCACCGGCACGTCGGCCGATGTCGTTCCAGCCTCTGTCCCATTTCTTTCTGTCTCGGTCACGGCTTTCCACGTATAGTTCCCGGGAATGGGAAACGGTTGGTCTCGTTCCCGCAACGGCATGTCGGCCGGTATCGTTCCAGCCTCTGTCCCATTTCCTTCTGTCTCGGTCATGGCTTTCCACTAATAGTTCCCAGTAATTGGGAAACGGTCGGTCTCGTTTCCGCAATGGCACGTAGGCCAGCCTCGTTCCAGCCTCAGTCCCGTTCCCTTCTGTCTCAGTCCACTAATAGTACCCGAGAATGGGAAACAGTCGGTCTCGTTCTCGCAACGTCACGTCGGCTGATCTCGTTCCAGCCTCGGTCCCATTTCCTTCTGTCTTGGTCACGGCTTTCCACTTATAGTTCCCAGTAATTGGGAAAATGTCGGTCTCGTTCCCGCAACGGCACATTGCCCGCTCTCGTTCCAACCTCAGTCCCGTTCCCTTCTGTCTCAGTCACGGCTTTCCACTAATAGTTCTCGGGAACGGGAATCGGTCCGTCTCGTTCCCGCAACAGCATGTTGGCCGGTCTTGTTCCACACTTGGTCGTGTTCCCTTCTGACTCAGTCACGGCTTTCCACCTGTAGTTCCCGGGAACGGGATTCGGTCGGTCTCGTTCCCGCAACGGCACTTCGGCCGACGTCGTTCCAGCCTCGATGCCATTTCCTTCTGTCTCAGTCACGGCTTTCCACTTACAGTTAGCAGGAACGGGAAATGGTCATTATCGTTCTCGCAATGGCACGTCAGCCAGTCTCGTTTCAGCCTTGGTCCCATTCCCTTCTGTCTCAGTCATGGATTTCCACATATAGTTCCCAGGAACGGTAAACGGTCGGTCCCGTTCTCGCAACGGCACGTCGGCCGGTCTCGTTTCAGCTTCGGTCCCATTCCCTTCTGGGTCAGTCACATTATTCCGAAGAGATGAACTGTTGTAGTGCACCAAGTAAAGGGTGATTTTTATTGAACTTGTAATTATGTAATAGGCGTATTTAAACTGTTTTAGCATGTAATTATCTGAACTGTTTCTTATTTAAATTGTTTTGTTAATTAAATTGCATTGTGTATTATTGAGAAAGAGCGGGAAACCGCGCATAGATACATTTTGAGAAAGAGCGGGAAACAGCGCGCAGTAATACATCTGTAATGGTAGCAGGGATTGTCTGCACCAAAAACCATTGTTGGCGGCGAGACCGCACTTTTGTAGCATTGAGCGTTGGAAGCGAGCAGTTGCGAGTAAGATGTGAGACGAGGCAGTCGTAGCTAGCGAGACATGAGAGGAGGTCGCTATAAGCGAGGTATGAATTAACACTTTGAAAGAAGCGGTGTGCTCGCCAGCCACTCGCTATATGTAGCGCAATGCTAATTTTTAAGAATTTTTGTAAAGAACTATGCCCCTTGTAATTGTTTGTCAAGATCATTCTCAGAATATAGTTATGTAATTTTGATGGAAAATTAGGTATGTAGCGCAACGCTACTTTTTAAGAATTTTTGTAAAGAACTATACCCCTTGTAATTGTTTGTCAAGATCGTTCTCAGAATATAGTTAACTTCTACCAGATTAAATGCATTAAGAATTTTCTATCCCAAAATCATTCACGTAAATGCTTTACGGAATTTATTGTTATCTTAAAAGAAAAGTCTAAACTGAGCTTCAGCTTTTATCAAATCTAAATTAACTTCAACTTAAAGAATTCCAGTCACAAAGTATTATGAAACTCCACCAGCAGCTTATAATTATGTTAAAGAGAAGTAAGTATATTCATTCCACAGTTTGCTGTAGCAGTCAGATGGCGATCCAGTATAAATAATTAAAGGTAAGAATCAGTCTTAATAATTTCAGGTAACGACTGAGGGCCACGGCGACAGCACATTTTATGTTTCGTCGTAATAATCAGCAGGTAGTCTTGACAGAGCAGCAGTTAAAAGATTTTAAGAGACGCAGCGTTCAGTCAGCAAGCAAACGTTCATCCAATATTAGACGGGAAGGTTTCACTTGGCGATATCCATTCAGTACGACATTTTAGTGAATCTACTGTGGATATGAATATACTGACTTTGATAATAGTGTGAATAAGTTACTGTTAAGTGGCGCAACGCATATACTAAAGTGTATAACTTTTATTCACAGGTCATCGGCAATTCTGTTTGCTTTATTGATTCGGCGTTGAAAAGTGTTTGTTCAGTGTTGAATCCGCTTTGAACAGTGATATATTTTGTTGCGTGTGATGATTATAGACAATGTCCCGCAGAATAATTAGTCGTTCTCAAACTGATAAAACTTTTTGTTGCGTGTGATGATTATAGACAATGTCCCGCAGAATAATTACTCGTTCTCAAACTGATAAAACTGTACAAAATACTGACGAGAGATTCTTTTCTGGAATAGGCACTAATAATACGTGTGAAAACCCTGATTCTGAAACGTTAGGTGAACAGACATTTAATAACCGTAACAATATGGAAGCGTTTAACGAACAAGTAACTTCAGAAATGCCCACAGACAATGAAACGGTAGTGCAAAATAATTTGGCATTAAATGCAACAGACGGTACACAGTCACAAATTCCGCATAGTAGACATAACAGTTTCAGTAACGAAACCACTACAATGCAGTCAGACAGAGAGACTCCATTAAGCACTGATTTAGATTCAAACGGTACACAGCTACACAACCTGCGTAGCAGATCCAACAGTTCTCATGACCAAAATTCCGAAATTACGGAAAACGTGACGCAGTCACAATCATCTGAGGATGTTCAAATGAACACAGATCTACAGCTTTTAACAACGAATACAAACACACACAGAAGTCAATCCGAAACGGATCCAATAATGGCATTTTTGCTACAAATGAGACAAGACATGAATCAAAACTTTAACAGAGGGTCACAAGAATTAGAAAAAAGGTCACAAGATCTAAAAAACGAAATTACGGCAGAACACGCACACACAGATCAGAAATTAGACAACATGTACCAAAATCTAAAACACGAAATCAAAGTAGAAATTCAAACAGTCGCTGAAAAATGTTCACAATCAACACAAGAATTACGCGACAAAATTCAAGAAATATCCGATAACCAAGCAACATTTGCAGTTAGTATACGGGAAACAATGACAGAAAACTTTGCTAAACAAAACGCTCAGATTGATGAACGTTTTAACAATCACACAGAAAACTGTTTGATACGTCACCGTAAACTGGTGCGATCGCAGGATAAAGAACGAAAAGAATTACTACAAACAATCACTAAACAGCGTCAGGACGACAAAAAGAAAGTGTTTGCCCAGGGCAAAACATATGTAGACAATCACATACAGTCGATCTCGGAAGAAATCGAAACGGTCAAAGAAACAAATAATCAAATACAAGACAGGCTTACAGAAATCCAAACACAGACAATCGATGTGAAAACTTCTACAGACACTGAAATCCAGAATGTTAAAGATAAATTAACAGAGGACGTTCAGACACTAACTGACAAAATAGAACACATAGAAATTAACCATGACACAGAAAATTTAAAGGCAGATTTTAAGAAAGTCACCAAAAGCAACCGTAAATTACGAAACGAACTGACAGAAAAGATCAATGAACTCACTACAAGAATAGATCTTTTAGATACTAACAATGACGAGAGATCAGACGACACTGCACCAGTCCCAGTGCAACAGAACTCTAATAGTAATAACACGCCATTGACAAATATACAACAAACTATCACAGATCTAAAATCGCGTAATGATTCATTGCATCAGCAAATAAATTCTCTACAGCAAGAGATAGCGGACGCACAAGAAACCGCCGCACATAATCATTTTCAACAGAACACACACCGTTACGAAATGCCTCAGATCCATAATACATATAATGTTGGTAGACTTCAGAGAGTAAGAGATTTTACCCAGGAAGAAAGACACCCGAATCCATATTCAAGACAATACGACAACACTTACACACACAGACATGACAGTTTTGATCACAAACATTTTCTTTCAGTTAGAAAGTTTAAAACATTTAAAAACGACAGGGCGCAAATACATCCGTTGGATTTTATCCAACAGTTCAGGGGAGCACATCCACCATCATGGCCAGTACAACATAAGTTAGAATTTATTGTCAGTTTTCTTGAAGGAGAACCAGCACGACGAATGCGACCAATTGCTAGACAATGTTTTTCCGTAGAAGCATTTGAGGAAGCATTTTTATCAGTATATTGGTCTGACACTACACAAAACAGCATCAAAGATCGGCTACTTAGTTTGCCAAACTTTGAAAATTCTACCTTTCCAACAATCACACAATTTTTCGAGTACATGGTGGAACAGAACCAGTACCTCAACGAGCCATACAGTCAATCGGCATTAATACAGCTTTGCATTTCAAAACTGCCCAGAGCTTTGAAAGTGTCATTACTGACAGGGCAACAAAAGGACAATGTATCCGCTTTTAGAGACATCTTACAACTATTAGAAGCACACCAGGCAGACTACGCATTTGTTAACAAAAATTTTTCACGACAGAACGGAAAACAAACAAACTCAGCTACTTTTGAACAAACACGATTTGGTAATAACAATCCGAGTAAACGCTTTCGCAGCGAAAATGACAACGAAAACAGGAGTAATGAAAAACATTATACTGACACGGTAAATTTATATTCAGGACAGCAACAGAATCCGAGACTTAACACGCAACCGAATAGGTCAAATTTCCATATGAATCATCGCTCAGATAATGCGACCGGGGAAGGCCATTACGCGGGTCGACCGCAAAATGAACAAAAACAAACGTTTCTACGGGGTGCAGATGGGCTGCCGTACAGTCACAGTTATAACGACAGGAGAAAAGAAAACGAACACAGACCGCCGAGGACGTTCCACAATGACAATTTTAACGGAAACTACAACAGGGCCCAACAGCTGCGTTACCGTATGAATGTACCAGACACCAGATTTCATCCACCAGACACTGCTAATAATCAAAACGGCAGAACTGTACAGTTGATAGAACACATACCAAACTCCCAAGCTGAAAATCACATATCGGAAGAATTATGACTAGAGAAAACCTGCAATGAATCTCTTAATGTCGATACTATGAAATCACACAGAGAAAACATAACGACCGAAAATGCCATTACATTTGACGACTTGAGAGACACATTGTTACAGGAAAAACCAATCCTACAGAAAACAATATATCACCCAATAATAGAGATAAATTTACAGTCGCACAATATTTTAGCGATAATTGATTCAGGTTCACCTATGTGCGTAATTAACGAAGACACATTTAACAGATGCAATAGCAATAATGATTACCCAGTATTTCCTTTAAACAGAACGAAGGTCAAGGGAGCTTTTGCAGGAAAAGGCATTGAAGTTAAAAGACAGACACAATTAACATTTGTTTTTGCAGGGGAACGTTCCACAGTGATTGTTGGATAGTTCCGAATTTAACAACAGACATGATATTAGGAATAAATTTTCTTGTTCAGTACGATGCGAAGATTGACTTCAAATCGTCATACCTCACACTACAAAAGGAAAACAGGGAAGTGATCGTAAGATTTCAAAACACAGTATCCTCCGAAGAACAAAATATGCACAGGATCGAGATTATTACTGATTCTCAAGATAACGATTGTTATATCGCACTATACACGAACACACTTAATAATGACTTGGTAGAGGAACAGGAGTACAATATGTTCGAGACAATTACACGCAAGGTAGACAATAGTGTAGCAAAATGCGACGCAGAACGCACAGAACTTGAAAATATTCTGGTACAAAACAAAGCAGTTTTTGCCAATGTTCCAGGAACAATGACAGGATTTATGTACGAATTTCAGGTGAAACCACACGAGACTTTCAAAGCAAAGCATTATCCAATCCCACACATACACACAGAAGCAGTTAAGAAAGAATTACGAGCAATGATCGATCAAGGAATAATAGAACCAGCAGCCAGCCAATATATAAATCCACTACACATTGTTGAAAAGAAGGATGGATCACTACGTTTAGTTTTAGATTCACGTCAAGTTAATAAAATAATCATTACAGAAACCGACCGACCACAGACGTTAGAAGAGTTACTGCAAAAATTTCATGGCACCTCCATTTATACTACACTCGACCTCAAATCAGGGTTTTGGCAAATCCAACTACACCCAAATTTCCGAAAATATACGGCATTCCTTTGCTTTGGGGAATGCTATCAATTTTGTAAACTTCCGTTTGGACTAACGATTTCGTCTGCCGCCTTTATACGAGGCATGAATACTATTCTACCACAAGATCTGAAAAACAAAATTACTACATATGTCGATGACATTTTAATTGCAGCAGAAAACTGGGAACAACGCAATCATACTCTTCAACAATTACTGAATACATTCGAGCAGAATGGTATAACTATAAACTTGCGTAAATCTGAATTTGGTAAAGCGTCAATAAAATTTCTAGGGCACATTATCTCACAAACAGGTATCGCACCAGACCCTGACAAATTGCAAGCACTGAAAGACATCGACGTGCCAACAAACAAAAAGGAACTTCGGAGCTTTTTAGGTCTTATCAATTATTTTAGAAAATTTATCCACTACAAAGCATTAGACACGCCCTTGCTATACCAGCTTACAAGTAAAAACACACTTTGGTCATGGAATGAAGACGTTGAAGCTGAATTCGAGAACTTGAAAGAAGCATTATTAAAAGCACCTTTGTTATCACACCCTGACCCAACACAAAACTTTTCCGTTGCAACAGATAGTTCAACCACAGCACTAGGAGTACATATTTTCCAAGAAATAAAGGAAGAAGATAAGACAGTCGTGAAACACATTGCTTTTGCAAGCAGGATACTTTCTCCAGCAGAGCGCAATTATTCTGTAACAGAATTAGAGACACTGTGTGTAATTTACGCTTTTAAGCGATTCCGTCATTTTCTATATGGCCGACATACAACAATATATACCGATCACCGAGGAATCCAGTTTTTATTGTCAGCAAAACTTACGCACGATAGATTAAGCCGCTGGAAATTATACTTACAAGAGTTTGATTTTACCATTATACACATTCCAGGCACGCAGAATACTGTTGCCGATGCATTGTCGAGGTCCATTCACAATAAACGCATGGAGAAAGAAAATACCTTTTGCTACAACAACCATAGTTTTATGTATATTAAACAAATAGCTTTCGAAAACTTTATATCAGCAGCATTACAGGATATAGAGAGAGAACAGCAGAAAGATGAAACACTGAAAGAGATTGTAACGCTTTGGAAAGACAGAAGTAACGCTAAAGTCAGACTTCATTACACTGTACATCAAAATATACTCTTTATTCGATCATACCAAGACGGTAATAATTGGCTTTTATGCATTCCGGAAGGGATCGTAAATAAACTGATATGGTATACACATCTAAGTTATGGACACTACGGAGCGAGGAAATGCTTTCTGATTCTGCGACAAAATTGCCACTTTAATAACATGGAAAAACACATAAGAAAAGTAATAGCATCATGCAAGATATGTCAAAAAGCTAAATCATCAACAGTGTCACACATTCCACCATTGTATCCCATCATACCGGTTAAGTTAAGACACATGGCAGCAGTGGATCTTTTCGGTCCAATCCCCAGAACAAATAATGGTTATAGTTATATTTTTGTAGCTGTAGAACTAACATCCAAATTTGTAACATTTTCTCCACTAAGGAAAGCAACAGCAAGAACAGTATCAAGAGCGTTTGTAAGAGATTTTCTATCAGTAGTAGGACGTGTACAGAAGGTTATTTCGGATAACGGTCCGCAGTTTAGGTCAGACGTATGGAAGAAAATGTTAGAAAGTAAGAACATAACACCTATTTACATATCAAGATATCACAGTTCTTCCAACCCATCAGAAAGAATAATGAAAGAGATCGGGAAGTTATGCAGAATTTATTGTCATAAAAGACATACAACATGGGATAAATATATTTTACAGTTTCAAGAAGTGATAAATGCAATACCCAATGAATCTACGATGCTATCACCAACCGTAATACTGACAAATGAAGACCCACCGAACAAAATTACCGAACTAATTACTTTTCCTAAGACGCGTAGGCTTCGACATTGTGAAATAATAGACACAGCATTAGCAAACACTAAAAGAGCTGCAGATCGGCGGAAGAAACAACAGAAGCAGGTAAGTCGACTACAGAAGTACGAGATTGGCGACAAAGTACTGATTCGCACTCATTTTCTTTCCAACAAAGGTAAGCACAGATGCCGTAAATTCGAACTTCTGTATGCAGGCCCTTACAGAGTTCGTAATATTCCACACGCTAATGTAGTGCATGTGGAAACGCTACGTAAGAAGAAATCATTAGGGAATCATCATGTATCCAACGTGAAACATTTCTTGACTTAAATTTTTGCATTTCAGCTGACGAAAGGACGGCGTGACACGTAAGTATGCAACAATGGTAGTTTCAGGGCGCTTCAGTAACAAACAAAGCCGCGACACGCAGCGGGCCGCTAATATTTCACCGTACCTTAAAGAACACAGCAGTACTTAATGATGCTACGCCAGCCAAGACAAATAAAAACACGAGAAACATTTCCTAACTTAAAGAGAACATGCAGACAACGACACGACGTATGAATTTGTGCACTGAGAGCTCATAAATGAAAGAAATTTTTTTTATAACGTGACATAATTACTTAAGAAAATGTAGATTTTTGCAATAGCTAAACTGATAATATAGATCGTTCATTAATCAATTATTTTAGTGGTAACATTAACATGTACTCTTTATTCCAGAATGCAGCATTGTTGTCACACGTCATCAAAATGAAACGTAGTTTTAGTTAGAATAAGGATGTGAATCTTTAGGTCACGCAGATAGCTGACGCTAATTGTCATTACAGAAATTTTATAGGTCATGCCGGGAGCTGACGTGATTTTGCAGCAGTTAATATTATGATAAAGTGTTTTATAGGTCATGCCAGGAGCGGACGAGAAGTACCAGAAGATGTTTATTGAAGTCATGCCGTGCGCTGACGTTAATTAATGCTGAATGTTTATAACAGGTTATGCAGAGAGTTGACACAGATGCAGAAGAAGAATGTGTATGTTATGTTAGTATATAAGAAATGTATAATGTTAAGAAATAATTTTGCTAGCATGTGACACATTGCAACACTATGGATGGGGACCACACATTACAATGTCTAACCAGAATAATGTTTACCTTAATTTTCAGCTGCAAAAGAATACTTTAAATAATTTTATGACAGTAATTTTTTTGTATATTATGACCTGACATTTGACGACTCATAACTGACGACTACACCCCTGAATGGAAGATAAAATTTTAGGACAGTAAGTCAAGAAATGCATTGTCAACAAAATTTATAATTAATGATGTAAGAAACTAAGATATGTAAATACAGAATAAGTAATAATGTACTTGTCTATAACAAATCTGTATACTATCAAATACTGAATAAGTAGGAACTTTTATGTCTTTTATATATGGGAATAATTTTCTGGAAGAATTCTTAAATTAAAACTACATATTGTTACAAATTACGACACAACATATTTTGTCATAGGGAAAATTATTTGGTAGTCAAATTATGGTACCAACAATGTCCGTGAACCCATTGCCAAAACAATTTTACCCGTACCTTAATTCCTGTGCATCCCCATGGTTATTGAGCACAGAATCAGTGAATTGTGAAACACGTGACTTCAACCAATGATGTTCTCGACGAGGTGTTTGCATACCTAGATGCACACCACAGCCCGATATATGTCAATTGGTGCCTGCATACCTAGATACACACCACAGTATGATGTACGACAATAGGTGTTTGCATACCAAGATGCACACCACCAACCTTAATGGACCATTGGAGATGGAACTTAATCCTGATGTGGCTGCGGCAACTCAGGCTATTCGACGACGTACTTAGTGTTTGGGTACACTAAAACTATGGAGCAAGGCGATGATGGAACCACATGGCGAAACCTGGTGTTGTGCTATGTGAGGGAAAGGAACAGACTTTTGAGTGCATTCACAGACAGTTGCCAGTGCTTTGACCATGCTATCCAATTCCTTTTGTACCTTCCTTAATTGTGGTACTAAGAGATGCCAATTTGAATTAAATGTTTCATAATGTAAACTTTCAATTGCTTCATATGATCTGTATATTGATTTTCACATTTACTCTTATTCTTGTTGTTAAATTTAAGGGAACCAAATTTTACTTGATGTACAATTCCTACTAAAACCCTTTCTATTTACATATTCTCTTTATTAGAGATAGACAAATCATTTCGTATGACAGCATTTGTGTATACACTTTGTTCAAACTATTTTCTATAATCAAATTTTATACTTATGTTGAGTTCATATGACTCAACAACGTAGTAAAATTTTAAGAAAGCCGAGTAGCGGCATATGTAATTATGTAATAGGCGTATTTAAACTGTTTTAGCATGTAATTATCTGAACTGTTTCTTATTTAAATTGTTTTGTTAATTAAATTGCATTGTGTATTATTGAGAAAGAGCGGGAAACCGCGCATAGATACATTTTGAGAAAGAGCGGGAAACAGCGCGCAGTAATACATCTGTAATGGTAGCAGGGATTGTCTGCACCAAAAACCATTGTTGGCGGCGAGACCGCACTTTTGTAGCATTGAGCGTTGGAAGCGAGCAGTTGCGAGTAAGATGTGAGACGAGGCAGTCGTAGCTAGCGAGACATGAGAGGAGGTCGCTATAAGCGAGGTATGAATTAACACTTTGAAAGAAGCGGTGTGCTCGCCAGCCACTCGCTATATGTAGCGCAATGCTAGTTTTTAAGAATTTTTGTAAAGAACTATGCCCCTTGTAATTGTTTGTCAAGATCATTCTCAGAATATAGTTATGTAATTTTGATGGAAAATTAGGTATGTAGCGCAACGCTACTTTTTAAGAATTTTTGTAAAGAACTATACCCCTTGTAATTGTTTGTCAAGATCGTTCTCAGAATATAGTTAACTTCTACCAGATTAAATGCATTAAGAATTTTCTATCCCAAAATCATTCACGTAAATGCTTTACGGAATTTATTGTTATCTTAAAAGAAAAGTCTAAACTGAGCTTCAGCTTTTATCAAATCTAAATTAACTTCAACTTAAAGAATTCCAGTCACAAAGTATTATGAAACTCCACCAGCAGCTTATAATTATGTTAAAGAGAAGTAAGTATATTCATTCCACAGTTTGCTGTAGCAGTCAGATGGCGATCCAGTATAAATAATTAAAGGTAAGAATCAGTCTTAATAATTTCAGGTAACGACTGAGGGCCACGGCGACAGCACATTTTATGTTTCGTCGTAATAATCAGCAGGTAGTCTTGACAGAGCAGCAGTTAAAAGATTTTAAGAGACGCAGCGTTCAGTCAGCAAGCAAACGTTCATCCAATATTAGACGGGAAGGTTTCAAACTATATGAAATAAAATAGTCAAAACTTCTGAATTGTTTGCTTTAGGACCTTTAAACTCCACGGTTGGCCGCAGGACAGGATGGGAATTAGTATGCGCTGTATCGTTTCATTCAGCAAGGAAGGCGACTTTCATTTGGATGGGTTCGTCAGTCAGCAAAACTGGCGTATTTGGGGGTCTGAGATTCCGCATTTCACGATCGAGAAGTCTTCTGCACCCTCAATGGGTGACTATGTGGTGTTCATCGACCAGTCACAGAACAATCGGTGCGATATTCCTTGATGGTACGTTGACTACCGATCGGTACATGAAGGTTTCGGAAGACGATTTCATCCCCATTATCCAACCTGACTCTGATTTAGACAAGTTGTGGTTCATGCAAGGCGGAGCTCGACACCGTCGGAGTAGAAGAGTGTTTGATGTCCTGTAGGAGCGCTTTGGGGACCGCATTCTGGCTATGGAGTACCCAGAGGCCACTGGCATGGGCCTGGATTGGCCGTCATATTCTCCGGATCTGCACACATGCAACTCCTTTTTGTGGCTCTATATTTAAAGACAAGGTGTTCAGCAATAACACCGAAACCATTGCTGAGCTGAAAACAGCCATTCTGGAGATCATCTATGGCATCGATGTTCCGACACTTCAGGGGTCATGTAGAATTTCTATTCGTCTGCGCCATATCATCGCCAATGATGGTAGACGTATCGAATATGTCGTAACCTAAATCCGAATACCTGTAGTGACGTTTACATGTTGAATAAAGTGTGTGCACCCCGAATTTGTAACTAATTTACTTTTTCTTTTTTGTATAGTGTAAGTAGGCTGTTTAGGTTTTCTTATTGGTAACGCCAGGTAGCGCTCTGTATGAAAATCATTGGCTGTGCCGTGTGCAGTCTGTGGCTGGCTGACATTGTTGCTATACTGCTTGACTCTTCGGTGAAGGTATGTTCTCGAAACTTTAACAAAAGCCCGTACCGAGCTACTGAGCGTCTCTCCTGCAGAGTCTTCCACTGGAGTTTATCTATCATCTCCGTAACGCTTTCGCAATTACTAAATGATCCTGTAACGAAGCGCGCTGCTCTCCGTTGGATCTTCTCTATCTCTTCTATCAAAGTGTTTGTAGTTTTGGGCAGCGGCAGCTGGATGCTAACAGCGCGTAGCGTTGCGCAGTTGGAGGTGAGCCGCCAGCAGTGGTGGACGTGGGGAGAGAGATGGCGGAGTTTTGAAATTTGTAAGAATTGGTGTCATGAACTGATATATATATTATGACTACTAAGGTAAATACATTGTTTGTTCTCTATTAAAATCTTTCATTTGCTAACTGTGCCTCAGTAGTTAGTGACTTCCGTAGTTTGAATCTTTTAGTTAGCTGGCGGTAGTGGCGCTCGCTGTATTGCAGTAGTTCGAGTAACGAAGATTTTTGTGAGGTAAGTGATTTGTGAAATATATAAGTTAATGTTAGCCAGGGCCATTCTTTCGTAGGGATTTTTGGAAGACAGATTGGGTTGCGATAAAAATATTGTGTGTCAGTTTAAGCACATTCGTGTATAATTGTTCAAAGAGGACGTTTCACATAGACCAGTCTTGTATAATTTTTCTAAGGGGACTTTTCATATGTCGACCCTTAGCCAAGGATACTTCACTGGAATCATCTGATTTTTTCTTGTTGTTTGTGTAGTTAGTGTAGCCTTTGTTTATTGCTAGCGCGTAATTGTAGAGAGAATCTCCTTTGTAGTTGCAATTTTTCATTGTTGTACAGTAAAACAGTTGTGGCATGCATATAGATTTGCACCAAGTATTTCGCAGCTGCGCTTGCAATTAACTAGATATTATTTTCAGTGCTATGTTAATGTTTTCTCTTATTTTTGCTCTTCTAATTGTGTTTTTATGGGTTGTCGTGTGAAATATTATGACAATAATGGCGTGTGAAAAACGTAATACTAGGCTCCAAAGTAAACTGAGAAATGACAGTGAAGACGAAAGCAGTGTGTTAGCGCCACCATGTAATGAATTAACTAATGTTCAAAGTAGTAATTTGGTAGTAGTGCATAGGGAAATGGAGCGGGCTGCAAATAATCGTGTAGGCAGTGAAACAATTAGTGAACAGAGAAGCATTATCGATCGCTCGGTCGGCAACAGCTCGAGTCAGGAATCCGAAATGACAGGACACAATCTAGGAAATACTGTACATTCAGGTTTTGCGTCCTCACCGTTTTCTCAAATAAGTCAAGACCCATTTTCTGCTTGTCAAAATGTGAATGTTGCCGGTGCAAATGCACTGCCGAAAAGCATAGAGGAACAGATTCCAGACACTAATACATTATTATTGCAATTAATGCAACAAATGAAACAAAATCAGAGAGAAACACAACAACAGTTAGACACAATGGATCAAAATCTTCAAAAGTTAGACACAATGGAACAAAATCTTCAAAAGTTAGACTCAGTGGAACATACGCTTGAACAAACACATGAAGATTTAACTAATGAGTCACATAAAATCGAATCGAAATGTCAAAAAGTCTGTAATGACGTAAAAACACAAATTTGTGAGCATTTTCAACCTATTTTTTCGCGGCATGAAAATGCATTACAGAACCACGAAGCAGCCATAAAAGAACTCCAAACTATTGTTCGTGAAAATCATGAGACCTTGCAAGCTAAAATTGACTCAGTTGCATCTACCGATAACTAAAATGACACAGTAGATACTCTGAAAATTGGTTCAGAAAGACACATGGAGGAAATTAGTTCACTATCTGATAAAGTAGCCGAACTTTCAGAACAGTTCACTAACTTATCTACAAAGGTAGATGATGATCTGAATGACACAAAACCTGTAGCCTTCACTGACACTGAAGAGTATGAACAAAATAGAAAATTCAAACAGAATCAAAATAAAATCAACACACGGTACAAGAATTACATATTTCAGAGGACACTCGCGCCCCAGTACGGGAAGAGGGGTATAGAAATACAGAACAACCACAAAATAATGACACAGGATATTTCGTAAATCATGAAAGAAATTGGCAAGGTACATCGAATTTTGAGATGGAACCGCCGAAACGACGTAACAATGACCGACATGCGACTCGCCGACATGATGATTTTGAATATAAGCTGTTCATTACTACACGTAAATTCAAAACATTTAAGAAGTCTGGCAACGACATTCATCCACAAGCGTGGCTTCATCAATTCTCTCATTGTTTTCCTCCCAACTGGTTATTAGAACACAGATTAGAATTTATGTGTGGCTACTTGGAGGATGAACCAGCTGTAAGAATGCGATCGGTCATTCACGATTGCCACAGTGAAGGAGAATTTTATCATGCCTCCCTCTCAGCATATTGGTCTCAAGCTACACAAGACCGAGTAAAACATAGTATCATTATGATGAAACATTTCAAACAATCTGAATTTTCACGTCTTGTCAAATATTTTGAAGACATGTTGCATAAGAATCAATATCTTTCAAACCCATACAACCCTTCAGAACTCATCCGCATTTGCTTAATGAAATTGCTGGAACATTTAAGGAATATTATTTTGAGAGGACGTTGCAAAGACGACATTGAAGTTTTTCAGGGACTCTTACAAGAATTAGAAATTGACACCGACAGTCGCGGGATGCGAAAACAGGAAAACAATCACTACAGGTCACATCCGTTACAATTCCGCGATGAAAGAAACAATTACTGGACACGACAAGGCTATATTCACGACACAAATCGTGACCAAAACAGACACCACCCGTATGACAACCACTGGCAGAGTAATAGTTACAGAGAAAGATCGCATTTCCGTAGTAATGAATATTACACAGACAATCATAGAAACAGACAATATGGCAACCAGAACTATTATTATCACGGGAGACAGAATAATTTCAAACGCAAGGGTCCACCGCGCAGTGATAATTCAGGGAGAAATTCTCCACCACTTAACCGACAAGAAAGAAACTACAGGAACTACCGACATGACGACAGACGATATAATCATAACGACAGACCAGAATTTCATCAGAACTGGCGGGATTCAAACAGAGCTGGGCCCTCTCGGCAAGGTGAATTGGTAGAAGTTAGGTCTCCTAATCCCAATAACGACGCGCGCCAACAAAGAGATAGCAGACAATGACTCGCACCTCAGGCAGCCACGTGCGCCGGCTGGCTCAGAGAAAAATAACATAGGCGCTAACCTTGAGAAAAACTCAAGCATTCTTTACCGACGTTTACCGCATAATAACTGCGTTCAAATTGAAACTCTGCGTACTAGGAAGAGTAAAGGTTTACACCACATTTCACATGTAAAACCGGTTATTAAAAGATAATCTGCTTTTTAACTTTGTCTTCGCCATAAAGCTGTTCACTTCACATTACCAGTATGCTTTGTCAGACTGATAAACTGTTAATATGCAACAATGTTTGAAGTTTACTATCCAGTCTAGAACCTACGGAACATATTTAGACAGTATTTACGAGTGCATTGTTATAGTGAACAGACGTCACAGTGTTATTGTGTGTGTAAATTCTTGCTTGTTAGTTGCACGATTACGTAACGACTATAAGGCTTACATTCTTAGAACATATATTGTTAATGAAATTTTAATGGAACATTTTGGTTTAGTTGAAAAGACATTTCTTTATTTGAAGTACTTTCAGTGAGATTAAAGATGACTTAGCATTTGGTTTCTTTGATAGCTACACGATTATATCACGACGCTACTAATGTGTGACACAATTTACATTGTGCTTTTGCGGTGTATCTGTTTTATATGTGCACATTTTTTCTGAATTCTTCATGAAAGGAAAACATGTTTTAGTAGTAACTTTTGTGCTATAGCTACAATGAGACAGCCTTTTCTGTAGCACAACAATACGTTTAGTACAGTACTTACTTCATCACACCAATAAGCATAGTAACTACGATATCTATACGCAAAGCATTTCACTTTTGTTTATTATGAGGTAAGTACATTGACTTCTGCAGAACTTGGCTATCGGAGGACGATAACTACGACACTTCCACAGAGATTATCTTACAACAAGACGCACAGTTTAGCGCTACAGTAGACGTATTTGAGTGATTAATTTTGTACTTTAAACATTTATTTTTAAAGATATTTGAAGTACAATGATACAAAGGTTTTCCGTGAAAGGATGTTGGAAACCAGACCAGTCTTGTATCATTTTTCTAAGGGGACGTTACAATAGTTCAATAATTGTCACCCTGTATCTTCGCCCTAAAACTTTTCTCAGAGCACACCTAAACTTTGCGAATGTAAATTCTTAACAATTTGGAAGTGACTGGTCATGCCCCGTGCCTTGTGCGATTCGCTGTGACCCGGTAGAAAAAGAAAACAATGCTTACTAATCAAAAGAATCAATTTGTAAACAAGAAGATTCTGATGATTAGAATCCCGGGTCTTTGCCGACAGGTAAATAAGAAAACGTGTCGGTGTTTGTGTGCTGCGTCGTCGGACGATACAGACGTTCATACTGGTAATTTGACAATAACAGCGACCAACGTTGCAACTTTAGCGCCGTGTGCTCAGGAGCTTGTTTCGACGGTTGAAACTGGGCAGTGAAAAGCTTAATGCCCGTGCCGAGGAAAAATTTTCTGCTGTGTAGGTAATGGTGAGGTTTGGTGATACCATACATTCTGCAGCTGACTATAATTAATCTGATAACTTATCAAAGTTCTGGAAGCAAATGCGATGAGGCATTCTCTTTTGCCTATTTCGTGGTGTAAAACGTCCCCGATGTCATGGTACGATACATCGATTGCAAGCACAAGTGGTGTGAGCGGACCGTAGTGCGTAAGGTGGGGTTGACGAAGCAATGCAGTTTTCATTGTTTGGGGTGCTTGGTCCATTGGGACGGAACATTTTTACGTCTGACGCGATTCAGAGGCGTGGCTGTTTGCGCCGCATTGGGAATGAACTTCATGTCGTAAGTCAATTTTCCAAGAACCCCTGGCAGTTCACGTAAATTCTTAGAAAATGGCAACTGATGAATTACTTGCAGATGTTTCGTCGCAGGACGAGCGCCATTGGCGTCGATGATATGTCCTAAGTATTCAATCATTTCGTTGAAGAAAGAACATTTCTGCAATTTATATGTGACGCCCGCTCAACAACAACTTGAAAAACACATTCAAAATTATATGGTGTTTTTCCAGTGTTTGTCCGGAAACGACTATGCCTTCAAGGCAATTAAGACAAGAAGGCACTCTGGACATTACTTTTCGAGAAACTTTTGAAACGCCGCAGGTGCGGCAGCACCCCCGGAAAGTAGGAGTTGATATTCAAACAAGCCCACATGAGTATTCACAATCAATATTTTTTTGCCTCCACGTCCAATGGTATTTGAATATAGGCTTCCACAAGAGCAATTTTTTTGGAAGAGCTGTCCAATCCAAAATTTCCTCTATATGTGGGAGTGGATAGGTACCAACAACTGTCTGTGAACTTACCGTGCCCTTGAAATCTGTCAAACACAAATCTTCCCACTTGTCTTACAAATGGCAACTAAGGGCGATGTCCACTAACTTGTTGAAATAGTTTTTAAGACACCAACGGATTCCGGACTCATTTTACTGTAGCCACATTGTCGCGTAATGCATGCGGCACAGAACGTGCACGGCACGATTTGGGTTCCACGTTAGCTTTCAGTGTAATGTGAGTGTGAAAATCTGTTGCAGATCCTGGAGTGCCGTCGAACAGATGTTGATACTTATAGAGTTGTTGAAATGCGACGTGGGAAACTTTTGTGACAATAGCACGCACATTATATTTATTCATATTATTTTTTCTTTTCTTTTTTTATATATAAGCTATATGCAGGAGGTATTGAATAGAACTGGGGAGAAGAGGAGTTTGTGGTACAACTTGACAAGAAGAAGGGACCAGTTGGTAGGACATGTTCTGAGGCATCAAGGGATCACAAATTTAGCATTGGAGGGCAGCGTGGAGGATAAAAATCGTAGAGGGAAACCAAGAGATGAATACACTAAGCAGATTCAGAAGGATGTAGGTTGCAGCTAGTACTGGGAGGTGAAGAAGCTTGCGCAGGATACAGAAGCATGGAGAGCTGCATCAAACCAGTCTCAAGGCTGAAGACAACAACAACAACAATCTATATGTAAACTTAATGAGCTATAAACCAAAGACACCAAAAGTAAATTAATGAGTTGTTTCGAGGCAAGGATACATCCTTAAATATCTGTATGAAAAAGTAAGAAATACGTTCTTCAGTTTATCAGTTCATGCATCTTCACCCTTTTGTTTCGGGAGATGGTAGCGTACGGACTATGCTTGAATCCGTCGTAGCAGCATTGTTAAAATGTTTATTTTGACAGTTCATTAAAAAGTTTTTAGGAAAGGAATATTTTTCGCACTGTTATTGGTTCACCTCCTATCTATCCACCATTTCACTCGCCGCCGAGATCCTGCATCAAGAGGTTCGGTGCAGACAAGAATAATTAACGCCGTATCTGGAGGAGCGTTCCTGCATCCGCTCAAAACTGAACAAAATAGAATTAATGTGAAGGTAATGACTCAGACTTGATAGGAACCTGTTGAACTTGATTTACTTATAGAAAAATACTGTGCATCGTGTGTTGCGGTGATTATTTGGTACCGCACACTACTGGAAGCTGCAGTAGATAATGCTAATTATGTTTATTGACCTTGAATGTAATAATATACAAGGTCTGTTGATACTGCTATCAGTGTAAGATCACCCATAATTGCGCACATATTCATAAATTACCTTCATAATTTTCTCATCTTACTTTCAAATCAGTTTTTCTAATTATTCAAGCAATTATTACTACACTTCCATATCCTTTTTTCTCTATTCAACGGCATGCGTTTAAACGACGGCGCCGAACGAAGTGTGAACAGAAATTTCAATTGCTGAGGAAAAATGTTGACATAAATGATTCATATTATTGTTACAAGAAACTAACGAAACTTTCATTGCATTTGTTTCATGTCCACGAGACTGGGAAAGATAAAACCACTCAAAGAGTCTACAAACGAGCGGAGCCTGGAATGCTGATTTCAGCAATAAAGATAGGAAGCTGCTAGATTGTATGGTTATAAGGCCACGCTTGACGCCGTCTCTTTCGCAGTAGATAATCTCTTTTCTTTCAAGTTAATATCCGTTATGAAACGTGCGTTTCTACAGAAAGACGAAAATTTGTACAAATTCATCATTAAAGTGCAAGATAAGTCATTTAAATTTTATAAGACTCTGTCATATAATAACCAGGTTCATTAGTGAACACGCAGCTTAACCTACTTTAATTGAAAAGCACCGATAAAGACAAAATTTCATTTTTGAACAATTTTATTCATAATTTTGTTAAAAACTATTCACAAAAGAGCCAAAGGAAGTTGTCATTGTTGAAAATTCACTACAAAACGCAATATGCCACGATGTCGAAATCCGGGCTCAGCAACAGTTGAAGGTAACTCATAAATTGGCCGATGGTAACCAAAACGAGGTTGGCGCCCCACTATCAAAAAATAATGACACTGGTAATGTAACTAATCATGATGTCACTTCTATGACGCTCCATGAGACAATTTCTCAGTTCTCACCGAGAAACAATTTTTCAAATAGTGAAACTGAAGAGCGCGGCAGGGAAAATTCCTTTGACTATTCGCTGTCGACATCGCGAACGCGAGAACAGGAAATAGCTTGTAAAAATAATGTAAATACTAGTGAGACACACAATTTGATACAACTCATACAACAAATAACACAACAGTTTACAAACAACAGGAATTTCAGGAAAGTATGACACAACTTAAGGGTATTGCACAGCAGTTCACAAAACATCAAGCCGGCCGGGGTGTCCGAGTGGTTCTAGGCGCTCAACCTGTAACCGCGCGAATTCTACGGTCGCAGTTTCGAATCCTGACTCGAGCATGGATGTGTGTGATGTCCTTAGGTTAGTTAGGTTTAAGTAGTTCTAAGTTCTAGAGGACTGATGACCTCAGATGTTAAGTCCCATAGTGCTCAGAGCCATTTGAACAAAACATAAAAAAAAATAGGACAACAGTTTACAGAGCCAAATCGGCATTTAACGATTCCTAGAATAGTATTAGTCAACAGTTAAGTGGGGTGAGGAAACCTGTACACACTGAATTAGCTTACGAACTAATCGGAAGTTGACAGAGTTAGGTAAGCAACTAAAACAAAAAATAATTACCGACAATATAAATACGTCAACGGAAAGGCTATCATCCGTAGACGATAAACCGCAACAGGTTGCAGGTAAGTTACAAAACCTTAGTGAAGCATATTCTCAAATTCAGGAGACGCAATCCAAAGTGAATGCGTCGGTAAAAAATACGACGGACGCAGTCAGCGAGCTGGAAGACTTGTGCAAAAACTACAGAAGTACAAAAGTTAAGTCTAAGTGCGAATCAGTTAAGTTTAGAGTCAAAATTTGCCAATAAATATACAGATAAGATATGTGTAGATCTAAAGGAAATAAATGAAAAGGCTGAAGCCGGGATGCTGGATAAGGACAGCACCCTTGCGGTAAAGGTAGTATCAGAGTGCAAGATTTATGCACACACAGTAAGTGAAGCTATAAAAGGGAAAGAAAGTCAATTTCTAGCTAGAACAGATTCAGGTTTAAAGGAAGCAGAAGAAGGGTTGCGATTCAGTATTGCCAAAACTACTGACATTACAGAACTACATACGACAGATAACAAACCCATGCTTTTAGAGAAGTTAGACACTTTCACTGGTCACCCACAACACGTAGCTAGCCCGTCGAAGGAAAACAGCGAAGGTTGTAGAATGCAACAAAACGTGCTGGCAGCTGTACCCGTCGAGCAAGAAACGAACATAAACACGCCTGTCACTGACAGCGCGGCGTGTTTATCAACAGTACTTGCAGATGAAGGATTACTTAGGCATCGACAGTTCCTGGTATTTACCTCTGGTGGGAAAACAGCAAACCCCGTGGTCTTTATGAGAGCATTTCGAAATGTTTTACCTCGTACCTGGACCGAAGCCCAGAAAATTAGATTTGTCGTTGGATACACACAGGGTGACGTTCTGCTACGGGCTACGATCATGGCGGAGCTTTGCCACTACTGTGAACAGTTTGAGAGAGCCTGTCTAGATGAATTTTGGTGTGAGGCCGTACAAGAGCGGCTCGGACGTGAAGTATTCAACCCAGCTCCATGCGATAACAAACATGGAAGCTTAAGGGGATAATTAGAAAATATTTGAATAAAACCAGATACTGAACGAATCCGGTATCTGAATTAGACGTGCTGAAAATTTTAAAGAGCCGTCTACCTGCCCACATTAGGGAAAAACTCATTACGATTCCGGAACATGACAGCGAATATCTTCTATCTGTACTGGACCCAATAGATTTCGTATACGAGGAGAGACTAGTACAACCCAAGCATGTTTATACGCAGATAGTGCCACAGGGATTTACTGACCAACAAGTGAACAATCGATTCGTTGTACAACACGGATAGCAGCTTTTACCCACACAGACCTATGGTAACGGTTATAGTAATCACACATGCAACAGAATCTCACTAGGAAACAAACTGTTTCAAAAAAAGTAGAAAGTAAGAGAAACGTTCTGTTGCTAGGTAGCAGCCATGGAAGAGCTGTGGGCCAGATTTTGCAGGAAAAATTAGGTAACATGTACCAGGGCACAAACTTTTTCAAGCCAAGTGCAAGTCTCAGCCAGGTTGCAGAGGATATAGCTTCCTTGTGCAAGGGATTCACAAAGCAGGATCATGTGATGGTAGTGGGTGGAGTGGGAAACACTATTGATAGCGATCACGGCTACAGCACTGAGTGTGACCTGGGGAAAATCATTGTACTAGTATGCACATGTCCTGGCAATTTAGAGGAACAGCTTATGAAATTCCATGATGCTAAACGTCTTACTATAATCGATCTCCGGTCTTCTTGTTGGCAAATAAAACTACATGAAGAAAGTCGGAAGTATACCGCCTTCGTATATCCGAGCAGGAACTTCGAATCTCAAGTATTACCTTAAGGATTGAACATGAGTGCTGTTGTATGTATCCCTACTCTGGACAAAGTGATAACACTCAAACTTCTGAGTAAGGTAACAGAATACGTGGATGACCTTTTAGTCGCCACACCCACTTGGGTAGAACACTTAAGATTAATTGAACAAGTATTGAACCGCGTTTCCGAACATGGAGTAACAGCGGATGTCAAGAAATCTAATTTTGCACAAGAAAAGTTAAAATTTTTAGAACACATTGTCTCTTCAGCAGGCATACTGCCAGATCCTAAAAAACGTGATGCCATTAGCAACTGTCCTGTTCCTCAGAACAAGAGGCAATTAAAGGTATACTTAGGCCTCGTCTCATTTTTCAGGTAATTCATACCCAACCAACTTATGAACAGTGATGCTTTATTCAATCTTCTCCGGGAAAACAGACCTTGGTTATGGGCCTAGAAATATCAAACCGATTTCGAGAACATCAAGTATGCCTTATCAAATCATAATATTTTATCTCAACCAGACACGAAGGAGGATTTTTGCGTATGCACCGAGGCATCTTCTCAAGGTTTGGGCGCATGCCTTTTTCAAATGGTAGAAGAAGAGGGAAAACTCATCCCAAAAGTAATTAGCTTCGTTAGCTGCATCTTATCGGAAGTTGAACGTTCATATTCAGTTTTGGAGTTGGAGGGTTTGGCTGAAATTTGATCCTTCAAAAAGTTTGAATACTTCTTTTGGGGCAAACACACAAAAGTGTACTTGACCATCAGTCCCTATTGTTTTTGTTAACTTGAAAATTGTTAGACCAACGGATAGCCAGGTGGTTTATGTATAATCGAAAATTACATTTTCAAATAGCGCACATAAAAGAAAACCGGAACATAATAGATGATGCTCTTTCTGGATTCCCACAAACTTAGAGTAATTTAACGATCTTTTAGAGCTGGAAGACAAAACACTCTAACAATACTATGTCCACATGTGTAAAGACATGGAGCAATTACATCAGGAAAACACATGCTGGAGTAAGGTAAGAACGAAACTTATGCAAAACGGTGATGAAATGTTAAAGAGGTTTTTCGCTATTCATAGAGGTGTTCTGTTCCATAGTAATCATCCCGAACAAGAAAAATGGCGCGTGTGTTTTCCAGCGGAATATGTAGATGATTTTATCTTGAACACACACAATACTTGGGACCATTGTGGCGCTGCAAAGTGCATTGACAAAATTGGTAAATATTGTTATTTCCCCAACAGATTTCTCCAAACAGACTGAACTTCATCCATTTGTGGCTAAAAACCTCTAAAAAAGGTATTTTTGGATGTGGCTAGAGCCTGTTCCATAGGTAACGATGGCGTAAAGTTTATAGTGGGTCTGTATGATATTTTTATCAATTATGAAAAGTTGTATGCTGTACAGTTCAATTATAAGTTGAATCAAAAAAGATTTTTTTATAAGAGTAGGAAAATCAGAAGTCATATGAAAAGATAACGCCTCATATTTTGTTGAATGTAAATGGCAGGAGATTGTAGATTCTAACCAAATCAGACACATCTTAGTATCCAAATTTCATCCCGAAGCATCCCGTATAGAAAGGATGTTTACGGAATTCAACAGATTTGTAAGAACCTATATACCTCGTAAACATAACAAGTGGACTGAATATGTCGCTCCAATCTTACAAGTTGTTAACAACCTTCCTCATACATCAACTTGATTTACACCAAATGAGCTGATGTTCAGTTGTAAACAGGTAGACGAGTGGGAGAAATCTTTGCCCAAGATACCGATACAGGAATTATCATTAGATGATAAAATACGACAAGCAGTAATCAAGCTTGAAACCTGGGCGAAATACAGGACAGGAATTTATAACAGAAAGCTGAAACGTACAACACCATTTTTACATAGGACAAAACGTGTTACTTGGAACACATCCCAAATCCACACAAATTAGAAAACTGAAGCGGCAACTACTATACACCGGACCATACATAATTACTAAAATCCCCTACCCAGCAGCATACAGATTAGTACACATGAAAACTGGTAAAGACAGGGGCCTTTGCTCACACAAAGACTTGAAAGCGTTTATCTATTGAAAGAAGGGATGTGTACCGTCTGAGTCGTGTATATGTATAATAATATTAGATTTAGGCTGCTAGGAAGTCACATTCCAGAATTTATGTTCCTAGTTGTTAAGGAAAATTTTTGTTTGTATTTTTTCTTATATGTCGAATGTGTAAATGTTAGGGTGTCCATTTGTAAGACCATAAATGAACTTGTGAAACGCACGGTAGCGCACAGTGCAATACACAACTCGCCACGACGCAAGTGGCATCAGAGCGACGCAGAGCATGCGCACTGGGGAGCATGCTAGTCAACAAACCACAAGCGCGTGCGCGCCAGACAGGCACAGCTGGAAGTGTTGGAGCGCCCAAAACAGACAAACCTGATGTCTACAGCCCCCACCAGCACCTGTAAGGCCTATCGAATAAACAGACACACATAAAATTAAGAGAGTGACAATACTACAACTACGACTATCTACGCAATACACACACACAAGGATATGCTAAGGGATTATATTCACAAGAAAGGGACGCTAAACTACGAGATATTTACTTAAGCTACTGTACTGTATACATTATCTCGATATATGTACAATATTTACAAATTTAAGTATTGAATGTGCACGCATTAATCGTACTTGATACACGAGGAAAGACTTGCTGAAGGTAAACAAGTGAGTACAGTATAAGTGGCAAACTGAATTAGAGGTCGCACTACGCCTCTAATACACGTTATCTTTCAGATTTATAAGCTAAGTAGAGACGCACACATGACATGAAATAAGTTTTGTGAATGAATCCATTGTTAAAAAATGAAGATATATTAGTAGCCATCGAGTCACTAAACACTTATCTCTGAAGATTTAGTTTTAAGCTAGTATTACGTCTTTTCTTCCAGGGAACGATGCATCGACACGTCCTAAAATGAAAATAGATAAATGTTTGTAGAGTGTTAGGTACCATGTAACCTTAAGAAAGGGCCGTACCGCAAGGAGATATCGTTGAAGTTTATAATACGTATGAATGTAATTGTGTGAAAGTATGTGAAGAAGAAAACAGTCGTGGTACAAACAGAAAATCACCATCAGAGCCTTCCTTCCTGTGTTCGGCGCCGCTCTTCCTGTGTACGAGAGCACGAGCATTACAAATTTTAGTCATATTTAGAGCTGACATACACTCCGTGATCAAAAAGGTAAAAAAATGAAACGAAAAGAACGTGTGGGATTGATGGCCGGAAGACCCTGTCCGGGAAAGTTCGGCTGCCCGTTGCAACTCAAGCCCGCAGGCATGCGTTTCCAGTCCAAGCTGTGCCGTTGCTACGCAACAGACTGCAGAAGAGACTTCTCGGAAGCGAACAACAGCAGTCGGTTCGTCTGCATGGTCTCGGAGCCGCTGTCCATATGTCATCAGCCAGGTGCCGTCCACAGCCACGTGTCCGATCTCCAGCTGTTCCACTGCTCACGGGAAGCCTCCAGAAACACACTATCCGCTGCCCGGCGCACCTCTGGAGCGTTCGACGCTTTGTGCTGTCGGCCAACAGCGCTGCGTTCAGGCCAGAATCTGACAGGTGCCCAACTCGAGACTCCTTAACGCTGTCGCGTTCGCCTGTTCATCAACTCCGTAGGCGCCGTGCTCGGCTGTATCGATTCTTCGCTTACCATCAGCCCCGGCTGGAAGATAGGACCAGTCTTCGTGCCAGCTGCAGAGCGGGACGAGATTGTAACTGTGTCGAGCGCCACGTTCATGAATCAAGTTTAAAATGGATTATCGGTGCCTCTCACACCAAAATACGGCAAGCTCAACCCATTTCTCCTACATATTTTGGGACAAGGACTGCTAAATAAGCCGGCCGCGGTGGTCTCGCGGTTCTAGGCGCGCAGTCCGGAACCGTGCGACTGCTACGGTCGCAGGTTCGAATCCTGCCTCGGGCATGGATGTGTGTGATGTCCTTAGGTTAGTTAGGTTTAAGTAGTTCTAAGTTCTAGGGGACTAATGAGTCCCATAGTGCTCAGAGCCATTTGAACCATTTTTTTGAACTGCTAAATAAAAAAAAAGCGCCAACGGTAGAGTAATATAAATCGAACAGAAATTGGCATAAGTGAAGTACAAATTCAGAGAAACAAATGAATACAGTTTCAGAAAAAACTGAACGATTTATTCGAGAAAAAGAGCTTCGGAAACTGAGCAAGTCAGTAACGCATTGGTCCACTTCCGGCCCTTCTAGAAGCAGTTACTTGGCGTTAGCTGACAGAGTCGCTGGACGTCTTCTTAAGGGATATCGTCTCAAAATCTGCCCAGTAGGCGCATTAGTGCGCCAAAATCTCGACGAAGTTGTAGGGCCCTACTCATAATGCTTCTAGCATTCTCAACTGGGGACAGATTCGTCGACCTTGCTGGCCAAGGAAGAATTTGGCAACCACGAATACAGCTGTAGAAACTCTAGCCATGTGAGAGCGGACACTGGCTAGTTAATGGCATGGATGGCTGGATGGCTTGACATGCTGGGCATCAAAAAGAGGCGTAGAGTGTCGTCGACGTGCTGCTGTGCTGTAAGGGTGCCTCGGACGACTACCAAAGGTATTCTGCTATGAAAAAGAATGACACCCCAGATCCTTACACCTGGTTGTCGTGTCTTATGGCGGGCGACAGCCAGGTTGTTGTCCCACCTCGTGCGACGCTCCTCCAGACACGTCTTCTGCCTGTAATCTGATTGATTGGAATACAATTGTCTTCAGTTATGACTCCCGCCTCGAACTAAGCCTCGATGACCAGTGAAGACACGATCCAGACAGCAACGGGAATCCAAACAATTGTCGTCCGCCATATGCTGGCCTGACAATCAGGAGTGATGGTCTGTCGTGCCGCTTCTTTTGATAACAGTTTGTTATCAGCGGCATTCTTAGAACACAGCCGTACGTCGACTATATTCTACCATCCGTTTTGTTGCCCTTCGTGACAATCCAGCCTGGGCGTATATTTCAGAAAGATAATGCCTGTTGCCACACGACGAGACTTTCTATTGCTTGTCTTCGAGCTTGCCAAACGCTACCTACGCCAGCAAGGCCTCCGTACCCCTCCATAATAGAGACCGTTCGAGCATTATGGACAGGGCCCTCCAACCAGATCGGGATTTTGAAAATCTAACGCGCTAACTGGACACCATATTGCACGACGTCGCTCAGGAGGACATCCAGCAATTCTATCAATCAATGTAAAGCCGAATAACGTCTTTCATACGGACTAGAGGTGGACCATCGCGTTACTGACTGGTCTCAGTTTGTGAAGTTCTTTCTCTTGAACAAATCATTCACTTTTTCTGGAATTATAATTATACTAGGATACCCAGGAAGAAAGGAAGGGAGATTAGTGATTAATGTTCCGTCGACAAATATCCAAGAGGGGGACTAGCTGAAGAGAGGTGATGGGGGGGGGGGGGGCGGTGCTACTTTAGTGCAAGACTGAAGTTCCAGATCTACAATTAGAAAGAGCTCGTCGAGTCAACAGCTGCAGTGGGTGAAGAATGTGTCGTTCAGTCGCATCGTCCATCTTGCAGTGTCTAGGAAGCCTGCATACTCTGTTCGCTAGGCAAACAATCAAACAAGTCGTGTTAATGAGTTTTGTTGCAAGAAGATAATTACAATAGTTAACTTTGGCAAGTGCGCAGATGTGTCGCAAGCAAAGGGCGACGCACAAAATAATCAGTTTTTGTAGTGACTGCTGATATCTAACTCACAAAAGGTTTTTCCTGAACTGCTATCGAAGTGGCTAACGTGGACGCTGCTATCCAAGTCGCTGATCTTGAAGCCGCTATTGAACTGGGCCGTCACCAGTCGGTCGCCGCACTTATGCCCTCTCCACATAGACGCAGCTGCTGTCGCGTTGTCGTCCTGGAAGGACGTCCGGTCAGCGTGCTATTGGTTGACTTGTTCTCACAGCCTTCTCTTCCCTGTCGTTCCTGAGTGGCGGGCCGCTTCTTGACTTTATGCCGTAACAAAGGAGTTATTTATAGTGTCATGAGTTTTGTTGGAACTTCTGCTCCGAAAATTAGCTGTAGATAACATTGCGACACGTAAATACTCTCTCCTAGCTCCTTCCACAAGAGATTGATGAGCGCTCTCGTGTTTGTTAAACTAATATGAATCGAAGCGTAATTTCCTGTCCTTTTTAGCTTGTTACGATGTATTAGAGAATTAATTACACTAGAAGCATTTTGTATGAACCGAAAACCCCGTTTCACGCAGTACAGAGGCTTAATCGTGTCCTTTGTTCAGTACCAAGTTGAAATTGTTGCAATAGCTATACGACCATTCTGAGAGGCTAACGTGGTGTTTGTCTAGAGCGTAACGAACACTGATCAGCAAAACTATGAGCAAACAATGCTTCATCGAATCCTCTGGGGAGCTTGACGAAATCGCCAGTGAGGCCTTAAAAAAGTCTTAACGAAAGCATTCCCTGTGTAGAACAATAGTGTTCTTCTGGTTTAAATCCTTTATAGCAGGCCAAAACACCAAGAGTGAATGGCGAAGCTCATTACTGAAGACCTCCAAATCCAAGAACGATCAACGAACGACTGTGTGAAAAGTATAATTTCTATTTCGAGGCCAGACTGTCGATTGATGGCAAGGATAATTAGTGAATTCAATTTGAACGTGCTTAGTGCTCATGAAATTCTAACAGACAATTTGGAAGTGCGAATGCTATGCGAAAAGATGTTTCTGAGCCTTGTTGGCTCGTTTTTCGAGCTGTTATATCTTTACGTACTGGCGCAATCCGTTTTTCTGTAACGTCACCGCCTGGCGCTTCGGTCTTCTTGTAGTTGACTCTTTGGTTAGAGGGGATTGGAGGCAGATAGTTGACGGACGGTGGAGCAGTGAGAGAGAGGAATGTATGACGAGTAGTTGACTCTTTGGTTAGAGGGGATTGGAGGCAGATAGTTGACGGACGGTGGAGCAGTGAGAGAGAGGAATGTATGACGAATGGTGAGCGCGCCATTACAGGGGCTGGTCGGTGGTCCATCGTCCAAGTGGGCTGCTACTTGTACGGGGCTGCGTTCATACGTAGCGTTGGGATGTACGCTGTTACACACGACTGCTGATGTGGGCGTCGTGATCACGTTGATTTCCTGTGGTAATCGCCCGTCCTACCTAATTTAGGGTAAGGTACGTCTGTTTATGGATTCTAGTACGTGTGCACTGGTGCTGGACTTGTTCCCGCTAGACTGGTTTCCCCGCTGTTCTCCGTCACTTTCTACTCAAGCTACTAAATTCGCCCCCCTCTCTGTGTGAACTCCCTTTATGGATGATATATTTGAGCGTATTTCAAATGTTTTCTTTTTATTGCAGTTTGTTCAGCATTTCTGTGATCTTTATAATTATTGCTTGGGTATGAAATTAATTTTGTTGTAACATGTTCTAGGGCATCACGTATGTTAGTGACCACTGAGGTCGAATATCGAGTCCGACCATAAATGTGGCAAGTTCTTGCTTACTCGACTTGGGCATAAATTGTGACATCGGGCATCATCATGTTACGGAAACGCCAGTGGCCCAATGAATGGTGGCTCGTTTTCTGCATTCACGCTGGAAGGTCTTGGTGAGATCCAGCACCTCTTATAAAAGAAGAAATGTAATGTTTTCTCTTGTATATTTTATTACTACGGAGATCTCGTGCCTAAGTATTAGCGCTCATATATTTCTTGGTACCGTCAAGTTTACTTAAGTGAATTCGTTTTTTGGTGGTCTTGTTGACAGTTGGCTGTGTAATCAAATTATTTTTTACGTTTGGTCATTACTGTTAAACGATTAACCGGGTAATCCCCTTTGTTTTAATCATGCAGTCATTGTAACACTTTTGTACTCTTTGGTCGAGCCTTGAGAGTTAATTTATTTTGATGTTCAGTCTCGCATGAATTACATGCCTGTTTGTTTGCTCTCTGATTCCCAAACTGGTCGTAGCGTTGGTGCCGTTGTCCCCGGTGTGTTATCCACTGCCCACCGCTTCACCAGGCGTGCCTAGTCCACGTCGGCTGTGTACAGTCGTGGACAAAACGAGCGAGACCCCTCGCCTTTTCTTTATGCTGACCCGCACGGCTTTACAGTCTGCTACACAGCACAACAGGCAAGGCGACTAAGTGCTACCAACATACTACGTACAGGTGTGAAATTTACAAACTACCTGAACTTTTTTAGGGTGTTTTCAATAATTTGTAAGACTATATTAATGCTCATTAGTGTGTTAAATACAACACGTAAATATAACAAAGAACTGAAAGAATAAACGCTAATTGGTATGAACTGCACCAAAAAAAAAGAATTTCAACTTATCGACATAACATAACTGTTTTAGTAAGACAAAGAACCCCAGATTGTTACGAATTAGCAAAATATTATCCGCAATCGGCCGCGAAACGGTCTGTGCCAACGTTCAGACCAGTCATACTGGATTACCATTGCTGACCTACCATGAAAATGTGCAAATTTAGCAATGCGTGAAGATTCATAACGAAATTCAGTTAAAAATCATTCAGTGCCGCACTTAAGTCAATTCCATTATTGACAGAAGCGGAAAAAGTAGGCAGTAACATGTATGAAATTCTACAAGAGTGTCATATTGACATCCACAGGGCGCCAGTACAGAATAAAGGTAGCGATAAAACGTATTCGGGGCGCGAGAATTTCTTAAAATTGCTTTACTGATAGTCTACCTACCTCCACCGAGATTAGAACCGAAAACAAACCAGACCCTCCTTTCACTAAGCTAGCAGACAACCCAGGCAAACAACCCTCTATTATTACCCCAGATATCAATAAGCCGGCAATTTCGCAATGAAAATGGCAAAATGATCTGCAGTTTCTATTGCATAGAGCTTTCTGGACTTAAAAACATGAATTTTCTTCCTTTATGTCACCGCTTATGTGACAATCATTCGGGATGTTTATCGAATTAGCAAAATACTGTTACTAGAGAGTAAATTTAGTAGGATAATTCTGCATCACCCCAGGAAATAAACGGCTACATAGCTGCCAAACTTATTCTACACTGTTTAGAATTCTCCACTAGACTCGCCACAGCCAGAAAACGTTCATTAGCCGAAGTGTTTCTTAAGCTAGCTAACAATGGGAATGTTAGCACTTCTAAAACGCGGTGAGATTAATACTGGGATGTGAATTACCACGTGTATAGGCAAATGGATTGTATTTGCATTCCTGTAAACGTGGTTTAGATCGAAAGCGTAGCTACGATTAATATGGTGATGTATCGACTGCAACTTGAACATTTCGAATAAAGAGTAGGGGGTGTTATTTATGCGGCCCTCATCTTCAGTAGCTGTCGTAGCTGTTTTCGGTGTTAGGATTTCGTCACCTAAACCGGTAAAAACGGAACCCTGCTAGTCTCACTTTCTTGACCGTCTATCGGTCTACCCAACCCTTAACATCCGTTTACCTCCAGAACGGGTGGACGTAATAAGCGGAAATGTGTCGCACTTCTTGCGGTAACCGGTTCCTCGGTGGTGTAAAAAAGTGATCTTCTATGTCAACGCATTCTAAAGATACGGCCGTTTATGTAAAGAAAATTCACGCGAAAGGTCAAAAAATGGGTTCAAGAATTATGCGACCAAACTGCTTATGTCATCAGCCCCTAGAACTAGAACTACTTAAACCTAGTTAGCCTAAGGACATCACAGACATGTATGCCCGAGGTAGGATTCCAACCTGCGACTGAAGCAGCCGTGCCTTTCGTGACTGAAGCGTCTGGAACCGCTCGGCCATAGCACCCGGCGAAACCCTATTCACCTCATGTAAAATGATAACATATGCTGTCTAGTGAGGATAAACTGTATTCGCCAGCAACTCAGATTGTTTGATCACGGAACTTTTACGAAGCTACTTTCAAACTTTGTTCGAGGTCGTCAGCAATATCCACTTATTAACACCCTAGGAACGTCGTATGTGATATCCACTTCTGAAGACGCTGGCAGATACTACAGTACCATAACAAGTAGGTAAGAATTTATTGTCATTGGTTTATGCATGACGCTTTATTTCTGTATCAACTAGCTAGCGGCAGACAAGGGCGCTATAATAGCACTCCATGCAGAGGGATCTTCAAATGGCTATATAGCAAGAACTATGGGTATTCACAAGTCGACAGGTGGATCAGACGAAAGGAAGAGAGTGGTAACCTGAATGGGAGGCCTCATGGCCGTCGCCGAAAAACAACAGCAGCTCAGGATCAGCAGATATGCCGTTTCAGTGAGAACCACCCATTTGTCAAAGCACAACAAATTCAGCAGACTTTGGGTCTCAATGTTAGCAGTAAGACCGTCACATGATCTAAGGGAAGGTGGACTGAGAGCAAGAAGCGCTGCTGTGAAAGAGACATTGACTGTTTCCCACAGAGAAGCTCGCCTTGCTTTTGCTGCTGAAAATGTCGACAAACCTCTCCAGTTTTGGAGGCGAGTGAGTTTCACGGACGAAAAAGTTTTCTCTACGGCATCAACCGGAAAAGTACTTCTTTACCGGCCTAAAGGTGCTACGTATAATCGAAAATATATTTACAGTTGCCGAAGGAGTGGCAGGGAGTCGGTAACGGTATTGTCATGGATATCGGCCGAAGGCTGTGGGCTCCTGTGAGAAGTGGAAGGTAGTTTCGTTGCGCGCAATTACATATCAGTTCTGGAGAACGTGATGTTGCCTTCTGTGACAGCAAGATTCGGCGATGATAAGATCATGTTCCAACAAGATCGCCCGCCTATTCATATGGCACGTGTGGTTAAGAGGTGGTTCGACGATTATAGTAATATTACTGTAATGGAATGGCCACCTAAAGGAGCTGACATGAATCCCATTGAGAATATTTGGGCAGAAATGGCCAGAGTAATACGAGTCACCGTCGACTCGCCGACAGCTTTCTGATGTGATTCACGACGCTTGGAATGAGTTACTTTAATCTCCTAGTTATGTGGCTCCAGTTGTGGGCTCAATGCCCAACAGACTTCGAGCTGTTGTGGAAGCCGAAGGAGGCTATACGCGATACTAAAGAGCATCAGCAGAGGTGTTTTTTTTTCAGCTCTTCACCAATCAGCTGCAACAGCTGTTACAACTTTTTTTTGTTTTTTTACGCAGTAAGTGGAATGTGGACAAACAAATTACAAGATATGTAATATTTAATTTGATAAGAGAAGAAATACTCACCTTATATATTCATGCAGTCTCTAAAAAATACATGACACACGTGTATATGCAAGAAGGGTACAAAACAATTCAGCACAAATGAAAAATATTGAGGAGAAGCTCGCCGGTGAAGGCGTAATTGGAGAACAAAGGTTGGGCTAGAAGGAGAGGTAAGGAGGCCCGAGAAAGCAGAGAAAAATCAAATACCCAATAGACTTTGAGTCGTTGTCGCAGCAGAGGGCGGTTGGTTTATGCAATTCGGAGCAACAGTAGAAGAATAGTTTTATTTACTGATTCTTGAGGCTTTATTTTGTGATGGCTAAACAGAGCTGCATCATGAGACCCACAATTTGTCCACATGTGGCTAAACATCAGAGGTGTAAAAAATTTTGAGAGGTTGCGAAGTTCTCTGGAAGAGTAACGTGTTTTAGACAAGAAGATGATTTTTAGTTCATTTCATTTTAACCATTCACACTATGCTTTGACATTCTAATCTTTGATTTCATTTTATTATTATGTATCTTTTCTTCAGTGAAAGTCAACGGTAGTAAGTTTCAAGATATGAAGAATAATTGGAAGTTTTTAATTTGTGGAATAGCGTATTTAACAGTTAATATTTTCAACAAATCTGTAGTTACAGGGCATATTAAGCAGCAAGTCAAAAATTGCATTGTGGAAAGATCAGGGTGGTCTCTAAAGGGTAACGACGGTAAAATGGCAAATACGAAATTATGGGTAACAACTATTGTTAATGGTGAGGAGCCATAATCGATATGCCACTACTCTGTAATTGTATTTCTGAAGTTTATCGTCAATCCTAGGACTGAAACCGATATTCTGTTTTACGTAAAGAATATAACCTTCAAAATTTATTTAGCGACGCAAAATATTAAATCATAGTTTATAGATCAGGAACTTAATCCAACTGCCTTTAATTTTATTCTCATGGATGACATTGAGACAGTAAATAACAAGAGAAATAAAAAACCTCTTAGAATCAATATGGAGAATTCAAGCGTTCAGTGGATTCAAAAGTTTGCTGTAATAGCGAATAATTGCTTTTACTGACTCCTTCATGCCTACGTTTTCTGTCAGACAATGTTTGAAACTAGGACTAGCTAGGTAAACAATTTTTCCACAAATTGTCAGATTGGAAGTCGGAGAGACAGTTACATAAATTACGATGACAACAAACGTTTTACAAGTAAACTGATCACAGGAGGCATCCAACGCATTTATTGTGTGTTACATGCACAGTATGTAAACTGGCAACGCCACCAATACACAATACCACTAACAAGGGAACATCCCCATCGCACCCTCCTCAGATTTACTTATAAGTTGGCAAAGTGGATAGGCCTTGAAAAACTGAACACAGATCAATAGAGAAAACAGGAAGAAGTTTTGTGGAACTATGATAAAAATAAGCAAATTATACTAACTGAGTAGTCCATGTGTAAGACAGGCAACAACAAGGAGAGGATGAGCTCAGCAGCGCCCTGATCCCGTGGTTAGCCTGAGCAGCTGCGGAACGAAAGGTCCTTGGTTCAAGTCTTCCCTCGAGTGAAAAGATTAATTTTTTTATTTTCCGACAACTATTATCTGTCCGTCAGATGCGAGGTAACCGCGCCGTAGTATGGGGACGCTACACCTAAACAAACATCGAAACACACGACGTCAGTCGACTACAGCGCACGGAAGAGAGAGTATTCCTGCTAACGAGGCTCCCTGGCTGCCAGTTGACTGTTCGTTACTTTGGACGAGAGTGCACTAAACACGTGAGATGCATTCCGTGGTCAATATGAATCCAGCAAATTTAGCTCGCTACTTCAATAACAATGTCAATGAATATTTTCCGAACTGTAAGGCATCGGAAAGTTCCTTAAGGGATCGGACGATTGTCGAACATTTGTATGATTATTTCCTACATTTGTTGATAAACAGTACGTGTGGTGATTGTCTGAAAAAAAAAGTCAAACTCTTCACTCGAGGGAAGACTTGAACCAAGGACCCCTCGTTCCACAGCTGCTCACGCTAACCACGCGACAACAGCGCTACCGAACTCACACTCTCCTTGATGTTGATTATCTTGCACATGGGCTACTCAGTTTGTATATTTTGATTTTTTTTTCATAGCTCCACACAACTTCTTCCTGTTTTCTCGATTGATTTTTGTTCAGTTTTTCAAGACCTATCCACTGTGCCAACTTGTAACAAAATCTGAGGAGGGTGCGATGGGGAGGTTCCCTTGTAAGCTATGAACCAACTGTAGCAAAACGGGGAGCATCCTCGTTATCCATGTGATGGATAAGACGACTAATTCTCAACATAAATGTCAATGTAAGCATCAATTTCTGTTGGAACGTGCTTACTGGACCAAATAACGTAAACTTCCTACATCTTCAAAGCGAATCACGTAGCAAATGTAATTTAAAGGACATAAAAATTACGAGTGAATTTACTAACATAACGATGAACCGCTCACGAACATAAATCGATGATCACATAGTTGTCAAAAGTATTCTACAGTATTCCCACTGTTCATTAGACTAGCAGCAGGAAGAAAACGTTCTCTCCGGTGAGCTGAGATATCTTACACTGACGAAGCTCGAGCTTCGAAGACGCCACAGCATCGTCTGCCACCATTTCATGGGAAACTAAATATAGACATAAAAACTGACCGCCGTCCGGCCGCCACAGAGACTAAGTTAGAGTCGTTCACTTGTTGTTGTTGTTGTTGTTGTGGTCTTCAGTCCTGAGACTGGTTTGATGCAGCTCTTCATGCTACTCTATCCTGTGGAAGCTTCTTCATCTCCCAGTACCTACTGCAACCTACATCCTTCTGAATCTGCTTAGTGTATTCATCTCTTGGTCTCCGTCTACGATTTTTACCCTCCAATACTAAATTGCTGATCCCTTGATGCCTCAGAAATTGTCCTACCAACCGATCCCTTCTTCTGGTCAACTTGTGCCACAAACTTCTCTTCTCCCCAACCCTATTCAATACCTCCTCGTTAATTATGTGATCTACCCATCTAATCTTCAGCATTCTTCTGCAGCACCACATTTCGAAAGCTTCTATTCTCTTCTTGTCCAAACTATTTATTGTCCATGTTTCGCTTCCATACATGGCTACACTCCATACAAATACTTTCAGAAATGACTTCCTGACACTTAAATCTGTACTCGATGTTAACAAATTTCTCTTCGTCAGAAACGCTTTCCTTGCCATTGCCAGTCTACATTTTATATCCTCTCTACTTCAACCATCATCAGTTATTTTGCTCCCCAAACTGCAAAACTCATTTACTACTTTAAGTGCCTCATTTTCTAATCTAATTCCCTCAGCATCTCCCGACTTAATTCGTCTACATTCCATTATCCTCGTTTTGCTCTTTTTGATGTTCATCTTATATCCTCCTTTCAAGACACTGTCCATTCCGTTCAACTGCTCTTCCAAGTCCTTTGCTGTCTCTGACAGAATTACAATGTCATCGGCGAACCTCAAAGTTTTTATTTCTTCTCCCTGGATTTTAATACCTACTCCGAATTTTTCTTTTGTTTCCTTTACTGCTTGCTCAATATACAGATTGAATAACATCGGGGAGAGGCTACAACCCTGTCTTACTCCCTTCCCAACAACTGCTTCCCTTTCATGCCCCTCGTCTCTTATAATTGCCATCTGCTGTCTGTACAAATTGTAAATAGCCTTTCGCTCCCTGTATTTTACCCCTGCCACCTTTAGAATTTGAAAGAGAGTATTGCAGTCAACATTGTCAAAAGCTTTCTCTAAATCTACAATTGCTAGAAACGTAGGTTTGCCTTTTCTTAATCTTTCTTCTAAGATAAGTCGAAGGGTCAGTATTGCCTGACGTGTTCCAGTGTTTCTACGGAATCCAAACTGATCTTTCCCAAGGTCGGCTTCTACTAGTTTTTCCATTCGTCTATAAATAATTCGCGTGTGTATTTTGCAGCTGTGGCTTATTAGACTGATTGCTAGGTAATTTTCACATCTGACAACACCTGCTTTCTTTGGGATTCGAATTATTATGTTCTTCTTAAAGTCTGAGATTATTTCGCCTGTTTCATACACCTTGCTCACCAGGCGGTAGTGTTTTGTCAGGACTGGCTCTCCCAAGGCCGTCAGTAGTTCCAATGGAATGGTGTCTACTCCGGGGGCCTTGTTTCGACTCAGGTCTTTCAATGCTCTGTCAAACTCTTCACGCAGTATCGCATCTCCCATCTCATCCTCACCCACAGCCTCTTCCATTTCCATAACATTGTCCTCAAGTACATCGCCCTTGTATAGACCCTCTATATACTCATCCCACCTTTCTGCTTTCGCTTCTTTGCTTAGAACTGGGTTTCCATCTTGTTCATACAAATGGTTCTCTTCTCTCCAAAGGTCTCTTTAATTTTCCTGTAGGCAGTATCTATCTTACCCCAAGTGAGATAAGCCTCTATATCCTTACATTTGTCCTCTAGCCATCCCTGCTTAGCCATTTTGCACTTCCCGTCGATCTCATTTTTGAGACGTTTGTATTCCTTTTTGCCTGCTTCATTTACTGCATTTTTATATTTTCTCCTTTCATCAATTAAATTTAATATTTCTTCTGTTACCCAAGGATTTCTACGAGCCCTCGTCTTTTTACCTACTTGATGCTACGCTGCCTTCACTACTTCATCCCTCAGAGCTACCCATTCTTCTTCTACTGTGTTTCTTTCCCCCATTGCTGTCAATTGTTCCCTTACGCTCTCCCTGAAACTCTGTACAACCTCTGGTTCTTTCAGTTTATCCAGGTCCCATCTCCTTAAATTCCCATCTTTAAGCAGTTTCTTCAGTTTTAATCTACAGGTCATAACCAATAGATTGTGGTCAGAGTCCACATCTGCCCCTGGAAATGTCTTACAATTTAAAACCTGGTTCCTAAATCTCTGTCTTACCATTATATAATCTATCTAATACCTTTTAGTATCTCCAGGGTTCTTCCATGTATACAACCTTCTTTTATGATTCTTAAACCAAGTGTTAGCTATGATTAAGTTGTGCTCTGTGCAATATTCTACCAGGCGGCTTCCTCTTTCATTTCTCTCCCCCAATCCATATTCACCTACTACGTTACCTTCTCTCCCTTTTCCTACAAACGAATTGCAGTCACCCACGACTATTAAATTTTCGTCACCCTTCACTATCTGAATAACTTCTTTTATTTCATCATACATTTCTTCAATTTCTTTGTCATCTGCAGAGCTAGTTGGCATATAAACTTGTACTACTGTAGTAGGTGTGGGATTGGTATCTATCTTGGCCACAATAATGCGTTCACTATACTGTTTGTAGTAGCTTACCCGCATTCCTATTTTCCTATTCATTATTAAACCTACTCCTGCATTACCCCTATTTGATTTTGTGTTTATAACCCTGTATTCACCTGACCAGAAGTCTTGTTCCTCCTTCCACCGAACTTCACTAATTCCCACTATATGTAACTTTAACCTATCCATTTCCCTTTTTAAATTTTCGAACCTACCTGCCCGATTGAGTGATCTGACATTCCACGCTCCGATGCGTAGGACGTCGTTCACTTAACGTGGCCAATAAAACACAATCTGGCAGCACTGTTAGATGCGGAAGTGTTATTATGATTGTGTGAGCCCGTGGTCTTATAATAAACTGAGTTAATGGATCAACAACGAACTGAAATGGGTGTCTTTCGAAGTCCGCCCCTAGCTGATACAACGAACGAAAACGAACAAAACGATGTAAACTTCGTGCATTCTGAACTTATGGTCGCCTGTTCTGGTCCAACTGTTTCCTTTTTTTTTTACCACATTTCGATCTAAAGTTATGAGTCTGATTGAGCATCGAAGATAATTCACTTAACATTCTACCTACCAGCAATAACAAGTATTCCAGAAACAACTCCGCAGGACAGCTCGTGGCTGTGTCGCGATCATAACAGCTTACGCTTGAGCGTTTCCTCGCTCTGCAGCGGCTACCGGCCACCGGCCAGACGCCACCCGCCACCTGAAATCCGGCGCCGCCCATGTGAACGCGGCGTCACGCTCTCAGTGTATATATCAACTGTCATTTTCGAATTTGAAGTTCTAGTCATCGTCTTGCAGTTAAGCATTGGATTTTGCATACTTGCAAAACAGGAACTACAATTAAGCATTGTAAAATTGAGTCGCAAGTGGAAAAAGGTGTAACATCTGCAACACAACGTTTACTTTTGGTATAACAGAGGGGTGAATGCAGAGGAGACAGCTAGAAAGATTTGAGCTGTGTTTGGAGCGAGTGCTTTTGGGAAAAATACGCCAGAAAAAGATATTCGTGTTTCAACAAAGATCGTTCTGGCATGAATGATTTTCCACATTAAGGAAGTCTCGACTACTGATGTATGTGACAGATTACCATTTTACCATCATGCGACATTTGCGTTCAACAGGCAAAGTTCAGAAGTCTGGTGTAGGAGTACTGCATGCTCTAATTCGAAACAACAAAAATCAACGGAGTGTCTATTATTGAACGTCATCAGGTCACTCATCGAGCATTCCTATGCAGTACTGTTACTGGTGACGTGTGACGAAGCCTTTATCGTTAACTTCCTAAGAAGAAATGAAAGACTGAGCCCCACCAAAAGACTTAAACTCGAGGAAAGAGTAGTGTGAACATAATATTTTACACCTGATAAATCCAAAAGTGTGTTTTGGGCTACGAATTCTGCCCCCAGGGTGTGTGCAACACAGCTGGAATTTGTTGCCACCATCTGAGACACCTTTCGGTCGCAGTGTAGGGAAATCGAGCAACAAAACTACATCACCTGTGCTACTGCATGATAACGCACTATGTTGATTTGAGAAACAAAACTATCCAGGAGATTGATAGGAAAGTCGTCTCTCAGGCACTTGTATTGATAGGGAAGTCCTCTATCAAGCACTTGTCCCTCTTGTCATATATTTGTAAAATTTTACCTTTCCCGCTCTTGATCGATCAACCGTCAAGGCAATTCATTTCTAGACGAAAATACTCTTAAAACAACTCTGGTTTAACGACATCGTTAGAACCAGTAGGTTTCTACAGGCGTAGAAGTTGTAAACGACTTTAGCATTGTCAGATCGTTTTAGATATCGTGAAAGAAAATTCTGTTGCTGATTAATTTCTCTTTGATAATTACTGTTGCGGGGGGGGGGGGGGGGTTGTTGTTTTTGGGGAAGGAGACCAGACAGCGAGGTCATCGGTCTCATCGGAATAGGGAAGGACGGGGAAGGAAGTCGGCCGTGCCCTTTGAAAGGAACCATCCCGGCATTTGCCTAGAGCGATTTAGGGAAATCACGGAAAACCTAAATCAGGATGGCCGGACGCGGGATTGAACCATCGTCCTCTCGAATGCGAGTCCAGTGTGCTAACCACTGCGCCAACTCGCTCGGTTAATTACTGTTGCGTTTAGTAAACTAATGGAACATGCAAAAAAAATTTTCACTCCACTAATACAAATTAAATTCAGCTTACTACAGAAACATCTCGAAGGCAGTCTATCTTAATAAAGCATTAAGTGTCTGTGAGACGATTGTGCCTATTTTAACGCGAATTAGTAAGATATTACCGACTTCTGACTTCGAAAAGATCTGTATTTATTTCATTTTCTGTACCATTCGTAAGTATTATGAAAATGTGACATTTCATAGATAAAATTATGTATTCACAACAACAACAAATATGTCGGAAGAAAACAAAAGTGGCATTATGAATTTGGCAGTACCGTAAGGTTTTCGCTGTGACACTAAGGGTCACTGAAAGTAGCACGACGAATTTTGCTCGAGCGTTGTCTTACGATTCCCTTATTGAGTTTTTATCTGCCTGCTTGTAGCTGTGCTACAAAAGAATTAAAAATCTTTCTTTCAGCGAGTCTCGAAAGGCGAACGAAAGCAGCTTGCACCTGGTAGCTAAGCATGTTACCTGGGCACTGGTTTTTTCCGAAAGTGGGAAGACATCCTTTTGTGGTTGAATTGTTGACAAATTGTCAGTCAGACGTGTGCAGTTGGTCTAAGCGTTTCGGTGTGTTGAATTTGTACCAATGATTTTACTACAATTTTTTTCTGTCCCAAATAGAGAATTGAAGTCTTCCATTAGTATTTTCACGTCATCTTGGTGAATTTTGCTCACAGTATTTTCGAGTGTGTTCCAGAATTTTTCGACACTTTCGGTGTTTTTCTTATTTTCGATGTTGGTGGGGGCATGTGCATTGATGAGTGTATATTTTTTGCTGGGGCTCTGAATGAGCATAGTCATAAGTCGCTTGTTGATGCGCCGGACGTGGTGGCCGATCGGTTCTAGGCGCTTCAGTCCGGAACCGCGCGACTGCTACGGTCGCAGGTCCGAATCCAGCCTCGGGCATGGATGTGTGTGATGTTCTTAGGTTAGTTAGGTTTAAGTAGTTCTAAGTTCTAGGGGACTGATGACCTCCGATATTAAGTCCCATAGTGCTCAGAGCCATTTGAACCTTTTGATTGTTGATGGGTGTGATTTCTTTGACAGAGTTGATGATAGATCTGTGTTCGAGAAATGCAATGCCGAAGATTGGTACGCCTTTCGCTACCTTTTGTTGTATTTTGCTCTTGAAGATGCAATGGTTTCCCTAATGCAAGGTTTCATTGTCAGTTAGTCGCGGTTCTTGAAGAGCTAGAATGAGTAATTTTTGTCGGTCCATTTCTTTTGTGAGAATATTTAGTTTTCGTGTTTGGATCAATGTATCGATGTTTACTTTTAAATGCATGTTTTTTGCCTGTAGGGAAATTTACCAGAGATCTTTGATATTCTCTGCCGTGCTAACCTGGACTCCCCAGAATCCGAAAATCCAACTGCCGCCTGTCGACAGCAGGGTTGTGTACCACCTGGGGTAAAGTTGACTTTGCTTGGATAGGTCATGTTTGCTTGTGTTTCATTGGTTTGGCTTGGGTGATTACAGGACCGGACAGGACCAGAGGGTGTTGAAGCCTTTGAAAGAAAATATTTTCAGCCAAGGTCATTGAGCTAACAGGCGGTGACCAGAGTAGCGGTGATTTTCACTCAGACGTGTCTGGATTTTGGGTTCAACGGATTGAATAGCCGTTCAGGATTGTGTTAGTATTTGGTTCACCCCTAGTATTTGATTTCCACGGTACCACCCATATGGGGAAGGGTTTCACTTATCCGGCACACGCGATTATTATTATTATTATTATCATTATGTCATCAGCAAACCCGATATGGTGTATTTTCCCACCACTGAAATAGATGTGTATTGTTCCATTCAGTATTTCCATCACATAAATGTTGGTTATAATTACGTTACATTGCTGCTAGTAGACATATTTCTCACTTTTTCTTAGACAGTTGCTACTTGTTACTCCATCATAGGAATTTATGTGCGCAGCATTGTTGCAATACAGACGTTCAAATTATCCGATTTCTGTAATTTCATTTCGATACCAGATCGTTCTAATCGGATCAGCCAGGCAGCCTTAATGTGGATATCCGACTACGACTCTCATCATATGACAGACTGGGTAAACCACATTCTTAATCGGACTGTTGAATATAGATCAGTTATCTATGACAGGGCCTGAATTCTTAAACACTGTACAAAATAATAATCCAATGTGCTTATTACAAATACGTTATTTAAATATAAATATATGAACTAACTAGATAACAGTTTATTTACAGGAGCAGAGCCCCATCCATCATAGCAGAGTAGTGCGAGTTTGGTTTCAGGGCCAAGAGAGGATAAAGTTGTTGCCTTTTGTTCCACGATCACCAAACATCAACCAGATAGAAAATATGTGGGCAGAGCTAACAAGGCCATTGCCACGTGGACCTACAAAAGCAAGCGACCTTTGGACAAATATAGAAAATATATGATGGGAAGTAAACCATCACGCTACGCTGTCGTCGACTGAAATGAAATCAATTCCCCTACGCCTTCGAGAAATCTTACGTAATGATCGTGGGTGGGTTGGTTACTGAAAGTATAAAAAAATGTTCAAAAGTGTGTGAAATTTTACCGGACTTGACTGCTAAGGTCATCAGTACCTAAGCTTACACACTACTGAATCTAAATTATCCTAAGGACAAACACACACACCCATGCCCGAGGGGGAGTCGAACCTCCGCCTAAGCTTACACACTACTGAACCTAAATCATCCTAAGGACAAACACACACAGCCATGCCGGAGGGGCACTCGAACCTCCGCCGGGATCAGCCACGCAGCCCATGACTGCAGAGCCTAGACCGCTCGGCTAATTCCGCGCGGCTGCTAAAAGTACACTCGTCCACAAAACCCATGTGGACAATTATCTGATAATCGGTCAAGCTTTGCTTTGTCGGAGCTCTTTAGAATACAAGTCCATTTACTTTCAGGCTCCTCCTTACAATTCTTGCAATGCAAGGTAATTGACAAAACTCATCCACTCGACGCCTACTGAGGAACTGAATGGGGCATGTGTTGTTCAATACACAGTAGTTGTCACCCTCACTGGAATCAATAACTGTGTGTGTGTGTGTGTGTGTGTGTGTGTGTGTGTGTGTGTGTGTGTGTGTGTGTGTGTGTGTGTGTGTGTGTGTGCTTTCGTATTCATGCACAATCTGAATCAATACTATAAACATTAGAGAGACAACCAACAATAAATATTGCATCAAATATGACTAAAGTATTTTAATGCTATGGGAAGTTACAAACTGAATTTTCACCCAACCCAAATCCTGCATCTTACGTTAAGACTTCAACCAAGGACTTCTTATTCCGCTGTGTTCAGTTTTTCAAGGCCTATCCACTGTGCCAACTTACAACTAAATCTGAGAGGGGTGCGATGGGGAGGTTCCCTTGTAAATAGTCCTAGCCAAGGCTTGCCTCTGCCAGTCCAGCCTTGTCTTCTTACTACTGCCGTAACGTCTGCTTGTTTTAGAGGTCTTTGGACCCTTAATTGTGGATTGCTGTAAATTTTAAAATCGAAATTGTCTTTCTGTTCCAGAATTGTTAGTGCCAAATGTTTTATCGTAATCCTGAACCTGTAAATTTTAAAATATTCTCAAATGCTGAACTTGTGAAATTTAAATACGTTTTTTCCTGTTCGAAAAGCTGTTAATGTCAAAGAGCTCCTCCACTTTTGTGAAAATCTGAAATCGTAAATTTCTTAAACAAAAGGGGGTTATCGTTCAGTTTCTAAATTGCTAGCTCCAAAAGGGCCCTCAGATTATTTTAATCGTAATCGCGAATTTTGATACTTCTTTACATAAGGGCCAACTTCCCTGTTCGAAGTTTGCTATATGATGAATGATTCCCAAATTGGTATGGTAATGCTCTTTGTGTAATTGTAGAGAAGTCACATTTGCCTGGTTGAAATTTTTATGCATGTTTAAATGGCTTTGGAGTTGTATTTTTATGGCTCTTCAACTTTTTGTTCGCCTTGCCTACAAAATTTTCTGTATGATGATTCTAATTCAAATTATCTGTAATTGTAATCCATAGGTATTTACATGAATCATCAACACTTAAATTTCATGGAACCTAAATTTAACTATTGGTAACATAAGATATAACTACAGGAAGGAGGAATTACTTGGCCAGAAAAGAAAAAAATTTTTTTTTTGTAAATTTCGCCTTCTGGTTCATTGCCCGGAAATCAATCTCCAATAGTTACTATTCATTTATATGTTATTGATATTTTAAGTATATCTTGTTAAATAAAGGATAACCAACTACTGTCAGGCAACAAATGGCTTTCCTTAAATACAGCCTGCGCCTTTCTCCTATCGTACCCTGTGGCGTCGGCTGAGAGCTCTGTTTCCTGACTACCTCACAACAGAGTAGATGAACAATTGGAAAGATGTCTTGATCTATTGTCTCGCCCACGGGGGGTTAGCATTCTCCACATAAGTCATCACATGTGACAAAGCATTAATTTCCTTTAATACAGTCCTGTCCTCTCTTCTGGGCCCAAAAAAGGTTAGAATCAGCAAACTTATAATAAAATCGAAGCTCATATGATCTTTCAACATATGGTCGGTATCGTCCGCATAGAATTCGTACAGTCGAGACAACTATAGACCAAAATTTTTATCGGGAAGTCGTTCAAAGACTCTGGAGAAAAGTAGGACGTGTGTGAGCATAAATTGCGCGTACACTTACGTTGACATATATATATGATTATTGTGGACATCCCACTTAATTGTTTGAGAATTCATAGAACCACTTATAGACTATTTTCGACCACTCCACTCTCAAAAAGCACGTGAGACTGATGAACATCTAAATCTTTTCGTGCGAGCTCTAATTTCTATTATTTGAGTACGATGCTTGTTTCTCCATTTTTAAGTGGAAGTCAACAAAATTATTTGGCATTCTGAAGGAAAACCTGGTGACTGAAATTTCTTAAAAACATCTAGTCCCAATGAAACTGCTTTAACGGATGCTACCCTAACATGCTTACTTTACCAGCGGCACCCTCTCCTCTGTTCTATAATAATAAAAAACCAGCTACTCTTCTTTGAACTTTCTCGACGTTCCGTTAAACCTACATGGCAAGGATACCACATCGCTCAGCAGTACACCAGATGAGAACGAGAGCACTATAGGGAGACTCCTTGGTAGATTTATTCCATCCTACAAAATTTTCTGTATGATGGTTCTAATTCAATTTATCTGTTACTGTAATCCATAGGTATTTACTTGAATCTACAGCACTTAAATTTTATGTAACCTAAATGTAACAATTGGTAACATAAGATACAGCTACTGTTTCACTAGACGATTTCCCTTGATTTACTAAGACCAGTGACTTATCTCACAGGAAATTATAAATCCACACGACTGAGATTATATTTCATAGACACGAGATTTAATTAGATTTAGCCTATGAGGAAGGGCGTCAATCATCTCCTGAGAATCCAGAAGCAAGGAAGCAACTTGAGATTCCCTGTCGACAGCATTCATTACACCGTGTGAATAATGAGCCAGTTGTGTTTCACAAGTACAATATTTTCGGAATACGCATTGCTTATGTGCAGGCAGATAGTTTTGTTCCGAGTGTGTGTTCCAGAATTCTACAACATTTCGATGTCAGCCACACAGTTCAATAATCCAGCTGATTACCTGTGTGTTTCACCACGAATGGGCAGACTCTCTTATTGAATTTTTGGCTAGGAATATCATTCCCGTGGATCGACAGTTTCCTTGTTCACTGTCTTGGTTCTCGTGACTTTATTTTTTACCCAGTTCAAAAAAATAAATAAACTTGAAAGCACTTTGCTACTACGGATATGTCACCAAGAGGGTAGGTAGCCTATAGTTTAAAAGATATTCCAGAAGCATCCTTTCAGAATTGCTACCAAGACTGTACACCGTAACTCCGTCTTTGTGGAATTGTCGAACGGAACTATTTGAAAAGAACTATCCAGATCCATAAAAATAAAAATAAAATAAAGTTCGTAGCTACCAAAACGATCACTCTCATTAATTTCCTAACACATAAGACATGAGGCCCACTTATTAAAACAGTTGTTCTTACGCTACTGTTAACCGTGTATTTGTGTAGTTGCACAACACACAGGAATGTGAGGCATGTTGATAACAAAGACGACCCAGCCGCATTCACTTGGCACTCACAATACGTAAGTATAAGTCGTGCTGCAAATCACGTGAACTTTGACGTCCAGACACGACATTTTTCCAACGAATCCATTCAACGAGTACGGCCATTCCACCAGGACGAAGCAAAACCAGTGCGAATAAAACCTGCCCACATGATGCCAAGACTTCTTCAATTACGTCGCAGAAGTTTCGCTGAGAAGCCCTTACACATCCTCCATCTCTCTACATGTAATTTCCTTATTTTTCAGACCTGAAGAAAGACATTGCTAACCGTCGATTTGCTTCGGACGAAGAGATGCATGCCTGGATGTAGTCACGGTTCCGTAGGCAACCGCAAACATTTTTCCACAAGGCACCGACCATCTTGTTTCATAGTGGTATAAATACACTAAAGAGCAAAATAAACTGGTTCACCTGCCTAATATAGTGTGGGGCCCCCGCCAGCACGTAGGATAGCCGCAACACGACGTGGCATGGACTAGACTAATGTCTTCAGTAATACTAGAGGGAACTGACACTAGAAATCCTGCAGTGCTGTCCATAAATCCGTAAGAGTACGAAGAGGTGCAAATCTATTCAGAACTGCACGTTGCACGGCATCCCAGATATCTACATCTACATTCATACTCCGCAAGCCACCCAACGGTGTGAGGCGGAGGGCACTTTACGTGCCACTGTCATTACCTCCCTTTTCTGTTCCAGTCGCGTATGGTTCGCGGGAAGAACGACTGTCTGAAAGCCTCTGTGCGCGCTCGAATCTCTCTAATTTTACATATGTGATCTCCACGGGAGGTATAAGTAGGGGGAAGCAGTATATTCGATACCTCATCCAGAAACGCACCCTCTCGAAACCTGGCGAGCAAGCTACACCGCGATGCAGAGTGCCTCTCTTGCAGAGTCTGCCACTTGAGTTTGCTAAACATCTCCGTAACGCTATCACGGTTACCAAATAACCCTGTGACGAAACGCGCCGCTCTTCTTTGGATCTCCATCAACCCGATCTAGTACGGATCCCACACTGATGAGCAATACTCAAGTATAGGTCGGACGAGTGTTTTGTAAGCCACCTCCTTTGTTGATGGACTACATTTTCTAAGGACTCTCCCAATGAATCTCAACCTGGTACCCGCCTTACCAACAATTAATTTTATATGATCATTACATTTCAAATCGTTCCGCACGCATACTCCCAGATATTTTACAGAAGTAACTGCTACCAGTGTTTGTTCCGCTGTCATATAATCATACAATAAAGGATCCTTCTTTCTATGTATTCGCAATACATTACATTTGTCTATGTTAAGGGTCAGTTGCCACTCCCTGCACCAATTGCCTATCAGCTGCAGATCTTCCTCCATTTCGCTGAAGTTTTCTAATGCTGCAACTTCTCTGTATACTACAGCATCATCCGCGAAAAGCCACATGGAACTTCCGACACTATCTAATAGGTCATTTATATATAACGTAAAAAGCAATGGTCCCATAACACTCCCCTCTGGCACGCCAAAGGTTACTTTAACGTCTGTAGAAGTCTCTCCATTGAGAACAACATGCTGTGTTCTGTTTGCTAAAAACTCTTCAATCCAGCCACACAGCTGGTCTGACATTCCGTAGTCTCTTACTTAGTTTATCAGGCGACAGTGCGGAACTGTATCGAACGCCTTCCGGAAGTCAAGGAAAATAGCATCTACCTGGGAGCCTGTATCTAATAATTTCTGGGTCTCATGAACAAATAAAGCGAGTTGGGTCTCATACGATCGCTGTTTCCGGAATCCATGTTGATTCCTACAGAGTAGATTCTGGGTTTCCAAAAACGACATGATACTCGAGCAAAACATGTTCTAAAATTCTCCAACAGATCGACGTCAGAGATAAAGGTCTATAGTTTCGCGCATCTGCTCGACGGCCCTGTTTGAAGACTGGGACTACCCGTGCTCTTTTCCAATCATTTGGAACCTTCGGTTCCTCTAGAGACTTGCAGTACACGGCTGTTAGAAGGGGGCAAGTTCTTTCGCGTACTCTATGTAGAATCGAATTGGTATTCCGTCAGGTCCAGTAGACTTTCCTCTGTTGAGTGATTTCAGTTGCTTTTCTATTCCTTGGACACTTATTTCGATGTCAGCCATTTTTTTCATTTGTGCGAGGATTTAGAGAAGGAAATGCAGTGCGGTCTTCCTCTGTGAAACAGGTTTGGAAAAAGGTGTTTAGTATTTCAGCTTTACGCGTATAATCCTCTGTTTCAAAGCCATCATCATCCCGGAGTGTCTGGATATGCTGTTTCGAGCCACTTACTGATTTAACGTAAGACCAGAACTTCGTAGGATTTTCTGTCAAGTCGGTACATAGAATTTTACTTTCGGATTCACTGAACGCTTCACGCATAGCCCTCCTTGCGCTAACTTTGACATCGTTTAGGTTCTGTTTGTCTGAGAGGTTTTGGCTGCGTTTAAACTTGGAGTGAAGCTCTCTCTGCTTCCGCAGTAGTTTCCTAACTTTGTTGTTGAATCACGGTGGGTTTTTCCCGTACCTCACAATTTTACTCGGCACGTACCTGTCTAAAACGCATTTTACAATTGCCTTAAACTTTTTCCATAAACACTCAACATTGTCAGTGTCGGAACAGAAATTTTCGTTTTGATCATTTAGGTAGTCTGAAATCTGCATTCTATTACTCTTGCTAAACAGATAAACCTTCCTCCCTTTTTTTATATTCCTATTAACTTCCATATTCAGGTATGTTGCTACGGCCTTATGATCACTGATTCCCTGTTCTGCACTTACAGAGTGAAAAGTTCGGGGCCGTTTGTTATGAGTAGGTCCAAGATGTTATCTCCACGAGTCGGTTCTCTGTTTAATTGCTCGATGTAATTTTCGGATAGTACACTCAGTATAATGTCACTCGATGCTCTGTCCCTACCACCCGTCCTAAACATCTGAGTATCCCAATCTATATCTGGTAAATTGATATCTCCACCTAAGGCTATAACATGCTGAGAAAATTTATGTGAAATGTATTCCAAATTTTCTCGCAGCTGTTCTGCGACTAATGCTGCTGAGTCGGGAGGTCGGTAAAAGGAGCCAATTATTAACCTAGCTCGGTTGTTGAGTGTAACCTCCACCCATAATATTTCACAGGAACTATGCACTTCTACTTCACTACAGGATAATCTACTACTAACAGCGACAAACACGCCACTACCGGTTGCATGCAATCTATCCTTTCTAAACACCGTCTGTGCCTTTGTAAAAATTTCGGCTGAGTTTATCTCTGGCTTCAGCCAGCTTTCTGTACCCATAACGATTTCAGCTTCGGTGCTTTCTATCAGCGCAGGAAGTTCCGGTACTTTACCAATGCAGCTTCAACAGTTTACAATTACAATACCTATTGCTGCTTGGTCCCCGCATGTCCTGACTTTGCCCCGCACCCTTTGAAGCTGTTGCCCTTTCTGTACTTGCCCGAGGCCATCTAACCTAAAAAACCGCCCAGTCCACGCCACACGGCCCCTGCTACCCGTGTAGCCGCTTGCTGCGTGTAGTGGACTCCTGACCTGTCCAGCGGAACCCGAAACGCAACCACCCTATGGCGCAAGTCGAGGAATCTGCAGCCCACACGGTCGCAGAACCGTCTCAGCCTCTGATTCAGACCCTCCACTCGGCTCTGTACCAAAGGTCCGCCGTCAGTCCTGTCGACGATGCTGCAGATGGTGAGTTCTGCTTTCATCCCGCTAGCGAGACTGGCAGTTTTCACCAAATCAGATAGCTGCCGGAAGCCAGAGAGGATTTCCTCCGATCCATAGCGACACACATCATTGGTGCCGACATGAGATACCACCTGCAGATGGGTGCACCCCGTACCCTTCATGGCAACCGGAAGGACCCTTTCCACATCTGGAATGCACAAGGAGTGCACATTGGTTTTCTTCCCCTCTCTTGCTGCCATATCCCTAAGGGGCCCCATTATGCGCCTGACATTGGAGCTCCCAACTACAATAATGTTCATGTCCAGGGAGCCTGGTGGACAACGGAAGTGTTTAAACTCACAAGGGTGTTCCCGGAGCCACACTGCAGCAATTCTGGCCGTGTGGGCTGTCGCATTGTCTTCCTGGAATTGTCCAAGTCTGTCGAAATACACAGTAGACATGAATCGATGCTGGTTATCAGACAGGATGCTCACGTACGTGTCACCTGTCAGAGTCGTATCTGGACGTATCAGGGGTCCTATATCACTCCAATTGTACACGCCTCACACCATTACAGAGCCTCCATCAGCTTGAACAGTCCCTTGGGGATGTGCAGGAACCATGGATTCATGAGGTTGTCTCCATAACCGTACACCTCCATCAACTCCATACGATTTGAAACGAGACTCGTCCGACAAATCAACATGTTTACAGTCATCAACAGTCCAGTGCCGGTTTTGATTGGTCCAGGCGAGGTGTAAAGCTTTGTGTCGTGCAGTTATCAAGGGTCCACGAGTGGGCTCTTGGCTCCGAAAGCCCATGTCGATGATGTTTCGATCGCTGACACTCATTGATAGCCCAGAATTTGCGGAAGGATTGCTCTTCAGTCACTTTGAACGATTTTCTTCAGTCGTCGTTGATCTCGTTCTGGAAGGGTCTTTTTCCGGCCGCGACGATGTGAGAGATTTGATGTTTTACCGGATTCCTGATATTCACGTACACTCGTGAAATGGTCGTACGGAAAAATCCCTGCTTCATCGCTACCTCCATCGCTCGTGCGCCGACTATAACACCACTTTCAAACTCACTTAAATCGCGATAAACTGCCGTTGTAGCAGCAGTAACCGATCTCACAACTGCGCCAGACTCTTGTTCTCTCATATAGGCGTTGCCGACCGCAGCGCCGTATTCTGTCTGTTTACATATCTCTTTATTTCAGTACGCATGCCTATACCAGTTTCTTTGGTGCTTCAGTGTACGTTAATAGTTTTGGCTATTGCTTTTCAGGTAATAAATAGTTTACTTTTTTTCCATCTGCCTCGTTTTCACTGGAGTTCCCCATATTGTTAACGGAAATTTCTCAGCAACATTTTGCCATGCGTTCGCTCACATTTTTTAGACTGTCACTTGGGGAAATAAAAAAATGGTTCAAATGGCTGTGAGCACTATGGGACCTAAATTCAGAGGTCATCAGTCCCCTAGAACTTAGAACTACTTAAACCTAACTAACCTAAGGACATCACACACATCAATGCTCGAGGCAGGACTCGAACCTGCGACCGTAGCGGTCGCGCGGTTCCAGACTGTAGCGCCTAGAACCGCTGGCAGGGAAATAAATTTGTTGCACTGAGTAGGTCTGTGTCACAAATTTTCGTCTTACGTAATTTATAATAGCAATTTGATAGTAGTTGCTGTTTTGGTAATTATCTTTGTTTCCACTGAATAGTTGATACATATTTATTTACCGATTTTTGTTTATATATGGTTAAGTTGTGAATGAATGTCTACATCCGATTGTATGAAACGTGTTAGTAAATGTATTTCCTTTATGTAATTTGGTGCTATGTTAATTTATTGAATGTATGTAGAACAGTGTTGTGCCCGTAATATAGTGTTTATCTGCGTTCCGTAAGTGGAGAGAGACAGCGGACAGTAGAGGGCAGGAGAAAGAGAGCAGTAAGACAATGGAAGTTCTTGTTACTGCGGGAACAGTAAAGTACTACAGTAAGAAAAATGTATTTTGGAGGGCGATTTGCATTTGTGGATAGAACTGTTACGCAAGATGTTATTACGGAAAGGAGGAAAAGATCAAATTGGCTTTGAAAATATGGGACAGAGAAGAGAGAAAAGTGTGCAGAGATGTAATGGCGCCGTGCTAGAATTTGTCAATGAACTTTTCATCAGAATATGAAATATCTAAATTATTCGACAGAGGCGGAGTCTTGCCAGAAGAGAAGAGGTAAGGACCGGAAGGTGGAAGAGTGAATTAAAACTGTCATGGAAGCAAATCAACTAGAGAGAAGATAAAAGAGTTCGAGAATTGTTAATGGTGGACAGCAACCAGTTCAAGTTTGGAGGAGGTAAATAGTTGACTGCACTCTGATTGGTGATTTGTGGAGGATGGAGCGAGAGAAGAGTAGTGCTGTAAATGCTTTCACGAGAATTATTATTGGTAATCAAAGAGTAGTAAGGTGGACGAGTTGTGAAAATTTTACGTAGACTATGTATCTGAGGGAGAAATTAAACTTAAGACGAAATTTCAGAATTCTACAAACAAGTTGAAACTCTTAATTTTGTGATGGCATAGTACGAATTTGTGTTTGCAAGTGAAGCTAAATGAATGTACACGCCGATTCATAATAAAAGTTCAGTTGCTTTGGGCACTTGGTTAAGACAGTATCTGAATTTTGCCTAAACATTACATCGAATCCCATTATGAGGCATTTCCTGAACATTTCTTGTTCGTCAAGCTGATTCCCGAAGTAGTATCTTGTAGTCGAATAATTTTCTGTTTTATTTGGTTCAATTAAATTGGAGGCACCCTCATCTTCGCAGCCATCAAGATCAACTAAGTCAGAGCAATCCAGCTATTTATTAACAGAGCAGCCAGAAACCGGCGACTAACTTGAGCCCGAGGTATCACATATTTGAAAAAACACATCTGAAAGAATCCGAAAAATAACTGCACTACTACGATTAGTAAAGTTCTACTCACATCGAATAAGCTTGAGATAGTAAGAACATTCAAATAAAGCAACTTAACTTTGTGATAGGTCATATTGTGAAACAGAGAACACTCTATCTGTAACAAATACGTTTTCGTGATACAGGCGTTACTTTGCTCGCAGATAAATCCACACATTTACTGTATGCAAGTGCACATTTAAATTCAGGTTACTTATCAGAAACTCTGAATTTATTTTATATCTTTCCATTCAGTTGGTTGGAAGCCAAGTAGCAATGTTAACGTTGTGTGACTACATTTTTGACTTGTATCTGCTTATGCTGGGCACAGAATACGATACATGAAATTAACAACATTAACAGAAGTTCTTACGTGCATTTTGTCGTGGTTAGTTCAAAAAGTGAACGGAAAATGTTCTTTCCGGCGACGTAGCTTATCATTATTATTGCAGTGTATTAGTTTGTTTTATGTTACGTATACCTTGACTGAGTGACTGTGCCATGTTGTGTGGGAGTGTGTATGGTTTTTGTGTAAACGTTGGATGGAGTGCAGCTGCAGAGAGTTATAGCTAAATATATACGAATGTCAATCAGCTTGAGGAGAACAAAGCCATAAGTATACAGACTGCCAGAACTTCCTTTAGAGTAATCACTGAAATACTGAATATGTTTGAGGATAGATATAGTCGTGGCTTGGTACAGAGATCGAACTGCACTTCAGTTATCTGATAAGTCTATAATTATCAATGGTAGGAATCATAAGTCGTTGTAAGTCTACATCGTCTTGAACGTTTTCTCTTGAGCTTGTTATTCGGTACTCTACATCGGCAGTTTTATGTCAATAACTGAGAACAGAAGCAGATTTTAAATGTAGAAGTAATTTGTAACCTGATTTTAGATGTACTTTCCTATATGGCGAACGCTGGGCCACATTAGTGCAACGGTGAATGTACCAGGAAGTAGAAGTATGAAACCTGAATTTGGTTGCTATAATTACACGTCTGTTGTTTGAAACTCATAAACAATGGTTTGTACAAAATAATCTCCGTTGCTACCTATACATTTCTCCCACCTATCCAGAGGGCTATGAATGCCACGAAAAAAAAAGTTTCTTTTGAAGCGAACCAGTCGGCAACCCATTTTCGTACATTTTCCTACGAATTGAAGCGTTGTACATCGAGGGCGTGTCGCAGTGATGCAAAAAGATTACAGTCGGAAGGAGCCAAGCCTGGAGAATGAGCCGTGTGCCCTAGTATTTCCCAAATGAACGCCTCGATCGTTTCCCTGGCCCGTTTTGCTATGTGTGACGGGGCGGTATCATGGATTAATACTACTTTGTGCTGTCCTTTTCCATATTCCGGTCTTTTTTTTCCCTAATGTTCGATTTAAATCGATCATTTGCTGCTGGCAGCGATCAGTTTCACCAGTTTCAGCAGCTCACAGTAGATGACACCCTTCTGATCCCAAAACGCAGAGCATTGTCTTTGTTCCAAAACGATTTGCTCTTGCAGTGGATGTCGAAGGTTTGCTTTGATTTACCCATGACGGTTAGGATCCATGTTTTACCACATGTCACTATTCTATGGAGAAACGACTTTCTTTTGTATCTGGGGGGCATATTTTCATAAGTGGTCTTTCGATTTGCTTGCTGTCTTTCATTCAGTTCATGTGGAACCTATTTTCCCACTTTCTGTGCCTGTCTCATAGCTTACAACCGAAGAGAAACGGCGCGCGGAGTGACGGCGTGGTTTGAAGCGCCATGTCGAGGAGAATCGAGTCCTTCCTCGGGCATGGGTGTGTGTATTGTTCTTAGCATAAGTTAGTTTATGTTAGTTTAAGTAGTGTGTAAGTCTAGGGACCAGTGACGTCGGCACCTTGGTCCCTTAGGAATTGACACACATTTGAACATTTTTCGGAGATAAACGGCTTTCTGCGTCACACTCAATTATTCTGCCAGTTCCTGTTGAGTTTGAGTGTCATCTGCATCTAATTAGGCCTACAATTCGTTGCCTCCGAACTTTTTCGGTGGTTTTCCCGCGCTCGTCGTTTCTCTCGTCAGAATCACCACTTTTAAATTTTATGAACTACTCGAAACACTGTGTTTTCCTACGAGCAAGTTCGCCGAAAGCTTCGAAAAGCATTCCATGCAATTCTGCAGCAATAACAGGTAACCAATGCTGTCCGCAAATCGTAGTTCGTACGCGCAAAAGTCGACATGTTTACGGGTTTCAAACAGATACAGATGCACGCAACTTGGATTACTGTGTCGTCAGCCGTTACAGGAAACAGATGGCGCTGCAGAGGCGTGCTCACTAGAGAGCCTGTATAGGAAGAGAGTGGCCAACCGGACGATACGGCGGCCATTTTCCTGCGAAACTGCGGGCGGGACTTTCGAATGACCAGTCGTGGAGTAGTGGGGTACACACTCACCGAATCAAAAGCACAAGACAATTTGGCGAAATCGTTCGTTAAATGCATTTCTTTATAAGAATAATGTGTTATAATAATTTTCACACAACCAATTTACATGTCTGTTTTCAAAGTTAACTATGTATATACTTCGCATAGATAAGAGTACTTGGTTGGTTTCCACAAGGCTCCTGTTTGATTTATGTCAGCTCTGTTGACTGCGACTGCTCACTGCTTTCATCTTTCTTCATTGCGTGGAAATGCTAACATGCGAAATCCACCTTCGCCTCTATTGGGACAACCAAATGCAGCACAACCTGGCATCGTTTACTAACGTCTGCAGAACGAATTACAGATGTCGAAAACAATACTGTACAATTACTAGCGTGTTTACTTCAAACATGTAGGCCTATCGACTTCATCACAAAACGCTTCATTATTTCTGCTCTAAATCGAACATGCATGCACAACGCATAACAAGTCTCTCAATAATTCAAATACCCTTTAATCGTTTGCAAAAGTCCTCTGAACTTCAATTCAGCTCAAAATCACGGCGAACATAGGAAGCGCGAGAGACGTTTGGAGCCATTCTTCTGCCAAAGGTAATCAATCAATCATGGGCAACTTCACCTATGGCCACTCTTTTTGTATACAGGCTCTCTAGTTCTCACTAGAGATCCTATATAGAGGGAGAGTGGCCAATGGCTACAGCGTCGCTAATTGGCTAAGAGCCGACGACGCCATGTTTTTAGTGAACTGACGCTGACTTGGTACGAGTATCAATACATACTGTGTGTGATTCTGTACCACTGGTTCTCTTCAACGCTTCGAACGCCAATTCCATTGTACAATTATATACAGGTTGGAAAACTGTAATATTGAAGGACCCCTGCATGTTCTCCGTCGGTTCTATTAACGTAAATTACCTTACAGTCACTCTGTTGATCGGATCTATGACGATACTTTCAGAACTTCACAGCAATTTTGGAGGCAACATTTTTATTTAAAGTGATTTACTGAGCGTCACTGATAATGTTGTTGTTGTTGTTGTGGTCTTCAGTCCTGAGACTGGTTTGATGCAGCTCTCCATGCTACTCTATCCTGTGCAAGCTTCTTCATCTCCCAGTACCTACTGCAACCTACATCCTTCTGAATCTGCTTAGTGTATTCATCTCTTGGTCTCCCTCTACGATTTCTACCCTCCACACTGCCATCCAATACTAAACTGGTGATCCCTTGATGCCTCAGAACATGTCCTACCAACCGATCCCTTCTTCTGGTCAAGTTGTGCCACAAACTTCTCTTCTCCCCAATCCTATTCAATACTTCATCATTAGTTATGTGACCTACCCATATAATCTTCAGCATTCTTCTGTAGCACCACATTTCGAAAGCTTCTATTCTCTTCTTGTCCAAAATATTTATCGTCCATGTTTCACTTCCATACATGGCTACACTCCATACAAATACTTTCAGAAATGATTTCCTGACACTTAAATCTATACTCGATGTTAACAAATTTCTCTTCTTCAGAAACGCTTTCCTTGCCATTGCCATTCTACACTTTATATCCTCTCTACTTCGACCATCATCAGTTATTTTGCTCACCAAATTGCAAAACTCATTTACTACTTTAAGTGTCTCATTTTCTAATCTAATTCCCTCAGCATCACACGACTTAATTCGTCTACACTCCATTATCCTCGTTTTGCTTTTGTTGATGTTCATCTTATATCCTACTTTCAAGATACTGTCCACTCCGTTCAGCTGCTCTTCCAGGTCCTTTGCTGTCTCTGACAAAATTACAATGTCATCGGCGAACCTCAAAGTTTTTATTTCTTCTCCATGGATATTAATTCCTACTCTGAATTTTTCTTTTGTTTACTTCACTGCTTGCTCAGTACATATATTGAATAACATCGGGAATAGGCTACCACCCTGTCTCACTCCCTTCCCAACCACTGCTTTCCTTTCATGTTTCTCGACTCTTATAACTGTCATCTGGTTTCTGTACAAATTGTAAATAGCATTTCGCTCCCTGTATTTTACCCCTACCACCTTCAGAATTTGAAAGAGTGTATTCCAGTCAACATAGTCAAAGGCTTTCTCTAAGTCTACAAACGCTAGAATCGTAGGTTAGCCTTTCCTTAATCTTTCTTCTAAGATACGTCGTAAGGTCAGTATTGCCTCACGTGTTCCAGTATTTCTACGGAATCCAAACTGATCTTCCCCGAGGTCAGCTTCTACTAGTTTTTCCATTCGTCTGTAAAGAATTCGTGTTAGTATTTTGCAGCTGTGACTTATTAAACTGATAGTTCGTTAATTTTCACATCTGTCAACGCCTGCTTTCTTTGGAATTGGAATTGTTATATTTTTCTTGAAGTCTGAGAGTATTTCGCCTGTCTCATAGATTTTGCTCACTAGATGGTAGAGTATTGTCAGAACTGGCTCTCCCAAGGATGTCAGTAGTTATAATTGAATTATGTCTACTCCCGGGGCCTTGTCTTTCAGTGCTCTATCAAATTCTTCACGCAGTGTCATATCTCCCATTTCATCTTCATCTACATCCTCTTCCATTTCCAAAATATTGTCCTCAAGAACATCGCCCTTGTATAGTCCCTCTATATACTCCTTCCACCTTTCTGCTTTCCCTTCTTTCCTTAGAACTGGCTTTCCATCTGAGCTCTTAATATTCATACAAGTGGTTCTCTTTTCTCCAAAGGTCTCTCTTATTTTCCTGTAGGCAATATCTATTTTCCTCTAGTGAGGTAAGCCTCTACATCTTTACATTTGTCCTCTAGCCATACCTGCTTAGCCATTTTGCACTTCCTGTCAATCTCATTTTTGAGACATATGTATTCCTTTTTGCCTGCTTCATTTACTGCATTTTTATATTTTCTCCTTTCATTAATTAAATTCAGTATTTCATCTGTCACCCTAGGATTTCTACTAGCCCTCGTCTTTTTACCTACTTGATCCTCTGCTGCCTTCACTACTTCATCCCTCAAAGCTACCCATTCTTCTTCTGTTGTATTTCTTTCCCCCATTCCTTTCAATTGTTCCCTTATGCCCTCTCTGAAACTCTATACAACCACTGGTTCTTTCATTTTATCCAGGTTCCATCTCCTTAAATTCCCACCTTTTTGCAGTTTCTTCAGTTTTAATCTACAGGTCATAACCAATAGATTGTGGTCAGAGTCCACATCTGCCCCTGGAAATGTCTTACAACTTAAAACCTGGTTCCTAAATCTCTGTCTTACCATTATATAATCTATCTGATACCTTTTAGTATCTCCAGGGTTCTTCCACGTATACAACCTTCTTTCGTGATTCTTAAACCAAGTGTTAGCTACGATTAAGTTGTGCTCTGTGCAAAATTCTACTAGGCGGCTTCCTCTTTCATTTCTTAGCCCCAATCCATATTCACCTACTATGTTTCCTTCTCTCCCTTTTCCTACACTCGAATTCCAGTCACCCATTACTATTAAATTTTCGTCTCCCTTCACTATCTGAATAATTTCTTTTATTTCATCGTACATTTCTTCAATTTCTTCGTCATCTGCAGAGCTAGTTGGGACATAAACTTGTACTACTGTTGTAGGTGTGGGGTTGGTATCTATCTTGGCCACAATAATGCGTTCACTATGCTGTTTGTAGTAGCTTACCCGCATTCCTATTTCCCTATTCATTATTAAACCTACTCCTGCATTACCCCTATTTGATTTTGTGTTTATAACCCTGTATTCACCTGACCGGAAGTCTTGTTCGTCCTTCCACCGAACTTCACAAATTCCCACTATATCTAACTTTAAACTATCCATTTCCCTTTTTAAATTTTCTAACCTACCTGCCCGATTAAGGGATCTGACATTCGACGCTCCGATCCGTAGAACGCCAGTTTTCTTTCTCCTGATAACGACATCCTCATGAGTAGTCCCCGCCCGCAGATCCAAATGGAGGACTATTTTACCTCCGGAATATTTCACCCAAGAGGACGCCATCATCATTTAATCATACAGTAAAGCTGCATGCCCTTGGGAAAAATTACGGCCATAGTTTCCCTTGCTTTCAGCCGTTCGCAGTACCAATGCAGCAGGGCCATTTTGGTTATTGTTACAAGGCCAGATCAGTCAACCATCCAGACTGTTGCCCTTGCAACTACTGAAAAGGCTGCTGCCCCTCTTCAGGAACCACACGTTTGTCTGGCCTCTCAACAAATACCCCTCCATTGTGGTTGTACCTACGGTATGGCTATCTGTATCACTGAGGCACGCAAGCCTCCCCACCAACAGCAAGGTACATGGTTCATGGGGGGTCACTGATAATATGAATTACAAAATCATCAAGGACAGTCAAGAGGAATGCTTGGTTGCTCCGCTGTTGGGTGCAAAAACCGAAGTGAGGACCAATATATGATGCTCGTTTTCACAAGAAATGAACGTTAGAAAGCTTGTTGGGTTTTTTGTGTATCGAACAATCATTTTCTTTCTAAATCCTTATAATGACTACAAAATGAAATTAAAAAATTGCGGAATCACCTTTTCACTGGTACATCCCTTCCATGAAATCAAAAGTATGTGAACACCACACTACAACTAATGTGGCCTTGTAGCACAGTAGAAGAGTTTTAACTGTGTAACCCAAAGGTCGAGAATTCGAATCCTGCTCTATCCAGGTTTTTTAAACGTTATTTTCTAGACTTTTAATGGTTCTAGAGTGACAATTCATGCTACACAATGTGTTTTAACATGTATACCGAACCGAACCCTAAGTCTACTTACTTCCGACTGGCGACTCGAACTTGGCTCTGTAGCCTTGGCTACTCACATTCCTGTAAATTATAATTGTCGTGTGGATATTCAGTTACCTATTTTGAATTACTTTCTGCTGTTTCAGTACAGTACTTAAGTATTGATATTTTTCCGATTTTCTGTGGTATAGATTTCCTAAAAGTGTATACAGAATGACATGCTTTGCCAGCATAAGAAAATGTTATAAGATCGACACACACTTAAAATGCACTATGTGTGGACGGAAGGAGACAAGAGTTTACCAATTTCAGCGATGAATACTCGCACGGAAAAATCTGAAATAGCATCATGTACTCTGAGATACATTAAATAAAACTTCCTTTTCTCATTACTCAGTTGTCAATGTTTATATGGCATCATAAAATACAGCTGTTGAAATTCGGCAGACATACACACTGCTTTACGATACTTCCAGTTGTTCACATATTTATTAGGCTTATATAAACACAGACGAATGGCATTCGTTGTGATCGTGTACTGAGTATTAAGCTAAAAGATTTGCTTTGGTCTCATGCGTCAACACATGCCTTATTTTACTCGTGAAGTGGCTAACTTTCTGTTTGCGTCACTACCTAATTGCACGTCTCGCGCGCAATCTGGTAAAAACATGGCGGCCACGGGCCGATTATCCACTCTCTCCCTATACAAGGTGAAGAGTATTTAGAACGACAAACTCTGGGAGGTTGTAGGTGACATCAAAACAACTATTTTTCCCTAATGGCATTGTCTCCTATAAGGAGTATTTAAACCGGTAGAGGAAGATTTCTCTGGTGGCAAATTAATTAAAACAACAAACACTTTCCATTTTTTTACGACCAAGAGACAACACATTAACACAACCCAATTGCAATTAACATAGATTTTCAAAACTACCTCCATTGAAACGTAAACAAAGGTTACACCGTCAGATCATGTTCTGTCTCACACCGGCAAAAACCCCAGGAGTATCCTGAATCGATCCTGCTGCTGCTACTATCTGGGCAACCAGATCCTCTTCTGATGCACCAGAAGTTGCGTAAACAAGGTTGTGCATCTCACCCCGCATAAAAAAGTCCAGAGGGGACATATATGTGGATCGAGCAGGCCATGGTACAGGGCCACCTCTGCCAATCCACGTTTCTGGGAACCGTCGGTCCAGGAATCGACGCACACGACGACTGAAATGTGCCAGCGCCCCGTCATGTTGGAAACATTTGCGTTGTCTTGTAGGGAGCGGGATGTCTTCCAACAGTTCTGGAAATGCACTGGCGAGGAATTTGTACTAGTGCCTGCCATTTAATGGCCTAGGTAGGAGATAGGGCCCAATTAAACAGTCCCCAATAACGCCGACCCACACATTAACGAAGAACCGCACTTGATGAGCACTAGTAAAAAGAGGAATGTGACATAATAGTCATTAATTAACCCATACAATCTCCAAGGAGACGGGAGCATATATTAGTTAATTGATGAATATTATGTTGAAACATCCCCTTAGAAAAATTATACAAGACTGTGCTTAAACTGAAACACAATATTTTTGGCGCAACGCAATCTGACTTTCAATAATCCCTACAAGAGAATGGCCCTGACTAACATTAACCTATACGTTTCACAAATCACTTACCTCACAAAAATCTTCGTTACTCAAGCTACTGCAATACAGCGAGCGCCACTACTGCCAACTTCATAGTCATAATATATATATATATCAGTTCATGACACCAATTCTTACAAATTTCAAAACTCCGCCATCTCTCTACCCACGTCCACCACTGCTGGCGGCTCACCTCCAACTGTGCAACGCTACGCGCTGTTAGCATCCAGCTGCCACTGCCCAACAGTACAATGGCAGACAACAATGCAAACCAGCCACAGACTGCACACGGCACAGCCAGTGATTTTTCATACATAGCGCTACGTGGCGTTACCAATAAGAAAACGTAAACAGCCTACTTACATAGCCCCATTGCTCCCCACAAAAAAATTTACAAATTACATTTGAAAAATTTTTTCATAATTACAATGACAAAGAAATGAAATGCACATACTTATTGATACAATGTTGGTCAAAAGCTAAAATTTTCTCACAGTCCATAAAGACAGTCCTGATCATTCATCAAAGTATAATTGCAGTGTTTTTCTCAAAGTCTGAGTAGTAAAAGAAAATGCACACGGAAGTAGTGGATTTCCATGCACTATTGAAGAAGTAGTGTTGTCCTTCCAACAGAAAGACAGTGCTGACTCTTGACATGCTGACAGATAATGGGGCACATCAGAGCAAACCCACAGCAGAGTCAGTCGAAGTTTTGAAGAATATTGGTAGGTAGGTCATCATAGAGCAGACCACTGTAGTCCTGGTAGAGATTATGGTATTGATGGGCTACCAGAGGTGCAGACCCATTGCAGTCCTTGTAGAAATAATGGTATTGGTGGGCCATCAAAGATGCAGACCCACTGTAGTTCTTGTAGAGATGGCTAGCAGCCATCTGTTTGACTGTACAGGAACACAATCACCATTGAAGAGTCTTGCGGATAATATAGCAAGTCCATTACCACCACTTGTGCACTCACAAAAATTGTTTTTGAAATGTCCTTACAACCAGCAATGCTGTTATCCAGTCCCTTACTGAATTATTAACACATGTGCAAACACTATCAGTCACTACTTCTCACACATTGTCCATATACTATGACCAACAGAAATGTGTGCAGTGAAATGTAATTTACAAGTTACTTAATTTGATGAACTGGTGTCAATTACAATTTTATAACATAAGAATACAATAACAAAGGTACAAAATACATCTTTAAAGAACATAACATAACAGATAACATTTGCAGTAGTACAGGCTTTACAAAAGAATCGAAATAGCAAATACATCAGAGTTACAAAAATTACGACATAAGTACATACATAAAAGATCAGAATAGCTTTTGAAACATCAACTTCACACATGAGCATTAGAACAAAACAGAATAAATAATGTGTAAACATCTTTACAAAGTAAATAACATGTTATTAATGCAAATTATATTTGAGGATAACAATATTCCTCATCATAGTGAATGTAGCTTAGTATTAGAAAAATTCTGCAACATAAGTCTTATCAGATAAACATATAAAGACAGGAAGAACATAAATACACAAGGGTACACAAACACATAGTGGGATAACACAAGGAAAGGGCAAGGTTTGTTTTACTGCAGTATTTTGCAAACAAAACTTTCTTTACTTCTCGGAGATTTCCCTTCGTTCTTCATTATTTCCAAAAAGTCCTATCTATACCTGCTTTCTGTACTTTTCTCATATAACCTCTCAGTGCATTTCTTCAAATCCATCGCAACTCATTCTGTTATATAGGCTACCCCCTCTTAAGCTAACTTAAATCTACTGAGCTCAGATGCTTAACTAAGGGATGAGGCAATGCAGCAGCACAAAACAATTAATACAAACAGCAATGAAAACAAAAGGTGCAGGTAAGCAAAGCAAGCAGCAATAAATGTAATAACTTATATTTAAACATGACAAACCCACAAGCAGAAAAAAATAGTACACTGAAGACAACAACGCAGATAAGGAAAATGTATATTCACATCTTAATGTCTATCAAATAAATTACCAAGTACTTGAAAAGAAAATTATGTATGCAGTTCCTGTTACTAGTCCCTTCTTATTGTTCTTTCCTTTCCAAGCGCTCCTTTTTTTGAAGAATGTGGATCATAAAATTATTATTTAACAGATCTGTTGACAGAAAGTTTTCACATTAGCAAATGCATTTACTTTTATTTTATAAAACCAATGCTGCAACACAGCTGGAAAACAGATATCAAATGAAATAAGCATTTATGTAAAAAGCATAAAAATATCATTCAATAGTGATGTGGCATTTCATAAGTTAGTAGAAATTCTCTCAATTCTCGTAGAAAGACGCTTGTCATTATCAGGTGTGCAGATGTAAGAAAGTATCTTTCCAAGTAATGAGCGTGTCGTTTTTGCGATGGTTTCTACAAAGGAATGTCAATAGCGAGGATAACGGACTCTTTTTTTTTTTTCACCTGTGCCTCTGACAGGCACACACTAATGGCTTTCTTTTGTCAGGTGGTTGTCGCGCAGCCCACGACAAATTACGTGCAGGTGGTCACTTAACTGTCTTATCGAAATATTTACGACACCAGTTTCCGCTACAGTGGCAGTCTCATATAAAAAATATTTCATAGGTCAAGAATTTGCGTTACACATCTGTAGAAACAAAATCCTATTGATATAACAGTGTCCAAAAAATTTTCGTCGGCATTGTAATACATTCACGCATTTACATACATTTCATAACTCTTAAAGTACGATTCTCGGTTTCCGACATCCTTTTTCACAAACCAGGGTCCCTAACCACTACTCTTTATTCCTTACCTTATTCGTCGACACTACTTCAATATTTCATGATAACAGATACATAGCACAATCAAATAACTCATATAGCATCAGCTTATTGACCATAAACATACCACAACAGCATAATACACATAGTTATCGTAATAATAGCACCTCAGTCAAATCTAAAAATCGTCGTAGCTTCCTCCAATAATTTCAAAACCTAAAAAAAATTCTCTGCTCGTGTCAAAAGTGTCACCTGCCTCAAACGTACTTTAAAAATCATGATCCCATACCAAATACATCATTCAAAGCTCTCATAGCATCACAATGTTTCCGAAAAAAATATGAAGGGTTCACACAGTACAGACAAAATAGAATTTCATAAGTGTGAAGTTATCCAACTGTGTAATTACGTAAACATCTGTCACTGATGTAGTAAAAAAAAGTTTGTCTCTCAGTTAAATTATCAAATAGCTGTGTAATTTATGTGTTAGAGAAATATGGTACCGATGTGTAAAGTTGTATAAGTAAATACCATATTAGCTAGGGCTCCTTGTGCTTGCCAAACACATGGTACACAAAGTAAGCGTGTACCCCCCTGAGGATTAATGTAATTATACCCTCAGGTGTTACAGATTACAGCAATGGAATGAAATGTATCACAAAAAACGTTCTTTTTAATTCAACAATATTGATAAATAACTGGTTTAAGTACCAAATTAATCACTCAAATGCGTGCCCTGTAGTGCTAAATGTGCGTTTTGCTGTGAGATAATTCTGTGGAACTGTCGTAGTTATCGTCCTCTGTAAGCAAAGTTCTGCTGAAGTCAATGTACTTACCTCATCATAAACGAAGGTGAAATGCTTTCCGTATAGATATCGTAGTTATTACGTACCTTACCGTGATCAAGAAAGTACTATAATGTAACGTATTGTTGTGCTACAATAAAGGCTGTCTCATTGTAGCTATACCACAAAAGTTACTACTAAAACATGTTTTACTTTCCAGAATAATACAGAAAAACTGTGCAGATATAAAACAGATACACCGCAAAAGCAACAATGTAAATCGTGTCACATATTAGTAGCGTCGTGATATAATCGTGTAGCTATTAGAGAAACCAAATGCTAAGTCATCTTTAATCTCACTGAATGAACTTCAAATAAAGAATGTGTTTTCAAGTAAACCAAAATGTTGCATTAAAATCTCATTAGCAGTACTTGTAAATGTTCTAAGAATGTAAGGCTTATAGTCGTTACGTAATCGTGCAACTAACAAGCAAGAATGTACACACACAATAACAGTGTGACGTCTGTTCACTATAACAATGCACTCGTAAATACTGTCTAAATAAGTTCTCTAAGTTCTAGACTGGATAGTTAACTTCAAAACGCTGTTGCATGTTAACAGATTCATAGTGTGACAAAGTATACTAGTGACGTGATGTGAACAGCTTTATGGCAAAGACAAAGTTAAAAAGCAGATTATATTTCAATAAACGTTTTTACCAGTGAAATGTGGTGTAAAACTTTACTCTTCCTAGTACGCAGAGTTTCAACTTCAACGCAATTATCATAATTATAATGTGGTATATGTCGGTAAGGAACACTGCAATTTTGCTCAAGGTTAGCTTATGTTATTTTTCTCTGAGCCAGCCGGCGCACGCGGCTGCCTGCGGTGGGCCAGCGGGTGGGAGTCATTGTCTGTCTCTTTGTTGGCGCGCGTCGTTATTGGGATTAGGAGACCTAACTTCTACAAATTCACCTTGCCGAGAGGACCCTGTTCTGTTTGAATCCCTCCAGTTCTGAAGCAATTCAGGACTGTCGTTACGATCATATCGTCTGTCGTCATGTCGGTAATTTCTGTAATTAATTTCTTGTCGGTCACGTGGTGGAGAATTTCTCCCTGAATCGTAACTGCGCGCTGGACCGTTGCGTCTGAAGTTATTCCGTCTCCCTTGATAATAATTATTTTGGTTCCCGTATTGTCTGTTTCTCTGATTGTGTCTGTGATATTCATTACTACGGAAATGCGATCTTTCTCAGTAACTATTACTCTGCCAGTGGTTGTCATATGGGTGGTGTCTGTTTTGGTCACGATTTGTGTTGTGAATATAGCCTTGTCGTGTCCAATTATTGTTTCTTTCATCGCGGAATTGCGACCGATGTGACCTGTAGTGATTGTTTTCCTGTTTTCGCATCCCGCGACTGTCTGTGTCAATTTCTAATTCTTGTAAGAGTCCCTGAAAAGCTTCAATGTCGTCTTTGCAACGGCCTGCCAAAATAATATGCCGTAAATGTTCAGGCAATTTGATTAAGCAAATGCGGATGAGTTCTGAGGGGCTGTATGGGTTTGAAAGATACTGATTCTTATGTAACATGTCTTCAAAACACTTGACAAGACTAGAAAATTCAGATTGTTCGAAATGTTTCATCATTATGATGCTATGTTTTACTCGGTCTTCTGTAGCTTGAGACCAATATGCTGAGAGGAAGGCATGATAAAATTCTCCTTCACTATGACAATCGCGAATGACCGATCGCATTCTTACAGCTGGTTCATTCTCCAAGTAGCCACACATAAATTCTAATCTGTGCTCTAATGACCATTTGGGAGGAAAACAATGAGAGAATTGATGGAGCCACGCTTGTGGATGAATGTCGTTGCCAGAATTCTTAAATGTTTTGAATTTACGTGTAGTAATGAACAGCTTATAGTCAAAATCATAGTGTCGGCGGGTAGCATATCGTTCATTGTTACGTCGTGTCGGCAGTTCCATCTCAAAATTCGGTGCACCTTGCCAATTCCTTTCATAATTTCCGAAATGCCCTGTGTTATTATTTTGTGGCTTTTCCGTATTTCTAAGTCCCTCTTCCCGTGTTGGAGCGCGAGTGTCCTCTGAAATACGTAATTCTTGTATTACCTGTGTCAGTTGATCTTGCACTTCCTGGATTTCTCTTTGGTGTTGTGTATTAATTTGATTCTGATTTTGTTTGACTTTCCTAATTTGTTCGCACTCTTCTGTATCATTCAGATCATCATCTACCTTTGTAGATAAGTTAGTGAACTGATCTGAAAGTTCGGCTACTTTCTCCGATAGTGAACACATTTCCTCAGTGTGTTTTTCTGAATCAAGTTTCAGAGTGTCCATTTGTGTTGAAATCGAATCTACTGTGACCTTTAAGTTTTCCTGAGTTCTTGCAAGTTGCGTAACCGAATCAGTGGATGCAACTGAGTCCATTTTAGCTTGCAAGGTGTCGTGATTTTCACAAACAATAGTTTGCAGTTCTTTATGGCTGCTTCATGATTCTGTAATGCATTTTCATGCCGCGAAAAAATAGGTTGAAAATGCTCACAAATTTGTGTTTTTACATCATTACAGATTTTTTGGCAATCCGATTCAATGTTATGTAACTCAGTAGTTAAATCGTCACGTGCTTGTTCAAGTGTGCTTTCTAACTTCCGAAGATTTTGTTCCATTGTGTCTAACTGTTGCTGTGTTTGTCTCTGGTGTTGTTCCATTGTGTCTAACTGTTGCTGTGTTTGTCTCTGGTGTTGTTCCATTGTGTCCAACTTTTGAAGATTTTGATCCATTGTGTCTAACTTTTGAAGATTTGGTCCCATTTGTTTCTGATTTTGTTCAAGCGTTGTATCTAACTTTTGTAGCCTTTGTCCCATTTGTTGCATTAACTGTAATAGCAGTGCACTGGTGTCTGAAACATGTTCCTCAGTGCTTTTCGGCAGTGCATTTGAACCGGCAATATTCGCATTTTGAAAAGCACAAAATGGGTCTTGAATTATTTGAGAAAACGGTGAGGACGCAAAATCTGAATCTACAGTATTTGCAAGATTGTGTCCTGTCATTTCGGAATCCTGAGACGAGCTGTTGCCGACCGATCGATCGATAATGCTTCCCTGTTCACTAATTGTTTCACTGCCTACACCATTATTTGCAGCCCGCTCCATTTCCCTATGCGCTATTACCAAATTACTACTTTGAACGTTAGTGAATTCATTACATGGTGACGCTAACACACTGCTTTCGTCTTCACTGTCATTTCTCAGTTTACTTTGGAGCCTAGTGTTACGTTTTTCACACGCCATTATTATTACAATTTTTCACACGACAACACAGAAAAACACAATTTGAAGAACAAAAATAACAGAACACATTAACATAGCACTGAAAATAATATCTAGTTAATTCCAAGCGCAGCTGCGAAATACTTCGTGCAAAACTACATGCATGCCACAACTATTTTACTATACAACAATGAAAGACTGCAACTACAAAGGAAATTCTCTCTATGATAACGCGCTAGCAATAAACAAAAGCTACACTAATTACACAAGCTACAAGGAAAAAATCAGAAGATTCCAGTGAAGTATCCTTGCCTAAGGGTCGACATATGAAACGTCCCCTTAGAAAAATTATACAAGACTGTGCTTAAACTACAAGAGAATGGCCCTGACTAACATTAACCTATACGTTTCACAAATCACTTACCTCACAAAAATCTTCGTTACTCAAGCTACTGCAATACAGCGAGCGCCACTACTGCCAGCTTAATAGTCATAATATATATATCAGTTCATGACACCAACTCTTACAAATTTCAAAACTCCGCCATCTCTCTCCCCACGTCCACCACTGCTGGCGGCTCACCTCCAACTGCGCAACGCTACGCGCTCTTATCATCCAGCTGCCGCTGCCCAACTCTACAATGGCAGACAACAATGCAAACCAGCCACAGACTGCACACGGCACAGCCAGTGATTTTTCATACAGAGCGCTACGTGGCGTTACCAATAAGAAAAACAGCCTACTTACAATGTCACATTCCTCTTGTTTTAGTTGACCGTATATATTGAGACTTCGTGTGTGTGTGTGTGTGTGTGTGTGTGTGTGTGTGTGTGTGTTTGAGGTTTACGGGCGCTAAACAGCGTGGTCATCAGCGCCCAAGCACATAAAAACAGGAACACATGCAGTGAAGGGACGAAGACGAACAGCGATCAAGGAGAATGGAAGACTTTGTTCATTGTTAAATGCAATGGTGTGGTACTAACTGATGGAGACGCATTAAGAACTGGTAAAAATTAATTTATTTCCTTTATCACACTGCACAAACATAAACACACTATTATTCACACTGTGTGTCACTCCTATTAAACACAGAGATAAATCCTTCACTACGCAACCGCCTTTGGCTCACGCAGCCTCCACCTTCCACAGCTTCTCAATGACTGCTTCTGCTTGCGACTCTCTGCGCCACTGGACATTGTCGCCCTCCAAAGAACAACCACTTACAGATACTACATACCAGTACCCTCATAACCTCTTAGACACAAATAATCCTGAACATCACGACGGATACAGCGATTAGTGAACACACAGTCGATCGAGGCTCAGTTCCGTAACAAAGAAACTCACCAAAACTAAACGCGAACTGCATCTATTTATAAAAGCAGCTAAAAATTCGGTTGACGCCTTTCTAAGAGACAGTCTCCAATACTTCCAAACTATGGAACTGAAGATCGTATGTGGCTTCAGTTCAAAGAAATAGTATCAACAGCACTCGAGAGATTCATACAAAATAAATAAATAAGAGACGGAACTGATCGCCCATGGTACACAAAACACGACAGAAAGCTGCTGCAGAAGCACCGAAAAACGGACGTATAATTTAGACGAACGCAAAATCTCCAAGACTGGCGAAGTTTTAAGGCTCGAAATTTGGCGTGTTTTTCAATGCTAGATGCATTTAATAGTTTCCACAACCAAAGTCTCGGCGGGAGGAGGTCGTTTTGGCCCGGTTACGGATCGGACACTGCCGGTTCAGCCACCGTCATGTGTTGCGCCGGTGCCGTTCTGCCCATGTGGGCAACTGCTGACGGTACGCCACATTTTAACGTCCTGTCCGAATTTTAATAGACTGCGCATGGAGCTTGGCCTGCCATGTACTCTGGATGACATTTTAGCGGATGACCCAGGAACAGCTGGTCACGTTCTTCGTTTTATCCACTTGACAAAACCTGTCTAAGGACATTTGATTGAGCTGTTTTCTTTTAATCCCTTGCCTGTTCATGTGCATTTTATAGTGTTGTCCTTTTTAGTTGCTGTTTTAACCTTGTGCCTCGCAGTGCATTCATAACTTAGTCCGGGCGTTAATGACCACTGTAGTTGTGCGCCCTAAAACCACAAAAAAAGTCTCACTAAAAATATGGCGGAAAATCCAAAGAGATGGCCTATGTTAAGTAAACCAGCGGAAAAGAAAAATGGTTCAAATGGCTCTGAGCACAATGGGACTTAACATCAAAGGTCATCAGTCCCCTAGAACTACTTAAACCTAACTAACCTAAGGACATCACACACATCCATGCCCGAAGCAGGATTTGAACCTGCGACCGTAGCGGTCGCGCGGTTCCAGACTGTAGCGCCTAGAACCGCTCGGCCACACCGGCCGGCCAAACCAGTGGAAAGGCTTAGTAAGTACCTTTACTGCACGACAGCGATGAGGAGGAGCAGGGGAGCCAAGGGATCCAACCCTTCGGAGCAGGTAAAATCGTGGCAAGTGTCCGGCGTGGCAAATGTCCGCACACCAATGAATTAGCAGTGCTGCTGCGAGCTCCGGCCAGTTTCCCGTGTCGCGGAGGCAGCTGGCGAACAGTGCCCCCAGAGAGACGGCACGCAGGAGGAGGCGTGGGCGGAGAGCCGTGACCGGAAGCTGGCGTGACGTCACAGGGGGTCGGCAACCCGGGCCGGAAACCCCAGGGTCGCAGCTGGCTGCCCTCGCTTCCCAGTGTAGCGACAAAGCGACGCGGCAGCTGTCACGTGGACCTGCCCGCTACTCGCTTCCTGCGGGCCGCAGGTGTCGCAGCGTGAGATTCTCGAGCGGCCGTTAACGGACAGTTGACACCTACCAAAGGCAGTACTCACCTCGTAATTTTTGTTCCATAAAGTGTGAGTATGCCTACACTGGACCACGTAAGTTCAAGGAGACAGTTCCTTAACAATCAATCATCGGACTTCAACAACAAAGGTATCCGCCACGTTTCTGAGAAAAAGCGTCACGTTGAAGGGTGAATTCGTAGGGAGGGACCAGCACCATCAGAAAGCTGACTTTTTTCAAAAAGATTTAAAATTTGCGACTGTTTCTCGTACGTTTGTGAGGTACATCTACCCAAGTTTGCGGTTTGATCAAAATTTTATAAGCCAGAGAAAACGCTGCACTATACTCAGGGGCTATAAAGTGTCACGTGGGACGAATAAAACCTTAGGCCGCTGAGACATATTATGCACCGTCCCTCTTTTCATTATTCTTCTTTACAGGGTTAAGCAAAGGAAGTGTCTGTTCAATGGCATTATGTGATATTCTGGTTACTGTTGACCTAGTACATCCATAATCTCAATTCCCATCAGTTCTGAACAATAGCATGTGCTTGCCTTATCTCGTTTCCTCCACTCTCTTAATGCGGTACAACAAGTTGTCACTGTAACTGAAGACCTTCTCATTAATGTTTAAAACATATTCAATTGCAGTAGAATATCTTTGAAACTTCCTGGCAGATTAAAACTGTGTGCCGGACCGAGACTCGAACTCAGGACCTTTGCCTTCTAAGGACAAGTGCTCTACCACGTGCGCTACCCATACACAACTGACGTCCCGTCCTCACAACTTTACGTCTGCCAGTACCTCATCTCCTACCTTCCAAACTTTACAGAAGCTCTCCTGCGAACCTTGCAGAACTAGCGCTCCTGAAAGAAAGGATATTAAGGAGGCATGGCTTAGCCAGAACTTGGGGGATGTTTCCAGAATGAGATTTTCACTCTGCAGCGGAGTGTGCGCTTATATGAAACTTCCTGGCAGATTATAACTGTGTGCCGGACCGAAACTCGAACTTGGGACCTTTGCCTTTCGCGGGCAGGTGCTCTACCATCTCAGCTACCCAGGAACACAGTTTTAATCTGCCAGGAAGTTTCATATAAGCGCACACTCCGCTGCAGAGTGAAAATCTCATTCTGGAAACATCCCCCAGGCTCTGGCTAAGCCATGTCTCCGCAATATCTTTTCTTTCAGGAGTGCTAGTTCTGCAACGTTCGCAGGAGAGCTTCTGTAAAGCTTGGAAGGTAGGAGCTGAGGTACTGGTAGGAGTAAAGTTGTGAGGACGGGGCATCAGTCTTCCTTGGGTAGGTCAGTTTTTAGAACACTTGACCGCAAAAGGCAAAGGTCCCGACTTCGAATCTCGGTCCGGCACACAGTTTCAATCTGCCACGAAGTTTCATATAAGCGCACACTCCGCTGCAGAGTGAAAATCTCTTTCTCGAATATCTTTGTTTTTCTTACATTCAAGCAAGACCCAATGAATCTGTTTGGGGTACTGATCCTTTACTAGCTCTCTACCGAGAGAAAACACTTTTCACGTCTGTAGTTTTTGGCTGGAACTACTGGTAGGGGAAGGCTCAGTAATATTTGGCACTGTAAGTATGGAAACTAAGTGGGTTCTTGCAGTGATTTTTGAACTGTCATGCTTATCTCACCTTGTTAATAATTTATATCTCCCACCTTTCCTCCCCACTCCCACGGCTCTGTAGACAAGTTGCATTATGTATGAAAGGCATACTGTTATTTTATTGGTTGGAGGGTACATGAGAAACGTGATTAACGACCATTATTGCTAATTTAACTAGGACAATTCGTTACCCCTTCCCCTCCACCTGCTCACTCCTTCCCACTTTCCCTTGCTACTATTCAGATTCAGTTATTCTATGGGTTGCCTCAAGGTCAAGATGGCCGATTCAGTAGCATCACAGTGCAAGATGGATCCTGAAAATGGCTACCTCCATGTGAATACAGGTATTAGTCCGCCGAGATGGCTGCCATTATCATGTCACAATCCTGTTTTGATGTATAAATGTTAAACTGCCATTTTTTCACATCTAACGGGCAATGTTTGTTTTGGTGAATGATGTGGGAACTTCCCAGTACATAATACAACAATTTATTGCACCACTTAGTCGTAAATTGGTTTTGTGAGACAGAGCACACCATATATCTTTATGTAAGTCTAATACAGTGACAATGTACTTATTTTACTTTGTTAACTGTGAAAATAAATCAGTCCTAAACATCAAATTCCGGTTTTTTATCAAATAACGGTTATTTATATACTTTTTGGACAAGCTAAATGTTTGGTGCAGTGAAGGTCAGTTTAAAGGAAAATCACTTCTCTCTCTCTCTCTCTCTCTCTCTCTCTCTGTCTCTACTCTGTTATCAGAACCTTGGTAGATTTCATCTTGTTACACAGATGGTCCCACACTGTTCCAGTAGCACTACATTGAACATTCTCAATATCTACTATTACAAGTAGTCTGCCTGCATGTTGAGTTGATTTCTGCTCCAATGGATCAGGGAGACATTGTACTGAGGCAAAATAATAAATGAAAACACATACACACAAACACAATGAATAATAACATTGAGAGAAGGATAATGGTTGGTATTTACAATGAACTGTGAAAGTCAGTTTTTCAGTGTGGATGTGACTGATGTCTGAAGACGCTTCATGATGATCAGTCTTTCACTACAATATACAAAACATGAATGCAGAGTCCAATTGATGGAAAAATAGAAGAAAAAGAAAGGAAATGATAATTCACAGGTTAAATGGGTGTGTGGTGTTATTTCAGTCATTAGAAAACCGAGTCAAATTTATAAAGAACTGGACAGTATGAGTCCACCTATCAGTATATGAAGATAGTGACTGTTCTTGAAAGAACAGATACCATTGATGACCGTGCAGCGTCTCTAGAATAAATGATAACATTTCCCGTAAGGAACATGAGGAGAAGAGAAGTTACGGTTCTTACCGAGGCATATAGAGAGTCGTATTCCCCTCGCTCTGTTTAAGAGCGGAAGAGGAAGTGAAATGACTCATAGTGGACAAAGTACCTTCCACCACACACTTTGGGTGTCTTGCAAAGAATGTACGTTGATGTAGACACGTGCTTCCTTCTCCTTTCTCACGTTCCGTGGCCTTTTGTTGTGTTATGGGATGGGGACTGCTACACATCCTAACTGCTTGCTGGCGTTAAGCAGCGTAAGCCTTTCTACTCTGCATGTTGAAATCTAGTAATATATGGGTCGGCGTGGTGCATAAATGGCGCAACGTGTTTTAAAGCTTTCGTAACTTATTGAAACACAGACACTAAATTTGACGACGACGTGTGGAACGCGACTTTTAAACCGCACATGTGATCAGTAGTTTTCGTCAAATAATGTGCTAAAGTGGTATTGTGTTTCTTCTTAAGGTAGCCCTTCGGTGACATTTGAGCCCAGTTACATGCAAACTTGCGAATTCGTATTTCCAATATGTGACTACCAACTAGGAGTACATTTCACGGTGACTGATTGTAGACACACATTCTCAGTTGTCTGGAACGTTTCTGCTTCTACGAGCGTACTGGTATACATCCATCTACGTAAGCTTTCGCTAGCAATTATTTTCCAGTCAACACATAATTATTTTACTTCTGGCGCCTCTTTGATTTTGGGATCCAAAGCGAATGCTTGTGTTGGCTGGCTGGCTCTGAGCACTATGGTCCACAGCTCGTGGTCGTGCGGTAGCGTTCTCGCTTCCCGCGCCCGGGTTCCCGGGTTCGATTCCGGGCGGAGCCACGGATTTTCTCTGCCTCGCGATGACTGGGTGTTGTGTGCTGTCCTTAGGTTAGTTAGGTTTAAGTAGTTCTAAGGTCTAGGGGACTGATGACCATAGATGTTAAGTCCGATATTGTTCAGAGCCATTTGAACCATTTGAGCATTATGCGACTTAGCTTCTGAGGTCATCAGTCGCCTAGAACTTAGAACTAATTAAACCTAACTAACCTAAGGAAATCACACACATCCATGCCCGAGGCAGGATTCAAACATGCGATCGTATCGGTCGCTCGGTTCCAGACTGTAGCGCCTAGAACCGCATGGCCTCTCCGGCCGTGCTATTGTTGTTTCGGCCTTATACCTGCCCAGTTGACCATTTAAATCGTTCCTCATTGCTTAAAAGTTGTGCTCATGCGTTTCTATAGTCGTACAGTGGTACTCCTTGAATTTATCTGCGTGATTTCGTAAAGGTTGGCTGGTTTCAAAAAAGTCACTTGCAGGTACACAGCGTGAGTCGCGTAAGACGTATCACCCCCACCATTCCGTTGGCGGTTGCCCGTATCGACAAGCGGTTTTCGGCGAATCATAGCGGACATGTACTTGCCTCATTATTTCGGTCAATATAAACGTTGTGATTATTGTGCATGTACCAAAGTGTGTGACCCATAGTCGGCTATGATTCGCCGAAAACCGCTTGTCGATACGTGCAATCGCCAACGGAATAGTGTGGGTGTTACGTCTTACGCGACTCAGCCTGTATCTTGGTTAAACTGTTCCACTCATACCTTTTTTCTGAGTCTCTTTTTAAAGAGAATCCTCATGTCCAACTACGATGGGCCATATAATGGCTCCACATAGGTAGGGAGAAATACGGATACAGTGTAAGTGTAGCCGAGGATGACTCAAAATGACATCGGGTCACAGAATAGTTCTGTATGCCAGCGGGAGAAATACGGATCCAATGCAGTTGTAGCTTAAGAACAGAGACGTTGTCGGTTCGATATGGTAACACAGAAACGAGTTCGCCAACGTCATGACATTATGGCAAATGACAAACTGGAGAATGCTGAATACGTAATAGCATATAAGGAGATGTTGATGAAATGGAAGGACCAAGGAGACAACACGGCGGTCAGCATCTTCCGCGAGACAGATTTCAAGTAGTAAATTCAAATATTGGTATCGTGCAAAAGCCAAGTGTTGTCATGGATGTGTGGCTGAGACTGATTTCCAGTTGTGAAGTTACCAAACAGTCAAGAGCTGACCGAAAAATATTTTCACAAGATTTTCAGCTGTTTATTGTGCATAACTTGCTTCAGTGCATACGTTCAGTGCAAAAACCATGCATGTGTAAAAGCTTTTTGGAGGTTATGATTAGTCTCGGGGAAGAGTAGTTTGTATCCTGTTCCCCACAAGCATCCTAAAGATGATGCCCAACTCGACTGGAAGGCATTTTCCACAATTTTTCCTAATTACGACGACGAAAAGACCAATAAAGAGGTATGAAGTATACACGATATCTTCGAAAATAGGCTCGTTATGTGTGCGTATAAGATTACGTCCTCTCTGTGAAACACTATTTTTTGCAATATTTCACTCAGAAAACGACTTGTAATTACGTGAAAATAAAATTTTGTTGCTTTTCTTTAATGCATTCTCTTCGATCACTATCCACTTTAGTTTCGCTTCATAAATTGAAACTAACAAGGAAATATTTTAATGGAGTAGCAAGGCACGTGACGCGACTTCGCCAGCTAGCAATGGAGGAAATTACTCCAGAAGGCAGAGAAGTGAGAACGAGAAATAAGCACTTGAGAAGCTAATTTACGTTACGGTAAAGTTGCAATTGCTAGCAGATTCTTAGGACAGACTCTTTCTGTCCGTTTTTAATATCGCCGAGTTCCGCTTGCGTGGGTGCTATCTGACATACTGCCTTGGAATGCGCCTCTTAGAAGTTTAACGAAGTTTGTAAAGAGCTTGTTCTCCGCACCAGAGAAGTTTTAAAACTCTGTTGCTAACAAGATTTGAACTACTAACCGTGATCCACGACTATAGGCTGCAGGCTGCAAGCTCCGCTGTATCACAAAATATAGCACCTAACATTTACAGGTACATTAAGTTCCGTAGATGACTGTAGAAATAACGATACTTGTCAGAAAGGGTAAGAGAACAGTTTTGAACTTAAATCTGTCAGTGTAATGAGGAAATGTCTAAGGTCTGCGACTATGCAGTGAACTTAGTGAAATAATTTCTACTGATTGCTTCACTTTTTACTAATATTCATTGTGAGAAGAAGTAGAGGTTTTCATTCATTTCCTCGATTTCTTTTCCGAGATACAGAGGTTTAAGGTTACCCTACTTGTACACGTGAAATACGCACGTAAAATTCGGTGTGAGGCGAAAAAGTAGCCTATTTACAAAGTGACGTATCACGGAGAAATGAGCTGTAAAGTGTCTTCGTCGTCGTCATACGGTTGTGGGAAAAGCATTTTGTTGTAGCACTAAGGCACATGCAAAATTTTTGTGCATGTAAAATCCGCTCTGTGCTGTAAAATTATGTAGCGCTTTCAGTTCTAAGTGCTGTACTTCATTGAGGACTCTACCTTCGGATTTGGCCTTCATTGTGGTTTCGACATGACGTTGCTTGGTGGAGGCGCCAGATACTTTAAAACATCAACATAACAATGACTCGAATTTGGCAACGTCAAATCTGGAATACATACAGAACGCCGTTCCGAACATCAGTACAGCGAGGAAACAGCAGTAAATTAGTTGCACATCCGGAGACGCTTATCAAGACCCGACGGAATGGCAGAAAAAAATTTGACCGGGTTGCCAAATACATCAAATGGAATGACTAACGTGTACTTCTGCTTGTATGGAACAACCCGGCACCGGTTCGAGAGCAACGGAGAGATGATCAGTATTTAGGACAAATTCCAGGCGCAACGGAAGAAAACATTTGGTGATAATCAACAGCAAGTCCGATTAACATAAGAACAATTGACAAACACGGCCCAATGTCATGGCGAAAAGTCTCAGTCATAGAGACATAATACACTGTTGGCCATTAAAATTGCTATACCACGAACATGACGTGCTACAGATTCGAAATTTAACAGACAGGAAGAAGATGCTGTGATATGTTAATGATTAGCTTTTCAGAGCATTCACACAACGTGCTGACATGAGGAAAGTTTCCAACCGATTTCTCACACACAAACAGCAGTTGACCGGCGTTGCCTGGTGAAACGTTGTTGTGATGCCTCGTGTAAGGAGGAGAAATGCGTACCATCACATTTCGGAATGTAGCCTATCGCGATTGCGGTTTATCGTATCGCGACATTGCTCGCGTTGGTCAAGATCCAATGACTGTTAGCAGAATATGGAATCGATGGGAACAGGAGGGTAAAACGGAACGTCGTGCTGGATCTCAACGGCCTCGTGTCACTAGCAGTCGAGATGACAGGCATCTTATCCGCTTTTCTGCAACGGATCGTGCAGCCACGTCTCGATCACTGAGTAAACGGATGGGGACGTTTGCAACACAACAATCATCTGCACGAACCGTTCGACGACGTTTGCAGCAGCACGGACTATCAGCTCGGAGACCATGGCTGCGGTTACCCTTGACGCTGCATCACAGACAGGAGCGCCTGCGATGGAGTACTCAACGGCGAACCTGGGTGCACGAATGGTAAAACGTCATTTTTTCGGATGAATCCACGTTCTGTTTACAGCATCATGATGGTCGCATCCGTGTTTGGTGACATCGCGGTGAATGCACATTGGAAGCGTGTATTCGTCATCACCATACTGGCATATCACCCGGTGTGATGGTATGGGGTGCCATTGGTTACACGTCTCGGTCACCTCTTGTTCGCATTGACGGCATTTTGAACAGTGGACGTTACATTTCAGATGTGTTACGATCCATGGCTCTACCCTTCATTCGATCCCTTCGAAACCCTACATTTCAGCAGGATAATGCACGAGCGCATGTTTCAGTTCCTGTATGGTCCTTTCTGGATATAGAAAATGTTCGAATGCTGCCCTGGCCAGCACATTCTCCTGATCTTTCACCAATTGAAAACGTCTTGGCAATTGGTGGCCGAGCGACTGGTTCGTCACAATACGCCTGGTACGCCTGTCACTACTCTTGATGAACTGTGGTATCGTGTTGAAGCTGAATTGGCAGCTGTACCTGTACACGCCATCGAAGCTCTGTTTGACTCAATGCCCTAGCGTATCAAGGCCGTTATTACGGCCAGAGGTGGTTGTTCTGGATATTGATTTCTCAGGATCTGTGCTCCGAAAACGCGTGAAAATGTTATCGCATGTCAGCATATTTTTTCAATGATTACCCGTTTATCATCTGCATTTCTTCTGGGTGTAGCAATTTTAATGGCCAGTAGTGTATATCAGTAGACTCGTAATTTTAAGACAAATTTGAATATGTAATCAAAAATACGCATATTAATTAAATTTTATTGAGGCGCTTTCCCTTTGTCACGTGACTGGATTAGCTGCTGCCGTGATTCCATATGCTGTGTCATTAGGTAGCAAAATACACTCCTGGAAATTCAAATAAGAGCACCGTGAATTCATTGTCCCAGGAAGGGGAAACTTTATTGACACATTCCTGGGGTCAGATACATCACATGATCACACTGACAGAACCACAGGCACATAGACACAGGCAACAGTGCATGCACAATGTCGGCACTAGTACAGTGTATATCCACGTTTCGCAGCAATGCAGGCTGCTATTCTCCCATGGAGACGATCGTAGAGATGCTGGATGTAGTCCTGTGGAACGGCTTGCCATGCCATTTCCACCTGGCGCCTCAGTTGGACCAGCGTTCGTGCTGGACGTGCAGACCGCGTGAGACGACGCTTCATCCAGTCCCAAACATGCTCAATGGGGGACAGATCCGGAGATCTTGCTGGCCAGGGTAGTTGACTTACACCTTCTAGAGCACGTTGGGTGGCACGGGATACATGCGGATGTGCATTGTCCTGTTGGAACAGCAAGTTCCCTTGCCGGTCTAGGAATGGTAGAACGATGGGTTTGATGACGGTTTGGATGTACTGTGCTCTATTCAGTGTCCCCTCGACGATCACCAGAGGTATACGGCCAGTGTAGAAGATCGCTCCCCACACCATAATGCCGGGTGTTGGCCCTGTGTGCCTCGGTCGTATGCAGTCCTGATTGTGGCGCTCACCTGCACGGCGCCAAACACACATACGACCATCATTGGCACCAAGACAGAAGCGACTCTCATCGCTGAAGACGTCTCCATTCGTCCCTCCATTCACGCCTGTCGCGACACCACTGGAGGCAGGCTGCACGATGTTGGGGCGTGAGCGGAAGACGGCCTAACGGTGTGCGGGACCGTAGCCCAGCTTCATGGTGACGGCTGCGAATGGTCCTCGCCGATACCCCAGGAGCAACAGTGTCCCTAATTTGCTGGGAAGTGGCGGTGCGGTCCCCTACGGCACAGCGTAGGATCCTACGGTCTTGGCGTGCATCCGTGCGTCGCTGCAGTCCAGTCCCAGGTCGACGGGCACGTGCACCTTCCGCCGACCACTGGCGACAACATCGACGTACTGTGGAGACCTCACGCCCCACGTGTTGAGCAACTCGGCGGTACGTCCACCCGGCCTCCCGCATGCCCACTATACGCCCTCGCTCAAAGTCCGTCAACTGCTCATACGACCCCGTCCACGCTGTCGCGGCATGCTACCAGTGTTAAAGACTGCGATGGAGCTCCGTATGCCACGGCAAACTGGCTGACACTGACGGCGGCGGTGTACAAATGCTGCGCAGCTAGCGCCATTCGACGGCCAACACCGCGGTTCCTGGTGTGTCCGCTGTGCCGTGCGTGTGATCATTGCTTGTACAGTGTGCAGTGTCCGGAGCAAGTATGGTGGGTCTGACACACCGGTGTCAATGTGTTCTTTTTTCCATTTCCAGGAGAGTATATCTGTGCTACATCTCGGACACCTTATAACAGTGAACAGTGTCACCGGGGATCCAAACCGCAGATTAACACTTGAGGCCGAGCACATGATAACGGATGTTCCATATGGCCAATTTGATTAGTACGTCTCTTCATCAATTCCCGTACACGTTCAGATCTTCCAGGCGTGTTATGAATGCACTGATAACCATCTGTAATGCACTACCAGAGCTCACCGACACTATCAACATGACTACAATACACCAAAGCTTGTAAATACACCCACACAAAATAAATGCAGAGGGCTACAGTCGGGGGACTTGGGAGGCTGTCACTTTTTGGTGTCATTCCTGATACCCTTGTCGCCGACATGCCACTTGCCAGAACTAAAGCGTACGGAAAGTGATAAAATAAGGCCAGTAGGATTCATCACTTCGTAATTTACGACTCACCTGCGGTGTTTCGAAATAATTGCAGCTGCAGACATTAACACAGTGTTCAACATTGGCATAACTTCATAGTTTTTATAGCTACTTTTATTACGAATATTTGTTTCTTTCTTTGTCCTCTGCTCGTCCCTCAGCGCCAACTGGGCTCGACAAATTGTACATTTTTTGTGAAAGCTATCATCATAACAGCTAACCAAAATTAATCTATTATAAATCTTGATATTTATACAGCTGATCGCTGAAGAAAGAATTCTTCTAATATTTGCTATTTACCAGAAACTATTCTATCTGCAGTACTGCTCCAATAAGTAATACAACTTTGATAGCCTGCTCAGAGTGACAAGACGATTTCTCAAGGACATGTAAAATCAAGTATCGCAGCAAAGTAAGGCCAAAAACGTAAAGAACAACTGTAGCAGTATGTGAAATTCAGCTATGCTGTTTATGAAACAGGTCTATGATGCTATACCTCCAAACGTCAGCATGTAGGAAGGAGTTCCAAACAAAATCTTCATATAATCATCTAAGAATCTGCAGTATCTGAAAGCATATAGGGAAATTGACTGTCAGATTTCAGACATCCGGCCAATTTTGTGTGCATCTGACATGATATGAAGCTTCAGACAGTCGTATAAGTTTTAAGAATCGTAAATAGCTCCCTATAGGACATTGAGCAACAGAGCTTAAAAAATCTCCCAACGAGATTATCAGCTGGAGAGCACAGAAATGTTTTGTTGTATACATTATTATTTTACACGGTACGACAAACACAGGTTCATTTAAAAAGTGTATTAGTCTCTACGACACATGTATTTGGATATACTACAAAATTCGTATTTTTAATTTTCAGTTGACGTTATGTCAATGTTTAATTTGACTAACTTTTACCCCAATGTACACAGTGAATTAGAAAAGTGGCTGAATAACGCAGTTGATTATGACAGGTTTGTGCAACTTCCTACCAGACCGCTCTGTTTGACACTGGGAAATGCTGAGATTTTAAGAAAAATAATGTTAATATGGTTGCATGGGAAAAATTCGAAACAAAGAAAAACAAAACTAACAAGCAAACAAAATAGATTTTTTATTTCTTTGTAGAATTTTATTGTTATCTCTTGAAGAAATATATAACAAACTTGTTCAGATACTAAATTTACTGAAGGATTTTTTGATATATGCCGTTATATTTTTTGTCTTTTAAAGTCTAAAATCAAAAGCGCAAGTTCTACATGCTGAAAATATTTCGATACCAGTCAGCGCAAAGCTGCTTATCGCAGAAAGCATTTGCGATCACCAAGCTACCTCTAGTAGCAGGTTATCTCTTGCGTCGTAACATGTCGGAGTGACGCACGTGAAGTTACAAGAATCGTTTATAGGAAAGCGTGACAAGAATGACGTAAATACATGTTAAACATGGTGAGTGGCTTTAACTAGTTCTCAGAATCTGCATGAAAAGATACATACGCTGTATGTAGATGAGAACTTACGTTCCAAAATATTTGCACTTAGATAAGTGGTGTTGAAATACGAGTACCTAGACGAAATGTCAGCTTGAGGGCGGTTGTAAATATCGTGACGTGGGTGGCAAAATTTAAGGAGCTCTGCTAATGACGTAAGTACGCGCTACTGTTACTTTCATCGGGTCTTTTCGTAACCTCCATACAAAGAAATTCCTCCGAAATTTCGCGAGAATTCGACGCACATTTCAAATGATCCGCTAAAATGGTATTACGGACACCGAAACACAGTGCTACCGTATAGTCTGACATACTTGTTACAGTGTTTCCTTTCAAGTTTTACAGTATACATATACTTGACTAACCGTCATCTGTGTGTATCACGTACAACTTGCAATAAGTGGACATGAATTCAGTAGATGTTGAGTAGACGAGCTCCTGAGTTTGATTTTTTAAGCCCATCCTGACACTATTTAGCGATGTCGGTATTTTGTTTGATCTCTCGTAGTTTGGCACTGTAACACCACAATTATCGGACCCATAATGAACACCCTTTTGTTGCAAAAAGAAACAGAAAAATCAGTCATGCTGACCGTGATGACAGCTGCTGACAAAACAATTTACGCTCTTGACAGTTTGATTAAGAAGAATGTTATGTAAATACTAATGCTTATCATATAGAAAGGACTGAATGAAAGAATACCATATGATACTAAACAGAAAGTTTAAAGAAAGAATTAAAAAATATATTATTTACGAAGGTTAGAGCCCAGAGCATAAATTGACCAAAGATAACATTTATCTTAAAAGAGAGTTGTAGCAGCATCGAGCCGTAAGTTCGCTGTGATTGCAACGTAACTCGGCAATGGAGATGTTAACTTCACTTCTCTCTTGTACTCTTGCAATAGGAGTAAGCATCTTTAGCGCTACTAGATTGTTTTAAAACCGATCACAAGTTTAAAAGTTATACGGTTGCAAGTATTAGTCAGAAGTCGGACTGAAGTAAAATCATTTTCACCGTTTAGGCAGGTAAAGGGATGGTTGATATATGTGACCAGAAAAATAACTCGCGGGATTGCTGATTTGTAATGGGACTTAGCCTTAGTGATATTTAATAGTCACGAACATCAAAGGACAGAGAAAGAGACCGACCGCCGACATAAACTCAATTGTTAGACTTGATAGGCAACAGATAAACGCAATTACGAAGAACTTACAATCGCGCCGTGTTGTCAGAAGCTATCGTCAAAGTCAGAATAGCTGACGCCAACAGATGCAGTTCCCTGAATGAAAAATCGGTGTGTGCGCTCGGTGTAGGGACAAATAATTACGAAGAACAACAAACTTTAATTCAACTTTAATTCCTCGTGTCGCATACATCATTTAATGGACATTTAAAGTGTATTTGTGGAATTAACTGATTATTTGTACAACATAAAAGTAATTTAGTGACAATTTAACTGTAAACAGTAATAAGCTTACACCGAAATACGACACATTCTGAACTGAACATTGTTCAAGGGTATGTTATCTCTGGAATTGCGTCGTGTATTTGTCGAATACGCGACGTAGCGACGCCTTGACGACGGAATAATAATTAACAACCCAATGTCCTCCCAAAAATCGTGATGTGACATCGGCTTGGGTGATGGATTGATGATTCAAGACATTATTTTTTTCAGAATTTGAATACCCATTCTCAAACCGGGCATAAGAACTACAGTCAGCAAGTTCGCGTAAACTGAAAAGTCTGTCGCGAACACCCAAAGGATTTTTGGTTATCATTTCTGATCAAGTGGGTCATCGCGTTAACGAGTGGTGCAGTCGCTATATGTATGAGAAGATCGATAGACATCGAACACCACTGCTTTAATTACAGTCTAGGGCGGCGCACACACTCCGGCGGGATCTTTCCACGCCTTTCGTCTTTTTTTCTGCAACTTCCGATACTGCAGGAATATCGTTATGTACTGAATTTAGTCCGTGTCTGTTGTACGATGTACATTCCATGAACTTCTTTCTTCTACAGTTACTTTCCAGCTGAAGAACTTTTCTCACTCTGTGGCTTTTAGTGAAGCTCTTTGTGTTAATAAGAGTCGTCATAATTGCTTCCGTCACTGTACGGAAGACTTTATGGTGAGCAGAGGCGAGATATTTGAGTGTGTTGTCTGCTTAGGATCCGCAGCACGTGTATCAGCAATTACAGTTTTCCAATCGTTTCTATTCGGTGATCGGATCATCTCCATATGGTAGTCGTTCTTTTCCTTGTTCATGGTTTTTTTGTGTTCGTAGTACTACACGTCCATTCACATCTTTTATGTATATTAGGGAAAATATATTGCTCTACTTTCCCACCCACATTTCTATTGTTCGCCACTGTGCATTTTGAACCACAGCTTTGTACTCATGCAGTACTGACTACTGATGGCGATTTATTGCGATATCGACTTCATTAAAACACATTTCAGCGAATGGTGCGAAACTTCCCCGCAAGTAAAATTGCAGAGCAGTTTCTTCCTTGCATTATTCCACTCTCATACAATGCAGGAGAGCTGTTTTGTATGTAGAATACGTGCCCAGGGCTGCTATATGCCGACTATTACACCTCATTTGACATTTGTAATAAAAGGTGGACAGTATGAATCAAACAAGAATCTCAAGCTGATTCATCTACATCTACAAGACTACTCTGCAATTCACATTTAAGTGCTTGGCAGAGGGTTCATCGAACCACAATCATACTATCTCTCTACTATTCCACTCCCGAACAGCGAGCGGGAAAAACGAACACCTAAACCTTTCTGTTCGAGCTCTGATTTCTCTTATTTTATTTTGATGATCATTCCTACCTATGTAGGTTGGGCTCAACAAAATATTTTCGCATTCGGAAGAGAAAGTTGGTGACTGAAATTTCGTAAAAAGGTCTCGCCGCGACGAAAAACGTCTATGCTGTAATGACTTCCATCCCAACTCGTGTATCATATCTGCCACACTCTCTCCCCTGTAACGTGATAATACAAAACGAGCTGCCCTTTTTTGCACCCTTTCGATGTCCTCCGTCAATCCCACCTGGTAAGGATCCCACACCGCGCAGCAATATTCTAACAGAGGACGAACGAGTGTAGTGTAAGCTGTCTCTTTAGTGGACTTGTTGCATCTTCTAAGTGTCCTGCCAATGAAACGCAACCTTTGGCTCGCCTTCCCGACAATATTATCTATGTGGTCCTTCCAACTGAAGTTGTTCGTAATTTTAACACCCAGGTACTTAGTTGAATTGACAGCCTTGAGAATTGTACTATTTATCGAGTAATCGAATTCCAACGGATTTCTTTTGGAACTCATGTGGATCATCTCACACTTTTCGTTATTTAGCGTCAACTGCCACCTGACACACCATACAGCAATCTTTTCTAAATCGCTTTGAAACTGATACTGGTCTTCGGATGACCTTACTAGACGGTAAATTACAGCATCATCTGCGAACAGTCTAAGAGAACTGCTCAGATTGTCACCCAGGTCATTTATATAGATCAGGAACAGTCGAGGTCCCAGGGCGCTTCCCTGGGGAACACCTGATATCACTTCACTTTTACTCATCAGACCAAATCAACATGCATAGCGTTCAATGCCAAAAGACAAGCAAGACTGCTTGAAATAACCGTTGTGGACTATTGCAGCAGACGTCTCGAGCGCCTTTGCTAACAGCACGTCACCTGCAGCACATCTCCTGGGCTCGTGACCAGATCGGTTGGACCGTGGACAGCAGGGAAACCATGGCCTGGTGAGATAAGTCCCCATCTCAGTTGGTAAGAGCTGATGTTAGAGATCGAGTGTGGAGCAGACTCCACAAAGCAATGGACCCAAGTTGTCAACAAGGCAATCTGCAAACTGGTGGTGGTTCCATAATGACGTGGGCTGTGTTGACAAGGAATACACTGTGTCCTCTGGTTCAAGTGGACCGATCATTGGCTGAAAGTGGCTATGCTCGGCTACTTGGAGACCATTTGCATCCATTCATACACTTCACGTTCCCAAACAACGATGGAATTTTTATGGATGACCATTCATCATGCGCTTATATTTAGCCTAACGTGGCGTGTCGTTAAGAAGAATATCTTTTTTTGTGGTGTATAGTTGCTCACAAAGGTATTTTACATAAAATTTTAATTCAACTAATGTACCCCACATGATACAATATTCAACAAATGTATTCCACGTGATATAATTTAGAACAGTGTAGGCAGAAACACTTGTCGGACGTCATATAGTTCACCTCTAAGAAGCATACAGCCACGTACAGGAGAAGAGAAGTCAAATCGTCCTCCTAACTTTTAGGTATTTAATACAGTAATTACTTTTTGCAGCGCATAAGACCTTTATTTTTGAGGAATGAACAGCTGATTTCTCTGTTTCAGCTCACGTAAATCTGGAAGGATACACAAACGCTAAATAGTTAGTTGAGATACATTAGATTCAAGCCTATGTCGTATTTCCATATACAGCCTTCGTAGGGGAACCTGCATCTAGGTCCCAATTTGGTTCAAGGGGAAATAAAGCTTTATTTTCGCAGCGCAGGCCTACCTTACGCTATACAACTACGCAGCTCGTTCCGAGAAGGCGGCTTGGCAGTGTTGGCTAAGCAAATGACGTCTCAGGCCACCGTGCTCTCACATTCTACGTTCAACGTCAACATTAACAAACGCTGTATCTCTGTAATTGTCTTCTCAAGAGCTATCGAATGCTGTTATAAAAAGTATACTGCATTTAAAAAGACGTACTTACTTTAATATCTCAGTTGATATCAGCACTAAAAACATGAACCAAATAAAAGCATACGTGTACCTCGACGCTCTAATATTTTCCCAAACCGTTTTTCGATATGCGCAATCGTTCACGAAATAAAAGGAATGTTACTTCTCAAAGCCGACCGCTGTGGCCGAGCGGTTGTAAGCGCTTCACTTCGGAACCGCACAGCTGCTACTGTCGCAGGTTCGAATCCTGCCTCGGGCATGGATGTGTGTGATGTCCTTAGGTTAATTAGGTTTACGTAGTTCTAAGTCTAGGCTACTGGTGACCTCAGATGTTAAGTCCCATAGTGCTCAGAGCCATTTGAACCATTGTTTTTTTTTTGTACGTCTTAACGTTACTCACCGTGTATTTGATATGAATAAAGTGATCAAACGAAAGGCGTCAAATTCATCAACAAATGGCACTGAATATCACGACACATCTATTCTCTAAAGACATGAATAACATGGAACATAGGTCAACATACCGCATCGGCTACAGTCATGATCCTGTTTCATAAAATTAATATACTGATACACAGTTGATAAAGGTGAATAGAGGGCGGCAAATTAACTCTGAGTGTAATACCAGATAACGCCTAACTTTCCTAGCAGTTTTTCGAAGATCCTCTGACTGATGATAACCGCTTGTCAACTCAATCGTAGGAAAGTACAGGTGCTTTCCTAAGTGATCCAAAGTCTCCGATATGTTTGGAGTGGGGTATGCGTCTCTTACTGTCTTATTATTGAGGTATCGGTAGCCACAACAGAACCTGTATTTCTTAGTTCCATCCGCAGTGTTGTTAGGTACCACGACTATGTGTACTCCCCAGCAACTATTACTATGCTCTGTAATACCGTCCACAAACTGCTGGTCAATGAAATCCTCCACAATCGGCTGCAAATACCTCGGTTTTCTGTATGGTTTACGGTAAACAGATGCTTCGTTCCTTGTTGGTATCCTATGTTGAACTAATGGAGTTGATCGTAACGGCCCTTGTGGAAAAAAACAAACCGTTAAACTCCCATTTGCTCCCATATGCTCCCTTTCTTCTCCTTTCAAATGCTTAATTTTGTCATGCAATGGAGTTCTATCGGCAGTTAGTGATTGATCACTTCGCCTACCTCTCGAATACCAGTCTTCATCATCTGGCACATCCAAATTTGCTACTAAAACTCCTTTCCTCAAATTCGCTTGCCGGCCGTGGTGATATAGCGGTTCTAGGCGCTCGGTCCGGAACCGCGCGACTGCTACGGTCGCAGGTTCGAATCTTGCCTCGGGCATGGATGAGTGTGGTTTCCTTAGGTTAGTTAGGTTTAAGTAGTTCTAAGTTCTAGGGGACTGATGACCTCAGATGTTAAGTCCCATAGTGCTCAGGCTCAGAGCCATTTGAATTCGCTTCTACAGCGCTAGAATTATCCACGTTCACGGGAACTACTCATCCGTTGTTCCCCTCCTGTACGCGTACAACGCTACGTTTCCCAAAACAACCCAATGAACCCAAATCTTTATTATCCTGTTGTGGTTGGCAGGAGAGCCAACACCGTCTTACTAGCGGAGGCCGAAAGGCGCGCGTTTTAGCTCACGCCGGCTGGCGTGAGGTCTGGAACAGGACAAGGAAATCAGGATTTAGAAAAACAGACGTAGCTGGTGGAATACTTAACTTTAATCCATTAATGATGAACGTCGGTTTTCACGGTACATGATTCAAAATATCAATAGTAACTGATAATGGCGCCTTGCTAGGTCGTAGCAAATAACGTAGCTGAAGGCTATGCTAACTATCGTCTCGGCAAATGAGAGCGTATTTTGTCAGTGAACCATCGCTAGCAAAGTCGGTTTTACAACTGGGGCGAGTGCTAGGAAGTCTCTCTAGACCTGCCGTGTGGCGGCGCTCGGTCTGCAATCATTGATAGTGGCGACACGCGGGTCCGACGTATACTACCGGACCGCGGCCGATTTAAAGGCTACCACCTAGCAAGTGTGGTGTCTGGCGGTGACATCACAGGTTCAATAACTCATACTGTAACCACAGGTAGATTGGAATCCACACTTACCCAAAGCGATTTCCCGGTGCCAGAAGACACACACTCATGGGAATTGAGACTTAACTGCTAATGTACGCGGTTCAATTGGTTTGTTCATTACGTGGAACGCCCCTCGCGACAGCTCTGCATTGACGACAGTTTCCCCTAGCGGAAAAGACATTCCACCAAGTTCCACAGTTTGTTGTCCAAGGTCAATTTTGGCATGATGTTAATGCAAGAAATCTACTCCAAGTGTCATGTCGTAGCCATCGCTCACCCATGGTACTACCTCCACGCATGCATTAAATCGGACTTTCTCTATGCGAAAGTCAACTGTCACTAACCCCAAAGGCGTGACTTCCTTATCCCCCACTCCACGCAACCTGTAACGTTGCGGGTCTAACTTCCTTCGTCCTGTTGCTCGAAAGTACCGTAACATGCTTACACTGCATAGCGACTGCTACTGATGTAAGACCACGTTGCCGTTGTGAAATTTACTTTAAAGGCGCCTGATGTCAGTGCTGCAATATGCTCACCATACCCATGCAGCAATCTCGACTGTGGTGACCAGTGCGCCTCTGCATCGAACGATGGACTTAAGTCTGCTTCTCTTGTTCGGTTCCACCTTCTCTCCCAGACGTAGAAACGAAGAACGATGTCACCTCGTTCGCGTCCACTGTGCGAAAAAAGAAGTCTTCCCTTCACAGTGGCAGACCAAATCAGCCGCCTTCCATTGCAGCAAGAGCTCACATTAACCTTCCCCTTCATAGCCCCTGATAAAATCAGAGGTTCCTCACACTTCACTCAAGCCTATCAAAAAGCTAAAACTCAACAATAAAATATCGTAGCGCCCACGTGCGCCAATCGTGTACCCCCCTGCCTACCATACAGCCTCTCTCAGAAGACTGGCAAAATCAGATCAACAGATCCTAACACAGCATCAAACAGGCGTCCACTGTTATACTTTCTGACGTCACAGCCTGTGTCACAATCAAAATACTGTTACTCTGCATGCACACGAAGCAGCGTTGCTTGTGTACCCACGTGACCCCAAAAAACGCAATCTCTATTCCAGTGACTTAGCGTTGGATACGATGCACTGCTGGCCCATATCGGTCGCTGAGGCGAAATATTTTCCGCTAGCCTAGCTCATAGTGATCTCGCAGAAATGTCCACAGAAAACATCGTGAAGATCGCTCCAGAAAACTGAGGAATGCGCTCTGCTTGGCCGAGAACAATCGCCAGAGGGCGTTTCCTTTTAACTCGGCGAAAGCAGTCGTAAAAACCCCTGCCTCTGGCCCCTGGAACAATGCAGCGTAGCCCATTACGAGCTCACCGTTGACTGGCCGGCGAACCGCTGTGGCTTTGCCCGTCGATGGTAGGACAATGGAAACCTCGTAATTCCATTTTGTTAAATTTTGCAGGTGAAGCAAAAACGGTTTCTTGAAAAAATAATATAAAATAGTACAGAAAGTTGGTGCATGTGGAGATGCATAATAGTAGCCTAGTTACTGACAGATCAGAAAAATCCATGACCTTACAAATCTTTCTTTGATTCTGGAGTTGCTGGTTATTGGAATTATGAGCTTTCAGAGACACGTGGGGTTACGAGGTTTTCACTGCATACCATTGCCATGTCCTTCACCTCACCGTCTTCTCGATGACACCACTGGCCCATTTCTCCTGGCTTGTTTAAATTTAATGCGTCTCACATCCTGTAGTATTCTCTCAAATGGCACCAATAAACCATCCTGGCCGCAGGGGTGACTGTCAGACAAAACATGCGGTCATTTCTGTCAACTCTGATGACTTCGTGTGACTAGGTATAATTGAGTTCAGTGTGCCAACCACAGTGTATCCTCATTAGCAAAAGCCCAAATTATTTTTATCTGGCTGATTAAATGACAGAAAGGTGGGCATCTTTCACAACCCTCCACTCATAGCAAATTTTTGCGAGGGGCGTATTTCACTTGCATCATGAGAGTGGTGCCTGGACAAACAAAAATCTGAACTGCAAAACAAATCTGAATCAAAATGGCCGGCCGCTGTAGCGGGGCGGTTCTAGGCGATACAGTCTGGAACCGCGTACCGCTGCGGTCGCAGGTTCGAATCCTGCCTCGGTCATGGATGTGTGTGATGTCCTTAGGTTAGTTAGGTTAAATTAGTTCTACGTTCTAGGGGACTGGTGACCTCAGAAGATAATTCCAATACTGCTCAGAGCCATGTGAACCATTTTGAATTTGAATTAAAATGGGAAGGGGAAAACTTTTCCAGCTATATGAAAGATCAAATGTAATGAACCAACATGAAACATACAAAAATGCTCAGGGATTGAAACAGATATCGATATATACAGGCTGGCCCATTGTTAGTGAGCGTGCCAAATATCTCACGAAATAAGCACCAAACGAAAAACTACAAAGAACGAAACTCGTCTAGCTTGAAGGGGGAAACCAGATGGCGCTATGGTTGGCCCGCTAGATGGCGCTGCCATAGGTTAAACGGACATCAACTGCGTTTTTTTTTTTTAAATTAGGAACCACCATTTTTAACTACATATTCGTGCAGTACCTAAAAAAATATGAATGTTTTAGTTAGACCACTTTTTTGGCTTGGTGATAAATGACGCTGTAATAGTCACAACCGTATAAGTACATTCCGGCAGTGCGAACGGTATTTGCTTTGTGATACATTACCCATGTTAAACTGGACCGTTTACCAAGTGTGGGGAAGGTAGATATCGTGTTGATGTATGGCTATTGTGATCAAAATGCCCAACGGGCGTGTGCTATGTATGCTGCTCGGTATCCTGGACGACATCATCCAAGTGTCCGGACCGTTTGCCGGGTAGTTACGTTATTTAAGGAAACAAGAAGTGTTCAGCCACATGTGAAACGTCAGCCAAAACCTGCAACAAATGATGATGCCCAAGTAGGTGTTTTAGCTGCTGTCGCGGCTAATCCGCTCATCAGTAGCACACAAATTGCGAGAGATTCGGGAATCTCAAAAACGTCGGCGTTGAGATTCAACATCGATTGCACCCGTACCATTTTTCTGTGCACCCGGAATTGCATGGCGACAACTTTGAACGTCGTGTACAGTTCTGCCACTGAGCACAAGAGAAATTACGGGACGATGACAGATTTTTTGCACTCGTTCTATTTAGCGACGAAGTGTCATTAACCAACAGCGGTAACATAAACCGGCATAATATGCACTACTGGGCAAGGGAGAATCCACGATGGCTGTTACAAGTGGAACATCAGGAACCTTGGCGGGTTAATGTATGGTGAGGCATTATGGGAGGAAGGATAAGTGGCCCCCATTTTATCGATGGCAATGTAAATGGTGCAATGTATGCTGATTTCCCACGTAATGTTCTACCGATGTTACTACAAGATGTTTCACTGCATGGCAGAATGGCGATGTACTTCCAACATGATGGATGCCCGGTACATAAGTCGCGTTCGGTTGAAGCGGTATTGAACAGAATATTTCATGACAGATGGATTGGTCGTCGAAGCACCATACCATGGCCCGCACGTTCACCGGATCTGACGTCCCCGGATTTCTTTCTGTGGGGAAACTGAAGGATATTTGCTATCGTGATCCACCGACAACATGCGTCAGTGCATTGTCAATGCATGTGCGAACATTGCGGATGGCGAACTACTCTCTGTTGAGAGGAATGTCGTTACACGTATTGCCAAATGCATTGAGGATAACGGACATCATTTTCATCATTTATTCCATTAATGTGGTATTTACAGGTAATCACGCTGTAACAGCATGCTATCTCAGAAATGATAATTTCACAAAGGTACATGTATCACATTGGAACAACCGAAATGAAATGTTCAAACGTACCTACGTTCTGTATTTTAATTTAAAAATTACTTGATCAAACAACTGCTTGAACTTTTCATGTAGTAGAAAGCAAATTTATCAATATAAAGTAAACCTGATGTTCACAGTATCAGTTCAGATCTAATTTCAGCGTTATCCAGAACTTTTCACGTATGTTTATTCAGGATCCAGTCAATATATAAAACAGTAACTTCTTGAGTCATTGTGCATACTTTTTATAAGCCCCAGCCGGGCGCTCGTTTCTTTCGTTAGCTACCGAGTCACGCAATCACGCGATGGTCCAGTTCATCAACACGTACAACGGTTGCGTGTTGGACATGGGGGGTATTTCAAAGTTCTTTCGCCGGGGCAGTGTGGCCGAGCGGTTGTAGGCGCTTCAGTTTGGAACCGCGCGACCGCTACGGTCACAAGTTCGTTTCCTGCCTTGGGCATGGATGTGTGTGATGTCCTTAGATTAGTTAGGTTTAAGTAGTTCTAAGTTCTAGGGGACTGATGACTTCAGATGTTCAGTCCATTAGTGCTCAGAGCCAGAGAGCTGCTTGAATATTCGCGCACAGCGATCTGTTTGGCTAACTTCAACGCTAATGAAATCGGATGAGGCGCAAGGCATTGATTTGCTTCTCAGTAATTATTTTGAACCCCAACCTACTCTGCAACTCCCTAACAAGCTTTCATAATGTTTCTGATCATTTCAGAATGTGCAGGTATGTTTCGCAGCTTTGTTGGTGATGGCTTTCGTTAATTCGTTTTTCCACATAATTTGGGTGTTATGTCACTCTTCATTTCTATGTCGGGTCTATGTGATAACGAAAATTAGGAATGATTTTTTCTACACATTCTGTCATGCCTCCATCGCCAGGATAACATATCAGTTTTCAAGTCCCATTAGATCTTATGAAGATAATGGCGTAGCAGCTCGAAACATGTCGTCTCTCTATGGCTATCTACTATACGTGTTATGCGTAACAAATTGTATAAGAGTCACCATCTCAAGAGTTGCCATTCGACGGGCAGATGTACACCCGACAAGTACATCCCAATCATGTTTCGCTATTTGACACATGTAGCTTCACGCAAACAGAAATTATTGATCCAATTTGCAGACTGGTGATCACAAAATAAGTGACGTAAGCTGCAAAAACAGTGCACTAGTTATCTTTGTTATGCACATATTGATGAAAATACATAGTATAGGTTGACGGATACAGTACCTGTCTGGAAAGTATTACGGATCAACTGGTAAAACACAAACGATTGTGTTCGCATTGTCAGCAGGACGATATCACAGCACCCATCACACATAAAACCTTGGCTGTAGTTCACCAGATGATGGGTGAGGAGAGGACACTGGCAGCGACAGTAAACTCTCCTAGCCTCCAACGTCGTCTCATCTCTCTTCTTTTGGGACAAATTGGTCAGACGTAGTCAGATAACCCACGCGACGTGCTAGCGCCGCAGCAGAACTGACTTCGCTATTCCTGTCATCCCTCAGGGAGAGTAGCTATGCATCTCACACAGTTTCCTAAATCTCGTGTAACACTAAATGGAAGTCTTATGTGAGAATCCTCTGTAAAGATAATTTCTTTGGTTCTTCAACTGCGGTAACACATTTCGTGTCAGCCATCTAAATATTTATTGTGTCAGTCTTTTAGCTGCCCCGCAGTTATTAAATAAAACTAGAGTAATTAACTGAGTAATACAGCTTACCTACTGTTGTTGTTCTAAGCGTTTCTGTCGTAAATACGCAAATTTTGTGTTGTAAAAGTTAATTGACGTCAGTAGTAAACAGTAGGTAGCAATAAAGGTTCTTATTACGTTTGCTTTCTGTATAAGGAAACACATTATGTAACAGTTTAATGATATTTGAAGGAAAGAGGAAAATAAAAGTATAAATAACTCCAATTTAAAGGTATAAACTTGTAAGCAGGCTGTTCAGGTTTATTGTTGGTATCGCCACGTAGCGCCCTGTATGAAAATCACTGATTGTGCTGTGTGAAGTCTGTGGCTGGTTTGCATTGCTGGAATATTTGCTATTATAGTGTTGTGCAGTTAGATGTAAACAGCGGCGTAGCGTTGCGCAGTTGGAGGTGAGCCGCCAGCGGTGGTTGATGTGAGGAGAGAGATGGAATAATTCTGAGAGCGGACGATCTGGACGTGTGTCCATCAGAAAGAGTAAATTTGTAATACTGGATATTATGACTTTTGAATATTATTAAGGTAAATACGTTCATTGTTTTCTATCAAAATCTTTCATTTGCTAACTATGCCTATCGGTAGTTAGTGCCTTCAGTAGTTTGAATCTTTTATTTAGGTGGCAGTATTAGCGCTCTCTGTATTGCAGTAGTTCGAGTAACGAAGATTTTTGTGAGATAAGTGATTCATGAAAGGTATAGGTTATTGTTAGTCAGGGCCATTCTTTTGTAGGGATTATTGAAAGTCAGATTGCATTGCGCTAAAAATATTGTGTGTCAGTTTAGTGTTGATCAGAATAAGTAAAGAGAGAAACGTCTGAGTACGTTCAGTTCTTCTCAGCTGTTTGAAAATCAAATAACGTAAGGGATTAACCAGTACAGTAATGGATAAATTTTTCCAAGGGGACGTTTCAAACTTACGGAGAATATTAATCCTACACATTAATGTACGTACATTGCTGTTAATTTCGAGGACTACACGTGTGACTACCCTAGTAGATCGATATTCTAGCACTTAACTGCGGTATGCCGGCAGTCTGATGTATTTAAAGTGTTTAATGCTTTCAAGAAAATCTTAAGACATGTAAAGTGAATCATTTCAACAAAACATCCAACAGTCGTCGAAATGCAGGACACATCTCACAAAATGAGACAAACAGACATAAAGTTCGATATCCTCCATACTAGAGTTACAAATTAAGTGTTGCACTATTAGTTTTTTATGTCCGTTCTACGGATCGGAGGGTGGAATGTCAGATCCCTTAATCGGGCAGGTAGGTTAGAAAATTTAAAAAGGGAAATCGATAGTTTAAAGTTAGATATAGTGGGAATTAGTGACGTTCGGTGGCAGGAGGAACAAGACTTTTGGTCGGGTGAATACAGGGTTATCAATACAAAAGCAAATAGGGGTAATGCAGGTGTAGGTTTAATAATGAATAAAAAAATAGGAGTGCGGGTAAGCTACTACAGACAGCATAGTGAACACAATATTGTGGCCAAGATAGACACAAAGCCCACGCCTACTACAGTAGTACAAGTTTATATGCCAACTAGCTCTGCAGATGACGAAGAAATTGATGAAATGTATGATGAGATAAAAGAAATTCTTCAGGTAGTGAAGGGAGACGAAAATGTAATAGTCGTGGATGACTGGAATTTGTCAGTAGGAAAAGGGAGAGAAGGAAACGTAGTAGGTGAATATGGATTGGGGCTAAGAAATGAAAGAGGAAGCTGTGTGGTAGAATTTTGTGCAGAGCATAACTTAATCATAGCTAACACTTGGTTCAAGAATCATTAAAGAAGGTTGTATATATGGAAGAAGCTTGGAGATACTGACAGATTTTAGATAGATTACATAATGGTAAGACAGAGATTTAGGAACAAGGTTTTAAAATGTAAGACATTTCCAGGGGCAGATGTGGACTCTGACCACAATCTATTAATTATGAACTGTAGATTAAAACTGAAGAAACTGCAAAAAGGTGGGAATTTAAGGAGATGGGACCTGGATAAACTGACTAAACCATATATTGTAATTGTACAGAGTTTCATGGAGAGCATAAGGGAAAATTTGACAGGAATGGGGGAAAGTAATACAGTAGAGGAGAATGGGTAGATTTGAGGGATGAAATAGTGAAGGCAGCAGAGGATCAAATAGGTAAAAAGACGAGGGATAGTAGAAACCCTTGGGTAACAGAAGAAATATTGAATTTAATTCATGAAAGGAGAAAATATAAAAATGCAGTAAGTGAAGCAGGCAAAAAGGAATACAAACGTCTCAAAATGGCTAAGCAGGGATGGCTAGAGGACAAATGTAAATATGTAGAGGCTTATCTCACTAGAGGTAAAATAGATACTGCTTACAGGAAAATTAAAGAGACATTTGGAGAAAAGAGAACCACTTGCATGAATCTCAAGAGCTCAGATGGAAACCCAGTTCTAACCAAAGAAGGGAAAGCAGAAAGGTGGAAGGAGTATATAGAAGGTCTATACAAGGGCGTCGTACTTGAGGACAATATTATGGAAATGGAAGAGGATGTAGATGAAGATGAAATGGGAGATATGATACTGCATAAAGAGTTTGACAGAGCACTGAAAGACCTGAGTCGAAACTAGGCTCCTGGAGAAGACAACATTCCATTAGAACTACTGACAGCCTTAGGAGAGCCAGTCTTGACAAAACTCTACCATCTGGTGAGCAAGATGTATGAAACCGGTGAAATACCCTCAGACTTCAAGAAGAACGTAATAATTCCAATCCCAAAGAAAGCAGGTGTTGTCAGATGTGAAAATTACCGAACAATCAGTCTAATAAGCCACAGCTGCAAAATACTCACGCGAATTATTTACAGACGAATGGAAAAACTAGTAGAAGCCGACCTTGGGGAAGATCAGTTTGGATTCCGTAGAAATATTGGAACACGTGAGGCAATACTGACCCTACGACTTATCTTAGAAGAAAGATTAAGGAAAGGCAAAACCTACGTTTCTAGCAATTGTTGACTTAGAAAAAGCTTTTGACAATGTTGACTGCAATACTCTCTTTCAAATTATAAAGGTGGCAGGGGTAAAATATAGGGAGCGAAAGGCTATTTACAATTTGTACAGACAGCAGATGGCAGTTATAAGAGTCGAGGGACATGAAAGGGAAGCAGTGGTTGGGAAGGGAGTGAGACAGGATTGTAGCCTATCCCCGATGTTATTCAATCTGTATATTGAGCAAGCAATAAAGGAAACAAAAGAAAAGTTCGGAGCAGGTATTAAAATCCATGGAGAAGAAATAAAAACTTTGAGGTTCACCGATGACATTGTAATTCTGTCAGAGACAGCAAAGGACTTGGAAGAGCAGTTGGACGGAAAGGACAGTGTCTTGAATGGAGTATATAAGATAAACATCAACAAAAGGAAAACGAGGATAATGGAATGTAGTCGAATTAGGTCGGGTGATGCTGAGGGAATTAGATTAGGAAATGAGACACTTAAAGTAGTAAAGGAGTTTTGCTATTTGGGGAGCAAAATAACTGATGATGGTCGAAGTAGAGAGGATATAAAATGCAGACTGGCAATGACAAGGAGAGCGTTTCTGAAGAAGAAAAATTTGTTAACATCGAGTATAGACTTAAATGTCAGGAAGTCGTTTCTGAAATTATTTGTATGGAGTGTTGCCATGTATGGAAGTGAAACGTGGACGATAAATAGTTTAGACAAGAAGAGAATAGAAGCATTCGAAATGTGGTGCTACAGAAGAATACTGAAGATTGGATGGGTAGATCACTCAACTAAGGAGGAGGTATTGAATAGAATTTGGGAGAAGAGGAGCTTGTGGCAGAACTTGACTAGAAGAAGGGATCGGTTGGTAGGACATGTTCTGAGACATCGATGGATCAGCAATTTAGTATTGGAGGGCAGCGTGGAGGGTAAAAATCGTAGAGGCAGAGCAAGAGATGAATACACTAAGCAGATTCGGAAGGATGTAAGCTGCAGTAGGTACTGGGAGAAGAAGAAGCTTGCACAGGATAGAGTAGCATGGAGAGCTGCATCAAACCAGTCTCAGGACTGAAGACCACAACAACAACAACAACATAGTGTCGGCACTCTGACCGTGGAATGGAATGTCGACATAAAGAGTTTCTGACCATAGAGTGGTAGAAGCACGTTGGGCAGTGTTCCCGAACGTGCAGAACAATATCTAGCATGTCAGTCTGACCGTGCTTTCGAACGCATATCAGTGAGATGGAAGAACGTCCCCCACTTCACATGATCCCATCTCTCTTCAGTACGGAATAGTGAGATGACATATTGGCTTTCAGCTGAAGCTAATATGTATGTATACCGTTGTAAGCGTCAGAAAATTCAGAATCTCTCAAAACCCGCTCATTAATCGTACGATTGAATCGGTTATTATGAAAAGGTCCATAAAACATGACTTTGAGGTATTCAAAGAAAACTGTTTTATGCTTCAATGGTAGAGGAAGATATGAAGTACTTGGATTTTTATACTCTGTTGTACCTAGAAACCACTAAATCTACATCTTCAAATCATCAATTTTTAATTTCACATTGTTCAAATTAATTTTTTTTTGGTCTTGGACTCATGATCTTTTTGAATCAAATTAAAATATGTAAAAACACAACTTTGGAATTTTGATAAAACACAAATTACAAACAGTATTTTAACGTAATCATCATTACAGGTAAGCATTGTTGCAACACTTTCTCTAGGTTTCATACTTTTTCATCTTCCTCAGAAGTTGTAGGCCAAGTGAATAAATCAGTATAAAAGATTTTGTGCTCCTCTGGGATGTACTGTTCCAGATTTTTTATATCGTTTATCTTAACTTTGTTTACAGGACATTTCATTCCATGTTCTAAGGTTGTTGGGAGTCTGATATTTGATAGGGGTTTTAAAAGTCTGAAAGAGTTCTGAGTCAGTCCATCAATGAATCAATGCTAATACTCCTGCCGGTCGTGGTGGCCGAGCGGTTCTAGGCACTTCAGTCTGGAACCGCGCGACCGCTACGGTCGCAGGTTCGAATCCTGCCTCGGGCATGGATGTGTGTGATGTCCTTAGGATGGTTAGGTTTAAGTAGTTCTAAGTCCTAGGGGACTGATGACCTCAGAAGTTAAGTCCCATAGAGCTCGGGCCATTTGAACGAACTAATACTCCTGGGTTGTGGCTGTCACACACAGACATATTTTACTGTGAAAGTGTGACGTTGACTTTCATTGAACTGTATTTTTTCCATTGTTTTTAAACTCTGGGAATTGCATTTAAAAAGATATGGCCACTAGTTGTTAACAGTGTTGTTATACTCAAGGTAGTTGACAATGAATGAGTTCTTTTATTGGCAGAATGAAGAATACGTTCAATTTTTTCTTTCACAGTGTAAACTCTATTAGTTTGTCGTAACTTTCTTCTTATACTCTTAAACACCCTATCACAAGGTAGGACAGAGTTCCCCTGGATAGGAAAGCAATGAAATTTTTTTTGAACATACCAATTGCAGGAATGTTTTGTTCTTTGTAGTTAATGCACGCTTCTCTTCGTAATCTAGCCTTCTTTATTACGATGTGTTTGTATTTATCGTAATGCCGTATGCCTTTCCTTCTGTTATGGCGGTTACCTTCTTCATTTGAGTCATGCTCTCCTTTCTGATTACATTTCCATGACTAATGAAAGATTAGGCAACAACGGCACAAGATTTGCTCACAATGGGGTGCCAACAACAGATCATGATTTCGGTACTGGTAAAATTTGTTAATGTAAGGACATAAACCATAGGCTATTTCTGGCGATTTAAAAAAATATTACATAAAACTAAGGAGAAGATTTAGTATGAAAACGTTATGAATCCTGGACTCATTACATTTTCATACCAACAAAAAAATTTGGCAACGATTTTCTTGGCTAAAAGGCAGAAACTGATGACGTTCTCGACACAGTTGCATGCGTCTACAGATGGAGAATGTAGAAGTACTGAAATCTGAATTTGTGAAAAATTGTACTCATGACGTTTTCATTTTAGCTGATTCGATTTTTTATAGTAAAATAATATATAATAAAGAATATATAATAAAGAATAACTGGTATATATTGAATGTGTGCGGTTTGAAGGCAATGGTACATTGAGGATCCATCCAAAACGCTTTGTCCTTGACACAGTTTATTACAGTCATGTCAGTTAATTTCAGCAGAAATTAAGATGCAAAGCATGGTCGTTTGCCTTCACGAAACGTTTAGTGTAATGAGTAACGAGGCGGATGTGAAAGGTAATAAGCGATGTGTTGCTCACTGGATCTAAATACTTCGTTAGAGACCGTCGCGTTTACTAATAGCTTCTGATATTTTTTTAGTGGTTTAATAGAAAAAATATTCTGTGTTCGAAGTTGCGTAAATATAAGTGCACTCTTTCTGTGGAGTGAGTTTGTTCGATTGACTTTCTACAAGACACCTTGCACTACTTGCAGTAAAATATTTTGTACATTTTTTTAACAAACTGTCCGCCCCGTAAGCTGAATGGTCAGCGTGATGGACTGCCGTCCTAAGGGGCCAGGGTTCGATTCCCGGCCAGCTCGGGGATTTTCTCCGCTCAGGGACTGGGTGTTGTCTTCATTTTCATTTCATCCCCATCCGGCGCGCAGGTCGCCCAATGTGGCGTCGAATGTAATAAGACCTGCACCAAGGCGGCCGGACCTGCCCCGTAAGGAGCCTCCCGGCCAATGACGCCAAACGCTGATTTCATTTAATTTTGTTTAACGAACTATACATACAGATGCTGGTATCAGTCTTAGGAGCCCCTAGTGACTATTCGTCCAGCTGGAGACAGATCTGCAGCCTTCTACTGATCACCCAGAACATTATAACCAGCTAGCTAACAGTCAGTATGTTCACCTTTGGCACGGATAGCTGTGGCGACACGTCGTGGCATGGAAACAATGAGGCCTTGGGATGTCGCTTATACGACTGGCACCACGCTTCTGGCCATATGACATGGCGCTTTATCTTGTTGAAAAATGCCACTGCCCTCGGGAAACATGACCGTCATGAAGTGGTGGAAGTGATTTTCAACCAATGTACAGATCTCCTCGCCATCTTGGTGCCTTGCATGAGCTATACTGGACTCATGTATGCCCAAGTGAATGTTTCCCAGAGCATAATGACGCCGCCGCCAGATTGTCTCCGTCGTGCAGTATAGGTGTCAAGAAACTGTTGCCCCTGAAGGCGAGAAATTTGAGCGCTCCCATCGGCATCATGAATAGGATATCGAGATTCATCATACCATGCAACGCTGCGCCACTGATGGGCATGTGCCCATTTTAGTCGTGTTTGCCGATGTCGTGGTGTTAACATTGACACATGGCTGGATCGTCAGCTGCCTGACGTCCATCGTGGGGGTGTTCAGTGCACTGTGTTTTTAGACGCATGTCTACTCTGCCCAGTATTAAAGTCTGATGTTAGTTCCGCCACAGATCACCGCCTGTCCTGTATTACCAGTCTGCCCAGCCTACGACGTCCGACATCTATAATAACGGGTCACTGCCCAATCCCACGATATCTGGTTTCGTCACGTGTTGAAGACACTCAGCAGGCATTGTTTGAACACCTGACAGATCGTGAAGTTTTCGAAATGTTTGTGCCGAGTCTCCGGGCCACCACAGTCTACCCTCAGTGAAACTCAGATTGCGCTTTTTCCCCATTCTACAGACGGACAACGTGGAAACTGATACACATGCACCGTGCGTGTACCTGATTGGCAGTCATTCCTCGCCAGGTGAAGCTGGTATCGCCTAGGCGGGTTTATGTCGATAGTAGGTAGGTGGTGACAATTGTTCTGGCTGGTCAGTGCATGTGACGAACGGTGGTGGACCCAGTTGAGTTACCTGAGTACAGTGAAGATTACTCCTGTCCTCGTGTGTGACAGACCGTACAGGGGTGTGTGCTGAGTTACTTGGTCCAGGAGCAATGGGCTCCGAAGGAACTTTGAGAAATGGTTCAAATGGCTCTGAGCACTATGGGACTTAACGCCTCACGTCATGAGTCCCCTAGACTTAGAAATACTTAAACTAATCTAAGGACATCACACACATCCATGCCCAAGGCAGGAAACGAACCTGCGACCGTAGCGGTCGCGCGGTTCCAAACTGAAGCGCCTACAACCGCTCGGCCACACTGCCCCGGCAAAAGAACTTTGAAATACCCCCCATGTCCAACACGCAACCGTTGTACGTGTTGACGAACTGGACCATCGCGTGATTGTGTGACTCGCTAGCTAACGAAAGAAACGAGCGGTTATTTTTAATCAGAGCGAGCAACATGTGGCACCGACTGCACTGCAAGCGCCTGCAGAGGGGTTTCTCGGAAGACTCCATTATAGAAAATGGCGCGTGGCGGGGGAGTTCCTAGGAAATACTTGACGGAAAACTTGTCGAGCACGGTGCAGCGGCTGTGGAGGGGTGGAGGAGACGGCGTGGGGGGAGGGGGGGGGGGGGGAGGAGGGCAGGCTTTTCCACGTAAAGCGTCCGAGCACCGACCGGCTGATGTTTTCACCAGAAGTTATGCCTTCGGACGATCGTCTGCCGGCTGGGTGGCCTCCCGGCTCAGGGGAGGTAAGGTACCAGAGGAGAGGAGCATCGACGCCGAACGGTGCCGAAAATATCCGAGGCGAGCCGATGTCATAACTGACAGGCGGCCAGTACTGCTCTGGTCGCCAGTGAGGAAACGTCGCTCAGCGAGGAGTGAGATAGGTGCTTAGCGAGTTCGCGAGTCCCCAGAACTAACCGCATCTCACGGAAAAAAGATTAATAATGTTGTCGGTTACACAGGTACCTCGATGTTCCACTCACGTTGGTTACCAACGTAGCAAGGGGACAATGCACTGAAGTGGTTAAAAATGTAAATGATTTAAATAACGTGTGTGTGTGTGTGTGTGTGTGTGTGTGTGTGTTCTATCTCTCTTCACCTGCAGTCGTATTTTTTCCTGTTTTGAAGTGCTGTGCGTCTTTCGTACCACAGAAATCCACAGGCACACAAAAGAATTACTCACGTCCCTTTCGTATGGGAAATATAACAAAAACATAACGTTCAACAAAAGATATTGACAGGATACCTTAATTTTAATCAAATGTGACACTATAAATTCGTCCAATAATTACACAGGAAAATAAATTTTACAGTGGGGTACAGAACAGTATCATTAATTTCCTAGATTTGCGCGCAGGAAAACACAAGAGGCCCAGCTCTAAAATAATAATATATTTGGATTTCACATTATCAGACAGGGAGAATGATGGTGTTTTGTGAGTGGATTTGTCCAATAATGTACACAAGCAAATAAATTTCACAGCTGGGTACAAAACAGTAGCATTAATTTCCTGGATTTGCGCACAGGAAATCTCAAGAGGGACAATTATAAAATACGTAATATATTTTGATTTCACATTATCAAACAGGGAGAAAGGTGATTTTTTTGTGTGTGGATTTCTGCACAAGGAAGGAGGCAAACCACAAAAAGATGATTGTATGGCAGCAGAGGCAGTATAACACACGCGGAAACATTCCATAAAATAGCAGAGTAAATACTTCCACTATAGTAATGTGAATAACTTCTCGAAACGCGTCCTGTTATGCACAAAACAAAGTAACTGGTGCAGTGTTATTTACGTCAAGAATGATACAGTCGGATAAAGACACAGTTGGAGATTTTCTAAAAATATCATTTACGAAGAATGCGATTCAGACATTTAAGTACTGATACATTACTGTATTGTGAATACCGTATAGTATAAAAGAAGCTTTTATAACATCAAATAAGACTAAAATAATTGCGCAACTCTAATATTCTGTTCTGACGGCAAAAACCAGCGGAACTGACATGTTACCGCACCGTAAACGTCTCGAAATTATTGCTTCATTTCATTTTCCGGCGAATAATCAACTGTATGTGCTTCTGCAGTTACTGTTCATGAAATAATGGTTTGTGATGGACTGACAATGTTTGGTACAAAAATAAGATGCGTTTCGTGACGACAAATGCAGATTCAAGCTGTTATGTCTGTATCTTTTCCCATCATCTTACCGCAGAGATGAATGTTTATTTTATGAATATCTTACTTTCTACAACATGGTGCAGTCTTTCTGTCTTCTCTCCAACAGCATAAATCTTCCTTATAGCACCACCAAGATTTTCGTTTTCTGATGTCTCTCACAGCAGCATAAATGCTCCACCAAGGTTTTCGTTTTTTTTAGTGTCCCACAGGACTGTAAACAGCGATCACACTGTGCGGATCTAGAGAAAAATGGGGACCTTGCCCGTTAAATAACCACTTCGTTAGTCACGTGCAGCGGTCGAGGTAACATCACAAATGCTACTCAGAACCGGTTCTTACCGCACAACTTCGCAACGTGACTAACGATCTCAGCTCACACAGGTCAAAATTGATAGCCTGCCCGTAATTTGTGCCACTGCCTCTTCACCAGTTTATTCACCGCGCATGCATCTTTAAAGTCGCGCACAGGTAATGTAAGAACATACACCACGGGCATTATCAATGAAATAGTTCTACCTAGATAATTTTTTCCCATTTTTGTTATAGTCTAAATGTGCTTCAGAAGCAGAGCAAAGGTCTTACGTTCACCATCTTTTTTATTACGTAGTTACGTAAGTAATCAGTCGGGACTAGACGAACTATATGACCGTTTGTTATTGCCATTCATAACCGATAATACGTCATTAACCTGTCAGGTCTGTATGAATTAGGTACTGATGTTGTAATAACACTTGAAGAACAATATACGTCAGCTAGTGTCATGCACAGACTTGCAAGTCAATAGATAGTTTTTCTGCAACTAGCAATAAAAAATACAATCGTTAGATTGAAGGACGTACTGTCTCCTCACTCAGATTTTTGATCCACTGGTGGGGACCGAACACTGTTCAGCAGTACATTCTCGAAGTCCCCATCAAATGTCTGGGACAGTCGCCATCTTGGACTACCGAGAACTTTTTCTTTTGTTTTTTGTGTGTGTATTTTATTTCACGTGTTATTATGGTGAATTTTACATCTCATTTCGAGGTTTAGCCTAAGCGAGTGAGAGATTTTTTTTTGCGGCAACGTCGCTTCCCTGCAGCTTGCAGTGTGTGCCCTCATACTAGCAACTAATAACTAGTGTGACCGAAACAAAGCACTAGTGCACAGGCAGGCTGTCAGCAGGTGCTCTTCTGTTAAGATACGTCTTAGTTTCCTCAGGATGTAGACAGCCAGTGACAGCTCGACAGTCGACGCACCCGCCGAGTATGGTCTTAGGAACAAAAGCGCCTACAAGTTTAACAGCTCCAGTGTCGCCCGATGCTGCAGTTTGAGTGAGGCGTCATTTCGTTCTCAGGGTTTTGTTTTTGTTTATTCGCGTGAAACAACACTTCGGCTTCGTCAAACAGGACATCAGCTTCTTTCACTGCCTCGTTGTCTCCCTCCCCACTTGATGGGAAGGTTTTGTCGTATACAACGGTTGGATGTCTACATTTGAGCTTAGGACCTAAGGAGGATCGGGAACAATATATCCTTGCGACATAAGGTGACGCAACATCTCTTTGTATGAGACTACCCCATGCCATGGCGTTAGTCAGTTCTGAATATCTACCGTAACTTGTATCCTTTTGAAGCTTCTTACAGTACCCATCTCGTGGTCACCCAGTACATCTTCTCTCCCTCCCCTACCCCCTCCCACTACCTTCCAATACGGAACGAAAACTCCCTCATGCCTCAGCATGCGTAATAACTACCAGTTTCTTCTTTTAGGATTCATTTTTTCTCCTCTCGATTCAGTATATCCTAATTAATTACATGATGTACACATCTAATTTTCTATCCTCAAAAGCTATTCTTTTCCCGTTTGATCTGCGTATCGTCCACGTCTGACATCTTGACAAGGCTATACTCCATACGAATAACTTCAGGGACAAGCATTTAAATTTATATAAGTTACCAACGAATTCCTGTGTTTCGGAAATGCTGTTCTTTGTATAGCAGTCTGTTTCGAACATCTTGAGTTATTTAGATACCGACATAGCGAGACTCATTTGTTATCTTTAGTGTCTTAATGGTTCAAAAGGCTCTGAACACTGTGGGACTTAACATCTATAGTCATCAGTCCCTAGAACTTAGAACTACTTAAACCTAACTAACCTAAGGACAACACACACATCCATCCCCTTGGCAGGATTCGAACCTGCGACCGTAGCGGTCGCGTGGTTCCAGACTGGAGCGCCAGAACCGCTCGGCCACCAGCGGACGGCAATTCGATTTTGTAAATTTTTTCTTGTTGTCCTTTATTGCTTCTTCAGTATACTGACTGAGTATACAGATTGAATGCTGTATCACTCTTTGCTCCATTTTGTTCATTCCATTGTTTACTTGTCTGAAGATGGTCACTTTTGACTGAAACAGCTTACCACAGTAAATAAATATTTGTTGCTATCTGGACTGACTGTTTTGTTACAATGTTAAACACAATCGCTCTCGTTCCAATATGACTAAAAAATTATTAGACTGAATAACATCTGGGATAGGCTGCAACCCTGCCACATATCCATCTCATCTAACGACGTCCCTTTCATGTTTTCAGTCTCTTAGAAATGCAGTGTCGTTTCTGGACGATCTGTAAGTAATCACCCGCTTCCTGCATTTTGTCCCTGCTACCTCCAGAATTGAAATGCATATAGTAATGTCAACACCGTACCCTCCCGGATAGCCGTGTTTGTTAAAGCGCCACTTCCGTGACGGGGAGACGGGCCGCCCTCATATCGAATCCACCCGGCAGATAAACATCGAGGATCGCTGTGCTGTCGAGCCTGGATGTAGTTTTTAGGCGGTTTCCCACCTCCAAATAGGTGAATACCAAGCTGGTACCAAAGTCCCCTTCAATTACACGAATCGCAAACACTAAAAAAACTTTGGGTCTCTTTCGCAAGTATCATCACCACACGCTGACAGTTGAGGTACACACTTTCAGTCCCGGGGTTTGGGAGCTAACGGAGCGGCTACAGGAAGGGCATCGGCCATCCCTTAGATAACACACGTCGTAACCATGCCGACACCGCCTAAACGCAGGACAAGAGAAAGAACAAGTAGCCACGCCAATATTGTCAAAAGATTTTTCTAAATCAGCAAATGATATAAACGTGTACTTGATTTTCTCCAGGCCATCGACTACGATAACTCGTAGGGTGAGCGTTTACTAGGGAGTTCCTACATTTCTCTGGAACCAAACTCATTTTTCCCAACAACCGGCCTCCATTCTTCGGTTAATAATACTTTGCAGCAGTGACTTATTTAAATAATGGTACGGTGGTAATCAGAGCTTTCAGCACCTGCCTTCTTTGCAATCGCGTTTATTGCGTTCTTGTTGAAGTCTAAAGCTCCTTCGCATGTCACATATATCACACACTTTGGCTGGAATGTACTTGGCTGGTTCACTCGAGGATGTAAATAATTCTGTGGGTTCAAATGGCCATAAGCACTATGGGACTTATAACTACGTAAACCTAACCAACCTAAGGACATTACACACATCCATGCCCGTGGCAGGATTCGAACCTGCGACCGGAGCAGCAGAGCGGTTCCGGACTGAAGAATTCGGTGGGAATGCCGGTTACTCCAGAATCCATATTTCGATAAAGGTCTTTCAGCGATATGTGAAATACTTCTCCCAGTATCACAAATCCCATCTTCTCTTCGTTTTACTTTCTCTCCCCTTTCGAGGTGTCTGCTGTAAGTAAAGTTGAGACATCTTTGGAGAAAAATGAAGCAGTCGTATGAACTTCAAAGAGCTCAAATAGCAAGCCTCTACCAAAAAACAAGAAACAAAAAAAGAGGGTACGCTGAAAGGTTGGAAGAAATGGATGGGATACGAGGATAAGAGACGTTTAGGGTCTTATGTACAATTAATACTATTGCTGTAGACGCTTTTCTTCAGAAGTTCAGACCGATTCATGTAACTCAGGCACTCATACTGTCCATAAACTCTTAATTCCATACAGCAGGGCTTCCCAACGTGTGGTCCGCGGACACCTTAGGGGTCCGCCGGTTCTTTCTACGGGGTCGGCGGTCACCTTTCACCAAATCTTGTAAAATAATGAGTAAAATTATTGAATACAAATGTGAAAATCAAATTCATCACTTTTCTTACTTGTAAAACCCATGTCTACTTTTACTTCAGGTAGTATCCCCAAGCAGCATTTGCCGTCCCTAAGTGAGAACGTTTACACTGTTTAGTGCCGGACAATGCGGCTTCTCTGATCGACTGCTTCGCAACAATACGGGGGTCTTTTGTGCGCCGGCTCACGGCGGCTCTGAAACCTTATACGCGTGCGCGGAGCGAGCTTTGTCGACCAATCACAGCGCTCGCTGGCACGTATGCGGCCCCAGGCATCATTAAATGTTAAACTTGCTTTGTCAGTGCACTACCTGTTTCATAAGTCGATTTTTGACCAATTTATTACTTCTAACATGGATCGGTGGCTGAAGTCAGGATCATTGAAGAAGGCTGCAGTTTCTCCGTCGCCTTCACAACAAGGGAAGTTTCCAGTTGAAATGAATGAGGAAGGTAGACGACCAAAGGAAGGCTTTACATACATTTGAATATTTTTCTTCGGATCTCACGAGAAACCACACACACACACACACACACACACACACACACACACACACACACACACACACACAAACACACACGCGCGCGACTGTTACGAAATACGGATACTCCGTACACAACAGTAGCCAAACAGTGGAAGTGAACAGACCTTAAGCGGCAGCTTGTCAACAGCGAACAGTTTGGACGTGACGTTGATGGCTCTTGGAGGAAGACAGCTCCATCGTGTGAAATTTCAATCAGCAAGTAAAGGCTATAGTGCGTTGAACAAAGGGAGTAAATCCACTAGTAAGTGTCTGGATACAGTAGGAATTCAAATTGGATCGTTAATTTCAAGTTGTTATCATTCATCTCTAAACCAAAGACTATTGATACTTCGGGCGAGAGGGGGGGGGGCGGTTGGGTGGGTTTGTGGAGGGGGGGGGGGGGGAGTGGGGGTCATTGAGACCATGGCACTTGCATTAAGAAGCTTTCAGCTTTCAGTTTCCATGGGTTTCGCTCTGAAATTTAAAGTTGCTGAGGTCTTGACTGACTAGGGCTCCGCCATGGATTTTCGACTGAAGAGGGGTTCACCAGCTGAGAAGGTTGGGTAGCCCTGCCGCAAAGTGTAGCTCCAAGATTCAACACAGTAACCGTACATCGATCGTCGAGTGAAAGGTTGTTGTTGTTGTTTTTGTTGTTGTTATCTTCAGTCCTGAGACTGGTTTGTTGCAGCTCTCCATACGACTCTATATTGTGCAAGCTTCTTCATCTCCCAGTACTTACTGCAACCTACATCCTTCTGAATCTGTTTAGTGTTTTCACCTCTTAGTCTCCCTCTACGATTTTTACCCTCCACGCTGCCCTCCAATGCTAAATTTGCGATCCCTTGATGCCTCAGAACATGTCCTACCAACCGGTCCATTCTTCTTGTCAAGTTGTGCCACAAACTCCTCTTCTCCCCAATTCTATTAAATACCTCCTCATTAGTTATGTGATCTACCCATCTAATCTTCATTCTTCTGTAGCACCACATTTCGAAAGCTTCTATTCTCTTCTTGTCCAAACTATTTGTCATCCATGTTACACTTCCATACATGGCTACATTCAATACAAATACTTTCAGAAACGACTTCCTGACACTTAAATCTATACTCGATGTTAACAAATTTCACATCTTTCCTTGCCATTGCCAGTCTACATTTTATATCCTCTCTACGACCATCATCAGTTATTTTGCTCCCTAAATAGCAAAACTTCTTTATTACTTTAAGTGTCTCATTTCCTAATCTAATTCCCTCAGCATCACTCGACTTAATTCGACTACATTCCATTATCCTTGTTTTGCTTTTGTTGATGTTCATCTTATATCCTCCTTTCAAGACACTGTACATTCCGTTCAACTGCTCTTCCAAGTCCCTTGCTGTCTCTGACAGAATTACAATGTCATCGGCGAACCTCAACGTTTTTATTTCTTGAAAGGTATAAGACAATTTATGCTCTTTCTCACCAGTACGGGAGTTTATCTCAATTTATGGACTGTCTGAGACGGAAAACTCTTTATTTAGATATTCGCAGAAAAGACGTCCTCCACTTCTAAACCGCCGGAGCGGCGGGCAGCAAGCAACGTGACTCTGTGGCTAACGGGCCGCCTCTCGCGCCGTTATAAGGGTCGGCATTCGCTGCTCCTCGGGCGAGTGGCTGTTCTGCGGGCGCTTGGGCAATGCTCTTCGCGGCAGCTCTTGCTCAAGCCGTTCCCAGAAGCTCGCTTTCTACGTTCTCGTTTCCTGGGACAGCCGCCGCAGTGGAGTACTTTCGCTTCCCCGTCTGTGATGCTCCGCTCCTGCCAGCATCCTCCGCGGTGTCTCTCCAGAAGACTTTCCTGGACCTGGAATCGCAGCCCGGAGCTTCCGATCTGCTTTCAATTTTACCTACTTATTTTTATTTCTTCTTGCCGTTTATTCCAATCCCTTCCTGCAACACATACAACAAACTACTGCTATTATTTGTTGTATACAGGGTGGTCCATTGATAGCGACCGGGCCAAATATCTCACGAAATAAGCATCAAACAAAAAAAAAAAAAAAAAAAAAAAAAAAAGAACTACAAAGAACGAAACTCGTCTAGCTTGAAGGGGGAAACTAGATGCCACTGTGATTGGCCCACTAGATGGCGCAGCCATAGGTCAAATGGATACCAACAGCGTTTTCTTAAATAGGAAGCCCTACTTTTATTACATATTAGTGTAGTACGTAAAGAAATATGACTGTTTTAGTTGGACCACTTTTTTCGCTTTGTGATAGATAGCGCTACAATAGTCACAAATGTACAAGTACGTGGTATCACGTAACATTCCGCCAGTGCGGACGATATTTGGCTCGTGATAAATTACCCATGTTAAAATGGACCGTTTGCCAATTGCGGAAAAGGTCGGTATCGTGTTCATGTATGGCTATTGTGATCAAAATGCCCAACGGGCGTGTGCTACGTATGCTGCTCGGTACCCTGGACGACATCATCCAAATGTCGGGACCGTTCGCCAGGTAGTTACCTTATTTAAGGAAACGGAAAGTGTTCAGCCACTTGTGAAACGTCAGCCACGACCTGCAATAAATGATGATCCCCAATAAGTGTTTTAGCTGCTGTCGCGGCTAATCCGCACACCAGTAGCAGACAAATTGTGCGAGAATCGGGAATTTCAAAAATGTCGGAGTTGAGAATGCTACGTCAACATCGATTGAACCCGTACCATATTTCTGTGCAACAGGAATTGCATGGCGACTACTTTGAACGTCGTGTACAGTTCTGCCACTGGGCACAAGAGAAATTACGGGACGATGACACATTCTTTGCACGCATTCTATATAGTGACGAAGCGTCATTCACCAATAGCGGTAACCTAAACCGGCATAATATGCACTACTGGGCAACGGAAAATCCACGATGGCTGCGACAAGTGGAACATCAGCGACCTTGGCTGCCGAATGTATGGTGCGGCATTATGGGAGGAAGGATAATTGGGCCACATTTTATCGATGCCAATCTAAATGGTGCAATGTATGCTGATTCCCTACGTAATGTTCAACCGATCTTACTACAAGATGTTTCACTGCATGACAGAATGGCGATGCACTTTCAACATGATGGTTGGCCGGCACATAGCTCGCGTGCGGTTGAAGCGGTATTGAATAACCCGACAACGCCTGACAACATGCGTCAGCGCATTTTCACTACATGTGCGAACATTACGGAAGGCGAACTACTCGCTGTTGAGAGATATGTCGTTACACGTACTGCCAAATGCACTGAGGTTGACGGACATCATTTTGAGCATTTATTGCATTCATGTGGTATTTACAGGTAATCAAGCTGTAACAGCATGCGTTCTCAGGTTCACAAGGGTACACATATCACATTGGAACAACCGAAATAAAATGTTCAAACGTACCTACGTTCTGTATTTTAATTTAAAAAACCTACCTGTTACCAACTGTTCTTCTAAAATTGTGAGCCATATGTTTGTGACTATTGCAGCGCCATCTATCACAAAGCGAGAAAAGTGGTCCAACTAAAACATTCATAGTTATTTACGTACTACACGAATATGTAACAAAAAATCGGGGTTCCTATTTAAAAAAATAACGAAGTTGATATCCGTTTGACCTATGCCAGCGCCATGTAGCGGGGCAATCATAGCGCCATCTGGTTTCCCTCTTCATGCTAGACGAGTTTCGTTCTTCGTAGTTTTTTCGTTTGATACTTATTTCTTGAGATATTTGGCCCAGTCACTACCAATGGACCACCCTGTATATTTGTAACTCACCATACAGCGGAGATGCTCAGTCGCAGATAGGCACAACAAAAAGGCTCTCACAGTCACAGTCAGGCAGTGTGGTTTCAGTTGCCTGAGGCTGCAGGCGTGCGTGTGAGCTGCGTTTGCATGAGTGTCTGGCGTGTATTGTTGACGAAGGCCTTTGTAGCCGAAAGCTTTGAGTGTCTATTAGTTGTCTCTATCTGCAACTCAGCATCTCCGCTATATGGTGAGTAGCAACTTTCCTTTTTATAATATGTTACATTTCATCCTGGATTTCCAATGTATATATTTGTACAGATTTAGGAACCAGATTTTAAATTTTGAGACTTTTCCAGAGGCAGACGTTGTCTCTGACCGCAATTTATTATTTGTAAATGGTAGATTATAAAGGAACAAAATGGGAAAATGTAGGACATTAAGGAGATGAGACTTGGATAACTTGAAATAACCAGAGATTGTACAGAGCGTTATACAACGGTTGACTAGAACAGGCGAAATAAATACAATAGAAGACGAACGGGTAGCTTTAAGAGATGAAATAGAAAAGGAGCAGAGGATCAAACAGGTAAAAAGACAAGGTCTAGTAGGAATCCTTGTTTAACACTAAAGATAATGAATTAAATTGATGAAACGATAAAATTTTAGAAATGCAGTAAATGAAGCAGGTAAACGTAATACCAATTTTGAAATCATGAGATTTAAATAAATTTTTCATAATGTAGGGCCACAGTCATAGTGTATTTCTTTAACGTCATTACCGCCATTAGATTGTTTTTTATTTGCAGTGTTACGTTTACACGATCATGATTACGGCTTTAAATTGACATTGTCAAGTGTTTTAAAGTTATACAGTTTGTAAGATGGCACACTGTTGTATTTAAAATACACTATTAGACAATGTGTCAGAGTCGAAACAAGGCGCCAGGAGTAGACAGTATTCTGTCAGAACAACTGATAGCCTTGGGAGAGCCAGTCCAGACAAAACTCTACCATCTGGTATGTAGGACAAATGAGACAGGCTAAATACCCTTAGACTTCAAGAAGAATGTAGTAATTCCAACTCCAAAGAAAGCAGTTGCTGACAAGTTTGAAATTTACCCAACTATTGGTTTAATAAATCATGGTTGCAAAATAATAACACGAATTCTTTATGGAAGGTTGGAAAAACTTTCAGAAGCAGACCTCGGCCAAGATCATTTGGAATTCGTAGAAGTGTAGGAACATTCGAGGCAATTCTGAAATTTCAACTTATAAGACTCGTTAAGGAAAGGCAGACCTACATTTATAGCATTTGTAGACTTGGAGATTGCTTTTTAATAAAGTTGACTGGAATACTGTCTTTTCAATTCCTAGGGTAGCAGGGATAAAATACAGGAAGCGAAAGGCTATTTACAACATATACGGAAACTAGGTGACAGTTGTAAGAATCTAGGCGCACGAAGGCAGGCAGTGGTTGAAAAGTGAGACAGGGTTGCAGCCTGTTCTCCACGTTCCTCAGTCTGTACACTGGCAAGCAGTAATGGAAATCAAAGAAAAATTGAGAGTAGGAATTAAAGTTCAGGGACAAGAAATAAAAGCTTTGAGGTTTTGCCGATGACATAGTAATTCTGTCGGAGACAGCAAAGGAGTTGGTAGAGTGGTTGAACGGAATGGACAGTGTCTTGAAAGGACGACATAGGATGATCATCAACAAAAGCAAAACGAGTATAATGGAATGCAGTCCATTTAAATCAGGTGATGCTAAAGAAATTATATTAAGAAACCAGACATTAAAAGTAGAAGATGAGTTTTGCTATTTGGGCAGCAGAATAATTGATGGCCGAAGTAGAGAGGATATAAAATGAAGACTGGCATAGGCAAGAAAAGCATTTCTGCAGAAGAGAAATTTGTTGACATCTAGTATAGATTTAAGTGTTAGGAAGTCTTTTCTGAAGGTATTTGTCTGGAGTGTGGCTCTGTATGGGAGTGAAAATAGACGACAAACGGTTTAGATAAAAAGAGAACAGTAGGTTTTGAAATGTACAGTAATGGTAGAAGCTGAAGAAATGAATTAAATTTTGTGCCACTTTTGAAATGTGGTATTACAGAAGTATGCTGAAGATTACGTGGGTCGATCACGTAACTAACTGAAGAACTGAACAGAATTTGGGAGACCTGGAATTTGTGGTACAACTTGAGTAAAAGTAGGGATCGATTCGATAGTTATTCGGAGACGAAGAGGCTCGCACAGGAAAGAGTAGCATGGGCAGAGGCATCAAACAAGTCTTCGGACTGAGGACCGCAACAACAACATATCGTAATCTGACCTTACCTACAGTTTTTACCCTCTACGGTCTCCTCTAACACTTACATCTACATCTACAACCATACTCTGCAAACCACTGTGAGGGGCTCGGCAGAGGATACGTCCCATTGTACAGGTTGTTGGGGTTTCTTCCTGTTTCATAGACGTATGGAGCGCCGACGAGTGTTTGAATACCTCTGTGCGTGCAGTAAGTATTCCGATATTATTCCTACGATTGGGTCGAAGACCTTGCTGTTTGGTCGCTCCTTCATGTCAACCAACGAGCCCGTTAGTCCTCAGGATGTCTATGCGAGCAATACGTAGAGGGTTGTACTATGCTCCTAGATCATTCAAAACTGGATCTTGAAATTTTGTGTTAATCTACTTCCTCGGAACAGTTCACATCTATCTTAGAGTCTTCCAGTTAGTTCCTTCAGTATCTCTGTAACACTCTCCCACAGGTTAAACGAATGTGTTACTAATAAATGTAAAGCACCAGTTTGCTTTTCTTCTACAATATTACTTTTATTGTTAACCGGTTTTCGGCTTACAAGGCCATGTTCAGACATTTACTGATGTTGTCCTTGTAAGCCGAAAACCGGTTAAAATAAAAGTAACATTGGAGAACAAAAGCAAACTGGTGCTTTTCATTTATTATAATGTTGTTCTACCAAGATCCGACGGAAGAGTCTGTTAAACCTGTTACTATTCGTCCTGCTCTTCTCTGAATACGTTCAACATTCCCTGTTAGTCCTATCTGGTATGGGCCGCACACACTTGAGCAATATTCTAGAAGCGGTTGTTCGAGTGATTTATGAGCAATATCCTTTGTAGACTGAATGCTGTCTCCCAGTATTTCACAAATAAACCGACCCAAGTCTGAAACTGTGTGATAATTGCATTCCGTGGCCCTACAAAGAATTACACCCAAATATATGTATGCGTTAGCCGATTCCAACCGTGACTCATCGACATTATAGTCATAGAATTGAACGTTTTTTCATGTGATGTGCAAAATTATACATTTATAAACATTTGTAGCAAGTTTCCAGTTTCTGCACCACGTTTGAATCTTATCAAGATCGGACTGGACATTTATGCAGCTTCTTTCAGACATTACTACGTTATAGATCACTGAATCAACTGCAAAATACCTGATTTTTACTATTCATATTGTCTTCAATGTCATTAATATACAAAATGAACAGCAAGGGTCTCAACACACTTTAGTTCTACATCTAAAGATGACTCTCCATCCAAGACAACACGCCATGTCCTCCCTACCAATAAGTCCTCAGTCTGGTCACCAATTTCACTCGATACCCCATATGATCGTCCTTTTGACAATAATCGTAGGTGTGGTACTGAGTCAAATGCTTTCAGAAAGTCAAGAAGTATAGCACCTATCTGACTGCCTTCATCCATGGCTTTCAGGATGTCACGTGAGAAAAATTGCGACTTGGGTTTCACATGATCGATGTTTTCGAAATCCGTGCTGGTTGGCATTATGAAGGTCATTGTGTTGGAAATACCTCATTATGTAGGAGCTCGGGATATATTCTAAGATTCTACAATAAACCTACGTCCAGGATATTGGACGGTAGTTTCGTGGATCACTTCTACTGCACTTCCTGTAGATGGGTGTGGCCTGTTCCTTTTTCCAAGAACTGGGCACGTTGTTTTGTTCCAGGAATCTAAGATAGATTATAGTTAGAAGAGGGGCTAATTCAGCAGTAAATTCAGTATAGAATTGAAATGTCCCCTTTGAAAAATTAATGAATTATTGTGCTGATAAACCTCTTACTTTATTTGATTTTCAAACAGCTGAGGAGTACCGAACGTACTTAGACATTTCGCTCTTTACCTATTCTGATCAACACTAAACTGACAGCCAATATTTCTAGCGCAATGCAATCTGACTTTCAATAATCTCTACAAACGAATGGCCCTGACTAACAATAACCTATACCTTTCATGAATCACTTACCTCACAAAAATATTCATTACTCGAACTACTGCAATACAGCGAGCGCCATTACTGCCAGCTAAATAAAAGATTCTAACTACTGATAGGCATATTTAGCAAATGAAAGATTTTGATACAGAACAAACAATGTATTTACCTTAATAGGGTTCAAAGGTCATAATATATATAGCAGTTCATGACATCCAGTCTTACAAATTTACTGTCTCTGATGGACACACGTCCAGATCGTCCGCTCTCAAAATTCCGCCATTTCTCTCCCCACATCCACCACTGCTGCCAGCTCACCTCCAACTGCGCAACTCTACGCGCTGTTAACATCCAACTGCCCAACACTACAATAGCGAATATTACAACGATGCTAACCAGCCACAGACTGCACACAGCACAGCCAGTGATTTTCATACAGAGCGCTAGGTGACGTTACCAATATAAAACCCTAAACAACCTACTTACAGAATTCCATCGGGGCCTCGAGCAACTTTCAGTTTTAACGATTTAGCTGTCCCTCCACATTAGTGACACTAATGCTTATTTCATTCATCTTTCCAGTGGTATGATGATTAATTTGTGCAATTTCTCCTGGATTTTCCTTTGTAAAGGAACATTTGAAAATGGAGTTAAGCATTTCAACTTTTGCTTTTCTACCCTCAGTTTCAGTTCCTGTCACATTCGCTGGGGACTCGACACTAACAGCCTTTACATACGACCAGAAATTTTTTGGGTTCTGTTGAAGATCACTTGATAATCTGCATAGAAGGCATCACACATTGCTCTCTTGACAGCTAAACGCGTTTCATTCCTCATCTCTCTATCTATAGCCTTATGCTTTGTCTTACAGCTACTATGCAGTAATCTCTGTTTCTTTACAAGTTTCTTTGTAGTGACTGTGTACCATGGAGGGTTGGGTTATTTGGGGAAAGAGACCAAACTACGAGGTCATCGGTCTCATCGGATTAGGGAAGGATGGGGAAGGAATTCGGCCGTGCCCTTCCAAAGGAACCATCCCGGAATTTGCCTGAAACGATTTAGGGAAATCACGGAAAACCTAAATCAGGATGGCCGGACGCGGGATTGAACCGTCGTCCTCCCGAATGCGAGTACCATGGAGGTTCCCTCTCATTATGAACCGTTCTAATGGTTACATTCCTATCCTCTACATGGTCAGCTATTCTTTTAAACTCGAACCAGATTTTCTCTGCATGCTCCTGCCCTGTGCTGAAAGTTTCATATTCCTCACTGAAAAATGACACTACTGATTCTTTATCTATTTTACTGAATTTTATTGTATATATAATAGTTGTCACAACTGCGTCATGGTCACTGAAATCAGTTTTGATGTGGACATCCTCAAAGAGGTCAGCTCTATTTGTTGCCATTAGATCCAATGTATTTACATCGTGAGTGGGGTTCGTAACTATCTGGTCTACGTAGTTTTCAAAGAAGGTATTTACTGCAGTTTCATAGGATGTCTTATCAATCCTACCGTTAGCAAAACTGTAATTTTTCAAATTAGTTTTTGGATGATTCGTCTCCGCCAATGATCAACGTATGACTGGAAAACTTACATACAACTGAACTGAGACTTTCTCTGAAGTTTCAAGACACATGAGGAGACGAGGCTAGTGGGCAGTAGAAGGATCCAATTATCGTTTTATGCCCACTCCTGATACTGAGTCTTGCCCAGACTATCTCGCATGCAGCTTCAATTTCTATCTCGGTGGATTTGAGTTTCTTGGCTACTGCCTTAGGTACACCACCTCCAGTTTGCTTATCCTTTCATTAATAACACTTAAATTTCCCCCAAAAATTTCACTGCTATCAATTTCAGATTTCAACCAGCTTTCTGTACCTAGTATTATGTGAGCTTCACTGCTTTTCACGAGCGCTTTAAACTGTGGCACTTTATTGCTAATGACTAGTCAGTTTACCCTGCGGGAGGCATTTCTTCCGATCTTACAGAGATACTTCTGTGTTTCCTTCAGCTACCATTATCTGGATTGACTGCAGAGTCGCCTAATCTAATAAAAAAAGCTCTTGTGTGTATCCTGCACACAGTCACCTACCTGAGTAGCAGCATCTGACGTATAGTGCGCACCTGACCTATTTACGCGGACCATACAGTTCTCAACCCTATGGCGCAAGTCTAAGAAGTTGCAGCCTAACGTATGACAGAACCTTCGAAGTCTCTGGTTCAGTCCTTGTTCTCGATTCAGAATCAAAGGGCTAAGATCAGTACTGGGGACAATGCTGCAAATTGTGAGCTAAATTATTAAGAAGTCTCGATTTAAAATCGTAATGTAATACAGATCTGCCGATCCTGGCATCGAGGCCATATACAGCATTTTTATATGAAGGAAGGTGTTATCAGTGGAGAGTGCTATCATTTAGATTGAACCTATTGGTCTCAGTTTTTATCAGGACAATAGAGTGTGACTGTGGAGAAACTGCTGAAGAAAAGTTGACATTAACGTGGATGATATGTTGACAACCAACGATATACGGGAGGAAGACACAAAGACATTAGAATAAATATTAGAAAGTGTGCCGTTGCAGGTGAAAGACTAAATTTTCAAAAACTGAAATTTGGAAGACTGGAGATACCTATCACAGCACGCATTATTGCGCCAGAAGGGATAAAACCGACCCAGAAAAGCTCTCAGACAAAAGAGATACTAAGAAATAGGGAGCAATTAAAAAGCTTTTACACACTTTGTAATACGTAAATAAATACTTTGCCAGAGATCTGTCACCCCGGAAGAGAAGGATGTTGTGAAAGTGAGACCTAAATGTAACTATACGACTGTCTGAAATGAACTACGTCAGTAATGTGTAGTTAGAATTGGATAAGCTTCTCTTAAGGACAGTGCTATGTATTTATCTTCAGTGTGTTAACGAACATTACTAAAGAAGTGTTACATGTGTGCGTCTTTCGTTCTGTGCTAGTTAAGGTTGGTTTGGATGATTTCAGCTACACCCCGGAAGAGAAGGATGTTGTGAAAGTGAGACCTAAATGTAACTATACGACTGTCTGAAATGAACTACGTCAGTAATGTGTAGTTAGAATTGGATAAGCTTCTCTTAAGGACAGTGCTATGTATTTATCTTCAGTGTGTTAACGAACATTACTAAAGAAGTGTTACATGTGTGCGTCTTTCGTTCTGTGCTAGTTAAGGTTGGTTTGGATGATTTCAGCTATACAGCCACTTATTTAGACTGTTGTGTTAAACTGCATTGATTCAAAAGAGAGAAAGAGTGTGTCCAGTGCTTGCGACACTTGTTACATGGCCTGGGAGGTGTGAGCGGTAGCGTAAAATATGTGAGAACAAGCGTAATGTGTTGTTACATGTAGAGAGCCTGTGGGACCAGGTGCTGCACTTAACTGTAGCCTTGTCATTCACGAGACCTCACCCAGCAGCCGATGGGAGGGAGAGAATTCAGTAGCTGGCCACACGTCTCCAGAGAGTGCGGACATCGACCCCATCAGCTGACAGCTGAAGGTGGAGACCCACTAGCGCCAGCTCACCGAGCCGTTGCACATGCAAAGCAGCGCTATACCAGGCCGGCGTGTGACGAGAATCAGATTGTGGGGCGCATCGCAGTGATTAAATTGTGTGTGTGTGTGTGTGTGTGTGTGCAAATCCCGTTAGATATCCCAGTAGTGTCTCGTTGTGCATTTACTTGTGCAGTACAAAGGCGTGCTCATGAATGCACAAAACTTTATTTTATTGGTTCAAATGGCTCTGAGCACTATGGGACTCAACTGCTGTGGTCATTAGTCCCATAGAACTTAGAACTACTTAAACCTAACTAACCTAAGGACACCACACACATCCATGCCCGAGGCTGGATTCGAACCTGCGACCGTAGCAGTCCCACGGCTCCGGACTGCGCGCCTAGAACCGCGAGACCACCGCGGCCGGCTTTATTTTATTATTTGTGGTAATTTTTGTTTTCTTTACACTAAACTGTTCAATGTAAGTCTTGTTGATTGTGCCATTCATGTTTCTTAGGTATCAAAAGCATTAAGACAAGCAATGGTAAATTTAGGAAGAAAGAAAAATGGCTCTGAGCACTATGGGACTCAACATCTGAGGACATCAGTCCTCTAGAACTTAGAACTACTTAAACCTCACTAGCCTAAGGACATCACACACATCCATGACAGAGGCAGGATTCGAACCTGCGACCGTTGCGGTCGCGCGATCCCAGACTGAAGCGACTAGAACCGCTCGACCACACCGGCCGGCCGAAGAAAGAAACATTGCTGTGACATAATTGAATAATTTAGTAACGTCTGTTGACTTCTGTCATACAAAACACGTTCTTTTACTAATGTACTCACCTACTGTGGACTTTTTGGTTAAAGCAAATAGCAAAATGTTGTGTAGAGAATTTTGAGAAATGTTTTTCTACGTATTTCTCTTTCAGCGTGGACGTTTGTGTTTCATGAATTTGGCAATGCTCTGGTAAAAAACGTAATTATAATCTACAATTCGATTTTCTCCTTTCTCAGTAATTCGGAACATTATGAAATTGAATATATCCTTGTAAGCGTCATAATTAAAAGGGATCGATGGATGTGGTATGTGTGAAATATAAATAAGAAAGAAATAAAGATAACTGCCAAGCTATGAGGACAATATTGCCACTATCACTTAGTGGGCAATTTTCTTTTTCTGTAACTGAGACGTATACGTGTATCTGGAGTTGAAGTCTTAACTTTCTTCTAATTTTCCGAGTGATCGTCAGCTGTTTGGCACGAAAATAAGTTCGTGGTTATCAATCGTTTGTCTGTTTTCGTGTCATCCTCCATCTCTTCCCAGTGGTCTCAGTCTTCCACCTATACATATCTACTACTCCCGACATCGTTAATTATCTGCGCCAAATGTTCTACCCAAACCTGACCCAATAATTTGTCACCGTCACTAACATGTGCATCGTTACAGGTGTGTTTACAACTGTACGTTATCCGCCTAGTCGGTGTGCGTCTGTTAGCCTCACACGCAAGTAGAGGCATGCGTGTGGGCGCATGCCTCTTTCCCTACACGTGCGCATGCGTCGTTCCATTACAACCACACAGAACCACGCTCGCTGTCCCGTTGATGAAGATACCTGTTTTGCTTGAAGTGGGAGTCGCCACAGCAGTTACATTTTCAGACAAAAACTATATCGTAGAAAGAAATCCACATATTCAAATAATTAATATCTTTGGAATAATGCATGTGTGAGCGTGAGGAAAGAGACAGATTGCAAGGAGTATACTGTTCAGAAAATGTTCTCCTGATTTTTAGTTATTATTTCGGTCTTGGTCACTGATAGCGTAGGAAAAAATATGCAGACGTTATAGCAGTGTCACTTCGAATTCTTGCTACTTAATAATGTATCATACTAAAAATTTGTAATTTTTATTGTAATGGCACAGTCAGACTAATGTATTTCGTAGACTAATCATCTTCCACAATTATTCGCTTCTCTTTACACAGTTTGGTTGTGTAATACATAGCGTTTTACGTCTTGCAGTGCTCTCAAACAAATATCCTATTCGTATCAATATGCGACATAATTGTGTTCCGACGTCAGAAAACTAAAATCACACGCCTACTGCCAACGGAAAACACCAACTTCCAGAAACCATTTACCATGAGAGAGTTGAACAATGGCATAAACACCATGAACAATGGGAAAGCCGCTTGGTTTGATCATATTTGCGTGGAACAGATTAAGAACTTCGGCCTTGACGCCAGGGACTGGATACTTGGAATGTTTAACTTGTGCCGTGATACCTTACAAATCCCAAAACTGTGGAGGAAGTCAAAAGTGGTGGCTGTCCTTAAACCCGGGAAGGACCGAGAGTCTCCGAAGAGCTATCGACCCATAACCCTTCTCTGCCACCTGTTTAAGCTCTATCAAAGATTGATCCTCAACAGGATAGAGAAGATCGTTGACTCGAAGGTAATTCCACACCAAGCAGGTTTTAGACCTGGAAAGTCCTTTACCAGCCAAATTCTGGCATTGACGGAACATATCGAGGATGGGTTTGAGAATAAAGTAATCACCGGGCTGGCACTAGTCGACCTAAGTTCCGCCTATGATACAGTAGATCACCGGACACTACGAGACCCTGAAAGACTACCACCTAGTCAAGATAACCGAATCCCTGCTCCAAAATAGACAGTTCTTCGTAATGCTTGAGGGGAAAAAGAGTCGATGGCGGAATCAGAAAAGTGGGCTCGCCCAAGGGAGCGTGTTGGCGCCAATCCTATTCAACATACATACAAATGACCAACCAACTCCAGACAAAACCAAAACTTTTGTATGTGCAGACGACCTGGCAATAACAGTTCAAGGCAACAGGTTTGAAGCCATCGAGGAGAAACTAGAAACCGCCCTTTCTACAATATCAACTACGAAAAGAATTCTCTAAAACCCAATCCCTCCAAAACTCAAATGAGTGCATTCCATCTGAACTCGAGGCAGGCCAAGTACAGGCTCAATGTTACCTGGGATGGGACATTTCTAGAACACACAGATACACCCACCTACCTTGGCGTAGTGCTGGACAGAACATTGACATACAAATGTCATTGCGAAAAAACTCGCAAAAAAGTAGAAGCACGAAATTTTCTAATAAGAAAGCTGTCCAGTAGCAAATGGAGTGGTCAGAACTTCAGCCCAAGCTTTGTGCTTCTCAACTGCCGAATATCCCTGCCCGGTATGGTGCAGATCTGCCCACGCAAAAAAGGTAGATATTAGCTAGAATGAAACATGCGGGATAGTGACAGGCTGCATGAAACCAACCCCCATAGAAAATCTTCACAGGGCCAAAGGCTTCGCAAACCCTGACTCACGTAGGAAAGCCCACGAACATACCGAGAAGCTCAAACAAACCTTTGATGCCCGTCACTCAATATTTGGCCTAGAGTGTGGTCCCAGCAGACTCAAATCCAGACGCCGTTTCCTAAGTTGCGCCTTAGATGAGCCCCCCCCCCCCCCATCTACTATTCACTAAGAGAGGACCCACCAAGCTGCGTTTCTGGTGATTGGAAAACCTGGAGAATGCTAAACCGCATCAGAACTGGGGTGGCTCCAGTGAAATCTAATCTGATCAAATGGGATTTGTTGGACAAAAATGACGACAAATGCGACTGCAGCACTCGACAGGACATGGAACATCTCCTTCAACGCCCTGCCTGCCTCCACAGATGCACCCTCGACGATCAATGGCTGGCTAAAGAAGAAGCATTGGACATTGCCCAATACTGGGCAAACAAATTGTAGTTTCCGGACACGAAAAAGTAAGTAAGTCCGACGTAAAATCAAGCACCGGCACGCCAGGCGGGAACGTTGAAGCAGAGAGGGCTGTGAGACGATGTCAACCAATTGCACGCTGACTGGCCTCTCTCCAGGACGACAACGCGACGCTAGCGCCTATACACGCAGAGGACATAAGCGCCACGCCGCCTTGCCGTGGCCAAGTGCTGTGAATTCTACGAGAAGCGTCAAGACCTGGATATAAGCATTCACTATATTAGTTCACTTCTATTACGAGCTGTATATACTGAGGAGATATCTTGTTTGTCTGTCGCCCTTTTGCTGGCGACACGTTTCTGTTTCTCAAAGTAAAGTATTGTCATTTATTTTCTGTAATAAAATTCATTTATACGATTTGCTTGAATTGTTGTCTAGCAATACGAGAAAGCGTGCTTCCTAGGCACCCCATCTTCGACAACTAGGTAGGATACAACAAATTGCATCTCATGAAATACAATTAACCTGAAACCAGTAATATAAATTTTGCTACAGGGGACAATTACCTCCGTTTGAAATTCCAGTTCAAGGTGTCTACTGCATCGAAATCTAATATCAGGCTCTGTTTAAATCTCTGGAAACCTACATTAAACTGGGGAAATGACCTCTTGATTTTTCTGTGCAAAATAATCATCATCATCATTTACATTCATGTAGTGGGTTCAATGAAACTGTTCCGGCTTCATTTTCTTAGCATCATAACTGTCTTGGCAGACCTACATCTCTTACCCATTTGGTTATACAATGCAAAACTTTTTTTAGGACATCTGCCTTGTTACATTAATTTTACATGTTCCTTCCTTTTGTGCTCACATGTGTACATTTTTTCTGTTATTCTAATATTTTCAGCTCATTTCTAATATTTTAGTTTCTTAATCTGTCTTCTACTTGAAATCCCTACCTTTGAGAAATTACATTCCTTACTTCGCTATTCGATTTATACTCTGAAGAACCAAAGAAGCTGGTACACCTGCCTAATATCGTGTAGGCCCCCGCGAGCATGCGAAAGTACCGCAACACACTGTAGTATGGATTCGACTAACGTCTGAAGTACAGCTGCAGGGAAGTGATACCATGAATCCTGCAGGGCTACCCATAAATCCGTAACAGTACGAAAAGTGTGGATATTTCTTCTGACCAATACTTTGCAAGGATTCCAAGATAAGCTCAATAATGGACTTGTCTGGGGTGTTTGATGGCCATCGGAAGTGTTTAAACTCCGAAGAATATTTCGGGATCCACTAGTAGCAATTCTGGAAGTGTGGGGTGTCCCATTGTTCTGCTGGAACTGCCTAAATCTGTCGGTATGCACAATGGATATGAATGGATACAGGTGATCACACAGGATGTTTACGTACGTGTCATGTGTCAGAGTCATATGTAGGTGTATCAGGAGTCCCACACCACTCCAACTGCACACGCCTCACACCATTACAGAGCCTGTACCAGCTTGAAAAGTCCACTGCTGACGTGTTAGTGTCCATGGATTCCTGAGGTTTTCTCAAATGGTTCAAATGGCTCTGAGCACTATGGGACTTATCTTCTGAGGGCATCAGTCACCTAGAACTTAGAACTAATTAAACCGAACCAACCTAAGGACATCACACATATCCATGTCCGAGGTAGGATTCGAACCTGCGACCGTAGCGGTTGCTGGGCTCCAGACTGTAGCGCCTAGAACCGCACGGCCACTCAGGCCGGCGAGGTTTTCTCCATCCGCTCGATACTACATGAAACGACACTTTTCCGACCAGGCAACATTTTTCCAGTCATCAACAGGCCAGTATCAGTGCTGACGGGCCCTGGTGAGGGGTAAGCCTTTGTGTCATGCAGTCATCAAGGATACACGAGTCGGTCTTCGGCTCCGAGAGCCCATATCGATGATGTATCGTTGAATGGGTCGTACGCTGACACTTGTTGATGGCCCAGCTTTGAAATATGCAGCAATTTGTGGAAGGGTTGCATTTCTGTTGAACGATTCTCTTCAGTCGTCGTTCCTCCCGTTCTTGCAGGATCTTTTTCCGACCGCAGCGATATTGGAGATTTGATGTTTTACTGGTGTATATTCACTGTACATGGTGGTACGGGAATATTCCCACTTTATCGCTACCGCGGAGGTGCTGTGATTCTTTGCTCGTGCACGGACAATAATGCCACGTTCAAATTCACTTAAATCTTGATAGCCTGCTATTGTAGCAGCAGAAGCCGATCTAACAACTGCGCTAGATGCTTGTTGTCTTATATAGGCGTTGCCTACAGCAGGGTCGTGTTCTACCTGTTTACATATCTCTGTATTTGAACAAACGTGCCTATAAAATGGTTAAAATGGCTCTGAGAACTATGGGACTTAATATCTGACGTCATCAGTCCCCTAGACTTAGAACTACAGTATTTAAACCTAACTAACCAAAGAACATGACACACATCCATGCCCGAGGCAGGATTCGAACCTGCGACCGTAGCAGCAGCGCGGTTCCGGACTGAAGCGTCTTGAATCGCTCGGCCACTACGGCCGGCAAGCGTGCCTATACCAATTTCTTTATCGCATCAGTGTATATGCCTTGTTTGCTATCCAAGCCTCAGATTTGTAATGGAACAACTAGCATTTACTGGAATTTCAGCTGAGTTTCGTTAGTTGTCTTTCTGTTTAGCATTCTATTTGTTCTTTCACAGACATCCTGAAATTTACTGTTTCATTCTTTATACTTTTATCGTGAGCAAAACGTCACAGCCGAGGTAGTTATAATGACCTATTCGCTCGATTTTGTTTCCTATCGCTATTTTTGTCGCAGTTATTGTTTTCAGTGTAACCCTGTTACTTCTGTCATTGCTGTAGGTAGCTGAAACTGTAATGTTGACCAGTTTGACTTAATTAAAAATATTTATTTGTAATTCTTCATCTGAAGTGACTATCGTAGGCTGGCCGTCAGCATACCTTCATGTTTTTATTTAATGATCATTATCAGGTTTTATTACTTTTACTTTTCATTTCACCATTTCACTTTATAATCATGTCACTCACATATTAGTGTTTAAAACCTAAGTTAGTTGTGATACGATTCTTACTTATTTTTGTTTTCTCTTTCTATTACAAATTTACAGAATGAATTCGGAGGCAAGGGTCCGTACTGTTAACCAGTAAACAGCCTGTAACGGAAACGCCGTGCGGCTAGGGCCTCCCGTTCGCCTGCTGCACGTCTTTCGAGTTGACGCCACTTAGGCGACTTGCATGTCAAGGGGATGAAATGATGATGATAATGACAACACAACACCCAATCCCTGAGCGAAGAAAATCTCTGGACCAGTCGGGAATCGAACCCGGGCCCTTAGGATTGACATTCGGCCACGCTGACCACTCAGATACCAGGGGCAGACCACAGACTTAAATAATACTTAGAAAGTGTATTTCGGTTCCCAGACATACATCTTTTTTTAAATATCCCCTTAGAAAAATTAAGAATGACAATGCTGGTAAACCTCTTAAGTTATTTGTTTTTCAAACAGCTGAGCAAAACTGAACATACTCTACACATTTCTCTCTTTACTTATTCTCATGAACACTAAACTGACTCATAATATTTTTTTTAGCGCAACGCAATCTGACTTTCAATAATCCCTACAAAACAATGGCCCTGAGTAACAACAACCTATACCTTACACAGATCACTTACCACACATAAATCTTCGTTACTCGAACTACTGCAACACAGCGAGGGCCAAAACTACCAGCTAAATAAAAGATTCTAACTACTGAAGGCACTATCTACTGATAGGCATAGTTAGCAAATGAAAGATTGTGATAGAGAACAAACAATGCATTTACCTTAATAATGTTCAAAAGTCAGTTCATGATATCCAGTCTTACAAATTTCCTTTTTCTGACGGACACACGTCCAGATCTGCTCTCAAAACTCTACCATCTCTCTCCCCACATTCACCATTGCTGGCTGCTCACCTCCAACGCTACGCGCTGTTCACATCCAACTGCCCAACACTACAATGGTGAACATTCCAACAATGGCAACTAGCCAACAGACTGCGCACAGCACAGTCAGTGATTTTCATACAGAGCGCTACGTGGCGTTGCCAACATAAAAACCTAAGCAGCCTACTTACATTTGCAATGGAGCAGTGTCAGCTGTCATTAAGTGGTGTCTGTTGCAGGATTTCAGTGTGAGTTGTTTACGACATATCGTATTTTAAAAGTTTCCGACACATGTTTGTGTCATTCAACCTGGGTAATTGCAAGGTACGATGTTGTTATGTTTGCTTATAGTGTGCTTGTGTGTTTTTTGAGTGTATTATGTCAGTATGTGACAGTCCAAGCAATATGTCGTGAGTGGACGATGGGATTTCCCACTGCAGAAAAAATCAACATTCTCATAGAGTGTAGAATGCATTTCGTTCTTGTATATTGTATGCGGCGATATACTCCGTCAACTGTCTCAGCAATTATTTATCAACCTATTCAACCAGTTACGTGAAAGTTGTAGTAGAATGACTAGACAACGTAATAGAAGGACACAGTTGACGACGATAGAGGGGGAAATAAACATTCTTGCGGCTGTCGAAGTTGATGCGCATGTTAGCTCCCTCGAAATCGAACGAAGTTGTGGCATGAGTCAGCCAGGTGTACTACACATCCTCCATCGACATAGGTTCCATCCCCATGTCATCGCTTTCCATCGATACCTGCATGAACACAATTATGAGAATCATATTAACTTCTGTACATGGGCAATAAGAAAGGATACTCCAGACGCATCATGTATCTTGTTCAGTGATAAAGCCGCATGTACCAAACATGGCATGGTAAACAGTCGAAAGACGCACAATGCCGCACGGTAGTTCAGCGTATTCGGTCAGAGGTTTACCTGCCCTCTGTAACAAAAATCTAAGTGAATAGATCAACTATGAACTTGAACAAGCGCCATGGGACGTCCGGTCCGAACAAATCCAACGAATAATAACGAAGAAAATGAGATTTAAAAAAATGGTCTGTTGACGATCCCCACTGCCTTCGTCAGGTGCAACGTCAGAGTCAATGGAGACTAAACTTGTGGTGTAGGAGAGTGAACCATCAGCTCATAGACCCTTTTTCTTAATAGACAAAACAACGCATTCAAGTATCGCAGCCTCCTAACAGCCGGATGGCAGAAGACGCTCCTCTACAGACTAGGGAGAACCTGCAGTACCAACACGATGGCTGTCCATCCCAAAGCGCCCCAGGTCTCAATTGTTTCCAGATCCTTGAATTTGACGCAGAGGACCAGAACCTTGGCCAGGCCGTTCCTGTGACTTGACGTCTGTAGACTTTTTACTGTGGGGAAAGCTGGAAGACGCTGTCTACAAGGACATACCAGCTACAGCTCAGGGTATGTAACGACGTATTACAACAGAGTGCTCTGCACATCCGCCGAAATGCTACCACATTTGCAGTAGTCGTTCCATACCAGACTGGCAGCGTCTATTGCTGATGCCGTTGGTCGTTTTGGACACAAACTGTGATGGTCATTTGTCTCGTTACTGGTCAGAATCCACAGTACTAGTGTACACACCTGTGTTGTTCTTCAGTGTGTGCTAACACAGGTATTGTACAAGTGTCGGTTTGGAAACTTCTCAAAATACTATGTCTCGTAAACGACTCGAACTAAAATCTGCAACGAACACCATTGACGGTCTAATTTATCTTACTTTTAGTTTGTTAATGTCAATAGGCACCCATTTAAAAAAGTTTGTTTGCACAAAAATACACATTCTAAGTCTTATTACAGTCAGTTTATTGTCTCAGAATACCAATCATTGACTACCTATCCGGTGTGAAAACCGCACATCAACACTACATTCCAATGCCGCAATATTTGCGGTGGACGTAGTTGGTTGTCACATTAATGTCACTCGACTGTGTACTAAATGTTAAACGTTTAGATTAGATTAGTGCTTGTTCCATAGATAATGAATACGACACTTCCTAACGATGTGGAACGTGTCAGGTTAATAAAAGGTGTCTATATAAGATATTACATTAGACAAAATGTTACATGACCCTCAATATCTGTAATTTTTTTTTTTTGTGGGGTTGGGAAATTACCCACTTACTATATTCAAAAATTCATCTAATGAGTAGGAGTTGCCATTACGAAATTCTTTTAATTTCCTTTTAAATGCTATATGGCTATCTGTCAGACTTTTGATGCTATTAGGTAAGTGACGAAAGACTTTTGTGGCAGCATAATTTACCCCCTTCTGAGCCAAAGTTAGATTTAACCTTGCGTAGTGAAGATCATCCTTTCTCCTAGTGTTGTAGCCATGTACACTGCTATTACTTTTGAATCCGTTCGGATTGTTAATAACAAATTTCATAAGTGAATATATATATTGTGAGGCTACAGTGAAGATTTCTAGCTCTTTAAAGAAGTGTCTGCAGGATGATCTTGTATGAGCTCCAGCAATTATTCTGATTACACGCTTTTGTGCAATGAACACTCATTTACTCAATGATGAGTTACCGCAGAATATGATGCCATACGAAAGCAGAGAATGAAAATAGGTGTAGTAAGGTAATTTACTCAGATGTATATCGCCAAAATTTACAATGGCCCTAAGAGCATAAGCAGCTGAACTGAAACGTTTCAGCAGATCCTCTGTGTGTTTTTTTCCAGTTCAACCCCTCATCAATGCATACACCTAGAAAGTTTGAATATTCTGCCGAGTCTGATCAAAGTCTATATTTATTAACGGGGTCATTCCATTTTCTGTGTGGAACTGTATATACTGTGTTTTGTCAAAGTTTAATGAGAGCCCAGTTGCAGAGAACCACTTAATGATTTTCTCAGAAACATTCTTTACAATTTCACCATTTAATTCTTGTCTGTCGGGTGTGACAGCTATACTTGTATCATCGGCAAAAAGTACCAGCTTTGCATCTTCGTGAATATAGAATGGCAAGTCATTTATAGATATTAAGAACAGCAGAGGACCCAAGACCGAACCTTGTTCCAGAGTTTGAGAAATCACCAGTTTTTTGCATATTATGTGAACTGTTTATTTCAACTTTCTGCACTCTTCCAGTTAGGTATGATTTAAACCATTCGAGCACTCTCCCATTCATACCACAGTACTTGAGCTTATCTAGAAGTATTCCATGATTTACACAATCAAAAGCCTTTGACAGATCACAAAAAATCCCAACGGTTACTCAGAGCATTTAATATTGCATTAGTGAAAGTACATATAGCATTTTCCGTTTGAAAACCTTCTGGAAACCAAACTGACATTTTGTTAAAACTTTATTTTTTCAAAAGGTGTGAAGCTACTCTACAGTCCATTACTTTTTCAAGAATTTTGGATAAGGCAGTCAGAAGAGAGATGGGGCGGTAGTTGTCGACATCAGTCGTATCCCCTTTTATATGCAGTGGGCTAACAATGGCATACGGCTCACATCTGAACAGGCATTGGTTTCCGGACATATGTTTATTGGAACCTTCCCTCTTGTTTTGACCATTACGACCTCCTTACGGGAGTGTCACACTCCTTCTTCAACCACCTGGTAGATGTACAAAATAAATTTGACGTTTCTCACCCGTGCACCTTAGCGTTGTGTGACAACTGCCGGAGAGCAAGTGGCGGGAGCGCGGTGCCGCCGCAGGAAGCGGGCGCTTTCGAAACACTTTGTCATTCCGCGAAACAGCGAGAGGCGCCTCGGCTTGGTTCGCGTGACCGCAGCGACCCACTTGCCCGCCGGCCGATGCGGGTCGTGTCGGCAGCGCCCGCGCCTCCGAGCTCTTCCACGAAGTCGGCGGCACAGCCGCTCGGTATGGTTGCTGCTGACTGCTACGTCGTCCACTTTGGTAATCTAGCGCAAATAACATCTCTGAGCTTACTGGAAGACAAAGAACGAAATGCTCCGATTAAGAAGGTTGGAAGCCAAGGAGGCAGTCTTCAAACCCCACTGTACAGACTCTACATCTAAGAAGCAATGACTGAAATGACAAAAGGTTCGTGAGCTCGAGTAAAATTAAGGGTGAAAGGATTTTTATTTATTTTTTCTTGAGGCATCAGTTTTGTCACTGATCGATACGGCCCACAACACATTCCTCTCCTATATCAGTTGCTTCATTTCGGAGTAGCAATTGCAACCTATGTCCTCGATTATTTATTTATTTATTTATTTACACGTCAAGTTCCGTAGGACCAAATTGAGGAGCAAATATCCAAGGTCATGGAACATGTCAGTACATTAAATTACAACATAAGAGTAATAACAGATTAAAATAAATGTTTATAAACTCGAAAAATGTCAGCCCATAAGTTTAAGTAAACGCAGTCAGCAATAAAATAATAATCAGATTAATTTTTCAAGGAACTCCTCGACAGAATTGAGGGAGTGACCCATGAGGAAACTCTTCAGTTTCGGTTTAAAAGTGCGAGGGTTACTGCTAAGATTTTTGAATTCGAGTGGTAGCTTACTGAAAATGGAATCAGCAGTATGCTGCACACCTTTTTGCACAAGAGTTAAGGAAGTCCGGTCGAAATGCAGGTTTGATTTCTGCCGAGTATTAACTGAGTGAAAGCTGCTTATTCTTGGGAATAATCTAATATTGTTAACAAGAAATGACAGTAAGGAATATATATATTGAGAGGCCAGTGTCAAAATACCCAGACTCGTGAACAGGGGTCGACAAGAGGTTCGTGAACTTACACCAGTTATTGCCCGAACCACACGTTTCTGAGCCAAAAGTATCCTTTTAGAATGGGAAGAGTTACCCCAAGATAAAATACCATACGACATAAGTGAATGAAAATAAGCAAAGTAGACTAATTTTCGTGTCGATCGATCACTCACTTCTGATGCCGTTCGAATAGTAAAAATGGCAGTATTAAATATTTGAACAAGATCCTGAACTTGGGCTTTCCACGACAGCTTACTATTATTCTGAACACCTTGAAATTTGAACTGTTCAGTTTCACTATGCATATGACCGTTCTGTGAAATTATAACGTCAGGTTTTGTTAAATTGTTTGTTAGAAATTGTTAAAACTGACTGCACTAATTTAAACTGAACCAATGTTGCACACAGCATCCTTTACTACCAGGCTAGTGTAATCAGCAAACAGAAATATTTTAGAGTTATTCGTAATACTAGAGGGCATATCATTTATATAAATAAGAAACAGGAATGGCCCCAACACTGATCCCTGGGGCACCCCTCCCCCCCTCCCCCTCTCCCCCCCCCACTTGACAGTATCCTACTGAGACCCCACATCAAAGGCGTTATGAACTTTGGAATAATGACCTTTTGCTGCCTGTTGCTAAAGTAAGAGGTGAACCAATTGTGAGCTACTCCATGTATTCCATAATAGTCCAACTTCTGGAGCAACACCATGAAATGCCTTAGTTTAACCAAATAATATGCAAAGCGTTCGAAACCTTTTGTTTAGCGCATCCAGTACCTCTCAGAGACAAGAGAATACAGCATTTTCAGTTGTTAAGCGACTTCTAAAGCCGAACTGTACATTTGATAGCAAACCGTGCGATATAAAATGATCAATTATCCTTACATACACAGCCTTTTCAATAACTTTTACAAACACCGATGGCATAAAAATAGGTCTAAAAGTATCTACATTATCCCTTTATTTGCTGGATGTATCCCAGTCTGTCTCCTTCTACAGTTTCTGTCCTCGATCGCTACATGGACACTCTGCAAATCATATTCAAGTATCTAGCACAAGGTTAATCGAAACACCTTCACAAGAAGTTTCTGTTATTCCAACCTCGACCAGTGCGTGGAAAAAACGAATAGCTGTGTCTTTCAGTGCGGGCTCTGTTTTCCCTTATATTATTTTGACGATCGTTTCTCCCTATGTAGGTCGGCGTCGGAGGAAACAGTTGGTGATTAATATTTCGTGAGAGATTCCGCCGCAGCGAGAAACGCCTTTGTTTTAATGATATCCGCCCCAAATCTTGTATCATTTCAGTGACACTCTCTCCCCCGTTTCGCGATAATACAAAACGTGTTGCCCTCCTTTTAATTTTCTGGATGTACTCCATCAGTCGTATCTGGTAAGGATCCCACACTGCGCAGGAGTATTCTGAAAGAAGACGGACAAGTGTAGTGTAGGCTGTGTCCTTAGTAGATCTGTTACATTTTCTAAGTGTTTTGCCAATAAAACGCAGTCTGCTTTACCTTCGCCACAACATTCTCTATGTGTTCTTTCCAATTTAAGTTGTTCGCAATTGTAATTCATGGGTATTTAGCAGAACTTACGATCTTTAGATTAGACTGATTTATCGTGTAACCGAAGTTTAATGGATTCCTTTTAGCACTCATGTGGATGACCTCACACTTTTCCTTATTTAGAGCCAATTGCAAATTTTCGCACCATAAAGATATCTTTTCTAAATCGTTTTGCAATTTGTTTTGATCTTCTGATGACTTTGCTAGTCGGTAAATGACAGCTCCATCTGCAAAAAACCTATGACGGCTGCTCAGATTGTTTCCTAAATCGATTACATAGATAAGGAAGAGCAAAGGGCCTATAACAATACCTTGAGGAACGCCAGAAATAACTTCGCTTTTACTCCAAGGCTCAACGCCATTCACTACCAACTGTGATCCCTCTTACAGAAAATGACGAATCCAGGCGCATAACTGAGACGATATTCCATAAGCAATCAATTTCTCTCCTAGCAGCCCGTATGCTACAGTGTCAAAAGCCTTCTGGAAATCTAGATATACAGAATCAGTTTAAAATCCCTTGTCAATAGCACTCAACACTTCGTACGTGTAAAGAGCTAGTTGTGTTCCACAAGAACGATCTTTTCTAAATCTGTGTTGTCTATCATCCTGTCCCTTCTCCTTGTCAGTGTTTCTCACAAATTCCTTCCCTCTCCGATTCTGCGCAGAACCTCCTAGTTCCTTACTTATCAGTGTTCCTACTTTTCAACATACGTCTGTAGCATCACATCTTGAACTCTTCGATTCTCTTCTGTTCCGGTTTTTCCCACAGTCCATGTTTCACTACTATAAGATGTGCTCCAAACGTACATTCACAGAAATTTCTTCATCGAATTAGGACCTAGATTTGATACTAGTAGACATCTCTTGGTCATGAATCCCCTCTTTGTCCGTCTTAGTCTGCCCCTTAGGTTCTCCTTGCTCCGTCCGTCGTTGGTTATTTTGTGCCTGGGCGGTAGATTTCCTTAACTTCATCTACTTCGTGTCCATCAATCTAGATGTAAAGGTTATCGCTGTTCTCGTTTCTGCTACTTATCATTACTTTCGTCTTTCTTCGATTTACTCTCAATCCACATTCTGTACTCATTTGACTGCTCATTCCACGCAGCTGAACCTGTAATTCTTCTTCACTTTCACTCAGGATAGCAATCTCATCAGCATATCGTATCATTGATATCCTTTCACCTTGAATTTAAATCCATCCTCGAATCTTCCTGCCATTTCCGCCATTGATTGTTCGACGTACAGATGGAATGGCAGTGACGAAAGATTAGATCCCTGTCTTACACCCATTTTAGTCCGTGTACTTCGTCCTTATCTTCCACTGTTATTTTTCCCTCTTGGTTCTTCTACACATTATACGTATTACATATTACCCGGCTTACGCCACAGTTTACCACTATTTTTCTCAGAATTTCGAACATCTTGCACCATTTTACATGGTAGAATGCTTTTTCCAGGTCGAAAAATCCTGTTAACGTGTTTAGATTTTATCCATTATCAACCGTATTGTCGGAATTGCCTCTCTGGTGCCTTTACCTTTCATATAGCGAAAATAATCATCTAACACATTCTTAATAATTTTTTTCATTCTTTTGTATTATTGACAGCATGCATGAGCTGAAGCTGATTGTGCCAAATTCTCGTTCTTGTTGGCTATTGCAGTTTTGGAAATGGTATGGATCAAGCTTTTCGACAATCTGCTGATATATCTCATAGACTCATTCACTCTACACACCAACGCGAATAATCGTTTTGTTGCCGCTTCCCCCAATGATTTTAGAAATTCCGATGGAACGTTATCCATCCCTGTAATACCGCTAATGTTAGGTGCGGTCATCTCAAATTAATTAGAAATTCTGCTGTGACATACCAAGAATGCACAAATTGATATACATGAGAGTTTGGGATTATTTCGAAAATGACAACACAACCTCTCCCTTTTCCATTCTACATTTAATTTATCACTGCTTTCAGGGTTCATGTCAGACATAACAAGAAAGTTCAATTACTTTCAACTCTCAACAAAATAATTAACATTTAGACATCGAATATATGATTATTAGATTTTTATCTCTATATATGAGAACGTTATAACCAGCAAAACAATTAAATCTTCATCAGTGAAATTTACATCTACGTTGTCGTAGCTGTTCAATGGGCTAAGTTGGTGGAGAATGAAATTTTATCTTTTTAAACTAATCAAACTCTCATGTACTCAATAGAGGGTATGTTAGTCAACTCTCGAAACTCTATATTCAAAGCGTACACAAGTCGGAGAGAGCAAACTCTCGACTCAATATTTAATGTCGTCTAATGTGCATTGGTACAGTACCAATCGCTAACTGCGGCGGTGTTGTCTCCGTGCTGGATCTGAAACATTTACTCCATACTCTGGCCTTGACTGAATCGCTCAGTCTCCACTTTCCTGCGCTCTGTAGAACATTAAATTTTCCCTAGTCGAAATAATAGCTATTGCACACTCGCTAAGGGATGGAGCAATGTGCACAATGCTCTGCCCGCAAAAATTCCTGCAGGAATATGAACTTTACATCTGTCGCCACGATACGTGAAGCGTACCGCCGTCACGTCGCAGACGTAAAGGTCTCGCTGTTTTTCCACACACAGATAAGGCCTGCCGTGAGATGAGAGCGCTCTGCTAATTTAGTTCAAAAAAATGCTTTTATATGATGTGACTCTCCCCATGTCTCGTCACACAGCATGGCTAGCGCCAACCGCTTCCTCGTTATAGCTGAATTTTTATTTTTCTTGCCGGGTCGCCGCTAGCCTTGTTAATGCTATCTAGCCACTTAACCACAGTCTTGGCTGTGATTATTTAAAACATATTATGTTGTTCTCGCCTTATTTCTTTCTGCGCTGCAGCTCGGCCTTCTTTTGTTAATGTTAATTGGGGTTTCCCCACTGCCATTAGCCACATACACAGTCCGCCTCCAAACTGCGTTCACTTTATCTCATTTACGGATTCCCCTGTCGTTATAAAGGTAGATATTGTTTTGTTATTCGGTACATGAGATTATTACAGTTGCTTCCTGTTAACAATATAAAGTTATTTTCTGAGGATTTTATTCTGTGTCATAGTTATGAATCTCACGTAAGGTCCGAAAAATATTATATTATAATATTATATAATATTATATAATATATATATTATAATATTACCCATGGTTTCCTAAAAATTACCTTTCTAGTACGTACATTTTTCGCTCCAACTTGGGGTGACTGCCCTTTTTAGAGATGCCCATCCCTCTTCAGCTGTAATGCCTACTGAGCTATTCATTATCGCAGTAAATATAGCGAGAATTTTAAGCATATCTTTTCATTCCTTAGTACTTTCATACTGTCAGCCTGAGTAACTTTTTACCAGCCGTGGTATCTGTGTAACATTTATCACTTTTGCTTCAAATGGCTGCTGCTCCAACTACTTTCATGTTTTATGTTGACAGTAGCTGTTTTGTTACGTCTTTCAGTTGTCCTTCCAACTTCCTACATTCTTAGGCTTGAGGTTCTCTTTTAATTACGTTGTCCATGGAGAGAGTTTCTGGCAGTAGTGATTTAAGTTGAACAGTGCCAGGTCGATACAAATATTTTGATACTCCAAAGTAAACCTTCAGTACTAAATTAACACTGTTTGCTTCTATATTCGTCGATATGGTGGTCAACTGTGGTCCTGAAAAGGACCAAGATGATGTTTCTGGTGTGAAAGGACCGGCCGCCAGAGAAACCTGACGCCCAGGGTACGCCAGATTGCAAGTTTTATCTTGGTCGGAAATCATTGCAATCTTCGTGGAGGCTCCTTTCATGTACCTCGAAACAACCTAATTCGCAAACTAGCGGGGACACAGTGGGGATCACATCCACAAACTATTCGCTGTTCAGCAATGGCACTGTGCATTTCTACTGCTGAATACGCTTCTCCAGTCTGTTACAGGTCATCTCATGCCAGACAAGTAGACATTGCTCTCAACGAAACCTGCAGGTTGATCACAGGTTGCTTAAGACCTACTCCACCTGATAAGCTCTACTGCCTGGCTGGAATAGCGCCACCATGGATACTCAGAACAGTGGCTGCCAACAAGGAGAGACTGAAAGTGCAACAGGACAGTGCCCATCCACTGCACGGACATAATCCATCACAGCAACGGCTGAGATCGCGAAAGAGCTTCCTGAGAACATCCACCACTTCACCAGGGAAGGCAAGACTGGAGTTATGGAAGAAGTCGACGCCTCGCCTGCAGACGCCAGAAGCTGAAGAACTACCACCTGGACACAACGAGAGCTGGCTGGTGTGGAAATCTTTAAACATATTACGATCAGGAGCTTGACGATCCAGAGACAGCCTGAAGAGATGGGGCTTCATAACAGAAGATACGTCCTGTGATTGTGGACAAGAACAAACCACAATCCACATGCTCCAGTGCCTTTTGTGCCCTACATCATGCACGAAGATTGATCTCCTGCAAGCCACTCCAAGCGTCTTGGAGGTTGCAAAGAAATGGGCACATGTAATATAAATACAATTTTTGTATACATATGTACATATTTATTGATGTGTATGGCTACTGTAAATTTGTATGTTTCTGATTCGAGAATAAATAAATTACTGTTTGATTTTGCTTCCTTTACTTCCTTCCTATTCCTTTACTTCCTTCTGGCTCGATATAAATTTACCTGGAGCATCAGATATAGGAAAAATCTTTGTTTTTTAAGATTAGTCTAAACTTATCCTAAATGACACTGCAACTGTGTACTGGCATTAAGGCAGAAATTTTACTCTAATGGGGCATACTGTCTATAGACTTTGACTTATCCAAGGACTCATAACTACAGATGTAGAACGTTGCGATATCTGTTGCGATGTGTAATTCATTTTGCATAGAGTATTTTCAAAAAACGGTACGATGTGGTACAACGTTACCCCGATTGCATACCACTTGTTTGTGCATTGATCCTTCCTAACTAGTGTCTTAAATTTCAGCCTACTCTTCATCAGTACCAAATTATAATCTGAGTCTATATATGGTCCTGCGTATGCCTTACAATCCAGTATCTGATTTCGGAATCTCTGCCTCACCATGATGTAATCTAACTGAAATCTTCCTGTATCTGCCGTTCTTTCGCTAGTACACGTACACCTCTTGTGATTCTTGAACAGAGTATTCAGCTATTACTGTCTGAAATATACTGCATATCTGAAGCAGTCATTCTCGTCTCTCACTGCTACTGTCTAGTCCATATTCTCCCCTAACCCTTTCTTCTAGTCCTCCCCCGACAACCGAACTCCAATTCCCCATGACTATTAGATTTTCATCTACCTTTACACACTGAATTACCCGTTCAGTATCCTCATGTACTTTCTCTCTCTCTTCATCTTCCGCTTGCGACGTCGCCATGTATACCTGAACTGTCGTTGACGGTACTGGTTTGCTGCCGCTTCTAAGAACAAGCATATCACAGAACTGTTCACAGTAGATCACTTTCTGTCCTACCTTCCTGTTCATAGTGAATCTTACTTCCATAATACCATTTTCTGCAGCTGTTGATATTACCTTATACTCATCTGATTAGAAATCCTCGCCTTCTCTCCATTTCATTCACTAACGCCTGTTATATTTAGATTGAGGCTTAGCATTTTCGTTTCAGTATTTCTAGCTTCCCTACAACTTTCAAATTTCGGACATTCCATGCCCCGACTTGTAGAGCGTTATACTTTCTTCAATCTTTTTCCGTGAGCACCTTCCCTAGGCTGTCCGCTCTTGGAGATCCGAATGGGAGACTAGTCTAGAAACTCCTGCAATGGAGAGTTCAGCATTAAACTTTTTTTTTTCAATTACAGGCCACATGTCCTGTGGATAGGTGTTATGTGTCTTTAATGCAATGGTTTCCATTGCCTTCTGCACCCTCGTGCCAATGATCATTGCTGATTCTTCCGCCCTTTAGGGGCATTTTCCTACCTCAAAGGTATGAGAATGTCGTGGACCTCTTTCCGTTCCTCCGCTCTCTTACACAGGGCTGTTGGAACAACATTAGTGACTTCTTATGCCTGAAGTCTTCGGCTGCCTTTGTTGATAATCTGAATTCAGGATTTAAGAGTGACGCCGTTCGAAACCGGGACCGATTTCTAATCAAAGACGCTGCATCTAGGCCATGCCGAACCAATCATATCTTTGCTGATGACATTGCCATCATCAGTGAAGAGAAAGAAGAACTGCAGGACTTGTTGAATTATATGAATAATCTAATGAGCACAGAAATGGACTAAGGGTAAAGCAAAGAGGCGAAAGTAACAAGGAGTAGCAGACATGAGATGTGTAACACAGTTAACATCAAATCTGGGGCAAGGATGTAAACGAAGATAAGAAATTGTGCAACCTTGGAAGAAAAATAACTCGTGACAACGGGGAAAAGAGGACATGAAGAAGCGCACTATCCAGACAAAAGAGGACATTCATGGCCAAGCGATGTCTAGTAGTTGCAATCATAGGCCTTAACTTGAGGAAGAAACTTCCGAGAATGCACGTTCGGAGCATATCATCATATGGTACTGAATCAAGAAGGGAATCGAAACGATTGGGATTTGATGCTGCGGAAGAATGTTGTTAGTTAATTACATGTTCCACAGAACTCATGAACGATTCTTTTACCGAAATGATCTGAAATGGCTCGGGTAGGTATACATGATTTGGATTAACATCAATGAATATATTTTTTTATCTCACTCATGCGACTACACTTAAAAACTATTTTAATTCTAAAAGGCTGCCAGTTTTAACATAGAAAATCGTCCATGGAGTAGATGGAGTTGTCCAGGAGGCATGATTTTATATTACATTTAAAACTTGCTTTGTTACAGGTCTGACATTTTATGGTCTTGGGCAAACTAACAAAAATTTTTGTTGTTTTGTATTTAACTCCTTTCTGAGCCACCGACAGCATCCCTGTAGCGTTGTAGCTATGGATAACATTGTGCAGCGGTCGGTGTGCGAACACCATATACACTGATGAGCCAAAACATTATAACCATCCGACTAATAACCTGTTTGTCCGTCTTTCTAACGAAATACATCGCTTCTTTTGCGTATCAGGGATCCGACAGTTTGCTTGTAGGTTTGTGGAGGTATGTGGCATTAGATTTCTACGCACAGGTCATGTAATTTTCGAAAACAACGAGCCGCTGATTTGCGTACGCAGTGATAGCGTCCCATAGCGACCCACATGAGTTCTATAGGATTTCCACCAGGTGAATTTCGTAGCCGAGACATCAATGAATTCAGTATAATGTTCCTCAAACCACTGTAGCACGGTTCTGCCAACGAAACACGGGCAATTTTGCTGCTGAAAGATGGTATCGCCGTCGGGGAGATACCAATCATGAAAGGATGCAGGTGGTTCGTAGCTGTGAGCGTATCTTCGATTACTACCACAGGTCCCATCCGAACGCAAGAAATTCCTCCCATAGGATAGTACTGCTTCCAACAGCCTGCGTTCGTGACGCGCTGCAGCTTTCGAACCGCCGTTCACCTCAATGACGGCGTTTGTAGAGACGACCATCGAAATAGTGCAGAAAAATGTGATTTACCCGAAGACCCGACACGTTTCCATTGATCCACTGTCAAATCCCGATGGTTTCGTGCCCACTGCAATCGTAACTGACGATGTCGTTGGGTCAACATGTGAACACGGAGGCGTTGTCTGCTGCGGAACTCCATGTTCAACAATGTACGATGAACGCTGCATTCCGAAGCAATTGTGCGTACAGCAGCACTAAGCTCTTTCGCAGAGATAGCACAGATATTTACTACCAAAAACAGTCTTGATCGCAATTTATTTATTACGGTAAAGACTGTATTTATAGTTAGTATTTGTAACACATTGATCACTGTCACTCCCATTATGTATTCCAAAGTAATTAGAGATACCACAGATCACAATCTGTCCTAATTTATAGATCAGACAAGCCTCCAAACCCCACGTTCTGTGAAGAGTTGTGGACGTCCAACCATGTAGTGATAGTTTCACAGTCATTCTAGCTCTTTCTGTAGATGCTCACGACAGTAGCACGTGCACATTCGACCAACTTCGCTGTTCCCGAGATACTCGTTCACAGACTGTGCGTTACAATATTCTGTCCTTTGTCAAAGTCGCTTTTCTAAGTGGAGTTCTCAATTTGCAGCCCATGTCTTCGCTAGGGGCCGGCCGCGGTGGTCTCGCGGTTCTAGGCGCGCAGTCCGGAACCGTGCGACTGCTACGGTCGCAGGTTCGAATCCTGCCTCGGGCATGAATGTGTGTGATGTCCTTAGGTTAGTTAGGTTTAAGTAGTTCTAAGTTCTAGGGGACTGATGACCACAGCAGTTGAGTCCCATAGTGCTCACAGCCATTTGAACCATTTTTTTCTTCGCTAGGGTGATTCCCCGCCTGTGTTCGCTCCGCTTACATTCTTTTGTCACAGCATCACTCGCCCGCAACGCCAGTAGGCGGCATCCAACGTCGCGGTGAGCAGTGGTCTTAACGTTTTGGCTTATCAGCTTATTATTCGTAATGATCGGTTCTGTGCAAGCAATTCTTTCTAAGTGATGGTGTACCCCAGAAAATTATTCCTTAAGATATTACTGAGTGGAACGCAGGATATGTCAAGAAGTTGAATCGTTTGTTTCCAAGACTAGTAATTAGAGGTAGAACAAAAGTAGCTGAACCTATTTGTTTCAGAAGCTCAGTAATATGCTTTTTTCAGTTCAAGCTTTCTGTGTACACCAAAAAATTTTGAGAATTCTACCCCATTTACTGACTCCTCTTCATGTCCTACATTAATAGCTGGCATGACTTCATGTGTTGTGCAGAACTGGATGTACAGCTTCTAGTCAAAATTTAGGGAGATTCCTTTCTAGAGAACAAGTTGGAAAACATTATTAACAATTTCTTCGGCTGCTTTCACTCTAATAGGTTTTATTATAGCACTAGATCACGATAGCAAATATCCTTCAACTTTCTCCACAGAAAGGAATCCAGGGACGTCTGATCCGGTGAACGTGCGGGTCATGGTATGGTGCTTCGTCGACCAATCCATCTGTCATGAAATACGCTATTTAATACCGCTTCAACCGCACGCGATCTATGTGCCGGACATCTATCGTGTTGGAAGTACATCGCCATTCTGTCATGCAGTGAAACATCTTGTAGTAACATCGGTAGAACATTACGTAGGAAATCAGCACACATTGCACCATTTAGATTGCATAGATAAAATAGGGCCAATTATCCTTCCTCCCATAATGCTGCACCTTACATTAACCCACCAAGGTCGCTGATGTTCCACTTGTCGCAGCCATCGTGGATTCTCCGTTGCGCAATAGTGCATATTATCCCGGTTTACGTTACAGCTGTTTGTGAATGACGCTTCGTCGCTAAATAGAACGCGTGCAAAAATCTGTCATTGTCTCGTAATTTCTCTTGTGCCCAGTGGAAGAACTGTACACGACGTTCAAAGTCATCGCCATGCAATTCCTAGTGCATAGAGATATGGTACGGGTGCAATCGATGTTGGAGCATTCTCAACACCAACGTTTTTGAGATTCCCGATTCTCGCATAATTTGTCTGCTACTGGTGTAACGTCACGAGATATCAACGCTACCACCCAGCTGGAGAGCCGAGAAACCTTCATCAATACGTATTATTTGTTTCATTTTATGTTGTAGGCCATCATCAGAAATACTACGTCGCGACAAGGCGAATGGTTCCGTGTTCTTTAAATGCACATAGATGGTCCAGTATGAAGCATTTCTTCAGTGAGTAAATGTTTACGAAGTCCAACGAAAGAAGATTTCATTTGAAGAGACATCCCCGGCAGAGTAAAAGAATCAGAACGCACCTTACACAGTAAGTCATTGTCAAGTGCACCAAATAAGAGAAATGAATAAACAAAAACTATTTATTTAAGAAATTACGTAATTATTTTAATAAGTGTGTCTCACTCCCTAGCATTTATCCATACGCGATCCCGTCAGAGTTAATAATAAAAGAAAATTTACAAGGCCCATTTCCCTTAGTTGCGCTAAATTTATGAAAGAATTTGTCTTATCGACTATGAGGGGTAATCAGATGAAACTGGAACACGTAACACAACGGGACCATGGAACGGTTCCGTTCAAAAGTAATCACCACACACCTAAAGGGATGTATCCCACTGGGAGACTATCAATTAGTGTTTCGCTGAACGCGGTTGGCCGATGATGGATCCACAACCGCCCCCACTCTTGCACTTCCTCGTTTGGCAGTAACAGACGTCCACGCTTATTAAGGTTGCTAAGGAGGTGAAAATCACACGACGAACGATCCTGGAAGTACGGAGGTGTTTGCAGTGTTTCCCAACAAAATCGTTGAAGCGTAGCCTCCGCCCGATTGCCAGCGTGTGGGCGGATGTTATCGTCATCTCTCAGTGAGATAAATGTCTTAACGTGTGTGGTGTTTACTTTCGAATGGAACCATTCCATAGTCCCGTTATGGCTGGTGTTCAATTTTTGTTTGACTGCTCCTTGGGTTTTATTTTCAATCCACGAGTCAGATCGAGTTTCCAGTTTGTTTCTGGGTCATTATAATTATTCACTTTGTATATTTTGAAAGTATCAGGCTTAATTATCGCTACTTTGGGAGGAGTCTATGCTTTACGAAACACACACACCTTTCACTCGTAAATGACTGGTGTATCATTGTTCTCCGTGTCACTATTGTGTTCAGATTTTGCTATCTTTTAAAACTTGTTTCTTACATTTGTAAGTGTACTCCAGCGCATAAAGAATTATTCTACACTTGTAACACTTCAAGAGAAATGCACACTATTTTTGAAAAAATACAGTTCTCATTCTGCATGTGTGAAAGTTTTACAGTGTGTAGATACATCCTTCCCGCTTGTTTTCAAACTTAGTTCAACCTGTTCCCGTGAGTGGCGCCGTCACAGCATGTCTTCAAGATGGCTGCTACACTTGACGTTCGTCAGAAGCAACGTGCTGTCACAGAATTCCTGTGCTGTGAAAACGAGACAGTGGGAAACATCCACAAAAGGTTGAAAAAGGTGTGTGGAGATGCTGCTGTCGATCGCAGTACAGTTAGTCGGTGGGCAAGCAGGTTACATGATGAAAGCGGGCACGGCAATATTGAGGATTGTCCTCGAAGTGGCAGGCCTCGTACTGCACACACTCCAGACAATGTGCAGAGAGTTAACGAATTGGTGACGGCTGACAGACGCATCAAAGTGAGCGAATTGTCACGCTACGTTGGGATAGGGGAGGGAAGTGTTTGCAGAATACTGAAAGTGTTGGCGTTAAGAAAGGTTTGTGCCAGGTGGGTTCCCAGGATGTTGACAGTGGCTCACAAAGAAATAAGAAAAACGGTATGCAGCGAACTTTTGGAACAGTACGAGAATGGTGGAGATGAATTTCTTGGAAGAATTGTGACACGTGATGAAACATGGCTGCATCATTTTTCACCAGAGACGAATAGGCAATCAATGAAGTGGCATCATGCAAATTCACCCAAGAAAAAAAATTCAAAACCACACCTTCTGCTGGAACAGTTACGATTACTGTGTTTGTCGATTTCGAAGGACTCTTGCTTCTGGGCATCATGCTAAGTGCAACCACCATAAATTCTGATGCATATGTGACGACACTGAAGAAACGTCAAGCTCGACTGAGTCGTGTTCGACCACATCGGCAAAAGCAGGATGTTTTGCTGTTGCACGACAATACACGACCACATGTCAGACAAAAAAACATGGAAGCGATCACAAAACTCGGACAGACAACACTGAAAAACCCGCCTTACAGTTCTGACCTGGCTCCATGTGACTATCATTTCTTTGGGAAACTGAAAAACTCTCTTTGTGGAACAAGGTTTTAAGATGATGACTCCTTGTGCACTCTGCCAAACAGTGGCTCCAACAGGTTGCTCCAGAATTTTACCGTGCGGGTGTACAGGAGATGGTTCCAAGATGGCGGAAAGCAGTTGAGAAGGATGGAAATTATGTGGAGAAAGGAAAATGTTGTTCCTAAAGGATGTATCTACACACTGTAAGACTTTCAAACATGTGGAATAAAAGATGGATTTAAAAAAACATAGTGAGCATTTCTTTTGGAGTGACCCTCGTATATGCAGTTTCTAGTTCACAAGGTAGATGAAAACTTACAGGTTCGCCAATAACATAGCAGTGGTCATTGATAGAGAACAGAAAAGCAGCAGGGTGCTTAATAACACGAGTTTTAGATGATGACTGTCATTACCACATGAAGATAAAGGAAGATGAGGTAATAGAGTGTGAATGCCTAACTTTTAAATTAGGACAAGACACCCTTAAAGATACGAATGAATTAACTGTCTCTATGTAACAGAAACAAAGAAAGAGCACACAAGAAAGACATAGGCTGGGTGGAATCTAAAAATATCAACTTTGGTATCAGAAAAAGCGTAGGTGTCAACAGGTAAGACTGGTGACATACATCTACCAGTCTGAGAGCTGACAACCAAAACATCGGAATACTTCAAAGAGGACAGGTTAACAAAGTTTTTATTTTCTCTTCGCCCGAATGCTAGTTCATTATATTATCCACTGCGCTACTCGTTTAGAAAAATACGCCACAAAAAGCGTCGAATCTATTGTGAGTCTCGGCGAACGAACCTGCTATGAACGAGCGAAATTCTGAAAAGAGTATAGGCGACGTGGGATTTACTGAGTAAGCATCTATTCAGATTCAAAAAATAATACCCTGGGGCGAATATCGCTAAGGCCAGTATTACACTTTCAAAGCTCTTTCACGTAAATTGTACAAAAGCTAGGATAAAGCTATTACTTTTATAAAAGGTACGATAAAAACAAAATATAAAAATATAAAACATCTTTTAAGAAATGTAGTTGACAAAAGTGTTTCAAAAAGTAGTAGGGGCCTGAAGCAAGAAAATGTTTCGTAGTGGACCATGAATGGGCGCCTGTCGTACATCGTTAACTTATATTTTTTAATTTGAGTGTGATTAAAAGCATAGTCTAAAACACGCGTGGATGCTTGGTGCTGAATTCAGCCATTATCTTCAAAAATAAAATGAAGTCGGATTACATCACGCTGAGTGAAAAGTTCACAACAAAGATGGAAATGAATGTGTGTGTTTGTGTGTGTGTATGTGTGTGTGTAAGAGAGGGGATGTGGCTGTTTGCATCCCAACGAGTGCTCACAGTTTCATTGCTGAAGTCTTCCTGCCCTTTCTATAGCCCTTTAGAATTATTTCGCCGTGCTTTCACAAAGCGAATGCAGTTTTTTCTTTCCCTTTTCAGTCACCTACTTATGCAGGGAGAATATCTACACAGCAGTAAGTGCAAATGACTCCTCCCTCCATCAGGACATCGTACAATTCAGATTTCTCTTAGTGTAGAGATATTACTGCAGGACTGCAATTACGAAAAGGAGACGAAATTCAATATTTCTCTGCTGGTAAACAACTATTCTGAGAAACAGTCCACCACAAAGAGCTTTTCATCTATACAGATTTCTGAAGGTGTTGATAACAAATATCTAGTAGAATAGTAACTTAATACTTTGTTGATGATGCGGTCCTCAGTTCGGTAATTGGTTTTATGTAGCTTTCCACGACAGTACATCGTTTGCAGGTCTCTTTATCTGTGCATAGCTACGTCAGCTCACTTCCATCTGTACTCTATTCGAATCTTGGTCTGCCTCGCTGGTTTTTACCGTAGACACTTCCCTCCATTACGAAACTGACGTTTCCTTGATGCCTCAGAATGTATCTTATCAATGGACCCACTCTTTTAGTCAGCTTTTGAAATAATCTTCAGCAGTCTGTAACACAACGTTACAAAAGTTCTATTCCCTTCCTGTCTGAACCGTTTATTGTCCTCAGTTCACTCCCACACTAGGGTACCATATACTGCTTTTTGCGGCCTCACTTCCGAACCTTAATTCCCTGTACATCGACTAATTTAGTTCAATTCCATCATATTACCCTTCTTTTCCTTTTGTTGTTGTTTATCTTATAAGCTCTTTTTAAAATGCTGTCAATTCCGTTCAACTCCTTTTTCAAGTCCTTTGCCGTCTTTGAGAGAATTATAGCGTCGGCGGCAAACCGGCAAGTTTTCATTTATTCTCTCTGAACTTCGTTTCCCTTTTTAAGTTTTTCCATGGCTTCCGTCATAGCACGCTCAATGCATAGATCGAATAACATCAGAGATAAGCTAGAACCCTGTCTCATTCCCTTCTCAACTACAACTTTCATGCCCTTCCACTCTCTTAAATGCAGTATGAATTCTGTCTATATTATGGATAACCTTTCCCAAATGCTGTAAACTTAGGACTTCCTTCCTCAAGCCTGTGTTCTAAGATAAGTTCAAAAATGTTCAAATGTGTGTGAAATCTTATGGGACTTAACTGCTAAGGTCATCAGTCAATAAGCTTAAACAATACTTAACCTAAATTATCCTAAGGACAAACACACACACCCGTGCGCGAGGGAGGACTCGAACCTCCGCTGGGACCAGCCGCACAGTCCATGAGTACAGCGCGTAAGACCGCTCGGCTAATCCCGCGCGGCGTTTTAAGATAAGCGATAGGGTCACTATAATAATAACTCACTGTATATGTGTATACATTGCTTATGTGGTACATGGAGTAGCTTCCTAACATAACTCTTATATCCGTCAATATGAGCTGTGTGACGTCCACAGTCACAAGAATTATTCTGTATTTCACATTCAACCACGAATGCAATTTTCTCCTGTAACTATTGTATTAAACTGCTGTGCCCGCGCTTGTACTGTTTGACTCCTCATCACGGCCGAATGACAATGTGCTGCACATTAAGAGTCAATTCCCGCGACCTTCTTTCTTAAGCACCTGCAGTAGAAAGCGACATACACCAGGTGTGCAGCATCTGTCACGCTGTTCAAGGCAATCTCGAATACACATAAGCTGATACAGCTCCACTTGCGTTAGCCTCTATTTTTTGTCTTGATTATATTATTCTACAATTAATTTAACAATCAAATGAGACAACAAGTTTACTGTTACCAGACAGTGTTTATTTATCTCCAAGACTCATTTCAAAGTTTTAAACCTCCATCATCAGTTGGATTTATATTTGTTAGTATGACGTGTGTGTGTATGTGTGTGTGTGTGTGTGTGTGTGTGTGTGTTGTGTTACGATTCTTTTGGAGGATTTTACGGCAATGTCCTGTAGAGATATAAAACACCATTTCAGAAAATGGTTTTGGGTTTTTTGGCCAAAAGATCCTTGTTTTGAGGTGTTGAATACAAGCATTGGAATAAGTATTTCAGGTGGTGTATAAATCCGATTTTTTCAAGTTTTAAGCTATATAAACTTGACAAAATCAGGTTTATACGCTACCTGAAATATTTATTCCAACGCGCGGACTCAACACTCCAAAGCCGGCCAGAGTGGCCGAGCGGTTCTAGCCGCTACAGTCTGGAACTCCGAGGCCGCTACGATCGCAGCTTCGAATCCTGCCTCGGGAATGGATGTGTGATGTTCTTAGGTTAGTTAGGTTTAAGTAGTTCTCAGTTCTAGGGGACCCATGACCTCAGAAGGTAAGTCCCATAGTGCTCAGAGCCATTTGAACCATTTTTGAACACCCCAAAACAAAGATCTCCAAAAACTCATAAAATTTATTCTGTAAAAATGTTATATATACTTCGCACTTTGCGATAATGTTTCTCTTCTGCTATATGATCACGCGCCTAATAGCTTCCAGTCGCCATATTTGTTTCAAAATGTGACAGTATACATCTGATGTGTTACGACAGTGAAAGGAACCTGAGACCACTGGAGGTACTCTGTTTTACTTATTTTATTTTTACCGTTAGATTTACGATTAGCTTTTTGCCAGAAAACGCGAAACCATTTTCTGAGATAGTGTTTTGTTGCTCCACTAGACTGTGCCGTAAGTTCCTCCAAAAAATCGTAACACAACACACACATTTCATACTAACAAATGCAAATCCACCTGATGATAAAGGATTAAAACTTTGAAACGCGTCGTGGAGATAAATAAACAGTACCAGTAAATTTGTTGTGTCATTTGATGTCAATAACAACTACAGTAAAACCTAACCGAAAAGTTCACATTTAAAATTTAACAATAATTCCCGTCTCCCGTTCTGGCCACGGTTTACTGGAGCTCTCCTTCGTGTATAAGGAAAATACTGCAAGAGGAAATCCCATCCCGAATGTTCCCAACCGAGACTTGCTCTGCCCCGCTACCAGAACGCCTTGTGTTTGAAAAGCCGCTGACATTCCATCGGTCTTTATTCGGACAGCTCTCTCCATCTAGAGGAATGAGAAATGTATAAAAAGGAGGTGGTGGTGTGATTCCGCTGAGAAGAGTGAGTATGACAGCAATATCTGAGTTGTGACTAGGATTGTCGATATTGTTAAAAATATTACGAATGCAACGTATCGATATTCAAAGTACTATCATTATCTGCTCTCGATTTGTAGAAAAATAGAATCGCTATGTAGACGTACCTGCCTATAAAAATATCAGCTGCACATTGTAAATACACTGCCGCTTTTAGAGCTGTATATTTAAGTATTGAATTATTATCAGATATTCTGTACATCAACAGGCTAGCAGTCTACCTATCGCCCTTATAGCAAGAATTGAAAGGAAATTGGCTAACAATGGTAATTCCATGTAAGTGGCACAATAAAAGGTATCCGAAGGGTGCATCGTCTGGTTTCATCACATATCGATTTGTCCGGAACACTTCGTGTAGACTTCTCTGCTGTTTCATTTTTGCCAACGCTAGCAACCTAGCAGCTGTAGTGTCAAAACTGCGTGGTGAAGCCCAACGTTGCAGTTTCTGTTGGCAGCGCCGATCTCAAAAGTCGTGATAACGTCAGCATTTCCCCTCACATGTCTCCACCTAACGTAAAGACCAATCTTGTCATTTAATTTTTGTTCATAATTGTCAGCAACTGTTTTTGAAGAATGTCGATGAGAAAAAATAGCACACTATCTGCGTTAAAAATTGCTTTTTAAGCGCAACTCGAGTGTTATTTCTTCACGTCAGAAATCTTGTTATTCCATTGACAACGCTACCCCCCAAATGCAATCGCACTTCCTCGTTTGTGCCAAAGAGAAAGATTGGACGTGACGAAAACTCAAAAAATACCAAGACTCCTTCACACAGTGGAAGTAAATTATGTTGTACTACGATGTCGAAAAGACAACTTAAAATATTTACCGAAAATTGTGGAAAAAAACATAAACTGGAAACGTTGTCACTCGATATTGTCAACTGGTATCGATATATTGATAAATCTGCTGAGAATATTGCCAATATATATCGATTTTCCTATGAGGTGTATCTATATTTTACATACAGCCGTAATTGTGACGTACTCTGAGCGGAATTGTACACCTCATTATGAGAACATTCTGGTGAGTAAGATTAGGTGATCTTTGATTGACTGGCGGACTGAGTGATGTATCAGTTAAATCGGTTTTCACTTTCAGCATGCTGATATTTCTAGAACAATATTCGTCAGGTTTTTCATTTGTACGTATATGGTGTCACTAGCTGCTGTGTAAGTAGCTTATTAACCCCTTTCCTACCACTGGACCTGAGGGACCCGTCCGTGATGTTTAATATCTTCTCTATTAGTAACTATAGATTTTATTTTAATGAAATTCTATGACTTTTCCTAATTTGTCAAGTTAGTCATAATTTTGGAAAAAATTATAAAAATTTACCTATGGATTTGTGTTAAAGTGTTGGTGCACATTTCCTCCCTTATGGGCTCGCAGGACAGTAGCAATTTTTCAACAACCAGATGTGTGTCTGCGCAGCATTTGTTACCTCATTTGCTACGTCGACTCTGACTGTTATTCTTTCAGTACTCAACAGCCCCCATTTCAGTGCTTTATTTCATAACAGTTATCTGTTCTACAAACTGAAAATGTTACGGAAATGAGGCTATCAGATGAGTAGATAAGAGAATTTTTGGTGCAGTCTTATGATTCTGAAAACCCACCTAGTGAATGTGGATCTTCCACTGAAGAAGATAATGAGGTAGATGTCGCTGAAAACTCAGAATGACGCGAAGATGATGATGGTGAAGAATTATTTTACGGAGATGGGGAAGAACAATTTTGTGCAAATTCTGTTGAGGGTGAGTCACAGTTTTCTCGTAATGGGAATGAAATATGGGATTTAGCTCCTGAAGCTGGAATTTCTGGTAGTGGTGCAAAAAGGATGTATTGAAAGAAGACCACAGACCTACAAGTTATTCGATTAGCAACAGTGAAAATGAAGAATCTTATTTTAATTTGTTCTTTCGTGGATGAACAGTCGGTCACATTCTGAGGTCGCTCTCCACTTCGACAGTACAATCCATCAAAACTTGGTAGGTACGGAATAAAGTTCTGAGTAATCTGTGATAGTCCATCAAGCAACTGCTGGAAGATGAACGTGTGTTTGGGGAAGGAGGAAGAAACCAGAGCCGTACAAATTGGAGACAATGTTGTGAAAACCCTAGTGACTGAACATGAAAACCGTGGACGTAATGTCACCTATGACAATTTTTTTAGATCTCTCGATTCAGCTTCTTATTTGTTGTCAAAAGATGTGACACTAGTCGATACTGCCAAAGACAACAAGGGTGAAAAATAATTGGAAATTTGTGGTAAGTACTATGGTACCAAACTGGTGAGGTCATCGGTCCCTAGGCTTACACACTACTTACTCTAACTTAAACTAACTTACACTAAGGACAACACACACACCCACGCCCAAGGAAGGACTCGAACCTCCGACGGGGGGGGAGTAGCGCGAACCGTTGCAAGGCGCCTATGTCCGCACGGCTACCCCGCGCGGCAACAAGGGTAAACTGCCTGCCGATTTTATTACACCTAAAGGTCGTGAAGAGTTATTCTACGTTAATTGGTTTTCAACCAGATATGATGACAGCCTCTTGCGTTACTAAGAAAAACAAAGTTGTTGGCCTCCTTAGCTCTCTTCAGGACCGACCAACGGTGTCATCATCACAAGTAAAGAAGCCAGAAGTTATAATGACAGACAGTGCCATAAAAGGCGTCATTGACACCGTGGACCGGAAGACGCCATGCTACAGTGTGAAGAGTAAAACAAGGGACTGGCCATTGGTGGTTTTCTTAAACATGATTGATGTAAGTGTAATGAACGCATACATTATTTGCATGAAAAATGAGACGTCGGACTTTCATCATCAATTTGGAAAAGCAACTATCAAGGGTAGTGAAATCAATAAATTCTTTACATTTACGTCCACATCTAATCTGTAAATCGCACTTAAGTGCCTGGCAGAGGGTTCATCGAACCACCTTCACAATAGTTCTCTATTGTTCCACTCTCGAACACCTATATCTTTCCGTGCGAGTTCTGATTTCCCTTATTTTATTAAGATGATCGTTTCTATCTATGTAGGGCGGCATCGACAAAATATTTGTGCATTCTGAGGAGAAAGTTGGCTATCGAAATTTCGTGAGAAGATTTCCACCTCAGGGAAAAACGCCTTTGTTTTAATGGTTCCCAACCCAAATCCCGCATCATGTCCGTGACTCTCCCCTATTTCGCGATAATACAAAACGTGCTGCTCTTCGCTTAGTCACGCTGTATCCAGGAAGGGCAGTAAAAACACCAACTAAGGAAAGAAGATGTGCATATTGTGTAGAGCACAAAGACAGAAAAAGTCAAATTACATGTTAGAAGTGCATCAAACCTGTACTCTCGGAACATCCTGATATTTGCAATAAGAATAAAAGCCACCAGTAAACGTATAAAAATTGTGTTCTTTTAAAATGTGTACTTTAAATAAAAAAAATTATTTTAAATTTATTTATACTGCAAAAGTCGTTCAAATCATAACCACACAAAATAGTGTAAGTTTTTGGACAACGCTATGCAGATTTCCTAGTAAGCAGTGGGTTAATAGTGGTACTGTGTATAATACTACTGGTGTTTTTTCGATTCAGTACACGTCTGTTTGTTTTTTTTTTTTTTTAGTTAAATCTTCAGTTTAGGATTTTCTAGACTCTTCTTGCATAGAATGGGGATGTGATATCTGCTTGCACACAACACAGCAGTCCGTCAGTCATGTCTACTAATAAGGGAATATTTTTTGGACAGCCAGTAACACAGACAATAGACAGTCGCATGGCGGAAGCAAGGGAGGGTAACAGAAAATATGAATGCAGAACTGCTTCCCTGTCCGGCTCCTCGAAAGAGTTCTTCTGAACTGCCTCGTATACACTTGTCAAATACTTCATTGAACCAACTCCGCTATATACGTTAACAGCTGCACAGTCTTGACACCTGAACTGCGTAGGTATTGTATGGTGACCGACATATCTGTCCCATCCCTCTACTTTCAAACTAGCTATATGCAACCCTCCATTTTTGCGTTCCTTGAGCGCATGGAAGCCTGAGACTATGTACAGCTTTTCGCTTTGCGCCCAGGCATGTAGACTGCAAGCGTACAACGCCCATCTCACTGCATCGTTTCTACCCTGTCGCCATTCTTAATCACCTCTCACCATGCTAGTTGTTTCTGCAACTCGCATCTCCCTGGAACCGTGCTCTACGCTCTGTCTTTCTCCTCTTTTGTACACCAATATCCTTGAACAACCTCACCCTCTTCACCTCCGACAGTACACCATTGACACACTACACCGCTAGGCTCTTGCCACTCCAGAAATCTCACCACATTCTCCAGTTCATTTTCACTAATGTACCTTCAAGTACAATAAGCGACTTTTGGAGACAAATTCTTGCAAAACGCAGCCCAAACTATAGTACGAATCACACACACTTCCCGTCCCCATGAGTTCAGAGAAACCGTTTACAATCATTCCAACCTATTAAGTAAAACAGTTCCAGGGACCAATACTTGACTGTGAATTAACAGAGAAATCCCACCTACTAAACATTTATCTCAAAGCTCACATAAGACTATGGTCGCCGTTACTGCTAACCGGCCGAACGAGGATATTGCCTCACTCTTATCCTTCACCACACCTACAAAGCTTTGTTATCTTCTACAAAGCCAAAGTCTCATCCGCAAGTTCTCCACCATATCTGCAACTTTCCTTCGATATTCTAAGGCCTATAGACTAGTTAACGTTGCATTTTCTTTATCTGCATTTATGTCGTCTCGTTGTCTCTGTAGAGGTGTACCATGGGAAGCAAGGAGAGGATGTTGGTTGGTGGCCGGTATTTTCGTTCTGTAACACAAACTGCATGCAGTTAATAACTGGGTTCTATATTAATAAACAAAGAGCTACTTAAGAGTTTCCATGTGCTGTGGTACAAACTCTCTTCTGTATAGTCCACATATCCTCAATGCTGTTGAAGTAGAAGTCCGCTATGTTTACTGTAAGGCTGCTATGTGCTGCCTGTCTCTACGTTGGAGGTTAAGTCTGCGGCTCCGTCACAGCGACACATTGGAACTCCACGGCGTACAGGCTCTAACTAACTGACTAAACTGGAACTAACTAACTGACTGACTAGCCCTCCGGTCCGTAGCGGCGATCCTAAATACTAGCAGCTGAGAGGGCGTTGGCGGCGAGTTTCCAGCGAGTCTTGTCGTTGGCCTCTATCGATACTCTCGTAACTTTTGCGCCAGCCTACATCAGCGCAGTCAACATGTCTGTATGATTCACACTCGCCTGTCTGTGTTTCTCTATCTTCCCCGTTCGTCTCAATATCTTAGTATCCTTCCAAATGTTAGAAAGTGTTCATCATGTAACGTAGATTGTCATTCACATTTTCAGTGATTTTTCTTAGTTGATACTTTCACACCCATAATTAGTAGAATATATGCTACCTTTAACGAAATGTGTTTAGAGTAATTACATTAGGAAGTTTATGTGGCCTACAAAGAAAAAAAAAGGGATAAGCTTATGTTTTACTGCTTATTTTTATGTCTTCTGTGCTTTAAGTGTGTCCATTGGGTCTTGTGTAACAACTTCTCCACTCAGCTTCTTTCACAGGTTCGCAGTCAACTTCATGTCATAACTTTGTTGTTCACTGCATTTAACCTTGCTACTACAGCCTTCTGTCCACTGCACTTGATCTTGCTGTTAGGTTAACTGTGGGATCATGGAACAGTAGAGGGTAGCAGCGGAGTAGGTTGTTGCGGTAAGGCAGACAGGAGGGGAGCTGTGGGACCAGGAGTGTGGGCAGGCAGTGTGAGTGGATGGCTTCGTTACGGGAGCTCTCTCGCTGTTAGTCGGCGTGAGCGTATCAGGTGTCCCAGCTATCTTGTCCACCCGAAATATCTCTGGAACAATAACAGCTATTGGAAAACGACTTTCACCGGTATCAATGTAGGGCTGGGGCCTATGAATGTACATATTTGGAAACATTCTAAAACGAAAGAATATGTGTTTTTTAACACAAACTTATGTTTTTTTAAATGGACCTCCTATATTTCTTCTTCGAAAATCCATAGCGTGACAAAGCACATACACAATGGCGTTGATTGCATCCCAATATTCCCATTACATCCCGAGATATTGAGACGCGAAGTTGACGCTTGAAACACCCGACATGCGCTGCTAGCGCACGTCATGAGGCTCAAGCGAGAACCCCATGCTGCCCGTAATCGCGATGTGATGGACATGTGTAATCACACCTCCATACTTATCAAGAGGTCCGAAACGAATAATACGGTCTGCTGCGATTACGGGCAGCATGGGGTTCATGCCGGAGCCTCAGGACGTGTGCTACTAGCGCATGTCGGGTGTTTCAAGCGTCAAATTCTCGTCTCAATATCTCGCGATGTAATGGGGGTATTGCGATGTAATCAACGCCGTTGTGTATGTGATTTGTCATGCTATGGACTGCCGAAGCAAAAATACAGGAGGTCAATTTAAAAAAAAAAACATAAGTTTGTGTTAAAAAACACATATGCTTTCGTTTTAGAATGTTTCCAAATATGTACATTCATAGGCCCCAGCCCTACATTGATACCGGTGAAAGTCGTTTTCCAATAGCCTGTACTGTTCCAGAGATATTTTGGGTGGACAAAATAGCTGGGACACCCTATATATATATTCAATATCTTCTAGGACTTATTTTATTCACAAGGTATCATAAATACACACACACACACACACACACACACACACACACATATATATATATATATATATATATATATATATATATATATATATATATATATATATATATATATATATATATATATACTCCTGGAAATTGAAATAAGAACACCGTGAATTCATTGTCCCAGGAAGGGGAAACTTTATTGACACATTCCTGGGGTCAGATACATCACATGATCACACTGACAGAACCACAGGCACATAGACACAGGCAACAGAGCATGCACAATGTCGGCATTACTACAGTGTATATCCACCTTTCGCAGCAATGCAGGCTGCTATTCTCCCATGGAGACGATCGTAGAGTTGCTGGATGTAGTCCTGTGGAACGGCTTGCCATGCCATTTCCACCTGGCGCCTTAGTTGGACCAGCGTTCGTGCTGGACATGCAGACCGCGTGAGACGACGCTTCATCCAGTCCCAAACATGCTCAATGGGGGACAGATCCGGAGATCTTGCTGGCCAGGGTAGTTGACTTACACCTTCTAGAGCACGTTGGGTGGCACGGGATACATGCGGACGTGCATTGTCCTGTTGGAACAGCAAGTTCCCTTGCCGGTCTAGGAATGGTAGAACGATGGGTTCGATGACGGTTTGGATGTACCGTGCACTGTTCAGTGTCCACTCCACGATCACCAGAGGTGTACAGCCAGTGTAGGAGATCGCTCGCCACACCACGATGCCGGGTGTTGGCCCTGTGTGCCTCGGTCGTATGCAATCCTGATTGTGGCGCTCATCTGCACGGCGCCAAACACGCTTACGACCATCATTGGCACCAAGGCAGAAGCGACTCTCATCGCTGAAGACGACACGTCTCCATTCGTCCCTCCATTCACGCCTGCCGCGACACCACTGGAGGCGGGCTGCACGATATTGGGGCGTGAGCGGAAGAGGGCCTAACGGTGTGCGGGACCATAGCCCAGCTTCATGGAGACGGTTGCGAATGGTCCTCGTCGATACCCCAGGAGCAACAGTATCCCTAATTTGCTGGGAAGTGGCGGTGCGGTCCCCTACGGCACTGCGTAGGATCCTACGGTCTTGGCGTGCATCCGTGCGTCGCTGCGGTCCGGTCCCAGGTCGACGGGCACGTGCACCTTCCGCCGACCACTGGCGACAACATCGATGTACTGTGGAGACCTCACGCCCCACGTGTTGAGCAACTCGGCGGTACGTCCACCCGGCCTCCCGCATGCCCACTATACGCCCTCGCTCAAAGTCCGTCAACTGCACATATGGTTCACGTCTACGCTGTCGCGGCATGCTACCAGTGTTAAAGACTGCGATGGAGCTCCGTATGCCACGGCAAACTGGCTGACACTGACGGCGGCGGTGCACAAATGCTGCGCAGCTAGCGCCATTCGACGGCCAACACCGCGGTTCCTGGTGTGACCGCTGTGCCGTGCGTGTGATCATTGCTTGTACAGCCCTCTCGCAGTGTCCGGAGCAAGTATGGTGTGCCTGACACACCGGTGTCAATGTGTTCTTTTTTCCATTTCCAGGAGTATATATATATATATATATATATATATATATATATATATATATATATGTGTGTGTATGTGTGTATTTATGATACCTTGTGAATAAAATAAGTCCTAGAAGATATTGAAAATGCTGGCATAGAATTGCATGTTAACTGTGGAATTCATACTAGTAATCGTAACGTCCAGAGTAACAGTTACAAAAATTACGGTTTTTCTGCAGTATCAAAAGTACGTACTAGCGTCGTTCAGTAAGTAACGCCCCACATTTATTTTAAAAGCCATTAATGTACATAGACAAACGTACTTGTTGGTGCTTCCACCTTTGATGTTTATTCTTTGCGCTGGTGAAGTTTCGAACCGTTGTGGCAGATGGCACAGCCGTAGTACAGCGTCAAAATGGCGTCTACATACGACTCACGTTACAAGCAGCATGCTGTTATTGAATTCTTCAGTGCAGGAAGAGAAACCGTGGCAAACATCCATGAACGTTTGTGTGCAGTGTATGGCGACGCTGCAGTTGGTAGGGGTACAGTTTAGTGATTGGTAAGAAAGTTACAGCCTCAGGAAGTGCAGAAACAGAGCTCCACTATCAGCCACCATCGAGACGTCCTGTCACAGCCACTGCTCCAGACGAGATGAATTGTACGGATAACATTATTCGTGCCTCCCGGCTTGTCACAACTCGACAAATGGATCTACAGCTGTCGGTCAGCAATGGAAATGCGACTCCAAGGATCGAGACTCTCGGATATCCAAAAAGTGCTGAAGAGAGGTCCACGAATGCTCGCAGCGGACCACAAGATTCAAAGAAAGACCATTTCATCTGAATTGTTGGAGCGTTTTGAGACCGACGGAGAGGCCTTTCTGACACACATCGTTACGGAGGATGAAAGCTGGGTGCACCACTTTGCGCCGGAAACAAAAAGGCAGTCCATGAAGTGGCATGATCCTCATTCACCACAAAAAAAGAAATCCAAGACAACACCCTCTGCCGGAAAAGTCATTGTGACAGTGTTCTGGGGTTGTGATGGCGCCATTCTCGTGGTGGTGATGCCAAGAGGGTCAACCATCAATTCAGAGTTATACGTGAAGACTCTGAATAAACTCAGCTGTCTCGGATGTGTTTGATCGGTCAAGAATCCAGCAGAAGTATTGCTCCAACACGATAATGCACACACATGTTCAAATGGTTCAAATGGCTCTGAGCACTACGAGGCTTAACATCTATGGTCATCAGTCCCCTAGAAATTAGAACTACTTAAACCTAACTAACCTAAGGACATCACACACACCCATGCCCGAGGCAGGATTCAAACCTGCGACCGTAGCAGTCACGCGGTCCCAGACTGAAGCGCCTAGAACCGCACGGCCACACCGGCTGGCTACACACATATCTGAGAATCCGGGAACACATCGCCAAATTGGGTTGGACACCACTCCCTCACCCAGTCCACAGTCCAGACCTCGCAACCTCGGACTTCCATCTCTTTGGACCGCTTAGAGATTGCCTACGGGGAACACACTTTGAAGATAACGAGAGTGTGTCACGCCTACAGGACAAGAGTTTTTACCAGCAGGAAAAAGATGCTCTTCCGCAACGTGGCGTACTGCTATAGAACGTGACGGAGACTACGCTGAAAAATACGACATGGACAAGGTATGTTAATGTATGTTCTCGTCAAATTCTGACGTTTAACAATTAATATGTTCTGAGAAAAAAAATGTGGGGCATTACTTATTGAACTGCCCTCGTATAGAGCTTATAAAGTTACTTCCAATGAGAGTTTCTGACACGGAAACGTAGTCCAACTGATGACGCATACAAATCAGTCACGGAATCGTTGAGTCTCTCACAGCCAATTGTTGATGTACTGCACAGTGTGCCATTCACCAGGTAATTTCGCTGACACTTGTTTCATGGTTTACCCGACAATATAAGAACCGACGAAGTGGATCAGCGAGAACTTTGGGTCAACAAAGGAAGCGAGGAGGCCACTCAGGCCAACAGCAGTATGCTTGTGCACCGCCCACTTGCGGAAAGGTTTACGGTGGGATGACAGGGCCACTGACGCCACCTAACATAAACTGGGCACTCACGAACAACCTGGCCAAGGCGGAGTACGCGCCGAGTGACAGGAGGCACACGCGAACTGTGGAATGTACCTCGTTGTGAAGAGGAACTAGCGCACACGCCTACAAATGCCATTAGAGATGACCAAGGCTGTGCATATATCTCTATAAGAGTACTCTGCACTGGACAATTAACTGTTTGGCGGGTGGTTCGTGGAACCACTTTTTGACTATATCTTGATCGTCCCAGTCTCGAATATCCCGTGGGAAAAACAGATGCGTAAATCTTGCCGTACTAGCTCAGATTCCCCGTATTTCTTTCACGATACCCCTTCCTCCCTACGTAGGTGGGAGTCAACAAAATATCTGGCACTAAGAGGAGATACCTGCTGATTGAAATTTCGCAAAAACATGTTGCTGCAGCAAAGAGTCTTTGTTTTATGATTCCCACCCCCAATTTAGGATGTGTTAGATGACGATCAGCTTGGCTTTAGGAAAGGTAAAGACAGTAGAGAGGCAGTTCTGACGTTGCAGTTGATAATGGAAACAAAACTAAAGAAAAATCAAGGCACGTTCGTAGGATTTGTAGATCTGCTAAAAGCATTCGACAATGTTCGAAATTCTGAGAATAATGGGGGTAATCTGCAGGGAGAGGTGGGTAATATAAGATATGTGCAAGAGCCGAGACGGAATAATTAGAGTGGCCGACTGAGAACGAAGTGCTTGGATTAAAAAGGGTGTAAGACAGGGATTTAATATTTCCCCCCTACTGCTCAATCTGAACAGCGAAGAAGCAATGACGGAAATGAAAGAAAGCATGAGGAGAAAGGATATCAATGATACGATTAGCTGATGACATTGCTATTCTGAGTGCAAGTGACAAAGAATTACATTAGATGTTAAATGGAATGAACAATCTAATGTATACAGAAAACGGATTGAGAGAAAATCGAAGGAACACAGAAGTAATGAGTAGTAGCACAACTGACAACAGCGAGAAACTTAACATCAGGATTAATGGTCCCGAAGTAGCTCAAGTTATCGAATTCTGCTACCTAGGCAGCAAAATAACCAATGACGGACGCGTCAAGGAAGACATCAAAAGCAGACTAGCAATGGCATAAAGGGCATTTATGGCCAAGAGAAAGCTACTGCTATCAAATATATACCTTAATTTCAGGGATACATTTCTGAGAATGTACGTTTGGAGCGCAGCATTCTATGGTAGTGAAACATGGACTGTGAGAAAACAGGAACAGAAGACAATCGAAGCATTTGAGATGTTACGTTACAGACGAATGTTTAAAATTAGGGGAACTGATAAAGTGAAGAATATGGAGGTTGTGCGCAGAATCGTATAGTGAAGGAATATGCGGAAAACACTGACAATGAAAAGGGTCAGCATGATGGGACATCTGTTAAGACATCAGTGAATGACTTCCACGGTAGTAGAGGGAGCTGTAGAGAGCAAAAACTGTACAGTAAGACACAGACTGAATACATCTAGCAAATAACTGAAGTCGTGGGTTGCAAGTGCTACTCTGAGACGAAGAGGTTGGCATCAAACCATATCCGCGACACTTGCTTCTTGTTTCTAGACAATACAAAACAGCAGCTCTTATTTTAACTTTTTGGAAGTCAAAATGGTTCAAATGGCTCTAAGCACTATGGGACTTGACATCTGAGGTCATCAGTCCGCTAGGCTTAGAACTACTTAAACCAAACTAACCTAAGGAGATCACTCACATCCATGCCCGAGGCACAATTGGAACCTGCTTCCGTAACAGCAGCGCGGTTCCAGACTGAGGCGCCTAGAACCACTCGGCCACGGGAGCCGGATTTTTGGAAGTCCTTCATCGATATCATCACGTAACAATCCCGTTCCACGAAGCAATATTCCAGAAGAGGACGGAAAAGCGTATTACAGGCATTCTGTTTAGCATATTTCTTGCATCTCCTAAGTGTTCTACAAGTTCATTAGAAGTTGCTTATGAACGGTGTCATAAACCATCCGGAAATGTAGAAACAAGGCAACAATTTGAGATCCCAGTCGATAGCAATTATGACTTCTTGCGACTAAAGAGCAAGTTGTGTTCCACAACAATGATATTTGCTGAATCCGTGCTGGTTCTATGTCAATAGATTGTTTCCTTCAAAGTATTTCGTAATGTTGGAAGGTAGTATATGTTCCAAGGTCAGTCCTACATCAAATCGGTGCCAACGATGCAGGGCTAAAATTCAGCAGTTTGCTTCAATTATCTTTGTATTGATACGATCCGTTTACCTTTAAAGGTTTTGACTGTCGGTCTTCGTCGCACGAACAGTCGCATATGATTGCTAAGAATTGAGCTATTTCATCAGAGTATTCCAAATGGAACCTAAGTGATACAAAACCTGGACTGGAGACTTGATTTGTTAAGAAATTTAAACAGCCTTACATGTATCTAATTCCCAGTAACTCCTGTTGCTAGCTGTTCTTCATTCGAATCCTGGAATATTTACTCCATCCTTTTTGGTTAAGGAATTTCAGTAAACGGTGTTTAGTAACTCTGCTTTAGTGAAGCTGTCGTCACTTGTACTTTCATCGGGCAGGGAATGTACTGATTGTGTCTTGCCTCTGGTAGCCGGCCGATGTGGCCGAGCGGTTCTAGGCGCTACAGTCTGGAACTGAGCGACCGCTATGGTCGTAGGTACGAATTAGGTTTAATTAGGTTTAATTAGTTCTAAGTTTTAGGCGACTGACGACCTCAGAAGTTAAGTCGCATAGTGCTCAGACCCATTTGAACCACTTTGCCTCTGGTATCCTTAAAGCTCGACCAGAATATCTTCCTATTTACTGCCTGATTTCGGGAGAGAGTTCCTTTGTGGCAGCTATTAAAAACACCTGTTTCAACTTTCGAGCATCTGAAAACCGATTCCAATATTAATTTTGCGTTCTTTTAAATGTGGCAAGCCTGTTTCTCGTATGAGTGTCCTGACTTGTTTTGTGTGCCCTGGGTGATAGCAGCAGTTCCAACAACAAAGAAGGGATATCTCAAAATAAACAAGCCATGGATTCCGCCTTAGCAGCGAACTCCCGTCGCTAATAGAAAGGAAACTACCGGAGCACTAACTACCGGAGCCCGTGGGAACTGCACGTGTGGTATAGGTTAGATTCCATTCCGCCAGCCGGAAGGCAATGCCAATCAACCGCGATGGGAAAATGTTAGGTAAACTACAAAACAACTTTGGGGTGAAGTTTCAGAGATAAATCGCCAACAAACATTGCGCTGTAAAACCTTACTGCTGACTGTGTGTTTTCGCATGAAAGCTAGTATGGAAGAAGAATACAGGTGAAAAACAGCATTTCGTATTTACACGCCACTGCAGCAGGAAAATGGGACGTGATCATAAAACGGGCGAACGTTCTGTCCCCCTCTCTCTCTTTCTCTGCTTTCTTTTTGTTTGTAATAGTACTTTTGATAAAGTTATGACGTCTGCTCCGTGGGTCCATCAAATGTACACTTACTCTATCACACATTTGTCCCGGTGGTGTTTCCGTTTCGTTGCTGTTCTTTTGGAAACATCTTTCAGAATGTAAAACGATGCCAAACGGCCTCCAGTTTAAGTTTATATCAGAATGTCGAATCTAACTTGATGTAAACATAACAGTAACGAAATATTTGCTTGCTGTCGGAAGTTAATTATACAGTTCGACAGGACGGGAAATCGCAATACGCACTAAGACAAGAATAAATAAATAAATAAATAAACGAACCACTAAGGAATTATCCAAATGGGAAATCGATTGATGTGATGTACATGTACAGAAAAACAAATGATTACAATTTCAGAAAAATTGAGAAATATGTTCAGGAGAAAGAACTGGACCAACTAAAAACGCGTTGATCTGCCTCTGGCCCCTATGTAAGCTATTATTCGGGTTGGTATTGACTGAGAGAATTTTTGGATGGCCTCCTGAGGGGATCTTGCCAAATTTTATCCAATCGCCGCATTGGATACTTAACTTCCCCATTACGCATTTCTGTATGAAATTTAACCACAATTTATGTCCCACTCTATAAAAAGTCCACGTGTCAGCAAAACTATGAACCCACAAACTGTTAACCAACTTAAACTCGTATGCTAACCTTTGACTAAACAGAACATAATTTGAATTGAACTGTAACTGGTTTGAATAAAAGTGGCCTTTGTATTAAATGCGCAGCTGAAGTCAAACAATCATCCGGCCTAATCAAAATTTCCACTTACCTCTCGTCTTCACAACACTGTCGCAGATTTCTCAAAAGCAGAACAGCAAGCAAGCAGCGGCTACGCTAAGTTTCTATTTTAAAATAAAATTTCCAAACTGTTGGATACTATTTAGTACAGTGTGCAAATCCATACTGATAAAATTTCTTTAAACAGTGCGCTGGGCAGAGTAACGACTCCTATGAAATGGTATCTCAAGACAACGATTTTAGAGTGAAGCAAATATTGAGAATGTAAATATTCGCGTGACCACACATAACATGGTCTGAACAATACTAACAATGTTTTAAAAAGAGTGCAATGTCAAGAGAGAATTTCTATAAAAATGGAACAGATCAATCATTTGCTATGTTAAAGCTTGACTCAGTGGGGTGGTCTTTCCATCAGCTATTAGCAAGTGAAAAAAGTTAACTAGCTAACAATAATCATTTCCTCAAACTAGTTTCGCAATGCTGCAGTCTTACTTCAAACTTCTTCTCTTAAAAAAAAGTAACGTTAATCAAAATTTACATTCTTTTCGCCTGTCAATATACAGGGTGGTCCACTGATAGTGACCGGGCCAAATACTCACGAAATAAGCATCAAACGAAAAAACTACGAAGAACGAAACTCGTCTAGCTTGAAGGGGGAAACCAGATGGTGCTATGGTTGGCCCGCTACATGGCGCTGCCATAGGTCAAACGGACATAAACTGCTTCTTTTTTTTAATAGGAATCCCCATTTTTTATTATATATTTGTGTAGTATGTAAAAAAATATGAATGTTTTAGTTGGACCACTTTTTTCGCTTTGTGATAGATGGCGCTGTAATAGTCAGGAACGTATAAGTACGTGGCATTACGTAACATTCCGCCAGTGCGAGCGGTATTTGCTTCGTGATACATTACCCGTGTTAAAATGGACCGTTAACCAATTGCGGAAAACGTCGATATCGTGTTGATGTATTGCTATTGTGATCAAAATGCCCAACGGGCGTGTGCTACGTATGCTGCTCGGTATCCTGGACGACATCATCCAAGTGTCCAGACCGTTGTTATTTAAGTGTTCAGCCACATGTGAAACGGCAACCACGAGCTGCAACAAATGATGATGCCCAAGTAGGTATTTTAGCTGCTGTCGCGGCTAATCCGCACATCGGTAGCAAACAAATTGCGCGAGATCGGAAATCTCAAAAACGTCGGTGTTCAGAATGATAAATCAACATAGATTGCACCAGTACCATATTTCTATGCACCAGGAATTGCAATGCGACGACTTTGAACGTCGTGTACAGTTCTGCCACTGGGCACAAGAGAAATTAACGGACGATGACACTTTTTTCACGCGTTCTATTTAGCGACGAATCGTTATTCACCAACAGCGGTAAGGTAAACCGGCGTAGTATGCATTACTGGGCAACGGAAAACCCACGATGGCTGCAACAAGTGGAAAATCAGCGACCTTGGAGGGGTTAATGTATGGTGCGGCATTATTAGAAGAAGGATAATTGGCCCCCGTTTTATCGATGGCAATCTAAATGGTGCAATGTATGCTGATTTCCTACGCAATGTTCTACCGATGTCACTACAAGGTGTTTCACTGCATGAGAGAATGGCGATGTACTTCCAACATGATGGATGTCCGGCACATAGCTCGCGTGCCGTTGAAGCGGTATTGAATAGCATATTTCATGACAGGTGGAATGGTCGTCGAAGCACCATACTATGGCTCGCACGTTCACCGGATCTTTGTGTGGGGAATGTTGAAGGATATTTGCCATCGTGTTCCACCGACATCGCCTGACAACATGCATCAGCGCATTGTCTATGCATGTGCGAGCATTACGGAAGGCGAACTACTCGCTGTTGAGAGGAATGTCGTTACACGTATTACCAACTGCAATGAGGTTGACGGACATCATTTTCAGCATTTATTGCGTTAATGTAGTATTTACAGGTAATCACGCCGTAACAGCATGTGTTCTCAGATATGATAAGTTTACAAAGGTACATGTATCACATTGGAACAACCGAAATAATATATTCAAACGTACGTACGTTCTGTTATTTAAATTAAAAAATCTACCTGTTACACCTGTTCGTCTAAAATTGTGAGCCATATGTTTATGACTATTACAGTGCTATCTATCGCAAAGCGAAAAAAAATTGGTCCAACAAAAATATTCATATTTCTTTACGTACTATACAAATATGTAATAAAATGGGGGTTCCTATTTTAAAAATCGTACTTGATATCCGTTTGAACTATGGCTGCGCCATCTAGTGGGCCAACCATAGCGCCGTTTGGTTTTCCCCTTCGAGCTAGATGAGTTTCGTTCTTCGTAGTTTTTTGGTTTGGCGCTTATTTCGTGAGATATTTGGCCCGGTCACGATCAATGGACCACCCTGTATACATCACATTCATTTTTTCTGTCCTTCTTTCTTCACCTAACAACTACCATCACAAGTCAACACAGCACTACTGAATACATCCATCACCTAATGCATTGTATCGGACTGCGCAGAGGCAAAAACTGTGCGACAAGACCAAAGATTGTTTAACAACTACGTACCTTGTTCTCTCTCTCTGACGCGCACATCGATAACTTAAGAAAAATCAAAAATGACATGTCCGCCTCACATATCGTTAAAATCTCTAGATGGTTGTATGGTTCTGCCCGTAATGTTCCAAACATTTCGCATTGGGGTAAGATCCGGAGACCTTGTAGGCAAAGGTAGCATTTGGCAAGCATAAAGACAAACGCCGTGTACGGGCGGAAGTTATCTTGCTGAAATGTAAGGTCAGGATGGCTTTCCATGAAGGGCAACAAAACGGGACGTAGAATATAGCCGACATACCACTGCGCTGTGAAGGAGCCGCGAATGACAACCAAAGGAGTCCTCCTGTGAAAAGAATTGGCACCCCAGACCAACGCTCCTGGTTATGGAGCCCTATGGTTGGCGAAAGCCAATGTGGTATCCCACTGCTGTTTCTGGTGTCTCCAGACACGCGCTTGCTGTTCATCGAGGCTCAATCACTGTAGACAATTCTACTCCAGAAAATGAAATGCCAAGTCGAAGACGTGAAAGTTGCGAGCTCTATCTTCTTATCTCGTGGTTTCTACTTAAAATCTCGTGCTTTTACTCCTCTTAAGTTTACTATTACAGAGATCGCCAAAACTTTATTTTTTTTTGTTGGGCCTGTGGGCAACATATAACTTACTTGGTGCTGCCACTGCTTGATCTGCTGCATTCCATTATTTAACCTCACCCTTCATGGTAATGTACATGTGCGTCAGTGAAAAAGACCACTCAAAAGGTGTTAGTATGTGGACGTTATGTGTTGTTCCAGTCTCTTCTGTACCTAAGGTCCATCACCGTTCCCTTTGGATCCCTACGTAATTCGGTGCTCTCCGATATACACGATCGAACAGCGGAGGAGTGGTACTCAAGCGTCAACTTTAGGTTACAATATCTCCGGATGTAATTGACATTTTACAATGCAACGAACGGCACTGATTACGTATTTGTTTATATGTTCAGATGTGCTAACAAAACTAACGGGGTTCCATTTAGAAAAACGTCAGTTTGTCTTAAGAAATATACTTCCGTGCATTTTTATGGTTTGTATTAACCAATTACACTAACCCCTCTCCTCACGTTCGGTCTGTGGAATCGATTCGTCAGTATTTGATGTGGTTTACGAAATATATCCACCGGTAACGTTAGGTGACTCACCCTGTATATCTGATGAAATAGAATGACCAAGAGAGCAGTTGTTTTTTAATTTTTTAATTTTTATTTCTGTAACAATGATTTTATATAAGCTGGTCTGCCTCATGTATCATTATATCCAAATAATTTATGCATGTTAAGCTACATCCAGATCCAATTATGGTACCTTTGGTGTGTTGAAACCGGTCATCTAGTAAACAGTGTTTAAGCGATCTTGGATTTTGAATTTTTTATACAAGAGAGTGATCGCCCCACAACACACTATGTGTTCACTGCAAAATTCTGGAGCTCTTTCTCTTGAATAAATGATCCAATTTTTCTGAAATTGTAATGATTCGTTTGTCTGTACCTGTACATCACATCTACAGATTTTCGTCGCACTACGATAGTGTAGTCATGGCAGATCGTTTTTTTCCATTACATTGTACTATATTATTATATTAACTTACGTTATTTAGACGGCTACCACGCCAATCACAAAGAATAAAGCCACTGAACATGAGAATGTAACAGAAAAATGTCTGACGCTGAGAAAGATGAAGGAACTAAGCAAAGGAATAGCGTTGTGTAACACGATGCAATATAGTGCTTTGAAATTCCTTCTAAAACGCCATTTCAAAATTACGTGCCCTGAAACAAGTTTTAAATTACCTAATCATAGCCTGAAACACTATACTTTTCACTTTCAAAGCTACCCTAATTACGAAGAGTACCTACATAATTATGTGGCTTACTCTGAAGGACTTTAACACGGTATTTCCATCGTTCATCTGTGTAAGGCTCCAGTTGGGTACTTCCTTCTCAGAAATGCAGTGCCAGTGATTACAACTGATGGACCAATATGGCGACAGCACAGTTGTTTTTTTTCCTGTGTTCAACTGGTTATCACTGTTCACTGCCGTGCATTTTTTCTGCTGTAGTAACGACCAAGTTCCTAGACGAATCTCTAGTGAAATAGTAACAGGTAGGTGCATTCACTATACGGAAACAATCACTAAGATGCTGCTGAAAATTGTGGCTCCCATAGTATGTATGAGAGCCAGGGAAGCTCTTATTTTCTGTGGCCAGAGATGAGACGACTGGAACAGACAGTTTAACTTGTATGACCACCAAATGTAGAGTAATAAATTTGTACGTCAGATCACCAGCCAAGGTGTGACCGCAAAGTTATCAGCAACTGCCTTATAGATTTTAGAAAGTGTCCTTAGCCAAGGAGCATCTTGGGGTTGCAATAGCATGTTCGACGTAGTGCAAGACTGTTTACGTGTTTTAAACTCTAACAAACAGTATTTACAACGTGTTTCACTCTACTCTCTACCAGTCACTATCACGTGGTGTCAGCTAACAAATACCTTACAGAACAGTTCCTTCATTCATTTTAACATTAAGCTGTATGCCTAAAGAGATAATACGGAAACATAAAAGTTGACTGTGATGTGTCGGCCTGTGCGGCCGAGCGGTTCTAGGCGCTTCAGTCTAGAACCGCGCGACTGCTACGGTCGCAGGTTCGAATCCTGCATCGGGCATGGATGTTTGTGATGTCCTTAGGTTAGTTAGGCTGAAGTAGTTCTAAGTTATAGGGAACTGATGACCTCAAATATTAAGTCCTATAGTGCTCAGAGCTATTTAAACCATTTGACTGTGATGCTTTCCTGGAAAAGACCACCATCTGCCTCGAGACTGACACAGATTGCGTTAAATAATGATAGGAAGTGGATGGAGTAATCGATTGAGATGGGTACTAACGAAATATGATTTAATGGTACACTGACGATGCACACTGGAGAGAGGGAGATATTTTCACAGGTTGTATTAGGTGTGTGGTGTAAGCTGTGTTGGATTCGTATACAATTTCGTTTTCTCTGGGTGACTTAGAGCGCTATCTAGATGCGATCGTTAACAGCAAACCTCTCCATACCGCAGGCAGCAGAGGTCCTGCAACGCATGTGTGACGAATCATGTCCGCAAACGTGATGGAAAACTTACTTCGGCACCATCCTCTAGCCGGCTGCTGTGGCCGACCGCTTCTAGGCGCTTCAGTCGGGAACCGCGCGACCTCTACGGTCGCAGGTTAGAATCCTGCCTCGGGCAAGGATGTGTGTGATGTTCTTAAGTTAGTTAGGTTTAAGTAGCTCTAAGTTCTAGGGGACCGGTGACCTACGATGTTGAGTCCCGCAGTGCTCAGAGACATTTGAACCACCATCCTCTAGATGAACAAAGATGTATACGTACTCCATTCACCTGCCACATGCCGGACGTAAATCGAGTCAGTTTCAGAACTGCAGTGTTTCTAAGTTAGGGATTTTCAAGGTATTGCAGATATACATTTGCTTGACATATGATGTGTATAGACGAGACTGTGTTCTGTCCACAGAGTTAGAGCGGAATAGTGAGTGCTTTCACATGTCAAACACCGCTACTATGCTTTTCTCTATTTCCTCATAATATGTCGTTGTTTCATGCGTTTTCGGTTGCTGGTGATCATTTCATAGGACTGATGCGAGCATAGCACAATTTCCGAACTGTAATCGGATGTGAACAGTAGGCACTATGTACCTCTGGGAAGCTACAAGGGGCATTCAAATGATACCTGGTCACTAGTGTAAAGCAACGGTAACGATTTTATTAACTCAAAAATGTAGTTATACACAGCGTACATACTCAAAAATAGTCGCCAAAACTCTTGGTACATCTATCCCATTGCGACACTAGCCGATCGATTCCATCCTCGGGAGAAGCTAGGTAGGCTGCCGTCGGATCCAGGCCTGGACACTCACACTTCGTCGTCCGTTGCGAATCGACGTTCGCGAATAGCTTGTTTTAGAGGTCCATACACATGAAAGTCACACGGTGAAAGGTCGGGGCTGTACGATGGGTGTACCAGCGTTTCTCACCAGAACTCCTACAATGTCTTCTTCACTGCATTGGCAGTGTGTGGGCGGGCATTATTAACCAGGAGGATAACGCCATTGGTCAACATGCCTCAGCCTATCGACTTGATGGCCCGACTAAGATTCTGTAATGTGGCTTGATAACGCTGTGAGTAGATGGTGGTTCCCCATTCCAGGAACTTAACAAGCAGTTGGCCCTTGTGACCGAAAAAAGACATCATGACCTCACAAGAACTGGTGTGCACGGCCTTTGATTTCTTTGGAAGTAGCGAAATCGTATGTTTCCACTGCTTGCTCTGACGCTTGATTTCCCGTTCAAAATGGTGATACCATGTTTCGTCATCGGTCACAATACGCGACAGAAAGCCCTATTCTTCCTCATAATGATGATTCAAAGACAGCCGCATTTCAGTATTGCGCTGTTCGGCGATCAGTTGGTGGGGAACCCACTGCGCACAGATTTTCCGAAAGTTCAAGTGTTGATGCATTATGATGTAGACAGTGCCCACGCTGATGTCCAGTAACAGATACATCTCGTCCACGGTGATTCTGCGGTTGTCCAAGACTAAAGCATTCACTTCCGCAACCATTTCTCGTGTGATGACAGGTTGAGCCTGTTCAGGACGAGCATCGTCTTCCAGTCACTCGCGCTCCTCAAGGAATACACTTGAACGACTCAGACTCTACTCACCACACACAGCCTTCATCCGTCGACACATTTCACGACCTCCAACTCCCTCCTGCGCGAAAAATCGAATCACTCCTCGTTGTTGCTGCTTACTCGCCTGCATGTTCGGCAGTGGACGATAACTTGTGTGACCTCCTTCTCTTCCACGGGAAACCACACTGGCGCTATGCAACATAAAACTTTACGCACGCGTCAGTCTCTCTTCCAATAGATGTCACCACCATACCCGCAGTTACGTGGTGCCATCTTACGTGTAAGGCAAAGGTACACATACTGACTATATTTGATTTCAATGAACCTTATATATACTACATGTGAAACGTCCCCTTTGAACAATTGTACACGACTGTGCTTAAACTGACACACAATATTTTTAGCGCAACGCAATCTGACTTCCAAAAATCCCTACGAAAGAATGGCCCTGACTAACATTAATCTATACGTTTCACAAATTACTTACCTCACATAAATCTTCGTTACTCAAGCTACTGCAATACAGCGAGCGCCACTACTGCCAACTAAATAAAAGATTCAAACTACTGAAGGCACTAACTACTGATAGGCATAGTTAGCAAATGAAAGATTTTAATACAGAACAAACAATGTATTTACCTTAATAGTCATAATATGTATAGCAGTTCATGACATCCAGTCTTACAAATTTCAAAACTCCGCCATCTCTCTTCCCACGTCCACCACTGCTGGCGGCTCACCTCCAACTGCGCAAGGCTACGCGCTGTTAGCATCGAGCTGCCCAACACTACAATGGCAGACAACAATACAAACCAGCCACAGACTGCACACGGCACAGCCAGTGATTTTCATACATAGCGCTACGTGGCGGCGGCGTTAATAAAAAAACCTAAACAGCCTACTTACACATGGATCATAAAGAATCTGCAGATTTTATTTACCTTTGGCGTAGAAGGTAATGTATGACATATCCGGTAATGTATGACATATTTCTAGAATTGGAGTATTTACGGCGTTTCACGGCAAGCAACTAATATACCGGAAACACACTGCTTTAACATTATAACACGCGTAAGTGCAGAACCGCGTTGCCTTAGGAGTGTGTTCAAATGGTTCAAATGGCTCTGAGCACTATGGGATTTAACTTCTGGGGTCATTAGTCCCCTAGAACTTAGAACTACTTAAACCTAACTAACCTAAGGACATCACACACATCCAAGCCCGAGGCAGGATTCTAACCTGCGACCGTAGTGGTCGCGCGGTTCCAGACTGTAGCGCCTAGAACTGCTCGGCCAGTCCGGCCGGCTAGGAGTTTAGGTTCTACGATAATTTGTCTCTTCCCAGTACCTTCTTGGTACGTAATCTAAACACTTCAAGAATTCTACGGAATTGATAGGACAAGTGATTTACGTAAAATGTTTCAATCTCCTTTCGTCTGAGTTGAACAAATAAAATGTAAACTGTATTTTGTGAACACGAAAGAGTACGTCCGGCGTTGGGCGCGAGAGACAGTCCCTGCTTCGGCATAAAAACTTAATACCGGTCATAGCCGCTATCTGAGATGTTTATCGGCTTCATAATTCCGCCATAAAAAAAAATGGGGGTGCTCTCCTCTGGTGGAAGTAAAGGGTCGAACAATGAGCCAGGACCAAAAAGCGCCGAGATCAGCGTACCGCTTCCTGAGGCGGAGAACGTAGCGATAGTTTGAGGGGGGGGGGAGGGGGGGAGGGAAGGTGGGAGGAGGAGAGGCGGAACCCGGGCTCCAGCCCCCACAATCGATGTAATCGCTGTCCGCCTCCCGGCCAGTGGAAACAAGACAGCGCGCCTGACCCGAATCAAATTCCATCACGACTATTCTCGGAACCCGATGAAGAAAATTACATCACGTCCGCGTGCGTTTTGCCGCGGGCGTTGTTCTTGAGCGCAACAGTCTGCATCCAGACCCGTGCGAGCCCACTGCGAAGGTCCAGCAGGCGTCCAGGAAATTGTAGGCGCTTGCAATCTGCCCCGCCCAATGGGCATTTAGTCACGGGCGCTCTCTAACGTGATGGTTTTACTGTACCGGGGCACTCATTTCGACGTACACGTCCATCTCGCTACAGCTAGTTGGCTTCTTCTGTGAGCTGGATTTGGTCTAGCAAGGACATGTAATGTGTTCTACATACGCGGTGCCAAGGGCCTCAACCATATCTTTATGTAACTGATGCCAAAGTGAGTCTTCACCAAGCATATAGGTACTGAGATGCCAGATCTGGAATGGTGTGGTACTAGAATGTCCCCTGTTTCGACACAATTGAAGCACTTAATGGTAGCCGCAAAGAGACCTGTTCGTATAGAGTAAGTGGCAGCATGCTATCTTGTCAGACGGCGAGGCGATATACATCGGATCGAAGCGGCGCGGCGGGTTGATAACCGTCGGCTTGTACACTGGGTTACATGACTGTGGTTGTCAGGCGGTTTCCCACCATCGTTTAGGCAAATATTGGGCTAGTGCCCAACTCCCAAATCAGGAAACAGATACGTAAAGATTCAAAATACGAAAACACTCGGAACACAGTTTAGACGGTTCACAGACAGCTGGCGAGCGCGACTTCCCTCCCTTAGGTTACATTGACGACTGTAGCATCAGGATAGGAATCCGGCGTCAAAGCAAAGAATAAATACAATTTGCCAAATCCTGAAGAAGCAGAAACTGTACTGGTTGAGAGAAACGCTAGGCAAAGAAGAATATTAGTCAAGAAGCCTGAGAATAAATTTCCTATAGTTTTTTGGTATATTGACGATATGGAGGAGGAGAGAAATCAAAGGTCGAGCAAATACGAAGCGCGAAAAAGACGTAAAAAACCGTGAAACATGCGCTCCAATCTACTGTGATATTTTTGAAATCAAACGGGTCAAGGAAAATGAATTTGGACATGAAGACGACCGAAGTGACATAAAGTACAAAGTCAGATGTACGTAATGTCAATAAACTACGTGCCATCTCCAGATATAACGACAGGCTGACGTAATTTTGAAGTTTATATAAATGATGTATTTTTGTCAATTACTAAAAGACCGGACAAAGAAATTGGATTTAGATATGATGTGAAAAAATTTCCTAAATTTACGTTTATACGGAGTATCAAGAAGTCAGGAACATTTCTGCAAAGTAAAAATATAAGATGAACCAGTGGTGCCAGAATTTAGAAATGGTTCAAATGGCTCTGGGCACTATGGGATTTAACTTATGAGGTCATCAGTCCCCTAGAACTTAGAACTACTTAAACCTAACTGATCTAAGGACACCACACAAATCCATGCCCAAGGCAGCGGTCGCGTGGTTCCAGACTGTAGCGCCTAGAACCGCTCGGCCAGTAATGCCGGCCTGAATTTAGAAGTGGGAGTAGCTATAACAATCGAATTGGAAGTCAGTGAGTGTACGTGATTTTAGTTCTGTCTGGGCTACTTATTCTAGTTTCACTTGTTCCGACACTATTTGATACGCAAAGGCCGTTACACGTTATTGAGGTACTAACAGTAGCAGTTTTCTGTTCGAAGAGTTTGTTTGACTTGAGAATTCTTCGACTTCGTTATTCAGTGTATCGATACAAGTTGAATCCATCCTTTTCTAAACAATGCTACACTAGATATCTCTTTGTTTTAATGCTATTAGTCATAAAAAAACATATACTGGTCAGTTGAGAAGAAATGAAAATCGTTGCTAATTTTATAAACGTCTTAAATCCTCAAAAAAACTGGAAATAGGAATTAATATGACTTAATATGAAGAAATGAGTCGATCAGTTTGCAGATTAATAAAGTGCCTAGTTCTTTGGTCCGTCTAATTCACAGCAACAGTTCTCAACCGCTATTTACGATGCCTAAAGTCGATCTTTCTATGTTAAAACGGCTGAAACATCGCTCACAGGAGGATTACACATGGTAGGACCGCAGTTCATATCCAGCCTGAGGTTTTTTCACTATTTTCGCGCATTATGGATATTGATAGATGTCTCATTACTTAAGTATAACTGGACTGCATTCCAAGTCTAAGGCTCAACTACTAGGAGTGGTAGTTGGCAAGAGTTTCGTATGACTTTTAGATTTCTTTGTATCTTCGTGTATCATCAGTTGCAACTAGAGTGGGTACGGATAAAGTTGCAAAGAACTATTTGGAAACGGGCTACTGAGTGCTTGCGGCGGAAGTTTTGGAGTCCAGTGGTTGTGACTGCGTCGCAGAATAACGGGTGGCGCACGAAATTTGTTACCAATTGTTTCTTTCACAATTTACGACGCACATTAGATATCCCGCTTGGATCTCTACAGCATTACCGGGCAAAGCTTGGAAAAACAAATGAGTTACGAAATGACGTGTAATTCACGATACTGCCGCTAGGAGACTAGTAAGCAGCAATGCCTGACAATGGAAGACTGACGACACAGCAACGATCGGCAGTTGTGTTACTTTTTCATGAAACGAAAAGCCTTGTTGCGACTCAGAGGCGTTTTCGACTGCAGTTTAACACACTATGGGTTCGTTGCAAGAAGAGCACCCACAGGTTGTACGATGAATTTTTACAGGAAGGAACAGTATTGGAGGCGAAGCGACCTCGGCCTAAGTCTGTTTGTTCGCCGGAGAATATTGAAGCCACACGAGTTTCTGTACAGAGAAGTCCCGGGAAATCGAGTAGAAAGGCAGCAGTGCAACTGGGAACAACCAGACGCTCCGTTCAATGCTTTCTTAAAAGTGACCTCCATATGTACCCATACAAGATGACCTGTGCACAGAAGCTCACTGAAGAACACAAGCAGCAGATACTACTGTTTGCTCAGTGGGCGGAGGATCGGGAAGAAACTCTCAACAACGTTTGGTTTTCAGACGAGGCGCATTTTCATTTAGACGCTGTGTTTAACAAACAAAATGTACGCTTTTGGGCCACTGAAAACCCACAAGTGCTTCATGAACGACAACATTATGCTTCGAGGATTACAGCGTGGACAGCAATTTCCAGTCACGGACTTATTGGACCCTCTTTCTTTGAAGAAACTGTGAACAGCGAGCGTTATCTGAGCATGCTTCGCAATAGCTTAAGTCCACAGCTTCTTGCTACTGCCTTGTCCTTCAATACGCAGTGGTTCATGCAAGATGGAGCAAGGCCACATACCGCAAACACTGTGTTGGAGTTTTTACACGAGCATTTCGGCATGCGGATCATTTCACTCAGGTTACCAGGTCGCTTTAATTACGGACAAAATTGGACCCGCAATAGTCCAGACCTCAACCCATGTGACTTTTTTTCTTTGGGGGTACCTAAAGGAAAAAATTTTCCCGAAAGGTCCATGTGATTTAATGGGGCTCAGAAGACTTATTCTTCAAGCCTGCAGTGAAATTACGGAAGACATGTGCCGTAGTGTAATCACTAACTTCAGTGTTCGTTAGAAGGAAGTTAGGAAACGAAATGGTGGACATATTGAGCATGTGCTGAGTTAGAACAAATCTCCATGGACGGCTCTTGATTGTACTATATGTTCCTTTCAGATTGTATTGACAATAAAGTTTATATTCAAAAACAAAATGGTAACACATATCGTGCGCCACCCTGTACATCTGATGCTGTTAGATTTGCACAGGGCACCTATCATTGGTGGGAGAATCGTGGCCATTTTGGTCTCGTTTCACTTATCAAACTGAAGCCTGTGACCCTTATTAAGGCTGTTTTACAAGTATAACAGTTCCAAGAACCGACTCCTATTCGCTGATGAAAAGCTTCCTTCCTAATCAGCGGCGCAGTGCGTTGCTTCATCTGCCCCACACTTGGCGGGTACTATGGAGTTAACCGATTCTGGCTTGTCAGCGGGCAGTGTCACGGAACATTTCAAGAAGTTCAACTGCAAAATCAACTGAGGAAAGGTGAAGCCGGTAACTACAGCAGCTGATCAGGAATAAGGCAATTTTAGAAACAATTTCTGGAAAGTGGACAACTTCATTTTCCTCAATGTCATTGTAATTGTCTATAACCTACTGAAAAGATAGCCACGGTCGCCAATTACCACTCGTGCTTTCTGTTTATTGTTAAGTTATTGAAGGAGCAAACTTTCGTAAGACGTGAATGGGAAATGTTCTTATCTGTATACATCCAAACGCAGAAATCATCATTTTTATTCTACATCCACTACTCCGCATACCAGCTTGTAGTGTGCCGTAAAACTTACACATCACACTCTCGCCGCAAATTGTACGGAAGTTATAGTTGTTGGTAGGTGTCCATGCGAACTCTTAACGTCTCTAGTTTTACCTTCAAAGCTTTTTCGTGAGATGTACGTAGGGGGAAATAAAACATAGGTTGACTCTTCAAGAAACGTACACTCTCGGAATAATAACAGTAAAGCGCACCATGATGCTACATCACACTCATGAACCGCACCATGATGCTACACAACACATGTGGCGGTGTGCAGATATTTGCCAATCCGGACGTTTGCCACTACCTTACCTGCTACGAAGGGTTAGGTCCCTTGTCTACGCCTCCTCCTCCTCATGGCTGTCGCGCAGTGAAGGTACTTACTGAGCCTTTCCACTGGTTTACTTAACATAGGACCAGTATATCTTTGGATTTTCCGCCACATTTCTAGAGAGACTTTCGTTGTGGAAACTATTAAATGTATCTCGCATTGAAATGCGCACCAGATTTCGAGCCTCAGTAAAACTTCGTCAGTCTTGGAGATTTTTCGCGCGTCTAAATTATACGTGCCTTTTTCGCTGCTCCTGCAGCATCTTTCTGTCGTGTTTTGTGTACCATGGGGGATCAGTAGCGTCTCTTATTAATTTATTTGGTGTGAAGCTGTAGAGTGCTGTTGATACTATTTCTTTGAACTTAAGCCACATATGGTCGTCACTTACATAGTTTGGAAGGATTGGAGACTGTTTCCTAGAAAGACGTCAACCCAATTTATAGCTGCTTTTATAGATATATTTCGTGTTTAGTTTTGGTGAATTTCTTTGTTACGGAATTGAGCCTCGCTACGACTGTGTGTTCACTGATCCCTGTATCCGTCGTGATGCTCAGGATTATTTGTGGCTAAGAGGTCAAGTGTGTTTTCGTAACCATTTACAATTTCAATGGCCTCGTAAACTAATTGCTCAAAATCATTTTAAAAAAAGAACTTAGAACAATTACGGAAGTTGTTTTCTATCTACAATAGGGTCTGAAAATGTATTTTTGTCAACATACTGAAGGTAGATTGAGGTCACTGCTAACTATAATTGTATGAGTAGCGTATCTATTTGTGATGAGATTCAAGTTTTCTTTGAACTGTTCAGCAACTGTTTCATCTGAGACCGGGAGTCTCTAAAAGGAGCCAGTTATTAATTTATTAATTTATTCCGGTTATCGAATATAACCTCTGCCCATACTAAGTCACAGGAACTATCTGCTTTAATTTCGCTTGTAAGCTGAAACACACATTACATTATTTTTCCTTAAGTTGTGATTCTTATTTCTGTTGTAGTGCAGATCATTACAATTACGGCTTTTCCCTCCAAAACCAAGGAGGCTTTCTCTGTGACCCTCTAAATACCAGAGCTAAACAATGTAGAACAACAACGTACGTTACAAGCACAGCATTCTGTATTACTTCATTTCCTTATTTCTAACATTTTAAAATTGTACGTCGACTTTAGATGACATGTCAATCATAGATGATCTTATCTCTATTTAGTGAACGTATTTTCAGTCATGTTTTGAACATTGTCCCGCTACACTTTATTAACTAATGTTTCGCCGCAAGGGATAGAGAGTAAATTAGTATAGAGTATGTCGTTCTTCTTTTCAGACATTCACATTCCCATTTCTTCTTTCCTTATTGTCTTTTGGGCATGTAGCTGTAGTAATTAAAGTACGCACAAATGCAGTGATCAAAAAGAAATGATTAGCGTACATTCACATTCTCTTTACATCGTTCCTTTCTTGTTGCTCCCCTGCCGGTGGACTGTTTCTATTGCAATCAGTAAGCATGAAAAGAATCTACCGTACAGACAGAGGGATCTATATTTATACTTAGCAGTATTAATTACATACTGACATAATTGTCGGTATTGCTTTCGTTTCCCAAAAGTTATAAATATTTCGAGTTCGGAAAAGAAGTTCTGTATTTCGCCAAGCTGTCGAAGAAGGTCCCTTACGTAATGGTTGGATCGAATAAGATGTGGAGACGGCGGTTTGAAAGCGGACAGAAGAAGTACGAAGAAGGGCGTCCCTTACCTGAGGGATCGCTACTCAAGCTACCGGGCGAAGGGGCAAGTGTGGCCACATGTCCGGCGTGGCGAATGTCTGGCATTCGATGTAGCACCTGCCACTTGAGTTGAATGACCACCCACGTGAAGCGTTCACACACACTTAACCAAACATTGATGAAACGCTGAGCTCCTTTCGTTTTCACTTCTACTGTCTATAAGGTACGGAAACCCAAACTGACGAGCAATATTCAGCTATTGTTCGAACCAAGACATAGTAAGACACCTCCTTAGTCAGTGTGCTACAATTCCTGAGGATGCTTCCAATTACTCTCTCGTCTGGTATTAGTGTTAAGCGCTCGTTCCATTTTAAATCGCTCCGTACGTATTTATACTACCACATGTTTAATGGATGTGACTCTTTCAGTTATTGTTCGGCACTTTTGTAATGGAAATTTGATGCGGCTCGCCTCGAATTCATCCCCTATGCCAATCGTTCCATCTCACGATAGGATAGCAATTGCAACCTGCGTCGTCATTTATTTGATGTATCCCAATATTAGTATTCCTGTATAGTGTTTTTCTGCTGAAAACTTCCTCCTTCCTTCCCTTATCAGTACGCTTAATTCTCAACATTCTTCCGTAGAACTGCATTTTAACCGTTTCTGTTCTGTTCTGTACTGGTTTTTTCACAGTCCCTGTCTCACTGCCAGACAATACTGTGCTCCAAAGATACATTCTCCGAAATTTTTTCCTCAAATTAAGGCCTATGTTTGATACTAGTAGACTTCTCTCTGCCAGAAACGTCCTTTCTGACAGTGCCAGTCTGCTTTTGATGTCCTTGCTCCGTCCGTAGTTGGTTATTTTGCTACCTAGGAAACAGAATTCCTTAATTTCATCTACTTCGTAATTAATTATGATGTTAAGTTTCTCGCCGTTCTCACTTCTGCTACTTCCCCTTACTTCAGTCTTGGTTCGATTTACTCTCAATCTATAATCTGTACTCATTAGACTGTTCATTCCGTTGAACAAATTCTGTAACGCCTCTGCACTTTCACTGAGGATAGCAATGCCATCAGCGAATCTTAACATTGATATCCTTTCAACTTGAATTACAATGCCACTCTTGAACCTTTACATTATTTCCGTCATTGCTTCTTCGACGTACAGAATGATGTTTTTCCAAAAGTCTAATAGTATATCATTCCACACACCAACGTGAATAATGGTCTTACCGCAACTTCTCCGAATAATTTTAGAAATTCCGATGAACTGTTATTTATCCCGCCTGCTTTATTTAAGTCATCCAGTGTTCCTTTAAATTATAATTCCAATACTTGATCTCCTATGTTTACTCTAGCAACTCCAGTTTCTTCTTCTGTCACGTCAGCAGATAAGTCGTGTCGCTAATACAGCCCGCAATATACTCTTCCACCTATCTGGTCTCTCTTCTATATTTAAAACTGGAATTCCCATTGCACTCTTAATGTTACGGCTCTTGCCTTTAATTTCACTGCAGGTTGTTTTGACTTTTCTACATGCTGAGTCGGTCCTTCCGACAATCATTTATTTTTCGATGTCTTCACAGTTTTCATAAGAGCATTTCACCTCACCCAAGTGTCTCGTATTTCTCTATTCCCGAATTTTCCTGGACTTTTTGTACTTCCTTCTTTCGTCAATCAAGTGAAATATTTTTTTTCTGTTACCCATGCTTTCTTCGCAGTTACCTTTCTTGATTGTAAGACTTTCTTACCAACTTCTGTAATTGCCCTTCTGAGAGATGTCCATTCCCCTTCAACTGAACTGCGTACTAAGCTATGCATTATTGCAGTATCCATAGTCTCCGAGAACTTCAAGCGTATTTATTCATTTCTTAGTACTTCCGTCTCCCACTTTTTTTTTTTTTGCATATATCACCCGCTATCTGAAAAGAAGCATTATGTGGCTAAGAACTACATTCCTCTCTAATGGGTGGCTATGACGATTAAAAAGAAGCGTAACGTACCGCGCGCAAATATCTAGATCATATTGATTCAGTATTTGTTAGTGGTGGTACATAGCAGCTTCCAGCAAACTTGAAACATAATTTCAAACCTTTCTTTTATCTCGCTTACACGCTTAATGTCGACTATTGATCACATTAGCTGATTTGAAATCAGAAGTTGAAAGCTGCTGTATCCGGGAGAGGTGAATTGTTGTAAAGGATTCCTAGTGTTAATGGTTCCTTACTATGTGGAGAGAAGCCTTGAGGTGTTAAGAACCACCTACATCACGTAGGGCTGAGACTGAATTGGGGGTGACTTTCAAGAAGTTTCACGATGCTTCTCCAGGCAGCTGTAAAACGAATGTACGCAACGGAAATACTGAGCGCGAAAATCAAGATGTGGCCCTGTTTGACTACCCACTGAAGCAGATCTTAGGATCTGTCAATGGTGATTATCTCCTTCTTACTCTTTAATATATAAATTACATTAAGAGAACTAGTGACTACCAAATGATACATACTGTTTCCGCTTATACAATTAGTGCAGATTAAAACCCCTTTACTTTACAGAAGTTTATATACCAATGTCCAATTGACATAGAGGGATACAAATGAATTTCTAAGCTAATACGATTGATCAATTGCACAAATTTGCCCCTTTTTATGGTTACGCGATCTAATATAAACAACGCGAGACGACTGACACCATCTACGTACCAAACACTAGAAGACCCTATACTTTCAAAGATCATCGACAGTGGTGTGCAACCTCAGTGGAAATGAAATTTACGTCATCACAGCTGTTCAGTTTTATAGCCCTAATAAGCCGAAACCATGAGCAATATCGCCGCATGTACAGCATCCGGTGCGTCGGAGTGATGGTTCTGGTACACGTCTGCGACAATGGAAGGACTCCAGCCACAAAGTAAACTCTTTCAGACATTAGGACGGCATAAGGCGGTCCTGTGACTATTATTATCTAATGCTGTCTTGTCCTCTCTGTGTTCTACAGACAAGAAACGCAGACTCCCAGCCACAAGGACGGAGTTCAGGTAATGTCTCAACGTGACTATAGACAGAAGAAGTGCTCTCAATTACTGAACGCTGCGTACTCAACGACGACTCCCTATCCAGAGGCGATGTCCAGAATCGTATAAGTTTGCAACAGTACAGTGCCTAACCGCTCTAACTACAAAATCTCCTGATAGCAAAGGCAGCAAGTCCATTTGTCCCAACAAAACCCGATACTAAGCGACCGTCATACCTGGGTGCTCAAAACGGAAGACTTCTCTCCACTGCTGGCTTCCCAGCAAAGCTCGGTTCCCCTCCCTCGTAACTCAGAAGACGATTCATATTCTCAAAACCATGGAATATTATCCCTCTCTACAGACTCTTCCGAAGGGCGACCAACCATCTTTTAGTCTTTTGTTGTCCAGCACGGAAAGTTTGCGAGGAAATACCTATACTCATACAATCGTACGCTTCTCAGAGTAAAAATCCTCGGAAATAAACCAACCTGCCATTTCCGAGGTAACGCTTCCTCGTTCCTCTCTGCTGTGTCCAAGATTTTCAGAGTTTCCAAAGTATTATCCAATTATCCTTCCAGCCCCACTATAACACCGGCCAGCCGCCGTTGTATTGTGCTTCAGCGCTCAGGTGCCCAGACCGTTCGTCTTGGCACTTGCTGTATGAAGCAGGACCAATACACCTGTGCAGGCTTTTCCACCAGGGCTTGAGTTACGCCTGCCGTTTCATATCCACTGGCGTTCCAACCTCTACTAGTATAGGCAATCATTAATTACGCCGTTTTGGTAATAAAAACACTCCGTCATCTTTCATGCAATAATCGTTAACAATTATTTACAAGGTGTACGTCACAATGTCAGTATTCTTTAGATATTCATATATACTATGTACAACCTACCAAATGATACCTAAACCCGGTTGTAAATCGCGGCAAAGTACGTAGATGAGTTCTTGCAAGGTGCGAAATTCCAGCCACCTTACAGAGTACTCAGGTGAATCTGGTGAAATTTTAGGTACATAACTTATTAATTGTACAAACACACTGTGGCGGTGAGAGTGGTCTCAACGATCAGGGGTGTCCGTTTGGGTGAGAAGGGGTGACGTAAAAATGTTCCAGTAAGACCTGTTATATTTATTTCACGTACTTAGTCGGTTGGGAATACTTTAAAAAATATGAAGAGCAATGTGTCTCTTCCCTGTGCTCTTCAGCATAGGCTGCCTAGTGTTCTATTATCTACCGAGGCTATCGATTGTTAGTCACGTATAATACAATTTATAACAGCCTCGAACAGTTACGACAATGTTTTTGTACGTGATTTTAACAGGGGTATAGTACGAAGGCTAAATAAAAATCGTAATGTGCCACAATTTTCGTCCCAACCAAGGACTGTCAGCTCTCATATCCCTATAATAGGCAATACAGCCTCCGCTAGAGAACAGATCCATGGAATTCCTTTCTTTGAAGGCGAAAGAACTGATAAATGGTTTACTGTATTAAGGACAACGCCCAATTATTTAGACTCAAGGGAAGTATGCTTCGTCATAGGTTTAAGTTATCGAGTGTCTACTGCATTTCATGTCACCAATGTGACGCCAAATATATAGTGAAAACCGGTAGAAGGGTTTCGACTCGGTTTCTGGAGCATACTAATTGCGCGAATATAGAATCAGCACTAAGTGTGGATTTACGCGACACACGACATCAAATCATGGGACTTACACGAGAGTATGCAAATAATTTATTTTGAGATTAAGAGTTACAACCTTAATATTTTACAAAAGACAACGATTTTCCGAGACTTACAAAAATGTATTGTGTTCACCTGAAACACTCGGACAGAAAGGAGATAACTTTATGAAATTTTTACTACCTAATCAGCTCAGTATTTCGCGGCAGTGAAAACTTTTATTATTTATAAATTTCCCCACTGGTTTCCAAATTGCGTGGAATAATGTCCATTAAAAATATTAGTAGTCTACATCATAAGCGATTTACGGTATTACTACTCTATCGACGCACTGTCAGTGTTTCATATCACTTGCTGATTTAAATTGTTATTTATTTTTGTGTACAGCATCCCCCCCCCCCTCCCCTTCCTTCTCAAGCCTCTCACGCTTCACCGTTCAATGCACTAGCCCTACTCTCTCGAGTGTCATATCTCTGGGTTTTCGGATACCACGACCAAGGAAGCCGGCCGGTGTGTCCGAGCGGTTCTAGGCACTTCATTCCGGTCCGCGCTGCTGCTACAGTCGGAGGTTCGAATCCTGCCGAGGGCATGTATGTGTGTGATGTCCTTAAGTTAGTTAGGTTTAAGTAGTTCTAACTCTAGAGGACTGATGACCTCAGATGTTAAGTCCCATAGTGCTTAGAGCCATTTGAACCATTTGAACGACCAAGGCAGTTTTCCTCGTGGCTGCTTGCGTAGGGCTCCGGCTAGTTCAGTATTCCTTATGGCCTCTAGGTGATAATGTTGTATGTTTTCATAGGTGCTTGTATGCTTATCGTACGCTTTGCAGGGCTTATTTTATTCTCTATGCACCAAAAGTTTGCTACTTCTTTTTTTTTTTTTTTTACTGCCACCAACTTTCTATCAATCTGACAAACGTTGTTACCTAATATGCTATGTAATTACGCAATGTACAGGGCTATTGTACTCCATATAACAATATTTACTAAGTCAGTCTAAAATGATCAAAAAAATTAAAACAGTTCCTTTCTAATCCCTGTTTAGATCACCTTAGAGTGCGCCTAAATTGATGTGAAATCTCTCTCGTGGCCTTTCTTCAGCCAAAGTGATCTTTTTGCTTTCTTATAAAAATGTGGACAGTAGCTGCGGTTGCTATCATTTCAAAACATCATGTAACAAATTTGTCTGTTATTTGTGCTGTCCAGCGAGACAAACAGGCCGCGAGAATGAGCACCACAGTGAGCTCATAATTTTGTCAACGCATTTTGGGTCCTAAAATCAAACCACAGGGCTTAATGCCACACATAAATTTAAGATCTTCTCTGGTGTCGTATACTGTAAAGCAGCAGACAATCAGACAGATGTATGTGCAGTATCTGTTCAACATCTCGTCGTAAGACCCTATGTCAATTTAAACGAAACTTGGCAGACATATTACTCCCATCTGCAGAGAAATTCTGCCGGTGTAAAATCTACCAACCTCCTATTGGCTTGGGGTTGGTTGCCTTAATGGTATGATAGACAGAAGAGAATGGGACAAAGGAAGAGTTGGGTTGTCAGAAGTAATAGGGCAACTAGGCCATCAATGCACATTGCAGCTTGCTTACATCAGGGGAATGTATACATTTAGGGGCAAACCTACTGTCCTCTTTTGATTGGCAGGTCCTTAACCAATACTTCCGCTAAGAGGATTATGACCCCACGGGGAATCCGTCCTTTTGATTCACAGGTACTTAATCTACTGTTGTGTTAAGTCACTTGCCATGTAATCCTCATTAACCTATCGTTTTGTTAAGTGGTTTTGCATGTTATTCCTACCCCTTCTCTTCCTCCTCCACCCCCTCCCACTACATCCCCAACCACCCTGTCTCTCCTGTCGCCGATAAAAGATAAAAGCACACTTTTGCTATCAATTTAATTGGCTAATTATTTAACTTAATCAATTAATGAACCCCTCCCTCTCTGAGAAACAACTAATCTTCCCCATCCCTTTTGCATCAGGAAATTGGTGGGAAAAAGACTCAGTTTATGGACTATTTAGCAAGTAATCTAGTGCAGTGTGTGGAATATACTTTAAACAATTTAGACAGTGTGTGAAATATTGTTTATTTTAACAACTGATTTAATACAAGGTGGTGTACAGAACACAATTTACTTGAACAATTTGTGAGAAAGTTTGTGGAATACTTTTTCATTCGGACTGTGTAAGGAAACATCTAATTACACTGTCACAGAGATCTTAAACATATCTGAAAAACTCTGTCACGTCTCACCACCTGCACAGGATGCCCAGAGGTGAAGTGCACTGGGGGGACATCGAAATGAATGTGGGCTTGCCGCACTGTTGTCGGCTGTTGGCTGCTCCACAGCTGTGTGAAGTTCCACGCTAATCCCCGAACAAAAGCATTAGGCCGTGGTAACCCTTTCATATTAATACCTGAGAAATTCTCTCTCCCTCTCTCTCTCTCTCTCTCTCTCTCTCTCTCTCTCTCTCTCTCTCTCTCTCTCTCTCTGAAAGGGCCAAAATATGTCGCATGTTACTGCTGAGCCAGTACGTGCTGTCGGTTGTCATCGGACTAAACCGTAAACAAAGCAGCGTCTACCTGGTAAACCCACAGCTGTGGATGGCTAGGAAGTATTCCCTCACCCTGTCACAGAAATTGACTACTTAATTAAATTGATACCCTTTGTGTGGCACAATTTTTTGCCTCTTATTGGTGGATACTAGGAATGGAATATTTGGCCAGACTCGATCCTTCAACACACCCATGAACCATGGGCCTTGCGTTGGCAAGGAGGCTGGCATGCCTCACGCATAGAAATAGACGTACCATCGGTGCAGTCACAATAGAGGGGTATCTGTTGAGAGGCCAGACAAACATGTGGTTCCTGAAGAGGGGCAGCAGCCTTTTCAGTATTTTCGGGAGCAACATTCTGGATGATTGACTGATCTGCTCTTGTAACATCATCCAAAACAGCCCCACTGTGCCGACACTGCGAACAGCTGAAAGTAAAGGGAAACTACGGCCGTAATTTTTCCCGAGGGCATGCAGCTTTACTGTATGATCAAATGAAGATGGGGTCCTCTTGGGTAAAATGTTCCAGAGGTAAAATAATCCCCCATTCGGATCTCCGGGCGGGGACTATTCAGAAGGACTGCTGAAAAAATTATTCGTCGTGCGAAGTGAATTTCATGATGTATTTGTTTAATTGGCACGTCAATTTGATATCATGCAGTCTGGCGGGTGGAAGCGATGGCTAGGGTATCATCGATATGATTCGGGAGTGGGAGCAGTGATCAGGCATTTTCTTCGTTGTGGTGATACATTTCAACGAAATTTCGATCCTCCACATACACAGGGAAACAATCATCATAATAAAATCAGATGTATTACAGAATTTATAAAGTGAAACTTAGTATAAACATGATACTTAAAATTTATCTGTGTGTCAAATTAAGAGACCTCATACGTGGCGAAGCATTTGGTTACTTTAAGGAAGTTCGAAAGTGAGGAGACATCTTGTAACACAGGTAGATCTTAGCACTCCACCATGAATGGGTTTAATATTCTAGTCCTCTGATGCAGGATGTAACGGATATTGATTTGATTATAACAGATTTTTTGCTACCTGATGAGAGAATATGTAGTCTGTGCCATTCTATTACAGGATTTTCGCAAATAATGATACTTTAGCGATGTGAGAATGCGTGTATGCCCTGATTTCTTCTGTCTTCGAAAATAATTTGTGTAAAAGGGGTATATCTACATTTTACCTTTTAACAACCCTACCACAACGAAGGTCAAAAATTAATTATGATTTGTAGTGTTGCTCATGCTGCTAAATATTGCATTTTCGGGCAATAACGAAGTTATATTATGTGGCAGGTGTCTTTAGAGCACAGTTAATAAAGTTATTTCATGAAATAATGGATAAGCTAGGCACTCATGGCTCAATCGTCGAAAATCTAGGTGGTGATGATCCCAAGCTCGGATGCAAAGAGGCCTAGGTGTTATTATGCAATATTCAAAAGTTTTAAAGATGCGCTTCACAAACCGTTCTTGAAGATTAAACATTTGCAAGTTCGGACAATGGTGATGTAAAATAGTAATCAGCACTCCGAATTTAAGTTACACTTCTTTTGTATTACTTTTGTTGCAATATCACGTAACTCACAAAACATCACTTCACAATACAAAACATACTTGAATATATCTTCCTCACTGTTAAAATTCACATTTTATAAACTGACTACAATTTGCGTCTTTTCAACATGACAACCAAGACTTGACTCTCTAACAACCGCTTACGCGCCCAAAATCAGAGTTACAAGTACGTCAAAGATCATAGTGACAAAAGAAAGAATTGACATAGGAATAATATAATTGCAATATAAACATATCGATGTATCAAAGTACCTCTGCATTAATGAAATCAAACCTGAATGTTGTCTCAGAAATATGCTAACTGCTTTACAGAAACAGAGTAGAATATTGCTGGTATCGAGAGGTTGAGGTGAGGTGCCGTAATGGTTACCATTACAACCTGAGAAATTCACGCATCTGTCCAGACGTTCCTGAGATTTATTTAAGGACATCGCATCCAACTGAGCTGAAATAAGAAATTTTCAGCTACCTGCAACTTAATGGACTTCTTACCAAATGGCCTAACAGTGTTAGTAACCACCAAAAAAAGGAAAGGGAAAATATATCCTGCAGGATTTGGAAACTGTGAGGTTCCGGGACTGCATCCCGCTAAAGATTCCAATCCTAGTATCCATCAATATGAGGCAAGGAAAAATTGTCCCAGACAGATGGTATCGATTTAATTTATTAGTCAGTCAATCTAATAGCGTGATATTTCCTAGACATCCACAGCTGGGGTTTACCAGGTAAGCGCTGCTTTGTTTATGGTTCGATCCGATCGCGAACTATGGCGCGTGCAGGTCCAGCAGTGGCACGCGACATGATGTAGCCCCGAGAGAGAGAGAGGGAGAGAGAGAGAGAGAGAGAGAAAGCACGTGTTTCGAGAGTAATTACTCCAATATCAAAGGGATTCTGCTGCCAGACGCTTTTCTTGGAGGATTAGCGTGGTACTTCACGTAGCTGTGGAACAGCCTACCTCCGACAATGGTGCGACGAGTCAACTGGCGTTTCCAAGTACACACATCAAAACAAGTTTTGCATCACCCCGGTTCCCAGAACTCCTGAAGATAGACGCTGACTGTGGATACTGTACCACAAACACAGTACCTTTCACTGTTCAGAGATGTCACTAAACCAGCCCAAAGACGTAAACAACCATGAATGAGCAACACCTATTAGGTCATCCCACCAGGAAGGAGGTACACAGCTCATGTTGTCTGTAGTTCAACCATGCCTAGGTCAATACCGCGGTTCGATCGTGTCCGCATTGTTGCTTTGTGCCAGGAATGGCTCCCAACAAGGGAAGTGTCCCAGAGTGAAACAAAGCGATGTTTTTCGTACATAGATGAGATACAGAGTGACTGGATCTGTCGATGCCATGTCTCGCTCAGGCCGCCCAAGGGCAACTACTGCAGTGGATTACCGCTACCTACGGATGACGGCTCGGAGGAAACCTGACAGCAACGCCACCATGTTAAACAATGCTTTTCGTGCAGCCACAGGTATTTGTGTTACGAATCAAAGTATGTGCAACATGCTGCATGATGTGCAACTTCATTCCCGACGTCCATGGCGGGGTCCATCTTTGCAACCACGACACCATGCGGCGGGGTAAAGATGGGCCCGACAACATGCCGAATGGACCGCTCAAGATTGGCATCACGTTCTCTTCACCGATGAGTGTCGCATATGCCTTCAACCAGACAATCGTCGGAGACGTGTTTGGAGGCTACCCGGTTCGGCTGAACGCCTTAGACACACTCTCCAGCAAGTGCAGCAAGGTGGAGGTTCCCTGCTGTTTTGGGGTGGCATTATGTGGGGCTGACGAACGATGCTGTTGGTCATGGAAGGAGCCGTTACTGCTGTACGATACGTGAATGCCATCCTCCGACCGATGGTGCAGCCATACCGGCAGCATACTGGCGAGGCATTCGTTTTCACTGACAATAATTCGCGCGCCCATCGTGCACATCTTGCGAGTGACTACCTTCAGGATAACGACATCGCTGAATCGTTGTTGAAGAGTGGGACAATCTGGACTAACAGTGCCTTGATGAACTTGTGGATAATATGCCAAGACGAATACAGGCATGCATCAATGCAAGAGGATGTGCTAGTGGTTATTAGAGGTACCGGTGTGTACAGCAATCTGGTGAAGTCCGAAGGTCTCGCTGTATGGTGGTTCAACATGCAATGTGTGGTTTCCATGAGAGATTTGTGATAGTGTAATTACATGTTTCCTTAGGCGATCGGAATGAAAAGGTGCCGCAGTTGTTTAAATATTCCACACACGCCAATCGACTTTCTGAAAAGTTCTTTAAATGAAGTATATGCCATGCACCACCCTGTACCTCATAAAATGTTTAAATAAACTGTATTCCATACACTGCAGTCAATATTCCGACAGTTCTTTTAGTATGTTAATAAACTATATTTAAAACACTGTCTTTTATTCCAGAAATTGTTTAAATAAAGGATATTCCATACATTGTCTAAATTATGTAAACAATATTACATCCACTGCGATCTATTTCCCGCCAAATTTTTTACATAAATATGTCAACTGCATTTCACACAACGCTTTCTATCCCGTAAATTGTTCAAATAAACAACATTCCACACATTGTCGTAATTGTTTGAAGAGTATTCCACGTACTGCAATCCATTTCCTACCAGTTCCTTTCAATAAATAAATAAACAATGTTCCATACACCCCCTTGTGACAAATACATTGTTTAAATAAACAATATTCCACACATTGTTTAAATTTTTTAAACAATATTCAATTCATTGCATTCAGCGCCTCGCCAAACAGCCATTGATTTGAGTCTTTTCCCACTAATTTCCAAGTGTGGGTGTTGAGGAGGAGGGCTGGCGTTTTTCCCAGGGGGAGGGGTTAATAAATTGTTTGATTTAATTAATCAGTCACTCAAATTAATATCAAATATATGCTTCTATCTTGTGTTCTCAGAAGATTGGTGGGAGGAGGGGTAGGTGGAGGAGGAGGTAGTGTAGGGGTGGTATGGAAAACTACTTAACAAATGGTTAAGGACCTGCCAGTCAACAGGAAGAACTATCCCCAATGGGTCATAATACTCTTAGCAGAACAGCAGGTTAAGGTTCTGTCAATCAAAAGAGAAAAACAGTTTTGCCCATGAATGTCTACTTTCCCTCGATGTAGGCAAGCCGCAGTGTGTACTGATGTCCTTGTTGCCCTACTCCTGTCAAAGAGGAGGGATGAGGAAACGGGCAGACAGAGAAGGGGGCGGGGGGGGGGGGTAGAGATGGACAGAAAGAGGGGAGAATGAGGTGGAGGAGATGGAAGAGAAGGACAGAACAGAGGGAATCGATGGAGAAAGAAGGGAGGACAAGGTGGACTATTAGTGAATTGGAATAAATAAACGTGTGGTGTGATCTCAGGTTTCTCTGTTAATCCAAAAAACATACAATGACGGGAAAAAAGTCGCAGTATCAAAACATATATAATGCAGACTGATGAAATTTCGGATATATTGTCTACATACCGAAGTAATTAAAACTGCAAGATCATAGGTTAATGTAAGTGCGAGATAAATCATCGCAATGTGGAATGTTGGTACATTGGTAACCAGAATAACCGACAGAATGTTGAATGCAAGCATGCAAACTTGTATGCCTTTTTTGGATATCAATTTGTAAAATGGAGTTCCGTGCCTGTCGCAGTTGGCATTACAGGGAAGGTAAAGGGGAGGTGGGACGCGCTATCTCGACAATGTTGAATTTAGTGACTTGGCTTCCCGAATTTCAGGAACCACTGTAGCCACTGACATGAAACTTCTACAGAACGTTAAACTGCATGTTCTGAGTCTACTGAATTCCATTTCAGACACTGCTTTCGGAAATACAATTTTTTAATCACACAGTTAAAATTTTGTGTTCTTTTTTGTACATTATCTGTTGTGGTTGGCAGGAGAGCCAACACCGTGTTACTAGAGGAGGCCGAAAGGCACGCGTTTTAGCTCACGCAGGCTGGCGTCAGGTCTGGAACAGGACAAGGAAATCAGAATTTAGAAAACCGGACGTAGCTGGTGGAATACTTAACTTTAATCTATTAATGATGAACGTCGCTCTTGACGGTACATGATTCACAATATCAATAGTAACTGAATATGGCGCCTTGCTAGGTAGCAGAAAATGACGTAGCTGAAGGCTGTGCTAAACTATCGTCTTGGCAAATGAGAGCGTAATTTGTCAGTGAACCATCGCTAGCAAAGTCGGCTGTACAACTGGGGCGAGTGCTAGAAAGTCTCTCTCTAGACCTGCCGTGTGGCGGCGCTCGGTCTGCAATCACTGATAGTGGCGACACGCGGGTCCGACGTATATACTACCGGACCGCGGCCGATTTAAAGGCTACCACCTAGCAAGTGTGGTGTCTGGCGGTGACACCACATTATCCTAAATAATTTTAATTATACATAACATTATGATCTTAGTGTACTGTAGTGTCTTCATTCCAACAAAAACATTTTTTGGTGAGTCGTTATAAGATTATTGAATGAGTCATTGGGAATTTGAGTCTAGACATGCAGACATTTCTTCAGTAATTCAAGATTTTCGAGGTCTCTGTAAATAGGTTTCATGATATCCATGACTGCTGCTGGAATGAAATGTTTATGGCTGTATCAACTGTTTGAGTACTGGACATTGCGGTAATTGTACCATGAATCAGGTCCAGGAGGGCAAAGGTGGTGTACTGGTTTTTGATCAGTTGACAGTCTGTGGTAGGAGGTAGCCCATACTGCCTGCTTAATTTTCAACAAATCCTCAGTATTGTTTCTAATGGTCATCCCATAATACTGCTGTAGTTCATCAATAATTTTCTCTGTCAGCCTGCCTCGTTGTTGTTGTTGTTGTCTTCAGTCCTGAGACTGGTTTGATGCAGCTCTCCATGCTACTCTATCCTGTGCAAGCTGCTTCATCTCCCAGTACCTACTGCAACCTACATCCTTCTGAATCTGCTTAGTGTACTCATCTCTCGGTCTCCCTCTACGATTTTTACCCTCCACGCTGCCCTCCAATGCTAAATTTGTGATCCCTTGATGCCTCAAAACATGTCCTACCAACCGATCCCTTCTTCTAGTCAAGTTGTGCCACAAACTTCTCTTCTCCCCAATCCTATTCAATACCTCCTCATTAGTTACGTGATCTATCCACCTTATCTTCAGCATTCTTCTGTAGCACCACATTTCGAAAGCTTCTATTCTCGTCTTGTCCAAACTAGTTATCGTCCATGTTTAACTTCCATACATGGCTACACTCCAAACAAATACTTTCAGAAACGACTTCCTGATACATAAATCTATATTCGATGTTAACAAATTTCTCTTCTTCAGAAACGCTTTCCTTGCCATTGCCAGTCTACATTTTATATCCTCTCTACTTCGACCATCATCAGTTATTTTACTTCCTAAATAGCAAAACTCCTTTACTACTTTAAGTGTCTCATTTCCTAATCTAATTCCCTCAGCATCACCCGATTTAATTTGACTACATTCCATTATCCTCGTTTTGCTTTTGTTAATGTTCATCTTATATCCTCCTTTCAAGGCACTGTCCATTCCGTTCAACTGCTCTTCCAAGTCCTTTGCCGTCTCTGACAGAATTACAATGTCATCGGCGAACCTCAAAGTTTTTACTTCGTCTCCATGAATTTTAATACCTACTCCAAATTTTTCTTTTGTTTCCTTTACTGCTTGCTCAATATACAGATTGAATAACATCGGGGAGAGGCTACAACCCTGTCTCACTCCTTTCCCAACCACTGCTTCCCTTTCATGCCCCTCGACTCTTATGACTGCCATCTGGTTTCTGTACAAATTATAAATAGCCTTTCGATCCCTGTATTTTACCCCTGCTACCTTTAGAATTTGAAGAAGGGTATTCCAGTCAACATTGTCAAAAGCTTTCTCTAAGTCTACAAATGCTAGAAACGTAGGTTTGCCTTTTCTTAATCTTTCTTCTAAGTTAAGTCGTAAGGTCAGTATTGCCTCACGTGTTCCAACATTTCGACGGAATCCAAAATGATCCTCCCCGAGGTCTGCATCTACCAGTTTTTCCATTCGTCTGTAAAGAATTCGCGTTAGTATTTTGCAGCCGTGGCTTATTAAACTGATAGTTGGGTAATTTTCACATCTGTCAGCACCTGCTTTCTTTGGGATTGGAATTATTATATTCTTCTTGAAGTCTGAGGGTATTTCGCCTGTGTCATACATCTTGCTCACCAGCTGGTAGAGTTTTGTCAGGACTGGTTGTCCCAAGGCCGTCAGTAGTTCTAATGGAATGTTGTCTACTCCGGGGGCCTTGTTTCGACTCAGGTCTTTCAGTGCTCTGTCAAACTCTTCACGCAGTATCGTATCTCCCATTTCGTCTTCATCTACATCCTCTTCCATTTCCATAATATTGTCCTCAAGTACATCGCCCTTGTATAAACCTTCTATATACTCCTTCCACCTTTCTGCCTTCCCTTCCTTGCTTAGAACTGGGCTGCCATCTAAGCTCTTGATATTCATACACGTGGTTCTCTTCTCTCCAAAGGTCTCTTTAATTTTCCTGTAGGCAGTATCTATCTTACCCCTAGTGAGATAAGCTTCTACATCCTTACATTTGTCCTCTAGCCATCTCTGCTTAGCCATTTTGCACTTCCTGTCGATCTCATTTTTGAGACGTTTGTATTCCTTTTTGCCTGCTTCATTTACTGCATTTTTATATTTTCTCCTTTCATCAATTAAATTCAATATTTCTTCTGTTACCCAAGGATTTCTAGCAGCCCTCGTCTTTGTACCTACTTTATCCTCTGCTGCCTTCACTACTACATCCCTCAGAGCTACCCATTCTTCTTCTACTGTATTTCTTTCCCCTATTCCTGTCAATTGTTCCCTTATGCTCTCTCTGAAACTCTGTACAACCTCTGGTTCTTTCAGTTTATCCAGGTCCCATCTCCTTAATTTCCCACATTTTTGCAGATTCTTCAGTTTTAATCTACAGGTCATAACTAATAGATTGTGGTCAGAGTCCACATCTGCCCCTGGAAATGTCTTACAACTTAAAACCTGGTTCCTAAATCTCTGTCTTACCATTATATAATCTATCTGATACCTTTTAGTATCTCCAGGGTTCTTCCACGTATACAACCTTCTTTCATGATTCTTAAACCAAGTGTTAGCTATGATTAAGTTGTGCTCTGTGCAAAATTCTACTAGGCGGCTTCCTCTTTCATTTCTTAGCCCCAATCCATATTCACCTACTGTGTTTCCTTCTCTCCCTTTTCCTACACCCGAATTCCAGTCACCCATTACTATTAAATTTTCGTCTCCCTTCACTATCTGAATAATTTCTTTTATTTCATCGTACATTTCTTCAATTTCTTCATCATCTGCAGAGCTAGTTGGCATATAAACTTGTACTACTGTAGTAGGTGTGGGCTTCGTATCTATCTTGGCCACAATAATGCGTTCACTATGCTGTTTGCAGTAGCTTACCCGCATTCCTATTTTCCTATTCATTATTAAACCTACTCCTGCATTACCCCTATTTGATTTTGTGTTTATAAAACTGTAGTCACCTGACCAGAAGTCTTGTTCCTCCTGCCACCGAACTTCACTAATTCCCACTATATCTAACTTTAACCTATCCATTTCCCTTTTTAAATTTTCTAACCTACCTGCCCGATTAAGGGATCTGACATTCCACGCTCCGATTCGTAGAACGCCAGTTTTCTTTCTCCTGATATGTTCTAAGAATTCTGTAGCTACAGTGACCACGTTTCTTATATCACTTCGTATTGGCGTCATACTTTACTTTTTGAAAGATTTGCTAGTCTATTCGTCACTTTTCCTCGGAGAAACCAATTTTATTAGATCCTGAAGTAATGCTCATAAAAATTTTAACATTTTTAATTTGCGTAGATTATATTTAAAAAAGTAAAATAAAATACTTCCCATGTGAGTTTATAAGTGATATACATATCATTTTATTCGGAAAATTGCAAATTTTATAACGAAAACGTGAAAAAAATTCCGTTCTAGCTCCCCTTAATTCTATTTTTTGATAGCGCTGGCGTTATCGTCCGATGATATCCGTTTAGAGATCGATTGGAGATAGGGCTGGTGATCGAGTAGTCCTAGGGGATGTGTGGGCACTCGGTAGAGTGTTTTGGGTTCTTCATGAATGGCAGCACAAAAGGTCGAATCACCCGATTCACGTACAGTTTTGCAGTCAAGGTATGTGGAATAATCATCAGATTCAAGTACAATTTTACAGCCAAGGTGTGTGGCATAGTCACCAGATTAAAGAACGATTTTGCAGTTAACGAGTGTGCGATAAGCACGAAGTGCTCCTGCTGTGATACGAAATCGTTTCCTAGATGTTAACTCCAGATGTAGCTCAAGTGTGTCTAGCTTGCACACTGGTTGCCTGCAAGGCCTCAACTAAATCCCTTGTAACCAAAAATCAGCCATCATCGGCAGTGGAGGAGAACCAGCTTTCATCAGAAAACGCAACCGACTTCCACCCCACCCTCCAATAAGCTCACGCCTGACAGCACTGATGTCGCAAATAGTGGTGGTTTCGGGCCAGTGGAAGGCGCACTACAGGGAATCTGCCTCGGATCTGTCCTTCGAGCAACCGATTTGTAACAGTTCGTTGTGCTACCCGCTGCTGCTTAAACGGCTCCTTCAGATGCAGTACGATGCGCCATAGGCTCGAGACTGGCTAAGTGCCACGGGAGCTCTAAATTAAATGAGGACGTCAATGCGAGATGCTTTTAATAGTTTCCACAATTAAACATTGTCTGAAAATATGGTAGAAAACACAAAGAGATTCTGGTCGTATGTAAAGTACACCAGTGGCAAAAAACAGTCAATACCGTCACTGCGCGATAGCGATGGAAATGTTACCGATGATGGTGCCTCTAAAGCGGAGTTACTAAATACAGTTTTCCGTAATTCCTTCACGAAAGAAGACGAAGTAAATATTCCAGAATTCGAAACCAGAACAGTTGTGAGCATGAATGACATAAAAGTAGATATCTTAGCTGTTGCGAGACAACTCAAATCACTTAAGAAAGGCAAGGCTTCCGGTCCAGATGGTATACCAATCAGCTTACTTTCGAAGTATGCAGACACAATAGCGCCTTTCTTAGCAATCATATACAACCGCTCTCTTAAAGGTCTGTTCCTACAGACTGGAAAGTAATACAGGTCACAACAATATTCAAGAAAGGAAATAGGAGTAACCCACTGAATTACAGACCCATATCACTGACCACAACTTGCAGCAGGAATTTGGAGCATATACGCGAACATTATGAATCACCTTGAAGAAAATGACTTATTGATACATAACCAACACGGATTCAGAAAATGTCGTTCTTGTGCAACGCAGCTAGCTCTTTATTCCCAAGAAGTAATGAGTGTTGTTGACAAGGGATCTCAGATCGATTCTATATTCCCAGATTTCCAGAAGGCTTTTGATACCGTTCCTCACAAGCGACTATTAATCAGATTGCGTGCATGTGGAGTATCGTCTCGGTTGTGTGACTGGATTTGTGATTTCCTCTCAGAGAGGTCACTGTTCATAGTGATAGACGGTATATCATAGAGTAGAACAGAAGTGATACCTGGCGTTCCGCAAGGTAGTGTCATTAGGCAATCTGCTATTCCTGAGTTACATCAATAATCTAGGTGATAATCTGAGTAGCCCCCATAGATTGTTTGCAGATGACGCTGTAATTTACCGTCTAGTAAAATCATCAGACGATCAATTCCAATCACAAAATGATCTAGAGAGAATTTCTGTATGGTGCTAAAAGTGGCAATTGGCACTAAACAAACAAAAGTGCGAGGTCATCCACATGGTGACTAAAAGAAATCCGATAAATTTTGGGTATACGATAAATCGCACAAATCTAAGGGCTGTCAATTCGACTAAATACCTATCAATGACAATTACGAGCAACCTAAATTGGAAAGATCACATAGATAAAACTGTGGGGAAGGCGAAACGAACTGCGTTTTATTGGCATGCTAAGATGCGCCGGGCGGTGTGGCCGAGCGGTTCAAGGCGCTTCAAACTGGAACCGCGCCTCCGCTACGGTCGCAGGCTCGAATCCTGCCTCGGGCATGGATGTTTGTGATGTCCTTAGGTTACTTAGGTTTAAGTAGGTCTAAGTTCTAGGGGACTGATGACCTCAGATGTTGTCCCATAGTGCTAAGAGCCATTTGAACCATTTGAACTTAGGAGATGCGAGAAACCCACTAAAGAGACAGCCGACATTACACTTGTCCGTCCTCTGCTGGAATATTGCTGCGCGGTATGGGATCCTTACCAGTTAGGATTGACGGAGTATATCGACAAAGTGCAAAGAAGGGCAGCTCGTTTCGTGTTAACGCGCAATAGGGGTGAGAGTGTCACTGAAATGGTACGAGAGTTGGGGTTGCGGTCACTGAAACAAAGGCGGCTTTCTTTGCGGGGACAACTAATTACGAAATTTCAATCAGCAACTTTCTCTTCCGAATGCGAAAATATTTTGTTGAGACCCACCTACGTAGAGAAAAATGATCATCATAATAAAATGAGAGAAATCAGAGCTCGAAACAAAAGAGTTACCTGTGCCTTTTTCCCACGCGCCATTCGAGAGTGGAATGGTAGAAAAGTTGTATGAAAATGGTTCGATGAACCCTCTGCCAGGCAATTAAGTGTGAATTGCAGAGTAACCATGCGGATGCAGATGTATACGTCGAACACAATGGTCTTCCCTCTCGGTTGCGCCACGTGCCAATCGGGAGTCTGCTCTTCTTGCCACCGAACACTGGTGAATATAGCTGACAGTAATCACGTACAGTGGCTACATTCCTGCCAAGTGTTTCTTAAGTATCACAGAAAGAACACCCAGCTTCTCGCAGCTCTCGTTCCGATTCGGTGAGATGCTGACAATGGCATGTTCTTGTTGTTGTCTTCAGTCCTGAGACTGGTTTGATGCAGCTCTCCATGCTACTCTATCCTGTGCAAGCTGCTTCATCTCCCAGTACCTACTGCAACCTACATCCTTTTGAATCTGCTTAGTGTACTCATCTCTCGGTCTCCCTCTACGATTTTTACCCTCCACGCTGCCCTCCAATGCTAAATTTGTGATCCCTTGATGCCTCAAAACATGTCCTACCAACCGATCCCTTCTTCTAGTCAAATTGTGCCACAAACTTCTCTTCTCCCCAATCCTATTCAATACCTCCTCATTAGTTACGTGATCTATCCACCTTATCTTCAGTATTCTTCTGTAGCACCACATTTCGAAAGCTTCTATTCTCTTCTTGTCCAAACTAGTTATCGTCCATGTTTCACTTCCATACATGGCTACACTCCAAACAAATACTTTCAGAAACGACTTCCTGATACATAAATCTATATTCGATGTTAACAAATTTCTCTTCTTCAGAAACGCTTTCCTTGCCATTGCCAGTCTACATTTTATATCCTCTCTACTTCGACCATCATCAGTTATTTTACTTCCTAAATAGCAAAACTCCTTTACTACTTTAAGTGTCTCATTTCCTAATCTAATTCCCTCAGCATCACCCGATTTAATTTGACTACATTCCATTATCCTCGTTTTGCTTTTGTTAATGTTCATCTTATATCCTCCTTTCAAGACACTGTCCATTCCGTTCAACTGCTCTTCCAAGTCCTTTGCCGTCTCTGACAGAATTACAATGTCATCGGCGAACCTCAAGGTTTTTACTTCGTCTCCATGAATTTTAATACCTACTCCAAATTTTTCTTTTGTTTCCTTTACTGCTTGCTCAATATACAGATTGAATAACATCGGGGAGAGGCTACAACCCTGTCTCACTCCTTTCCCAACCACTGCTTCCCTTTCATGCCCCTCGACTCTTATTACTGCCATCTGGTTTCTGTACAAATTATAAATAGCCTTTCGCTCCCTGTATTTTACCCCTGCCACCTTTAGAATTTGAAAAAGAGTATTCCAGTCAACATTGTCAAAAGCTTTCTCTAAGTCTACAAATGCTAGAAACGTAGGTTTGCCTTTTCTCAATCTTTCTTCAAAGATAAGTCGTAAGGTCAGTATTGCCTCACGTGTTCCAACATTTCGACGGAATCCAAACTGATCCTCCCCGAGGTCTGCATCTACCAGTTTTTCCATTCGTCTGTAAAGAATTCGCGTTAGTATTTTGCAGCCGTGGCTTATTAAACTGATAGTTCGGTAATTTTCACATCTGTCAGCACCTGCTTTCTTTGGGATTGGAATTATTATATTCCCAGACTGTTGCCCCTGCAACTACTGAAAAGGCTGCTGCCCCTCTTCAGGAACCACACGTTTGTCTGGCCTCTCAACAGATACCCCTCCGTTGTGGTTGTACCTACGGTACGGCCATCTGTATCGCTGAGGCACGCAAGCCTCCCCACCAACGGCAAGGTCCATGGTTCATGAGGGGAGGGACAATGGCATGGTGGTGTAATTTTCTATGGGACTAAACTGCTGAGGTTATCGGTCCCTAGGCTTACACACTACTTAATGTAACTTAAACCTACTTACGGTAAGGGCAACACACACACCTATGCCCGAGGGAAGACTTGAGCCTCCGACTGGGCCAGCCGCGCGAACCGTGGCAATGCGCCTGAGACCGCACGGCTACCATACGTGGCACAATGGCGTCTTTGTCGCCTTTCTTATGAGACGTTTTTTTGCGACGTTCTTATGCGCCGTTCTTATACGACTGGCGCGAAATTTGAACAGAATGGAGACTAGAAATCTACTCTGTAGGAATCAGCATGGGTTTCCAAAAAGACGATCGTGTGAAACCCAGCTCGCCCTATTCGTCCACGAGACTCAGAGGGCCACAGACCCGGGTTCCCAGGTAGATGCCATGATTATTGAGTTCCGCAAGGCGTTCGATACAGTACGCCACAGTCGTTTAATGAATAAAGTAAGAGAATATGGACTATCAAACCAATTGTGTGATTGGATTGAAGAGTTCCTAGATAACAGAACGCAGCATGTCATTCTCAATGGACATTTCAGGGGTGCCACAGGGGAGTGTCGTAGGACCGATGCTATTCACAATACACGTAAATGACCTTGTGTGTAGAATCGGACGTTCACTGAGGCTTTTTGCAGATTATGCTGTAGTAAATCGAGAGGTTGTAACAATGGAAAATTGTACTGAAATTCAGGAATATCTGCAACGAATTGAAGCACTGTGCGGGGAATGGCAATTGAATCTCAATGTAGACAAGTGTAATGTGCTGCGAAAACATAGAAAGCAAGATCCATTGTCATTTAGCTACAATACAGCAGGTCAGCAACTGGAAGCAGTTAATTCCATAAGTTATCTGGGATTAGGCATTAGGAGTGATTTAAAATAGAATGATCATATAAAGTTGATCGTCGGTAAAGCAGATGCCAGACTGAGATTCATTGGAAGAATCCTAAGGAAATGCAATCCGAAAACAAAGGAAGTAGATTACAGTACACTTGTCTGCACACTGCTTGAATATTTTTCACCAGTGTGGGATCCGTACCAGATATGGTTGATAGAAGAGATAGAGAAGATCCAACGGAGAGCTGCGCGTTTCGTTACGGTATCATTTAGTAATCGTGAAAGCGTACGGAGATGATAGATAAACTCCCGTGGAAGACTCTGCAGGAGAGACGCTCAGTAGCTCGGTGCGGGATTTTGTTGAAATTTCGAGAACATACCTTCACCGAGGAGTCAAGCAGTATATGGCTCCCTCCTACGTATATCTCGCGAAGAGACCATGAGGATAAAATCAGAGAGATTAGAGCCCACACAAAGGCATACCAATAATCTTTCTTTCCACGAACAATACGAGGCTGGAATAGAAGGGAGAACCTATAGAGGTACTCAAGGTACCCTCCGCCACTCACCGTCAGGTGGCTTGCGGAGTATGGATGTAGATGTAGATGTAGATACAGACGTCATCTTTCGGATGTAGAAACACGCCTACCTGCTTTTGTCGCAAAACTCTTTTTTGGTGTTGCGATTTTTTCTCGTCGGTGTAATAGAGAAAAGTACGTACGATTGTTTCTATGTATGTATGTTGCACATCTCTTAAACCCCTGGACCGATTTCAACCAAACTTCGTACACTTACGATAGAGAAAAGTACGTACGGTTGTTTCTATGTATGTATGTTGCACATCTCCTAAACCCCTGGACCGATTTCAACCAAACTTCGTACACTTACGACCTACTGCCTGCAAAGAATCGTTGTGCGGTGAAGAACCTTACCTGCCAAAAGCATGGGGGAGAAAAACCAGGGTAAACCGCGAAGCACCAAAAGCCCAGATTTTATTCATCCAATGGCTTGGGAATTGGAGCACCCATTTCTTTGAGAATAAGAGAACTTAGTGACTTGAAACACACTTAACACACAATTTTAAACCTCTACGAAACTTTTTTTCAGTGATAACCTCCACAAAATGATGAAAGGAAAAGATTTATGGCTTACTACATTTTCGCTGTGCATACAGAAAACTGACGCATCTGGCATGACGTTTTAACTCATTACTGTATTCAAGGCATATTTCATCACTGTTTGCTAAAGTAATTGAAAAGGCTTTGTTGTTGTTGTTGTTGCGGTCTTCAGTGCTGAAACTGGTTTGATGCAGCTCTCCACGCTACTCTATCCTGTGCAAGCTTCTTCATCTCCCAGTACCTACTGCAGCCTACATCCTTCTGAATCTGCGTAGTGTATTCATCTCTTGATCTCCCTCTACGATTTTTACCCTCCACGCTGCCTCCAATACTAAATTGGTGAGCCCTCGATGTCTCAGAACATGTCCTACCAACCGATCCCTTCTTCTAGTCAAGGTGTGCCACAAGCTCCTCTTCTCCCCAGTATTATTCACAACCTCCTCATTAGTTATATGATGTAAGGTGTCAGGCAAATCCAACACCTTCCATGAAAACCCTGACATGATAAGCAAATCCAGTAGTATATCATATAGCTCCGAATAAATCGTGACATTAAATTAACCAAAGTAATACGAGTAACGAGTGAGCAAATGGAATACCACAGACTAACACAAGAATACCTAAATGCATGTCGTACCTTCCCACCGTGAGGCAGACGCAGTTCCGAGGGGAGAAACGAGGACAGAAGCCGAGAGCAGAACCGTGTTAAGCTAGAAGGCCCTACGATAAGGGGCGGACTGGACACCCACGTCGCTAGCCTACCGCTAAGTCTACCACCCGCACGTTTTAGCGTGAGGCTTTTTCGCGTCTCTGTTACGTCAAGGACCACCCCCCAGCCCATGTTAAAAGCTCGAGCCCTCCAGAAAAACAGTATAGATCTTACGATAACACAAGAAGGGCCACTACCACCCGCAAGTTTTAGCGTGAGACTTTTTCGTGTCTCAGGTACGTCAAGGACCACCCCCTATCCCATGTTAAAAGATAGAGCCCTTCAGAAGAACAGTATAGATCTTACAATAACGCTAAAAGGACCACACCACACGCACGTTTTAGCGTGAGACTTTTTAGCGTCTCTGTTACGTTGCAAACCTTAAAAACATTGCCCCACCACGAAAAGTATAACGTTTCTCATCGGATAGACAGAATTTTTGTAGGCGGAGCTTAAGGTTAACATTGAGACCCTGATTGGTCAGATTAAAACACAGCCAGATAGGTTTTTTTTAAACCAACTTCGGTGGAATTGTAGTAAGGAGAAGTTCTAGGAGAGTTAGTTCCGAGACGGCGAGCTGGATGGCTGCTGCGCCGGCCGCTGTCGCCCTGACGCTGCCTAAACACCGACAAGGTAATGAACGCACGCGATACCGCATTTTTGAGCGCATAAGGCTTCACTCAGAACTGCAGAAGACTCATCTGTTACCCCCTCTTTTTGCGTAATACTAGTGTCGATCGTTAATTAAAACTCATGGTGTTCACATCTGCCACTTGACGTAAAGATCTGAAACGCGATGATTTTTCTATTTTATAGTTACTGAGAAGCCACATCAGCCACTGTAATTTACGACAGGTTAGATAAGTAATAAAAGATAATTGAGGGTCACTGTAGACCATTTTGATAGTTTTCTCTTTTGTGAAACTTAAATTAAACCTAGATGATAGACGTGATATGGCATAGGTCATCCTTCGATCGATTGTAGAACTTGGAAACCCACTCAGGGAATATTCGTTCACATTTTTGTTGAACGCAGTTGGTTTTTACCATCCTGTACTAAAACATTTCCTTTTATCAATAGTGCAATTTATAAACGATGTTTTGTGAGTAGAATAAAATTTCCAATGGTAAACTTAACTGCTTTTTCGACGTTATTTTACCAGCTAACTAAAAATAGAAAAGCCTTGAACCCTTTCCACTAAATTTAGTTAGTATTAAGATTCTTTTACAGGGAGTGCAGTGGAGCTGACGCTGAAATCATTTAGTATTTGGTTATATCATCGCTAGTCTCACTGAACTCTTCTGAATTCTACATGTCATGTGTGGTCTGGCGTCTCCTTACCAGCAACAGGTCCCAGGTTCAGACTAGTTAATTCCCTAAAAAACACGCTCAGAGCGTCGTTGCGCGAAAGTGGTAGGGAGACACGATATAGTACCACCATGAATGTTTAGAATGATGTACCCATCTAATCTTCAGCATTCTTCTGTAGCACCACATTTGGAAAGCTTCTATTCTCTTCTTGTCTAAACTATTTATCGTCCATGTTTCACTTCCATACATGGCTACACTCCATACAAATACTTTCAGAAACGACTTCCTGACTTTTAAATCTATACTCGATGTTAACAAATTTTTCTTCTTCAGAAACGCTTTCCTTGCTCTTGCCATTATACATTTTATATCCTCTCTACTTCGACTATCATCAGTTATTTTGCTTCCCAAATGGCAAAACTCCTTTACTACTTTATGTGTCTCATTTCCTAATGTGATTCCCGCAGCATCACCCGACTTAATTCGACTACATTCCATTATCCTCGTTTTGCTTCTGTTGATGTTCATGTTATATACTCGTTTTAAGACACTGTCCATTCCGTTCAACTGCTCTTCCAAGTCCTTTGCTGTCCCTGACAGAATTACAATGTCATCAGCGAACCTTAAAGTTTTTATTTCTTCTCCATCGATTTTAACACCTACTCCGAAGTTTTCTTTTGTTTCCTTTATTGCTTGTTCAATATACAGACTGAACAACATCGGGGATAAGCTACAACCCTGTCTCACTCCCTTCCCAACCACTGCTTCCCTCTCATACCCCTCGACTCTTATAACTGCCATCTGCTTTCTGTACAAATTGTAAATAGCATTTCGCTCCCTGTATGTTACCCCTGCCACTTTCAGAATTCGAAAGAGAGTATTCCAATCAACATTTTCAAAAGCTTTGTCTAAGTCTACAAATGCTAGAAATGTAGGTTTGCCTTTCCTTAATCTTACTTCTAAGGTAAGTCGTAGGGTGAGTATTGCCTCACGTGTTCCAACATTTCTACGGAATCCAAACTGATCTTCCCCGAGGTCGGCTTCTACTAGTTTTTCCATTCGTCTGTAAGGGATCCGCGTTAGTATTTTGCAGCTGTGACTTATTAAACTGATAGTTCGTTAATTTTCACATCTGTCAACACCTGCTTTCTTTGGGATTGGAATTATTACATTCTTCTTGAAGTCTGAGGGTATTTCACCTGTCTCATACATCTTGCTCACCAGATGGTAGAGTTTTGTCAGTACTGGCTCTCCCGAAGCTGTCAGTGGTTCTAATGGAATGTTGTCTACTCCGGGGGCCTTGTTTCGACTCAGGTCTTTTAGTGCTCTGTGAAACTCCCATTTCATTTTCATCTACATCCTCTTCCATTTCCATAATATTGTCCTCAAGTACGTCGCCCTTGTGTAGACCCTCTATATAGTCCTTCCACCTTTCTGCTTTCTCTTTTTTGCTTCGAACTGGGTTTCCATCATAGCTCTCGATATTCATACAAGTGGTTCTCCTTTCTCCAAAATTTTTCTGCAAGCAGTGTCTATTTTACCCCTAGTGAGATAAGCCTCTACATCCTTACATTTGTTTTCTAGCCATCACTGCTTAGCCATTTTGCATTTCCTGTCGATCTCATTTTTGAGACGTTTGTATTCCGTTTTGCCTGCTTCATTTACTGCATTTTTATATTTTCTCCTTTCATCATTTTAATTCAATGTTTCTTCTGTTACCCAAGGTTTTACACTAGCCCTTGTCTTTTTACTTGTTTGATCCTCTGCTGCCTTCACTATTTTATCTGTCAAAGCTACCCATTCTTCTTCTACTGTATTTCTTTCTCCCATTCCTGTCAATTGTTCCCTTATGCTCTCCCTGAAACTCTGTACAACCTCTGGTTCTTTCAGTTTATCCAGGTCCTATCTCCTTAAATTCCCACCTTTTTGCAGTTGCTGTGTATGTAAGGATAATTGATCATTTTATTTCACATAATTTCCTATCAAATGTACAGTTCAGTTTTAGAAGTGGTTTAACGACTGAAAATGGTATTTTCTTTTTTCTCTGTGAGGTTCCGGATGGTTAAACAAAAGGTTTCGAACGCTTTTTTTATGTACCTAAGGAATTTGATTGTGTTGATCACAAAATATTGCTACAGAAGTTGGACCATTATGGAATAGGTGGATGCCGGCCGATGTGGCCAAGGGGTTCTAGGCGCTTCAGTCTGGATCACGCGACCGCTACCGTCGCAGGTTCGAATCCTGCTTCGGGAATGGATGTGTGTGATGTCCTTAGGTTAGTCAGGTTTAAGTAGTTCTAAGTCTAGAGGACTGATGACCTCAGATGTTAAGTCCCATAGTGCTCAGAGCCATTTGAAGCACTTTTTGTTTTGTTTTGAATAGTTGGAGTAGCTCACTACTGGTTCACCTCTTACTTTAACAACACACAGGAAAAGGTTATTACAGTGTTTAGAATGGCTATGGTATGGGGTCTGAATGGAGCACAGTTAAATGGGGGGGGGGGGGGGGAGTGCCCCAGGGATCAGTGCTGGGGCCAGTCCTGCCCCTTTCTTATGTAAATGATGTGCCCTCTAGTATTACAGGTGAGTCTAAAATATTTCTGTTTGCTGATGATACAATCTTGGTAGTAAAGGATGTTGTGTGCAACTTTGGCACTGTATAAAATAGTGCAGTTGATGGCTTGTAGAATATAATTTAATGCTGAATCACAGTAAGACTCATTTTTCATAGTTTCTGACACACAATTCAACAAAACCTGACGTTATAATTTCACAGAATGGGCATATGATTAGTGAAACTAAACTGTTCAAATTTCTAGGTGTGAAGATAGATAGTAAACTGTCGTAGAAAGCCCCCGTTCAGGATCTTGTTCAAAGACTTAATGCTGCCATTTTTACTATCTGATGTAAGTGACAGTTCTATAAGAAAAGTAGTGTACTTTATTTATTATCATTCACCTATGACGTATGGTATTATAGTTTGCACTAATTCTTCCCCTTCTCAAGTCATATTTTTGGCTGAGAAACGGGCGGTTCGAGCCATAAGTGGTGTAAGTTCTCGAATCTCTTGTCGATCTTGTTCATTTTTTGGGTATTTGACATTGACCTCTCAATGTACATATTCTTTACTGTCGGTTATTGTTAAGAGTATCAGCTTATTCCCAAGAATTAGCAGCTTTGACTCAGTTTATACTATGGAGAGATCCTATCTGCATTTGAATCGCACTTGCTTGACTTTTCTGCAGAAACGTGTGTAGCATGATCCCGCATCCATTTTCAATAAGCTACTACAGGAATTCAAAAATCTTAGCAGCAATAAACGCGCTTTCAAATTGGAACTGAAGTTTCCTCATAGATCAGTCCTTCCATTCTGTCGAGGAGCTCCTAGAAAAATGAAGCTGATTCCTGTGTGATATGGCTGACTGTATTTACATAAACTTCTGGCTTGTCTTTTTTTGGGTTCATGAAGAATTTATTTTATATGTTATTTCTGTCTTGTTGTTATTTCATGTACTTACACGTTCCATGACCTTGGAGAGTTGCTCCTAAATTTGCTCCTACGGAACTACACATGTGTAATGAGAAAATAAACAGTGTTCACGTGTGTCTCTGAAAGTGCCAGCGAAGGTATGTCATTGTGCTGCACATAGCTTATGAGATGGGAAGTCATAAACAGTGAGCTACTTGAAAAACTTAGTACGTATGTTATGTGAACCGAAGGTGGAGAGGGTCGAAAGGAAAGTAAAGGATAGGAGAGGAATGGAACTCGTGATGTCACCTGCATCGTGACTTTATGCAGAGTGACAAAAGTGTACCGGAGAAGTATTCGAACCCAGGAAGTTCTGCTAAGTACGCAGCTGGGTTAACCACTGTGCCACCCATCACATTTTTTATCGCCATTTTGCGGACTAAGTCTTTTCTCCCCTCGGTCTACCCACATTCACACCTAGCACCGTCTGACCGCTGTCCTCGCCCATATCCTCCATGCTCGCTACTTTGAGATTCCCGCTGGAGGTCGAAATTGGTTGTGCATTTGCACTGAAGATGGTGGATTCATCGCCCACTGAGGCGACTCTGTTACACTGAGAGGGAACAGTCTGTTCCATCTCATTACAATTAGGTTTTTTATTGCATTATATTCAATGCACTTGCAACATTTTTTTTTAGTTGAAATAGTGTGATATCTCGAGTCAAGAGGTGGACTACCTGTTTATTTAATTCAATTCATAATTACATAAATGCACTTCCTTTCTCTAATCCCACTAAGTGCCTTTGGTTGATTAAGTTTGAGGTTTGTATTAAGAGTTCTTCTGCTGGTAGTGCCAAGGCAGAGATGTGGTCACCCTCTAGGTCGGTCAGTGACAACCTAAGCCTGGATGATGCACCTGTTTGCCAGGAGGTAGTCCGGGGTTGGTAACAGGTCCCCTTCTCCTCCATGTAAGGGAACGGCCGTTGAGAGCCGCCATGATAGTCACTCCTGGTGTAGCGGCTGAACTGAGCGGACGGAATCAAGGGCGATCTCCGTCTTTGCCGCCAATTTCACCGTGGGATGAGGTATTGTGTTACTAATCCGCTCTCAAAAAATGGCTCTGAGCACTATGGGACTTAACGTCTGTGGTCATCAATCCCCTAGCACTTAGAACTACTTAAACCTAACTAACCTAAGGACTTCACACACATCCATTCCCGAGGCAGGATTCGAACCTGCGACCGTAGCAGTCCCGCGGTTCCGGACTGCGCGCCTAGAACCACTAGACCACCGCGGCCGGCTAATCCACTCTTTTTCAGGATTGAAATAACGTGTCGTTACGGCCATTCATTCATTTTTTGAGAAATTTTGCCTTTGCAATTAAAGTTTTCAGTTAGGGTTTCTTTTTCAGAGGCGAGCACGGGAGCTCGCGTTATCCATTTATAGTGCTGCAATCACTTGGTGCCTTCAGCACACGAGAGCAACAATAGCTCTAAAAAAATTGTATACTTTCACTTTTAGAAGCAGTATTTTTTTTTCAAATTTACTGTAACCTGGGGCTTCACCCCTCCTAGTTAACACATTGTCGTAAAGGCTGATGAGTAATTTGGATGACGATTCCGTCTGAAACCTGGTACGAGATGCATGTGTGACATACTACAGGTTCTAAGCTTGTGACGCAAAATTTTTCTAGGCTATCTCATAAATTTTGTTCACGGTTCCTTTGTAACCCCCATTTGCAAGCAGCACGTCCTAACTACTTTGATAAAGAATAGGTTGAGCGTGCGACTGATGGTATAATATGGAAAGCAAGAACGAACAGAGGGGTGAGTACAAAGAAATCAGCTGTTGGTATCGGTGGTCCCGAATTGCACTACCAGCGAGGTACCAGTTCGTTCTTGGAAATTAGTTAAGGTGAGGATGTTTATGTGTACTGTTAATTGATTATTTGCGTGTGCCGTATTTCACAGGATGTTTTATTTTTTAAGAATTTGCTTTCTTTTGTGAAGATGTTTCGGTCTGCTATGTTTCCCCGTTTTTCCGTCAAAGAGAATTTTTGTTATTCGGTCCAAGTAGTAATCTTGGGTGCGAATTTCGATCACTGTCCTAGCAGACGGACCACAAGGGCAGCAACGTAGTCCCATCCTCTTTCCCAGTGCTTAAGTAGAAATGAGATGCTTGTTAGTTTAAACACCTTCAGTGCGAGACAAAACTATAAGATATTTGACTTGACTTTGTTTGCGGCAATTATTAAATTTTTAAAGTTTTGGGGAATATAGATAATAAATGTCATATTAAGTTTGTAAAATTTCTGGGATCTACACAAAAAATGACCTATAAACTGGATGTCATGGATTTAGTCGTCATTACAAACCCCAGTCCTGTGTCAAGAGCAATGTCATGAATTTAATGATCATTACAAACCCCAGTCCTGTGAAGAGAGCAACGTTACCAACAAAGTGGTGTCCTTATAGATCATGATAGAGCGTGACCTTTACTGAGTTGCCCACTTGGTTGTTTGAGCTCTCCCCCGCGTTATCCGTTGCGCAATATTAACAAAATAATCATCAGATCATTTAACTAAACGTCGGACCGGGCCCATAAATTCAATCCTTCCGAGCAATGTATCAAGCGGGCAAGCACGTATCAATGAGGTGACTTGGCCACACGCACGTCCGGCACGCTCTAGCATAGGTAGAAGGAAACAGAGGAAGAGAGATACAAAAAGGTAACGATGCACGATGCATAACTAAACAAAAGGAACCTTTCAACACGAATGCACGATGTCTGTTCTTTCGGACAGATTCACATATCCATATAATTGGTACACATGTACTTGCTGTCTCGAAATAAATACTGTGAGGCTAAGGACCAGAAACCTGCTATCGGGGTGGGGTGATAATGTGGCGATAGAAGGTTGGAGGAAGAGGGGCAGTCCAAGAGAGGGAAGGAGAACCGAGAGAAGATGGACAGAGAGTGGGGGAGGGGCAAATGGACAAGTAAGGGGATGAGGAGGAGGTGGACAGAGAGATGCTCGAAGAGGGGATGGACAGAGGACGGAAAGAGGAGGAGAAGGCAGAGAGAGGGGCAGAAGAGAAAATGTACAGAGAGTGAGGGATGGAGGAGATGGACAGAGAGAGGGAGTAGCAGGAGAAGGACGGAGAGAAGGGACTGTATTCAAACATTATGAATCACCTCGAAGGGAATGATCTATTGATACGTAATCAGCATGGTTTCAGAAAACATCGTTCTTGTGCAATGCAGCTAGCTCTATATTCGCAAGATATAATGGCCGAGTTATCGACAAGGGATCTCAAGTTGATTCCGTATTTGTAGATTTCCGGAAAGCTTTTGGCACCGTTCCTCATAAGCGACTTCTAATCAAGCTGCGGGCCTATGCGTATCGTCTCAGTTGTGCGACTGGATTCGCAGTTCGTAGTAACAGACGGTAAATCATCGACTAAAACTGAATTGATAGTAGGTGTTCCCCAGGGAAGCGTCCTGGGACCTCTGCTCTTCCTGATCTATATAAATGACCTGGGTGACAATCTGAGCAGTTCTCTTAGGTTGTTCGCAGATGAGGCTGTAATTTACCGTCTAGTAAGGTCATCCGAAGATCAGTATCAGTTGCAATGCGATTTAGAAAAGATTGCTGTATGGTGTGTCAGGTGGCAGTTGACGCTAAATAACGAAAAGTGTGAGGTGATCCACATGAGTTCAAAAAGAAATCCGTTGGAATCCGATTACTCGATAAATAGTACAATTCTCGAGGCTGTCAATTCAGCTAAGTACAACTAAGTACCTGGGTGTTAAAATTACGAACAACGTCAGTTGGAAAGACCACATAGATAATATTGTGGGAAAGGCGAGCCAAAGGTTGCGTTTCATTGGCAGGACACTTAGAAGATGCAACAAGTCCACTAAAGAGACAGCTTACACTACAGTCGTTCGTCCTCTGTTAGAATATTGCTGCGCGGTGTGGGATCCTTACAAGGTGGTATTGACGGAGGACATCGAAAGGGTGCAAAAGAGGGCAGCTCGTTTTGTATTATCACGTAATAGGGGAGAAGTGTGGCAGATATGATACACGAGTTGGGATGGAAGTGATTAAAGCTAAGACGTTTTTCGTCGCGGCGAGATCTATTTACGAAATTTCAGTCACCAACATTCTCTTCCGAATGTGAAAATATTTTGTTGAGCCCAACCTACATAGGTAGTAATATCATCAAAATAAAATAAGAGAAATCAGAGCTCGGACAGAAAGGTTTAGGTGTTCGTTTTTCCCGCACGCTGTTCGGGAGTGGAATGGTACAGAGATAGTATGATTGTGGTTCGATGAACCCTCTGCCAAGCACTTAATTGTGAATTGCACAGTAGACATGTAGATGTAGATGTAGGGAGGGCCGATAAGGAGGAGGAAGGAGATGGACTAATAGAATTGGAATAATTAGCGAATGTGAAATAAAAGACATGCCTGTAAAACGTTATTACCAATACAGTGTTAGTTAACTGGCTATAAAGACTTGCCACAGTGATATTCGTGACACTGTGGACTCAGGGGAGCACACAAAATGACGTAAACCTGGTTGAGTTGCCTCTGTTTATGGATGACGTACGGGTATTAGAGTGCTTAGTCCTACGGTCGAACGCCCCGTTTACGTTACAAGGGGGTGTAGCGTGTGGCTGACTCGCCTGCCACTGGGGGTATGACGTGATGCATTTATCAGGGACTGCCGCACCGCCGCAGTCGGGTGCCGCGTCGGCTTTGGGAGCGCGAGGTCTGCTTTAAGGCGGCCACGCGGCCTGCTGCCGGCGGCGGCAGGTAACCTGTAACCCCCAGCGGGTGCGGGTGGGGCTATTCACCGGCGAGTGCGCCCGTGCGGCCGACAGCTCTGCTAATCAAATCGCTCTCCGCCGGCGGAACTTGCGCACCAGCTGCCGCCCACGCGCTGCCTTAAAGCGAGGGTGCCATGCCAGCGGCAACTGTACGGCTTCCCTGCCATTTGCCTTCTCGGAAGTCCTGCTAAAGACAACTTTAGAGGTGCGAAAGACAATCCCTCACGCACACAGCATTCCACTCTGTAGAGTCGTAACACGTTAAGGTAGTGTGACAGCAAGTTTCTGTTTACATCGCGGTCTTACAATACCTGTGTCCGGGTTTGCACTTCCAAGTACACTGGCCATTAAAATTGCTACACCAAGAAGAAATGCAGACGATAAAAGTTTATTCATTTGACAAATATATTACACTAGAACTGATATGTGATTACATTTTCACGCAATTTCGGTGCATAGACCCTGAGAAATCGGTACCCAACACAACCACCTCAGGCAGTAGTAACGGCCTTTATACGCCTGGGCATTGAGTCAAACAAAGCTTGGGTGGCGTGTACAGGTACAGCTACCCATGCAGCTTCAACACGATACCACAGTTCATCAAGAGTAGTGATCGGCGTATTGTGACGAGCCAGTTGCTCGGCCACCATTGACCAGACGTTTTCAGTTGGTGAGAGGTCTGTGCTGGCCATGGCAGCAGTAGAATATTTCCCGTATCCAGAAAGGCCCGTACAGGACCTGCAACATGCGATCGTGCATTATCCTGCTGAAATGTAGGGTTTCGCAGGGATCGAATGAAGAGTAGAGCCACTGGTCGCAACACATCTGAAATGTAACGTCCACTGTTCAAAGTGCCGACAATGCGAACAATAGGTTATCCAGACATGTAACCAATGGCACCCCATACCATCACGCTGGGTGATACGCCAGTATGGCGATGACGAATATACGCTTCCAATGTGCGTTCACCCCGATCTCGCCAAACACGGATGCGACCATCATGATGCTGTAAACAGAACCTGGATTCATCCGAAAAAATGACGTTTTGCCATTCGTGCACCCAGGTTCGTCGTTGAGTACTCCATCGCAGGCGCTCCTGTCTATGATACAGCGTCAAGGGTATCCGCAGCCGTGATCTCCAAGCTGATAGGCCATGCTGCTGCAAACGTCGTCGAACTGTTCGTGCAGGATGATTGTTGTCTTGCAAACGTCCCCATCTGTTGACTCAGGGATCGAGGCGTGGCTACACGACCCGTTGCAGCCATGCGGATAAGATGCCTGTCATGTCGACTACTAGTGATACGAGGCCGTTGGGATCCATCACGGCGTTCCGTATTACCCTTCTGAACCCATCGATTCCATATTCTGCTAACAGTCATTGGATCTCGACCAACGCGAGCAGCAATGTCGCGATATGATAAACCGCAATCGCTATAGGCTACAACCCGACCTTTATCAAAGTCGGAAACGTGATGGTGCGCATTTCTCCTCCTTACACGAGGTATCACAACAACATTTCACCAGGCAACGCCGGTCAACTGCTGTTTGTGTATGAGAAACCGGTTGGAAACTTTCCTCATGTCAGCACGTTGTAGTTGTCGCCACCGGCGCCAACCTTGTGTGAATGCTCTGAAAAGCTGATCATTTGTATATGACAGCATCTTCTTCCTGTCGGTTAAATTTCGCGTCTGTAGCACAGTATCTTCGTAGTGTAGCAATTTCAATGGCCAGTAGTGTATCATGACGAATCTACTCATGGCTCGTTCATGTCTCGGTCTTCCCCCACTGAGTCGCATCCAAGAACCAATTCTTCTGTCCATCTACCACTAACCGGTATAGGTGCATCCCACCCTTCAAGAATGTTGCAGAAACTCGTGAGATCATCAGCTACAGCTTACAGACTTTTGCAATGATATCGGTATAGTCTACGGCGCAGTAATGTTCACCGGCAATCTTGAACAGCACTCTTGAAACAAAATTGATGTCCACCACACTAATACTGTCCGTATCATTTCGAGAACAGTCAGGTCTATTACAACCATTTGACCGCCTTTCCTCAGATCTGGGAAGGAAAGAAAGCCTTGATCAGGGTACACAACGGGATACAAAGATCCAAGCAAACCCTGGACTACGGCGCATTCTTACATGCCTGATCTCAGAATCTACAGACATTCAGCACATAGCCGGCAGGAGTGACCGGGCGGTTTTAGGCGCTTCAATCTGGAACTGCGCGACCGCTAGGGTCGCAGGTTCGAATCCTGCCTCGGGCATGGATGTGTGTGATGTCCTTAGGTTAGTTAGGTTTAAGTAGTAATAAATTCTAGGGGACTGATGACCTCAGATGTCAAGTCCTATAGTGCTCAGTGCAATTTGAACCATTTTTTCAACACATACCCCTCTTGTACTTGCGAACAGTCTCTGTGTGGTTACCAATTCCTCGATGAGAGAACGGCTCCAAAATGCCTCATTAACTTGGCAGTTATTACGTTGTATTACTGAGAGAGCGCCTGGGCTTCATCAGACACATAAAATACGGTCAATGGACTGAGAACAGGGCATGGAAGGTGTAGAAATTCAGTTTTGAAATAGGGAATGCTGTCCTCATTGTCATACGACTGCGACCGACCAAGAAAGACTATCCATCGCTTCAGGAAAGATTGCAGAGCCACAGCAGATACAGTCTTCATCAAATATACACGACAGGATGTTTACTTCTGAATAAGCATTAAGTTTCTAGAAATAAAGAGGTGTAAGTCAGTATCAAAATGTACTTAGATGCTCAACGTTAAACAAATAAAGCACACACACTTTACTTCCGTTACAACGAAGACAACGTCCTACACAGGTAGCTCGTTGCTTGATCCGTCGTTCGCTTTCCTACCTCTCCTTGTACCTTCCATCGTGCGTTTCATCATGGATGACTGAGAAAACTATTGAATAATATGGCTCTCAAAGACCATGTCTCACTGCCATAAGTCAGAACTTGAAATTAACACTCATTGGAATCTTCCTTTTTTGAAGAGATTAGATATTCCTCTCGAAAACCAAATATACATATATTTCCATTCAGCATACGAAGACAAGGAATGGCTACACTAACAGAATAAATACTCACTGATAAGACAAAACATTATGATGTTTAATGCTGCCCGGTGGCGTTGCGGCACGTGAAGCTGTAACTTAAGTACGTAACCATAGCAGAAACGTATGCGGGATTACACTAGGTAAGATGTGGGCTGAAAATGGAGAAATCCATAGAGATAAGCGACTTTGACAAGAGGCAGGTTATTATTATGCAGAGCCTGTAAACGAGTCTCTCGAAAACGACGAAGTTAGTGGAATGTTCACGTGCTACTGTTGTGAGCATCTATGGGAAGAGGTAGGACAGTGAAACTATCACTTGGCGCTAAATGGTTGGACGCCCTTCGACTCTACACAGAAAGTGGGATTCGGGGGCTTGTCTGCTTTGCAAATGGTGATCTGTGGTATCTGTGCCGAAAAAAAATGGTTCAAATGGCTCTGAGCACTGTAGGTCTTAACTTCTCAGGTCATCAGTACCCTATAACTTACTACTACTTAAACCTAACCAACCTAAGGACATTACACATATCCATGCCCGAGGCAGGATTCGAAACTGCGACGGTAGCGCACGCGCGGGTTCAGACTGTAGCGCCTAGAACCGCTCGGCCACTCCGGCCGGCTCGAAAGAGCACAATGCTGCTGCACGCACAAGTGTTTCGGAGCACACCGTTCCTCGCATATTGTTAAACATAGAGCTCACATGTTAACGCAAAAATGTAGTCAGTTACGATCGCAGCAGGCACGGGACCATCGATATTTGTCCGTCGATCAACGGAAACGTGTCGGTTCTTCGGGTGAATCTCCTTTTTGCTACACTAGGTCGATGGTCGTCTGCACAAGCTCAGTCACCGAGTTGAACGGCGGCTCGATACGTGCAGCGCGCCACTGATGCAGGCTGATGTGAGCAGTATTAATCTATGGAAGACATTCTGCTGCCCTTGCATCGGACCTGAGGCAGTAATCGAAGGTACGCTAACAGCTGCGAACCAAGTCCATTCCTTCATGCTAGATGTCTTGCACGACGGCAATGTCATCTTTCAACAAAATAACTGTCCGTGTCTCGGAGCCAGAACCGTGCTATAGTGGTTTGAGGAACATTACAGTAAACTCACGTCGATGCCTCGCCACCAAATTCGCCTGATGTATATCCTATGGAACTCACATGGGTCGCTGTCGGGTGCCATCAACACGTATGCAATTCAGCGGCACGATATTTAGGTGAATTACGTGACCTGTGGGAAGAGACCTAATGGCACATACCTCCACAAACCTACCAACATACTGTTCCACCCCTGATACGCAGAATCAGTGATGCATTTGGTTTCAAAGACGGACAAACAAGCTAGTAACGAGGTGGTCATAATGTTTCGGCTCATCAGTGCGTGTTTTACATACTGATCTGCGGGCTCCATGGCGGTATTATAGGAACACTGTCTAGTTCCACGAAAGAATCTGGTTCTGGTGAAGTTCATGCACTGAGGCCGCTGGTAAATGACATTACGGTGCATACACAGAGGCGGAACCCTATTACGCTTCTCGAGTAAGTGACCCGCCCGTTCACAAACGCGTCTGCCGCTCCACTGACGGAATTACTTCTGCGAGGTGGCTGATTGCAAAATCCTATTAGCGCAAGCTGGGCTTCATTGTGAGATGCGTGTCGCCTCATTTGCTTTGCACAGCGTTCCCTGGCTCTTTAGATACTGTGAACATTTCACTCCTCTCAGCTTTCATCGTAAATTTCTCTCGCGCATGACTAAATCGGCGAGCTTCTCACAAAATCGTAGCAATTATGTCTAAGCTTTGCATTCCACTGCAACGTAAACTGTTGCATATCTGCATTGAAAGCGCTTAATTCTGAGACTGCAGTATTCGCTCACTGATTTACTGCAATTTCGTCATTTCTAGCGTTTAACGCCGAATTTGCTACCTCCAGCCCTGTCGGCGACCTTTTTCCCATGGCCACGTTCAATGTTCACAGTACATTACCTTCCTCTGTAGCTGCCACGAGGTGTCCCGACTATCACGGCCTTTTGATAACCACTGGTCGAATAACCCAGATTAACATCATTCGTTGTCCACTTCGACGAACAATCAATTGGTAACGGTCTTTATTTCAGAATATACTGAAAATAAGGGGCATTGTCAATTTTGGTGTCATCATCGCCCACAACTTCCATCGGTCCTATCAAAGTCACCTGGAACTTCGCTGCAATTATTGCCATCAGTTAAGGAGTTATCATCGCCCTCAACTTCCATCCACCCTATCAAAATCACTTGGAACTTCACTGCAATTATTGTCATCAATTGTCTCTCGTATTACCATGCGAAACCTTATTCCTCATAAAATAGCTGCCAGCAGATCAGACATGCATTCAGTACTACGCTGACGGAAAAAATAACAATAACAATTAATGTAGAGTAATGAAATTTCAGGAATACAATTATCTAGGTAATATATTTAAATGATTGACATTGCAAAGATAAGAGATTAATGAAACCACGAGATAAGCCGTTGTAAATGTGAACCAATGTAATCGACAGAAAGTTGAATGCCAGCACGCAGATGTGCAATCATTTTGTTGTACAGGTGCCAGACGTTAGTTTGTGGGGTACCGTTGTATGACTGTGGCAGTCGGTACTGGGATTGTTGATTCTGGATGTGGCTGGAGTTTTCGTCTGATGATGTCCCGTATGTGCTCGAACGGAGACAAATCTAGTGCTCGAGCTGGCCAAGGGGACATGTACACACTTCGCACAGCATGTTGGGTTACAGCAGTGGTGTTTGGACGAGCGTTATCCTTTGGACAGCACGCTTTGAAATGCTGTTCATGAAAGGCAACACAACAGGTCGATACACCGGATCAAAGTTCAGTTTTGCAGTCAAGGTGTGTGGGATAAGCACAGAGTTCCCCTGCTGTCTTCTGAAATCGCATATCAGACCAAGACTCCATGGGATTCTGAGGACACTTTTGATATAAAATTGATATGCAAATTAATTAAATTAATTAATTAACTATCCACACCAGTGACTCACCCCCACCCCCAGATGATTCTGTGTGTTTTCCTCAACTGGCAACTGGGTGCCCCCCTCCCCGTGACCCACCCACACTATTGGTGGGAATTTCGAATTTTGGCGGGATTACATTGTCCCGGGCTGTGCTGACGTCCCACGCCATCTGCAACCCAGGAATTGGGGGGAAATTAAAAATGGCGATGCCCTCTCTGGGACCTGAGCCCCAGTCCTTCTGGACAGAAAACTCAGGTGCTCCTACAACATATGTAAACTATCCAGATGCAGGCCATAATTACACAACTACAGAAGGCAAACATGGTCTAGTGGAGCCAGCATGGTACCTCAATGTGTTCGGCTAGAGGATTAGCTGTCATATATATATATATATATATATATATATATATATATATATATATATATATATATACTCCTGTAAATGGAAAACAGAACACATTGACACCGGTGTGTCAGACCCACCATACTTGCTCCGGACACTGAGAGAGGGCTGTACAAGCAATGATCACACGCACGGCACAGCGGACACACCAGGAACCGCGGTGTTGGCCGTCGAATGGCGCTAGCTGCGCAGCATTTGTGCACCGCCGCCGTCAGTGTCTGCCAGTTTGCCGTGGCATACGGAGCTCCATCGCAGTCTTTAACACTGGTAGCATGCCGCGACAGCGTGGACGTGAACCGTATGTGCAGTTGACGGACTTTGAGCGAGGGCGTATAGTGGGCATGCGGGAGGCCGGGTGGACGTACCGCCGAATTGCTCAACACGTGGGGCGTGAGGTCTCCACAGTACATCGATGTTGTCGCCAGTGGTCGGCGGAAGGTGCACGTGCCCGTCGACCTGGGACCGGACCGCAGCGACGCACGGATGCACGCCAAGACCGTAGGATCCTACGCAGTGCCGTAGGGAACCGCACCGCCACTTCCCAGCAAATTAGGGACACTGTTGCTCCTGGGGTATCGGCGAGGACCATTCGCAACCGTCTCCATGAAGCTGGGCTACGGTCCCGCACACCGTTAGGCCGTCTTCCGCTCACGCCCCAACATCGTGCAGCCCGCCTCCAGTGGTGTCGCGACAGGCGTGAATGGAGGGACGAATAGAGACGTGTCGTCTTCAGCGATGAGAGTCGCTTCTGCCTTGGTGCCAATGATGGTCGTATGCGTGTTTGGCGCCGTGCAGGTGAGCGCCACAATCAGGACTGCATACGACCGAGGCACACAGGGCCAACACCCGGCATCATGGTGTGGGGAGCGATCTCCTACACTGGCCGTACACCTCTGGTGATCGTCGAGGGGACACTGAATAGTGCACGGTACATCCAAACCGTCATTGAACCCATCGTTCTACCATTCCTAGACCGGCAAGGGAACTTGCTGTTCCAACAGGACAATGCACGTCCGCATGTATCCCGTGCCACCCAACGTGCTCTAGAAGGTGTAAGTCAACTACCCTGGCCAGCAAGGTCTCCGGATCTGTCCCCCATTGAGCATGTTTGGGACTGGATGAAGCGTCGTCTCACACGGTCTGCACGTCCAGCACGAACGCTGGTCCAACTGAGGCGCCAGGTGGAAATGGCATGGCAAGCCGTTCCACAGGATTACATCCAGCACCTCTACGATCGTCGCCATGGGAGAATAGCAGCCTGCATTGCTGCGAAAGGTGTATATACACTGTACTAGTGCCGACATTGTGCATGCTCTGTTGCCTGTGTCTATGTGCCTGTGGTTCTGTCAGTGTGATCATGTGATGTATCTGACCCCAGGAATGTGTCAATAAAGTTTCCCCTTCCTGGGACAATGAATTCACGGTGTCCTTATTTCAATTTCCAGGAGTATATATATATATATATATATATATATATATATATATATATATATATATATATATATTAAAAAAAAAGAACTGTGAACGGATCAGCGATGAACTTGAACGGGTGCCGTGGGACGTCTGCCCCAAATAAATGCAACGAACAAAGACGAACAAAATGAGATTAATCAAAAAAGTGGGTAGCATCTCTTAACTTCCTCGGTCCTGGGTTCGAATCCAGCTTCTCCTTAAATTTTCGGTAATAACCAGCATTGGCGGCCAAAGACTACCGGTATAAGAAGTCACACTTATTCCGCCAATGGCCTTGTCAAGAGGTCCGAGGAGCGGACACAGGATCATGGCACTCTATTATCCTAGTGGTGGCAAACTGCCCCTAAAGTTAGGATGATCAGGAATGATCAACGGTATGAAGAAGTAGAAGGCAATGCAAACCACAGCATTAAAGACATGTGACCAGTAACAGAAAAACTGTAATGATGGTCTCTCCATTGGCAAAATATTCATGAACAGGCCCCCATTCGGATATCCAGGAGGGGAACTACCTAGGGGGAGGTGACCACGAGAAAAGGAATGAGTAATCAACGAAGGGACAATGTTCTACGAGTCAGGGTGCAGAATGTCAGAGACTTAAACTTGGTAGGGAAAACAGAAAATCTGAAAAGGGAAATGCAAAGGCTCAATCTAGATATAGTAGGCGTCAGGGAAGTGAAATGAAAAGAAAACAATGATTTCTGGTCAGATTAGTATAGGGTAGTATTAACAGCAACAGAAAATGGTATAACGGGAGTAGGATTATTTATGAACCGAAAGGTAGGGCAGAGAGTGTGTTACTGTGAACAGTTCAATGATAAGGTTGCTCTTATCAGAGCTGGCAGCAAACCAACACCAACAACTATTGTTTATCTATAAATGCCGACGTCGCAAGCTGATGACGATGAGATACAGAAAGTGTATGAGGATGTTAAAAGGGTAGTACAGTATGTAAAGGGAGATAAAAATCTAATAGTCATGGGGGATTGGAGTGGAGTTGCAGGGGCAGAGTCGAAGACAAGGTTACAGGAGATAATTAGTTTGGGACAAGGAATGAGAGACTAGAAAGACTAATCGAGTTCTGTTATAAATTTCAGCTAGTAATAACTAATACTCTGTTCAAGAATCACAGGAGTAAGAAGTATACTAGGAAAAGGCCAGATGATATGGGATGATTCCAATTAATTTACGTCATGGTCAGACGGAGATTCCGAAATCAGATTGTAAGGTATACCCAGGAGCAGATGTGGACTCAGACCACGATATATTAGTGATGAAGAGTAGGTTGAAGTTTAAGACATTAGTCATGAAGAATCAATACGCAAAGAAGTGAGATATGGAAGTACTAAGGAATGACGAGATACCCTTGAAGTTCCCAAGGCTACAGATACAGCAGTAAGGGAGAGCTCAGTAGGCAGTAAAGTTGAAGCGGAATGGACATCTCCAAAAAGTGTCATCACAGAAATTGGAAAGAAAAACATAGGTACAAAGAAGGTAACTACGAAGTAACCATGGGTAGCAGAAGATGTGCTTCACTTGATCGATGAAAGGAGGAAGTACAAGAATGTTCCGGTTAATTCAGGAATACAGAAATACAAGTCACTGAGGAATGAAATAAATAGGACGTGCAGGGAAGCTACGACGAAAGGGCTGCAGGAGAAATGTGAAGACATCGAAAAAGAAATGATTGTCGGAAGGACTGACTCAGCATAGAGGAAAATCAAAACAACCTTCGGTGACAGTAAAAGCAAGGGTCATATCAGTAAGAGTGCAACGCGAATTCCACTGTTAAATGAGGAGGAGAGAGCGGATAGGTGGAAAGATTACATTGAAAGCCTCTTTGAGGAGGGAGATTTGTCTGATGTGATAGAAGTGATACGTGGGGAGGCGCCAGCGCCAGTCGCTTTCTCCGTTCGATTTACCCGGATCGGTTGTTTCCCTCTGGCGTTGCTTATCTTTGCCTCGTTGGCCGGTGGTGGTGCTGATGGGGTGGCGGGCGGACTGGGTTTTGGCTTCGGAACGGCCGGTACGTGTCGCTGCTCAGAGAGTGAAATTTGTGTTTGCGTAGAGTTAGCTGGATTTGAGTGGTGTATGTGGCTCGGAGTGCGGAATCGGGCCTGTTATTGCAAGTTCTTGAGGCGTGACTCGGCCATGGTGTTCTACACAGGACTCTGAGCAATGTGTTATTCATTTTGGCTAGTGGAGTTGAACTATGTACCACGCAGCTGTCTATTGAAGAAGTAGACATTCAAGCTTTCTAGTTTTGCACTTGGGCATACCCGTGTTATCACTAGCTTCTACCTTTTCTTATGAGGGTCAATACTGTATTGGAACTGCGACGTACTGGTGTAATAATATTATGCTCTGTCTTATCGTTGCCCTTTTAAAACTAGTCTGTTTGTGCTGGGGCAATTTTATATATTTTGAAATTTGAGGTCTACAGTTAATTCTTTTAACCATTTTTAATTTGCCTTTGTCTTGATGTGATCCACCTTTGCGTTATTTTATCTTACTATGTTCTAGGGCTGTTAACATTGTTTCTTTTAGCTGTGGCTGTGTGCTTGAGCTTTTCTGTTGCAGCACTGCAGCGGGCACCTAGTCCATGTCTAAATCGATGTCCGGAGTACGACGCCTTGGCCGACGAGTACCGGAGGGAACGGGAGGCTCTTTTGGCCGCGGGGAAAATGGCAACCATTACGGCGGCCGCTGAGCTCTTCGGGTTGCAGTGAGTGGGGATCTTGCATTAAGTAAAGTTTCCTCTGCATTGGGACGCCAAGGCGTCTGTTCCGTTTGCTATACTGCTTATATATTTACCTTCAAAACCATAAAGGAAGGAGACTAGTGTTCTGAATTATACCTTATGTGCAGCGGGTGTTGAACGTATGTACACGTTAAAGAGAAATACTTGATCGGTAGCGGAAATTTGAAATTATGTGGATTGTCCTATTGTGCTTGCCCAGGTGACCTATTTAAAAGAAACTTATTTCACCTTTATTATTGAAATGCCCTTTGTTAAATAAAACTGATTTTACCTTTTATTATTGAAGTGTTTACAGTTAGTATAGAAGTTATTAGAACTTCTTGTATGCAAGTAATTCACTCAGAAAGGTTTGTATAATGTATTTTTCTGACTTGTGTATCCTGTTAAAAAGAAACTTATTTCACCTTTATTATTCAAGTGCCCTTTGTTAAATGAAACTGATTTTACTTTATATTATTGAAGTGCTTACAGTTATTATAGAAGCTGTAAGAAGTTGTTGTTTGCACCTAATTCAGTTAGGAAGGCATTGTGTAATGTATTTTTCTGACTTGTGAATAAGAGACACCTGTATAAACTTTTTGGAAAATACCGTGCGCTTTGGGTTAACCTGTTGATCAGTAATAAATTAGTTGTATCTTGCAAGCCCTCTGTACTTGTTATTATTTCACTTGTCACCGATTTGCACGTAAATACCACGTGGCAAGAAGAAGAAACAGCAGTTGATTTAGAAGAGATACGGGATCCAGTATTAGAACCAGAATTTAAAATAACTTTGGAGGACTTAATATGAAATAACGTAGAAGGGATGGATAACATTCCGTCAGAATTTCTAAAATGGCAACGAAACGACTATTCACTCGGGTGTGTTGAGTGTGTGAGTCTGGCAACATACCACCTGACTTTCGGGAAAAAAAATTCCACAGAATTCTGAAGACGGCAAGAGCTGAAAAGTGCGAGAGTTATCGCACAATCAGCTTGAGAGCTTAAGCATCTAAGTTGCTGACAGGGGTAATATGCAGAAAAAAGGAAAAGAAAATGGAGGATGTGCTAGATGACTATCAGTTTGGCATTAGGAAAGGTAAAGGCACCAGAGAGGCAATTCTGACTTCGCAGCTGATAATGGAAGCAAGACGTTCATAGAATTGTTCGCCTGGAAGAAGCGTTCGACACTGTAAAATGGTGAAAGATGTTCGAAATTCTGTGAAACGTAGGGGTGAGCTAAAGGGGGAGAAGATTAATATAGAATATGTGCAGGAACGAAGAGGGAATGATAAGAGTGGATGACCGGGAACGAAATGTTAGGATTGAAAAGGGAAAGACAGGGATGTAGTCTTCCACCCCTACTGTTCAATCTGTACATCGAAGAAGCAATGATGGAAATAACAGTCCCGACTGAAAGTGAAAAAGAATTACATGATCTGCTAAATGGAATGAACAACATAATGCTACGGTCACAGGTTCGAATCCTGCCTCGGGCATGGATGTATGTGTGATGTCCTTAGGTTAGTTAGTTTTAAGTAGTTCTAAGTCTAGAGGACTGATGACCTCAGATGTTAAGTCCCATAGTGCCATTTGAACAACCTAATGAGTACAGAATAGGGACTGAGAGTAAATCGAAGAAAGGCGGAACTAATGAGAAGTAGCAGAAATGAGAACTGCGAGAAACTTAACATCATGATTGACGGTCTCGAAGTAGATGAAGTTATGGAATTCTGTTTTCTAGGCAGTAAAATAACCAATGGCGGATGACGTAAGGAAGACATCAAAAGCAGACTTGTAATGGCAAAAAGCGCGTTCCTGGTCAAGAGAAATCTACTAGTGTCAGTCATAGGTCCTAATATGAGGAAGAAATTTCTGAGAATGTACTTTTGGAGGACAGCACTGTATGGTAGTGAAACTGGGACTGTGGGAAAAGCCGGAACATCTAAATGATTACTCTGCAATTCACATTTAAGTGGTTTGCAGAGGGTTCATCGAACCACAACCAAACTATCTCTCTACCATTCCACTCCCGAACAGCGCTCGGGAAAAACGTACACCTAAACCTTTCTGTCCGAGCTCTGATTTCTCTTATTTTATTTTGATGATAATTCCTATCTATGTAGGTTGGGCTCAACAAAATATTTTCGCATTCGGAAGAGAAAATTGGTGACTGAAATTTCGTAAATAGATCTCGCCGCGACGAAAAACGTCTTTGCTTTAATGATTTCCATCCCAACTCGCGTATCATATCTGCCACACTCTCTCCCTATTACGTGATAATACAAAACAAGCTACCCTCTTTTGCACCCTTTCGATGACCTCCGTCAAACTCACCTGGTAATGATCCCACACCGCGCAGCAATATTCTAACAGAGGACGAACGAGTGTAGCGTAAGCTGTCTCTTTAGTGGACTTCTTGCATCTTCTAAGTGTAAGCTGTCTCTTTAGTGGACTTGTTGCATCTTCTAAGTGTCCTGCCAATGGAACGCAACCTTTGGCTCGCCTTCTTCACAATATTATCTGTGTGGTCTTTCCAACTGAAGTTGTTCGTAATTTTAACACCCAGGTACTTAGTTGTACTTAGTTGAATTGACAGCCTCGAGAATTGTACTATTTATCGAGTAATCGAATTCCAACGGTTTTCTTTTGGATCGCGTGTGGATCACCTCACACTTTTCGTTATTTAGCGTCAACAGCCACCTGACACACCATACAGCAATCTTTTCTAAATCGCTTTGCAACTGATACTGGTCTTCGGATGACCTTACTAGACGGCAAATTACAGCATCATCTGCGAACAACGTAAGAGAACTGCTCAGATTGTCACCCACGCCATTTATATAGATCAGGAACAGCAGAGGTCACAGGACGCTTCCCTGGGAACACCTGATATCACTTCAGTTTTACTCGATGATTTACTCATTTATATAGATCATGAACAGCACAGGTCCCAGGACGCTTCCCTGGGGAACACCTGATATCACTTCAATTTTACTTGATGATTTGCCGTCTATTACTGCAAACTGCGACCTTCCTGACAGGAAATCAGGAATCCAGTCGCAAAACTGAGACAATACCCCATAAGCACGCAGCTCGATTAGAAGTCGCTTGTGAGGAACGGTGTCAAAAACTTACCGGAAATCTAGAAGTACGGAATCAACTTGATACCCCCTGTCGAATAGCGGCTATTACTTCGTGCGAATAAAGAGAATCGAAGCATTTGAGATGTGGTGCTCCAGAAGAATGTTGAAAATTAGGTGGACTGATAAGGTAAGTGGGTATGTGAGTATGCGGAGGACACTGACAAGAAGAAGGGATATGATGATAGGACATCTGTTAAGACATCATTGTATTACAGGGAGCTATGGAGGGCAAAAACTGTAGAGGAAGACGACCAGCAAATAAGTGACGACGTAGGTTGCAAGTCCTACTGTGTTATGAAGAAGCTAGCACAGGAGTGGAATTCGTGGCAGACCGCATCAAGCCAGTCAGAAAACTGATGACCCGAAAAAAGAAATGCATAGCGCTACACAAGGAGCGAATCAAGTCGTAACACAGTTAAAAAGTTGATAACGCTATACGACTGGTGCTATCCTGCTGGGATAAAATTTCACAAACCACTCGAAACTAATGGCACACGTAATCAAACTCCACCCTGCACCTACAAGCTGGCGGGGGAAAGGCTGAAGTGAAAGGTACTACCTGTATTTTATTGGCGGAATTGTATTATGTGATGAGGTACTGGTGTTGGATAGAAATGAGTTTGACAAGTGTATTAACTGGAAGCATATAGCTGAGGACTGCGTCTATCGCTGTTTGACATCAGAGTGCACGAAGGATGCCACCTCCTGCGTTGCTCGACAATCACCGTGCAGTGCCGGGAATTGAAGCCAAGATACACTACCACAACTGATGGAAAATGCTTCACTGTTCCAATTACACATCGAAGTTGTCCTGAAAAGAAAACAGCTCTCGTAATCAATGGGTCATAATACAACACATGCACTCGGAACGAAGGAAAATCGTTGTCCGAAAAGAGTGCAACAGGAGAGCGGAGCGGCATTTCAATGTGCATTTTGTTCGATGCACAATCACGAACTAGCAAAATTAGAGCTGCTCTTACTTCCCCTCATCCTTCACTCTCCCTCCCTCTCCTTACCCTAGGTGGGGATACAAGCTTTTTGAAATGGCCGGCTGCTACTGTTTCTGCAGTAGAGATTCTGGTCGTATGTAAAGTATGCTGGCTGCAAGCCAAAATCAGTGCGTTCTCTGCGTGATAGCAATGGAGAAACTACAGAAGACAGTGCTGCCAAAGCAGAGTTACTAAACACAGTCTTCCGAAAAGACTTCACAAAAGAAGACGACGTAAATATTCCAGAATTCGAATCAAGAACAGTTGCCAGCATGAGTAACTTAGAAGGTGATACCGTCGGAGGAGTGAAGCAACTTAAATCACTTAATAAAAGCAAGTCTTCAGGTCCAGACTGTATACCAGTTAGGTCCCTTTCAGAGTATGCTGATGCTATAGCTCCCTACTCAATTATCTCGACGAAAGATCCGTAGCCAAAGACTGGAAAATTCAAAAGGTCACACCAATATTCATGAAATATAATACTCGGGAGTAGGAGTAATCCACTAAATTTCAGGCCCATATAATTATCTTCGACATCCAGCAAAATTTTGGAACATATATTGTGTTCAAATATTATGAAGTACCTGGAAGACACCGGCGTATTGACACAAAGTCAACACGGATGTAGAAAACATCGCTTTTGCAACACTGCTAGCTCTTTACATACACGAAGTGTCGAGTGCTATTGACAAGGAATTTCAAATTGATTCCGTATTTCCAGATTTCCAGAAAGTTTTTGACACTGTACCACACAAGCGGCTTCTACTGAAATTGCGTGCTTCCGGAATACCGTCAAGTTATGTGACTGGATTCAAGATTTCCTGTCAGAGAGGACACAGTTCGTAGTAACTGACGGAAAGTCATTGACTAAAACAGCAGATATTTCTGGCGTTCCCCAACGTAGTGTTATAGGCCCTCTGCTGTTCCTCACCTAATAAAAGATTTAGATACAATTTGAGCAGCCGTCTTAGGTTGTTTGCAGATGATGCTGTCGTTTATCGTCTAATGAAGCTAGCAGACGATCAAAACAAATTGAAAAATGACTTAGGAAAGACAAATGTATGGTGAAAAATTGGCAGTTGGCCCTAAATAATTAAAAGAGTGAGGTAATCCACATTAGTGTTAGAGGAATCCCTTAAACTTCGGTTGCTGATAAATCAATCAAATCAAAAGGCCGTAAGTTCAACTAATTACCTAGGTATTGCACTTACGAATAACTTAAATTAGGAAGAACGTATAGAAAATGTTGCGGCGAAGGCAAACCAAAGACTGCGTTTTATTGGCAGGACACTTAGAAAATGTAACAGAGCTACTAAAGAGACTGCATAACTACGTTTTCCGTCCTCTTTTGAGACTAATGCTGCGCAGTGTTTAAGCTTTACCAGACAGGATTAACGGAGTACATCGAGAAACTTGATAGAAGAGCAGCACGTTTTGTATTATCGTGATATATGGGAGAGTGTGTCACTGATATGATACAGAATTACGGGTGGACATCATTAATATAAAGACGTTTTTCGTTGCGGCGGAATGTTCTCACGAAAATTCAATCACCAACTCTCTCTACGGAATGCGAAATATTTTGTTGACGCCGACCTACATAGGGAGCAACAATCACCGTGAGAAAATAATAGAAATCAGAGCATCGTACGGAAAGGTTTTCGTTATTTCCACTACCTGTACAAGATTGGAATAATAGAGAATTATTGTGAAGGTGGTTCGATGAACCCTCTGCTAGGTACTTAACGTGTGATTCGCAGAGTATCCATGTAGATGTAGATGTAGATGAACACCGCGCATGGCGCACAAGAGCAGCTGTTTTTTAACGATTTCTGTCGGAGGTTTGGAAACATCAGTCATACAGTCGAAACCCTACACCATGCGATTTCTATCTTTTGGCAAGCTGAAGGAGCATCTGGGAAGAAGGGCAGTTTCCAATGACGAGGATGTTCACAATGGATCTCCGTGAGCAAGTAGGGCATTTCTGTTGCCGAAGCACTGTAAGATTGATAGAACGCTCCGTCCGTTGCTGACAGAGACGCGGTACAGCACCCCCTACAGAGGAGGTGCTGCGTGGTAACTATGTTGAAAACTAGTGTCACGTATTGGTGTTCATTCTAACATGTAGTACATTAAATAAAACTTTCTTGCTTTCCATAATAAAGTGTGACTTACTTTTTGAAGCCACCTCGCACGTAATTTTGGTTTAGTAAATAAAAAATTTAAAGTAAAAACTTTGGATGCCTAGAAATCAATTTTCTTGTCAAATTTAAAAGTTCGATAAGTAGTTTCGTTTGCTGTTTGCAACTATTTCCAGAGTCTTCAAAATATGAAAAGGCGGCGAGTAAGCATGGGTAGGCATCATTAGCTGCAGCCATGCAACAACGTTCATTCGTAAGCAACAAAACAATAACAGTACTTAGTTGAAAACGTCACCGTGAACAAGGCAGTTAGAAGATGCAAATTTCTCAGGTTGGCAGTCGTATAGGAAATTGTCCAGTTGAGTGAGTAAAAGTTGGATGAAAAGCTCATCATTTGCAGTAGTATAACTAGTATTATCGTGAGAGCAGTATATGCAATGGTACCTCAAACTGTCACCTGTTCCGTAGACTGGCTTACTTAAGAATGATTCTCGGGGCGTATGTCTTTATGAAATATGTACAAATTGAAGGATAATATGAGTTCGCTGCAAGCCTCCAGTCTGACGAGACACGTCAAAACGTGGTTGTTCAGGGAGACGTTTTCCACTAAGTGGTGCTATTTTTACGTACTTACGAATGCACGTTGTTGCATGAATGTAGCTAACAATGCTTCCCAATGCTTATTCACCGCCTGTTCGTATTTTGTACGATTCGATGATTGTTGAAAATGGAGCCGAAACTAGTTATCGAACTTTAATTATGATAGGAGATTTGCGGTCTAGGCATCAAAAGCTTTTACTATTAAAAACTTTTTATTTGATGTAGCGCATTAAGACCTCCGTCTCTCCCCCATAACCACGTTAGGCTTCACGGATAATTTTGCTTCTTAGGTACCAGAATTCAGTACCCTTTTGGTCCCCAATTTTGATCGTACGTTTGTCATTGATCTAGTTTCTGCAATCCTCGTTACTTTTGGCATTCTTTTGTTGACTTCCGTCCATATTCTGTGTTCATTACCGTTCATACGATTCAACAAGTCTTGCAGTTCTGTTTCACATTGACTGCTGACGGAAATGTCACCTGAAACAAACGCAAAATATCCAGTAATACGTGTCCAAATCAGTCACCAAAGAAGTAGATGCGGGAAGGACAGACGGCAGGCTGGGATTCTCTACAGTTCCCTCATTCGACTTATTCTTGAGTATTACTTGTCGACTTGTGACCCCTTCCTGACAAAATTAATAGACGGAATAGCAGATTAAAAAAAAAAAAAAAAAAAAAAACAGAAGCACTTTTCGCCGGCCGGAGTGGCCCAGCGTTTCTAGGCGCTTCAGTCTGGAACTGCGCTACCGTTATGGTCGCAGGTTCGAATCCTGCTTCGGGCATGGATGTGTGTGATGTCCTTAGGTTAGTTAGGTTTAAGTACTTATAAGTTCTAGGGGACTGCGGACCTCAGCTGTTAAGTCCCGTAGTGCTCAGAGCCATTTCAGAAGCACGTTTCGTCACGAACCTCTTTAGTAAACCCTGCACTGCCATGGATATGCAGATCGAGTAGCAGACGCTACAAGAGACACGGTGCGAGTCCCGAAGAGTTTCGTCCTTAAAATTTTGAAAATATGCATCGCAACCAAGGTCAATCAGCGTGTTACTTCCTCCCACACGTCTCTACGCGTCTCGCAAAATGAACACGAGCAACAATCGCCCTAGCCGTGTATCATTCACAAGTGGAAGGCGTGAGAAGGAAATGACACTTCTATACGCATTCCCAGCCTCACGTCATAGACAAATTAGTGGAATAATAAACAGCAAGATGTTAACAGACGTTCCAGTTCTGCAGTATTTTAGATGTCGAGTGACACAGGGAGCGCAAATAAGAATTAAATGATCACTTTTTGCGAAACCGCTAATCACCGCGCATTGCGACACTTGTTTTTAAATTTGGCTCAGAGGTGCCTAGAACCTTCTTCGGCAACAATGCAAAAGCGTGGCTCTATGTGACGTCTTGGTCGGGACCGACTACACTTCCAACAGCAATGTGTCAACGCTAGCGAAGAAAAGGCACCAGCTTTGCGACTTATTTGGTCAGTTAATGATGTCACAGTGGTATCAAATTTCACCACAATTCTGCCTAATGCTCCAATGGACGATTCACACGTTCGGAAGGTCGTCACAACCACCGTTATACACATTTCACTCCTGGTGACGCTTCTGCGATGGAGGTCAGAATCGTGGCGTCTAGTGTTGAAATTACGCGCTTCTTATGAGTGGCCGAGGAAAACATTGCAGAAACACTGTCACTGAGATTCGACATGAGCCGTCTGGAGTGGCCGAGCGGTTCTAGACGCTGCAATCTGGAACCGCGCGACCGATTCGGTCGCAGGTTCGAATCCTGCCTCGGGCATGGATATGCGTTATGTCCTTAGGTTAGTTAGGTTTAAGTAGTTCTAAGTTCTAGGGGACAGATGACCAAAGCAGTTAATTCCCATAGTGCTCAGAGCCATTTGAACAATTTTATGAACCATTCGACATGAAACGGCCGCCAGGGATGGTATAAAGGATGTCAGTCAAACCACTTGGGTCGCTAATTCCCAAATATTTTGCGGTAGAAAAGACAGTTCGTAGTGTGATGAGCGGTAAGGAAGACGTCCTTTACAGCCTTTGGCACTGCCCACACCTTCGCACGTGCCAAAACCTTCTCTAAGGACACTGTGAGTAGCATCCTCGCTGAACGTTATCGCATCAGTTTGGAGCGCAGCACGGCCACAATTTTTGCTCTCGTGTGCAGTACGGTATCACTGTGTATCGTTCAAAACCATTCGACGAAATCGAAACATGATCCGAGGCAGCTAAGCGTGCTTATGCTTCTTCACTGTTTCTGATTTGTGTCTTCCTGTGGCGTGATCATCAGGGTACGCGAGACTGACACATGCTTGAATAAAACACCGAAAGGGTCTGTCACAGTTTTTTCAATATTCAGGTTATTGAAAGAACTGTGAAAGACGACCGAACAACGCGGAACTTAAATGCATTGACACTATGAAATAGTGCATTGATAATGGCTGGGCACTAGCCGAAATCTGCATTTGTCAAATAAAATCTGCAAAAATAGGACGACTGATTGCTGTGCTATATCGTTTATAAACGAATTATTATTATTATTATTATTATTATTATTATAGCGCGGCAACTGGGCCAAGTTGGTGATTTAGATTGTGTAGATTGTGGCCTCGGCATCATTTAATATTACTGCAAACAACTGTGACTTTTTCTGGCTCGCTAGTAGCAGAACTCTCTCTCTCTCTCTCTCTCTCTCTCTCTCTCTCTCCCTCTCTCCCTCTCTCCCTCTCTCTCTCTTTAAAAAATACTTAACCTTGAGTTCACAGTCGGGACATGACATTTCAAACTAAAATGTCAGTTAATAACCAAACAAACTCGGTAGAAGTTCTTGGGATGTGAGGCTCCATCACGCGAGGGATTAAAAAGAGCGGCAGGTCAGCTACGCGCACGGATCCTTCCAGGAATGCCTGTTCTTCGTCGAAGCGTAGCTGGCGGCCGTCGCCAACGCTGGCTCCTGTTTAAATGTTTGCCAATCGTCTGAATCCCTGTTCCGAGGCAGCACCACCGCAGGTTAATAATTTATTAGCCAACCTGTAGCGAGAGTTCACTGCATTGCTCTCTCATATCGCAACTGCGCTAAGTAGTGACGAAAATCCCAGAAGACCTGTTCACTGGCAAAAAGTGAACACAGTTGTCAAGAATGACAGCTCCTACACTTTCGGTCGCAGGAGGGAGGAATGCAATCATGTTAGAACTTCCTTTCCATACAGAACAACAACCAAAAATCGTCTGAAAAATTACCTAATGAGGTTTCTGAAACTTGTAACGTATTTCTTACGTCGAAGAAATGAATGTTGCACCAGATTTTTCGTCATAAAAATCCTAAAACAATTTCGCACTTGCAGATTACGTACAGTACAAAATTTAAAATCAAGAAAGTCACTAGACACCACCGCATAAGTACGAAGCGGTAGTAAAAGGAGACTAATTTTTGGAAAGAGGACTTACTCATAAACCAAATACAACACGAAAAAACGAGATAAAGTTTCTGACCATTAAGTAAAAATACCCACAACGGTGTCGAAATGCTTCTATGGGATTTCTTTCTTTCTTTTCCATGCATCATTTGCACGATAAATCGGAGTGATTTGGAACGAGTCATTTTACATTCAAATCACAAATAAAATTTGTAAATATGACTAAGCTCTGAACATTTACGAAGTTCGCTTTATTCTATTTTATTTTATTTCAGTTATGCAGATGTGAGTTACTAATTGCTACCCGTCAGTTTTTACACATCACAAGTTGAAATTCTTCTACAGAGTGGAAGGAGTTGTCAAGGGGAAATTTTTACTGTTAGTCTTCAAACTTTACTTTGATGTCTGTCAGTAATTTTATATCAGTTGGTAAGTTATCAAAAATTTTAGTTTTAGAATTGTGCTGCATTTTGTGCTGTGGTTGCGCTCTTCAATCCGAAGTCTTGTTTGGTGTAGCTCCCCATGCTGCTCTAACCTGTGCAGGCTTTTTCATCTCCGAATAACCACTGCCATGTACATTATTCTGAAGTTATATACTGTAGCCATCTCTTGGTCTCTCGCTATAATTTTTACTCCCCACACTCCCCTCCAGTACTAAACTGGCGACCCATAGATGTCTCACAATGTGTCCTATGAACGGATCCCTTCTTATAGTCGCGAAGTGTCACAAAATTTCTCTCCTCCCTATTTCTATTTTCAAAAGAATCTATTCTTTTGATGCCTACACTGTGTATGTTCCGTGCATGTCTACACTCCATACAAATACTTTCACGAAAGATTTCCTAACACTTAAATCTATATTCGATGTCAACAAATTTCTCTTCTTTAGAAACGCTCTTCTTGCCATTGACAGTCTATGTTTTCTTCCTCTCTACTTCGATCATCATCAGTCCCAAATAAAAAAACTCGTCTAGTACTTTCTGTGTCTCGTGTAACAATGTAATTCCCTCAGAATTGCTTGATTTAATTCTACTACATGTCATTGTCCTTGTTTTCCTTTTGTTGATCTTCATCTTATGTCCTCCTTTCGATAAACTGTCAATCCCATTCAACTGCTCTTCCAAGTCCTTTGTTCTCTCACACAGAATTACACTGCCCCCTCAGAGTTTTTATTTCTTATCCCTGAACTATAGTTCTTACTCCAAATTTTCCTATTGTTTCCTTTGCTGCTTGCACATTGCACAGATAATTATACTATCGGTGATAGGTTACAATCCTGTCTCACTCTCTTCCCAATCTCTGCTTCCATTTGATGACCATCGGCTATTATGAGGATGATGTTCTGACTTCGAGGATCTGTTTCTCCAGCCTGCCGTCTAGCGTCGTCTACTCACTATCCAAGAAAAGACTGAAATTCCTGAAGTCCAGCGAAGAACTTCTATGTGCGCTGGACCATTCAGAAAGACGATGGTGAAATCCCCCTTAGGTCAACCATATTTAGGTTTTATGCTGTTTCCTTAAATCTGTCACGGAATGGGCACTTTGTTTAATGACCATGCTGCTTTCCTTCCACATGCCACCGCTACCTGAGCTGGTGCTCTGCCTCTAATGATCTTGCGCTAGACGAGACGTTAAAGCCAAATCTTTCTCACGGCAAAGAAGTTCCATGGTCCATTCGTTCACCATTCTCCATGTTCCACCCACTACTGTCTCATTTATGGAAACTAGAACACGAGCAGCGGGATGTGAGTTCTGACGTCATCGTGAACCCTACTGTCACGCTCCACTGCACAGAAGCTTATACGCACACAGCGGACACATGTATAACTCACGCGCAAGAACGAAGGTAGTCGAGATTTTCCAGGTTTTAGTGTATTATTACTATTTTCATAACTGTTAAGCTTTATGTTAGTCACAATATTTTTTTCTATGATTGGTAAAACCTCTGAACTAAGTCTTTTTCAAGTTTTTTTAATAACTTTGAGTTTCGAAGACATTAAGGCCTACATCAACAAAACCTGGTGAAACTCTAAGTTGCCTGAGTCATCTTTTTGCTAATGACTTTACTGGGAGGAGGAGGAGATTAATTTTTAATGTCCCGTCGACAACGAGGCTATTAGTGACGGAGCACAGGCTCGGATTAGGGAAGGATGGGAACGAAATCGGCATTTCTCTGAAACGATTTAAGGAAATCATGGAAATCCTACATGTGGCTGGCCGGACTCGAGTTTGAAACGTCGTCCTCCCAAAACTGAGTCCATGTGCTAACCACTGCGCCATCTCGCTCGGTACTTCAGCAGGAAGAGGATATTTCAGTACGTCTCTGACAAAAGATAACGCTTAACGACATAGGCCACGCAAGGTCGCATCCTCTGTAGTATCTGCCGCGCGGGATTAGCCGAGCAGTCTGGCGCTGCAGTCATGAACTGTGCGGCTGGTCCCGGCGGAGGTTCGAGTCCTCCCTCGGGCATGGGTGTGTGTGTTTGTCCTTAGGATAATTTAGGTTAATTAGTGTGTAAGCTTAGGGACTGATGACCTTAGCAGTTGAGTCCCATATGATTTCACACACATCGTTTTTCTTTTCTTTGTAGTATCTTCAGACTTGGAACACCACTTTTCATAAGCACTTGCTGCTGACAGTGAAAAAGAGCCCTGAATAAGATGTTTTAATTTCATGTAAATCAGTACCACATCGAGAGACACACGATCCTGCAAATCTGCATTCTTCTGTCTAAGGTCTTTTACTTTTGTTTCCCAATTTTTAATTGTTGTCGTAAGAGCGCACTGTCACACTTAGAGCAGTTATTGTTTTCACGGTTAATGTCTTAGTGGTACTTTCTTCATTAGTGGGTAAACTATTTACTGTAAAAATATCTTCAACTTATTTACGGTAGCTTCGTTGTTGTGCCAGCATACTGTATTTCTCTTATTATTAGGCTCATTACTAACCCCTAAATCAGCACCAGGGGATTTGGAGTTGGAATAGTTTCAGTTTTTAACTTGAGTTTCGAAGGAATATTCCACAGTTAAATTTTATGATCCCTTTGACCATCCGAATCAGTATAATGTACAGACCACTCTCGAACACCACGAATCTGCCCGTTCACAAGCATTTATCCAGTTTCGTTTGTCTTATTCTTTTTAGGAAATACAAGAAATCTAATTTCTCTCTTACTTAGTGGTCTGCTGTAGACGAATTAAACAGGTGATGTGGAGGGAATTAGATTAGGAAATGAGACATAGTAGTAGATGAGTTTTGGTGTATGGGGGCAAAATAACTGATGATGGTCGTAGTAGAGAGGATATAAAATGTAGACGGGCACTTTCAAGGAAAGCGTTTCTGAAGAACTCTGTTAACATCGAGTATAGATTTAAGTGTCAGGGAGTCTTTTCTGAAAGCATTTGTATGGAGTGTAGACATGTATGGAAGTGAAACATGGACGATTAACAGTTTAAACAAGAAGAGAATAGAAGCCTTAGAAATGTAGTGCTACAGAAGAATGCTGAAGATTAGATGGGTAGATCACGTAAACAGTGATGAGGTACTGAACAGAATTGGGGAGAAAAGGAATTTGTGGCACAACTTGACTAGAAAAAGGGACAAGTTGGTAGGACACGATCTCTGGCATCAAAGTATCACCAATTTACTATTGGAGAGAAGGGTGGAGGGTAAAAATCGTAGATGGGGACCAAGAGATGAATACACTAAGCACATTCAGAAGGATGTAGGTTGCTGTAGTTACTCGGAGATGAAGAAGCTTGCGCAGGATAGAGTAGCATGGAGAGCTGCACCAAACCAGTCTCTGGACTGAAGACCACAACGACAACAATAGTTGTCTGCTGCTACTGGTACAACTGCCGATAGCGCAGCAAGTCATTGCTTTTCACTTGAAAACTTGCTCTAAAAAATCCCTCCGAACACTGACAATTACGGCGTAACTCTGTATTTAATCGCCAGCCACTAATAAAATTTCACACTTCCGTAATCAACTTTGTTTTCGCTCGTAAACGCAATTACGACACAACATTGTTGTGGGCCACTGAACGCTGGTTAGGTGTACTCTGACGTCAGCGGCGCGTTTTGCTACTGCGCATACCGTCTATTCTAGCATCCGTGGTCTCATTTACATGACGCCACGCCCTAATTAGTTCGCCTACTCAAGTCTGGTCCTTGATTGATTTCTTTCTTCTGCTTATTCTCCACGATTTTTCCAGCATGCACCTCTTCACCGTCCGTCAAGCAGCCCTGCATACGAGCGAGTAACTGCCGCACATGCTGGTGACGAGACCGCGGCGTCAGAAATTACTTCAGTGCCTATACTTCGTTCGTCATAAGAATAAGCCTGATGTAAACAAACACAAACTCGATGCTTGGTCAGCAGCCGTAGCTCTCTTACATTGGTGCTGCTTATATATTAGATATATTGCTACTATGTCTGTGCAAACGGAACTTTAAGACATTCTGATGTATTAACAGCCATCAACCTTTTTCTTAATCACACTTTAACTACAAAATTTTGAGTTGAAAAATCGTGTAGTCGCAGAGTCGACTCTGATTGTCTCGCTGGTCATACGTAGCGTGAAGCTGGATTACTCTGCATTCTGCTTCTTAGTGAAACATGCGTGCGGAGCACCGTTAATGGCGAGAAACAAGTTATTGTTAACGTTTTTCACAAGGGTACAGAGAAAAATCAACGATGACGGTTTTCGAGAAACAAAATGGTTCAAATGGCTCTGAGCACTATGGGACTTAACGAGGTCACCAGTCCTCTAGAAATTAGGACTACTTAAACCTAACTAACCTAAGGACATCATACACATCCATGCCCGATTCAGCATTCGAACACGCGACCGTAGCAGTCACGAGGTTCCAGACTGAAACGCCTGGAACCGCTCGGCCACAGTGGCCGGCTTTCGAGAAAACTGTACTCTAAAAATAAAACGACTGTCTCAAATTACTCGATTGTCTTGTAGATAGATACGTTTTTGTGTCGGTGGGTGGCGGTTCGAAACTCGTTGTGGTCTACAATGTTTTGTTTTTTTTTTTGGTTTTTCACCAAAACTGCACGTCTTCTAGTTTCTAACTACATATCTCACGCAAAATTCTGGTTTTCATTCCAAATACACATTCTTAATAATCAATATTTAATAAAAGATTTTTGAAGGAAAACATTACACAATTAGGTTCTTTGGAGAAAAATTGAAAAATCAAATACTCCTTGTTTAAATATGCCCCTTGTTTTGTACGACAGATATGGTGTCACACGAGTCAGAAGCGTCGTAGAAACATAGAAAATAACAGTTTTCACGGCGTCGAGCGCTCTGTACATATGCTGTATTTTGACAGTTGTCGCCTTAACACCGCAATCTGAACTTAATAGGACTGATCTGGAGTCAAGTTAAGGGATTTGTTGCGAGAAATAACAAGACTGGAAGTAATTCACGGAGCTTTGTGACGTCACTGCCGAACGATGGCTAATTGCAGAACAGCACGTCATAAAAGAGGAGGAGGAGATTTCTTGGTGGTTTAGGATTCTGTTGCTGATCACTTCTTAACAAAGCAGCAATACTGAAATTTATTCCTCAGAGTCTGATATAGAAGGAGTTCAGAGATTACCAGAAGAATGAGTGTAATACCTTCAGTGGCTTCAATATTATCAACATGGTGAAATCCAAGCATTCGCTTTTACGCCAGACATAGCTCATGCAGAAAAATTACCCTTGTTAAAGTCCGGAGTTTTCATCACTCTTGCTTTTAATTAGAGTACTATGTTGGCTAAGATCGAGAGTATGTTACATTTTCCGTCCGGTCACCTAAGAAGCCTCATTCGGGAGGACGACGGTTCAATCCCGCGTCCGGCCATCCTGATTTAGGTTTTACGTGATTTCCCTAAATCACTCCAGGCAAATGCCAGGATGGTTCCTCTGAAAGAGCACGGCCGACTTCCTCCCCCATCCTTCCCTAATCCGATGAGACCAATGACCACGCTGTCTGGTATCCTTCCCCAACCAACCAACCAACCAACCAACCAAACCTAAGAAGCGTAGTTTTGCCATGGATTTTTTACTTTTGTTTGCAAATTAAATAACATTCAAAGCTGTAGTGTTCTCTGCTCGTCTCTTTTTACGTCTTTACTGTTCACATCACAGCAGGTTAGTTAGATCACACGCCTGACCAGTGCTGTCCAAGTTAAATGAGCTGGTAAAGCCGTTACCCCAGATTATCGCTGAGTCGATGTACGCAAAACGCACAGCATAAAACGTATCCGCTCTACGTGAAACCAAATCCAATGAGGTTAAAGAAAACGCGAAATAATACACAGTGTAATGTTAAATGAGGTTTACTCCTATGAGGAACGTATCATAGTTACACGGCGGCATCGCAGTGGTAATCGCAGCAACAGTGCAAAATTGGAAGCCTACCAGTATGCACGGAGGTATAGTTTATGACTACATTAAGACAGGGAGCAGGAACGTTTGGTCCCACACAGTGGTTGGTTCACAGTTGCTGTAAGCAACGTTCTAGACACTGTTTATATATTTAAGAGAAGATGAAATTATCTTTACTTCCGAATGAATGTACAGTCATCTGACAAATTAATAGGAGAAGCAACAACTGTAACGTCAACTATTCATCTATTCCAAACACCCGAGCAGTGGCTGCAGTCGATATGCTTTATCAGTACAGAATCCGCCATACAGCACTGCGTAAAATAGTACTACGGAAAGGTTATAAAGCTGTATGGGACGTCTTGCGCAAAGAGTGGATACCGTAAATCGCAGAAGAAAGGTGACGGAAAAATGCCAGACGATTTAAAAAGGATGCTATGTTACCCGAATAACGAAATCACATCGACCCGTGGAGGTACACTATGTCATCGAAAGTATCCGTACACCTGGATGAAAATTGCTTACACGTTCGTGGCGTCACCATCGGTAATGCAGAAATTCAATATGGTGTTGGCCCACCCTTAGTCTAGACGACAGCTTCCACTCTCGCAGGCATGCGTTCAATCAGTTGCTGGAAGTATTCTTGGGGAATGGCAGCCCATTCTTCACGGAGTGCTGCACTGAGGAGAGGTATCGATGTCGGTCGGTGAGGCCTGGCAAAATGTCGGCGTTCCAAAACATCCCAAAGGTGTTCTATAGGATTCATGTCATGACTCTGAGCAGGTCAGTCCATTACAGGGATCTTATTGTTGTGTAAGCACTCCGCCACAGGCCGTGCATTATGAACAGCGTTATGCGCTATGCGTTATGCTCGACCGTGTTGAAAGATGCAAACACCTTCCCCGAATTGGTCTTCAACAGTGGGAAGCAAGAAGATGCTTAAAATATCAGTGTAGGCCTGTGCTGTTATAATGCCACGCAAAACAACAAGAGGTGCAAGCCCCCTCCATGAAAAACACGACCACACCATAACACCACAGCCTCAGAATGTTACTGTTGGCACTACACACGCTGGCAGATGACGTTCACTGGACATTCGCCATACTTACACCCTGCCATCGGATCGCCACGTTGTGTACCGTGATTCGTCACTCCACACAAAGTTTTTCCATTGTTCAATCGTCCAGTTTTTACGCTCCTTACACTAAGCAAGACCTCGTCTGGCATTTACGGGCGTGATGTGCAGCCGCTCGGCCATGAAATCCAAGTTTTCTCACCTCCCGCCTAGCTAATACTTGCATTTTGTCCTGATGCAGTTTGGAATTCCTGTGTGATGGTCTGGATAGATGTCTGTCTATTACACATTACGACCATTTTCAACTGTCGGCGGTCTCTGTCAGTCAACAGACGTGGGCGGCCTGTAGGCTTTTGTGCTGTACGTGTCCCTTCACGTTTCCACTTAATTATCACATCGGGAACAGTGGATCTAGGGATTAGGAGTGTGTAAATCTCGCGTACACACGTATGACGCAAGTGACAACCAATCGCCTGACCACGTTCGAAGTCCGTGAGTTACGCGGAGAGCAACTTACTGCTCTCTCACGATGTCTAATGACTACTGAGGTCGCTGATATGGAGTACCTGGCAGTAGGTGGCAGCGCAATGCTTCTAATATGAAAAACTTATATTTTTGGTGGTGTAATGGTAGTTTTGATCACATAGTAGGTCACTTGCCAGTGGAAGGAATGTTAGAGACAATTCTGGCAAATTATCAAGGTAATTCAAAAATGTTTAAATCTGGCCGATAGTTATTGTAGTGAAAACTGACTCAGTTTATTTCTTAATTTACCTACAATAATGATAGAAGCTGAAGAAATGTATTAAAATGTTTGCTATTGCCAAAACTTGAATACACGTTTCCTGCTAAGTAGGGTTATGTGCTAGCCATTACACCAGCTTCTGTAATTTGTATAAGTAAAGTTGAAACTATGTCTCAAGGAAACTAGTTACATCAGATCGGTAGACCACCTACGCCTGAGGTGCAGACAATATTTCCATATTACGTACAAACCTGGGGTGCTATTCCAGTAACGGAGAGCCTTGATAATAGTGACAATTTAAGAAGGGGGAAATAGGCTGAATATGTTAACTAGATTTTGTGTTAAGGAGGGAATTGGACTAGTGCAGTCTGATCTGCTGTGTTAGTTGTACCGCTACGCTAGTGCAATGACTAGCACTCCTGCAGGGAAACCTCGGTTTAAGTCTTGGGCGTGGTACAAATTTTAATTAATTTCTTCAGCTTCTATCATTCTGTCTATAGCTATTATCTATGGACACTCATACGCCTCAAGGAAAATTTAATTACATCAGATCTATATTCACTTCATATCTCCATTACAACGTGTGCACTTATGTATTTTGTGGTTGCAGTACTACAAAGCATTGGTCACACTAAAACAGATGAGGCAACAGAATTTGTTGCAAACCGTTATTGTTACTTGAAGATTTATTCATTTAGAACCGGAGAGCAGAACATTTACTGCTTAGCGCTATTTCAAGTTTTAAATTGCCACATTCATGCAGTGGGCGTGGGTTCTATTCCTGGCTTTGTCGGAGATTTTCTCCCCTCGGGGACTGAGCGTTCTGTTGTCCTCGTCATCATTTCATCATGAGCGACATGCAAGTCGCCCAATGTGGCGTCAACTGAAAGGACTTGCGACTCGGGGGCCGAACGTCCGCAGTTGGTGCCGATCATTTCAATTTTCAGGCCTCGTTCGAGCAAAATAGCCAGCTTCAGAACAAAGACAGAAAATAGTTTAACTGTGATGTTGCACATACTTGCAAAACACTCGGCTCTGTTCTTAATGCTATCATGATATTCCTTGCGAAGAGTTTCTCATATTTCAGAGCATTTTTTTTTTTTTTTTTTTGTGCGCAATTCCACGTTCAAACTGATTACATTCATTGCAGTCTGGCGGCAGCTGAAGTTGGCAGCGCGTGTGCACCACCCCATTCACCCACAGCGTTTGCTGTAGTGATGGGGAGCTCGTGAATGAGTCGTTCAAATGAACGCTACACTCCATTGAAGTGTGAACTAACCACTCAATTTCAATGAACTGGTACTTCAAATTCTTCACAGATAGCACACTCCACACTTTTTTCTAGTTCACTCCCTCTCTACCCCTCTCCCTCTCCTACTACATCGGCGCTACGTCACTCATCCTCCCTTGTCTTTAGTCCTCCCTCTACTGCCTGTAGAAGAATCGCGCGGTGTTTGTGGGGAACGATAGGTTTACGAGGGGTTGGGGGTTGAGGGGAGAGGGGGAGGCAGCGTCAGCTGCTTCCTGCAGTGCTGGCATCATTACCCGTGACTATTTGTGCATATATACTTTGCGTCTACGGGTAGCCCATGGTTGGCAGCGCTTGCAGACAAATGAATATTAAAGATACAAACGAAGCCAACATGAAAATAAAATGCTTACCTTGTGAGTGTGGAGCTGAAGCATGTGTGGAATCCACGCTTGAAAGATAATACTTCATTTAGGAATGTTTATCTTGTACACATTATTGAAATAATTACACTAAATGTCAATTTAAGGATTGTCCTAATTAAATTTTAAAAAAATACATATGAATAAACATCAACGGGTTTGGCGGATGTTCGAAGGTTTCCGTTTAAAAACATGATTTGTTCAACTTTTTTTCCTGTCAGGCGAGTTCTTTTGTCAGTTATAAGGTGTCCTGCCTTCGAGAACACTTTTTCACACTGCGTGAAGGTTGCAACAATACACAGTCGTATTTTTGCAAGTTCAGAGTGCGAGGGGTATACTGACAGCCATTCAGACCACCACTAAAGTGGACTGCCTTGTCTCTGCAGCAGGGTCTCTTGTAAATATTTGTCCACTTCCACTATTGCAGCAGCTCTCGGGTGTGGATTACTCTGCAGCCTGGAAAACACTTCATCGAATTCGAGCCAGAGACTAGAAGTAGATTCAGTGGTTGGAACTGAGATTGTTGCAGTAGCAGTGGATGAGTACGTCACAAATTTCTCACAGTGCCTGATCAGGGTTAATTTCACCTTCTGAGCAGAATTTTTATCAGAAATACCAGGTAATTTGAACCGGGAATCCAATGAAGTTGCTTCTGCGAAAATGGAATTTTCCTCTCTATTTCGAAATCGTCGTTTTAGGTCTTCAGCTAACTTTTCGGCTATCTGTTGAACGTCTACATGAATTTCAGTGTCATTAACAAACCTACAACACCGTTTTTTCAACGAGCGACTAAGGAGTATAACTTTAGAAGCAGTGACAACATTTTCACTTGATATTTCCTCGGTGCAGTCTTTGAAAACTTTCAACAGGTCACAGGCTTGTGTTACACTTGCAATGTCCTCTGCAGTCAGATTTGGAAGATCCGGATAATTCAGAGTGATAATTGTCATGAGGGAATTCTTAACCTCGATTATACTTCGCAGCATATCATAGGTTGAATTCCATCTTGTAACAATGCCCTTTTTAGTGTCAGAACTGGCTCTTTTAACTGTTCCTGCAACTTTTTCATTTTCGTGCAGGCCTGCGAACTTCTTTTTAAAAATTCAATATTTTTTGTTGTTGCTTTATTCAGAATGGGTCGAGTGTGCGGAATCCCGTTCTGAACAATTAAATTGAGTGTGTGTGCATAGCAGGGGATGTGTTTTCAGCTGCCACTACATCGGCAAAAAAAAAAAAAAAAATAAATAAATAAAAATAAAAAATGGCCCTGAGCACTATGGGACTTAACTTCTAAGGTCATCAGTCCCCTAGAACTTAGAACTACTTAAACCTGACTAACCTAAGGACAGCACACACATCCATGCCCGAGGCAGGATTCGAACCTGCGACCGTAGCGGTCGCGGGGCTCCAGACTGTAGCGCCTAGAGCCGCTCGGCCACACTGGCTGGCCAATATTAGCAGCATTGTCGCTAACAACAGACACGACTTTTTCTCGACTGCCCCATTCCCTTGTGACACGTCACAGCTCTTCGGAGAGTTTTTCTGGCGTGTGCCTTTCGTCGTATTTAAGGCACTGTAGGAGGGAAGACCCCAGCTCCAGGTCTTAAACGTAATGTGCTGTCACCGACAAATAACTTTCATTTATGGTTGAGGTCCACCCATCCACTGTCAGCACGACCGCTTCCGCAGAATTAACGTTGACTTTCACAATTTCTTTCATCATGGCGTACTGTTGTTGTAGTAGTGTATGGAAATGGTCTTCCGAGTTGGCATTCTGTAAGCACCATTCAGTTTGCCTACAAAACTGGAAACTTTTGCCTTCCACTATGTTGGAGGGCAAATAATCGTTTACAGCAGTCTCCAGAAGTGCGAATCTATCTCCTGATTTCTTTTGTTCGAAAGAGGTTTCGGAAAATACATAGGTAATGTTCCGTGATATTGATGTCTGCTGTCTGATAATGAAGTGATACTGTTATTTTCTGGCACCGACTGCTGTTCGCTTCTGGCAATCGATGATGTTGCGGAAAATGCATGAGCAGGGGGCGCTAAGCGCCTTACTGACAGTGACATTGTCGGATGCAGCACTCGAACATGACGCGCTAGATTAAATGTATTTCCTACTCTACATGAAATACACTTAGAACAACAGGTGCACTTTGCTTTCTCATCACCTAAGTCGGTGAAGAAACCCCAAATTTCATTACATTTACGCGATCGCCGGTTGCTAGCCATTGTATAAGAGTGAACAGACACAAAAACTACTTTCCGAATAAAATAAAGAGGGATTTTACCTGAAATCGTACCAATGACTACACGTGATAGTTTACGGTTTGAATTTGGAGGGTTATTATTCTCAACAAAAATAAAATCTACAGGAAAACTCCTGAAAATTTACTTAACGTAGGTATATAGTCTTTGTGACAGTGGTAAACATATTCTATTTTGGATTAAATTTTAAAAGGAACATAAAATTGGACTGCATTTCGTTGGTAGCCCTAGTTTTCAGTCGATGAAGACAACAAATAAGGTTTCATTTGGCTGATAAAGACTTTTTTGGGCGCTTCATGAGAAAATGTCGAGCAGGATTAAACGTAATGCCTTCTTTATATATGACAGGCTTCTCTGTTTATCTTTCCTTTGTCCCCTTCGGCCATGCTCTATTTAAGTTAACTCAGACGCTGTAAGAGCGTAAAACGTTGCGTGCACTTTACTGCATAGTTCGGCCACCTTTTGGTAAAATTATGAAGTATTACGAAGCTTTATTGTACGAGCGAAGCGAAGCGAGTGTAGCCGCGACTGAGCGGCGAACTCGGCAACTTTGCCAGGCTTCCGTACTTCATGAATGAACTACTTCATTTTAACGGTAAAGAGTGAAATGAATGAAGTAGTTCACGGGAATAAATGAGTTCGACGTATCTCTGGTTTGTTGCTACGTCAGTGCCGTAGTAAGGCTGCAGTGCTTCCCACGCGCTGTTGAAAAGCGCGAGAAAACAACACGGCGAGCCTTAGTCTTTGAATGGGTAGAGAGGTAAATGTCCATGTCTAACTACCAAAAGTAAAAATTGGTAATCCACACTGATTGTAAAGCTACTTTTAAGACACATTTACATATACATGGATACTCTCCAAATCATCTATAATTGCCTGGCAGAGGGTTCATCGAACCACCTGCACAATAATTCTCTGTTGTTCGAATCTCGAACACCGCGCTGAAAAAACGAACAGTGATATCTTTTCGTGCAACCTCTGATTTCCCTTATTTTATTACGATGATCGTTTCTTCCTATGTAGTTCGGCGGCAACAAAATACGAGTATTTTCGCATTCGGAGGAGAATGTCGGTGATTGAAATTTCGTGAGAAGATTCCGCTGCAACGAAAAACGCCTTTCTTTTAATGATGTTCACACCAAATCCTGTATCATTTCGGTGTCACTCTCCCCCATCTTTCGCGATAATTTAAAACGTGCTGCACTTCCTTGAACTATCTCGATGTACTCTGTCAGCACTAATATTATCTTGGAACTCTTCCATTGGTTCGTGTTTGCATAGAAAAACAGTAATATCAGAAACTGAGTCCGCCTTGATGCAAAACAGCGAGTTATTCGTTTACTTCTTTATTATCCCAAACTAGTTTCGGCGACAAATATCAACATCATCAGTGGGTTTTTTTTAATCTTATTTATTGTGTGTTACAGCATGTTTTAAGCAATTATTGGCGCTGTTTGTGACATATTTTCTGTGCTCTTTTTTGTGTTGCCGTCTTTTTACTTACCGAACATCATGTCATGTTCGTTGGATGGTATGTGGCTGCTTTTTACACAGAAAAACAAAACTTTTGCACTTTGTATCTGGATCTGCTACTTTCGCAGGTTCGAATCCTGCCTCGGGCATGGATGTGTGTGAAGTCCTGAGGTTAGTTAGGTTTAAGTAGTTCTATGTCTAGGGGACTGATGACCTCAAAAGTTAAGACCCATTGTGCTTAGAGCCATTTGAACCACACTGGGTGATCTCAGAGGGCGAATTGAGCAAGCCTGTGATGCTATTACGTTGGAAACAATAGAACTCGCATATCGCTCAGCCGTAACTCATTGTCGACGGTGTATTGCGATGGAAGACACGAGTTTGAACATTTATCACCTTAAGTCGGACCATGAGGAACGTAACACCACTAAAATTGTATTTGTAGTCCCTTTCATTAAAAGATATGTTCGTTTTCAAAAAGTGTATACACAGGTGACGCATACTGCAGGGCGAGTAACGCGCCAGCAGAAGTAGGTACCGAAAGCTGGTTGAAACCAGACATAAGTAGCTGTGAAACTTTGAACTCTGATTGGTCAATTTTTAGGAAGGATAGTACTGATGCTATGGGAGGTAGTGTGTTCATTGCAGTTAAAAGCTCTTTAAACGCATTTGAGATCGATGCTGGGTCGGACTGTGAAATAGTCTGGATAAAGCTGTCAATCAGACAAGGATTGACCAATGTATTAGGATGTTTTTATAGACCACCAGCATCCACAATAAACGTCCCTTCAGGGAAAGTCCTGAGTACATATGAAATAAATATCAAAATTATCCGGTAGTTATAGGTGGAGGCTTTAATCTGCCATCCATTGATTGGGAAAATTACACGTTTATCGCTGCTGTCAGAAGCAAAGACTCGTGTGAAGTTATTCCAGGAGCACTCTCAACATACAACCCTGAGCAATGGGTTAGAAAACCAACTCGAGATGGGAACATATTAGATATCTTGGCGACAAACAGACCTGATCTTTTTGAGGAAGTAAATCTAGAAGAACGTATTAGCGACCATAACGTCGTTGTGGCTTCTATGTCAATGGCAGTCGCAAAATAAAAAAAAAGTGTCATTAATGAATATCTTCAGCGGAAGTTGCTGAGAAAGCAGAGAATTTTGCACAGTGGTTCTAAACGTACTCATTGCCCCGCTGACAAACAAAAATTATGCGAAATGAAAGCAGCTCTCATGGGGTCAATGAGAGATTGTTTTAACGAATTTGAAAGCAATATTTTATCTGCGGATTCTAAAAATACTTTTTCAAAAATTTTGGTCGTACGTTACATCTATGAACGCAACAAATAATTCAATATCTTCTCTTGCTGACAGTACGGGTAATGTAAAGGGTGATGATTAACAGAAGGCAGAAATTCTAAACCTAGCTTTCAAAAACTCATTTGCGGTAGAAGACTGCAGCACCATTCCCCCTTTCAATTACCGACCAACGCAAGAATGGCTGACATAGTGTCTAGTGTATCTGGGATTGTAAAACAGTTAAGATCCTTAGACGCCAGGAGGGTATCTGGCCCAGACGGTACCCCCATCAGATTAAATGTTGACTATGCTATAAATATCGCACCATTCTTATCAATCATCTCCGGCCGAAGTGGCCGTGCGGTTCTAGGCGCTGCAGTCTGAAACAGCGAGACCGCTACGGTCGCAGGTTCGAATCCTGCCTTGGGCATGGATGTGTGTGATGTCCTTAGGTTAATTAGGTTTAACTAGTTCTAAGTTCTAGGGGACTAATGACCTTAGTAGTTGAGTCCCATAGTGCTCAGAGCCATTTGAACCATTTATCCACCATCTATCAGAGATCATTGGAATAGCAGAAAGTTTCACGGGACTGGAAGAAGGCCCAGGTCACAGCAACCTATAAAAAGGGTAGAAAATCAGACCCACATTATTACCAGCCAATTTCACTGACATCGATTTGTTGTAGAATCATGGAACATATTTTGTGTTCAGATATAACGACCATTTTAGACTCTGAGAAGCTCATCTGCTGGAACCAGCACGGTTTTAGGAAAGAGCGGTCATGTGAGACACAGTTGGCACTCTTTGTACATGATAACAACAGGCTCTAGATACCGGCTCCCAGGTTGATGCCATATTTCTCGACTTTCGAAAGGCGATCGACACAGTTCCGCACTGCCGCTTGCTACAAAAAGTGCGCGCTTATGGTCTATCAGATGACATTTAAGGTTGGATGAAAGTTTTCTAACAGGCAGGGAGCAGTATGTCGTCCTGAATGGGGTGACTTCAACAGAAACAAGTGTGACTTCAGGCGTGCCCCAGGGCAGCGCAATAGGTCCGCTGCTTTTTACGATGTACATGAACGTTCTAGTTGATGGTATTGATAGCGGCATTAGACTATTTGCCGATGATGCTGTAGTCTACAGGAAAGTAGTATCACACGAAAGTTGTCAACGAATCAATGAGGATTTGCAGAAAATAAAAGCGTTGGTGTAATGGCTGGCAGTTATCTCTCAATATTAGTAAGTGTAACCTACTGCATATAACGAGACGAAAATCCCAATTAATGTACGAGTACAAAATAAGTGCCCAGTATTTGGAAGTGGTAACATCCGTCAATCCGTCAAGTATCTGGGTGTGACTATTCGAAATGATCTCAAATGGAATGATCAGATTGATCAAGTAAGGGGCAAGGCGAACTCTAGATTGCGGTTTATTGGTAGAATCCTGAATCGATGTAGTCCTTCAGCAAAGGAAATTGCTTACAATACGTCAGTTCTCCCAGTATTAGAGTGCTGTTTGTCTGTATGGGACCCTTACTAGTTGGGTCTGATTCAAGAGATTGAGAAGGTCCAAAGAAGAGTGGCAAGGTTCGTGACTGGTACATTTAGCCATTGCGAGAGCGTTACAAATCTCATAGAAAGTTTGAAGTGGGACACACGTACAGATAGGCAACACAATAAACGCAAGGGTTTGCTCAATAAATTCCGAAAGCCGATCTTCGCCGAGGATGTAGAGCATGTATTATTACCACCACCTTTCAAATCGAGCAAAGCTGTGAGGACGTGGCGTGAGTAGCGCTTGTGTAGCTCAGTTGGTAGTGCACTTGCCCGCAAAAGGCAAAGGTCCCGAGTTCGTGTCTCGGTCCGCCGCACAGTTTTAATCTTCCAGGAAGTTTGAATCACAGCCTTGTTCGTCTTTTGTGTGTGGGAAACAAGAGTCAGCTCCTTCGTGTATCCACAGATGCTTGAACCGACTGCTTTGGTCCTGTCTGGGAGAAATTCCTTGCGGAGTTGTAGTTTGTGTATCCGCATGGTCCAAATCATCATGTAGCCATTGCCCACGACCGCTGGGTGGTTTACACGGAAGAAAGCCAATTATCTAAGATAGTATTTCTATGTGTACTGTACATACATTTCGATCAGCTTGGGACTGTTTGAGGGCTCCCTTCGTTGTTTTTTCTCATCCACATAAAGACCTACTTTGTCACTGTCATTGTCGACGTACACATGTGTGTTGTCCATGTATGACTTCCTCACATCCATTAAAAACATTACTTTTAAGCCATATATGGCCGCTTTGTTGGGAAGTACATCATCGACCTCTGAAAGGAATCAAGGTCTGTTCTATACAAGCAAACGCTCCAATTTCGTAAATCCGCTGGCAACTGCCAATAAAATTCTCAAAAAGAGATGAAATGGCTGCAAGTGGGTCTAATTCTCTCTCTCTCTCCTTTCTCGTTGTTGAATAACCATAGCGCAAAACCGTGATCAACGCTCTACATCTCTTTGCCGATATAGGATCTCGGAAAATTGGACGGCCAGTCGCACTGATAGAAGAAAGAGAAGAAAAGTTTTCCTCGCAAGATTTGAAAACTCCAGATGATATAAGGAGACCAAAAAGTGCAAATATCTCTCCTTTTGAAGTGCTCTTACACGAAACACTGTCCAGGTGTTGTAATTTTTGCCGTACAGACTGTATTTTGCAATTAGTCCACCCGACAATGTCATCTATTAGTTGTCGAAGAAGCAGATACGCCAAATATCTTCAGGACCGGGATTTGTAATCTTCAGGCATCTCCCTTCTGTAGGGTCTTGTTGCGAAGAGATCAAGTTAGAGGATGTTCTTTGGTAGCCGGTACCCTCTTTCTACAATACAACTGCACATATGGATTAAAAGGGTTCTCTATTTACTTGAACAGATAGCTGCTTCTTAACTTTATCAGAGTCCATGTGCTGTGGTACAAGCTCTTCAATAACAGGCCACTTTAGCCTCACTGCTGGTGAAGTACAAGAACCACTTTCTGAATGAATGATAGACGCCAAACTAGAAAGAGTCAGTGACAGTAACTGAGCTAGTGCCTGTGCTAGTGACTGAGTGACTGAGCGACTATGCTAGTGACTGAGGCTCAACCCTCCGGTCATGGGTGGCGATTTAATACTTACGGTCGAGTGGGTATTGGCGGCGTGTTGCTTGTGAATCTGTCTCTGGCTTCTTCCTGATAGGCGCGCTTGATCCAGCCCCTAACATCGATCTCCTTACCAAGTCTTTGCCAACCAGTGTGCTGACGACAGCTTACGCCAGCAAACTTTCTGACATGAAAGCCGTATTTTTATAACGTTTGTCACAGAAAGGGCGTTTTTCGAAGCAATTGATTTTGAATGCCAGGAAAAACTCCTTCGTTTTCCAGAAAACATACAGCGTCTTTCCTATCTTCACTGGATCGTTGTCAGACCTCTGCTGTCCACCTGATGAAGCAGCAAGAGATCTGCTTTCGATACCTTAGATGAAAAATTATTAACAGAATGTTGCATGTCACCTACATCTGGCACATATGAGTCTTCGAAATGCACTTCGAAATCGTCAGATATGGGGCAAACACGAGCCATAACGTTTTTCGCTAGAGACGACACTACTCCTGGCATCCTACTCATTTTTCACCTTAAATGCCAGCAAATTACTTCATTACTACTTTTTTTGGGATGAAAGAACATAAAATGAAATTACTAAATCTAAGAATGGGATATTTATGACTATATACGTCACTGAGGACAGACGTCTATGAAACATTACACAGATAGTAAGATCTGTCTGGGGTATATCCATCTGTGAGGTGGATTAGGTTTGAGGAAACCAGTGCTCACTGCGCCAGACGAGTAATGATGGACACAAAGACTCTCACTTCCCGACAAGCCATAAACGACTGAGAGTCTCGTGGTCTTTGAGAGTAATACTGGAAATTGCAGAGCTCCATCGTCCATAAATTTAATCTGTGCCCGCCTATGACACGAATGGTCCAATTTAATAGTTACTGGTGGGTGGTCGTCGTGGTGAAGCGAACAGGAAGTTGTGTGCTTAAGGCAATCGTTCTAGAGAAACGGAGCTTCTGTGTTTGAGGCCTGGTCCGATACCAATTTTCAACCCTCGCCGTTGCATTACCACCATGCCCTTCAAGGCGGAAAGTAATCATTTCGTTCCTATATCTTTCCCATCCCGTTTCCTTTTCGTTCCTTTCACCCCAATTACTTATAAAATAAACTGTTCACAGATGATAAAGGCACTGACTGGGGAGAAAATGCTCAGCAGAGCGAAAGGAAGGCCATAGATCGGAGATTTTAGTAACTAGCGTGAAGTACTGGTGTATTTTTCAAACACAAGGATTTGAAAATATAAGTACGAAACAAGCTCAGATACACTACCATTCACTGTTCAAAAAGGTACAATATTCTATTGATTCACAGAATATTTAATAAAAAAATTATTTACAAATGTAAATTAGGTACTATCCATACCACAAGCAGTATAATCAGTTCAACAACAGTCATCATTGACTGTAGCTAATATACGAATAGAACAAAATGGCTCTGAGCACTATGAAAAGTTAACTTCTCAGGTCATCAGTCCCCTAGAACTTACAACTACTTAAACCTTACAAACCTAAGGACATCACACACATCCATGCCCGAGGCCGGATTCGAACCTGCGACCCTAGTTGTCACGCAGACAATAGAACAAAAAAAACTAAATACACTGGAAACTATTGTCACGAAGGCCGAAGTTGTTGGAAAAATAAGAGTATTCCCAGAAATGATGAGAATTTTCATAGAGACACAACTCTTATTGTCAGTATGTTACCTGTCTTGGCTAGGAAGTCCAGAATCTACATGGCACCATTCCTCAAGTTTCGGTGGTTTCAGTGGCGGAGAAGCATGCGATAAATTTGAGGAACAATTGAACACATCAAATTCCGAAATAAGCAACTCAATGTGTAGAGCAGTGTATATTATTTTGTGCCATCCAATACTTGTTACATACTGAGCTGTCTGTAGCAGTAAAGGGACCTAGATGAACGCCCTGAGCTAATGGAGCCTCTACTAAAAATCCATGATGAATCGTCTCCACCACGATATATGTAGAATCAAAAACATCAGAGCTAGTGCAATAAAATAAATTCGTCCGATTGATACCTACTTCAAGTGGAGGAGAGAAGAATATGAATCGGTTCCTTCTACTTAAAAGCCATCTCCGGGATATTGATTAATTAATCGACGACCAGCGGCGCGAAATCGAAATGGCGACTGTTATACCTGGGAGTATTGGGTGAACCTATGTTCTGACACACTCTGCATTGTTGCCAGATGTATCCAAAAGGCGGCGATAACTTCAAACAAGATGGCGACATGCTGACTTGGCAACAATGCATGGCGTCATCCTACATGGCGGCGATGACATTCAAGATGGCTGATTTTGGCAAGAAGATAGGACAATTGGGCTATCTCCACTAACCTGTCATCGGAGTGCCACCTCTTTCTATGAACTGGTAGGAAGTTTGAATTTTGGCCGGAAGATAGGTCAATTCCCTTATCTCTATTAAACTAAGAAAACGGCGGGAAAGAAAGGGCAGTTAGGCCACCTCCACTAACCTAAGTCATTCGACTGCCACCTCATCCTAGGGACTGATGGGAAGTGTGAATTTTGATGGTAAAGAAAGGTCACTTGAGCTATCTTTACTAATCTAAGAAAATGGCAGGTTAGAAAGGAAGTTGTGCTACCTCCACTATCCTAAGTCACCCTACCGCCACCTCCTCCTAAGGATTGGCGGGCATAGGACTCGACCTGTGCTGGACATGGGTCTTTATTGTTTTGCATGCACTGTTTTATTTAAACAATTAGAGGCACTACCATCAGGCAGTGTGGTTGCCAAGGGGTCCGGACTCCAACTGACCTAGTACACAGCACCACTGCCACAGGGTCCTCTCATCTGTGATGTAATGCATGATGGCCGCCATGACGTCAGCTAATGATGCAAGTACCATTAACCAAGATGGCAGGAAACAGTGTGTTCGGCATGAGGTCTGGGTCTAGTGCACACTATCACCACCAGAGAGTGCTATCGTCTGTTCTGTGACATATTCCAGGATGATGATCTGGGTTGGTAGAAATGGCTAGAAAAGGACTCTGCCTGTGCTGGACATTAGTCTTTATTTTGCAGGGAGTGTTTCCACCATGAGATCTATAGTCCAACTGAGCTAGTACACGCTACTGCCATTAGAGGGTGCTGTCATCCCTCCTGTGACATAATCCAAGATGGTGCTCTGGACGGGGAAAATGGCACAAAAATTACTCAGTCATTGCTAGGCTGCTGGAGAGAGTAAGGAAGGAGTGTACTTTCTTTATTTTAGAACAATTTATTTATGGATGGATTTTGAAAGATAGCATATTTATCACTCTGATACAAGACACACGCTCTGACATGTTTGGGGTCATGCCACACAGCCCACAGACCTGTGAACTACTAAATAACGCTCTCCAGACATGCAAAAAACACCTAAATAATGCAGTACACTGATGGGCAGACACGAAATAAACTCGTAAACTGTCCCTATAATGCATAGCACAGCCTAAGGACCTCCTAGAAAAAAAAAAAGTCCAACAGTCACGCAATCAACATGCGCAGGTACCGTCCATCACCCCATGTCCACTAGACCTCACAGGAAGCTACCGTCAACCCCCGCAGAGTACATATACTCCAGGGATACGCGCACCTCCATGCCATCACAAGCTGCCACTGGATGCAAGCTAGCGCAGGTCATCGCTCTCATGCCACTGCAGATGAAAGTTGGGTCTGTTTTCGGACATACAGTCAGTGTTATACTGACATCACCGAACTCCAAGGTGCGCTCACACAGGTCTCATATATGAGATGCCTGTTGGCAGCACATGTGTTTACTGTTGATGACAAAGTAGTATAGTGTGCATCGTTCCTACCTGGACATGTGAGCTGTGTCTAACTGCCCAGTGTGACTGATATAATGCATCTAAGTCCACACATGTAGCTACAAACCAAAGGAAGTGCATCTAACAATGTTCTCAATCTTCTACTGCTGTCACATTGCTATGAAAAATCAGAACCGAGTCGACGTCTTGAAATTGTATAGTGTCCCAGAAACAGTTAACGCTCGCTTTCTCGATATCTCAGCTTGTATGCACGGAAATTCTTTCCCTAACAGAACCTGTTTACGAAAATAGCGCAGAATAACATTGAATGCAGTCTTCCTCTTGGTCCTCATGTGGTACCCCATACATCGCATGTTACCCTTCCTGCTTTCAATACACACAAATGTTCCCGCCACCATGTAGAGACTCCTATACCCCAGGACAAAAGAATGTCTTGTGAATGAATCGAGCATTATGATTGGCTCTCATCGAATTTACCTCTAAATTGCAATTGATGTGAAAGCACCATCCGCCATTTCTTTCTTTCTGCAGACGAGACATTCAGTGGGAGAAAAAACTATTTTACACAGATAGGCATATTGCATCGCCAATTAAACTCTCAAAAGTGCCCCTACCTATCGTTAAATATGGAAAGACTCTTACTCCATTACACTGCTCTCCCACTGAGGACAGGAGCTTGAATATTAGAGCACAAAACTGTTCTCGAACCCAGCAATATATCATCACATACCGTGTCGATGTAGTAAACATTCTATTCCAATCCTGCCCCATACAGAATCGCCCCTTTTACATCATTCGTACATATACCGTGAAGACAGACAGCACCGTATATATTCCTCGCAGCACTCGATATTCCCCTGTGAGGTCGGCGGTAATCCACCCCCGCTGTGTGCCCAGAGCGCCCTCAGTGGGTCGAAGTCACTCTCAGAGCTGTTCTACAAATTCGGCTCGTTCCCTTCGGCACAAACGCGTTACTGTTGGCAATCCAGACCTGCTTGCTTGCTTGCATTTTTCTACATGCATCTCCAGGCTCTGGGATTACAAGAACACATGTATTTTCGCATGTTTAGCACACAGCAGTAGCCTACTGATCGCTCATGCAACATAATTCCGAAGATATAGACTGGAAATTATTTGTCTGCAAACCCAGCGCTTATCCCATCTGCGTAGACCTTTATGGGAGAACTCGAAACAAATAGAGGAATATGATATTTCCACTCGTGAATATCAATGTCAGTGATGTAACAGATACCAAATCACCCCTATAATTTACAAAGTCAGCTAAGGTGTTTCTTATGTCTAGAGAGCAAGCAAACATCTCCTTCATCTGCTACATGCACACACCACAATCTATGTTCCATCAAGTAAATAAAGGTGCGAAATGTGCAGAAACAGTCAACCAAACAATCTACATGAGAGGGAATAACAGTCCAGTACTAACACACATCCATATTCAGTCTTCTTGAATTTCTGCGCGATGGCGAAAGCTTCCCAATACATACTAGTTATAAGTTCACTATTCTGCCATCTAGAGGACTGCAAGTTAACTCAGCTACATTCCTGCATTCCAACGGGCCTATGGATTCAGACGGCTGCTGCTGTTGAAACGTCCAATCTGACTTTCAAAAATCCCTACAAAAGAATGGCCCCGACTAACATTAACCTATACGTTTCACTTATCACTTACCTCACAAAAATCTTGGTTACTCGAACTACTGCAATACAGCGAGCACCACTACTGCCAGCTAAATAAAAGATTCAAACTACAGAAGGCACTAACTACTGATGGGCATAGTTAGCAAATGAAAGATTTTGATACAGAACAAACAATGTATTTACCTTAATAGTCATAATATATATATCAGTTCATGACACCAATTCTTACAAATTTCAAAACTCCGCCATCTCTCTCCTCACGTCCACCACTGCTGGCGGCTCACCTCCAACTGCGCAACGCTACGCGCTGTTAGCATCCAGCTGCCGCTGCCCGACACTACAATGGCAGACAACAATGCAAACTAGCCACAGACTGCGCACAGCACAGCCAGTGATTTATCATACAGAGCGCTATGTGGCGTTACGAATAAAAAAACCTAAACAGCCTACTTACACTGTAAACGGGAAATGTGAATCATTCCCCACAGATAACTAGTGCTGCAGGCCAAGCACACACAGACAGAAAGATCCAACGAAATCGTTCACATAGACATTTTATCCCTGTACTTACATCTAAATGTTACCATTGCTGTTGTAAGGTGTCAGGCAAATCCAACACCTTCCATAAAACCCCTAACATGATAACAATAAGGGACGGACACCCATGTTTCAGCTAACCACTAGGACCACTCCGATCCCATGTTAAAAGATAGAGCCCTCCAGAAGAACAGAATAGATCTTACGATAACACTAAAAGGACCACACCAGCTGCAAGTTTTAGAGTGAGACTTTTTCGCGTCTCTGTTACGTTGCAAACTTTAAAAACATTGCCCCACCATGAAAAGTATAACGTTTCTCATTGGATAGACAGAATTTTTGTAGGCGGAGCTTAAGGTTAGCATTTAGACCCTGATTGGTCAGATGAAAACACATTGCCTCCACTACCTAATAATGATTGCTGGTATTTCAATCGTATTTCAATCGTAGCTTCATCGCGCATAGTTTCATCAACTCTCCGTCACTGTATGGTACATCTAAGCATTGGTTTTTCATTGCCATTAATTAGAAAAATTTCACGGGACTCTTCTCTGCTGAATTTTCAAAAGGTAGGTTGTGTAATAATTCGTACTTCACTGTGTTCTGTGCTTCGCTGCACCAATATCGTGAGAGAGACTTCTCTAATCTTTGTACGACTGGCATATCGCTACAACATTCTACATGGTTTCTGCGACTGTTCCTGACATGTGTGCACATATAAAGTCTAATTTGTGTGCTAGCGTCCAGTGTTCTGGTAATCCTACTCGGAATTCATCAATAAAAGTTCGTGGATGTAATGAGTTTCCTTCTCGAAAGTGTTGAAATTTTCTGACTGTGAGGAAATGATCGTTGTCGTACTTCGTCATAGTTCCATATGAAACTCGCAATTCTTCGCCACTTTAGTTTCACGTCATTTCTCCCGTCGTTTTTTACGGTTGTGGTAGATCCATTGGATATTGTCCACTGTAACTTTCGCCTACCCTTGCGTAGTATCGTTGGAGTGGTACGCAATAATTTTCTTCCATCGATTGTGAACATGTAGCTGAATACATTGCACTGTACTCTTCGCGACCTGGCTTTCCATTGTCACGTATTGGTTGGATATCTTGTCTGGCTAACCTTGCCGCTTCATTGCACGATCCAAACTGTCTTGACAAATACATTTGTGGTTCTGCATGTGTTTGTGGTGTCGTTTTCTCATCAAGAATTTCGAAACGTGTTTGTTGCGGTGCAAGCTGTCTGATTTCGCGTATGTTATTTTCCGCCTGTGATTGGAATTGCAAATGCATAATATCTTCGTTAATTGTTTGTTTTTCCGGTGCTGTTACATATATGGATGTGGTTGCACACTCTGTGCTTGTTCGATCCTGTTCACTACGCACTTCAATGGTTTGAAACAACTCTGTTCACAATTTCTGAAATTGTTGCTTCGTTTGCGCTTCTATTTTGACTATGTGGTTATATCTTTTCAGCGTTGCTTTTGTGATACGTTTGTGTAGCACACTGTTTTCAACAACTTTACGCGCTGCACCTGCTGCACCTGCTGCTTGTCTAGTAATTTCGTATATCTGTTTCTCCAGTTTCTTGACTTCTCCCTGGGTGTTGTTACGTAATGTTTTGATCTTGTCCTGTATGTCATTATGCAATGTTTGTACGTCCGCTTGTACCTTGTCAATGTCCGTTCTCAATTGATTGTGACCCGTTATTAAGTTTCCTATCACATCTCGAGATTCTTTTGCCTCGTCTTCAATATGACTTAGGTGTAACTGAATTTTTTTGTTCTGTTCTTTAATCGCAAGCATTTGTCTCGTGGTTTTTTGCATTCTGAATTTGAATTTGGTTCGCTATGTCTTTATTTTGCCTTGTCATGGTTTCCGTAATTTGTTGTAATAATTCTGCCAGATTGTTGGGTCCTATTGCGTTTTCTTCCGACGTCCTACGCTCTGTGTTTTCGCCCAAGTGCTGTTCGCAACTGATTACACTGAACTGTGCTGTGACACGTTTCTGCTCGCATTCCTTGTGCTCTGTGGTGAGGGAGCTCTGATTACTTGTACTGTGGGTCCTACGTATTCAAGACGCAAGTTAGAATCCTCATCGACTGTCTCTCTTCTTTCCTGCTCCTCTGTCGTATGCTGACTTATGTATTCTATGCCTTGACGTACATTGTCCTCGTTATGGTGCGTTATATGTCCTATTTCTCGCGATACTGCATCGTCTGTTGTACTGTCCTCTATTCTCTGTCCATTTTCATGCTGGGTCTCTACCTCAATTCGGTCAAGGTCTCGATTTGCCATTGCTAATCTTTCCGAATCCCTTATTTTCTGTTTTAAAAGCTATTCACGCGCCCTACTTCGAGTCAACATGCGCTCATACAATCTCACGCGTTTCATAAACTATTTGCACACACGACTTGACAATCCATTCACTTACTTGTTAGGTTAGAACCAACTTGTCAACGATGTATCCGCCATATGTGCGCTTGCATTGAGGAGAAAACTTAATTCAAACAATTTTTAAAACTCATAACTTAATTATGCTATTGTCTCTGCTAGAATGTCTCACTTTTTATTGAATGCTTTCTTACTGTCTATCGCTGCAGCTACTGTTTTTGAATATGTATGCCTTTCAAAAAAAAATTTATTACGAAAATTTTTTACGAGGATCTTTTTCTGACCTAGTTAGGCATGTGGTCGACCTTCAATCATGGTATTTTACCATCCTGGCAGGGTCGCCATTTTCTAACATTCTGCGTAGTATCTGTTGTTCTATATCGTGTCTCCCTACCACTTTCATGCAATGATGCTCTGAGTGTGTTTTTAGGGAATTGACTAGTTTGAACCTGGGGCCTGTTGCTGGGTAAGGAGACGTCAGACCACACATAACATGTAGAGTTCAGAAGAGTTTAGTGAGACTAGTGATGATATAACCAAATATTTCATGATTTCAGTGTCAGCTCCACTGCACTCCCTGTAAAAGAATAACGTCGAAAAAGCAGTTAAGTTTACCATTGGAAATTTTATTCTACTCACAAAACGTTGTTTATAAATTGCTCTATTGATAAAAGGAAATGTTTTAATACAGGATGGTAAAAGCCAACTGCGTTCAACAGAAATGTGAACGAATATTCCCTGAATGGGTTTCCCAGTTCTACAATGGATCGAAGGATGACCTATGCCATATCACATCTATAATCTAGGTTTAAATTAAGTTTCACAAAAGAGAAAACTATCAAAATGGTCTACAGTGACGCTCAATTATCTTTAATTACTTATCTAACCTGTCGTAAATTGCAGTGGATGATGTGGCTCCTCAATAACTATATAACAGAAAAATCATCGCGTTTCAGATTTTTACTTCAAGTGGCAAATGTGAACACCATGAGGTTTAATTGACGATCGACACTAGTATTACGCAAAATGGGGGTGTAACAGATGAGACTTCTGCAGTTCTGAGTGAAGCTGTTATGCGGCATCGCGTGCGTTCATTACTTGTCGGTGTTCGTCAGGGGGCGGCGAGCAGCACAGCTCTGCTCACCTCGCTGTCTCGGAAGCAACTCTCTCCTAACTTCTCCTCACTATAATTTACTGAAGTTGGTTTAAGAAAAGTATCTGGCTGCGTTTTCATCTGACCACTCAAGGTCTCAATGCTAACCTTAAGCTCCGCCTACAAAAATTTGCAACATAACAGAGACGTGAAAAAGTGTCACGCTAAAACTTGCATCTGGTGTGGTCCTTTTAGTGTTATCGTATGATCTATACTGTTCTTCAGGAGTGCTCTATCTTTTAACATGGGCTGCGAGGTGGTCCTGACGTAAGAGAGACGCGAAAATGTCTCCTGCAAAAAGTTGCGGCTGGGGTGGTCATAGCGGTTAGCTGGGACATGAGTGCCGTCTCTTATCGTAGGGCCTTCCAGCTTAACACAGTTCGTTTCTCCCCTCGGAACTGCGTCTCTCTCAAGGTGGGAAGGTATGACATGCATTTAGGCATTCTTATGTTAGTCTGTGTTATTCCATTTGCTCACTCGTTACTCGTATTACTTTGGTTAATTTAATGTCACGATTTATTCGGAGCTATGTGACATACTACTGGATTTGCTTATCATGTTAGGGTTTTCGTGGAAGGTATTGGATTTGCCTGACACCTTACATATCACCACCCTTCGAACTTAATTTTTGCATTGAAGTGAGGCAACGATTGAATCGTTGTCTAAGTTAGTCAAAAATTATTCCGTTATCTAAATTTTGTTGCCTACTGATCAGCCACATTATTCTGTTCTATGCTAGTTTGTATTACTAATTTATATTTTTATATTCTTCCACATTAATAACAAAAATGTTTATATTGACAAGGGAAAATATTTTTATTCTGTTAAAATTATTATTTTTTAATTCTTTTCTTTCTTTATTTAATTGTGAAGTTTGTTTTTTAAGAAGTTTGTTATCGAAAGTGAGGAGTCTTTCACATCGATTTTCTTAGGAATATTTTTTTATAAGTGTAGTAATTAAGTAAATCATTTCCTAACATATTTTCTAAATATCATGTTCAAGTAAAATATTTTTGTTTTTGGACACTAATTTCAACATTGTTACATTAACAAATAATTATTTTCAAGAATTGCTTTGACAAAGAAATATACATACACAAGTATTGAGATATTATCCTAACAAATGGTACAAATGTTAAAAAAAGGGATAACATCCAACAAGATAATATTTTATTTTTTGTATTTATAAGGAGAAAATAAGTAAAATATAGTTATTCTTTTATTTTTATGAGGAGAAAATAAGTGACATATAGTTTTAGTGTTTATTGAGCACTTTTGTTCTTTATATACTGTCCATTTCAGAACTAATGACTTATTTTTATCGATAGTCTATTTTTTACTTCAGTCCACAGTCAATGACTGTTATTTTGTAGTTTATTAGCTGTCTAGTTTGCTTAACTTATTTAGTTTTTCACACAATTCTTTTGCACCATTCCTACATCACATAATTTGATTTCACACATTCACACAATCCTGTGCATGTTTAAGTATGAGGTTGGCGACTGTTTTTGCATGAAGGTGATGGACTTGAGCGAGATGGATGTGGGCAAGTATTTGATGTACAGCTTTGTTCGTCATTCCTTGTTGGTTTTGCAAGTGTGTGTTGCTGTTGTGGATGTCCTATGATGGAATGGAGCGTTGAGTGCAGAATCTCGTGGTTTACTGGCCTTGTATGCGAGAAAGGCATCGTTATGTGGATAGGATAGGGATTTGGAAAGGTATGTCGTCTATTCTTCACCCATCTTCTTTATTGGTCTCAATCTTGCGAAACTTCAACTTCTTTTCTTCCTGCCTTTTCTCTGCTTCTTACTTGCTTCTTGGATCTTCTCTGGGCAGGATACAGAAATATTTATTGATAACTAGTTGCTTTCGAGTTCTCTTCTTAGTAACAGTTTGATAAATAGTTTGGGCATGTCATTTCTACTTTGTGGACGTTTTCTTCCATTTCATGCATCAGCGTGCTGTTTAATAGTGGTAGTGTGGCTTTTACACATATTTTTTTGCCAGTGGTGGCTTGCCCAAGCCGGTGTTTTCGTTGGGCCATTTTTTGCTCACTCCACTGAGTCGGGGCATCCTGGGGTTTACAAGCGGTGAAACTCCGGTGTTTGCTTGTTAGTCCCTGCACTGGTCCCTTCCGTGTTCTGCCACTCTGTGGATCCGTCTTCTGTCCCAGCAGGGTTCCGTCACCCTGTGGTTCAGCAGATTTGCTCCCCACTTCAGCTACCCTCTGTTGGTCTCGCTGTCCTTTCCCTTCTCTTGACGCTGCTGCCTTGTGAATTGTGTCTTGCTAATTGCGTCCTTTTCTTTCTTGATACTTCTCACGTTGCAACTTGTGGGTCATGGCATCTGGTCTTTGTTGGAGTTTTTACAATTATTCTTACAAAAAGTTTTACTTAAAATCATCTAACATAGGTCTAGTACCTACATTGTTTTACGCCTTCTTAAAAAGGCTTACAAATTTCGGCGCCCTTTCCATGTTATAATTCTAAGATATTTTGAGTCTCAACTTTCACAAAAATCCTCAAATTAGTTTTCTTATTTTTTGTGTAGTGTCATGGTGTATAGCATTTTAGTATTTCATGCTGTTAGACTATCTACACCTTATCCCTTCACCTTAATGTATGGTACTATTGGTTTTATTTTTGTTTTTGTTTTTATTGAAACTACTTTCTTTTTTCCACCTTCCCCTTTCTTCATTCTTCTTTCTCCTGATGATCTTAACTGCAACATAATCTTGAAATATTGTGCTCATTATTTACCAGTAATAAAATTAATCTTCAAACTTGTACTGAAAGTGTTTAATACTGCCAGTCTTAGGTAAAAATACCTATGCTTTATCTCGTAAAATACCCTCTAATTCTGTTTTACTATGTTCCGAAATACCGTGAACTTCTTGCAATTTTTCGTCGATTTCCTTATGGACTTCTAACATGAGTTGAGGCGATTTCCCCTTTTGTGCATACCATTCTAATTCTTCATCGTCTTTATCTCGCGTCATTCTTAATTGTTAGTTTATAACTGGTACTTCTTCTAATTTTAGCTTTTGCTCAAAGAGAAGAGTGACATTCCCGAATGTTACGCTACCTTTCCCCATACCTATCATCGCACATCTCTCATTTAAAAAATCTGCACCTATAATCAAATAACGAAGTTGGCTTCGATTTTGTGACCTTGTCGCGAAAGAGTTAACCTTGTTTGTCTCGTAACTTCCGCAGCATTGTTTCTAATACGACCTCTTACTTTAATCTTACATGTTTTTAGAACTGGCAATTCCTCATTGGCATTACACTGCATGAATAAATTTTCTGAGATCGCAGTCAGTTCACTTCCGCTATCAATTACAATATTGACTGGGATATGGTTTACCATGGCCTTCACAATTGGTTGAATTAGAACGGGTTGGTTCTGTTCTTGTTCTTCTTGCATCTACGAATCCTCCATTGAATCATACACGAGTCTTTTTAGGAATTTCCCTTGTGAATTCGAACTTTCTGTAGAATAAGCTTCGACTGCTACTTCTCTCTCTTTTATTTCCTGGTTGTGTGCCCACTCATAACTTATTTTCAACTTCTGTCGACTGCGCATTATCCTCATTGAATTCGCTTTCCCTGGTTTCCATCTCTAATAGCTCTGCAATACTCATTACTTCGTCCTTTCTCCTACATTCGTTGTGCATGCCTCTGGTAATTCATCTTCCTCATCAGTATTCTCCCAATTAATTTCCTCCCAACACGATATTGTTATTTTCCTGTCTTCGTTTTCATCTGGTCTCTGTCGTTTTGTTTCTTCCTTCTTCTCTTCTCGTGATAAGGTATTTACTTCTCTGTTCAAGGTGCTGCAATTATCCTGGGTCGGTGCGTTATTGCCTTTGGCATGGGCGCTTAGGTGTCAATTCGAATGTTTATCTGGGTTTGGTGGTTTTACCTCCACCTTTTCTATCTGTATTCTCTTTTCTTGTTCAGCTTGTTGATAGTGGTTTCTTTGTTGATAATCTGTCGGTCTATTGGTTCTCCAGTACCCGTTCCGGTTGTCGTTATTCCCTCTGTTATAGTTGTTGCCGTTCCTGGGTGAATTATAGTTATTGCCATATTCTCTTCTACATCCATAACCGGTTCTTGAAGTCTATTGTCGTTTCTTGGTGCGAAGTTATCACGTGGTTCGTAATTATTGTTTTTTCGTACTGTGTCTTGTGGATTCCACTGCTTTTTGTTTTCGTTTTCACGTGCGCTTGGTCTTTTTCTTGCGTCATCTTCCTAAAATATGAACTCCAGTTCCCTTAGAATACCTTTAAATGCTTTAAATCTAGATTATAGATGTGATATGGCATAGGTCATCCTTCGATCCATTGTAGAACTTGGAAACCTGTTCATGGGATATTCGTTCATATTTTTGTTGGACGCAGTTGGTTTTTACCATCCTGTATTAAAACATTTCCTTTTATCAATAGTGCAATTTATAAACAATGTTTTGTGAGTAGAATACAATTTCCAATGGTAAACTTAACTGCTTTTTCGATGTTATTTTACCAGCTAACTAAAAATAGGAAAGCCTTGAACCCCTTCCACTAAATTTAGTTAGTAATAAGATTCTTTTACTGGGAGTGCAGTGGAGCTGACGCTGAAATCATTAAGTATTTGGTTATATCATCACTAGTCTCACTGCACTCTTCTGAACTCTACATGTCATGTGTGGTCTGACGTCTCCTTACCAGCAACAGGTCCCAGGTTCAAACTAGTCAATTCCCTAAAAAACACGCTCAGAGCGTCGTTGCGCGAAAGTGGTAGGGAGACACGATATAGAACAACAGACACCACGCAGAATGTTAGACTGTCTCAGTTGTATGACACTCGACAATGAGCAATGTATCGGAAATACACCCTGCTGAAGGCTGTGGCTCTGGAAATAGAAATATAGGTACCCATTCTCATGACTTGACATACTCCTCCTATGCTATCACAGTACTACACATCAAATCCATGCCATCCTTACAACTGGACGTAGTCTTTTCCTCAGCACATACTTTATAAGCCGGATTCTCAAATGTGAACGTATCATACACACCCCTACTACTAAATATAATACTTCATCAGTAACTGATCGCTGGCGGTATGAAATAATACTGAGAGAACATCAATCATGGGAGGACATGTCTCATAAGTTTCTTTTGCAAGTGCTGCCACCGTGTCTTAGGAAGATAGGTTTAGCAGTCTTACAAACAGCCAGATGTTAAAAAACACGATTCCAACAACTACTGTACTTTGTTATCACAAGGAGTCTTGGTTCTACAAGTACATAGAAGTATCCTCGTTAAAAGCTATACCCGCTATGCAAATTGAGGTATCACGTTACCTCTGAATGAGGTGGTTTTTTTTTTTTTTTTTTTGTCCAGACAAACACCGTGATGGCGATCGCAGGAGTATATAGTATCAGACCAACACTGCACTTACACTTTGCGGAATGTGCAACATCGTAATAAAATTACCCAATTTAGAAAGTGATTCAGCTAAGGAACGTGGTGTGAAACCGGTTTTTGCGAATCCCTCATGCCACGGCAGCTAGATATTTCTACAGTATTTGTAGTGCTTTCTGTCTGAATCTCATATCACAGGTTTGGCGATATATCCACTGGGCTATAGGCGATGGTAGATTGAGAAGGATCACAAGCAGTAGCAGATAGTGTGCTGATTGAGGTCATAAGAAAAAGTACACTAGCTTTTCACATCTCTAGTGTTACACTGTCTGCTAGAAATGATGTCCGTGATTTGGAATCAGGTCTTTCCATTCAAGCACATACCTGCATCGGACCCTATTGATAAGTCCTTTAATTAATACAACCAATACTTAATCACATTTCTGGCACTCTCATATCTCGAAACCAGTCAGCTTTCTCCAACCTGTTTGCTACAGTAAAACACCATCGTGGTTTAGTCACCCACTACGCATGTTGCAAATGCTCCCATTTCTACAGTTTTGCACATGTGATCGTTCCACTTTATGTCTCAAGTGAGCAGAGGTCAGAGAAATCTCCACCACCTTCTGCAACCCGTGTAGAAAGAGAAAGACCTCAGTTAGTGCAACAGGACAACGTTTTGACCATTGTGGTGCATCTCCAAACTAGATACAGATACAGTCTGAAGCAGATCCATGTCCATTCAAATCTATCAGCCCAACATGATACCATTGTAATTCTGTACCATCCAACAGAGAAAAATTAAGAACTATAGAAGCTCCACTAACTTCATCTGATATAGAACTCACCTAGGAACCGTTACTCAAGCGATGACACATATCTATGGTGCACAGAGAGATATTTCATAATGCTTCCCAGAATAACACAGCTTGCATCCCTCTTAGCATTCCTAACGGAACTCCCCGTCCCTCATTGAATTTACTCCTCAAACTGCCGATGCTGCTGCTGGTGGTGTGGGATGTTCCTATTAAATATACAGGCATTGATCCCCTGCAGAGGCTAGTTTACAGTTTCATCACCTGCACTGTAGGAGGATGATCCTGTCCCATGACTATTCTGTAAATCACCCTGTAGCGCTGTCTCGTTGTTTGGAACATTTTTTTTCTGCTGTATCACGCTTTGTACACTGCCATACAGTTTGTTTTTCGGGCAAGACTATGAGGTCTGTGTCAGGTTCGAAACTGACATTAAAATTTTCTGATCCACGGCCCCTCACAGAAAAGTAGATGTCGCACAGTTTAAATCATATTCTTACTGCAGCTACCATAACATGTCACACACACTGGATGATTTTTAAATAAAAGAGTTACAACATAAACAATTTGGCGGAGTTTTTGCAGCGTTGTGGAGAGTTTCCAAACTACAGTCCGCAGGTGATTTGCAAGCTCTACATTTAAACACATCTGTCATAGTAATGGAATAACTGATGACTCTATATTCCGTTTAGACTGATTCATCATATTGCAGTCATGTACACTATCACTGATTTGGTGCTATCCACCCCAGAAGGTGCCGTCCCTACACGAAAACTCTTTCTCTAACTCAAACAAGCGATATCAGTCAATCATTATGTGGTAACCAACAGTGTGCCAGTGCACGGATGGGATGGAAGACACCATCCGTGTACTCTAATAATAAACATAACAGTTAAAAGTGCATGAAATTTTAGCACATTTATAGTAATTTCAACCCCGACCAGTGATGTGACAGCATGTTTCCCAATTTCAGTATCATAGCTAAACCACCCCTTCTCCACTTTGCGAGTATCATTGCGAACTTGGATGGATGACTGTGCAGTACGTCCATTCATTGTTAATTCTCGAACACATACCCTAACAAAGTGTATCAGACAGCGCTATATATTTTTCTAACACCTTGAACATAGTGATTCATTTACGATCTATCTCTCAGTGCATGAGAGTCACAGAGCATTCTCTCTGTCTTAGCGAAAAATTAGATAGTGAAAGACCCTCATCACACTGTCATTGATCAATCCACCCTGCAGCACCATTACCGAATTAATCGGCAACCAGAAGTAGATCGCTACACTCCAAGTCTCCTGAATGACTGGAAGTCCTCACTCATCCAAGTGCATAAGATTTCTCGAGATGCACCCTTGTTGAGGAGGTTAGCACACCTTATCGATGTATAGTAAAAGATTTCGAAGTGTCATGATGTAATAGCAGACGGTTAAGAAGAACAAGAAACGAACGATTTTTATGCGCGATGGATCTCCAGACGGATGGAGTTCGACGTATTTTTACGTAAATCAACCAAGCTATCAACTCTAAAGTATTGTTCTAGAGTCTAGGATCAGTAGGTGGAAGGTACTGGTATGAGAGAACATAAACACACGCACTCCTAAGGCTAAAATGTTCCGTACTTAATACACGCTATAATGCTAGATCACTTGTATTTCTGACATATCAGTCGTACGAAATGTAGCGCTCTTAATATTCCAATGTAAGAAACAGATTTCAAGTGGATGACATACATTCTTCTTCCAGGTTTTTCAACGATGAACTATGTTATCGAACAGTAAAACGAAGAAACTACTTCCTTAAAACATTGGCTCTGTCTGATATGAGTACAATATAGCTTTCCAGAGATGTATAGCAGCCACTGTTCACATCCAGCCACGGGGTGGAAATTATACTATGCCAGTATCAACCCTATATAAAATGATCATTAGTAACGGCGAGTATCTCTTACAAGAAAACAGATAAACGCATAGCAGCAGCAGCCGACATGTGCAAATTACAGGTCATTCTGTCACTAACTCTATAAACAGCACATCTGTCAAGCAAAAGTATACACAGGGATTGCAGTGCCTCACAAGCACCTATCGCTAACTTAGTTATGAAGCTGAAGTATCGATTTTACTCCCAAGATGCGACAGGGAGGTGGAGTACATTGCATAAATCATAGTTCGTTTAGAGGAATGTGGTACGTTTCATCACATATGAGATGGAAGTCCTCTGACGACATACAGGTTTACTGTTAACGATCACAAGTAGACAGTGCTTTAAACCACATACAGAACACGTGCTTGTATTCGAGTCGAACGCATGTTATGTCAAGCAACAGATGCATCCTGATACAAGGTGCATTCAAGTTCTAAGGCCTCTGATTTTAATTTCTCCGGACTGGAAAGAGATAGAAACATGCCATTGTTTTAAAATGAGGCCGCGTTCATTGTCAATACGTCCCAGAGGTGGCAGCACCGTATGGCAGATGGAATTTTACCACCTGCGGCGGAAATGAGAACTGTTTTAAATACTTAAAATGGCGACGTTTTCCTTACTTGAACAGCGTGCAAACATTCGTTTTCTGAATTTGCGTGGAGTGAAACCAATTGAAATTCATCGACAGTTGAAGGAGACATGTGGTGATGGAGTTATGGATGTGTTGAAAGTGCGTTAGTGGGTGCGACAGTTTAATGAAGGCAGAACATCGTGTGACAACAAACCGAAACAACCTCGGGCTCGCACAAGCCGGTCTGACGACATGATCGAGAAAGTGGAGAGAATTGGTTTGGGGGATCGCTGTTGAACAGATCGCCTCCAGAATTGGCATTTCTGTGGGTTCTGTGCACACAATCCTGCATGACGACCTGAAAATGCAAAAAGTGTCATCCAGGTGGGTGGCACGAATGCTGACGGACGACCACATGGCTGCCCATGTGGCATGTTGCCAAGCAATGTTGACGCGCAACGACAGCATGAATGGGACTTTCGTTTCGTCGGTTGTGACAATGAATGAGACGTGGATGCCATTTTTCAACCCAGAAACAAAGCGCCACTCAGCTCAATGGAAGCACACAGATTCACCGCCACCAAAAAAATTTCGGGTAACCACCAGTGCTGAAAAAATGATGGTGTCCATGTTCTAGGACAGCGAGGGCGTTATCCTTACCCATTGCGTTCCAAAGGGCACTACGGTAACAGGTGCATCCTACAAAAATGTTTTCAAGAACAAATTCCTTCCTGCACTGCAACAAAAACGTCTGGGAAGGGCTGCGCGTGTGTTGTTTCACCAAGACAACGCACCCGCACATCGAGCTAACGTTACGCAACAGTTTCTTCGTGATAACAACTTAGAAGTGATTCCTCATGCTCCCTACTCACCTGACCTGGCTCCTAGTGACGTTTGGCTTTTCCCAGCAATGAAAGATACTCTCTGTGGCCGCACATTCACCAGCCGTGCTACTATTGCCTCAGAGATTTTCCAGTGGTCAAAACGGACTCCTGAAGAAGCTTTCGCTGCTGCCATGGAATCAAGGCGTCAGCGTTGTGAAAAATGTGTACGTCTGCAGGGCGATTACGTCGCGAAGTAACGCCAGTTTCATCGAATTCGGATGAGTAGTCAATTAGAAAACCAATCGGAGGCCTTAGAACTTGAATGCACCTGTAGAACAGTGGAAAAATTGACCTGCAACAACTTCCCACTGCTCTATAATGCATCGTTAGTCAACCATTAAATCGTACTTCGTTAAAGCTCCATCTCATTTGATCACCCCATCCACTCTCCGTTATCCTATAACACAGATGCATGTAAGTTTAGAGGTGCATGGTTCTCGGTCTTCCTGAAAAGCATCAAATACAGTAGTCAACTCGCGTCTATCACTGGTACCTCAATAGGCATACAGTGTAATGCTACCCACGACAGAGAAAAAATCGACTGCTTCCCCGATTCCCTTCGCTTCCATGTAGAGGTTTTCTTGTATTCATCTTGATGCCGCATACTCGTCCCCACATACGAATTGTTCTGTGTGAACCAGAAGATATGCGAGTACTTCCTCAAGTTCCCCACATTTAGGTGTATATTTGGTCAATTTATAGCTATTTTTTGTAATTTTTGGTAATTCTATCGATTTTTCTATGTCAGTTCTGTCCATGCGATCACGATATAACCTCCTGTTCCGTGTCTTAAAATTGCTTGTAAATGTAGCACAGTTGTAAATACCTAGCCCAAATGTACTGATCAGGAGGTGTAGGGCTCGCAGGTGGACTAACCACACGCTACGTTCGAACACATATACTATGTTCGAAGTTCAGTCCACCAGTGGAGGGGATAGGGTCCTGGGAACCTCCCACGACACATGCATTTACACAGACATACAGAAAACAGGGCAAACGCTCTCCAAATGTGTAGGTGACTGGACACAATCAAATGCAGAGATGTACCACACCTCCCGATCAGTGCATTTGGGTTAGGTGTTGACAGCTGTGCTACATTTACAAGCAATTTTAGAACACAGTCACCTTCCCTCCCACAGACACCCTGCTCACAAACCAGCGCAATTCAGCTAGGAGTTCACTGTTGGACTGCACATACAATCAAATTTAGAATGTATGGCCAGAAGATCAAGTGACCCGAAGTGTCGCCATCGTGGATACTTAGAGTATAAACGAATGCATGATAGCCGCAACCGATCAGTTTTCTGTGGTAGTTGAAAGTGTCAAAATGGACTCCTTCAAAGTGCTTAACATGCTTCAACTATTGAAGAAGAGGAGAAGGAGACTAACTGGCGAACGCTTTGGTTTATGGTTACTACTGTAGAACCTCGACAGTCTTGTTTGTAACATTGGCAACATAAATTACACCGAAAATGGTACGCTCCTTAGCAAGAAGAATTTAAATGTGCTTACTCCTATTACAGAACCCTTTTGCGATAGCATTAAGGTAGTTAAATCTGTGATCAAGGGGACTTTCAGGATCAGTTAGAGAAGAGACGATCTGTAATGTTAAGGAAGGAGATGTGTGGCTCATTTATCTATTATCTACGTCGTAAATTCTCCAAGTTCGTCACCGCAAGACATGGTGTCAAGGCGAAGCTACCATTTCTCCTACATGGAAGTTACAGTGTGAGAGCAAGAGGAATATTGGACAAATTCTGCAAGGAAGCACTGGAAACGATTTCGAAGAAATATGAAAATCCTGTGGCTATATCATATAAAGTGGAATTAGCGGACGATAAATTGGGTGTTCTAATGGAGAAGTTGCCCGGAATATTGCAGTAGCTACTTGTAGACGATAATTACCTTTTGGTTTTAGAATTAACGAAGACTTTTCAGGAATTTTTAATAAAATGGAGATGTGCAACTACCTATTATCAAGCCACGACTTCCGCATCGAAGGCGAGCGTCAAGGAAGCAGCAATGTGGTAGTAGACAACGACAAAACAGGTGGAACAGACTAACTTGGATGAGCTCCAATTGTAGGGTAAATGTATATCACAAATTTATATGTCAAATCACAAGTCCAGGAGTAAACAAAGTTATAGGTAACCACCTTATAGATTTTATAAAGTGCCCACAGCTTTACTTCTGCCAGTATCTCGTCTCCCACCTTCCAAACTTTACAGAAGCTCTCCTCTCATTCTGGAAACATCCCCAGGCTGTGGCTAAGCCATGTCTCCGCAATATCCTTTCTTTCAGGAGTGCTAGTTCTGCAAGGTTCGCAGGAGAGCTTCTGTTAAGTTTGGGAGGTAGGAGACGAGGTACTGGCAGAAGTAAAGCTGTGAGGACGGGGCGTGAGTCGTTCTCGGGTAGCTCAGTTGGTAGAGCACTTGCCCGCGAAAGGTCCCGAGTTCGAGTCTCGGTCCGGCACACAGTTTTAATCTGCCAGGAAGTTTCATATCAGCGCACACTCCGCTGCAGAGTGAAAATCTCATTCTGGAAGTTATGCTCTGTCTGCATACAGTTTTATCTACCTGTAAACTACGTGGAGGTTCTTAACTCTGACTCCAACAAAGACAATATAAGTATTACGCATAAGTGTTATGTGAAAGCAGCAGAAACTTATTTTTCTCAGTCTAGAATCCTGTTCTCCACAATACCGTCCGATATGTGACTGGCTCCTACAAACAATGTTATACTCCAAGTCTTACGAAAAAGGACCAATGTATGAAACAGCCTTAAACCATTCCCCATTAAAGAAATTACTTCATTAGGTGCAGTTAATGTATTAAGTGTACGGAAATAAAAATTGTAAATGGAAGACCTCGAAGTAAAGAAAAGGAAACTGGAGTATATGGAGAAGACAAGTGTTACAAAAGAAGAATATAAGGCGCAATTGGAAAAGGAAGAAGCTACTGCCGATGTGCAGGCCAGGTTTACGCACGGATTAAAACATTCCGTATAGAATAATCTCACTACGAAGGGAGAATAGAAAATATTGGCGTGTACAGTAAGCAGCCATGGAAACTGGTCATGCGTTGGTGTACTGGCCGAAATCAGTGGGATCGAGAACGTTTACTATATTGAAAAAAATTTGTTTATTAAGCTCTATTCACATCTGGATCGGCTTAAAAAGTGTGGCGAGCTGGATGAAGTCCACCTAGCAACAGAACTGCCATTTTCCGAGTTTAAAACTGATCGAATAACTACATTTAATGAACACTCGTTTACAAAAGTTTTAAACTTAATGTTCTACACAGAAATCCCGAAAGAATGTGGAGAAGAAGAGTTGCCGACATACAAACAGGAAGACAATAGCGTCATGGAGGAGATACGAGGAAAAATTAAAATCCCCGAATGATCTCGTCTACAAGAACTGCAGAAGGGATCAGAGCTAACAGTTAAAGCCATAAAACAAGTACTTTACACGAAGAAAATTAGATATTTATTAGAATTCGAGAATATACCTTTTCTGTATTTGTCAAATTAGTGGATGTAGAAAGAAATAGATGATTCTGATGTGAATTTAAGTTATATGTTAAAAGTTAAATTGGACCTTATTAGAACTACACCTAACCAAAATAAAGAGTTGTTTCCTGTGTGTAAATGTATATACAAGATTTAATAAATATTTTGTACAACAATATTTACCTGTCCTATTAGCTAAAAGGGACTGGACAACCTTGAAAAGAAGTTGAGACTAGGTAGTTGAATGCATAGTGAACCGCTTTTCTTACCTGTATGAACGTAAGTTCTTAGAGCAAAATTGGTGAACATTTTCTAAGATGGTGGTGGGTGGTGGGCACTTGATGGTGGTACTGTGTATAATTGTTTAAATAAAGACTTATGTCCTGTGCATATAATACAGCCATCGATATCTCAGCCTCTTGTGGTGGTAACACGAAACATACTGTAGGTAAATAATAAATTTAAACAAATTTACAGACATTTAAAGAAATTTAAACAAATTTATAAAAATTATATTTGAATTGAATGTAAGCTATTAGAGCAAAGAATTCGAAATTCGAGGAGGATGGCGAACACACTTGATGGCGGTACTTTTTGTAATTGTTTAAATAAGCACTTATGTCCAGTGCATGTAATACAGCTATCGATACCCCAGCTTCTTGTGGCTGTAACACAATACTAATGCCGTAGGTAGATAATAAGTTTAGATAAATTTAAACAAATTTATAGACCTTTAAAAGAAATTTAAATAAATTTGAACAAATTTATGGGAATTATATTCGAATTAAATGAGCAGTCTCTAGTGGGGGCGACACCTTACCAGCTCTGCTCAACAAAATTTTCCGAGAGGATGGCTAACAAAATTGATGGTGATACTGCTTGTAATTGTTTAAATGAAGACATATGTCCAGTTCGTAGGAAGAGGTTAGTGGAGGTAGCCCGAGTACCCTTTCGTCCCGCCATCTTGAATGACGTCAATCGCGTCATCAGCTGACGCCACATGACGCCGCTCCTGGGGTGACGGCCGCCATCTTGGATTTGGGGAGACGCCAGCCCTTAGGGTGACCTACTTTGGTGTGACGTCATTGTTGCCCTGCTACTAACATGCACACAATCGTTCGATAACGGCTTTTCAATAAATGTATTAAACGTAGTGGAAAGCTCTTGCCGGAAAACATATGAAGAGCCTATTTGTAGCGATAATAATATGCATAAATCTCTCACAACGCTGTAATATATTAACGTCCATATTCGTCACTGCATTTCCGAGTATCGGAGTTCCGAAAATCTGCAATATACTGACCGCAAAGTCGAGCACTGCCTTTAATCAACTCATATTAGCTGCGTGTGCTTCCTGAAAAATTGGCTCCACGTTGTTCCGCTTTATGTGTCCTGCTGCCATATTCTGCTTCACCCTACCTACTTCCCAGAACTGAAAGCGAAAACCTACACTTTTTTTTCTTTCATTTGGAGTTAATTTGACAACGCCATATTTTTCTGATGTCAAAATTGTTAGTTACATAATACACAAAGTACCGGATGTAAAATTAATTTCCGGAATACCTCAAAAGAGCACTACAGATTGTTACCCATCACGATGACCATCAGTTATCTCGTGGACAACATCGAGATATGGTGCGGCTTTTGGCTTATGATTCTGTTGTACGTAGGAAAGTCGCAACGTAAGAAAATTTTATCTAAATACGAGATGACCTGTAGAGGATCGGAACTTACTGCAGGAACCGACTGCTGAAGCTCAACATAAATAACTGCAAAACACTGGGCTTAAACAAAAATGCATTGCTGTCAGACTTCATTGGTATTGTAGTCTCCAGAGCGAATACTCATTGATGCAATTCTTGTGGAAGCCTGTTGTTCCCTGTATAGCTGCAGCAACCTACATCCACTTGAACGTGCATACTGTATCCAAGCTTTGGTCTCCCTCTATAATTCGCATTCCCCCCCACCACACACACACACACACACACACACACACACACACACACACACACACACACACTTTTATCAAATTTACGATATCTTGATGTTTCAAGATGTCTCTTATTAACCGATTCTTTCCTTTAGTAAAGTTATGCAAATGAAATACATCAGAAATGCAAGCGAAACGATATTTAGTCTCGGGAACTTTATAGAGAAGGAGAGGACTGATGAAGACGGAATGCTGAAGTGTAATGCTGGACAGAGGGGGTACGGTATGTTGATTTATTAGTGTAGTAGCGACCGGTAGTTTGGTGCAAAAAGGTTGTTCAGTTGTATAGTGAAATTAGGAGAGGAGAGTCCAAGTACTGATATGGGGAGAGAGAGATGTATATGCAATTGGTTGATGTAGCGTTCGCGCAAGCTGACATTCAGCAGTGTCAGGGAGTGTTAGTTCACTTCAAGCCAAATTTCGACAGTAACCAGCACAGTGGAGCCGGAAGGATGGACAATTTGAAGAAGCGAGACAGTTCTCAGAACATCACTGTAAGAGTAACAAAGAAGCTATCAGAGACTGGTCATGGCATCATTGTTGCTGTGGGTTATTACGTTTGAAGAAGAAACATCGAGTTTTGTGGTTTTGAGCGTACAGGAGATCCTAGAAAGGGATGAGACAGAAGAAAGAAGACAGAAGAACCAAAGATTTATCAAGAAGATCAACGCAGAAGACGGTTGTGCAGGATTTATCAAGGAAACATGAATGTATGGTACACAACCAGTGACTCAGGTAGCAGCTTTTATTCTATCTAATAACGATGGAAAGACAGCGGATCACATCGGTGGTGCAAATGGCACAGTAGAGAGTGACCGTTATGCTACTGAAATCAGTGAAGCACTTGTTAAGGTCAAATGCTGTGATGGCCCCACCACACGAGAACCAGAAAGCGGAAATTTTAAATTAATTGAAGTCACGCTATTCAAATAAATTATTATGTTAGAATGCATTATTGAAGTCAAAAACTGAGAGTTGGTGGTATAACCTGGAAAATCCCCACTTCCATACCTAACTTGAAGCGTTTTATGCAGGGTAAGCACAAAGTCTTGCCTGATTATAACAATTTATTACGGAACAACGATTTTAGATAATGATTTACATTTGATGCCGTTACGTAGGATAGTGTTACTAGTTTAAATTTAACACCACTTACGTTAGTATACCTCAACGTGTGCTCCCTTGGTAGCTCGGAGAACGTCGAGGCGGTATTCCCATTCCCGCCAGGTGTTTCGTAATACGTGTTCTATCACAGTACCCACAGCAGCTTGTATCCTAGCCTTCAGTTCGTCGACGTCAGTAACTGGTGTGACGAAGACTCTGTCCTTGATATAGACCCAGAAAAAAAAGGTCAAGGGACATAATGTCTGGAGATTGGGGTGGCCAGGATGTGGACCGTTCCTTCCAGTCCACCGATCCGGAAATGTTTCATCCAGGAAATCACGCACTATCAAAGCCCCACAGTTAGAAGAATATCAAACATGGATAATTTTCCAGCAAGATGGAACACCCCCCCCCCCTCCCCCCACTCGGCTTTGATAACGCGTGATTTGCTGGATGAAACATTCCCGGATAGGTGGATTGGAAGGAACGCTCCAGCACCCTGGCCACGCCGATCTCCAGACATTACGCCCCTTGACTTTTTTTTCTGGGGCTATACCAAGGACAGAGTCTTCGTCACAGCAGTTGCTGACGTCGACGAACTGCAGGCTAGGACACAAGCTGCTGTGGGTAATGTGACAGAACACGTGTTACGAAACACCTGGCGGAAACTGGAACACCGCCTCGACATTCTCCGTACTACCAAAGGAGCACACGTTGAGGTTTTCTAACGTAAGTGGTCTTAAAAAAACTAGGAACACTAACCTATGTAACGGCATCAAGTGTAAATTATTATGTGAAACGGTTATTCTGTAATAAATTGTTGCAATCAGGGCAAGAATTTGTGCTCACCCTGTACTTTTATCTCATCATATCATTTTTAGAGCAATTGTTAGAACAATTTTCATACGGTGTTCAACATCTGAAATGAGGACTCGTTGCCATCTCACAGCTTGTCACAATAGTGAAGAGTGAGTTTTGTTTTTCTTCCTCAGTCAGGGCCATCACTGCATTACAGGTTTATAGGTGAGAGCGAGCGAGAGAGAGAGAGAGAGAGAGAGAGAGAGAGAGAGAGAGAGAGAGAGAGAGAGGGAGGGAGAGAGAGAAGTCATTTTCACCACAACCGTAAGAATGCTTGTAAGCTAATTGAGATTGTGCCACTGACGGTACTTAACTATATTCCACAACAAAGAATGTGGGAACAGTGATAACTATTGCCTCAGGTAATAATAAAACTAAATGCTTTCTGTTTACAGCATCAGATAGAAAATGAAGACTTAAGTTGTCGATGAATATTATGCTATAGTGTTTAATTAAAGTTATAAAGTCTTGTTGTTTCAAAAGACAGATGTAAGATAACACATTACTATTTCTCAGTTCTTTTATTTCTTATTCATAAGATAACCTGGTTCGTAGATAGTTCATTGTGACATTGCCCCACATGTACATTAACATAAACAGCACTTGGCTTATTTCAACATTTTATATCAGTAGTAACATTGATGCAGTGTCCGATAGTGAAGTTCCAACTCAGTTATTATTCCTTACGTACAGATTTTTTAATAAATTCTAATAAATTAATTCTCAGTAAATCAAACACCCATAAAATACATAGGGAAATTTGCATTAGCACAATTAATAGGAAGTAACTCTCATAGAAGCGAGTTGTAACTGATCCTACCGGAAAAAATAGAAATAAAATAAAATAAATAAATAAACAAACCTTGTTGCAATATTATATTTGTATCTGCCCATGTACGGATGATTGAGTGGTACATTTAAACTATGGTTTACTGTTTAGTTGCAAACGTAGACGTGCTATCACAATGTAGGGATTTGTTCAGTTCTGATTTATTATGGCAAATCAGTAGCGAATATCGAAATAGTAATTAGAGTGTTGGTTAGTGACAGAGACAGCTGGTAGCCCGTCGTAAATTTTTTGATACGTAGAAGGTGTTAGAGCGGTATTCCAGTACTATATAAGCAGCCAGGCGAGGACATATGATCGTTTTAGGAGCACAGCTTCCGTTCTGTTCTTTTTTGAACCGCTTATCGTCCATGTTTTTCTTCCATACAGTACTACACTCTACGTCTACGTGACTACTCTGCTATCCACAATAAAGCGCCTAACAGAGGGTTCAATAAACCACCTTCGATCTATCTCTGTACCATCCCACTCTCAAACGGCGCCCGAGAAAAAGAGTACTTCAATTTTTCTGTGCCATGGTCATTTCTTCCTATGTAGGTGGGTGGCAGCAGAATGTTTTCGCAATCGGAGGAGAAAACTGGTGATTGAAATTTCATGAGAACATCCCATAGCAACGATAAACACTTTGTCTTAATGATCGCAACTCCAATACACGAATCATGCCTGTGGCACTATCTCCCCTATTTCACGATGATAAAAAACGAGCTGCCCTTCTTTGTACTTTTTCGATGTCATTCGTCAGTCCCACCTGATGCGGATCCCACACAACACAGCAATACTCCAGAAAAGCTCAGAGGAGAGTGGTGTAAGAAGTCTCTTTTGTAAACCTGTTCCACCTTCTACGTGTTATTTCAATAAACCGCAGTCTTTGGTCTGCTCTACCCACAACATTATCTATGTGATAGTTCCAATTTAGTTATTCGTAATTGTAATCTCTAAATATTTAGTTTGTGTGACTTATCACGTCATCGAAGTTTAGCAGATTTCTTTTAGTACTCACGTGAATATCTTCACACTTTTCTTTACACAGAGTGAACTGCCACTTTTCGCGCCAAACAGATATCTTATTTAAATCATTTTGCAATTCGTTTTGGTCATCTGATGACTTTAGAAGACGATAAATAACAGCATCATCTGCAAGACGGTTACTGAGATCTTCTCATATGTCGTTAATATAGATCAGGAACGATAGAGGGCCAATAACACTTCCTTGCGGAACGCCACATATTACTTCTATTTTACTCGATGACTTTCCGTCTATTACTGCGAACTGTGACGTTTCTGACAGGAAATCACGAATCCAGTCACCCAACAGGTGATATTCCATAGGCATGCAGTTTGGTTAGAAGACGCTTGTGAGGAACGGTGTCGAAAGCCTTCTGGAAATCTAAAAACATGGAATCAATTTGACAGCCCCTGTCGACAGCACTCTTTACTTCAAGAGTGTAAAGAGCTAGTTGTGTTTCACAAGAACGATATTTTCTGAATCCGTGCTCACTTTCTGTCAATAAATCGCTTTCTTCGAAGTACTTCATAGTGTATGTTCCAGAACCCTACTGCAAATCGACGTTAACGATACGAGCCTGTAATTCAGAGGATTACTCCTACTTCGCTTTTTTTGGTACTGGTGTGACTTGTGTAACGTTCCAGTCTTTAGGTAAGGATCTTTCTGTGCGCCAGCGGTTGTACATAATTGCTAAATATGAAGCTATTATATTAGCATACTCTGAAAGGAACCTGACCGGTATACAATCTGGACCGGAGGGCTTGCCTTTATTAAGTGATTTAAGCTGCCTTGCTACACCGAGGATATCTACTTCCATGTTTCTCATTTGGCAGTTGTTCTTTATTTGCACTCAGGAATATTTACTTCGTCTTCTTTGGTGAAGGACTTTCGGAAAACCGTGTTTAATAACTCTGCTTTAGTGGCACTGCCATTAGTGACTTCATCGTTGTTATCGCGCAGTGAAGGTATTGATTGCGTCTTGCCACTGCTGTGCTTTATATGTGATCATAATCTCTTTGTGTTTTCTGCCAGATTCCGAGACAGGATTCCGTTGTGGAAATTATAAAAAGCATCTCGCATTGAAGTACGCGCTGTATTTCGAACTTCTGCTAAACTTTTTCAGTCTTGGGGATTTTGCGTTCTTTTTAATTTGGCATGCTTTCTTCGTTGCTTCTGCAACAGCGATCTGACCAGATTTGTGTACCACGGGGGATCAGTACAACCAGTATGTGGCGTATATCTGTCAATTGCCGTCGATACCATCCCTCTGAAATCATTCCAAATCGTTTCCACGCCTACATCATCAGATCGGAAGGAGTGAAGACTGTCTCTTAAACGGCGTTAAGAGCATTTTTACCTCCTGTTTTGAATAGATATATTTTGCGTTTCTTTTTTATGGTTGTAGGTGTTACGATATTCAGCGTAACAGCAACTGCCTTGTGGTCGCTAATCCCTGTATTCGTCACGATACTCCCTAATCCCAACAGATAGATTCAGTAAAGCCTTCCTGACTCTTAAATTTGTATCCTATACTAGAAACAACGGACTCCTGTCGCACTCCCCTCTCAGTTACTGATTTTCTTTCACGCCCATCGCGTTTTATCACTGTAGTCTGGTTTCCGTAAAATTTGTAGACAACTCTTCGTTCGCTGCAGTTTGGCCCTGCTACCGTCAGAAATGAGAAGAGTGTATTCCAGTCAACATTGTCGCATCTGTTTTTGACTCAACAAATGCTATAAACGTAGGATTGCTGTTCTTCAGTATATCTTCTAAGATAAGCCATTTGGTGAGGTATGGCATCGCGTCTTCCTACATTTCTCTGGGAGCCAAACCGAACGTAGTAACTCCTATTCCAGGGAAGGCACATATTGAAACGTGTGGATGTTTCATGGCTGGAAAACACAGAATGGAGTTATTTACAGAAGAGTGGGAGAGACAGAATACATTATTGGCGATAATCACTGAAAACAGTTACGACAATAAGGTATATGGGAGTAGCTTCCTATCTCCAGTTAAGGTGGGAAGACAATAAGATAAAAAAGCTGTAACAAATGCAGATGCCAGACAGATTCACTGGAAGATCCTGCAGAAATGTAGTACACCCACGAAATGGGTGACTTACAAAACGCTCAAGGTTCATTCACACCGGAACGTCACACAACAGGAGGAGATCTCACCGACTTAATTACGGTGCTGTGGTCACACTAGAAAGAACCGTGAAAGCCGTTGTCCAACCACAGCTTTGTCTACTGGCTTATTCTGTAGCTGATGACGTGTGTAGTCTGTGAAGACCAACGGTCAAGTCGCCCGAATGACTGGGCTGTTTTGTTGACGGTGATCCAATAAATAAAATAGATATATATAGTGTATGATAATATTGTTTTAAAGTGCCCTCACAAAACCTGAAAGAATCTGTAGACAAAAGTTTTACCAGGATCTTCAGTACAGACAGTATTGACGTTTACATATATTTTGTCTTTTCTGCATAAAGGTTGGTGCTGATGGGTTTGAAAATAGTGAAGCTCTGCTTTTATCTCGGCAGTTCGTCGTATTTTAGTTCCCGTTAATTAACTGTGGCCCGCCCAACACATCTTATGTTCTTTCCGTGTAACCTGGATTCAGAGATCGGACGTGATTTTGCGTTGCGTCACCCAGTGACTTTTTTCCATCAACAATTCTTCTTTCATAGTTTCACAGAAGAATAATTAAAAAGCTTTCGCTTTTAACAACATTGGCAATTAAATTTTCCATGTAAGCATTTTTATTGCAGAGCACTACTATGTCTGCTCGGTAAAACCCTCGCTCTCAACATCTCATCACAGAGGAAGCTATTTAAGAGAACTGAATTCAGAACTTTTTCTTTTGTTATTTCACAGGCATTATGTGTTGGTCCATTATGGACAGATGATATCGGCTGGTTAAGTAACTGTCAATGTCAATGAAATTCACCAAAAGCCGCATAACTTAAGATGTTATTTTATTTTATTTTGAAGGATAACAGTTTCAGTATTTCACTGTGCCATCTTCAGACCCCCTATGCAGCTCTCTAAATAAATGAAAATGTCATATGTGGCCATAAATCTCTGGATGTGGTGAATTCAATCACTGCTATCAAGTGTTCCAATAAAGCACGAGTGTAACGATTGAATTAACGAGATTGTAATGGTTCTTTATTTGCGAAACCATTATCACCCGCCAACCCAATTTTTCGATACCGTAGATTAATGAATATTTTTCTACGTAATGTCTCATTTCAAATATGGTTTCATTTTTATATGTAGGTACGTCGATATTTTGAGATGTTGAAATCGATATAATATCTAGTATGAATATCTTTGTATTTATTGTTATCTTGTGACTTTAGTCGCGGAAGCGTACACAGTGGTCAAGTACTTGTGTTGAATATGAACAGTCTTGACATTGTGTTGGAAATGAAAAGATGAGTCTAAGTTGTGGACAGTGAAGGGTGTTGTGAGTTTTGTTAGGAGCAGTGACGTCTGCGAAATTGTATGATGAAGTAATATTTTGAACATGCAAAAGTACAAAAAGTTTAATAAATGTGAATTTCTGCGAAAAGTGAGTCTGAAGAATTATTTTAAAATGACCATTTTTAAAAAAGTTTGAAGCACATTGCAATGAAAATCATAAATCATCTATTTAATCCTGAAAGATTGTCTTCGTAAGTTCTTGAAGTCGGCGTAATTAACATCCTACTGACTTTCGCACCAACAGCGATAGTGATGGTACCTAGACAACAATTTCAATTACGAGCCAAAGCTAGAGCGAGATCGTCGTAGGATTCCAAATACAAGATAAGTGGTATTATTGTTAATTTTCTTCAGTGACTGTAATCAGTTGATGTAGCAATACCTGCCACATTAAAGACCTTTTAGTTGCGCAATAAAAAGACTATACTTTGAGTGCGCGAGGTAATAATTTTTGAACTAATTAACTGTTAGTGGAGGTATTCTTATAAGATCCAGAGATTTATGGCTCTATATGAGATTTTAGTTTATCTGGAGAGATGCATATGAGGTCTTAAGATGGCATAGTGACTTGCTTAAACTGGTAGCCTCCAAAATAAAATAAAAGAATATCTTAAGGTACACGGCTGTTGGTGAATTTCATCGACATTGACAGTTATGTCTCTTGCTTATCATTACTCTGAACAATTTACCGTAAGCTGTTATAAGATAATGAATTTTATCGTCCAAACAATAGGGTAAAATACGACTCTTTCTTCATTCGTTGTGTTTAGTTATATTACAGTGAGAACAATAGCCTCTAGCCAAACGCTGCAAGTACCGTGCAGATGTCTTTGCCGCCAGCAAAGGGATTTCTATCTGGTGGGCTTCCATTGCAGTATACCTAAAGTGCTTCCCATACAGGGCGATGTATTCTGGCTTCTCGCGCAGAACTCAATTAGCGGTGGCTTCCTACTATGACGTTACTGGGGAAACATGGCGGCAGCTATTTGACAAGCTGCAATCTCCAAGTAGTTTCTGTTCCGTGTACTGTGGTTTGTGTTGTCACTGCTACTTTTCTAGTGGATATTGAATTTCCGGTGAAATAAGTACGTAAAAGTAAGGATAGACCTAACTTTGCTCTTAGTCATTGCAAAAGCATCAGAGGTAAAACTCCCGATGTTATGTATCATCGTTTCCCGAACGACGTTGCTGTTTAGCCCAAGAAGCTAGTTCGGTGCAAGCTAGCGGATAAAATACATGTTCCTGATGCAAACATATTCATGTGCATGTTCCTCTCTGAGGATTACGCATGGGATTTGAAGAATAAACTGTTAGGTTTGCCTCAGAGTAAGATCCCTAAAGGCCGCCCGGCTAGCCACGTGGTCCAACACGCTGCTTCCCGTCCGGGATAGCGTGCCAGTCCCTGGCACGAATCCACCCGTCGGATTAGTTTTATAAATAGAGGTGGAGCCCCTCCACACCCACACCAGCATGATGGCCGGCTCAAAAGGTCCACTGCCATCTCTGCATAAGGATTAGTTTTCACTCAAGTGAGGTGTCGCAGGATGTGGTTACTGCGATGTTTGCGTACATCTGGTTAAGGTTAACCAATAATACGCGCTCATCTGGAGATAGATTGGGTCGAAGTCGAGCGAAGGGTAGCGGTTTGAAGAGCAGAGGAAAAAAGTGCCAAGGCAAGAGCCAAGGGAAAAAACCTCTGCGATTGTTAGGTCGGGTGGTAACAGCAGTACTGGATGTCTTGCTGCCTGCGATAGGTCGCGCAAGGATAGGCTATGTTAGAAGTGAGTATCATGCATGTCGATACCTTTGACATTGTGCGGTGTTGTTGCTCGGAGGCTGCCACTGGGTGCCGGTTTAGAGCTCTCGTTCAGCGTCAGCAACCTGCAACAGGTTTATTATCGTTTTTGTGTCCGATAGGCTGTATATCGGATGCACAGTGTAGGGTGATGTTGGCGGTTTGTTTGTGTGTCAGTGGGAGAGCTCGTCGGTGTCCCTGCTGCGGCCTGTTGGTCGGCTGTAATAGCAGCTGGTAATTACCAGTAAGTGTTGCTGATATGCAGGGGCTTACCGACGTTTGTCGCTTGTTGGTGTATGTTAGTTTACCGTAGGTGACTATGACCTAGCTAGTAGTGTCTTTAGCCGCTTGTGCTTCCACCTATGGTGGATTAGTGTCGAGGTCCGGTGGTTTTTAAGGCGATTTTTCATATACCTCGGCGAATGCCGGCTGGTTCTTATTCCACCTCCTTTACACTATATTGGCGATTGTTACACAAACAGTGTCTCCACATAGTTGGTCACCATAATTACTCTACCACACAAATATATGGGGGGGGGGGTTAAGCTCGTCTGGTCTGTGATGTTCCCGGAGGGGGGGGGGGGGGGTTCCACTAGGGGCAGATCCACACAATAACCCTGGGTTCGGTGTGGGGCGGTGGAGGGGTGGGGTTGGGTACACTGCTGTGGCCTATTGTGGGGTTATGAACCACTGAGGGCTACGGCGGGACAAAGCCTCTCCATCGTTTCCAGGTCCCCAGTTTAAATACGCAATACACAAGATCCAGAAACCGGAATATATTTTTGGGTTGCTACTGTAACAATCGAAGTGATGTTGGTGATAAATTGCCAAATTAATGTCTTCAGTATGTTAACGTGACATTAACCAGCACTTGTTCTTTGGTTGTGATCATCAATCCTCAGACTGGTTTTATGTTTATTGTACATAATCTTGTTCCAGTACACTAAGCAGATTCAGAAGGATGTAGGTTGCAGTAGGTACTGGGAGATGAAGAAGCTTGCACAGGATAGAGTAGCATGGAGAGCTGCATCAAACCAGTCTCAGGACCGAAGACCACAACAACAACAACAACAATCTTGTTCCAAGACGGTAACCATTTCATTCAAACGATTTTTCAAGTTCTTTGCCGTCTGTGATATAATTACTATGTCACTGGCAAACCTCAGTGTTCTTATTTGTGAACTGGAGTTCGTTTGCAAATGAATCTTATAAAGAACGAAAAACTTACGTACTGAAAGGAAAACTCAAACAAATTAAAATATACTAAGGGGGCATTGCAACCAACAGCCAAATGCTTCACAAAACATACAACAGAACGTGCAGCCCAAGCAATAATAGCAATAGAGGACATCAAAAACATCCTCCTATTCAGTCTAGGAACATCCATGAAATTATTCAACACAAAAATCTTGCCAATCCTGGCCTATGGGATGGAGGTTATATGGGACCACCTGACAGAAAAAATCTAGACTCACTAGAAAAGGTTAGATCGACTTATCTAAAAAGAGCACTAGGTCTCTCAAAGACAACAACACCTATACTAGTATACCTACTAGCGAGAGAAACATTCCTAATTGACGACATCAAACTTCGATATATGATGCCTCACACTAGGGCTTCCAGAAATCAATTGAAGATCATGGAGGACAAACGAGAAAAAGTATGGCTAGAGTTCTATGGCACCGAAGCAATGACGAACCGCTCATGCACAGCACCAAATTTCGAGCTGCGACATGTCGTAATTTTCTATTTACAGCTTTCATCATTTAATTTGTCATGCACTGATCCCATTTCGTGTGTTTGTCAACTGAAAAACAAAACTTGCCACGACCCAACCACAACATGTGTATGTGAACTGTGTAACGAAGCTTGTGAACGACATCACATAGAACTATGCAGTAAAAGAGTGAAATCCATAAATGAATATGCAAAAATGTAAATGTAAACGTAAACGTAAATTGTTAAGTCAAGTAACTGTATATGACTATTTGGCTGCAATTTTATGAAATAAAAATATATTGAGGTGTTGAATTGTTGGTAAAATTAATTTAAAATCCAATTTGATTCTGTTGTGGACGCTCAGACGCTGGTACAACTGCTTTCCTGCCATGAAAATACATCCTTGTGGTATCGGCCGACATCCGGTTGGCCGCATTTTCAAATATACTCGAGCCACCAGTTACGCCGCCGTGTTTCTCACAGCCGCCACCGCGGCACCAGGGCGCTGCCTGCCACAAACGATTATGCCACTGCCGATGAGATGCAAACACCCCGTCTCCGGAGCTCCAGCAGCAGGTGTACTTTAGTTCTATCTGTCATGCACTGATCCTATTTCGTGTCTTTGTCAATTGAATAACATTTACGAACTTTCATACTGGACAGGGCTCGATAACCTCTGAACGGACATAGTACTGAAGAGAGACTGATTTATAAATCTTCTGTATCCGTATATATTTCTACGATCAAATATACTGTTAACGACTAACGCTGTAACTACAGCAACAAAGATATGTTTTTATTGTTGTTGTTGTCTTCAGTCCTGAGACTGGTTTGATGCAGCTCTCCATGCTACTCTATCCTGTGCAAGCTGCTTCATCTCCCAGTACCTACTGCAACCTACATCCTTCTGAATCTGTTTAGTGTACTCATCTCTCGGTCTCCCTCTACGATTTTTACCCTCCACGCTGCCCTCCAATGCTACATTTGTGATCCCTTGATGCCTCAAAACATGTCCTACCAACCGATCCCTTCTTCTAGTCAAGTTGTGCCACAAACTTCTCTTCTCCCCAATCCTATTCAATACCTCCTCATTTGTTACGTGATCTATCCACCTTATCTTCAGTATTCTTCTGTAGCACCACATTTTGAAAGCTTCTATTCTCTTCTTGTCCAAACCAGTTATCGTCCATGTTTCACTTCCATACATGGCTACACTCCAAACAAATACTTTCAGAAACGACTTCCTAATACATAAATCTATATTCGATGTTAACAAATTTCTCTTCTTCAGAAACGCTTTCCTTGCCATTGCCAGTCTACATTTTATATCCTCTCTACTTCGACCATCATCAGTTATTTTACTTCCTAAATAGCAAAACTCCTTTACTACTTTAAGTGTCTCATTTCCTAATCTAATTCCCTCAGCATCACCCGATTTAATTTGACTACATTCCATTATCCTCGTTTTGCTTTTGTTAATGTTCATCTTATATCCTCCTTTCAAGACACTGTCCATTCCGTTCAACTGCTCTTCCAAGTCCTTTGCCGTCTCTGACAGAATTACAATGTCATCGGCGAACCTCAAAGTTTTTACTTCGTCTCCATGAATTTTAATACCTACTCCAAATTTTTCTTTTGTTTCCTTTACTGCTTGCTCAATATACAGATTGAATAACATCGGGGAGAGGCTACAACCCTGTCTCACCCCTTTCCCAACCACTGCTCCCCTTTCATGCCCCCCGACTCTTATTACTGCCATCTGGTTTCTGTACAAATTATAAATAGCCTTTCGCTCCCTGTATTTTACCCCTGCCACCTTTAGAATTTGAAAAAGAGTATTCCAGTCAACATTGTCAAAAGCTTTCTCTAAGTCTACAAATGCTAGAAACGTAGGTTTGCCTTTTCTTAATCTTTCTTCTAAGATAAGTCGTAAGGTCAGTATTGCCTCACGTGTTCCAACATTTCGACGGAATCCAAACTGATCCTCTCCGAGGTCTGCATCTACCAGTTTTTCCATTCGTCTGTAAAGAATTCGCGTTAGTATTTTGCAGCCGTGGCTTATTAAACTGATAGTTCGGTAATTTTCACATCTGTCAGCACCTGCTTTCTTTCGGATTGGAATTATTATATTCTTCTTGAAATCTGAGGGTATTTCGCCTGTCTCATACATCTTGTTCACCAGATGGTAGAGTTTTGTCAGGTCTGGCTCTCCCAAGGCCGTGAGTAGTTCCAATGGAATGTTGTCTACTCCGGGGGCCTTGTTTCGACTTAGGTCTTTCAGTGCTCTGTCAAACTCTTCACGCAGTATCGTATCTCCCATTTCGTCTTCATCTACATCCTCTTCTATTTCCATAATATTGTACTCAAGTACATCGCCCTTGTATAAACCTTCTATATACTCCTTCCACCTTTCTGCCTTCCCTTCTTTGCTTAGAACTGGGCTGCCATCTGAGCTCTTGATATTCATACACGTGGTTCTCTTACCTCCAAAGGTCTCTTTAATTTTCCTGTAGGCTGTATCTATCTTACCCCCAGTGAGATAAGCCTCTACATCCTTACATTTGTCCTCTAGCCATCCCTGTTTAGCCATTTTGCACTTCCTGTCGATCTCATTTTTGAGACGTTTGTATTCCTTTTTGCCTGCTTCATTTACTGCATTTTTATATTTTCTCCTTTCATCAATTAAATTCAATATTTCTTCTGTTACCCAAGGATTTCTAGCAGCCCTCGTCTTTGTACCTACTTTATCCTCTGCTGCCTTCACTACTACATCCCTCAGAGCTACCCATTCTTCTTCTACTGTATTTCTTTCCCCTATTCCTGTCAATTGTTCCCTTATGCTCTCTCTGAAACTCTGTACAACCTCTGGTTCTTTCAGTTTATCCAGGTCCCATCTCCTTAATTTCCCACATTTTTGCAGTTTCTTCAGTTTTAATCTACAGGTCATAACCAATAGATTGTGGTCAGAGTCCAAATCTGCCCCTGGAAATGTCTTACAACTTAAAAGCTGGTTCCTAAATGTCTGTCTTACCATTATATAATCTATTTGATACCTTTTAGTATCTCCAGGGTTCTTCCACGTATACAACCTTCTTTCATGATTCTTAAACCAAGTGTTAGCTATGATTATGTTGTGCTCTGTGCAAAATTCTACCAGACGGCTTTCTCTTTCATTTCTTAGCCCCAATCCATAATCACGTACTATGTTTCCTTCTCTCCCTTTTCCTACACTCGAATTCCAGTCACGCATTACTATTAAATTTTCGTCTCCCTTCACTATCTGAATAATTTCTTTTATTTCATCGTACATTTCTTCAATTTCTTCATCATCTGCAGAGCTAGTTGGCATATAAAATTGTACTACTGTAGTAGGTGTGGGCTTCGTATCTATCTTGGCCACAATAATGAGTTCACTATGCTGTTTGTAGTAGCTTACCCGCATTCCTATTTTCCTATTCATTATTAAACCTACTCCTGCATTACCCCTATTTGATTTTGTGTTTATAACCCTGTAGTCACCTGACCAGAAGTCTTGTTCCTCCTGCCACCGAACTTCACTAATTTCCACTATATCTAACTTTAACCTATCCATTTCCCTTTTTAAATTTTCTAACCTACCTGCCCGATTAAGGGATCTGACATTCCACGCTCCGATCCGTAGAACGCCAGTTTTCTTTCTCCTGATAACGACATCCTCTTGAGTAGTCCCTGCCCGGAGATCCGAATGGGGGACTATTTTACCTCCAGAATATTTTACCCAAGAGGATGCCATCATCATTTAATCATACAGTAAAGCTGCATGTCCTCGGGAAAAATTACGGCTGTAGTTTCCCCTTGCTTTCAGCCGTTCGCAGTACCAGCACAGCAAGGCCGTTTTGGTTAACGTTGCAAGGCCAGATCAGTCAATCATCCAGACTGTTGCCCCTGCAACTACTGAAAAGGCTGTTGCCCCTCTTCAGGAACCACACGTTTGTCTGGCCTCTCGACAGATACCCCTCCGTTGTGGTTGCACCTACGGTACGGCCGACTGTATCGCTGAGGCACGCAGAACCTCCCCACCAACGGCAAGGTCCATGGTTCATGGGGGGAAGATGTTTTTATTATTCGATGTTAAAGTGCTTGTCGTTTATGACGGCGGCCGAGTTTAGGTTCGTTCTGCACATCTGACGTCACAAAACACAGTCAGCCAATGAACAGAGAACGGCGTTGCCAGAGCTCGACTGCAGTGCAGAGCACGGACGAGTGTCTTCAGTTTTACAAACGTTCAGTCATAAATAAAGTAATTGAACAAAAGCTATGTCTTGATAGCAGACTTTCTTTTATAGATAGTTTGGAAAAAGCATTCTTTATACCAATGCTTCATATTCTCTAAATTAATTAAACCAAACAAGCAGTAAGCCTCCTAATTTAGGTGATAGCAAGGAAAGATGTTTGTATCATTCTCACTAGCCGCTTTTTCGCAATAAAGAACAGCGGGAATTGTTATGTCCTATTGTATTTCGAAGAAACTTCAGTAATCCATAGTCACACCAACAGTGTTTGTCGGTATTTTGCGTCATATTTTAAAGTCCTCCAGGAGATGCATTGAATGAACAGCAGCGTCAGCGTAATGGTCAAAGTGTATGGCTCCTAAATGAAAGACTCTGAATTCAAACCTTGTTCAGTGCTTATTATTTTCTTTGTTTAAAAACGATATCGAAGTGTCTTACTTCATGAATATTATTCGTTTCAAAGTAATTTTTTGAAATTTCTAGTGGCAACTAAAATCGACCATATGTAAAGTATACGCTATGGACTTCTACCTCTGCAAACTCTTCAAAATTTCATGCAAGGGTTTACTAAATCTAATGCTGCAAAATAACTGCATTGAACATCGAAACAAAATTAAGTCATTTATGGGGGGAAGGTATCAGTCAAGAAGATGTGTAAAAATCAAATTTTTGGGCCAAATAGTTTTTACGAAATCGAATGATAAAGTGTGTCAAAGCAGTCAAAACACCATGTGTCTGCACAGGCGAGCAATGCGATGATGACAAAATCGCGCACAGCGCGGAATGCGGGGAGCTCGTCTCTGTAGCAGCGAAAGAGTTAATGCGGCCGTGGTGGCTTTACTTCATAAACTGCGCGCTCCCCCCTAAACGTAACAACGCAACAATCTCCCGCGTCTGGGCGGGCATGCGCGAACTGCCAAGATAAAAGAATTGAACTATAGCTGTAGACTAAATTAATATCTGAATTCTCTGTTCATGAACGGCATCTGTTCCTCGCTCCTGCACACATTAAAGAACCACACAGCGCGCATGGAATTCTCGGGTATACGTGTACACAAAAAAAATTTCTGCAAAGCTTTAGAAGAGCCGTGCTACTGACTTACTAGGTTCAGAGTTCTTAATAGTAAACATTAAAATCATGGCGCGCGTATCCACAACGAAAGGCATCATGAAAGTACTTACAAGGTTTAATATCCCACGTTATCTAAATGGCACATTGCATGTTCCAAGGTACAATGATGAGTGCAACTGATGCAACCACCAATGGCAGTCAAACTTGATGAAACCAGTTGTTACTGATAATTAGGTTCGGAGAGCAACAAACATCCGTGAATTAAAAGTTTTATCAAAGTAGTGGTCACGAAGGTCCACCAGGGGACATAAATAGACCTAAATGTAAGAACAACTTAAAAAATAATGTCAGACTGACGTGTGGTAACGTGAAACAGTCTGAACAGTTGAACATCTGAATGTTGAGATGACATCGCGGAATATACCAGTTTCTACAGCTGCCACTTTGATAGCACCTATATATCATCAGAAGTGGTAGGTGCTTTTATAAAATGAAAGTCTATGTGAAACGGAAGTTCTCACCGTTCTAAATAATACGACAGAAACAGGATCAAAGGACGGCACTTCTACATCTACATCTACATGACTACTCTGCAATTCACATTTAAGTGCTTGGCAGAGGGTTCATCGAACCACAATCATACTATCTCTCTACTATTCCACTCCCGAACAGCGAGCGAGAAAAACGAACACCTAAACCTTTCTGTTCGAGCTCTGATTTCTCTTATTTTATTTTGATGATCATTCCTACCTATGTAGGCTGGGCTCAACAAAATATTTTCGCATTCGGAAGAGAAAATTGGTGACTGAAATTTCGTAAAAAGGTCTCGCCGCGACGAAAAACGTCTATGCTGTAATGACTTCCATCCCAACTCGTGTATCATATCTGCCACACTCTCTCCCCTATAACGTGATAATACAAAACGAGCTGCCCTTTTTTGCACCCTTTCGATGTCCTTCGTCAATCCCACCTGGTAAGGATCCCACACCACGCAGCAATATTCTAACAGAGGACGAACGAGTGTAGTGTAAGCTGTCTCTTTAGAGGACTTGTTGCATCTTCTAAGTGTCCTGCCAATGAAACGCAACCTTTGGCTCGCCTTCCCGACAATATTACCAGAAAGTGCTGCTACACATGTGTGTGCGGAATGAACATTCATTACGCACAGTAGTAAGACAGTCAGAATCGGTTTTCTGGGTTAAAGAACGACATGCTCCGTGGTGAACATGTGGACCACCAAACACGGTAAACGAGCGTGGCGCGCGGATGACAGAAAGAGTGCAAGAGATGCGCGCCATCTACCACTGTGATGTCCCGAAAAAGCGCTACACTGATTGGATCGTCGAACTCTCTTTCATAATAGATGGCAAATGCACACATTTGTGTCGCCGTAGTTAACAGTAAAAATACAAAAGAGTATGTTAATACTCCATAATGTATAAGGACATATTAGTATACAAAGTACATAAAATCCTAGTTCTACTGCACATGTATGGGAGGGGTAGCGTCTTTCACTAGAAATCAAAAGGTCCTTGGCCCAGGTTCAAACCGCGCCACTGCTTAAATATTGAATAACAACCATCACCAATATCGACCTCATTCTGGTAACGGCCTTGTGAAAGAGGGCGAAGGAACAGACAGAGGTTCAGGGCAGCCTCTTGTACTGGGTTGGGAAACTCCCCCTAAAAGACAGAAGAACCAGCAAGCATCAACGGCATGAGGATGCAGAGGGCAATGGGAACCACAAACAATGTGTATTCTCAGGATGGTTCAAATGGCTCTGAGCACTGTGGGACTTAACTGCTGTGGTCATCAGTCCCCTAGAACTTAGAACTACTTAACTCACATAAGGACACCACACACATCCATGCCCGAGGCAGGATTCGAACCTGCGACCGTAGCGGTCGCGCGGTTCCTGACTGAAGCGCCAAGAACCGCTCGGCAACTACGGCCGGCGTTATCCTCAGGACATGTGGCCTGTTATTGAGAAAATGCCATGATGATCTACCCATTGGCAAAAGATTCCAGATCTCCGAAGGGGATTGGCAAGGCCAAGGCGATCATGAAAAAAAGATTTTATTTCAATATAACACACAGCCAAAGATGCAACTACGGTTGACATGTTGAAACAGTACCACAAGTTGCTCAACTTATACCACCAAGCATGCTGGAAATCCGTAGAAAAAGACTGAATAACCAACGAGTGGATAACGTTCTACTAGTCGTGGCGTGAAATGTCAGAAATATGAACGTAGTAGGGAAGTTATAAAATATGAAAAAGGAATTGCTCAGACTCAGTCTAGATGCAATCGGGGTCAGTGAAGTTAAATGGAAAGAAGAGAAGGATTTATGATAAGGTAAATATAGAAGAACATCAGCAACAGCAGAACGGTATAATGGGAGAAGGCTCGTTATACACTCCTGGAAATTGAAATAAGAACACCGTGAATTCATTGTCCCAGGAAGGGGAAACTTTATTGACACATTCCTGGGGTCAGATACATCACATGATCACACTGACAGAACCACAGGCACATAGACACAGGCGACGGAGCATGCACAATGTCGGCACTAGTACAGTGTATATCCACCTTTCGCAGCAATGCAGGCTGCTATTCTCCCATGGAGACGATCGTAGAGATGCTGGATGTAGTCCTGTGGAACGGCTTGCTATGCCATTTCCACCTGGCGCCTCAGTTGGACCAGCGTTCGTGCTGGACGTGCAGGCCGCGTGAGACGACGCTTCATCCAGTCCCAAACATGCTCAATGGGGGACAGATCCGGAGATCTTGCTGGCCAGGGTGGTTGACTTACACCTTCTAGAGCACGTTGGATGGCACGGGATACATGCGGACGTGCATTGTCCTGTTGGAACAGCAAGTTCCCTTGCCGGTCTAGCAATGGTAGAACGATGGGTTCGATGACGGTTTGGATGTACCGTGCACTATTCAGTGTCCCCTCGACGATCACCAGAGGTGTACGGCCAGTGTAGGAGATCGCTCCCCACACCATGATGCCGGGTGTTGGCCCTGTGTGCCTCGGTCGTATGCAGTCCTGATGGTGGCGGTCACCTGCACGGCGCCAAACACGCATACGACCATCATTGGCAGCAAGGCAGAAGCGACTCTCATCGCTGAAGACGACACGTCTCCATTCGTCCCTCCATTCACGCCTGTCGCGACACCACTGGAGGCGGGCTGCACGATGTTGGGGCGTTGGCGGAAGACGGCCCAACGGTGTGCGGGACCGTAGCCCAGCCTCATGGAGACGGTTGCGAATGGTCCTCACCGATACCCCAGGATCAACAGGTCCCTAATTTGCTGGGAAGTGGCGGTGCGGTACCCTACGGCACTGCGTAGGATCCTACGGTCTTGGCGTGCATCCGTGCGTCCCTGCGGTCCGGTCCCAGGTCGACGGGCACGTGCACCTTCCGCCGACCACTGGCGACAACATCGATGTACTGTGGAGACCTCACGCCCCACGTGTTGAGCAATTCGGCGGTACGTCCACCCGGCCTCCCGCATGCCCACTATACGCCCTCGCTCAAAGTCCGTCAACTGCACATACGGTTCACGTCCTCGCTGTCGCGGCACGCTAGCAGTGTTAAAGACTGCGATGGAGCTCCGTATGCCACGGCAAACTGGCTGACACTGACGGCGGCGGTGCACAAATGCTGCGTAGCTAGCGCCATTCGACGGCCAACACCGCGGTTCCTGATGTGTCCGCTGTGCCGTGCGTGTGATCATTGCTTGTACAGCCCTCTCGCAGTGTCCGGAGCAAGTATGGTGGGTCTGACACACCGATGTCAATGTGTTCTTTTTTCCATTTCCAGGAGTGTATGTAGGAAGGCAGGACAGAGAGTAAGTTACTGTGTACAGTGCTTTGATACTGTTGTTCTCGTCAGAATCGACAGCATACCAACACTGACAAAAGTAGTTCACGTGTACATGCCGCCGTTGAAAGCTGAAGGTGAAGAGATAGAGAGAGCATATGAAGATACTGAACGGGTAATTCAGTACATACAGGATGATGAAAGTCTAACAGTCATGGTCGATTAGAATACGGTTATAAAGGGAAGGAGTAGAAGAAAAGGTTACGAGATAATATGGGTTTTGTAGTAGAAATGACAGAGCAGAGAGACGAATTGAGTTCTGCAAGAAATTTCGGATGGCAATTGCGAATACTCTGAAGAACCACAAGAGGTGCAGGTATAGTTGGAGAAGGCCGGGGATACAGGAAGATTTCAGTTAGAATACATCATTGTCAGGCAGAGATAACGAAATCAGATATTAGATTGTAATGCATACCCAGGGGCAGATATGCACTCAGATCACAGTTCATGATGAGGAGTGGACTCAAGGATCAATGTGCTGAGGATGGAAAACGTAAGCACTAATGGAACGAAGAGGTGAAATTGAAGATTGCTCTGAACCGCCGATCCTGTCGCAGCAACTCAGCAACGATGCCTGCAGCAAGGGAAAGAAAGGCAATCTGCAGACCAACAGGCTTCACAACAGCCTAACCGTGTACCCAATATCGACGGTCCGCCGCAAATCAAATTTTAGGTTCTTTTCCCAGTTACTTGAAAAATCCATAAAGAAAAATATTAAGCTGTAGCAGATTGAACCTAGAAGATCAGGATGTTGTTATTGTTGTTGTCTTCAGTCCCGAGACTGGTTCGATGCAGCTCTCCATGCTACTCTGCCCTGTGCTAGCTTCTTCATCTCCCAGTACCTACTGCAACCTACATCCTTCTGAATCTGCTTAGTGTATTCATCTCTTGGTCTCCCTCTACGATTTTTACACTCCACGCTGCCCTCCAATGCTAAATTTGTGATCCCTTGATGCCTCAGGACATGTCCTACCAACCGATCCCTTCTTCTAGTCAAGTTGTGCCACAAACTTCTCTTCTCCCCAATCCTATTCAATACCTCCTCATTAGTTACGTGATCTATCCACCTTATCTTCAGCATTCTTCCGTAGCACCACATTTCGAAAGCTTCTGTTCTCTTCTTGTTCAAACTATTTATCGTCCATGTTTCAGTTCCATGCATGGCTACACTCCATACAAATACGTTCAGGAAAGACTTTCTGATACATAAATCTATATTCGATGTTAACAAATTCTCTTCTTCAGAAACGCTTTCCTTGCCATTGCCAGTCTACATTTTATATCCTCTCTACTTCGACCATCATCAGTTATTTTACTTCCTAAATAGCAAAACTCCTTTACTACTTTAAGTGTCTCAGTTCCTAATCTAATTCCCTCAGCATCACCCGATTTAATTCGACTACATTCCATTATCCTCGTTTTGATTTTGTTGATGTTCATCTTATATCATCATTTCAAGACACTGTCCATTCCGTTCAACTGCTCTTCCAAGTCCTTTGCTGTCTCTGACAGAATTACAATGTCATCGGCGAACCTCAAAGTTTTTACGTCTTCTCCATGAATTTTAATACCTACTCCGAATTTTTCTTTTGTTTCCTTTACTGCTTGCACATATACAGATTGAATAACATCGGGGAGAGGCTACAACCCTGTCTCACTCCTTTCAAAACCACTGCTCCCCTTTCATGCCCCTTGACTCTTACAACTGCCATCTGGTTTCTGTACAAATTGTAAATAGCCTTTCGCTCCCTGTATTTTACCGCTGCCACCTTCAGAATTTGAAAGAGAGTATTCCAGTCAACACTGTGAAAAGCTTTTTCCAAGTCTACAAATGCTAGAAACGTAGGTTTGCCTTTCCTTAGTCTTTCTTGTAAGACAAGTCGGAAGGTCAGTATTGCCTAACGGGTTCCAACATTTCTACGGAATCCAAACTGATCCTCCCCGAGGTCCGCATCTACCAGTTTTTCCATTCGTCTGTAAAGAATTCGCGTTAGTATTTTGCAGCTGTGACATATTAAATTGATAGTTCGGTAATTTTCACATCTGTCACCACCTGCTTTCTGTGGGATTGGAATTATTATATTCTTCTTGAAATCTGAGGGTATTTCGCCTGTCTCATACATCTTGCTCACCAGCTGGTAGAGTTTTGTCATGACTGGCTCTCCTAAGGCCGTCAGTAGTTCTAATGGAATGTTGTCTACTCCCGGGGCCTTGTTTCGACTCAGGTCTTTCAGTGCTCAGTCAAACTCTGCACGCAGTATCTTATCTCCCATTTCATATTCATCTACATCCTCTTCCATTTCCATAATATTGTCCTCAAGTACATCGCCCTTGTATAGACCCTCTATATACTCCTTCCACCTTTCTGCTTTTCCTTCTTTGCTTAGAACTGGGTTGCCATCTGAGTTCTTGATATTCATACAAGTGGTTCTCATATCTCCAAAGGTCTCTTTAATTTTCCTGTAGGCAGTATCTATCTTACCCCTAGTGAGATAAGCCTCTACGTCCTTACATTTGTCCTCTAGCCATCCCTGCTTAGCCATTTTGCACTTCCTGTCGATCGCATTTTTGAGACGTTTGTATTCCTTTTTGCCTGCTTCATTTACTGCATTTTTATTTTTTCCTTTCATCAAATAAATTCAATATTTCTTCTGTTACCCAAGGATTTCTACTAGCCCTCGTCTTTTTACCTACTTTATTCTCTGCTACCTTCACTACTTCATCCCTCAGAGCTACCCATTCTTCTTCTACTGTGTTTCTTTCCCCCATTCCTGTCAATTGTTCCCTTATGCTCTTCTTGAAACTCTGTACAACCTCTGGTTCTTTCAGCTTATCCAGATCTCATGTCCTTAAATTCCCACCTTTTTGCAGTTTCTTCAGTTTTCATCTACAGGTCATAACCAATAGATTTTGGTCAGAGTCAACATCTGCACCTGGAAATGTCCCACAATTTAAAACATGATTCCTAAATCTCTGTCTTACCATTATATAATATATCTGATACCTTTCAGTATCTCCAGGATTCTTCCATGTACACAACCTTCTTTTATGATTCTTGAACCAAGTGTTAGCTATGATTAAGTTATGCTCTGTGCAAAATTCTACCAGACGGCTTCCTCTTTCATTTCTTAGCCCCAAACTATATTCACCCACTATGTTTCCTTCTCTCCCTTTTCCTACTAACGAATTACAGTCACCCATGTCTATTAATTTTACGTCCCCCTTCACTACCTGAATAATTTCTTTTATCTCATCATACATTTCATCAATTTCTTCATCATCTGCAGAGCTAGTTGGCATATAAACTTGTACTACTGTAGTAGGCATGGGCTTTGTGTCTATATTGGTCACAATAATGTGTTCACTATGCTGATTGTAGTAGCTTACCCGCACTCCTATTTTTTTTATTCATTATTAAACCTACTCCTGCTTTACCCCTATTTGATTTTGTATTTATAACCCTGTATTCACCTGACCATAAGTCTTGTTCCTCCTGCCACCTAACTTCACTAATTCCCATTACATCTAACTTAAACCTATCCATTTCCCTTTTCAAATTTTCTAACCTACCTGCCCGGTTAAGGGATCTGACATTCCACGCTCCGATTCGTAGAACGCCAGTTTTCTTTCTCCTGATAACGACGTCCTCCTGAGTAGTCCCCGCCCGGAGATCTTATTGGGGGACTATTTTACCTCCGGAATATTTTACCCAAGAGGACGCCATCACCATTAACCATACAGTAGAGCTGCATGTCCTCGGGAAAAATTACGGCTGTAGTTTTCCCTTGCTTTCAGCCGTTCGCAGTAACAGCACAGCAAGGCCGTTTTGGTTAATGTTACAAGGCCAGATCAGTCAATCATCCAGCCTGTTGCCCCTGCAATTACTGAAAAGGCTGCTGCCCCTCTTCAGGAACCACATGTTTGTCTGGCCTCTCAACAGACACCACTCCGTTGTGGTTGCACCTACGGTACGGCTATCTATATCGCTGAGGCACGCAAGCCTCCCCACCAACGGCAAGGTCCATGGTTCATGGGGGGGAGGGGGGGGGGAGGAATAGATAAGGACAGAAGTTGCAAAATTCACGTCCCTGTTGTGGACAAGTTTTATCGAAATAAAAAAAGAAAATTGACAGTTCAACAAAGTCACAGAGTCTCTATATATTCGTTGTGCAGTCTGACACTCCTTGATATCTTTGCTAGAATAAATTGAAATTCTCCTGATTTTTCCTTAATTAATTTTAATTTCACTAAAGTACCAATCCTGTTCTCATTCAACGAAATATTCCACTTTAAAACCGATCCTCCCAACCAAAATCGCCGATAAAGTTTCATAACAGAATCCTAACATACTTCACAGTATCGATTATTTTCAAAATATCAATACGCGTCAACCTCTCACCAATAAAACTACAAGCCAGTCAACCACTGAAGATCGTCCACACTCTCGACAAAACCCTGCCAAAACCGCTTCATGAAGTCTGAATTTTAATAAAAATCTCACACGTAAGTAATATTTACGATGCATGTCGTAACAACAGAGTCAAGTGACTGTTCCAACTTACAACTCGAAGTTTATTTAACAGTTGATAACCAACTGACATCCAATAATAAACTTTATCCTTCCACATTCAACATTGAACTCCCTTTCCTTTTATATAAAAAAGACATATATCATATTTCAATAAGGGTCAGCATGATGTTTCAACTGTTCTTCCAGCCGCCGGCCGTCGACAATGATGCAGTAGTGGTTAGCTCTCGTCGTCCGCCGCGTCTTGAGTCCCCACTGGATCATCTTGCTGCCAAGCTCGGCATGAGAGAAAAGAAACAAAATCTTTTTAAATAACAAGTATCCACTTAATATTTCTTACCTGGCGTCGTTCAAGCGGTAAAGAAACGCGATGTTCCCTGATAAGACTTTTGAAACGCCAGAAGATCTCTGAGGCTATAGATACTGCGATAATTAATAACTCAGTAGGCAGTTTAGTTGAAGGGGAATGGACATCTCTAAAAAGGGCAGTCACAGAAGTTGGAGGGGAAACAATAGATACAAGGAAGATGGCTGGGAAGAAACCATGGGTAATTGAAGAAATTCTTCTGTTGACTGAAGAAAGAAACAAAAATGTTGCGGGAAATTCAGGAATACAGAAATACAAGTCACTTCGGAATTAAATAAATAGGAAGTTCAGGTCTTAAGTTAAAGCGAGACTGCTAAATGAAAAATGTGATGAAACACAGAAAGAAATGACTGTCGGAAGGACTGACGCAGCATAGAGAAATGTCAAAGGAACCTTCGGTGAAATTAAAAGCAATGCAGGTAACATTAACAGTGCAAAGGGAATTCCATTGTTAAATGCAGAGGAGATAGCGGTTTAGTGGAAAGAATACACTCAGGGCCCGTATGAGGGAGAGGACTCATCTGACTCGGGTAATAGAAGAGGGAAAAGGAGTCGATACGGAAACGACAGGGCTGCAGTTTCAGAATCAGAATTTAGAAGAGCTCTGAAACACATAAAATCAAATAAAACCAAAGGGACCGATAACATGCCATTGGAAATTGTAGAATCATTGGGGAAAGCCGCGGCAAAACAATTATTTGCATTGGTATGTTGAATGTAACAGACTGGCGACATATCATCAGATAACGTCATCCACAGAATTCCCAAAATTGCAAGAGCCGAGAAGTGCGAGAATTATCGCACGATCAGCCTGACGCATCCAAGTTGCTGACAAGAATAATATGGAGAAGAATGAAAAGGAAAATTGAGATTGTGAGGATCAGTTTGACTTCAGCAAAGGTAATAGGCGGCTCTGACTTTGTAGGTGATAATGAAAACAAGATGAAGAAAAATCAGTGCACATTCATAGGATTTGTCGACCTCGAAAAAGCGTTCGACAGTGTGAAATGGTGCAACATGTTCCTTAGAAAGATGTATAATATACAAAATGTGCAAGAACCAAGACGGAACAGTAAGAGTAGAACAGCAAGAACCAATTGCTGTCCGGTCTATGCATCGAAGAAGCAGTGACGGAAATAAAAGAAAGGTTCAAGAGTGCGATTAAAATCTAAGGTGTAAGGATATCTATGATAAGATTTGTTGATGATATTGCTACCCTCAGTGAAACTGAAGAAGAATCACAGGCTCTCTTGAATGGAATGGTATAATGAATACACAATATCTACTGAGAGTAATCTAAGAAAGACGAAAGTTAAGATAAGGGGCAGAAGTGAGAACAGCGAGAAACTTAAAATCAAAATTATGGATCACGAAAGAGACGAAGTCATGGAATTCTGCTAGCTAGACAGTAAAATAATCCACGACGGATGGAGTAAGGAGGGCATAAAATGCAGAATAGCTGCGACAAAATGGGCATTCCTGACCAAGAGAAATCTTCTAGTGTTAAGGATTTTGAGGAAGAAATTTCTGAAAATGTACGTGTGAAACACAGCGTTGTATGCTAGGGAGACAAGGAACATAACAGAATAGAAGCAATTGAGATGTGGTGCTACAGAAGAACATTGACAATTAGGTGGATAGATATGATAAGGAATGAGTAGATTCTCCGCAAAATCGGCGAGGAAGGAATATATGGAAAACACTGACAAGAAGAAGGGCCAAGCTGATAGGACTTGTGTTAAAACATCAAGAAATAACTTCCATGACACTAGAGAGAACTGTAGCGGGTAAGAACTGTAGAACACAGAGGTTGAGACACAACCAGCAAATACATGAGGACGTAAGATTCAAGTACTACTCTACGTTGGCACAGCAGAGGACGGGCCGCTTCAAACCAGTCAGAAAAGTAAATGAAAAAAATGTGTGTGACGTAAACTAGTTGTACATAGGAGAGAGATAAGGGTATGTGAAGGGGAGGCGGAAAGAAGGAGGGATGCTGGTTTGTGAGAGAACTGGAATGGAGAAAAAAGAAGGAAAAGGGTAGTGGAAGAACGAAGAGACAGGATGAGTGGATGAGAAGAGAGATTGGTTGTATGAAAAAGACGCTGTTGTCGCTCCTCCTGTCCTAAATGAAAAACTTGCACTCCTTTCCAAACATTGAGAAATCAAAACATGTGTTCCATCACCGATGACTTCGACATCGACAATAAACCCTTTTCTTCATTTTCCACCTTTGCGTCTCACAAAACTTAATGCTTTTTGCAACGAAGTATAAGAAGCAAAAATAAAAAAAAATGAAAATCTATGATTTGTCCTTGCTCATCCTTTTAGCCTGGAACATCGCACGTATTTGACGACTTTACCTGGCTGAAGGCCCAAGAACCCTTGTGGAGAAAGGAAATTCAGGAAGTAGCAGAAATTGTATGAAATTTATTGGCAGATGAGTTCCGAAGCTCTGGATCAGGGCAATCATCATCATTTGTTTCGGCCTTTGTCTCACGACAGCACGTGGTCGGCCTTGTTACTACGGATTCGGCAAGGTCCTCGTCGTTAATCCGCCGGGCGGATTCGAGCTGATGCCGGCGCACCTACCCGTATCCAGCATCAACGCATTAGCGCCCTCGCCTAACCTGGGAGGTTCAGCATCAAGACCATAAAGCTTCGAAATCGGTCTACTAACAAATTTCATACCACTACATCTACATCTACATTTATACTCCGCAAGCCACCCAACGGTGTGTGGCGGAGGGCACTTCACGTGTCACTGACATTACCTCCCTTTTCTGTTCCAGTCGCGTATTGTTCGCAAGAAGAACGAATGCCGGAAAGCCTCCGTGCGCGCTCGAATCTCTCTAATTTTACATTCGTGATCTCCTCGGGAGGTATAAGTAGGGGGAATCAATATATTCGATAAGTCATCCAGAAACACACCCTCTCGAAACCGCGATGCAGAGCGCCTCTCTTGCAGAGTCTGTCACTTGAGTTTGCTAAACATCTCCGTAACGCTGTCACGCTTACCAAATAACCCTGTGAGGAAACGCGCCGCTCTTCTTTGGATCTTCTCTATCTCCTCTGTCAACCCGACCTGGCATGGATCCCACACAGATGAACAATACTCAAGTATAGGTCGAAAGAGTGTTTTGTAAGCCACCTCCTTTGTTGATGGACTACATTTTCTAAGGACTCTCAATGAATCTGAACCTGGCACCTGGCACCTGGCACCCGCCTTACCAACAATTAATTTTATATGATCGTTCGACTTCAAATCATTCAGTATGCAAAGTCCCAGATATTTTACAGAAGTAACTGCTACCAGTGTTTGTTCCGCTACCATATAATCATACAATAAAGTATCCTTCTTTCTATGTATTCGCAATAGATTACATTTGTCTATGTTAAGGGTCAGTTGCCACTCCCTGCACCAAGTGCCTATCCGCTGCAGTTCTTCCTGCATTTCGCTGCAATTTTCTAATGCTGCAACTTTTCTGTATACTACAGCATCATCCGCGAAAAGCCGCATGGAGCTTCCGACACTATCTACTACGTCATTTATATATATTGTGAAAAGCAATGGTCCCATAAGACTCCCCTGTGGCACGCCAGAGGTTAATTTAACGTCTGCAGACGTCTCTCCATTGAGAACAACATGCTGTGTTCTGTTTGCTAAAAACTCTTCAATCCAGCCACACTGCTGGTCTGATATTCCGCAGGCTCTTACTTTGTTTATCAGTCGACAGTGCGGAACTGTATCGAACGCCTTCCGGAAGTCAAGCAAAATGGCGTCTTCCTGGGAGCCTGTATCTAATATTTTCTGGGTCTCATGAACAAATAAAGCGAGTTGGGTCTCACACGATCGCTGTTTCCGGAATTCATATTGATTCCTACAGAGTAGATTCTGGGTTTCCAGAAACGACACGATACGCGAGCAAAAAACATGTTCTAAAATTCTACAACAGATCGATCTTAGAGATATAGGCCTATAGTTTTGCGCATCAGCTCGACGACCCTTGTTGAAAACTGGAACTACCTGTGCTCTTTTCCAATCATTTGGAACCTTCCGTTTCTCTAGAGACTTGCGGTACACGGCTGTTAGAAGGGGGGCAAGTTTTTTCGCGTACCCTGAGTAGAATCGAACTGGTATCCCGTCGGGTCCAGTGGACTTTCCGCTGTTGAGTGATTTCAGTGGTCGATAGGTATTCGTCCTCCACGAAACGAATTCAACAGCTGCGGACCTACGTATTGTAGCCAGTCATCACATAGGAATGACCTAAGAGTGGGAAATTTATATTCGTTCTAGCTGCACAAAAGCTAACTTTGTCACTTAAAATAAACGGATTGCGGTGCCATTTAAATTCAGTTTGCAAATACACAGATTTTGTGAAAATTTGACACAAGTTTTTGTTAAGTAATGCATACGTGTCCTGAGAGAATAACCACCGATTTAAAATGATATTGCACAAGAATAGAATACTCCAACATGTACGTAAGTACACACTTGTAGTCGCTGTTATCTCTAATCTACTGAATGACCAGGAGATAAGGCTGGTAGGCCAGTATGTGGTAGTATGAGCTGGCAACTGTACTGATAAGGTACAATATGTCTGATAGCCATTACAGGGTGGGAGCATCGTGTTACGAAATACTGAGAACATGTGACGGAGTTTGATATCCGCCGCGGTAAGAGTCTGAAAGAGGCTGGGCGGTCGCATGGTGCAATCGACCGCAATCTTGATGACGGGAGAACTCAGATCCAGTACTGGTGTACTGCGTTGAAAGGTCTCTGTTTGATTCCTTTCATGTTAATTTCTTAAAATTGTTGTCATTTACGGCATACATTCCACTTCTAAATTTACTGTGGTGTTTCTGACTATCTGGAAGGAGACTGAGCAGTGGAACATGTTACTTTTACACATAATCAAGAACGATCTGTCACACCACTACACTTTAAAACACAGTTTATATGTAATTCATGTCACACAGTCTCATACGGAACCTACATTCGCTTTCTTTTATATACTGTTTATGATAAGATACTGTCATCCCCCTTCCCTTCTGTGTGAAAGGATGAATGAGCAAATGTATTCCTAGTTGCATTCTTGATGGTAGCAGACAAGCCTGTCTGCTAGAAAACAGTAGGACCAACGTCGGAACAGGTAGCTACGCTTTCTAAAAGCAAAGAGGTTTCTATTCTTAGTATGGTCCTGTCCGTCCCTTGTCATGTTGGTATAGGAAGCTGCCTCTCTGGTCACTTCCGTTTGTATTTGTGAAGCACCCTCAGTAGGGGCCCACGGCAGTCTGTCCGCGGCGAGCGTCTGAAGTGGTAAGATCTCCGGCTAAGCGCGTGTCTGCTAAGTCCGTAGGACAATGGATTTCATAAGTTCAACCTAACTGGAAATTTAATCACCTTTGTTTCAGGTTTAGATCTAAAATATGTTATCTTAAATTGCAGCACAGTGTAGTTCGAGTGTAAAGTTCAGAATATCTTCCAGTAGCTGCTTTGTCACTACTTTGTGTGTAAAGTGGAACCGCGTGTTGAGGATCCGTAACTCTAAGATCATCAATCTTAAATGCGAATGCGGTGACATTATAACCTCGCGTCTTGACATTATTTTTCAATATAGCAACTTTTCTTTATGTTTAACACACGTGGGGTGTACTTTGTGAGACCAGTACCACTTGCTTATACAGTTGTTTGACCCATCAGGTTAATAGTAAGACGATAGTAACCAGTGCGAGGTTTTTCTTTTGTAAATTGCTTTTCGATGTAATTTATTATACTTAACAAAATTATTGTGGTGTTACACTCTTTGTGTAAACCAAGTAGACCACGTGAAGCATGTGGTGTAATCATCAAAGTAGCCCTCATCTATTCTTTTCGGGAAGATTTCACTGAGAGTTAGTATGAATTTAGTGTACCAGTGTGTGGTAATTTCATGACGGACAGGATTGCGCTATGACCGTAACTTCTTTGGGTGAAAACTGAATCGGTTGGTTGTAGTTAATTTCCTCTTGCACATGTTTCAACATTCTTCGTGTGTCCTTTTATGAATGCAGTGTTGTATGCAGTCTCCCAATCTTGACTCCATATTTGATGTGTTCTGTAAGATTAGAAACTCACATTTTTACAATCCTAAATAAGGCACCAGTTTAGTTATGAATCAAGTTTAATAAGCTGAAATTTTTACAGAACAATGATCAATGTTAAAATAAATGTCCAAATATAAACTGATTTTATATATATATATATATATATATATATATATATATATGTGTGTGTGTGTGTGTGTGTGTGTGTGTGTGAAGAGAATAAATTTAAAAAAATCAGTTTATATTTGGACATTTAATTTAAGTCATAAGGTGACTATTAAAAGATCATAATTAATGTTAGTCTGGTTGGGAATTTGGTAAGCTAGACTGGATACCTGGTGAAACAGTTGCTCAGTAATGCAAGGTTTACTTCTCCAGATAGCTCACAGCTTTTAACCCGCTTTTATTGTCTTGAATACCAGTACCGCTTTCAGAACAACTTAATGCATCAACGTTACAGCTTAGTATGTACTAAATTCTACAACACCAAAACTCACTGCAAATTTTGGTTCTATTGCTTTTAGCTGACTCTCTCACCGCAGCACAAACAATTGCGACTAGAGTACAGTGACAAAGCAGGTAATTTTTTGAGTGGCTAATCTCTATTTATTATTGTCACAAATGAACTGCAGGTAATGATGTATTGGCACATAGGTAGAGGCTTCAGTTGCGCACCTTCCTGTACAGAACATCTCGGATGACAGACATTCGTTTCTCAAATGCGGCAGTTTCATTTACACAACAATAAAACATCCAAATCAAACTAGGGGCTATAATGTCCCTTTCCATATATTTGACATGAACAATATAAATAACGACAAAAGAACTATACATGTGTAATGTTGTGTGAACTTTAATGCCTAATTGTGATACGGACGAAGTGACGAAATAACTTTAAAGACAATTTATCGATTCTGATAATAGAAAAAAAGACATTATTCTCCGTGATATAAGATCATATGTGTAAACTAAAGAACTGAACACTATAATCTTCGTTATATTATAAAAGGACTGGAAGACAACGAACTTAGTCGTCTTCTGATGTTTTCTTGTGTCTAAGCTATTGTTTGAGTGCAGAAGGTACGATTGTATTGCGATAGCTTTTGTCTTCCTCTCGTTTAATTACTAGAACATAATTGATGTGCGAAAGAGTTACGAAAATATAATAAGCTAATATAGAGTGCAGAGTAATCATTTAAGGAACTCACGCCACATTTGTTACAACGGAAGAGTTTGTGCAGCATTTTTTGCAGCTGCTGCGGAGATAGTTGCGATCATCTTTGACTGAGAAAGTTGGCCGCCATTACGCGGCGCATTTAAACTTTTTACTTCCACAGGAAATACGACGAAGCCGGAGCAGAAGAACTTATTTAAAAATACTATCAAGATTAATGAGCATCAAATCACAAGATTTATTTTATTATAAAGTGACTTTTTTCAGTGATACAATTTATTGAGGTCAGGTGCCTCTTTGCATAAATTTTATTACGCAAACGCATCTGATATTATTTGTAGGGAGCCTGGCGCTCGTTATCAATCAGACTTTAAAGTTTAATTGGGCAGCCTGCAAATATAATATTGTTATTTGTAATTGTTTCTTAGAAGGTTTTATGAAAGATAGCTTTACAAAATTTAACTTCACAAACTTAATAGAATCCTCATATACCTTATAGTAGAAAGAGACATTACAGGGTTTCATGGAATTAGAAATTTTATAATGATAAAAATTTAGAGCAAATACACGACTAGAATTTTTTGCATTAACACACACACATATATATATATATATATAAAGTAGTCGCTTTTGTCTTCAATTTGAAGACCGTGTTGGTGCTGCTTTTCACGCTATTATGTCTTGCACAAGATTCTGTATCTCTTCATAACTGTCGAAAACTACGCCATTTGAACCTGTAGTAAATCCTTGGTCTTGTAGTCAAGCCTTGAGCAATAATTGAGGACAAGATATGTTACCAAATTATACGTTTCTCTTTCACAAATCAAGTACACAACGAAACATCGTAACATATCCGTTCACTTATATAACAGGAAGTGAAATGTCCGACAGTTGTCGAAAAGAAGTGGGAGCAATCATTCATTCCGTCGTCTTGGGTGCCTTTCATTGGACATTGATAGCTTCAAAAACGTGTAAGTTCTCGTGACACTTATGTAGCAGGCTCTGCATAAGTTTAAGGAGGTTACCGAGTGGTAACTGCTCCCCTCTGCATTGGGAGCCCGTGAGAGGTCTTGGATAGTCTGCGGTGGAACAGAACGACCACTAGTACGTCTGTAAACACGTACAACATACGCTCGATGGGGTTTAGGTCGGGGATCACCGCTGGCCTTTCCATTGCTTCAGCTGAAGTGGAACTGTTTGTTCCGCCCCATTTACTAGTTCCAAACGATCTCGCCAAGCGAGGTGGCGCAGTGGTTAGCACACTGTACTCGAATTCGGGAGGACGACGGTTCAATCCCGCGTCCGGCTATCCTGATTTATGTTTTCTGTGATTTCCCTAAATCGCTCCAGGCAAATGCCGGGAAGGTTCCATTGAAAGGGAACGGCCGGCTGCCTTCCCCGTCCTTCCCTAATCCGATGAGACCGATGACCTCGCTATTTGATATCTTCCCTGAAACAGTCCAATCCAATCCAAACGATCTTAATTTGATATCGCTAAATGTTGTCTGCGCAAGAGGATTACGTACTATATTGTCGGATTACTGTTTCAAGGAAAGTCATAAGCAAAACACCATGAAGTATTAAATTCCTTGTTAGCAGTTGTCAAACACTGGAGAAGTCCGAATTTAGGAGGAAAGAAGTAGACTTCTTAGAGCACATTGTGTCGGCAGAAGGTACTCACTATGATCCGGATACAGTTGGAACTCATTGAGTATGCTATACCCAGGACCCAGTGGAGATTGTTCTCGTTCTGCAGCCTGATTAACTTTTATAATCATTTCGTCAAAACGGTTAATGTTACTACCCCTTATCTGAGTCAATTGGTAGGAAAACGGTCGCTGTGGCTTTCGGACGGAGATGCACAGAAAGAGTTTTGTGGGGAGCAACCGCGTTTAATTTCGCGTAATTCCCGCAGATTTAGAATCCATATGGCCGCAAGAGCGCATGGAGTGTTACTGTCGCCGGTAGAGGGCAGGTCGGAGGAGAGGAGGGAGTTAAGTGGTGCTGCGACCTGGAGAAAAGGAGAGTGTGGAACGGGCGGCGAGGTGCTTGAGTGAGGCGCCGTCTTGTTGTGGCAATTACTGCATGCGGTGGCGTCTGCTGGATGATACCCGTGGGTTTGCGACTACGAGTAATCTTCGTTACATCCTTCTCTCGGCACTCTCTAAGCAAGCGTTCGTCAATGGGAGCTGGATTTTACGAGATATCGCGGTGAGCATCGGATTAGTGTGCACGTCACTAGGTGTCGCGTGGTGGTTATTTGACTCCATGTCCTGGTTTCCCGTTACTATATTCGTAAATGGTTTATTTGTCAAGGTTTTGCCTGGTACTACTTGACTTCAGTTCTGCTCATGTGTGTAGATTTGTGGTTGTCGCTATTCCAAGCTGATTTTAGAATGCTATTCTTCTGATTTACGAATTTTCCTTTATAGTCACTGACAATTGTTTTATCTAGCTACCTTACTTCTGAGGCATGCCTATGGTTTACTATATTGTTTGTAAATACCAAAACAACCTAAAGAAAAATTTTATGCCTCAGTAGTCAAGAAAAAGTTTCATGCATAACGTTCGCACTTTTCTGCTTTTGTAGTACGTTTAACCCCTTCGTGCCCTACCGCAACGGGATGCCAAGGCGAGTCTGCTGGCAGCTGACAGAGTACCCTATCCAGACTGTAGCATGGGATGCACTTGCACCTACCCGAGCGCGGCGGTCTAGCTTACGAAAGCTCCCGCACGAGGACAAACGTACCAGCCGCTGACCCGTACCTAGACTTTGTCGCCCACGTGATCGCTATGGATAGTTTTGGCACCGCACCTTTTATCTGGAAGACTGAGAGGAGATCAGCAACTCAATCTCAGAACTACTCAACATGCAAACTGGAAAAAAATAGTGTTGTGGTTTATGAAGGGATTTTCTCTGCCTCGTGATGACTGTGTGCTGTGTGATGTCCTTAGGTTAGTTAGGTTTAAGTAGTTCTAAGTTCTAGGGGACTGATGACCATAGCTGTTAAGTCCCACAGTGCTGAGAGCCATTTGAACCATTTTTTGTGGTTTATGAGCGTCGAAAATATAGCTCAGTTACAAGAACAAGTCCCTCCGAGCTACACTCACGTTAAGACTATTTATAATAACACACTGTGTCTGGTCGGCTGAAGATCGTGGAAATTATGGATCCTTAATTTCCTCATTGCTTAAATGGTTCAGATGGCTCTGAGCACTATGTGACTTAACTTCTGAGGTCATCAGTCGCCTAGAACTTAGAACTAATTAAACGTAACTAACCTAGGGACACCACACACATCCATGCCCGAGGCAGGATTCGAACCTGCGACCGTAGCAGTCGCGCGGTTCCGGACTGAGCGCCTAGAACCGCGAGACCACCGCGGCCGGCATTTGTAAATTGAGCTTCAGTTTATAATAATGTACTTTTCAAATAAAAATTAGGAAAATGCTTATACGTATACATCACAGTTACAACTGAAACTATAAATATCACTGAAGATAGGAATTAAATACTTATTGATTAGGCAGACTAGGAACATGTTTTCTGCTTGTGCGTTTTCGTCAGTTAATATCCGGAGATCACCAGCTCGTCAAATGAAAGTACTGACATTCTCACGAAAATGAAAAATCTAGCACTGTAATAGTTTGTTGCCAGACGGAGTGGCCGAGCGGTACTAGGCGCTACAGTCTGGAACCGCAAGACTGCTCCGGTCGCAGGTTCGAACCCTGCCTTCGGCATGGATGCGTGTGATGTCCTTAAGTTAGTTAGGTTTAAGTAGTTCTAAGTTCTAGGGGACTGATGACATGTTAAGTGCCATAGTCCTCAGAGCCATTTGAACCATTTTTAGTAGTTTGTTAAATCATTATACAGTGTGTAAATAACACCTTTATGTGACGATCAAATGTGAAGGGGCAAACCCAAAACTTCGTTTTCTGCTTTCTCTTTTTTATTTCTAACTGGTACACAGAGCTACTACCTCTTCTACTGAGCGCAGACTGAAGGCAAGCCTTTGGCGTCCCTGCTGACGTCTCATCCTGGCAGACCTGAGAGCTGCCAGCAGACCCGCCGTCGCGTCCCAGTGAAGTGTCGCCCTTACATGGTCCGAGCGGGGACGACAGCTGCAGCAAACGTGAGCACCAACAACACCTGCGGGTCGGTGAATGGAGTGGCGAGTTTCATTTACGCACAGAGCCTGGCTACGGCCGTGTGCTTCATCTGTGGCGACAGCCTGGCACCCCCCACTGGACTTTGCGGCGGTGCGGCAAGCTATCGGAACGCTAGTTAGCAGCAGCTTATCCCTCTAGACGACGCAACGTGACTGTGTATCACACGCCCACATACGCCAAGTGGCGCAGATGTTACCTTCTTTTAATGCTGTCAGTACGACACTATTTCCAACTATGAAGTGTGACAAATTTCTTTCAGTCCACTGACGAGTGTATTGAAAACTAATGAGAGAGAGGGGAAAAGGACAGTGACATTTGGTACTCTTATTAGCAATTATTTAAAAGTAGTGCATTTGCTAAAGAGGGCGAATGACCTGTCCACTAAACAAAATAGCCCTTATTTTCTTATGGAAAGGAGGGAATCTGAAGAAGAATGTGTTACACTTCACCTGAGATGAAAAACTGTAGTGAATACTACAGTCATGATGAATGCACACTAATTGTCATCAATGGCGTGAACTACACTCTTGGAAATTGAAATAAGAACACCGTGAATTCATTGTCCCAGGAAGAGGAAATTTTATTGACGCATTCCTGGGGTCAGATACATCACATGATCACACTGACAGAACCACAGGCACATAGACACAGTCAACAGAGCATGCACAATGTCGGCACTAGTACAGTGTATATCCACCTTTCGCAGCAATGCAGGCTGCTATTCTCCCATGGAGACGATCGTAGAGATGCTGGATGTAGTCCTGTGGAACCGCTTGCCATGCCATTTCCACCTGGCGCCTCAGTTGGACCAGCGTTCGTGCTGGACGTGCAGACCGCATGAGATGACGCTTCATCCAGTCCCAAACATGCTCAATGGGGGACAGATCCGGAGATCTTGCTGGCCAGGGTAGTTGACTTACACCTTCTAGAGCACGTTGGGTGGCACGGGATACATGCGGAAGTGCATTGTCCTGTTGGAACAGCAAGTTCCCTTGCCGGTCTAGGAATGGTAGAACGATGGGTTCGATGACGGTTTGGATGTACCGTGCACTATTCAGTGTCCCCTCGACGATTACCAGAGGTGTACGGCCAGTGTAGGAGATCGCTCCCCACACCATGATGCCGGGTGTTGGCCCTGTGTGCCTCGGTCGTATGCAGTCCTGATTGTGGCGCTCACCCGCACGGCGCCAAACACGCATACGACCATCATTGGCACCAAGGCAGAAGCGACTCTCATCGCTGAAGACGACACGTCTCCATTCGTCCCTCCATTCACACCTGTCGCGACACCACTGGAGGCGGGCTGCACGATGTTGGGGCGTGAGCGGAAGACGGCCTAACGGTGTGCGGGACCGTAGCCCAGCTTCATGGAGACGGTTGCGAATGGTCCTCGCCGATACCCCAAGAGCCACAGTGTCCCCAATTTGCTGGGAAGTGGCGGTGCGGTCCCCTACGGCACTGCGTAGCATCCTACGGTCTTGGCGTGCATCCGTGCGTCGCTGCGGTCCGGTCCCAGGTCGACGGGCACGTGCACCTTCCGCCGACCACTGGCGACAACATCGATGTACTGTGGAGACCTCACGCCCCACGTGTTGAGCAATTCGGCGGTACGTCCACCCGGCCTCCCGCATGCCCACTATACGCCCTCGCTCAAAGTTCGTCAACTGCACATACGGTTCACGTCCATGCTGTCGCGGCATGCTACCAGTGTTAAAGACTGCGATGGAGCTCCGTATGCCACGGCAAACTGGCTGACACTGACGGCGGCGGTGCACAAATGCTGCGCAGCTAGCGTCATTCGACGGCCAACACCGCGATTCCTGGTGTGTCCGCTGTGCCGTGCGTGTGATCATTGCTTGTACAGCCCTCTCGCAGTGTCCGGAGCAAGTATGGTGGGTCTGACACACCGGTGTCAATGTGTTCTTTTTTCCTTTTCCAGGAGTGTAAAATAATAGACAGTGACGTTCTTGCGGAGTACCATCAGCTATGCATAAAAGGGACTGATTCAGCTGTCTGCAAATGGCTGACTGCAGATATATAAACAAGCAGACTTTTGTTTGAACTGCAATTTCTTCACAAGCAGTCAAGGTGTGCTTCAATGAATATTTCGTCTTTAAGAGACGGCGTTATTAGGGTATCTATACCTGTTGATAAATACAAGTAAAACAGTTTCTGCTTCAGTCACTTGCTAATTCTGCCACGACGCGCTTCGATGGTTTACACCATCATCTACAGGTGCAGAATTGTTTATTTACATGGCTGGTGTAGGTAAAGATCAGGCATATTTTCACACTAACAGACCAAGGGTTGTGCAGGTTATGTTGCATCTTTTGCTAATTATTAAATTATTTATTTAGAACAGGCAGTTTTGAGATTAGAGAACGTGAATTTTTGGCAGTGGATTGTACTTAGAGGGACGGTAGAGTTGTAAGAAGCCTCCTTAGCGTTGCTTGATATATGTCCTCCCCACTGCACATTACGTTTACACTGTCACTTCAAAGATGATGTATATGTTACACATACGATTGTTTGCATTGGATACAAAGATTAAATATTAAATATTAAATGCCTTCTATATTAATATGAAGAAAAGAAACACATTTGTCTAGAAACCGTTTAATCTTTATCTTGCAGAATAGAAACATATTTATGTATAAATCATTTACTCTTTTACGATACGATTCTACAGTGCCTGTGTTATTCTGATCACGATGTCAACTTGCTTTGGACGTGCATGCAATGACGACAATGAAAACTCGTCCCGGACAGGGTCTCGAACCCGGATTCCCCGCTTATCGCGAGTGGGTCGCCTTAACATTTAGTAATCCGTGTACGACTCACGGCCCGACGAAAACTTTCATATGTCGTCAACCTTGCGTCTACGACCTATACTCGTACATCCTTTATCTACATTCCCGTTCAGGTCAGACGTTGCACTTGGAAGTCGCTTGCCCGGTATCGGCAGATAAATACGATATTGCAGTGCCTGTGTTATTCTGATTATGATGCAAAGTTCCTTTGGACATGCATGCATGACAGATGGAGATACGTTGTCATCTGCAGCAACACGACAGAATTTCAGCCCATCTATCAAACAGGCTTCCCTTGTAAATTGCACTGCATTAAGTTGTGACACTGCATGTGCTTGGTTCTGTGGGGTTTCTTTATAGCGTAATGCGTAACACAGACGATGGATGGTGAATGCGTTTATTTGTTGCATACATTGAAAACAAAATCTCATGCTATACAGTAAGACCACATGTAGATTTAAAAAGCTTGACGTTAATACACGTGTTCATCTAATTTTTTTGAGCAGTGGATCAACCTATCTATTCTTTTGGCCCCATCCTGCCATAAACCTTACTTCTCTCCAATCCGATGAAATGTCTCTCCATTAGTTATCCAGTGTGTCCGCCCCTGGTAGCTGAGTGGTAAGGAATCAACGATCAACTTGAATGTGTGTCTTGTGACGTCCACCCAGACCAAACGCAACGAACTATATGGGGAAAAAAGTGCGACAGAATGTCAATCCTAAGGGCCCGGGTTCGATTCCCGACTGGGTCGGAGATATTCTCCACTCAGGGACTGGTGTTTCGTTGTCCTAAGCATCATCATTTCATCCCCATCGACACACAAGTAGGGTAAAATCGAAAGTCTTGCACCCGGCTAACGGTCTACCCGACGGGAGGCCCTAGATAGACGACATTTTTTTTGCATCCAGACTACTCATCCAGTCTGCTGCATTCTTAAGAAGCACTCTAATTCGGAAGCTTCATCTACCCTCTTGTGAGACTGTCACAATCCAAAGTTCACTTCGTTCTGTGGCTATGCTCCAGACATATATTTTCGGGAAATTCGTCAACGCTCATATTTTCATCGGATGACAGAAAACATGAAGCATCTAGGAGACATGATCATACGTTAACGTAAATTCTTACATGTACATATCATCGGTGACTATGTAAATGATCAGAGTTTCAATTCTTTGTGACAGGTAGAACGATCATCAATGTGCGTTAGTTTTGCTCGTGTTGACTAGTTCCCAGGCTGGGTAGCGTACATAAGGGGAGTAGAAAACACGTGTTAAGCGAACATTTTGAAAGAGGTACCATGTACCCATCTGAGACAACATTAGCAGCACCTGACAAAGTCCGAAAGATGCCTCATGAAACAACTTCTTTCATTATTTTTTGTTAAACACTGACCTACAGAATTTTCCCTGGCAGAGACAACTCGAACTTAATTTAGTCATTTATTGCCCATAATACGCAATCTGTCTGCTATACATTGAAAACATGATTTCCAATAATTAAAACAAAAGAATGGCCCTGGATTTCTAGAAATCCTAATAATAATACAAACCTAAAAAACGTGAGATTAAAGAAATATGAAACTATCTCCAGCTCTGTTAATTGCCTAAACTCATTTCAATCACGAATCCCGATGTTGGAAACCCCCTTCATTTTCATAAGTCAGTTACCTCACAGAAAATCTTCATAACACGAACTACAGCAATTACAGGAGGTAGCAACAACGACCAGCTACATAAAATATTCTAAGTGCTACAGATTTTAATTACTAGGAGGCATATGGTCAGGAAAAAGAAAGATTTTATTGAAGAGCAAACGATGTTGTTGTTGTTGTGCTCTTCAGTCCTGGGACTGGTTTGATGCAGCTCTCCACGCTACTCTATCCTGTACAAGCTTCTTCATTCCTAGTACCTACTGCAACCTACATCCTTCTGAATCTGTTTAGTGTATTCATCTCTTCGTCTCGCTCTACGACTTTTATCCACCACGCTGCCCTCCAATACTAAATTGGTGATCCATCGATGTCTCAGAACATGTCCTACCAACCGATCCCTTCTTCTGGTCAAGTTGTGCCACAAGCTCCTCTTCTCCCCAATTCTATTCAATACCTCCTCATTAGTTATGTGATCAACCCACCTAATCTTCAGCATTCTTCTGTAGCACCACATTTCGAAAGCTTCTACTCTCTTCTTGTCTAAGCTATTTATCGTCCACGTTTCACTTCCATACATGGCTACACACCATACAAATACTTTCAGAAACAACTTCCTGACACTTAAATCAATACTCGATGTTAACAAATTTCTCGTCTTAAGAAACGCTTTCCTTGCCATTGCCATTTTATATCCTCTCTACTTCGACCATCATCAGTTATTTTGCTCCCGAAATAGCAAAACTCCTTTACCACTTTAAGTGTGTCATTTCCTAATCTAATTCCCTCAACAGCAAACAATGTATTTAGAAAATTTTGCCTTATTTATGTGACATCCAGTTCCAAAAATTATATAGTTGTCAATAATTCCACTACCCAGACATTATCAACAACATCCATCTTCATATATTTCCTTGCGTATTTTCTTATAAACACATCATTTCATCTTACTTTAGGATGCATGCCCTACCAAGACAGAGTCTCCACTAAGAATATCATGTCCATACACTTCCCTATCCACTCGCTAGCTGCTAATCCGTCTAACCACAAAATCTCTTGCCGAGGTCGCAGACCGCTGTCAGCGATGTTAACGCACTCTACAGCGCTGCCAACATACAAACAGGCTATTTACACTCATTGTATGTCTCTATTTGGTCGCCTGGTCGAAGCTTGCAATTTCGAGATTTGCTGGCCATTCGGATGTGACAGTGACCCAGTGTTAGACTGTGCATAGGAAGGGAGGCATACTCATCATCAAGGTTCCGGGACCACGTGTGGCTACCACAAGGGAGGATCCCGAATTGTGCACCAAGCAGTTGCAAGAGAACCTACCCATCGAACCCTTCTCAGATTTAGTGATAAGAGGGCCCAATGGACAGCCCTCCAAAAACTCAACACAGATCAAGCATGAAAACAGGAGTACTGACTATGAAAAATAAACAAAATAGAAACAGTGAACAGTCCAAGGATAAGAAGTGCATTATGCAGCAGCCTGAGAGGGAAATGGCGTCGTGGTTACGTGGTCACGGTATTAGATTGACAAGTGGGCGAGCTGTGTTGAAACTTCCCTGGCACCATTTTTTTTTTCGCTGTTCGCTGTATTAAATTTGTGTCTGTATCGAAGTGTAATGTCCGTTTGCGACAAAGAGGTGTAAGTTAGGAACATAATGAAGTTAATTCTGCACAACTACTTGACTGGCAGCCGAGAAAAAGTGGCTTTCGAATGGGAACCGCAAACTTTTGATGACAAGGCAACAAGTCAAGCGAATTCTGCACCGGAAAACACGATTGTTGTGTCGTACACAGCATTAGCGACAGTACGTGTGTCACATGACAGAAATGTGTTATCGACGCATCTAATTTTTACGCCTGGTAAGTGAAAGCGACATGCCTCCTTGCCAGATTTCGGTGTTCGTATGAATGTGAATGCGATCGCTCCCAGTCAAATGATGAAAACATAACAGCTGCGTCACATAAGCTGCAAAAAATGAACGCAACAGTTTCACAATCACACATTTTCTTTCTACTCTATCAAAACACATGTTAATAACGTCGGCCGAAGTGGCCGTGCGGTTCTAGGCGCTGCAGTCTGGAACCGCGAACTGCTACGGCCGCAGGTTCGAATCCTGCCTCGGACATGGATGTGTGTGATGTCCTTAGGTTAGTTAGGTTTAACTGGTCCTAAGTTATAGAGGACTAATGACCTCAGAAGTCGAGTCCCATAGTGCTCAGAGCCATTTGAACCATTTGCTTTGTTAATAACGTGTTTGAAGTTCCGTTCTGTTTTGGAAGTTTCAACTCTTGAATTTCTTTGTTGTAAAGTTCACACGTGTTTATATGTTTCTTTTTCCTTTTTTACATTTCCGTGAGACGTCTATGTGGTATCTCGCCAGCTCTCACTGTTCATCACATTTACTTGCTACGGTAACGTATCCTTAACACATGACTCAAAAATGGCTGTAAGCACTATGTGACTTAACATCTGAGGTCATCATTCCTCTACACTTAGAACTACTTAAACCTAACTAACCTAAGGACATCACACACATCCATGCCCGAGGCAGGATTCGAACCTGCGACCGTGGCAGGCGCGCGGCTACAGACTGAAGCGTTTAGAACCGCTCAGCCACAGCCGTCGGCACACATGACGAATATTCTGTAACCGATGTATTGTATGACAACTGCCAAGACTACAGAAAGACAACAAACATTTCAATAACCGAACGGACAGTTCATAGTGGTGTTAATGCTGTGAAAAAGAAAATGGCACGAGAGACTTCTAAACACAGAGCGTGCGGTTTACAGTCCAACACAGTCATTCCATAACCATGACGCCATTGCTCTTAAGGTCGCAACCGGTCATTGTTTCTACTTTTCTTTCGGGGTTCAGTAAACCTTCTTCGTGTTTTCATGCTTGATCTGTGTTCAGTTTTTGACGGAGTATGCAATGGACCATTTACCTCTAAATCAGAGAGGGGTGCGATGGTTTGTTGTCTTCTTAGTAACCCCATCACATCTGCGCCTACTATCGAGAACAAATAATGGATTCCCTGCAACATTCTCTGTGATCCCACACTAATGACCGGAGACTAACAGCTGCCAGACTAATGAATTACCATCCAATGTGTAGGCTGCGGCCGGCCGATGTGGCCGAGCGGTTCTAGGCGCTTCAGTCTGGAACCGTGCGATCGCTACGGTAGCAGGTTTGAATCCTGCCTGGGGCATGGATGCGTGTGATGTCCTTAGGTTAGTTAGGTTTAACTAGTCCTAAGTTCTAGGGGACTGATGACCTCAGATGTTAAGTCCCATGGTGCTCAGAGGCATTTGAACCATTTTTTATAGGCTGCCATTGACGCTAAAAAGAAAGACTGCAGTTGGTATGGTGCCCTGACAGAGGCCTGGACTGCTGATCAATGGTGTTCTGTTCAGCAGTTGTGTACAGCCCTGGATGACTACCGTTGGCGCATTTGGCGGTGACCAAGGGCGGGGTCTATTGTTCCATTGTTTCGGGGAAGCTCAGCGGTTTTGGGAGCCATCGCGTACGAATTTGGGTCCCAGATGATAGTGATGGAAGAAACTCTGACGGTACAACAATACGACGTGGACATCCTGAGTCCTCACTTGTTGCCTGTTGTGCAACGGCACGGCTGTGCCATTCTTAAACAGAACAATGCTCATCTACAGTTCTCAACGTGTCTCTAGGAACTCTCTGTGTGATGTTGAAGTACTGCCGTGACCAGCAAGATACACAGATCAGTCCCAGATACCTGTAGAACAGCTGTGGGAATAGCTGAAACTTCAACTCCCTCCCACTGCCACTACTCCTGATGTCAGGGACGAGTTACAACAGTTTTCGGGCAGCTTGCCTCAGCAGAAAATACGTCTTTTTGAAAATATTCACAGCAGGATCAGTGCATGCGTCCTGGCCACAGACTGTGCAACTGCCGCGCGGATTTGCCGCGCGGTTTGAGGCGCTCTGGCACGGATGGCGCGAATCCTTCCGCCGGAGGTTCCATTCCTCCCTCGGGCATGGGTGTGTGTGTTGTTCTTAGCATAATTTAGCTTAAGTAGTGTGTAAGTCTAGGGACCGATGATCTGAGCAGTTTGGTCCCTTAGGAGTTCACACGCATTAGAACATTAGAACTGTGCGACGTCATACGTATAAGTGAGGTCACATGGGCCAAACTCTATAGTTTTGACTCGAGTGTAATCACTGTAGTAATCTCATAACTTGTCAAACCATGAATTTTCATTTTTTTTTTATCGTCCACTTCTGGGTGCTTCACTTTCGTCTCAAGCAGTTTAGATCCGATTTTAAAATCTTGATATTTTTCATGAATGATTTCCTTACTACTGCCAGTTTGCATTGTATATTTAATTCTGTCCGGTACTTTGATTTCCTAATAACGAAACTCATTTACTGCTTTCAATGTCTCTTTTCTTATTCTGATTCCCTCAGCACCAAATGGTTCAAATGGCTCTGAGCACTATGGGACTTAACATCGGAGGTCAGCAGTCCCCTAGAACTCAGAACTACTGAAACCTAACTAACCTAAGGACATCACACAAATCCATGCCCGAGGCAGGATTCGAACCTGCGACCGTAGCAGCAGCAGCGGTTCCGGACTAAAGCGCCTAGAACCGCTCCTCCACAGCGGCCATGTGACTATGTATCACTACCCTGAATCTACTTTCGCTGATGCTCTTCTTATGTCTTTGTTTAAAACAAAAAGGCCCTTGCAGTCTCTGGCCGATTTCTTTCTTTCTCCTGAACTTAGCTTCCTTTATAAATTTCTTGTTAGTTTGCTTTAGTGCTTGCGTAATGTATAGATTGAATAACATCGCAGTTATAACCTTGGTTCGCTCCGTTCTCACCTACTGCTTCCTTTTCAGGATCTTCGACTCTTTCTAACTGCAGTCTGGGTTCTTCGAAGTTCAAGTAAGTCATAGAACCGGGTACAAACTTGTAAATCTAGGAATAAGTACCAGCCATGAAACTGGTATGAAATGAAATGATGGTACGGCAATGATGACACAAAGACCCAACGTGGGGAAGTTTGGCTGCTGAAGGACAGTGGACGGAAATTGATGCAAGTGAAAAAAAATCTTTTCTTTAAGTGACAATGTTGAGGATGATATCACAAACTGATGCATAATATACACAACAGTGTCTTCGAAACCGTGTACAGTAACACTGGAAGTGAATGGTATTTATATTTTTTGACGATGCCGTTACGGCTTTATCACATTTGGACACGGTGTATAACTTATCTGAAGATGATTATTACTGACTGAAACTAGTCATCATCGATGGACTGGAATAAAAATCATTTAAAAGTCAAATAATTGTCGAGGAAAATTCAGAGGAAAATAAACAGGACGCAGTTGGGGTACAATAGTACAGTCATGATACACTGTGTGTCAGCGAAGTGAAATGAACATAAAGATTCCTGGTCAGATGAGTACAGCTTAATATGGAGACTAGCAGAAAGTAATGTGGCGGGAATAGAATTCGTTAGGAATAGGAAGGTAAGGCAGAGAGTGTCTTCGTGTGAACAGCTTAGGGATAGGATTTGTCTCGTCAGAAACTACAGCATACCAACGACAAAAAAATATTTCAGGTATAGATGCCATTGTCAGAACCAATAGATGAAGGGAAGGAAAATGTACATGTGAATGTTGAATGTGTAATACGTTATGAAAGAGAAGACTAAACCATATACTTATAATACTGAATCGATGTAACAGGGTAAGGAATAGAAGCAAGAGGTATGAGAAAATATGTGCACGGTAGTAGGATTAAAAAAGGACAGTGTAATGTAGTCGGGTTAAATCAGGTGATGCTGACAGAGATTACTAAAGGCGAGACTAGAGGCAGCAGATTTGTTTTGCCATTCTGGCAGCAAAATAACTGATGCTGGCCAAAGTAGACAGGATATAAAATTCTGAGTGGGTATAGCAAGGAAAGCTTTCCAGAAGAGGAATTCGTTAACATGGGATGTAAATTTAAGTGCAGGAAAGGTATTTGTCTGCAGAGCAAGGAAGTCAAAGATGGACTATAAGCAATTTAGTCGAGAATACAATAGCAGCTTTCGAAGTTGCATGTTATAGGAGAATACAGAAGATAGTTCAAATGGCTCTGAGCACTATGGGACTTAACATCTATGGTCATCAGTCCCCTAGAACTTAGAACTACTTAAACCTAACTAACCTAAGGACAACACACAACACCCAGCCATCACGAGGCAGAGAAAATCCCTGACCCCGCCGGGAATCGAACCCGGGAACCCGGGCGCGGGAAGCGAGAACGCTACCGCGCGACCACGAGATGCGGGCAGGAGATAGTAGGACACAGTCTGAGACATCAAAGAATTGTCTGTATAGTACTGTAGGGAAATGTGGATGGTAAAATCTGTGTAGGAAAACCAAGAAATGAATACAGTAATCAGGTCCAAATGATTGGAGGTTGTATTTGCGCAAGCACAGACTAGCATAAAGAGCTGCGTCCAAGGCCACTGCAACAACAGTAGCAACAAGAAAAGAGGACGACTAATTGACTTCTACAGTGAATCAATGAATTTCAACTACTGACGGAGAATACAGGGTGCAGTAATATCAAGAGGGAAAAGGAGAACTGTAAAGGACATGGGAACATGGCAAGATTCCAGCTGGATTACATCATTTGGAGGAAGTGGTAACCAAGTGATTATTCAGGATCGTGCATGGAATTTGAGTCTGGAGACACACCCACAGACTTTCCGAAATGTATTATCCACACACGCCGATGATGGAAAGGGCAGATGGGTGGGAGAACTATAACCCAGCCATTCTAACAGTTATGTACCCAAGGTATTGACAAGAATAATATACAGAAGAAAGGAAAGGAAAACTAGGATTTGCTGGATGTATATCAGTGTCACTCAAGGAAGGAGAGACACCAGAGACGCAGTTGGGACTTTGAACTTGATAGTGGAAACAAGATGTAAGAAAAATCAAGACGCTTTTGTAATATTTGTCGACACAGAAAAAGAAGTTAACAGTGCCCTGACTGGGAGGTCTGGACTGCTGATAAATGGTGTTCTGTTCAGCAGTTACACACAGCCCTGGATGACAATCGTTGGCAACATGTAAAAGCAACATGTAAGAAGAGCTAAGAGCGAAAAATTAGGATGGAAGCCAAAAACGATGATGCTTGAAATGGAAACGCTGTAAGATAGGGATGTATCTAGACTGAATTTTTCATTCTGCAGAGGAGTGCTTACTGATATGAAACTTCATGGTAGATTAGAACTGTGAGTGCTTGGATGTCTCAGTCGATAGATCACTTGCCCGCGAAACGCAAAGGTACCGAATTCAAGTCCGGCATACAGTTTTAATCTGCCGGGAAGTTTCATGGACGTTCCTTCTTCCCTACCGTTTAATCTATACCTCTAAGAAATACGTAAAGTGAAGGCTCGAGAGTGAGATTAAAATTGAAGATAAAAGGACAGGAGTAATAATATTCTCTGACGACCTTGGAATCCTCAGTGAACGGGAAGAATAACTGCAGGACATGCTGAATGAAATGAAGTTTCTAATGAGCAAACGCTATGGACAGAGAAACAAAACAAAGAACAAAGCGACGAGGAGTAGGAGGAAAGAGATTACAGATAACCTTCATAACAGAATTCTGGAGCACGAAGTAGGCAAAGAGAAGAAATGCTGCTGCCTAGGAAGTAAAATGACACATGACGGACGGAGAAAGTAGGGCACAAACAGACTAGCATAGGCGCAGAGGGCACACCTGTACAAAAGAAATCCAGCAGTATTGTACGTCGACCTTGTAAGATTGTACGCTTGGAGCACAGCATTGCAGAGATGGAAAGAAGGATAACCGTAAAAGAATGTAACCAAAGCATTTCAGTTGTGGAGCTCTAGAGTGACGCTGAAGGTTAGGTGGACAGGAAAGATAAGAAATTAAGAGGTTCTCCACAAAAAGGGCACTACGAGAAAAACCATGATAGGAAAATGGGACTGGATAGTAGCATATTTGTTGAGAAAATGAGGTATAACACCTGTGTTATTTGAGGGAGCTGTAGATGGTATAAACTGTAGGACAAGACAGAGATTGAAACATATACAACAAATAATTGAAGACATTGGCTAAAAGAACTACTTTGAGATGATTATGTTGCCACTGGAGAACAATTCGTGGACAGCTGCAAAAAGCCAGTCATTAAACTGATGACAAAAAAGAAAGGAAATTAGTTAGTAAATACAAAGATGCTACAAAAATTTGCTACAAGTTCTCTTCAGTATTCCATATCTGTCCTGACAGAAAACACAATGATCCAGAAACACATGCCCCCAGATGGGAATATTGCATATAACCGCATGGGTGCGTAATTTATTAGATCTGCTGATATCGGGAACATTGAGAACGGCCAAGAAATTAAGCTAGTGGGAGAATATGTGACAGCGTTAAGAGGCCTTCTCTGATAAGGCAGAATGATTGCGATGGTTTGTCATCACAGGACGGGGGGGGGCAAGGCTCACTCTTTTAAAATCGTGTTACACAAGATTACGAGCAGGAGACGAGCTTCGATATCTACCTCATTAAGCAGCTGTAGGTGGCTGGGTGGTGGAATTCCCTGTGACACCGGTTATCTTCGTGGCATGAAGAACGAGATAAAACGAAGTCTTGATTAGAGTACTGGATTTCGTATCACACTTGCAAATTCCCTACAAACTATAGTTCTATTGCTCCTTACTGATGCTTTCACGATAGGACAAATAACTGCGATAGGAACAGAGTTGTGGCGAAACTTATTTTAAGTGATGAATCTCGTGTTATCAATGTCACAAATCACTGAAAAGGTCATCGTCAAGGTAGAGACTTTTATTTAGAGCACAACAAAACGCCCAGCTCAAAATATTGATTTCATGGGATTAGAAATTTTAAGACGACAAAAATAAAAATACATGGTTTCGTTGTTCGAACTGTTCTAATTAAACCAAAAATCTGAAGAAATTGTTATTTTTTATTGTCTTCAATCCGTATTCTGGTTCGGTGTTACTCTCTACGCTGGTATTTTCGGAGCATGTCTGTGTATCTCTGTACAGCTGTTGAAACCTATATAAACTCTAACCATTTTACTGAAATGAAAGCTTGGTGTCCATCTTCACATACTCCCCTCCCCCCCCCCCCCTGCCTTCCGACTTCGCAAGTTGAATAGATTAACGTTTCCCCGATGCCTCAAAATGTGTCCCATTAAACAACCTATTCTTCTAGCCAAATTGTGCGATTAAGCTCTCATTTCCCTGTTCGATTAAGTACCGCTTCCTCACTTATGTGATGTAAACAACTAATCTTGGGCGTTCTTCTGTAGCACCACATCTCACAAGAATCAACTAGCTTCTCGTGCATTTCAAGTTACGCATCACACAAGGCTACGCTCCAAACAAATACTTTAGGAAATGTCGTCCTAACACTTACATTGTATTTTAGTACATTTCTCAATTTTGACCAACGATTACCTCGCTATTGCCAGTTTACATTTTATATCCTCTTCTGCCATCGAGTTACTTTGCTGTCTAAATAGCAAAACTCCTTTACTACTTTTCGTTCCTTATTTCCTAAGTTTATTCCCTCAGCATCACCTGATTAACGTAAACCGCATTTCGCTATCGTGGATTTACTTTTGTTGATACTCACCTCATAATCCTTTTCAAAAAGCTATCTATTTCTTTCAAATCACCTTCGAAGTCCCATGCTGTGCCTGACAGAATTATGACGTTACAAGCGAATCTTATAGTTTTTATCTATTCCTTCAGAACTTTACTCCCTTTTCCGAGTTTCTGCTTGATTTCCTTAGTTGGTTGCTGGATGTAAACGATGAATAACATCGGGAACATTCTACATGGACGACCCAGGCATTGCTACTTCCCTTTCAGGATCTTCGCTCTTATAATTACAGTCTGCAGTTTTTGTAAGTTGTAGGTAACATTCTGTACTCTGTATTACATCCCTGCTACCTTCAGAATGTCAAAGAGTGTTTTCCAGTCAATGTTGTCGAATTGTTTTTCTAAATCTAGGAATATAAATGTAGTTCTTTCTTTTCTTCAGTTTACCTTTCATCATACGTCATAGAACCGTTAACACAGTTCGAAATATGGGAATAAGAGCCAAGTACAATACGAGTGAAAGACAGTGACACCATCTACTATAAAAATGTACAGGGAACTACGAAACTGTTTGTATTGCCTTCACTATTGTCGGGGGGAGAAGAAGTGGAAGAGTGAAGAGTAAAGGCTGCAGAGTTGATGGAGCGACATGCTGTCACCTAGTAGGTTTTCCTGCTGTTGCTGCCTGGCACTCAGGTTGTTGACGTGTCGGTTCTGTGACGTGCAACTCGTATCCTAGAAATACCGACCGATCGAGTAAAAACCTTTCCTGGAGTTAAGGTGTTCTGCTTCCCTGGTATAACTTCTACCACCGAAAACTGGTTAATTAAGAGAAAGGCGAGTTTAAGAGCCTGATTTAGAACGTCTGAAGATAATCGATATATATACCGACCACTATTCCCCAGCTACAACGGCATAAGAGGACAACAGATAGTGAGGCCAGGGATGACAAAAGACGAATCCTTTCTGACCAAGAGTAAAGAAAATTTACACGATCCATACATTCCACCGGAAACGATGCACAACACAGTATATGTGTAAATGAGAACGAATGTGTGGGCGATGAAGATTAAGAGGGGAAACTAACCAAACGTCAAAATTTACGAAGGAAATAAGTATTTTCTATTTATCTGTAACTATTTTCCCGCAAAAAAAAGAACATGGATTTTTTTGAATTACAGCACCAACTGCCAAGGATCAAAACAAATGTTTAAGACAAAATGTATGTTGTTTTTTACGTAGACTGATTCTGCTATTAAAAATGGTGGTTCTCATCTGAAATTTTAAAGTTGTCTCCCATCCCACCGCCAGGGGGCTGGTTGTCAACTTAAAATTTACACCCTTTATGTTATGGAACTACATGCAATGCCATAAACGCTTAAGACAATTTTTTATATAAATATGCCAGTCCTCCAACCTAATGCAACGCTGAAATATTTTTAGATATGTGTACAACATGAACAAAAAGAGTTTAATTGAAGGAGAATTAATTGTGACAATTTAATGTAGATTTTGATTAAAATATGTGAAGAGGACTCAGTGCCAAGAAAACAGAAGCTAAAATCATAATGTAAAGAGACCTGAATACCCATGGTGATAAGAAATTATCTTCTTTAATACATTCCTATGAATCCTCAAAGAATAACCTATTACTTCTGTTGAACCTTATATTACATGAACAGTGAAAAAAGGTCGAATTCACCTCCTTATTTAAAAATAACAATTTTCAATATTGTAGACTTCCATTCCCTTTATATTGATTCATAACACAAAAACATATCGTGATTTCCAAGTACTTTAAAAAGTGAACAAAGTAGATTGAAGATGCCTTAGGCATCTGTTCAATAAACTTGCAAATATTCTAGCTTTCCAAATAGACGTTTATTAGACTTTATTAAAATCATTTCTTTGTATCATATAATTAATTTATGATTATATGACAGCTGTTCTACAGATTACAAATAAGCCACATATTTGGAATTGTGAAAAATTATTTATTTTACATACAAAAATAGTCTCTTATGCTATTTCATACTGTGACTTGCGCTTAGTAATTTTACGTTTTTAGAAAAGAATATTTGATTCCAGAAAATATTACAGCTGCCAAAATTTCCGAACCATAGAATTAATATTTTTTATAAAAGCATGTGTTCCATAGAATCACACAATCTCCTGCATGTTCCACAGATGATCGTGTGAGGTGGATATTATATTAACACAAACTTACAACAAATTCTTGAAATAACTGTCTTTTCGCTAGCGTTTAATCTGGTTTTCAGCTACATATTATGAAAATTATGTTTCCCACATCTGTATGTTTGTTACACACTCGTGTATTTGCTAATCATTACATCTTACCAAAGTCACACACAATGCAAAAATAACTTTGCATGTTTCTCTGAAGTAACGTCATCCTAAGGACATGAGTTACCCTAGAGGCTCTACTTTATATGAGTTACCAGAAAGACCTTGTATTTTAGGGTAGAAGCCAAAATGTTTCAATGAAGAGCCAAAAAACTGGTATAGGCATACGAATTCAAATACAGAGACATGTAAACAGACATAATACGGCGCTGTGGTCGGCAAGGGCTATATAAGACAACAAGTGACTGCCGGAATTGGTAGACTGGTTCTTGCTGCTACAATGGCAGGTTATCAAGATTGAGTGAGTTTGAACGTGGTTTTATAGTCAGTGCACGAGCGATGGGACACAGCATATTCGAGGTAAAGATGAAGAGTGATTTTCCCGCACGACATTTCACGAGTATACCATGAATATCAGGAATCCAGTAAAACATCAAATCTCCGACATCGCTGCGGCTGGAAAAAGATCCTGCAAGAATGAGACCAACGACGACTGAAGAGAATCGTTCAACACGACAGGAGTCACTGCAGATTTCAATGCTGGGACATGGAAAAATGTCAGCGTGCGAACCATTCAACGAAACACCATCGATATGGGCTTACAGAGCTGAAGGTCCGCAGGTGTAGTGTTGATGACTGCGTGTTACAAACTTTCCCCTCGCCTGGACCCGTCAACACCGACGTTGGACTGTTGATGACTGGAAACAGGGTTACCTGGTCGGACGAGTCTCGTTTCAAATTGTATCGAGTGGACGGACGTGTACAGGTATGGAGACAACTTAATGAATGCATGGACCCTGCATGTCAGCAGTGGATTTTTCAAGTTGGTGGAGGCTCTGTAATTGTGTGCGGCGTGTGATATGGGACCCCTGATACGTCTAGATACGACTGACAGGTGACACGTGCGTAAGCATCATGTCTGATTACCTACATCCATTCCGACGTACTTGGGAATTCCAGCAGGACAATGCAGGCCCCTTATGTCCAGAACTGCTACAGAGTGGCTCCAGGAACGCACTTCTGCTATCCACCAAACTCTCCAGGCATGATCATTATTCTGCATATCAAGGATGCCTTGCAACGTGCTGTTCAGAAGAAATCTCCAGCCCCTTGTCCTCTTACGGACTTAAGGACAACCCTGCAGGATTGATGGTGTCACTTCCCTCCAGTACTACTTTAGACATTACTCGAGTCCATGCCGCGTCGTGTTGCGGCACTTCTGTGTGCTCGAGGGGGCGCTACATGGCATTAGGTAGATGTACCAGTTTCTTTGGCTCTTTAGTTTATTTACATAATAGTTCATGGTACTCTTATTTAATAAACATAGTTTTTGTGCCTCAAAAAATACTAAATTCTTCATAAATAAATTCCCACAGCTGAAAAATCTAAATACTTATTGTCTTAAATAAAAGAAATTTTAAAAATTAATATTCTTTATAATATACACCAATCTATGCCGCTAATTCAGTTCTTGCATTTTTGTTCACATCAGAAGATGTAGTTTTAGTTAACTAATTCATTATTGAAACACAGGAAGTAAATACAAATACTAATTTGAACCATGACTCTTACTAGAACATTCGAGAAAGTCGTGTTCTAGTATATGGAACATAATCGTTGCCAAAGCATGCAGTCGTTCTATAGTCTTTGTTGACGTGACATGCAGCAAGTAGCTCACGCAGCAAGCATTTGTTCTTTGTCTCAATCAGTAGTTGGCAATATGTTTGTGTGATATGGGGCCTTAGATTTATATGGATGATCTGTGATTCGTTGTCATCATGAGAAAGGCATACTTATGTAAAAGCGCTCCCTGGTATGAAAAGAGTTTTCTTTGGTAAATTTTAATGTCCTACAAGAAGAACAAATGGGAAAGATAGTACCATAAATTGCTACTGTAAAGAAGGTCCCATACTATGAGTATGACGTGCATTGTCCTGTTGGAATAGCAAGTTCCCTTGCCGGTCTAGGAATGGTAGAACGATGGGTTCGATGACGGTTTGGATGTACCGTCCACTATTCAGTGTCCCCTCGACGATCACCAGAAGTGTACGGCCAGTGTAGGAGATCGCTCCCCACACCATGATGCCGGGTGTTGGCCCTGTGTGCCTCGGTCGTATGCAGTCCTGATTGTGGCGCTCACCTGCACGGCGCCAAACACGCATACGACCATCATTGGAACCAAGGCAGAAGCGACTCTCATCGCTGAAGACGACACGTCTCCATTCGTCCCTCCATTCTCGCCTGTCGCGACACCACTGGAGGCGGGCTGCACGATGTTGGGGCGTGAGCGGAAGACGGCCTAACGGTGTGCGGGACCGTAGCCCAGCTTCATGGAGACGGTTGCGAATGGTCCTCGCCGATACCCCAGGAGCAACAGTGTCCCTAATTTGCTGGGAAGTGGCGGTGCGGTCCCCTACGGCACTGCGTAGGATCCTACGGTCTTGGCGTGCATCCGTGCGTCGCTGCGGTCCGGTCCCAGGTCGACGGGCACGTGCACCTTCCGCCGACCACTGGCGACAACATCGATGTACTGTGGAGACCTCGGCGGTACGTCCACCCGGCCTCCCGCATGCCCACTATACGCCCTCGCTCAAAGTCCGTCAACTGCACATACGGTTCACGTCCACGCTGTCGCGGCATGCTACCAGTGTTAAAGACTGCGATGGAGCTCCGTATGCCACGGCAAACTGGCTGACACTGACGGCGCCGGTGCACAAATGCTGCGCAGCTAGCGCCATTCGACGGCCAACACCGTGGTTCCTGGTGTGTCCGCTGTGCCGTGCGTGTGATCATTGCTTGTACAGCCCTCTCGCAGTGTCCGGATCAAGTATGGTGGGTCTGACACACCGGTGTCAATGTGTTCTTTTTTCCATTTCCAGGAGTGTAGATGCAAGATTTTTGCACATACTTGTATTAATGTTTCACTGTTTACAAAATTCTTTGCTGCAATATGTTACATGTTTCTTTACCTGCTTTACCCATGTCTGAACTTATGTGATCGTTCCACTTCATGCCCCTACGAAGTGTTACATCCAGGTATTTATATGAGTGTACTGATTCCAACTGTGACTCATGGATACTGTACTGGTAGGACACTACTTTTTTATTTCATTTTGTGAAGTGCAGAATTCTACTTCTCTAAAAATTTTAAACAAGTTGAAAATCTGTGCACCACTTCGATGTCTTATTAAGATGTGACAACATTTGTGCAGCTTATTTGTGACTGCACTTCATTGCAGATAACTGCGTCATACGCGGGGAAGTCTGAGGCTACTATTGATAATGTTAGCAAGGACATTAATGTGCACTTGCAGAATGTCTTGTGACAAAGGTGTGATTTTGGTTTCACGTGTTCGAAATTTTCGAAATCCGTGTTGGTTGGTACGAAGAAAGCTCAAGATACCTCATTACGTTTGAGCGCAGGGTATGTGTCAAAGTTGTGTAAAAAATGAGTGTCACGGATATTTGACGGTAGTTTTGTGCATCACTTTCCTTATGCTTGTAAATCAGTGCATTTTTCCAAGTAATGACTAGGGATTTTTGTTCAAGGGATCTGCGGTAGATTATAGTTAACCCAGCAGAACCTGATAAGGATTGCACTGCACCATAGGGCTCCGTTCAGTTTTAACGATCTCAGCTGTTTCTCGATGACACTGGCATTAATATGCATTACGCTCATCTTTTCAGTGGTACGAGAATTTATCTGGGGCAATACTCGCGGATTTTCCTTCGTAAAGGAACTTTCGAAAACACAGTTAAGCGTTCTGCTTTTGCTTTGCTACTCTAAATTTCAGTTCCTGACTTTTCCGTGTGTGTCTGGAGACTAACGTTGTTGCCACTAACAGCCTTTACATACAACCAGAATTTATTTACGTCCTGTAGAAGATCTTTTGGTAGTATTCTGCGAAAGTAGCCATTGCAGGCTTCACACATAGCTCTCAAGACTGCCAGACGCGTGTCCTTCAGTATCTCTCTCTCTTTAGCCCTGCGCTTGGTTTTGTATCTATTACACAATAATTACCACATACTGTTTCACACACACACAGTAGTACCTACTTCTATCTATCTGAAACGCTGAGGTACTTCTGCCTAGAATAAACAAATCAGAGCAAATTTTAAAAGTTACATGGTAGCCACGTGGTAGTGTTTGAGGCACTGCAGGGATTAGGGTCGCGTCTCCTCGGTGTCATTTTCTTTTTCAGTGTACTCTTTCTTGTGTAAGGGTCTACGGGTTGCACCCAGCCGTATAGTACGTAACATGCGCTCGCCAGCCAACCTATCTCGAATGCTGACAATTTGCTTGGTGAGTACACGTGCGTCCTTCAGCAGTGCGACACAGGGAGAAAGCGGCTGACCTCCGTCCGCAGTGCGTCATATTAACTAGCATTGCCTCGGGCGCGAATATGTCTTCTTAAAAAAAAAAAAAAATGGTTCAAAAGGCTCTGAGCACTATGGGACTTAAAATCAATGGTCATCAGTCCCCTAGAACTTAGAACTACTTAAACCTAACTAGCCTAAGGGCATCACACACATCCATGCCCGAGGCAGAATTCGAACCTGCGACCGTAGCAGTCGCGCGGCTCCGGACTGAGCGCCTAGAACCTCTAGACCACCGTGGCCGGCTGTCTTCTTTCTTAGCTCACCATGGAGCCTCTTGATATACTGTAATTAGGATGTAAGACACAGTGATGATAGGTGTGCATAGCGTGCGTGTTTTATGATCAGCCTTTGTTAATAAAACTATTTAAACTTCTTCTCGGTGTTTGCATATTGCTGTTTCTCAAGGACCCACCGCTTATAAATCCTGACAAATATTTCTTCTGATTATCATCTGGCGCAACAACACAAACACCCCCTTGTAATTGACGTTTTAGAAGCGTAACACACTTATAACCAAGGAATGTCGGAGATGATAATACACTGCACCGCAAACGGGTACACAACAAACAGTCATTTACTGCCAGGATGTGTCAGCATACGCAGACCACAAGAGACAGCGTCCTGGCACTCGTCCACTATGATGGTAGCCATGTGAAATGTTTAATCTCGGTGTGCCCAGAAGTGGCGCGAGGGTCTGGCGTAGAAATTGTGTCGACGCCTCAGTAAGACGACATGTTAGTTGACACATGTATGGAACGTCCGTTTAAAAAGTAGTCCAACTCGCTAACGATACCATTTTCTTTGGATTCTCGCAAACCGAAACCGAAAGAGGTTCCCTCTAATCAGGTACTTTACAGGCTTGCTTTCATTGAATTGAACGAAAAGCATGACTGGCACCACATGATCTTTTCAGATGAGCCATTATTTAAGAAGATGAATAAGGGTTCGGTGATGATTTACAGGTCGCGGAGAACATGTTACGAGCCACATCCATTTGTTGATTGCACCGCACTCTCCTGCTGCGGGGGGATGTCATCACATGGCGCCTGAATTTATCCTCATCTCACCTTGGATCAGAATCTGCACGTCATGAAACATACTTTGGTGCCAGGTGTGGGGATGCGCTATCCTAGTCGAGTGATCTACTTCCAGTGTGATCACTCGCCGGTTCACACGATTCAGACAGTTCAGCAATGGCTTTTGCAACAGGATACCGTAGACCTAATCGACTGGCCTGTACGAGCACCGGACTTTAATCCCATAAAAAATTATGGTTCAAATTGAAATGCGACATGAGCTTATACTGCCTTACAGCGGCTCCAAGCACACCTGACCAACTGTGGGACCTTGTATTGGATACACGGGAGTCTCGTGGACAATGAAACGTGTTTTCAGAGGCTGACAGCCTCCAAGACTCGTGTGATGAGGTCAACCAGTGGTGGGCTGACCTCACACTAGCCTCGTCCCTAATGCGAAACTTTCTTTGTCTCACGTTACTCCACATTAAGCCATTTGGTAGAACTGTACCTTTGTTAACTGGAAACCCACGGAACACCATTGCACTTTAAATTTAACTTACTGAATTCGTGCTACTTAACAATACATGCAAATTTGAAAACAAATGCACAAAAACGTCAGTTTGAATCGAAATAGAAATGGTGTCTTCGTATGAGACTGAGAAAATAAATTCAACCAATGTAAGAAAAAATTTAAATTATAGATTAATACCTTCAGCTGCTGACAGGCGGTGATATATATCAACGGGGACAGGTGAAAAATGTATCCCGACCGGGAGTCGAACCCGGGATCTTCTGCCTATATGACAGACGCTCTATCCATCTGAGCCACCGGGGACACAGAGGAGAGAGTGACTGCAGGGACAATCTCGCGCACTCCTCCCGCGAGACGCACATTCTCACCTTATATGTCCACACACTTCATTAGTAGTGCCCCTAACCAACACACTCATTGCTCGTGGAAGAGTCAGGAGAGCCCGGGTTCGAGTCCCAGTCGGGGCACACATTTTCACCTGTCACCGTTGTTATATGTCAACGCTCTTCAGCAGCTGAAGGTATTAATGTATAATTCTAATTTCGTTCTACACGGCTGCAGGTCATCAATGGTGTCTGTTCTTTCGCACATGTCCGAAAGAACTGACACCATATCCATATAAGTATACTGTAAGAAGAGGTTCTCTCTCAAATGACAATATTCCGTTCCTTACTACCTCTCCTACATTTTCTGCGTGTCTTGTGCAAAAAATGGCCCTCAGTGTATAGGAAATCTGTTTTTCACTTTAACATCCTTCGGACTACCAAAGATTGCATTCCATTCACTGTGACTATTTACCTATGCCATTCTTCAGAGAAACGACCATTGCAGAATACGCATTCACTGTTTTCTTCTTCAAATTGCAACCTGAAGCACTGTCCCCATTTACATTTGTATCAGGTTCCCTATGACGATTTTGTTTCCTTCGTTTTTCTCTTTTTCTTTTTCAAGAACAAAATTTTCGCCTCTGTATCCTACAATTCCCCAACAGATTTCTTCACTTTGAACTGCTTGAAACGTTCCCTGTATAGAAACGGTGTTAGCTACTTAACACATTCAGCTTGCATATTTTCGTAGCTGGCCGGATACCATTTGGACTCACATTTACTCCGTGTTCGCGCCTTGTATGTGTACTGCAAAGTCGTCATATGGCTATTACATTACAGTCCCATTTTCCAGAGGTCGTTATATCGTTTTCCATTGTTACTGCTCTCAAGTAGGCAGCCCCATGATCAATAATGAGGTTACTGCTTCACCTGGGCTATTTGCCACCTGATTTCTACTTCCTAAGGATAATGCGTTGTAAATAGTCCGATGCACTCCACACAAGAGACCGCATTTTATGCCCGGAACTGCATGGGAAACAGGTGATTTAAGCACAGTGTTTTCTTGCTTTGTCCATAAAGTATTAGCAGAACAGGGTCATCACCGAAGGGCTTCAGAAAGACCACTTAGTAAAACCATGAGTTGAATCCAGTTATTAGTAAGGCAAGCTGAAGTTATCCTAATTTCGAGACAGGGTGTCCTAACACGCCATACTGTTGGGTATTATGATACCCACGGAGCAGTGTATTAGGAGAAAGCCATCTTGCGCTATAAACATAACCTCACATACGCGCTGCTGTGTTTGAAGGAGAATTCTTTATAGCGATTGTGAGGAATGTACCCTTACGAATATTGATGCAGCAACTAATCAACTTCAGATATTAAAGCCCTACATGCACATATACAGGTCAAGGATTTTCGACAATATCCATCTCCGCAATTATCTTATTGTCACTACTCTTCGTCTTATGCGCTGCGAAAGCTATGTTGTGATACTTCCCAACAGAGCTGAGCACATACTGCAGTCAGAATCTACGCAGTCTCACATTAGCGAGGGTGGAGTAGCCGGCCGCTGTGGCCGTGCGGTGGTAGGCGCTTCAGTCTGGAACCGCGTGACCGCTACGGTCGCAGGTTCGAATCCTGCATCGGGCATGGCTGTGTGTGATGTCCTTAGGTTAGTTAGGTGTAAGTAGTTCTAAGTTCTAGGGGACTGATGACCACAGATGTTAAGTCCCATAGTGCTCAGAGCCATTTTTTTTGAGACTGTAGTAGCAGACCTCTTCTTTGTATTCAAAATCATTTTCAGTAATAATAATATTATCTGGACAAGAGGAAAACAACGTCAAATCAGCAAATAAATAGCATTTTTTTAAATTAAATACTAACTGTAGTAAGCCAAGCAGTTGTGCACCCGTCCTCTGGCGTCTATAATTTCGTTCCCGCATATCACGGAAATTCTCGAATTCTGCATTTCTCGAGAAACAGGGACAAACGAACCAGAATTTCCTTTGAGAACCATGTGCTATGTTTTTCCTTCCACTTGGGAGGCCGTACAACATACATAACTAAAAATAATATGATATACCAAAAAGAATCATCTGATTTAAAAATGTCTGAACTATTATGTTATTTGAAACTTGTGCGCGAACAATGTACTGCTGGAAACAGAAAGCTCTCGAGTTTTACATAGTTCCCGTTAGGCAGCAGCAGAGTGCGCCCACTTCAGTTCTAGTAAAAATTGTGTCTGGACAACAGAAAGCGTTTTGTTCTACGTTTTGCGCAGTGCAGTAATAACTCATCAGCAGTAATAACTCTTCAGCATGACTTTCGTAGTAAGTATGGCGTGGATCCTCTTACAGCACGGAGCAGGTTGTTTGTGGAAAGGCAACTCGGCGGGCCGTTCCCGAGTGTCTGACAGAGACGTCGAACGCATTAGATTAGATTAGATTAGATTAGATTAATGATTCATTCTACAGACTAACGAAACAGAGGATCCTCCTGGGTGTGTAACATCTCAGATAAACACATTACAAAAATGTAATTAGCAAAACTTAAGTTTCATTAATTTTAATAATCCTCAGTCGAAAAACAGTAAAATTATGTACATGAATTAAATTTCAACTTCTAATATTTACAGGTTTAATACGTACATCTGCTTTCATTAAATCCATCATTCACATTGTAGCTAATCACTTGGCTATTACAACCACGTATTGTCAAAAATTAAAGACAATTAATCATTTCAATGATCCTCAGTTAAGAACAGTCAAATTATGTACAAGATTTAAAATTAAACTTCCACTATTTACAGACTTTAGACTTACATCTGCTTTCCATACATCCATCATTCACACAGTAGGTATTTACTTGGCTGTTACAACCAAATACTGTCAAAAATTAAAGTATAATACATTTTCATTTTCATTAAAATGGTCTACTCGACTTGTTGAGAAATTCATTGATGGAACAGGAGTTGGCAACCAAAAACTCTGGAATTATGTTTGCATTGTGCCTTATCTGAAACTAAACTCTTAGTGGTTGCTGATAACTTACTGAAAATGTACGTTGCTGAATATTGGACTCCTTTCTGGGCAAGAGTAAGTGATTTTAAATCTTTATGTTTATTGTTCTTATTACTAGTATTGACACTGTGTCCTTAGCAGTTAGCTGGAAAAAGATGTATTATTACAACAAACTTCATTAAGGAATAAATACACTGAGAAGCTGTGGTTAGTATGCACAATTCTTTGAATAGGTTTCGACATGATGTCCGCCATAGTTTCACAAGGAGTCCGCATAAATCCGTTCGCCGTGCAGCTCGACAGCTCAACATGAAACCAATGTCCGTCTTGTGTTTGTTGCGTCGACGTTTGCACATGAAAATATACAGAGTTCAGCTACTGCAAGCTCTTCGTGAAGGTGACAGAAAACAATGTGTCTAGTTCTGTAATTTCGCTCTTGTCAAGATGGAGCATGACAGTTTTTCCGCGCTTACTGTTTAGTGACAAGGCAACATTGAATTTAAATGGAAAGGTGAACCATCGTAATGTGAGAGTATGGGGTACGGAACAAACACATGAAGTTGTACAACATACGAGGAAATCTTCAAAATTTAAAGTTTTTTGTGGAGTTTCATCGGAGAAGGGGTATGGTCAGTTTTTCTTTGTCGAGAACACTGTTACAAGAAGCACATACCTCGATATTCTTGAGAACATTCCATCCCCACAGTTGAAGACGGATTCGAACGACTACGTTTACCAACAGCATCGGGCATCGCCACACTGGCATCAGGAGGTGCAGGAATTTATGGATCGGTGGCACTCGACCAAATGATTGAGCCTTACTTTATTACTAGACTCCAAGGTCACCAGACCTGAGTGTATGTGTTATTTCTCGTGAGGGTTTATAAAAGACTTTATGTGCCTCCCTCACCAACAACAATGAATGAATGAACTGAGACATCGCATAACAGCAGCTGTGGTAGCTGTGACTCAAGGCATGCTCGCTGCAGTGTGGGAACAATTTGAATGTCGCATTGATATATGCCATGCATCCCAAATGGTTCAAATGGCTCTGAGCACTATGGGACTTAACTTCTGAGGTCATCAGTCCCCTAGAACTTAGAACTACTTAAACCTAACTAACCTAAGGACATCACACACATCCATGCCCGAGGCAGGATTCGAACCGCGACGGTAGCGGTCGCGCGGTTCCAGACTGTAGCGCCTAGAACCGCATCTCAAGCGGGGCATATTGAACACCCATGAAAAGATATAACAAAAAGCTTTTTGAGTTTCCTATTCATCAAAAAACAAAATTCGTTGTATATGTTTATTAGTTTCAGAAATATGGACGTGCCAAATCGGATGATTCTTCTTGGTACACTTTGTATCTTCGAGACTAAAAATTATGAGCTATTCGTTAAACATCTATTCCCTCTTATTTAATTTAATTTTAATGATTTTTTTTGTTGCATCTCTTTTCCCGTTAAGCGAGTAGCTTAAGGCATATAGACAAGACATTCTCTTCGGCTACTTTATTTGGTCCTGATTGTTTTCGAAAGAGGTTTATATTTGAGTGTGAAAATAGATTTAAAAAAAGGGTATGTCATTACCAGTTGCATTCGTTCCAAAAAATTCGTTAACATGTACATTCGTGCTCAAAAGTATCCGAACTACCTGAGTTGCATTTCGCCTGATTCGCATGCAACCAGCCTACCGCATCTGTCTCGCAGGTCCTGTAATCGCTCCTTGGTACAGTCGTTTGACTATTGAAAATGGTTCCAAGTCACCGCTAGAAAACACTGCTCCGTATCGCAAAAACTCAAGATGTACAGTAATACCAAGACACTAGATATATCAGGGAACACATTATCACAGGCACGACTCTCCTTAAGGCTTGTAAGCTCACATTTATTCCAATAAATGACATACCTGAAATGTTACCACTCTCATTATTACGTCAGATAGGTAATGCACGTAGTAACTTTGTCGTATTCATGATTTCCTCTTCAAAGTAACATACCGTACTAGTTATTTAACACAAAATGAAATGAAAAATTTAAGTTATTCACTAGCAGCTAGTTGAGAACGTGTATGAACTTCAAATCACACGACGAACCGTCTCGTTCTGCATATGGATTCAAACCCAGGTCATGCCGACTAAGATTTCGTGACTAACGAAAACTAACAGTCATTCCTGACTAGGCATGCAGAGAGTGATATACCTCGATTTTAGACAGTATCAGTTAGCAAATATCAACTTTAAACTACATAAGGTAAACATTTTTAACGGACGCGAATGCCTACCCAGCATCTATTGTCCGTGTTAACGAACTACGGGAGATGTTAAATGTTTCTTCTTCACAAGTAATGTACTTGAAATGTCGTGACGTAAAGCTTTGTGGTGGGTAGGGATTTGAACGCAGAACCTAATTGGATTGTTGTCGAAGAACAATCAACTGTGACATATCGGATTTTCTCGGCAGTAGCTAGATGTTTTAACTGAAATAACAAGCCGAAACATTAATTTTTTCCTTCCCAGGACTTCAACCCGGCACCTATCGCTTTTATATTCTAGAGAAAACTAACGTTAAATGTGGGTTGTTACATCAGCTGCTACATGTGAGCAAGTTTGAACTAGAAATAATATGACGAAGATTTCAGTGCTGACTGGGAATCGAACCCCACACATATCGTTTCTACACGCAAACAGACGTCAGCTACCGAATTTTTCTCCTCTATCAGCTCGGAATGACATCCTTGAACTTACAGAGATCTCGCAAATAGTTATATATCTCACTGGGAGTCAAAAACGTCAGATATCGTTAGTGTTGACAACAAATGAAAATTCATTAAAAATCAAAATTATTATCCACCAGCAGATAGGTGTTCTGGAGCTTGATAGTTCATAATGAAAACCTTAGTGCCTGGCCAGGATTCGAACCCCTTCACGCGCAGTATGTGGAGGTGTTGAGGAATCTGCAGTTTTGAACAAACAACGAATTTTAGTCGAGCTGTATTGTCACGAAGGAATCAAATTCCGCGTTAAGGGCGGTCTGAGTTGCATTCCCAGTTCAGAACCTATTTCATCGGCATACAGAAGCTCAAATAAAAGATGGAATAAGTGTCCTGTGACCCTACATATAGACTGATTCGTCACTACAAATAAATAATTAATATAAGAAAGGATACTGGTTCTTACAGTTTCTACATGTCGCCACTCCTAACTTTATTGTGGTTCATCCTAACGTCTACTTGGTAGAGAAGGAATATCATGTTTAATGTGAATTTCAGACCACAATGACATTATACCGTCTTCATTTAGCGTAGACACAAGAGAGCAGAATCTCTCTCTCTCCCTATAAAAAATCATGGGCAGAAGATCGAATCGAACCCAGACCCTAAGAATGCGAACCTATCATCAACCGTCCTCGAAGCTTTTGTATTATGTATGGGGAGAGCGCATCGTGCCAAAATAGTCACAAAAGTATTTTCTACATTAGCTGTCGTGCTTCTTTTTGATTCATTTTCGTATCATATCACCGTTACGCCACACTGGGTGAGACTTCTGACACACAGACTCCCTGTAATGGTTTGCTGCATGTTCAGTACATTCGTTTACTTGGTTGACCAAATCGCTATGAACTAGCTGCCTTGGCTATCCAGTGCATACATTCGACTCTATTTTGTAATCACCGAAATAAAATCACGTAACTGCCACCTACACAGAACTGCCAACAGTGTAGGATGCAGAAATTTAAATAGGAAGTGTTCCTTTCCATTTGAGCTACTCTATTGCGCTATCTGTTTGTTGAAACCGTCCTGCAGTGCGAAAGAAAAGCTGTAACTGTCTGTCTCTCAGAAGTCTAGATCCGGAAATATGTGTTATCTCACAGCACCGTGGAATGCCGAAGTACTGGAGTAACTGTTCACTTCCGGAGCAGCTGTAGCTACGTCACAGCTAGTGGCGTAACAATAAGCGTCGTGCACTGTAGATAAGAAGTCGTGAGTTCCTGTACATTCGCTGCTACATTTTTCAAAACGCAATTCTGCTGTCTGCTGAAGTCATCAATTTAATGCAACTTTGAACATAATTCCCTTCACTTCTCTACCCAAAATAGTCGCATGTGGGAAAAGGGCTAACTTCTGCCACATTTTGTTCCTTTCAGGTTTAATAGACGGCCAGGCAGCAGATGCATCTCAAAGCTTTTGTATTATGTGTTTAACAACACTGAAAGAAACCTTACAAAAACTGTGCACTGTATTATAAGAAATGAAATGAAACTACCCATGATAACCTTACGACGAATGTCTGTTTTAATAAAACTGAATATCGGTACACAAGCGTACCTTTATCAGCACGAATTTGTCAAATACTACTCACTGAGATTTCAATTGGGTCTGTGTTTAATTGGTATGCTGTATTATGCTCAACAGGAATGCATATACGGCATTTCATAAATAAAGTTATGTGTTCCTGGAAACCCAAAATTTGCTTGTCAGCAGCGGAAAGAGGCGTTACCTGTTGTGCAGCATTGTAAGTTTTTCACCATTGCACTATGAGCTGAAAGTATTTTCTTGCTATGTGCTCATCGATGTTTGATCTGACTGCTTCTAGCTCTTTCACAGAAGGGATAAAAACGTCACAGTCAGCGAGACTGGAGCCGTGAACCATAACAGACGTTTTTCCACACGTCACCTCGTCACCACAGAGCTAACGAAGAGGTATGTGTCACGCCTTCCTCTTACACGGCCAATAGGGCTAGAACTCGTAAACCGCTACTTAAAGAACGAGATTAGTTGCGATTTCCTCGTGCAACTACTTCCCTGGGCTGAAAAACGTAAATTTACAATCTTCTGTTACACCTCAAGCGACAATAGCTCAGATTATTCAATTGAAATGACAGGAAAAATCAAGTGAACTTTGAGGCTTAATTCCGTGCACACCAGGAAGTAACTCGTCGATCACAGTGTTGCCAAACATACCGTGCCTTGTTGCCAAATCTCAGTTACAGTACTAGCAGGAAGAAGACGAACCGATGTGATCCTACAGCGGGCTGGAAAGTGACCATAGCTGGCGTCTCAAAGGCGCGGCTCCTACGGCCTGGAATACGTGATGCGTCTGATTCGTATTTCAGTAACTAAGTTTAGCGACTGGAGCGTAGTTACTAATAATACTCAGAACTGACTGCTAACTAAGCATCATAAATCAATAACTCTCATAGTTGTTTTTATATTTCTTTCGTAACTATACTCAAAACTAAGAAACTATTTCACGGACGTTTTCGTGCCTCGCCGATAGTCGAGCACAACAAACAAATAAAAAGAAAAATAGAATGTGTGTGTGTGAGAGAGAGACAGAGAGGGAGAAGAGAGCGAGAGAGAGATAGAAAGAGAGCGAGAGGGAGAGAGAGAAAGAGAGAGAGAGAGAGAGAGAGAGAGAGACAGAGAGACAGAGAGAGACAGAGAGATAAAAATAAAAAAAGATTGAGAGGGGAAAAATTGTTGTAAAGAAATTGAATACTGGTATGTAAAGAAATCTTTCATTAAAATGACACGTTCCACATCATTACGAAATGTCGTATTCATGATCTATGGAACAAGTATTAATCTAATCTAATCTAATCATATCTCATTGCTGACTCGTCATGAAGAGTTATGAATTACCGAAAGTTTCGCCAATATCAGTAACAAAATCTAAACTTGAAAATGAAAGACGACAGTTTTTGTCATAAACCGGGACTCCTATCAAGACCCTTTCATCCCTGTTAACTAACCACGACTGATGTCTGATACACCTCCATTTAGAAGTAACAGAGTGTGTTTCCATTTAAAGATGAAGCGCATGATGTGAAGATCTATGACGGAAATACGAACCCAATACGTAATCGGATTGTTAACTAAGTAAAATCAAATGTTACGTGTCGGTTTTTCTTACCAGCTGCTAGGTGTCTGAATCTAAAATAAGCATACAAATTTTGGTGCCTGAGCGACAATCGAATCGCACTCCTATCGTTCTTCTTTATCGTCCACGAATATAGCTTAAGTATCAATTGCTTACCCACCAACAATAAGATGTGTGCGTGTTTGACCAGAAATTGTTGGCAACACATGAACAGACATTAAAAATGCACGTTAATTTTCACCGGCCGGCCTGTGTGCACGTGATATGGCTTGAAATGAAATTATGAATAGAATGAGATTTTCACTCTGCAGCGGAGTGTGCGCTGATAAGAAACTTACTGGCAGATTAAAACTGTGTGCCCGACCGAGACTCGAACTCGGGACCTTTGCATTTCGCGGGCAAGTGCTCTACCATCTGAGCTACCGAAGCACGACTCACGGCCAGAACTCACAGATTTACCTCTGCCAGTATCTCGTCTCGTGCCTTCCAAATTATGAATATTTTTGTACTGGATCAGGATTCAGACCAACATACTTACCTTTGGAGGAGACCTAGAGAATTTTGGGAAAAAGAACGAAATGATTGATCTATACTGTTCCGAGAGATTCAGATCCTCGAAAGAGGAGATACGAATTCGAATCAGAGTCCAGAACCATATTTTTCAACGTCTCTAGTTCAATCGAGTACAAATAAAATAAGAGCCCTTTTCCTTTATATGGCTATCGGTTAATCAAATAAAATAAAATTTTCTAGTGTAAGAAAGTTTACTGGCGACAGTATTTCTGTTTACCATGACCTTCACCTGTGTCATTTCCCAACGTAAACAGGCTCTGCCCAGTCGGGAAGAGAAGGGACAGGATGATAGGACATCTGCTAAGACATGAGGAAATGACTTCCATGGTACTAGAGGGAGCTGTAGAGGGCAGAAACTGTAGAGGAAGACAGAGATTGGAATACGTCAAGCAAATAATTGAGGACGTAGGTTGCAAGTGCTACTCTGAGATGAAGAGGTTAGCACAGGAAATGAATTCGTGGCGGGCCGCATCAAACCAGTCAGTAGACTGATGACAAAAAAAAAAAAAAAAGAACTTAGAACTACTTAAACCTAACTAACCTAAGGACATCACACACATCCATGCTCGAGGCAGGATTCAAACCTGCGACCGTAGCGATCACGCGGTTCCAGACTGAAGTGCCTAGAACCGCTCGGCTACACCTGCCGGCTTAGAATAATTAGTTAACTGTGTCTCTTACAGCTCCCATTCTCACCAAAATTTTTCTACATTCTCGTGCAGTTCATGAAATTCTACTTGTATGGTCACAAGACTGCACATAGATGCAATCGATTTCGAGATGCTAAGCTTTTGTTATCTTACTTTTCGTGACAGGTGGGCAAAGTTGATTTCCAAAGACTTTTCATTGTACTGAAATAATCTTTTGTCACAAAGTAAAAAGGTAAGTGTTTTATTGGCGTATATTTTGTGGGAATCTGTAATCGTGATGGAAGATTACACACCTGAATGTTTGACACAACTGGTAGGAGAAAACGCTGGGTATTAACCAAACCACGCGCCTCCTCTCCGTATCCTCCTATGACACGAGCACCGGATTCTCCTCCTATAACGCTACAGAGCTGTTCCTAGCACAGCTGAGAATTGGCAACATAGTCACAAACATTTGGCAATACTGTGACAGTTCAGTCACTTCCGCGTATGGTGCTGAATTAACTCGCTAAATTCACTTCATATTCCCCTTTCCATTTGAATGATTCGTGCTATATAATCCTCAAATAACCTAAGACATTGAGACATAAAATTCAATTTTTTGGCTACATAAATGCTGTTCTTCACATAAATGACGACTTTTACTACCTTTCACGATACTCTATGAGTCTGAGCGACCAGTACCATGATGAGAGAGGCGTACAGGCAGCAGTGTGTCCGTAGCCCAGTGAAACGGCCCGTTTCTCATGTTGCAACGGTTGAAGGACACGTCAGTTCTAGCCGTCATAGGGGCCTGCGTGTGCGATCTTTTTTTTTTTTTTGTGCTCTGTCTTATGGAGCTGCGATTTCCAGAAAAAATACTGTAACGAAATCAGAAGAAAACCTTCACACATCAAATCCTCTTAGCAGCTCGACCCACCAAGTAGTGTTAATGGTTATACACTCCTGGAAATGGAGAAAAGAACACATTGACACCGGTGTGTCAGACCAGCCATACTTGCTCCGGACACTGCGAGAGGGCTGCACAAGCAACGATAACACGCACGGCACAGCGGACACACCAGGAACCGCGGTGTTGGCCGTCGAATGGCGCTAGCTGCGCAGCATTTGGGCACCGCCGCCGTCAGTGTCAGCCAGTTTGCCGTGGCATACGGAGCTCCATCCCAGTCTTTAACACTGGTAGCATGCCGCGACAGCGTGGACGTGAACCACATGTGCAGTTGACGGACTATGAGCGAGGGCGTATAGTGGGCATGCCGGAGGCCGGGTGGACGTACCGCCGAATTGCTCAACACGTGGGGAGTGAGGTCTCCACAGTACATCGATGTTGTCGCCAGTGGTCGGCGGAAGGTGCACGTGCCCGTCGACCTGGGACCGGACCGCAGCGACGCACGGATGCACGCCAAGACCGTAGGATCCTACGCAGTGCCGTAGGGGACCGCACCGCCACTTCCCAGCAAATTAGGGACACTGTTGCTCCTGGGGTATCGGCGAGGACCATTCGCAACCGTCTCCATGAAGCTGGGCTACGGTCCCGAACACCGTTAGGCCGTCTTCCGCTCACGCCCCAACATCGTGCAGCCCGCCTCCAGTGGTGTAGCGACAGGCGTGAATTGAGGAACGAATGGAGTCGTGTCGTCTTCAGCGATGAGAGTCGCTTCTGCCTTGGTGCCAATGATGGTCGTATGCGTGTTTGGCGCCGTGCAGGTGAGCGCCACAATCAGGACTGCATACGACCGAGGCACACAGGGCCAACACCCGGCATCATGGTGTGGGGAGCGATCTCCTACACTGGCCGTCCACTCTGGTGATCGTCGAGGGGACACTGAATAGTGCACGGTACATCCAAACCGTCATCGAACCCATCGTTCTACCATTCCTAGACCGGCAAGGGAACTTGCTGTTCCAACAGGACAATGCACGTCCGCATGTATCCCGTGCCACCAAACGTGCTCTAGAAGGTGTAAGTCAACTACTCTGGCCAGCAAGATCTCCGGATCTGTCCCCCATTGAGCATGTTTGGGACTGGATGAAGCGTCGTCTCACGCGGTCTGCACGTCCAGCACGAACGCTGGTCCAACTGAGGCGCCAGGTGGAAATGGCATGGCAAGCCGCTCCACAGGACTACATCCAGCATCTCTACGATCGTCTCCATGGGAGAATAGCAGCCTGCATTGCTGCGAAAGGTGGATATACACTGTACTAGTGCCGAAATTGTGCATGCTCTGTTGCCTGTGTCTATGTGCCTGTGTTTCTGTCAGTGTGATCATGTGATGTTCTGACCCCAGGAATGTGTCAATAAAGTTTCCCCTTCCTGGGACAATGAATTCACGGTGTTCTTATTTCAATTTCCAGGAGTGTAGATCACGGCTTTCTGACTGCCAAGCTGGTTCACATTACAAGCGTCTCTGAAGAAATTCGAATCGACCGTCAACGATACGAAATTCAACATTGTTCTTCACGTGACACTCACATGCCAAGGTGATAAGTATGAAGGAAATGGACTGATAAGCAAATCGCAAGAAAATACTTTCAGCTCATAGTGCAATGGTGAAAAACTTACAATGTTGCACGACAGGTAACGCCTCTTTCCGCTGCTGACAAGCAAATTTTGGGTTTCTAGGAACACATAACTTTATTTATGAAATGCCACATTTGCATTCTTGTTGAGCATGACACAGCATACAAATTAAACACAGACCCAATCGAAATCTAAGTGAGTAGCATTTTATTAATTCATGCCGATAGCGGTACGCTTGTGTACAGATAGTTTTATTAAAGCAGACTTTCGCCGTAAGGTTATCGTGGGTAATTTTATTTCGTTTCTTACAATACAGCGCACAATTTTCATAAAGTTTCTTTCAGTGTTGTTAAAACAATACTAAACGCGAGATAGAAACTAATCACCAATGATATATGCGAATTGTCTGATGTTATCTGTAACAGTCTGACAATGCGGATGCTTTTTATTGATTACATGCACGTAGAAATCTTGTTCTGAGTTAACGCTGTCAAACAAGGTTTGAAGAAGAATAAAATGCCATTACCACACGACAGCTAATGTAGAAAATACTTTTGTGAACATTTTGGCACGATTCACTCTCCCGATACATAATACAAAAGCTTTGAGATGCATCTGCTGCCTGGCCATCTACTAAACCTGAACAGAACAAAACGTTGCAGAAGTTAGCCTTTTACCCACATGCGACTATTTTGGGTTGAGAGGTGAAGGGAATTAGGTTCAAAGTTCCACTAGATTGATAACTTCAGTAGATAGCAGAATTGCGTTTTAAAAAATGTAGCAGTGAATGTGCACAAACTCACGACATTTTGTCTATACGACACAATGCTTCCTATCAGCCTACCAGCTAACACATAGTTACAGCAACTCCAGAAGTCAACAACAAGTCCTACAGAACTTCCGCTTTCCACAGTGCTGTGAGATAATGCATACATCTGGGTCTAGACTTCTGAGAAACAGACAGTTGCAACTTTTCTTTGCACTGCACGACGTTTTCAACAAGCAGATAGGGCAATAGAATAGCTCAAGTGGAAAGGAACACTTCCTATTTAAATTTGTACTTCCTACACTGTCGGCAGTTCTGTGTTGTTGGCAGTTACGTGATTTTATCTCGGTGATTACAAAACACAGTCGCATGTATACATTGAGTGGGTAGCCGAGACAGCTAGTTCATGGCGATTCGTTCAACCAAGTAAACGAATGTACTGAACATGCAGCAAACCATTACAGGGAGCCTGTGTGTCGGAAGTCTCATCCAATGTGGCTCTACGGTGATATGAAAGGAAAATGAGTCAAAAAGAAGGGGATTTGGTGGTCAGTGGGTTTGATGATAGCTTCGCACTGTTAGGGTTTGGGTTTGATTCCATCTTCTGCCCATGATTTTTGATAGGGAGAGAGAGATTCTATTCTCTTCTGGCTACGCTAAATGAAGAAGGTATAATGGCATTGTGGTCTGAAATTCACATTAAACATGATATTCCTTCTCTACCAAGTAGACGTTAGGATGAACCACAATGAAGTTAGGAGTGGCGACATGTAGAAACTGTAAGAACCAGTATCATTTCTTATATTAATTATTTATTTCTAGTGACGAAACAAACGTTATGTAGGGTCACAGGACACTTATTCCAACTTTTGTTTGAGCTTCTGTATGCCGATAAAATAGGTTCTGAACTGGGAATGCAACTCAGACCGCCCTTAACGCGGAATGTGATTCCTTTGTGACAATACAGCTCGACTACAATTCGTTGTTTGTTCAAAACTGCAGATTCCTCAACATCTCAACATATTGCGCATGAAGGGGTTCGAATCCTGTCCAAGCACTAAGGTTTTCATTATGAATTATCAAGCTCTAGAACACCTAGCTGCTGGTGCATAATAATTTTGATTTTTAATGAATTTTAATTTGTTGTCAACACTAACGACATCTGACGTTTTTGACTCCCAGTGAGACACATAACCATTTGCGACATCACTGTAAGTTCAAGGATGTTATTCCGAACTGCTGGAGAAGAAAAATTCGGTACTTGACGTACGTTTGTGTGTAGAAACGATATGTGTGGGGTTCGATTCCCAGTCAGCACTGAACTCTTCGTCATATTATTTCTAGTTCAAACTTGCTCACATGTCGCTGCTGATGTAACAAACCCACATTTAACGTTAGTTTTCTCTAGAATATAACAGCGATAGGTCCGGGTTGAAGTCCTGGGAAGGAAAAAATTAATGTTTCGGCTTGTCATTTCAGTTAAAACATCTAGTTACTGCCGAGAAAATCACGTATGTCACAGTTGATTGTGCTTCGATAAGAATCCGATTAGGTTCTGGGTTCGAATCCCTGCCCACCACAAAGCTTTACGTCACGACATTTCAAGTACGTTACTTGTGAAGAAGAAATATTTAACATCTCCCGTAGTTCGTTAACAGGGACAATAGATGCTGGGTGGCATTCGTGTCCGTTAAAAATGTTTACTTTATGTAGTTTAAAGTTGATATTTGCTGATACTGTCTAAAATCGAAGTATATCACTCTCTGTGTGCCTAGTCAGGAATGACTGTTAGTTTTCGTTAGTCACGAAATCTTAGTCTGCATGACCTGGGTTTGAACCCATATGCAGAACGAGACGGTTCGTCGTGTCATTTAAAGTTCATACATGTTCTCAACAAGCTGCTCGTGAATAACTTAAATTTTTAATGTCATTTTGTGTTAAATAACAAGTACGGTATGTTACTTTGAAGAGAAAATCATGAATACGACAAAGTTACTACGTGCATTACCTATCTGACGTAATAATGAGAGTGGTAACATTTCAGGTGTGTCATTTATTGCAATAAATGTGAGCTTACAAGCCTTAAGGAGAGTCTTGCCTGTGATAAGGTGTTCCCTGATATTTCTAGTGTCTTGGTATTACTTTACATCTTGAGTTATTGCGATACGGAGCAGTGTTTTCTAGCGGTGACGTGTTGGAACCCTTTTCAATAGTCAAACGACTGTACCAAGGAGCGATTAGAGGACCTGCTAGACAGATGCGGTAGGCTGGTTGCATGCGAATCAGGCGAAATGCAATCCAGGTCTTTCGGATACTTTTGAGCAGAACTGTACATCGCATGGAATATCGTTTACGTGGTGATGTTCACTACACTACAAGATTCATAATCTTCGCATTCCCTTAGTTCTGCTTATTTCCTTTGTACTACTAGGTAATCATTTCTTTCTGAGATACATGAGTCCGTTTTCCATTGCTCCTGTAAAGTTCACTGTTGTTGTCATACAAACTGTAGTTAGGTGCCTTTAAGCTAGATCTTGTCGGAATATTAACTACGATCTGTTACATGGAATCCATATTTTATGTTATGAGTAGATAGTACAAAGCAAAGGACACAACAATTATCTTTCAGCATGTTAGTTTAACAAAATACAGTTTTTAAACTCGACGTCACCCTATTAAAGAGAAAGGCGAAAAAGAAGACTCAGGCATCTTTTGTAGTTCTGCCAAGTGGAAGAGTGATAATTTTACTGTGAAGTACAGTAGGTAGTATCCGTGGTCATTAGTACAGAGGTCCTGGGTTTGATTTCTGGTGAAAGGAGTTTATCATGTCTAGGTGAGGCTTTAACCTCTAACTAGGTCTTGGAAGTCGTGCAATGGCGAAAAACAGATAGAGTGGTCCACGTGACAAAATTTTACTTTTAGCAGCACCCTACAGGCATTGGTTTGCTTTCAGTAGAACGTCTGTTCAGATTCCCGTCTTGTCAACCACATTTAGATCCTCCTTCCACAAATCACTTCTGAAACGGTTCCTTTGAAAGACACAGCTGAATTCGTGCCTCTTGCGTCACCACTAACTTCTGGCTTTTGAATGTTATTCTTGGGTCATCACTTCCTCATACGTGCATGCTGATAAGTATAATATGTAAGTCTGGAGGGTATGGTGGCCACTGTCATTGACGGCAGAATCTTCTGCAGACTGCGTTAGTTTGCTCTGCGTACTACTGCACTGCTCGGCATTTGAACCTCTCTGCTGGGACCTTTCTCATGTCTCCACTGTTGCCGTTTGATGGCTGATCACTGGCGAAAAACAGTATCTCGTTCACTTATAAAAGGCTATTTTCCTGCGCTGTCTTAGAGGAGCTACTCAGTAAAAGTCTTGCGGTTACTAATTGTGGACTGTCGTCATTTGGCAGATACCGAAAGCAGTTACTGACAGAGAGGAGGAATCCAAAATAGCGTCGTTTTTACGTCGTCTCTATTGTTTCCTGGCAGCTTTTTATTTTCCTCTTTCGCTGTGATTGATTGTTTCTTTCAGCGATACGGGTAATCACGAATATGAAACCCTTTGGCCATCATCTCTATTGAAACTGTACTCGTTCTTCGTTGTTTCAACTGTCTCATGAACTTTCTTTCTAGGAATGTTACTTTCTCTGGCTAGAACGCATCCATAGCCTGGTTACGGTTTTCTTGATGCTCCAATACCGTTGATCCTTTTGTTTTAAGAGTGAGAGTCGTTCGTGATTTTTAGCGTGTTCTTTCACTGTTCTTCTAATGTCGCTGAGATATCCTTTGCTGCAACCACTTGTCACTTCATGTACTCCCATTGTGAATAAGTGGTCAGTCATATTCATTATTAGATCTGAAGAAGACTTTCATCTTGTGTATAACACGAGTATTACGCGACGTAACCTTTATTTAAATGATAAAGCATTACTGTAATTAACGGTTAATAAGTCACGCTACCAGCTTTTTACAGTACTTAATTAAATTTCCTTTATGTCCCATTAAATCAATTTAGTGCGCGTCACCTCTAGCGCAGCTTATAACGTAGGTTGTCTGAGTACGACAATTACTTACGCAATACCGTTATCTAGCTCCCTTGCTACATGCAACCCATGACTGCCGACTGAATTACAGCTGTGATTAATGAGACAGATGGACAGAGTTGAAGATAAGTGACTGAAAGTCATAGCTTTATTTACATTTATCGTAAGAGATAGGGTACAACAAAATAGCAGCTCAACACTTTGAAGCATCCGTTTTCATCATTCTTATTCTGTTGCTTCTTTCTGAAAATGCAACCACGAGGTCAACACGCTTTATCACATGAGTTAATTAATTAGAATTCATAACGCATCTCCACTGCCTGTCAGTACTTTAAATATGGCTGCAGAAAACTGACTACTGTCGTATCTCGGTCGCTTCAGCGTATCTTTTTTATTACATCTGTTTCACACACTCAGCATATTTTAGGTATAAATATAGTTCATCTAGAGGAGCAAATGTGTAACAGCTCTTACGTTCATAAGGAGCGTGACAAATCTATGCGATGTTTGCACACTGGAAAAGCAATTAGTTTCTGAAAATCTAAAGCAAACATTTTCTTAATCTTTCTCAGTCAGTAGTTCAGTGCCGTTTTTGCTACATGGAAGTACTGCACATTAACTTGCAACAGACAAGTAATAGTGATTCCTATGAACAAGATAAATAGTGTCAAAGTAGTAGTATCTCAAGAAAGCCGCCCATGTAGTACCACTACATCTTCAAGGGCCATAAGTAACAAAAATTTACGGAGGTGAGAAATTCTGCTCATCTGGAACCGTGCAGTTCGTAAGGACTGTGCTTTACTGCCCTTCGGCGCTGGTTGAATGTTCCACAAAGTATGATACAAAGTGTGTTTGCTCTTGTTTGCGTGTTTCATAGTGCCTTGACAAAGTGCAAACGCCAAAAATTGCAAATTCCAAACTGTACCGAAACTGCTGTTCTACAGCGTACAGGCAGCGATATGAGCAACAAACAGCTTGTGCTGTTACGAAAAGTAAAATAAACAGATTTATTAGGTGAAAAGTTACTAAAGCGTGTATTGGCCAAAAAATAACAAAGTGTGTTTTGCGTTGGGCAGAATCTTTCGAAAACAAATTAACTGTGGAAGTAATCGTGTTCACGAAACGAGACCTCGTACATCAAGATAAAAAGGACAGAACAACTCGTATTTCCTGCTGTAAGTCGCAGACCGCGCGTACACGTCTGACCGTTAATGTCACGTTGTAACGTACGGGTCCTATCTGCAAGTTACGAACATCTGAACCTCTTTTTCCATCAGCTAAACTTCCAGGTTCTGCTGTGGCAACATATAACTACTCACATTCACCGGATCTATACATTTCACGGGATATACAGTTCTTACAGCTAGCAAGCCAGACAACTGGTGTGGACTTCTCATTGCGTGTATACGATCTGTCCTCAAACACAACCTAAGCCTATTGAACCCCTGTAAGCCATTACAAAATGCAATTTTTGTTTCTTTTTTATATTTTCTTTATAAAGCTGTCACTATTCGCCCCAGGGTAGGGGTGATTCTCTGTAGTTAATAGGGGCTTGGAGCAACTACTTAAAAGGGAACTGAACCTTTAAAAATGAGATATTTCATTTCAACAAACAAAAATTAGAAATAAAATTAAAAACTTGCAAAACTTTTATGACAGTTGACTCACTTTTATCTGATGGTTTCACCAAACGTGTAATACTCTCTGTTGCACTTGGGATTCTGAAGAAGTGCTACAACACATGCTTTCTTGAATTTGTACTCTTCGGCGTATTTGAGAGAACAGAAACATTTGAGTATGTTTTGCGAAGAAAAGTTCCGTTTGCGCATTTGATCTGACACTTTCTTTAAAGATTTTTTATATGCTTGTTTTGATTCCCATATTATAATAACAATTCACCTTGATTCATCTCCTTTATGAAAATTCGCTGCCATCCATGCCATTAGGTTCGGCATCTTCGTCAATGATATAATGGACACCAAATGCTTTGTTTTCCGTCTCATCCACTTCGGACGCTGAGTATCTTCTTCACTACTTTCGAAACCTTGAAGCGTAATACTTCAACAACTTTTTATGCGCTTTTTCGGCTACAGTGTTTCCTTGACCATAACACCTTTCTTTCAAAAACGTGATCATCCTGTCACTCAAGTAATTTTTCACTTGTCATTCTCATCTTCAATTTCAGGAAGCAGTATATCTATGACCCTGTTTCTGATAAAAGAAAATGTGACCAGGATAACGAATATGGATTTTACGCCTTGTGCTTGAGGTATGTCCATGAGACGAAGGTTTTTTTGCCTGGTGCGACAATAAAGTAATGAGACTGATGTGAAAAAAAACGTTGCTTACCGTTTTAGTCAAGTTTAGTGTTGTCTCCTTCAAAGTAATTCCCTTCTGATTGCACACACTTTTTCCAGCGCTTCTGCCATTGATCGTAACGTTCCTGGAACTCATCTTCTGTAATATCCCCCAAGACCCTAGTCACAGCTTTTTGGATATTTTGTGTTGTTTGAAAATGGTGTCCCTTGACCGCCGTTTTGACTCTTGGAAATAGAGAAAAGTGGCACGGAGCGATATCTGGTGAAGAAGGTGGCTGTGGTAGTGCTGAAATTTGTTTTGAGGTTAAAAATTGCTGTACTGACAGAGCAGTTTCGGTTGGGGCATTATCGTGATGCAGAATCCAATCATAAGCAATGTTGGCATGGACATGAAGAACTCTTTTATGAAGTCTTTCTAAAATTTATTTGTACTAATATTGGTTAACTGTTTATCCAGGAGGCACCCACTCTTTATGAACAAGTCCCTTGGAATCAAAGAAGCACACAAGCATGCATTTCACTTTTGACTTTGACATGCGAGCTTTTTTTGGTGGGTGATCCCTTTGAGCACCATTGCGAAATTTGGCGTTTTGTCTCTGGATCGTACTGAGAAAACCAACTTTCATCACCAGTGATAACATGGCTCAACAATTCTGGATTGATTTTCGTTTGCTCTAACAGATCGGCTGCCACATTTTTCTGTGTTTCTCGCTGTTGTGGTGCGAGATTTTTGGGGACCATTTTTGCACAGCAATTTCTCATACCAAGAACTTCTTTCATTACCAGACGAACAAATTGTCGATTGATGTTCAGTTCTTTTACAATCATTTTCATGGATAATCTTCGATCAGATCGTACGAGTTCACACACCTTGGCCAAAGTCACATCCGTCCGTGAGGTTGATGGTCGTCCACTGCGGTCTTCATCTTCAGCATTCATCCTGCCTTCACTAAACATTTTGTGCCAGCGAAAAACTTCTTGACATAACCTCCTCTCCAAAATCCTTCTGAAGCTTGCCGTAAGTGTTCGTCACGTTTTCACCCAATTTAACGCAAAAAGAAATGACATACCGTTGCGCAATATTAAGAGGTTCCATTTCCTTGACGAGAGACGCAAACACGTGTTAACTTATTACAGCACAACTCACGACTGAGCAGTTGCATCGATGTGCCACTTGGACTAGACGCAGCTTATAGACCAAGGTCAAGGATATTGTGCCTACACAATCCTGCAGGGTTGCCACATCTTGCAAAGAAAATCAGTCTCATTACTGTATTGTCGCACCTCATAGATATGATGGTTTTACATTTGGCACTTTCAAGCATCTTACGCCAACTCTCTTTCATTGGCCTGAATAGTGCAATATCTAATGGCTAAACTAAGTGCGAGGTGTTCATTGAAGGTAACGCAAAAGTAATTGCGAAAGCTTTACTAAGCATTATCATGGCTGGAGATAAATGCCAACTCATTTATCATCTCTGACAATTTATTCTTCAATGCTACGAGAATAGGGCATTGGAGTATCCTGGAACCTGCCTAAAAAGTTGCTCACGTCCATCCAATCAGACTCAGAATAGTTGAAGGTAGTTCCAGTCAGCCTGACTGGGACACCTTCACATCACAAAAAGCGCAAGTATGTGGCTTTATAAATGACGTAAGGAGCTAACAATTTTCCTGAGGCACTAGCAGAAAACGCTGCTGACATGTTGCTTCTACCTTGGTTGATTACTCGTTCTGGATACTTACAGCCTTTCATAAAAATTGGCTTACGTCGAATAAGATCATTCCACAGAGCCGTTTTATCATAATTATTAATGCATCTGGGGAGACGTCATAATACTTTCTTCGACCTCATCGAAGTAACTGCTCACAGTTGTCTGCAAAACGCTAACCCTACTTCGCTCAACATTTTGGCACATGCTTTACAGCTGTTTGTCATGTGCCTGGTCATAAACGAAACTGCGCCGTCGGGTGCACGGCAAATTTTTTTTTAAACTTATTCCAGGTCTGTCGTCTCTAGCACGGTACTTTCACCACAATTTACTAAACATCTAATGATTTCATATTCAGTAGTTTTGGATAAACCGTTTGTCATCCCTTCTTCTTGAAGCTGATTCCCCCTTGCTGCCTGGACTTTGCTTTTCTTTTCAGGTAGTGATGAAACATTGAGTTGTGTATTCAGAACAGTAGTCCACGTTTTTCTATGGTCATTCCTATAGGTACGATGTCTACTGGTTGTCCATGGAGCCTTCACCAGTACACTGATGATATTCATTGCAAGGATCTCTTTTGTTGTGCCTAGGAATCGTTTCCGTAGCTTCAGTCTAAACAACCTGCAAATTATGTAGGTCTCAGAAAGATGCAGACATCAAGAAATATTCCATAAATATGTACCCATAATATGCCGACAATAACAGTTACTAATCACAAAACTTGCGTGAGAAGCGATCCAAAATCGCTTCTAAGCTGTGTCCCAAACAAAACCACTTTTCACATCATCAAAAATGCTAATTTTAATGAAACTGTCACCATGTTTGTAAGTATTTACTCATCACAATACCACAAATCAGGAATGAAACCATTTCAGGTCGTAAACACTGTCACTGCCTACAGACGACGAACATTTTTCGGTAAGTTAGTTGGATGTTCCCTAGATCGTTTGAACAATTCGAAATGACGAAAGAGTCAGATTAAAGGACATCTACTCACGATTACTGTTAACAACAATTAACACATTTTTAGCCCTACTCACCCAGCTTCTTCACTTAAATATCCGTTTTTTTGGCAACCAATTTTAAAGCAGAAATTCATCAATGGAATAGCAGTTCTCCGGAAGAAATTATTTTAAATTAGATTTAAAACTTAACGTTATTCAGGAAATTTATCTTGATGTATATTGCTTTCTGAGCCACTGAAAGCTTTGACAACGAGTAATAAAGATTATTTTTCCCTCAAGTGTTGTGCGTAAGTAAATCACTGCTCTTCTCAGATTGTGATGGATTATTTATTACGAATTTCGTGAGCGAATGCATGTGGGGCGCATTTGCAATGCCTATCCCCTTGAAGAGGTAGAAGATTAGTAAATGTACGAAGATCAAAAGTAGCTAAACTGTTTGAGAAGCTCAGTAACATGCTTGTTCCAGTTCAGGTTTTCACTAACGTTTACACTCAAAAATTTGGAGCATTTTATCCTCTTTACCATCTCTTGCTCACGTGCTCCATCAGTTGTTGGTAAGACACTATCTGTTGAACAGAATTGAATGTAGTGTGTTTTTTCAAAATGTGGAGAGAGCCCATTGTCAGATAATAGCTTAATAATTCCTTCAAAAATATGATTTACTAACTCTTCTGTTAGTTTGTTTCTAATGTTGTTGTTGTTGTTGTCTTCAGTCCTGAGATTGGTTTGATGCAGCTCTCCATGCTACTCTATCCTGTGCAAGCTGCTTCATCTCCCAGTACCTACTGCAACCTACATCCTTCTGAATCTGCTTAGTGTACTTATCTCTCGGTCTCCCTCTACGATTTTTACCCTCCACGCTGCCCTCCAACGCTAAACTTGTGATCCCTTGATGCCTCAAAACATGTCCTACCAACCGATCCCTTCTTCTAGTCAAGTTGTGCCACAAACTTCTTTTCTCCCCAATCCTATTCAATACCTCCTCCTTAGTTACGTGATCTATCCACCTTATCTTCTTGTTTCTAATAATATATATATATATATATATATATATATATATATATATATATATATATATATATATATACTCCTGGAAATTGAAATAAGAACACCGTGAATTCATTGTTCCAGGAAGGGGAAACTTTATTGACACATTCCTGGGGTCAGATACATCACATGATCACACTGACAGAACCACAGGCACATAGACACAGGCTACAGAGCATGCACAATGTCGGCACTAGTACAGTGTATATCCACCTTTCGCAGCAACGCAGGCTTTTATTCTCCCATGGAGACGATCGTAGAGATGCTGGATGTAGTCCTGTGGAACGACTTGCCATGCCATTTCCACCTGGCGCCTCAGTTGGACCAGCTTTCGTGCTGGACGTGCAGACCGCGTGAGACGACGCTTCATGCAGTCCCAAACATGCTCAATGGGGGACAGATCCGGAGATCTTGCTGGCCATGGTAGTTGACTTACACCTTCTAGAGCACGTTGGGTGGCACGGGATACATGCGGACGTGTATTGTCCTGTTGGAACAGCAAGTTCCCTTGCCGGTCTAGGAATGGTAGAACGATGGGTTCGATGACGGTTTGGATGTACCGTGCACTATTCAGTGTCCCCTCGACGATCACCAGAGGTGTACGGTCAGTGTAGGAGATCGCTCCCCACACCATGATGCCGGGTGTTGGCCCTGTGTGCCTCGGTCATATGCAGTCCTGATTGTGGCGCTCACCTGCACGGCGCCAAACACGCATACGACCATCATTGGCACCAAGGCAGAAGCGACTCTCATCGCTGAAGACGACACGTCTCCATTCGTCCCTCCATTCACGCCTGTCGCGACACCACTGGAGGCGGGCTGCACGATGTTGGGGCGTGAGCGGAAGACGGCCTAACGGTGTGTGGGACCATAGCCCAGCTTCATGGAGACGGTTGCGAATGGTCTTCGCCGATACCCCAGGAGCAACAGTGTCCCTAATTTGCTGGGAAGTGGCGGTGCGGTCCCCTACGGCACTGCGTAGGATCCTACGGTCTTGGCGTGCATCCGTGCGTCGCTGCGGTCTGGTCCCAGGTCGACGGGCACGTGTACCTTCAGCCGACCACTGGCGACAACATCGATGTACTGTGGAGACCTCACGCCCCACGTGTTGAGCAATTCGGCGGTACGTCCACCCGGCCTCCCGCATGCCCACTATACGCCCTCGCTCAAAGTCCGTCAACTGCACATACGGCTCACGTCCACGCTGTCGCGGCATGCTACCAGTGTTAAAGACTGCGATGGAGCTCCGTACGCCACGGCAAACTGGCTGACACTGACGGCGGCGGTGCACAAATGCTGCGCAGCTAGCGCCATTCGACGGCCAACACCGTGGTTCCTGGTGTGTCCGCTGTGCTGTACGTGTGATCATTGCTTGTACAGCCCTCTCGCAGTGTCCGGAGCAAGTATGGTGGGTCTGACACACCGGTGTCAATGTGTTCTTTTTTCCATTTCCAGGAGTATATATATATATATATATATATATATATATATATATATATATATATATATATATAATGTGTGTGTGTGTGTGTGTGTGTGAGAGAGAGAGAGAGAGAGAGTATGTGAGGTCATCCACATGAGTGCTAAAAGGAACTCTTTAAACTTCAGTTATACGACAAATCAGTAAATTCAACTAAATACCTAGGTATTACACCTACGAACAACTTCAATTGGAAGGAACACAAAGAAAATGTTGTGGAGAAGGCTAGCCAAAGACTGCGTTTTATTGGGAGGACACTTAGAAAATGTAACAGACCTACTAAGGAGACTGCCTACATTACGCTTGTCGTCCTCTTTTAGAATACTGCTGCGCATGTGGGATCCTTACCAGATACGACTGACGGAGTACATCGAAAAAGTTCAAAGAAAGGCAGCATGTTTTGTATTATCGCGAAACATGGCAGAGAGTACCACAGAAATGGTACAGGATTTGGGCTGGACATTATTAAAAGATAGGCGTTTTTCGTTGCGACGGAATCTTCTTACGAAAGATACTTTCTCCTCCGAATGCAAAAACATTTTGTTGACACTTACCTACATAGGGTGAAATGATCGCCATGATAAAATAAGGGAAATCAGAGCTCGTACGGAAAGATGTAGGTGTTCGTTCTTTCCACACGCTATACGAGGTTCGAATAATAGAGAAGTGTGAAGGTGATTCGATGAACCCTCTGCCAAGCACATAAAAAGGATTTGCAGAGTATGTATGTAGATGTAGGTTCTTATGTTATTTGGTTCAATTATTATCACTTTACATCATGATATATCATGACTATGCCTTCCACTGAAGTCTCTCTGGGACATCTATTTGTCCTTCTGTCTCTTAAAACGCTATCTCTCTCTGAGAATCCATAAGTTTTTGAATAATTTTCCTAATAAATGCGTAATGCGAATGTCAGTCGAAAATGTCAGTATATTATGTGTGTTATACTTTAACTGATGAAAATTATCCAGACACCCCTATGTAATCAGACTTGACCACCAGATTTCAAGAGAGGCGGACCTGCCAGTGTAGAGGTACTCGGGGAGCATTTTGCTGTCAACAACGCACGAAATGCACTCGGCCATAAAACAACAGCGCTGAGGCAATGGTTTGTGGACAGTAATATTGCTGGAAGGTGCTGACCTACGCAGTCCCGGCCTGAACCCAGTGGAACAGCTGTTGGATCAGTTAGAAAGTCGGCCGCGCTCCAGACTTCGGCGTCCGGCATCCTCTAGTTTCGACTCTTGAAGCGGAATGGATTCCTCCACAGAGACTGGGGCACCACATTAAAAGTGTCGCCGGGTGAGTTGAAGCTGTCATAAAGACGAAGAAAGCTGGACGCACCTCATTTTAATGACCACTAGTACATATGCGGATAGTATGTGATAGTATTATGTTTTAAGCGTATTCTTTACTGCTGATAACGTGATAGACAATGGCAGATTTTCGAACTGCTGGCGTACTCCGTTATAGTCAAAGGTAGAATAGTGTCCACCTAACAGAACTTGCAAACACTTCACGTTACGAAAAGGGTGGCCCACTTAAAAGTTTCAACTCCAGTACCTCGGGAGCAGCTATAGATATCGAAAACTGGTTTTCACAGGCATGAATATAAGGCAGTGGCTAAATGAAAGCAAATACTATGAAATATTCTATTATTTTCAACATATACTTAGGTTTTCAATGGACCCCAGTATTATTTCTGACATAATCAACAACGTGAAAAATTACGAAAAGAATGGCGTTGGTTGCATAGCAAATACGTCAATTACATTACGAGAAATTGCAAAGCGAACAGAAACTAAAAGAAACGCGCCGCTAGTGCACATCTCGAGACGCAAGCGTGAACCCCAAGTTTCTCGTAATTGCGAAGGGACTGGCGTGTCAAGAAGCAACAAACGCTGTACTTATTGCTATTTACACTGTTATTAAGTGGACTGCACACAATGCAGATGTCCAGCCACACAACAATGCAAAATAAGGAAATAATTTATTCGTTCGCCCTTTATTGATCTTAACTGTAGTACTAGAATGGACGTAACGAAAAACCGAATGTCACCGGCCAGAATAAATATAAGTGGTGGCTGACCAAGGATCTAACTGAGGGTTAAACGATAGTCGTATGTTGTTGTGTGACTGGACATCTGCATTGATTCCAGTCCATTAAATAACAGTGTAAACTTCAATAAGAACAGCGTTTCTTGCATCCAAGTACGTCAGCCACATAGCGATTACGAGCAAAGTGGAGTTCACGTTTACATCTCCGAATGTGCAATGGCTGAGCGTTTCATTTATTTCAAGCATCAAAATTGCTTTACAATTTCTCGCGATGCAATTAACACATTGCGATGCAACCAACAACTTTCTTTATGTGGTTTTTCATGTTTTGATTGTGTAAGAAATAATACGGGATGTCCATTTAAGGAAACGTAAGTTTGTGTTGAAAATAATATTTGCTTCCTTTCTAGAATGTCTCAAAGTGTTTACTTTCATGAGCCCCTGGCTTATATTCATACACGTGAAAGTCGTTTTTCAGTATCTATTGTTTTTCCAGAGATATTTGCGCTGAAACGTTTAATTGGCCCCCAGCACATGATATACCTGATTATCTAAGTTTCCTGAAATGTTTCTCTCTGTCTCCCATCAGACGGGAAGAGGTGTCACATATGTGACCGGTTTAATGTCAAAATAATTTTATAAATATATTTTTAAAAATATACACTACACATATTGTTAAGTTCTGATAGCAAGTATAATAAAATTATTGATTGCTTCACCTCTGAGCATGTGAGTAACATGTGACCTCAAATCCACTCTACAGGAGTTATTACCACTGACTTAAAAATAAGAGCTGTCACCATTTACCCTACATATTTGGAAATTCGCTGGTAATGAAGGTAGTACTCTATTATTCTTCCGTGACTCCTTGTCATCTGCAGCGTCATCCCTTTAGGGTTATTGGGAGTGCCTTGCTTCCAACCCTTGAGTTCGAAATATGTAAACGGTTACCAATACAAAATAGTCTTATCAGTAATTCTAAATGCTACCTAGGGTGCCATATTTCGTGACTACTCTATAAAAATTTTACTTTTAGTGGTCAAGTTTTATTCAAATCTTATAAATTTCTCACGTGAGATGATCCATGTTGTGAACTTATGCAGACTTTTTACAACCGTTTGTTATGAAATTGATCATATGATGCTGAAGACGAAATTCAGTAATTACTTTGTGACGTAAAAAATGTTGAAATAATGTTAGATACTGCTTACGTCACAGGCATCGTTGAACGCAGCAGATATAACTTCCGATATCGTTTCTTTGTTAACATGACTTACACCTCCAAAATTGCAGGCGATACTCGTGGACAGCTTCGTTGACTAATACTTGCTAGGTGTCACTCACACACTCACAATATTCATTTCATTCTTTTCAAAGGTTAGTTAGTTAGTTACATTCATGTTCCATGGATCATTTTGGACGATAATTCGTCACGATGTGAAAAAAGTAATATTACATTCATATTGCAAATTAATTTGTACATATATCTGTACTCTAAATACCATCATATTATTATTATTATTATTATTATTATTATTATTATTATTATTATATCCCCAAAATGAAAACAAGATATACAGATTTAGCTAGCAATTCGTACCCATCACCTTTTACACCCTACGAACATAGAAATTATTCTACGAAATAGAAGGAGTTGTAAAGTAGAAATTTTTTCAATTTATTTTCAAATTTTACCTTGCTGTCCGTTAGACATTTTATATCACTGGGTAAATGGTCAAAAATTTTTGTTGCAGCGTTGTGCACCCCTTTCTGTGCTAAAGACAACCTTAATGTTGAGTAATGAATGACCTTTTTTCTTCTACTATTGTAATTGTGTACCTCATTGTTCCTTTTGAACTGTAGTGGATTATTTACAACAAACTTCATGCGGGAATAAATATACTGTGAAGCAGTAGTCAGAATGCCCAACTCCTTAAACAGATATCTGCAAGTTGATCGCAGATGAGCACCTCACCTTATTCTTACAGCACGTTTTGGGGCAATGAAGACCTTCTTTCTTAAAAATGAGTTACCCCAGAACATTATTCCATATGACATCACTGAATGAAACATAAGTAGAATATGTCAATTTACTGATTTCTCTCTGCCCAAAATTTGCTAAGATGCTAATGTGGCTGAACTAAGTTGTTTTAGGACTTCCAAATGTGTTTTTTTTCCAAATTTAAACTCTCATCAATGTAAAATGAAGAACAAACCGCCTTCAGTCACTTCTAAATAATGAACAAACAGAGTGTAACAGCCACAATTTTTTTCTACTCCTTTAAAAGTTTATTTTTTCCTGAGGAATCCAATCTATAATAGTACAAACAGCTGACAACCTACAACATGGTGCCAGATAATTTTTTTCATAATACCTGTGTACTAATAATAATGTATCATATTATCTTCTGTGAAACAAGAAAATCGATTATATTTAGACGTAAAACATCTGTATGAACGAGAATCTTTGGCATGTTTACGTTCTGCTACTACAATGTGCAAAAAAGTGTGTGACTGTCTCTATATCCCAGTATGTACTGAAAAATTAAAGATGTATATTGCGTATACCAACTGCACAACTGAAACAGACATCATACAATGTTAAACTGTAAGTTGTTTTCATATTATTAACGCTATTAAACTTATAACTACAATATACCATGTTGTAACATAAAAATGTAAAATCAACAGGCAAACAACTAAAAAAAACCTGATGTAAATCACTAAAAAGCACCTGAAGATGAGCCTCCAGGGCTCGAAATGCATAGTGCAGGAAATAAACGCAACTTGTAACAGAAGGCGGTTTGTTCTTCACTTTACGAAAGTAAAACAGTCGCGGACGAAACACTGAAAAACAATGGATAAAATTAAGTCTCATCAATGTGGATATCTAAGAATTAGAAGTACTAATTCGTCATTCTGACAATCTCATGAATACTGTTCAAAAAATAATTCTGTCTGTTAAAATGTCAGAGATCTGTAGACGATATTCGCTCTATGTTGTTACTGCCTAAGAATCGTTATTGTCCTACCACGCGCCTGAGCGGTACTTACATTACAATTTCGCATCGTAAATCTGTCAGCGAGAAAAACGCAACTGCATTAACGATATGGAGGCAGTCCTGTGAGCAGACGGTTTCCTGGAAGAGACTGCCGGCCAGTGGGTGCCCGCGGGCGGTTTGTTGCCCGAGCTCCAGAGTGAATGCAGCGGGGCGCAACAACATGGCCAGGCACCCCGCTTCCAGGAAGCACCCGGTGGGCGACCTCACCTCACCTCACCTCACCTCACCTCACCTCACGTCAGTCGTGGGGGCCGCGCCTCCGCTTTGACTAGCTGGGGAAGCCGGTAAACTGAGTGCGGTGCTCCACCCACGCGCAGAAGCAGCCACTCGTCGCGATGCAACAAACAAGAGTGTCGGAAACTTCATTAACGACGGCATGAGAGAGCAGAGTAATGTTGAGCGTTCCTGTTTGCCGAACCTTGCGTCGAAACTTTAAGTTCTCAATTCTCAGCCACATTCTGCAGAGGCAATGAAATGGTTCAAATGGCTCTGAGCACTATGGGACTTAACATCTGAGGTCATCAGTCCCCTCGTACTTAGAACCTAAGGACATCACACACATCCATGCCCGAGGCAGGATTCGTACCTGCGACCGCAGCAGTCCCGCGGTTCCAGACTAAAGCACCTAGAACCGCTTGGCCACATCGGCTGGCGGGGGAAATGAAGATACTCCTGCAGCGTTTTCGATGGGAAGCGATTGGTCACCCACAATACAGCCTGTAGTTGCCTCCGCCGGTTTCGTATCTGCTCGCATGAACCGCTGACTATGAAGACAACATTTCGGCTTATGCAACGAGCTGTAGACCGGCGTAGAGAACTGGCGGAGAACACAGTCGGCTGTCTTGTATGACCAGGGAGTTTTAAACTTGGAAGCACACTACGACATATGTCTATGTCGGAACGGCCATTCCGCAGAGAAGTAGCTGGAATGTGCAGCTAACTGTTGCAATTTTTTTTTCCCAGTGTAGTTTCCATTTCGCGACTGATTGGACCTTAATTTTCGAATAGCCCTCGTACGTTCGCTAAATAATAAGAGAACGATCGTTGAATCTGGCCACTCCGCACAATGATAACATCGTGACAGTGAGAACAACAAGCTTAACTGTGCAACAGATCATATTTGTTACTGACGAACCCGTCTTTGCCTCGCTATTGCCAACTATGTATGAGAGCTGGATATCCTCCTCTTCCCCCCTCCCCCCCCTCTGTCAGCACTTCTCATCCATCCCCCACTCTGTGTCCATTTCGTTCCCTTCCCCCCACTCCGACCTTGAGATTTGTTAATTGTTATTGCCAACGAATCTTTGATGTGTGTGAAATCTTATGGGACTTAACTGCTAAGGTCATCAATCCCTAAGCTTACACACTACTTAACCTACGTTATCCTAAGGACAAACACACACACCCATGCCCGAGGGGGGACTCGAACCTCCGCCGGTACCAGCCGCACAGAACGAATCTTTAATTGAGATCTGAAGTCGCTTAAGCCGAATGGGTAAATCGGTTGGTATTATTGTATACAAGGTGTAGGTGACCGTTCGTACTTTTGAATCTCTAAGGGTAGAAGCTTCAGTGACAACATTTCGCTTAGTTCCCTTCGGCAAACGTGTAAGAATGTAAAATTTCGGATGATTCAGTTTCTGTTGTAGTATTCTAATCATAAGCCGAAAATCCATAGCTAAAAGTGTTCTGTTTCCTGTTAAAACCGTCTGCAAGGAAGAAAGCAAAACAGCAGACTGTGGTGTTGTTTGAAATTGCACGGAAGGAGAGTGAATATATACGGGAGAAACAATACGTATACTGGTTTACATGCGCTGCTATTGCAGTTAAAATTGACTGAGAAAAAGAAAATGAAACCACACGTTTTCACAGCACAGCAAAGCACTTTCTTACCAGGTCTTCACGGAAGACCTATACACTGGTGTTTAAGTAGATATGCAGTGTGTGTCTGTCTAAATATTTATTACAGTGTCGTCCAAACATTTCAAGAAAATCGCTGTAAGATTTTCTGAGATTATTGCTAACAATGTATCGCTTTATTAGAGTAATGTGAGTAAATTTGACGCAAATCCATCAGAACTAACCGAAATTTTTGCTAACATCGATATTTTTATATATCCTATTTTTCACGAAATGTTTACTAGAGAATCATGCAAAAATTTGAAGTAACTCGGACAAGAACTTTTCGACATAATACATGAGGTCACCGGAATCTATGAAACTACTGCCCTCCACACAGTGTGTGATTCTACATAGTTTGTAATTACAGCAGACGATCTTGAACTTAGATATGCAGCAATGCCACTAGGTTTCGAAAATGCTCTTGTCATGGTGCGGCGGGCCGGCGTTGCTGCGCTCGCCTCTTTTCGGGATTTATTTAATGTCCACTTACCTCAGTATAGTGTCCATTTACCACCCGTTGCTCTGCATTCGTAGTACTATGTAAACGATCGGAAAAAGCAGCGTTGAAGAAGACCACCGTCCATACTTACGATTACAAAGTCAGCGTAACTCAAGTAACAAGATAAACCTGTAAAACTCTATTAGTAACGGTCAAAGTGGGTGCTTCCTCCCTTCATGTTTTATTACGGTCCGTTTCATTTATGACGTCACCAAGCCCACATTTACATTGGTAGTACATCTACTACTAGCTCGTGCAGCTTATAACACACTTAAGACAGTCGGAAATGTGGTAAGTCCAACGCAAAATATTACGAGATTCACACAGGCGATACACTGTTACAAAACGAGTTCACATTCGGTCCTTTCCAGTGGATTATTCGAAAGAAGTTGCTCGCCAAAATGTTCTGTACATGCATACGGAATACGCCACGCAGAATTCTACACAAAAGCCGACAGTTTCACACGAGGTTTTTTTCTGCAACTGCCACACCAAAACCTCTCAAAACTTCACCGAAATGTCCGTAATTGCATCTGCTAACTCGGCAATATAAACCGAGCGCGATTTAACCGTCCTTTCCTCATCTTACAGATAACGTTTTCGGACACATTTAACATAACCTTCTTGTAAAACAGCGACTCCACGACTGACTGAATGCCATTGCTCACAGGGCATATAACTCACTCAGTAACGCGGGAAAGACTTTTCTCTCATTGGTGGATCAACATGATCATCCAGTCAGATAACCTTTCATGATCAATTTCCCGCGCAAACCGCTTTACTCCAATCAGCATTCGCAGATGCATCTACGTCATTTCATATTTCAATATTTCATAAAATATTCCACAAAACCAAATGAAACGAAAATCAAAAGAAAACTGTGCTTGAAATATACATTAGAACTAAGTACCCTCTTACTACCTTTCTGGCTGCGTTATTACAAAACCAAACGCTCCTAGACATACGTCATCCACCAGTTAGTGTGATCCACCGTTTTCAGGACATCCTGCCTACGTAACACTTGCTAGTTACGGATGGTGTAATACAATATATAACTGAAATTTGACGAATGTCCCCACATACAGACTCACCGAACGTTTATTAGAGGCGAGGCGAAGCGAGGCGAGTACTGAACCACACGGAGAGCTGCACGTGGAAAACGCGACAAGTCGTCTTTATCTCGCGAATTCAACGTCGTTGGGCCCAAATCGCAATTATTAACAAATGGGAAGCTCAAGTTGCATGCCACAACCAGTACATACCGTGTAGCTCAGAGTACAGATCGTCTTACTGGAGATCCACAAACACCGTTCCCCCAAAATCAGCAAAGCGTGTGGCCATCAGCGTCAGACGGCTGGTAATCTCACTGGGACCGATACACGAACGCAAATCCCACGGAACTTACTTCTCCACCTTGAATTCCCTAACTTCAAAGAACTCTTTGTGGTGGGGATAACTCAGTGCCAGTGCCAATCTGAAAGGCCGACAGTATCACTTATTACATTGATAAACCGGGGGATGCAACAGAAACTTCAAACTGTTGGCGTACCAAACACTCTTTAGTAGACATGGGGTTGGTACTGGGCTAGAGTGTGTCTTCTCACTTGGCCGGCCTCTTTGCACCAAGTGCAGTGACGGCGCGACTCATTGCAACTCTACGACCAATACTTGGTGTTCATCCAAAAAAGGTTAAAATGTCACACTTCATTATTCTCTGGGGATGGCAATGGCAGCACGGCAACCGCTGCCTTGGTCAGCTGTGGGATCTGCTAGCAGAAGCTTTAGGCAGGTTGCAGCCTCCCTTCTGCAAAAAGCGCCCATTTCCCTGCAAAGGCTCACCTCTCCAAATGAAATTCACTGACTGTCTTCTACCAACAACAGGACTCTGAGATCATGGCTGTGTAGCTTCCAAATGAGAAAAATACAAAGTCTTTGTCCCAAGCCCACATGTCCCATACTCCCAATAAAATAACCCTGAAGCAATGGCAGAAAATCCAACATAATCACTTTGTGGTATGTGACATTAATGTCTAAATGGAGACAAACTGATAGCATGATCTGAGAGGACGAGGAGCATAACAGGTCATTCGGAAATATGACTGGAAACACGTACTAATAGAGGTGGAGATAAAACGTCTTTGACAACGTAGGTTTCGTTGATTAAAAGCACTCATGAGAACACAGCAGGCAAGTGAGAATGGCCGGACCTTGTGCAATACCACTTATCAACTACATTGCCGAGCCATGGACGGTTGGTGAACTTTAAGTCCAATCAGATGGAGACATAACAGAAACATTTACAATGCTAGTAAATTTGTAGTAACTACGACAATAGCTGCTCATAAACACAAACAAAAAATGGTCTTCAAAACGATTTCTTTACAAATGTATGTTTATGGTTTCGCTTTTGCTCTCATACACTTCCAGGGATATCATTTTTAGCAGTTAACTGTGATAAATCTCCTTCAATGTGTCAGTTGAGCTCTTTAGGCTGCTCTTATATCGCTACCGGTACGATACTCGGTGGCCTACAGGGAAGGGAAACTCCCTGTAAGAAATTGCAAATTTAGGAAACGGTGTCACACAGTAGATAACATTTTATTGTATGAAAATTGTTAGGGGTGACTCAAATAAGGGTGAAAGTACAGGTACCACACCTTACACAGGCGTATTAATGGCGGGTCTCATTAAACTACGAAAAGAACTCACAGTCACAATAACAATTCAGCTTATTGCTATAAGACACCAAATAAAATAACTTACACATTGAATCAAACATATGAACATTGAATACATGAGCAAAAGTTTGTAACTGAGAACTGTAGCCAGGTGGGTGAACAGATGAAAGTGTAATACGAAACAGCGTCACAGATACAGCCCATGATTGCATAAATGGGTAATGATTTAAAGAAAGATCCCCAGAAAAGCAAGAATGACCACCAGAAGATTCACCAACGCACTTGATCACGTGATTAGCGCTACTAGCTGCCTGCATATTTAAATCCTAATACAATTTAACTAGCTTCACGTCCCTCTCGCCACGGTGACTGCATTGACAGTTCATGCTTAACACTGCTAAGCCGGCCAGTGTGGCCGAGCGGTTCTAGGTGCTTCAGTCTGGAACCGCGCGACCGCTACAGTCGCAGGTTCGAATCCTGCCTCGGGCATGTATGTGTGTGATGTCCTTAGGTTAGTTAGATTTAAGTAGTTCTAAGTTATAGGGTACTGATGACCTCATATGTTAAGTCCCATAGTGCTCAGAGCCATTTGAACCAAGTGAGAATGTGAGAATGTTTTGTCTGTACTAGGTGTTTAGCTCCATGTTCAAAATGGGAGTGAGCTGGAGCACCAGCATGTAGTGGGCACATTACACTTCGCTTCACCAAAGGCAGTCTTCGAGCATGCATAATAGGGTCACATGCAAAAAGTGTAGGTAAACCCCCCTGTGAGAGGTAGTGAATGGATGACTGCCCACATTAGGAAGTCGCCAATAATCCTCACCCACACATTGAGGCTGAACTGCTGTGATGATTCGCTGCCACCATACCAGTGGTATTCCCCCACAGGTGGTATTCCTCCACAGGTGGCTGTCGTGAAGCTTGATGAATCCATGCCTCATAAAGGCTGCCGGATCTGTGAATGAGATGTATGCCAGCCTGTGGTCTGTGCGATGAACCAGCAAGAAAACCGTCGCGATGGAGGCAAGTCAGTGGGTCATAAGGCCTAGACGCACTGTGTGTGATTTGGATAGTGGCAGTGGTCATGGAGAATTTTCCACATGGTCGTCTGGATTTTCCCATGCGGGCAGGCTACCTGTCAAAGATCGGGTTACTGTCAAAGATGTTTCAACTCCAAAATAAAAAATGGCTCTTTGAACGTATATACTACCATGTACACATTAGACCTTGATTCCTCCATACTTGTCAGGGACCGTTTCCTATAGTACGTCTCCATTTCGTATAACCACCCTCTACACCGGTTTCTCTCCTAAGAGAGTGTAAGGTGGTCATAGTTTCACACTCATCCAAATACTTTGCCGTGATCTACAAACACAATTAGGTATCATGTGATAGGTTGTACATCGTATATCTGAATATATAAAGGAGACTGGCATTTTCACGTAAGTATTGTAAATAATTGTTATCGCTTGTTGATCTACAAACACAATTAGGTATCATGTGATAGGTTGTACATCGTATATCTGAATATATAAAGGAGACTGGAATTTTCACGTAAGTCTTGTAAATAATTGTTAACGCTTGTTGATCTACAAACACAATTAGGTATCATGTGATAGGTTGTACATCGTATATCTGAATATATAAAGGAGAGCCGGTCATTGTCACGTACGTCTTGTAAATAATTGTTAACGCTTATTGCATGAAAGGTGACGTAGTGTCTTTATTATAAAAACGGCGTAATGAATGATTGCGTGTACTAGTAGAGGGTGGAACGCCAGTGGAAATGAAATGGCTGGCGGAACTGAAGCCCTCGGTGGAACGCCCACACAGGTGTGTTGGTCCTGCTTAAACATATGAAATAGCAAGATGGACGTCGTTGCACCTAAGCGCTAGAGCACAATAGAGTGGCGACCGGCCAATTTTGCAGCCGAACCGGAAGGATTATACTTCGGAAATGCTGAAAATCTTGGACGCGAGTGACAGGAACGAAGAAGCGGCACCTCGGAAACCACGCATGATAGGTTATTTGCAAGAAGGATTTTTACTCGGAAGCGTACCATTGCACGAGTACAGGTTTTTCCTCGCAAACTTCTCGCGCTGGACGACAAAAGACTAAAATGTGGTTGGTCGGCGTTCGGAATAATCTGTAGAGAGGGAGAATATTCCGTGGTTTCGAGAATATGGTTCGTTTTCGGAATTACGATGGTAGGGAGCTGGAAAACCAGAGCTGGAGAGACGAGGTCTTCCGTTTTGAGTTCCCGTGTGTGACGGTCGTTCAGTATCTGCTTCTTGTTGGTACAGATGGACTTGCTGTCTTTGCTCTCACGAGATTTTATAGTTCTAACGGTTAGGCACTGTACTGTTGTGAACTTATATGATTCTGGACTTCGCTTCTGGGTTGGAAGTCGTCGTTGAGTACCAAGAGTTCAGTGACTGAGATTACTTCTTCTGCCTATACTTACGTGGAAACGTTATCTGAACTCCATCCTTGTGGTTGGGGGTTCGCGTTTCCCGTCTGTAGAACACAGAGAGGAGAAGACAGTATTAGAGTATAGTAGTCAGAGGACAGCCTTCAGCCGTCCTACTCTTTGAAAGATTTCATTTTGTTGCTGGAGTTCTTCCATCGTCGCTCACGTGTACGAGAACCATCACACCGATGCACCGGACTTAGTACATATAGTGATATTGCTAATTGCATTGGCTTATTAGGGGCTATGAGGCTAAACAGCTGTGATCACGTAGAATTTATTTCCACTGACGTTGCACTCTATTGTAGGTCATCTTTAAATGTAATGTCTTCTTGTGTTGGGTGCACAGATGATAGTTATTTCGCGTTATTTATATTGGGTCGAGCAGTGATAGTACAACGGCAGAGTTGTTCAATGGATCAGTAATTTTCGCTAGGGAATATAAAAATCTGTAATAAAGATTGTTTTTAATATACAATAAATGTATAAGCAGCGACAACGTTTATTATTTATTACAATTAGTTCGCTTAATCATTCATTTCTGTTTAGGTTGGAATTTATGTGTTAAACAGCATTAAGAGATCCTAAGATCTGCTTCATGGGGTAGTCAGACAGGGCCAAATCTTCATTTTAGCGTTTATTATTTTCCGTTGCGCAGAGTCATTTAACACCCATCTGCAGTAGCATCTTGGAAGAGAAACTTGCAATTTAGTATTTTCAGTGTATCAAACTGCAATGCTGCTTCTCAAGTATTTCATGCGATGGGTAGTGTCGACAGAAGGCTTCTGATTTCTTCATTTTACAAACAAAATTGTTTTTAAAGCGGGATATTAAGTCCCCATTCGACAGATCTGTCCCAAATTAGTCTAGTGTGACATTCGTTTTATCGATATATAGTAAGAGGGACAGTAAGACTTGAAGACTAACGACTGTGCTACGTTAGGCTAGAGCCACACCGAGCATGCCTTGCTTGGCGCCTACGTAGCTCATGACTCACCTGGCGGCAAGCACCTGGATCCTTACCGGCCACACCCGAGCATCGATGCCAGGGGCCGTTGGTGCACTGCTTGCTCGCACTGTGGAAATGTGCCTTCCAGTGCTGAGTGAGAAAATGCTTCTAGCAGAAAATATGTGACTGCTAAATTAAACCTGCCCTCTGACTGTGGTCACTATTGTTAGCCTGCACTGGAGATTATCACTGTTATCAAAATTTCAAATAAAAATGGAATGCTGAGAAATAATTAATAAAGAGGTTGGAATACCGCCCCCCCCCCCCCCCCCCCCCGCTAACTCACCGTTATTGACTAGTGAATCATAGCCTAACCGTTCAGAATGGTTTGACCGTGTGCAACTGATAAAGGCTGATCGGTTTACTATTAGCACGGGAGTTGTTTCGCATCAAATCCCACAAAGCAATCATCTGTACACACTTTGTTGTTGAGGTACTGTACAGGGTGTCCCATTTATCTTCACCACCCTATATATCTGTTGGTCCAGATGCAGATTACAAAATGTTTCAAGCAAATGTTCTTTAACCGTCAGGGGGACATCAATCAGCATGACTGACTTCGTTGTAGCTTTGTTTTTTACAAAGTTATGAACAACGGTATGACTTTTTTTAAATGGCAACCTGTATTTTTTATTCGGTAATTCATTTCCTCGCCTAAAGACCTATTCCAAAACGTGTCACTGTGTACCATTCACTGAAACACAACGTCACTAAATACACAACACAACATTGGCGTTGACGCTCGCAGCGCTTAGTACAGGTACTCGAAGTAATGTGACACATCCACGTGCTGACGTTGACAGAGGACAAATGTAAAGCATTAATATGCATGGTAAAGGAGAACTAGGAAATGATGTAATCAGCAGCGTGTATCAGGTAATATAACCTTCAAAGTCACAAGTATCAGCACGACCGTTTTTCTAGCGACACGCCGAGCGACTAGCTTAGTTACCTACACTCAGTCGCAAAAGTATTCGGACAGTGGGAAGTTTCACAATGAGTACTCGAGAAACACTGACTATGAAACCCAAACATGTTTATTAGAAATATATATGCGTAACAACATTAATTACAAAAGAATTATTGTATTATTTCGTTTCCAAAACATAAATAACAGAAAAATTAACAACAAAAATGAAACATGCTGCACACCCTGCTGCTACAAAAGTATTCGGACACAGAGGTAACCTATATTGAGAGACGGGTAATACACAATATGTACAAGAGCCAGGAGGGAATAATGAGAATGGATGACCAAGAACGAAGTGTTCGGACTAAAAAGGGTGTTAGACACTTAGAAAAATTTATACAAGACTGTGCTTAAACTGACACACAATATTTTTTAGCGCAACGCAATCTGACTTTTAAAAATCCCTACGAAAGAATGGCCATGACTAACATTGCACACCCTGCTGCTACAAAAGTATTCGGACAGAGTCCAATAAATGTTCATAAGTTGTACGACGAAAATGTCAATACCTTTTGGGTCCACCTTTCATTTTCAATACCTCCTCCAATTTACTAGGCATACTTTCCACGAGTTTGCCCAGTTTCTCTTTCAAGGTCTCCTTCGTATAGATGTTGTTCGCGCGGAGGGTCCGTTTCAATTTATTGGGTTAAGGTCTGGTGATGGGGAAAGGGGGTGCAATACTTTCGAGCACTTGAAGAGCAACCACATTTGTACAACATGCGCGGTATGCTTGGGGTCATTATCCTGATAAAAATGATAGTTGTTCGCAATACCTAAATGTCGTGCACTCTGCTTCAAATCTCCTCGCAGTATATTCAAATACGCATCCTTGTTCATCGTATCATCAATGAACACTAAATCACGCACACCACTGCCGGATGCATCCACGCACCATGATGCTCCCACCTCCAAACTCTACTGTTGGTTTGAGGTTCCTGGGATTCAGCTCTTCATTGGTCTTTCGCCACACGTTTGCCTTTCCGTCTCTTTGCCATAATGTAAATTTACATACGTTGCAAAATATCACCCGATTCCACCAAGCCTGATCGTATTCGGCGTATTCCCTCACAAACTGCATAAGTTTCTTCTGGTTCACTGCATTTATGAATGGCTTTCGCCGTGCCACTCGACCATGGTACTGCGATCGCACGGTTTCGGGATGAACTTTTATACCAAGGTCTCCCTCCACCTCACTAGCAATTCGTGTGGCAGATATTTTCGGATTCTGTTGTACCTTACGCAGAATCACACGTTCATCTCTCTGTGAAAATGCCCGTGACCGTCCTGTACTGCAACGGAACTCCAATCGGTCTTCTTTCTCGAACCGTTTAATAATGTCGTGAACTGTACTTTTCTGCATGTTCACTATTGCGGCAACTTCCCTGTAGGTTTTCCCCTTCGCGTGATGATTAACGACAAGTTGCCTTTGCTCGAACGTAGAACACTTCCCACTGCGTCCTATCGTCGACCTGCACCGGCTCGCGACACGTGTTTACTAATCATCGCTATCGTCTCGCGAAAATGTCGGACACACTCAGTCGCTTCACCCTCTGTGCGTCTCGGAATGAACTATTCTTTCACGTTGTACACCTTTGTCCGAATACTTTTGTCGGACCTTCCCATGCCGTTTTCAGGAAATATTACGTAACAGACACATGTCCAACAACAATTCTTCGTATTTGACGCGTGTTTCACGTTGCCACATCGTACTCAGAGTTCCAAATACATTACAAAGTGCAATTTCTGTATTTGTTCATGCGGCAAACTGCAAAATTATGCGCCGTTACGTGCTGTCCGAATACTTTTGCGACTGAGTGTACCTCCCAGTGCACCCGGTCTCGTTGGTTGACAGCTGTTTGTTTATCGAGTTGAGTGACATGGCGCATGGCAAGTTACTTCGAGCCGCGGCCGGAATGGTGTAGGCCTACTGCGTGACAGTAGCAGTCAGCGGGCAACAGAGAAGTGGTATCGCTACTGGAGTTTACTGTTCCTGTTAATACATACCAGTTCCTCGCTAATAATTTATTACAGCATCAAGATAACAGCTTCATGACCTATGTGCTGTTTTCTGCTCAGGTCTTTGAAGACTGGAAGTTGGTGAACATTTATTAGAACTTATGCACTCCACTCAGGGCGGTGGAAGCAACTAGGCACCTCACGTGTACTGCAGTCTTAGTACAAATGAGATCAGTGGTAGCACAAAGGAGGTATGAAGGAAGGAAATAATTCTCATGGGGAAAGGATATATATATATATATATATATATATATATATATATATATATATATATATATATATCAACAAATTTCTCTTTCACTTGCGGTAAACTTCATGAATCGATATTTCCACAACGAAAATAGAACCCAATAAGGGAAGGTATACAAACAAATCCCCGGCAACGCATTGGGCACCCGCATGGCACCCTCCCATACCAACCTTTTATGATTCAACTCGCATAACTTATCAGTGACACTCTCTCGCCTATTTCGCGATAATACTAAACGACCAGCCCTCCTTTGCACTTTTTCGATATCCTCCGCCAATCCTGTAGGGTAAGGAACTTATAAAACGCAGCAACACTCCAGAAGAGTATTGCACGCAGTCTCTTTAGTAGGTCTCGTGCAACTCTTATGTGTTCTGCTACTGGCACGCAGGCTTGTGTTTGCCCTCCTCACTGCGTTGCCTACGTGATCGCTCCAATTCAAGTAGCACATAACTGTAATCCCTAAGTATTTAGCCTTTAGACTTGTGTGATGTGTAACAGACTCCTTTCAGTACCTACTCTTGTGGATGACGGACGCTTTTCATTATTCAGAATCACTGGCCACTTTTCGCCTAATCTAAGTGGTTTTGCAATTAGTTTTGATCGTATGATAGCTTTGAGGGATGGAAAATAGCAGTAGCGTTTGCAAACAATTTAAGAGTGCTGCTCAGATTGACACCCAAATAGTTTATGCAGGCTAGGAATTGCAGATGGTCTCTAACACTTCCTTGGGGAACCCAGGTATCACTTCTGTTTTACTCGATAACTTTCTGACAGTTACTACGAACTAATCATAACGTGTAGACATTCACGGCCGGCGTCTTCGCCAATTAAAACTTCCGGGCTCTGGGGCCGTGATCGAACAGTAGAAATTCTTCCTCCCGACGTTCCGTTGATAACTGCGGGCTACATCTTCCGGGGTTAGCCAACGACTGGCTGCAGTGCCGTAGAGTTTCCGTTTATATAGAGCGCATAGAGGGTTGTCGACAGTGAAAATATCTCTGACCAATGTCATTTCTCTCGATCACAAGTAATCGATTGTCATATAGTTGGTGTAATGTCGACCGCCATTTATTATCTAGCTTTAAGCCTTCTTCTTTACTGTTAAAATTTTTGTGGTGTTTATGAATCTCTTGGATTCGCTGTACATACGTGCATGTCTTATCTAGCATGATCGACTCATTAAATTTTATTTCATAATCACCATCTTTAAAAACTTGTTCCGCTACAATCGATTTGTCGGTGTGTCCTAGACAACAGTGTTATGTTCGGCTAGGTGGGTTCACAGGATTTGTCGACCTGGAAAAACAGTTCGACAAAGTAAATTGGGGCAAGATGTTCGAAATTCCGAGAAAAAAGAGGTAACCTATATTGAGAGACGGGTAATACACAATATGTACAAGAGCCAGAAGGGAATAATAAGAATGGATGACCAAGAACGAAGTGTTCGGATTAAAAAGGGTGTTAGACACATAGAAAAATTTATACAAGACTGTGCTTCAACTGACACACAATATTTTTTATAGCAAAGCAATCTGACTTTTAAAAATCCCTACGAAAGAATGGCCCTGACTAACATTAACCTATACCTTTCACAAATCACTTACCTTACCAAAAATCTTCGTTACTCAAGCTACTGCAGTACAGCGAGCGCCACTACTGCCAGCTAAATAAAAGATTCAAACTACGGAAGGCACTAACTACTGATAGGCATAGTTAGCGAATGAAAGATTTTAATAGAGAACAAACAATGTATTTACCTTAGTAGTCATTATATATATATATATATATATATATATATATATATATATATATATATATATATCACTTCATGACACCAATTCTTACAAATTTCAAAACTCCGCCATCTCTCTACCCACGTCTACCACTGCTGGCGGCTCACCTCCAACTGCGCAACGCTACGCGCTGTTAGCATCCAGCTGCCACTGCCCAACACTACAATGGCAGACAACAATGCAAACCAGCCACAGACTGCACATGGCACAGCCAGTGATTTTCATACAGAGCTCTACGTGGCGGCGGCGTTACCAATAAAATAACCTAAACAGCCTACTTACACAGCCGTCATGCTCCCCACAAAAAAATTTACAAATTGTTTTGGGCACTGGCCAATAATGATTTGATAAAATTTTTCATCATTGCAATAACAAAGATATCAAATGCACACACTTATTGATACAATGTTGGTCAAAAGCTAAAATTTTCTCACAGTCCATAAAGACAGTCCTGATCGTTCATCACAGTAAAATTGCAGTGTTTTTCTCCAAGTCTGAGCAATAAAGAAATTGCACTTGGAAGTAGTGGATTTCTAAGCAGTCTTGAAGAAGTAGTGTTGTCCTTCCAACGGAAAGACAGTGCTGACTCTTGTAATGCAGACAGGTAATGAGCCACAACAGAGCAAACCCACAGCAGAGTCAGTCGAAGCTGAAGACTATTGGTAGGTAGGTCATCACAGAGCAGACCCACTGTAGTCCTGGTAGAGATTACGGTATTGGTGGGCCGCCAGAGATGCAGACCCACTGTAGACCTTGTAGAAATAATGGTATTGGTGGGTCATCAAAGGTGTAGACCTACTGTAGTCCTTGTAAAGATGGCCAGCAGCCATCTGTTTGACTGTGCAGGCGCACAATCACCATTGAAGAGTCTTGCAGATAATATAGCAAGCCCATAACCACCACTTGTGCACTCACAAAAATTGTTTTTGAAATCTCCTTAGAACCAGCAATGCTGTTATCCAGTCCCTTGCTGAATTATTAACACACGTGCAAACACTATCAGTCCCTACTTCTCACATATTGTCCATATACTATGACCAACAAAAACGTGTGCAGTGAAATGTAATTTACAAGTTACTTAATTTGATGAACTGGTGTCAATTACAATTTTATAACATGAGAATACAATAACAAAGGTACAAAATATATCATTAAAGAACATAATAGTACAGATAACATTTGCAGTAATACAGGCTTTACAAAAGAATCGAAATAACATATACATCAGTGTTACAGGAATTATGACAGGAGCACATAAATAAAAAAATCAGAATAAATTTCGAAACATCAACTTCACACATGAGCATTAAAACAAAATAGAATAAATAATGTCTAAACATCTTTACAAAGTAAATAACATATTATTGATGCAAATTATATTTGAGGATAACAGTATTCCTCATCATAGTGAATGTAGCTTAGTATTAGAACAGAAAAAATTCTATGAAACAGTACACAGAGCCATGAAGAAAATAAATACACAAAGGTACACAAACAAATAGTGGGATAACACAAAAGGAAATGACGGGGTTTGTTTTCAGGGTAACATTTGGTACTGGAGTCCAACTCAAAACTTCATTCCATAGATCGCCCCTCTTATTTCAACATTTGCTCCAACCAAATAAAATCCTATCCAAGCATGCTTTCTGCATTCTGTTCTCATCCTCTTTCAAAAATAGTTTTCCTCCACTGTAGACTACTTTTTTGGCCAAACTATTTTCTTATAGCTTCTCAATGCTTTTCTTCCAATTCATCATAGTTAGTTCCTTATATAGTCTACCCCCTCTTAAGCAACTTAAACCTACTGAGCTCAGATGCTAAACTAAGGGACGACGCAATGCAGCAGCATAAAACAAATTAACACAAACAGCAGTGACCCAAAAAAATGCAGATTTGCAAAGCAAGCAGCAGTAAATGTAATAACTTATATCTAAACATGACAAACCCACAAGCAGAAAAAATGGTATACAAAAGACAACATTGCAGATAAGGGAAAGTTATAATCACATCTTAATGTCTATGTAATTAAAGTGGTGCACCACAAAAACTAATGCTACAACAAATTACCAAGTACTTGAAAAGAAAATTATATATACAGTTACTGTTATTAGTCGCTTCTTATTGCTCTTTCCATTCCAAGAGCTCCTTTTTCGAAGAATGTGGATCATAAAATAATTATTTAATAGATCTGTTGACAGAAAGTGTTCACATTAGCAAATGCATTTAATTTTATTTTATAAAACCAATGCTGCAACACAGCTGGAAAACAGATATCAAATGAGATAAGCAACTATGTACAAAGCATAAAAATATCATTCAATAGTCATGCGACATTTCATAAGTTAGTAGAATTCTCTCAACTCTCATAGAAAGACGTTTGTTATAATCAGGTGTCAGATGTAAGTATCTTTCCAAGTAATGGGCGTGTCGTATTTGCGATGCTTTCTACAAAGGAATGTCAATAGCGAGGATAATGCCTTTTTTTTCACCTAATGGCTTTCTGTTGTCAGACGACTACCTCTCAGCCGGGCGCCCAAAACGCATTACGTCAAGGTCACTTACCTTTCTTATTGAAATATTTATGACAGCAGCTTCCGCTACATATAAAAAATTTCACAGGTCAAGAATTTGCGTCACACATCTGTAGAAAAAAAATCCTATTGTAATACATTCACTCATTTACATTCATTTCATAACTCTTAAAGTACCATTCTTGGTTTTCAACCACCTTTTTCACAAACCAGAGTCCGTAACCACAACTCATTATTCCTTACCTTATTCGTCGACACTTCTTCAATATTTCATCACAACAGATACGTAGCATAATCATATAAGTCATATAGCATCAGCTTATTGATCATAAACATACCGCAACAGCGTAATACACATCGTCATCATAACATCATAAAACCTCAGCCAAATCTCAAAATCGTCGTAGCTTCTTCCAAAAATTTCAAAACCTAAAAAAAATTCTCTGTTGATGTCAAAAGTGTCATCTACCTCAAACGTACTTTAAAAATCATGATACCATACCAAATACATCATTCAAACCTCTCATAGTATCACAATGGTTCCAAAAAAAGTATGAACATTTCACAAAGTACAGACAAAATAGAATTTCATAAGTGTGAAATTATCCAACTGTGTAATTGCGTAAACATGTGTCACTGACGTAATAAAAAAAAATGTTTGTCTCTCAGTTAAATGATCAGATAGCTGTGTAATTTATGTGTTAGAGAAATATGGTACCGATGTGTAAAGTTTATGTAAGTAGACTGTTTAGGTTTTTTTATTGGTAACGCCGCCGCCACGTAGTGCTCTGTATGAAAATCACTGGCTGTGCCGTGTGCAGTCTGTGGCTGGTTTGCATTGTTGTCTGCCATTGTAGTGTTGGGCAGTGGCAGCTGGATGCTAACAGCGCGTAGCGTTGCGCAGTTGGAGGTGAGCCGCCAGCAGTGGTAGACGTGGGTAGAGAGATGGCGGAGTTTTGAAATTTGTAAGAATTGGTGTCATGAAGTGATATATATATATTATGACTACTAAGGTAAATAAATTGTTTGTTCTCTATTAAAATCTTTCATTCGCTAACTATGCCTATCAGTAGTTAGTGCCTTCCGTAGTTTGAATCTTTTATTTAGCTGGCAGTAGTGGCGCTCGCTGTATTGCAGTAGCTTGAGTAACGAAGGTTTTTGGTGAGGTAAGTGATTTGTGAAAGGTATAGGTTAATGTTAGTCAGAGCCATTCTTTCGTAGGGATTTTTAAAAGTCAGATTGCGTTGAGCTAAAAAATATTGTGTGTCAGTTTAAGCACAGTCCTGTATAAATTTTTCTAACGGGACGTTTCAACAGGGATGTAGTCTTTCGCTCCTTCTGTTCAATCTGTACATCGAAGAAGCGATGATGGAAATAAAAGGAAGGTTCAAAAGTGAAATTAAAATTCAAGGTGAAAGGATATGAATGATACGATTCGCTGATGACATTGGTATCCTGAGTGAAAGTGGAGAAGAATTACATGATCTGCTGAATGGAATGAACAGTCTAATGAATACACAGTATGGTTTGAGAGTCAATCGGAGAAAGACGAAGGTAATGAGAAGTAATAGAAATGAGAATAGCGAGAAAGTATCAGGATTGCTGTTTATGAAGTACATGAAGTTAAGAAGTTCAGCCATCTAGGCAGTAAAATAAACAATGACAGACGGAGCAAGGAGGACATCAAAAGCAGGCTAGCGCATGGCAGAAAGGTCATTCCTGGCCAAGCGAAGTCTACTAGAATCAAACGCAGTCCTTAATTTGTGGAATAAATTTCTGAGAATGTACATTTGGAGCACAACATTGTATGTCTGTGAAACATGGACTGTGGGAAAACCGGAACAGAAAGGATCGAAGTACATCATATGTCGTGCCACAGACGATTGTTGATAATTATGTGGACTGCTAAAATAAAGAATGAGGAGGTTCTGCGCAGAATATGCGGAAAACACTAATAAGGAGAAGGGACCGGATGACAGAACATCTGTTAAGACGTCAGGGAATGACTTCCATGGTACTAGAGGGAGCTTTACAGGGCAAAAACTGTGAAGGCAGAGATTGGAATAAATGCAGAAAATAATTGAGGATGTAGGTTTGAAAGTGCTACTCTGAGAAAAAGAGGTTCTAGGCGCTTCAATCCATTACCGCGCTGCCAGGTTCGAATCCTGCCTCGGGCATGGATGTGTGTGATGTCCTTAGGTTAGTTAGGTTTAAGTAGTTCTAAGTCTAGGGGACTGATGACCTCAGATGCTTAGAGCCATTTCAACCATTTTTAATTAATGATTAACACGAACTGTTACTTTTCTGGCACAAAATCACGAATCTATTAACATAACTGAGATATCCCATCGGCATGCAGTTTGATCAGAAGCCCCATCTGAGGGACGATATCGTAAGCACTCTGTAAATCTAGAAATATGGAATTAGCTTTGCATTCCCTGTGGATAGTACTCATTCGTGAAAGTGAAGTGGTGTTTCGCAAAAAAAATATTTTTCTTTAACGCATGCTGATAATGTGTCAATAGATCGCTTCTATCAAGGTACTTCATAGCGTTCTAACAGGGGATGCGTTCTAAAATCGAACTGCAAATCGACGTCAGTGATGGGGATCTGTAATTCATTGCATTAGTCTTATTTCCCTTCTTGAGTCCTGGTGTGAGCTGTGCAGCTGTGCAGTCTTCATTCGGTTATGGACATTTCGTCCAGCGAGTGGTTGTATATCGCCGCTAAGTGAGATGCTGTATTAAGCGATTTAAGCTACTTCACCACTCCGAGGAAATCTACTTCTCAGTTACTTATGTTGCCATTTGTTCTTGATTTGAATTCTGGAATATTTACTTCGTTTCATTTTCGTCCAAATCTATTTCACAGTTACTTATGTTGCCATCTGTTCTTGATTTGAATTCTGGGATGTTTACTTCGTTCATTTCCTTCCAAATTTTGAGACAACGTTTTGATGTGCAAACTACTGAAGGCATCTCGCATATTTGCTGCAAAAGAAAATCACTTGCATTGGTACAATGAGGAAGAACAGCAATGAAATTCCTTCGGAAATTCTCCCATACAAAACAAGAGAAATTGAAAGCGCAATGTTTAGATTTCAGCAGGATAAAACCTCACTTTCATACGTTCCTCGTAAAAACGTGCAGTCATTCTTTTGTCTACCATATATGGCATGGCGACAGTTGATGAAGAAACACTTCAATCTGAATGGTTCAAATGGCTCTGCTCTGAGCACTATGAGACTTAACATCTGAGGTCATCAGACCCCTAGAACGTAGAACTAATTAAATCTAACTAACCTAAGGACGTCACACACATCCATGCCCGGGGCATGATTCGAACCTGCGACCGTAGCGGTAGCTCGCTTCCAGACTGAAGCGCCTAGAACCGCTCGGGCAAACCGGCCGGCCTCAAATTTGAAATCATAGCTGACTACAATGTGACAAAAGGTGGAGTTGCGTTCTAGTTTCAAGAACTACATGGAGTCGGTCATTGACTATTTTTCCATTTTTTGGACATTCCTGGAATTAATTCTACATATTGTTTTCCTTCACAAAGCGACAGATAACTTCGCGAAGCTGTATTTATGTCAAGAAGATATCAGAAGGCCTAGTGAAAGAATAGCTCGTATATAGAGCTCAATTCAAATGATTGTCAGCCCATCTTGTTGTACTTCTTATGCAATCTCGTGCTGACGCATCGATTACCGAAGATCAGCTCCCCGAAGCTCCAACGAAAAAACGCTGTATGTTTATCCTTTGTGAACGCCAAAACATTCGACACATATAAATCAAATGTGGTGGATGAAATAGCGTTGCTTGTAAACAGCACACTAGGAAACAAGCTGTCTTGAAAGGTGTTTTGAAAGGGAACATATGTGGGAATAACTGGCTAAATCGTTATTAAAAGAACTGAAAGTGCAAAAGCTTTTCGTATAATTGGTGAAGATGGTGAATGTGAAGTGCTTTCTTCAATAAATAGTATAGTTTTTTCAGCACATGCTTGTGTTTACTGACCGATGCCCTTACTGTAAATTTCACAATGCGCCTGCTGGTGTGACAAGAATAGGTGTGCCTCCTGGAGGGTTAAAGGAAGTTAGCTGAGAGCAACGGTTGTTAGTTTGTACAGCAAGAAGTAATTGAATCGATGTGGATATGAAAAGCCGTATTTAGTATGTCGGCAAATATGAAAGTGTTTAAATAACGTTTCTTGTAACTAGCTGTCAAGAAAATGAGGATGTGAGCCCCGGAATGAAATAATAACGCACATATACAACGCTTCGAGCATACGCACTCCTGTAGAACAAAGCAAAACGTTATTGCCATCTGTAAAAGTGTCGACAACTATTTATGTGCTCCAAATCTGGCATAAAACGAGATTTGTGGCGTTCAGGGTAACGATTCTGGCTTTGATCTTCTACGCAATAAGAAATTTGTAAAATGTGACATAGGGTTGTAAACTTTAGGAATGCAGTACACTTACTCTTAGTGGACAAGTAGGAGATGACACGTGATATTCCAGTAAGTATTGAAAGGAAATAAACACTGTCCAATACAAGTCGCAAAGCATTTAGCATCTTTTCATTGATATGGAAAGTGACTAAACTGACAGAACTGCCATTTGGTTTAATTGATTTCAGGCAGAATCTGTCATAAGTCAAGTAAGACAATATCATCACGAAGAGACACAGAACTACTTACCACTTGAGAGATACAGGGTAACAGTTAGTGAACTATATAAAATAAAATCGTCAGAACTTGTGAAGGGTTTGCGTTATGACGTTTAAACTGCACCGTGTCTGCGGGTTATCAGAGAATTAGTATGTGTCTGCGCACGCGCCTTATTGTTGTCGGCTTACTTTAATTTGGATGGCTTCATCAATAAGCAAAATTGGTGTAATTGGGGGACTTAGAATCCGCATTTCGCGATCGAGAGGTTTCTTCATCCTCGACGGGTGACTGTGATGTGCAATATCCAGTCACGGAATAATCGGGGCGATATTCCTTGATGGCACGATGACTACCGAACGGTACGTGAAGGTCTCGGAAGATGGTTTCATCTCCATTATCCAAGGTGATCCTGATTGGGACGAGATGCAAGGCGGGCATCGACGCCATCTAAGCAGGAGAGTGATGTCCAGGAGGAGGTGACCGCATTCTGACTCTGTGGTACTCAGAGGATACTGGTGCTGACCGCTGTGGCCGAGCAGTTCTCGGCGCTTCAGTCGGGAACCGCGCAGCTGCTACAGTCGCAGGTTCGAATCCTGCCTCGGGCATGGATGTGTGTGATGTCCTTAGGTTAGTTAGGTTTAAGTAGTTCTAAGTTCTAGGGGACTGATGACCTCAGATGTTAAGTCCGATAGCGCCTAGAGCCTTTTATTTATTTATTTATTTATTGAGTATACTGGCATTTGCCTCGATTTGCCGTCTTATTCCTCGGATATGAACGCATGCGACGCCTTTCCGGGGGGCTATATTAAACGTCTTTATTCGGTGTAGAGTAATATCCCCCGAGACCACTGCTGAGCTGAAAACCGCAGTTCAGGAGGTATCGACATCATCGATGTTCGGACACTTCAGCGGGTCATGCGGAATTTCGCTATTCGTCTGCGCCACATCATCGCCAATTATGGCAGGCGTATCGAACATCTCGTAACCTGAATCCGAATATCTGTAGTGACGTTTGCATGTTGAATAAAGTTTGTATACACCTTAGTTTATAACTAATCTACGTCTCTTTTCGTATTGTTCAATAATTTTCACCCTGTACGAAGACAATATGATGATCATAGCAATTTCGCAAAGTGAATCAAGAAAACGTTGGTGATATAATACACGTACATTGTGACTGATTAACGAAACAGTACTTCAGACGTTCGTCGCCTGCACGCAACCCAGCTACATGATACCGTATCAAGATACAGCAAACTCAGCAACCGGCAGAACATTCAACCGAAACACGTCTTTTCACTGCACGATGAAAGACAAGACTGCCTATTCAAACGCTGTCTGTCAGTGTTCCTTGTGTGCGAGCAGAGTTCCCGTTGACCCGTTCACCCGGAAACGCAAAGCGTACATCCCTCAAACCTCACAGGCTAAACTCTAAATACAGTACAGTTGTTTGTAGTCGATGCCAGGCACAGAATCTTATTTTTGTAGTAACCTTGCGGTGACTAGCATGCGAAAGTGATTGAAATGTAGACTAACCAAACTGAATACCGAAAGCTGGAATTTAATAGTCAAATTTTACCCTCAAGATTGGAGAACATCTCCTTCCTGTAGATACGAGGAGCGTTCAATAAGCAACTCAATATTTTTTCTGAAAACAGATTGGTTTTATTCAGAATTCCAGTACACCATAATCTCTACTCCTTTGGCTAAAAAACGATATTTTTAAACTTAATCTCCGTTCAATAAGACGGTCTTACGCCATCTTACTGCGGGGAGACAGTGGGAGGGGGGGGGGGGGGGGTGGGGCAAGGGAGGTATGCCCGCATGGTCCACTGTACTGGTCGACGATGGAGCCAGTGTCTTGCTGAAGCAACAACCTGCCCATCATTTACATACTGTGAAGTGCATCGTTCACTGAGTCAAACAGATGGAAGTCAGAAGGTGTGCCATCTGGTCTGTAAGGTGGATCACGAATAACGGTGCAATGGCGTGTCGTGACCTCCTCTCGGGTGCGTAGACTTGTCTGAGGCGTTGTGTTGACATGGAGAAGGAGGAGCTCGTTTGCGTTTTCGTGACGACGTACATGCTGACGTCATTTCTTCAGTTTCTTGAGGGTAGACTTGATGGTTGCGTTATGACGGGGGACGTCACACAGATAGAATCCCAGAAGACTATCGCAGTCACTAGGGCCACATTAAGCTCGAATGAGATGTCCGCACGTTCCTTCATTGCAGGAGTCAACAGCTGTGTGCGGTGAGCGGGCAGGCAGGAGGTGGGACAGGTTTGCGCTACCTTGTTGCGATGATGACAGACTCCTCGCCCAACGATTCACCGTGCTTTTGTTCGCAGACATTCACGCATGCGCCTATGAATATCTGCGATGCTCTACTTTTCCACGAAAAGAAAATCAATGACATGTCTGTGCTTGGAATGCACCGTCGTTGCAGACGCCAATTTGACGTTGCAGACGTGTAGCGCCGCCATCTATAGGACCTTCAGCTGATGTGGGAATATTACACGATGTCCAGCAACAAATACCTCTTTTTTCAGCCGAAATTAGTCGAAAAACTGTGTTGCATTACCCACTGAATGCTCCTCGTATTTCCTCCGGTAGGCTCGACAGCAGCCTGAAGAGCTCATCGGCGAGGCCCGGAAATAGGTGTGTTACGTTCTGTGAGGTCGATTTTGGGAATCAGACAGGAAACAGGGTAAGAACTACAGAAATCGTTATAATGCGGAGAGCAATGTAGTCACAGCCTTATAACGGTTTATTCCTAGATAGAATGTTCAACTGTAGAAATGTCACCGCTGTCACACAGTCCATTCAGCAGTAACTGCGGAGCAAGTGGTCCACACCAGGCGCTCAGGCTCTGTCTCCCTCTCTCCCTGTCTCTCTCTCTCTCTCTCTCTCTCTCTCTCTCACACACACACACACACACACACACAGCGATGAATGGGACGCGCCGCTGAATGGCTACTGACAGAGGCGAGGACAGTGGACCCGCTTAATCCAATTAACTCGCATCGCCGGCGTCCTCCGCTCATTGTAGCCCTCAACTCCCAGGCTCGCTTCTCGGAAGTCCAGGCCCACGCTGCCCGGCCACCGAACTTTGCTGGGCCTTCCGAATTTCCCACTGGGTCCGCTCCGAATTAGACTGCAGCGAGCTCTATTATAGAATTACCACGGCTCCGGTCAGCGCCCGTTGTCAAATCGTGTTAAATTACGCCGCACGCTGGCCGAACACTGCTGTCTCGTACGGCGCAGAGGCAGGAAACTTCAGACGTATCGCTTTATGGCAGTCGTGTTGCTGCAAGTAAGATGGATGATGAACGAGGAAAATGAATCAGTGTTTTGAATTTGTGTTTCTTAGGCTTGTAGTTATGGACACGACATTCTGCGATTTCCTACGCTTATTACGTACCCTCAACTTACAAAAAAATATTGTAATTGGAATGGTCCGGATGAATAAGATGCTGAACTAAAATATTGCTCTTTTCAGACTTACAAGGCGAGGCTCAAATCAAATGTGTGTGAAATCTTATGGGACTTAACTGCTAAGGTCATCAGTCCCTCAGGTTACACACTACTTAACATAAGTTAAATATCAAGTGAAACAGGTACTTTTCCACCGATGGCGACACTCACAAACCCTACAAAAAAAAAAAAAGTATGGCTGTTATTGTCTCTAAAGAGTTTTGTGGAGGCAGAGATTTTCTTTGTTCATTTTTCGTTTTGTGTGGCGTTCGTAATGAAATATATGTTTATTACATTACTTACATTATAAAAATTATTCTAATGGTTTTACATTGCAATATTTTCTCATGCTATTTACAAACTCTACAACAACGTTCAAATAGTTCAAATGGCTCTAAGCACTATGGGACTTATCATCTGAGGTGATCAGTCTCCTAGACTTAGAACTCGTTAAACTTAACTAACCTAAGGACATCACACACATCCGTGCCCGAGGCAGGATTCGAAACTGCGACCGTAGCAGTCGCGCGGTTCCAGGCTGAAACGCCTAGAACCGCTCGACCACACCGCCCGGCTACAACAAAGTATTTAGGACAATATTTCTGGTAGTGAAGTTATGTTTGGTATGCTTCTCATTGCACAAGGAATAGGATATTATACATATGTGGAAGGGAGGGGGGAAGAGGGGGAAGGAGGGAGGGAGGAATAGGAGGAGGAAGGGAGAGAGAGATGGAGACAGAGAGAGAGAGAGAGAGAGAGAGAGAAAGAGAGAGTAAGAACAGAAGTAGAGAGGTGGTGTTTAGGTGTGGTAAGGCCGAGATGGGGAATGGGTTGTTGACAAACTAGATGCAAAAATGAAAACCATCAAAAAACCTTTTCTCAGCACCAGAAGAAACTAAATATGTCTGTATGCCGTTCCTTGGTAATGTATCGTATCAACTTGAACAACTATTTAAACCACACAAAGTCAAAATCAGTTTCCACACAAACAAAATAATTAACAACATTAAAACAACGAGCCCACTAGATCACAAATCAGGTATATACAAATTAACTTGTGACAGCTGTTCTTGCTACTACGTAGGACAGACAGGTAGAAATCTTAAAACCCGATACAAAGAGCACACTGACGCCCTCAGTTTAAAAAAATGTAAATAAATCCACTTTTGAGGCCATCTAGCACAAAATAGTCATTCAATCACAGATATAGAAAAACAATCTCCACATTCTATACACTGTAGACAAAGGAATAAATATGGACCTCTTAAAAAAATTAGAAATTTTCATAGAGAACAATAAAACACCCCACACTATCTTAACTGAACAAACTGATTTAGCAAACAACCCATTCTTCCTAAGTTTTAAAAAGTCCTTAAATTTGAAAAACTAATAAATACTGTACTCATCCACTCCCATACCGATTCCCCACCTTGCTCATACCGCACCTAAACGCTATCCTCTTTGCCCCTATTTTTTGGCACACACACACACACACACACACAGACACACAGACACAAGTCCCCCCCCCCCCCTCTCTCTCTCTCTCTCTCTCTCTCTCTCTCTCTCTCCCTCCCCTGCCATCCCTCCCTCCCTCCTTCCCCCCTTCTCCCCACCCCCCTGCCCGTATGCATCAGGTGATTAAAAAGTCAGTATAAATTTGAAAACTTCAGCTGTGGCGAGAATGATTTCGAAGTTCGAAGCCCCGTAGTGGCCAACCGAGCACAAGGCGTAATGCTGTTGAGACAGTTCAGGAAGAAATGGAGACTGCAGCGGGTTCGTCTATGCACGGCGAAGTCAGCGCTCGTGCAGCCACATGTCGCACCGGCATTCCATACACTACTGTTTGGTTGGCATTGAGGCATATCTTCCGATGCTATCCGTACAAAATTCATCGGCATCATGAACTGTTACCTGGCGATTTAGTGAAGCGGAGGGCATTTGCGGTGTGGGCGTTTCGAAAGATGGCTGAAAAATGGTTCAAATGGCTCTGAGCACTATGGGACTTAACAGCTCTGGTCATCAGTCCCTTAGAACTTAGAACTACTTAGACCTAACTAACCTAAGGACATCAAACACATCCATGTCCGAGGCACGATTCGAACCTGCGACCGTAGCAATCGCACGGTTCCGGACTGCGCGCCTAGAACCGCGAGAGCAACGCGGCCGGCAAAGATGGCTGAAGATGACGATAGGTTGAGTAAAGTGTTGTGGACCGACGAAGCTCATTTCACGCTCCGAGGGTCTGTCAACGCCCACAAATGCAGAATTTGGGCTTATCGATAATCCTAGAACTGTCGTGGAAACTCCATTGCACGACGAGAAAGTCACAGTATGGGTTGGATTCACTACATCTACCGTTATCAGCCCATTTATCTTCGAGGAAATTCGTGATTCTGGTTTTGTAACTGCTACCGTGACGGGTGAGACGTACGCCGATATGTTACAGAATCGCATCATCCCCAGCCTGGCTGATAAACACCTGCTGGAACGTACGATGTTTATGCAAGATGGCGCGTGAAAGATCTCTTGTGCGCGTCGTTTGGTGATGATCGTGTGCTCAGCCGCCACTTTCGTCATGCTTGGCCTCCCAGACCTCAGTCCGTGCGATTATTGGCTTTGGGGTTACCTGAAATCGCAAGTGTATCGTGATCGACCGCCATCTCTAGGGATGCTGAAAGACGACATCCGAAGTCAATGCCTCACCATAACTCCGGACATGCTTTACAGTGCTGTTCACAACATTATTCCTTGACTACAGCTGTTGTTGAGGAATGATGGTGGACATATTGAGCATTTCCTGTGAAGAGCATCATCTTTGCTTTGTCTTACTTTGTTATGCAAATTATAGCTATTCTGATCAGATGAACCGCCATCTGTCGGACATTTTTTGAACTTTTGTATTTTTTTGGTTCTAATAAAACCCCATGTCATTCCAAGCATGTGTGTCAATTTGTACCTCTCTATCTACATTATTCCGTGATTTATTCAGTTTTCAAATTTATACTGACTTTTTGATCACCCGGTATACTATCCTGTTTATTGATCAATGAGAAACATGCCAAACATAACTTCACTACCAGAAATATTGTCCTAAACACTTTGTTGTACATTTTGTAAATAGCATAACAAAAAATTGTGCAATGTAAGAACATAACAATAATTTTTATAAAGAAAGTAATGTAATAAATATATATTTTATTACGAATGCCACACACAACGAAAAATGAGCAATGCCTCCACGAAACTCTTTGGAGACAACAACAGCCACACACTTCGTTTTTTTTATATTTTGTAAAGTATGTGGGAGTCCCCATCGGTGGAAATTGCCTGTTTCACTTGATATTTAAGGATAATGGTAAGTACACAGTATGCTTTCCAGAGCAGTTCTTGCCACAAGAATAAAAACAGTGAGTAATACGTACCATGTAATTAATCTTAGAATCGTAATATTCTTTCCACATACAGTGCTCACTTTTTCGTCTCTGTATTTACCACAGATGCACGATCCCCATAATACTCCAAACTAAATTGTATCATCTCATGATGAATCGCTAGGCGATTCGAAACCGGTCATGAATTAATAAAAATTGTGGACAAAACGGCGATTGGTTGCAGTAATTCCTGAAAGCTTTAACAAGACAGTCGCAGTGTTCCAAATCCAGAATGGAGAACATTTTATGAACACATTTAATAATTTACAAGTAAATCAAGAAATGCATAGAGTTTCCCAGAAAATTTACGGCTGTCGCGATTTACGAAATCTCATATACCATGCAATCTGGTAAGGTACCCGCACCTACTTTGCAGCTCGACGCTTCGAACTGTAGGGACAGAGGCAGGCGCCATTTGGCTATTAACCTGCGTAGCGGTGAGACGTTGCTAACGTAGCAAGAACGAATAGTGCAGGTGCAAGTTTGTTGAATGTCACAGGATTTACACTTGCACTACAAAAACGAAGGAATGGAGCGGAATGGAACCATCGCCTCAAACACGTTCGTCTCACGAAGCAGGATCGCTAACCACTCGACGCCCATGGTCTGTAACCTAAGCACAGATACGTCACATACATAATAGACCCGTATAACTTCTCCTGTAATTTTCTCGGAATTTCCAAAATAGTGCACCTTCTACTTTATGTTGTTTTGCCTACTAAAGGTGTACAAAGTTTGAAGTGAATCCGTGAACCCGACATCGTGCCCTCCCCTCCCCTTGTTAGTTTATTACCAATCCAACAGGTTCGTTCCCGGAATTGGCATACAGAACACCAAAGAAATACACGGTGATACATGATGTCGAAGACTGTCAAAGTTATTAAAGGGGAAGGGGGGTGGAAGGGGGAGCAAGCTAAAACGTTACCTCCCTCAAGATAATAGCAGTAACGCTTTCTGACTGAATGTGAGGTACTGACCGCGACTGTGAACATCACTACGATACAGGCTGGTTGAAATACAGGGGTGCAGGTCACATGGACTTGCTGCAGTGAAGACTAGGGTCTCTCAGACAAAGACTGCTAATTGGCCTGGGCTGCCGATGTGCTCACCACTGAACACCCCCAACGGGTGATGTGGAGACTGGCTGTAGCCATGCAACTGCAAAGGCCGCGTCCGGCCTGTTCTCGCGCCGAGCTGTGGAGAGGATCACGGCTGGCGCGCCAGAAAAACCAAGACTGTTGTCTGTGGAGGCCATCCGCCAATTTGCAGGGCGTATGGCGTACTGCAGCCGAGCTGCCAAACTGTCCCCTACTGTGGACATTACTCGAGAAACATCGAAACTGTAGTCCATTTCGGTCCACACACGATTAGACAGGTCCCTGTTTATTCGATCGACATTTTCAATAACTCGGTTTTCAGATCTTGAAGAGAAACTGCCGTAGCTGGGACAATAATTCTGTCTTTTATGTATGCTCCAGAAAAAAAATTACATGGTGTAAGGTCTGGTGACATGGAAGGCCAAAAGAAATGAATAAGATCGTGTTTGTCTCTTCCTGTCCAACGTTGTGAAACTAGGACGGGGCGCAAGAAATCATTGCGATCTTAATGAAGTTGAGGAAATTACCAGGTTTGCGGCGTGTCTGGGTATGACATTCCTCCGCAAAAGAAAAATGTCCGTCAAGCTTGTCAAGGGAAACAGCACAGAATACGTTCAGTGTCGGTGAGTCTCTTTCGTGTTCGACGACGAAGCCAGGATTTTGTGTTCTTGCAGAATCGACGGCGGAGTGCACGTCGATCTTGAAATATGGATTGACCTTGAGCAGATTCCAATACAAACAAATGATTTCTCTTACGGCGTAGTCGCCATGTTGCTATAAACAAGCAATTGAAATCTGTTCTTTCTTTGTGATTCACTCCGTATTATTACAGTAGGGGCTTGATAATCCCCCATGCTCGCGGGTCTGTCGGCGCCGAATTATCAAATATGACGGATAATGAAGATCAGTTTTGAAATACTAGTTTAATGAATACTAGTTTAATTAGTGAAACCTATGGTTTTAGCGTACTAAAACAAGTAATTGTTATTTATCAAACACAACACGAGAGTTGACAGTATAAAAAGTCGAAGGGTGTCTATTGGTTTCCTGTAAAAGATAACTCAAAATTCTAATACTGTAATCCATTCTCAAATAAATTTAAGGCATCAAGTTCTAGAAATGTTCAATACACGTACATAATTTCTGGTGTGCCTGTTAAGAAACAAAGTAAGCAGCACTGGTTTGAGCATATCAAGAAAAAGCTGAGTAATAAACGTTATCAAGAATTTGGTGCAGCTTAACTGGAATCACTTTCGCGGAACTAACTGACTGAAGGCAGTTTGTTTATTGCCATAGGCGTTTCGCTTCTTTTATTTGGGAAGCATCGTCAGTGGCCTGTAATACATGTTTCCTTTTATACATACAACAAACGTATTATGTGGTACATGTAATATACTTCTATGTAACATGTTAGTATATTATATCTACCGCATGTATTACAGGCCACTGATGATGCCTCTCAACTAAGAGAAGAGAAACGCGTGTGGCAACAAACAAACTGCCTTCAATTCGTTGCATAGACGGTACATACCTCCACGAATTCAACGCAACTAAGGGGAAGACAGAAAACAGCTATGGAATCACTTTATTCAGAAATAGCACAGGCATCTAACACTGCCGAGGGCGTGAAATGTGTCGGTTGAGCTGAAATTTTCTTCTGAGCCTTCTGTAACACTGGAGAAATGCTAACTTGTTTCTTCTCTTTTGACCTCATTTTTGATCAAAATCACTTCATATGATGCAGTTTCATAACTTCAGAGGCGTTGTAGCCTTGGCAATAGTCAGCGGATTTCACAAAAGCGTTTACAGCATCCAAAATTTCAGCCCAAGAAATATCAGCTGTAGGTCGCCATTCTCATTTTCTGGTGCCTCCTGTGGGTTGCAAACACTTTGTAACGTCACATGGCCATTCAGCTCTACTTTGATAGTTAAATTTCTGTCAGTATCGGCTCATTCTCCAACTTCTTCTTGTGATAACAAACTGACTCATAAGGGGATACAGAATTTATCACTCACACAATTCCAGAGAGAACCGTTGGTGATTCAGCATCATTTAAGTCGCTTTCCATCTCGTCTTCTTCGTCCACCTTAGGCCATGGTTTACTACAATCCCTGTGAAATTTTGTGCTTTTAACATACGTCCAAGCAATTGTAACCTTCAAAACAGCGTCTTTAAAATTAAAATTGCGATGTATCTCTTTGACGCTGCAATCTGATGTACATTCCTCTGTACCATCATTTTAACCATTTGGTCCATTCGTTGAACTAGTGACCTAACATCGGCAGGAGGACATGTGCACAAAATATTGCCCAATTAATTATGAATACCGGGCTGTCAAGTATCTGATAATCGCGGTCTTACCGTATTTTTATTGTTATGTTTGGACCAAGCGATGTACAACAAGGGGCATTGTGAAGGTTTTTGATTATGGTTTTTCTTTGTGATTTCGTTCTCTCAAAACTTCTGCATTCCGGTCTTCCTGTATCTTTCTTATTGGCCAGTTGTCCTGTCGTGAATTTCATGCCCTAAAATTTTTCTGTCTGGTATATGTTATTACTGCTTCATTCATGTCTTGTTTTACTGCATCGATCAAATTTACTGCTTCCACTTTAGCTACGTAGCATTCCAAAACCTGTTTTGTTAATCTGGTTGGCACCATACCTTTAATTTTCCACGGAAATTTTGCCTGCTTTTTTCATATTCAAATAAGTGTTACTGTTGTTATTGTGGTCTTCAGTCCTGAGAATGGTTTGATGCAGCTCTCCATGCTACTCTATCCTGTGCAAGCTTCTTCATCTCCCAGTACCTGCTGCAACCTACATCCTTCTGAATCTGCTTAGTGTATTCAGCTCTTAATCTCCCTCTACGATTTTTACCCTCCACGCTGCCCTCCAATACTAAACTGGCGACCCCTTGATGCTTCAGAACAAGTCCTACCAACCGATACCTTCTTCTAGTCAAGTTGTGCCAAGGACTTCTCTTCTCCCCAATCCTATCCAGTACCTCCTCATTAGTTATGTGATCTACCCATCTAATCTTCAGCATTCTTCTGTAGCCCCACATCTCGAAAGCTCTATTCTCTTCTTGTCCAAATTATTTATCGTCCATGCTTCACATCCACACGTGGCTACACTCCATACAAATACTTTCAGAAACGACTTCCTGACGCTTAAATCTATACTCGATGTTAACAAATTTCACTTCTTCAGAAACGCTTTCCTTGCCACTGCCAGTCTGCATTTTATATCCTCTCTACTTCGACCATAATCAGTTATTTTGCTCCACAAATGGCAAAACTCCTTTACTACTTTAAGTGTCTCATTTCCTAATCTAATTCCCTCAGAATCACGTGACTTAATTCGACTACATTCCATGATCCTCGTTTTGCTTTTGTTGATGTTCATCTTATATCCTCCTTTCAAGACACTGTCCATTCCGTTAAATTGCTCTTCCAAGTCCTTTGCTGTCTCTCACACAACTGAGATGTCATCGGCGAACCTCAAAGTTTTTATTTCTTCTCCATGGATTTTAATACCTACTCCGTATTTTTCTTTTGTTTCCTTTACTGCTTGCTCAATATACACATTGAATAACATCGGGGAGTGGCTACAACCCTGTCTCACTCCCTTCCCAACCACTGCTTCCCTTTCATGTCCCTCGACTCTTATAATTGCCATCTGGTTTCTGTACAAATTGTAAATAGCCTTTCGTCCCTGTATTTTACCCCTGCAACCTTCAACATTTGAAAGAGAGTATTCCAGTCGACATTGTCAAAAGCTTTCTCTAAGTCTACAAATGCTAGAAATGTAGGTTTGCCTTTCCTTAATCTACTTTCTAAGATAAGTCGTAGGGTCAGTATTACCTTACGTGTTCCAATATTTCTACGCAATGCCAACTGATCTTCCCCGAGCTCGGCTTCTACTAGTTTTTCCATTCGTCTGTAAAGAATTCGATTTATTACTTTGCAGCCGTGACTTATTAAACTGATAGTTCGGTAATTTTCACATCTGTCAACACCTGTTTTCTTTTGGATTGAAATTAATATATTCTTCTTGAAGTCTGAGGGTATTTCGCCTGTCTCATACATCTTGCTCACCAGATGGTAGAGTTTTGTCAGGACTGGCTCTCCCAAGGCCGTCAGTAGTTCCAATGGAATGTTGTCTACTCCAGGAGTCTTGTTTCGACTCAGGTCTTTCAGTGCCCTGTCAAACTCTTCACGCAGTATCGTATCTCCCATTTCATCTTCATCTACATCCTCTTCCATTTCCATAATATTGTCCTCAAGTAAATCGCCCTTGTATAGACCCTCTATATACTCCTTCCACCTTTCTACTTTCCCTTCTTTGCTTAGAACCGGCTTTCCATATGAGCACTTGATATTCATACAGGTAGTTCTCGTTTCTGCAAAGGTTTCTTTAATTTTCATGTAAGCTGTATCTATCTTACCCCTAGTGATAAATGCCTCTACATCCTTATATTTGTCCTCTAGCCATCCCTGCTTAGCCATTCTGCACTTCCTGTCGATCTCATTTTTGAGACGTTTGTATTCCTTTTTGCCTGCTTTATTTACTGCATTTTTATATTTCTCCTTTCATCAATTAAATTCAATATGTCTTGTGTTACCCAAGGATTTCTCCTAGCCATCGTCTTTTTACCTACTTGATCCTCTGCTGCCTTCACTACTTCATCCCTCAAAGCTACCTATTCTTCTACTATTGTATTTCTTTCCCCCATTCCTGTCAATTGTTCCCTTATGCTCTCTCTGAAACTCTGTACAACCTCTGGTTTAGTCATTTTATCCAGGTCCCGTCTCCTTAAATTCCCACCTTTTTGCAGTTTCTTCAGTTTTAGTCTACAGTTCATAACCAATAGATTGTGGTCAGAGTCCACATCTGCAGCTGGAAATGTCTTACAATTTAAAACCTGGTTTCTAAATCTCTGTCTTACCATGATATAATCTGTCTGAAACCTGTCACTATAATTACAATTTATTAATGTTCTTTCAGTCTCTGTGTTCCTCATTCAGAGCAACTAAGGACTTTAAATTTTTCTTATTACTTCTCTATTTTGGATTTCTTCATTGTCCATCTTTCCGTTTAAAATGAGTTTTTCAGTCCCATAGAATAATGCAGTCTCATTTGATGGATATTGTAGAGGCTCAGTTTGGTGCATCCTGTGATTATTTATTGTTTTAGATGTCTTTTGTAAACTTGAAAGTTTTTTTCACTTTGTGGCTACGAATTTCGTAAACAGTCTTTTCCCGTTCAGTTTCCTGAATGATTTCACCTAAATATTTGAACTGAGAAATTCTATCAACTTTCCCGCAATTATTATTTAGAATTCTGGGTACCAGGTAGTTGCAAGATAGTTAGAGTCACACTCTTTATGTTGTTTCTTTTGCACTGTTTCAATTTTCTGCCATAGAATTGCCAGGGCGTAATTCGCATCCGGTTCTTCAAAAATGGTTCATATGGCTCTGAGTACTATGGGACTTAACTTCTGAGGTCATCAGTCCACTAGAACTAAGAACTACTTATACCTAACCAACCTAATTACATCACACACACACACACGCCCGAGGCAGGATTCGAACCTGCGACCGTAGCGGTCGCGCATTTCCAGACTGAAGCGCCTAGAACCACTCGGCCCATCCGGTTCTTCTCTATGTTTCTATTAACAAAGCCGAAGAGACTCACTACCAAGAAAGTGACTCGTGAACGTTCGCTGCATGTGCAAAGATCGTCCATGATCCTTGTGTCTCAAAGTAACAGGCATAGCCCCTAATTGAATTAACCCGAAATACGACAAAAGGGTTTTTAAAAAGCAACGGAATCGCAAGATCCGGTACGAAAATTCAGTGACGAACTCTTTATTGGCATTCGATGTCGATTATGCTTGACATTTTACGGGATCATAGCTCAGAATTCTCTGAGGAAAAGGACACGGGACAATCTTTTATGAGACAGTGGCTGCATTCAGAAAACTGATGGCAAAATTTGCTGACGGATAATACAGCAGGCAAAAACACATACAAACTTATTTACATGAGTGTCTCGTATGTACAGAATGGATCACTTTAATGAGGCACGAAGTTCAGCATGAATGGAGGCTTCATACATTTGGGAGAATGATCTACATTGGATGAATCTACTACCATTCACTCACGTAGAGATTCTAAAGGGATGGAAGTTGACAAAGATGGACAGCGTATCATCCTAAATTACAGTAAATTTCAAGGATCCACGCATAAGTTATTTTTTATCATGAGTATTGCGGTTCTGTCGATTCGTAGGCCTGAGATCATTTCAAGTACGTTACAATGGAAATCAGAGTGGGTAGTTACCATGTATATTACAACATAATGGCAAGAACATTTACAAAGCTTGCTCAACATTATTGCAGAGGAACACAACAACTCAAATTGGTAACTGTACATTCCTTTAAAAAAAATTAATCTTCAAAAAATGGTTCAAATGGCTCTGAGCACTATGTGACTTAATATCTGAGGTCGTCAATCCCCTAGAACTTAGAACTACCTAAACCTAACTAACCTAAGCACATCACACACATTCATGCCCGAGGCAGGATTCGAAACTGCGACCGTAGCAGCAGTTTCGCGGTTCCAGACTGAAGCGCCTAGAACCCCTCGGCCACAACGGCCGGCAATTAATCTTCACACGCAACATAAAATAAGTCGAATGAATCACGTCCTACAGCTGTGGGTGCCGATACCAGCGGGTTTGCACGGGACCTAACTTATAAAATCACTTATTGCCTATCTCTGAGTGTCACTCACAAAAATTTTACCAATCACCCCCGGATGCATTTTCCCACGTCACTTCTTTATAGAGGTCAATTATTCAAATGACAGTGACAATCGCATTATTTATTTTGCCCCCAAACGGTTTCAACCCGCGATGGGGTCATCTTCAGGGCAATTTACACCATTTGGTCGCTCGCTGCAGTCGTCACCCTGCCTGTGCACGGTTACCTGAAGATGACCCCATCGCGGGTTGAAACCGGTTGGCGGCAAAATAAATAATGCGATTGCGACTGTCATTTGAATAACTGATTATAATTAATCGCTGTTTATCTCCATACAATTGTGTTGTCCTAAAATCTTTATAGAGGTCCAGCAACTAACCAATCCCTACCCTCTGTTACAAAGGATGAACCGTTCAGCCAGGGCTGCTGAAGACATCCGAGCGGCCATTGTTCTTAGGAACTCTATTAACAAAGAAATGTTCCAGAAAGTTGTAGAAAGATCGTTGCGGGCTTCTACAGGGCGGCGGTTTTAAAACTGACAGGAAGGCTGCTTTCTCCTCTGAGGTATAAAGGAAGGGCAACAAAGCTCCTCCAAACAAAGACAGAGAAGAAGTCCCTTTATCGTATGGCAAAGGCTGCCATGTTCTCTTCTTATGAAAGTGACTCGACTGGGTCTTGGTATATGATGAGGACTGAGGCTGCTGACTGCCATAACAGAACTAAAAACTGTTAAATGCTGCCCAGTCGTCGAATATGGAGTGTCTAGGAAACCTGCTTTCTCGGATCCCTAGAGAACATTCAACTTCCAAGATCATCCTGCAGACACTTATTTAAAGAGCTACAGATCTTCACTGTAGCCTCACAATATATATATGTACTTACGAAATTTGTTATTAACAACCGAACGAATTCAGAAGTAATAGCAGGGTACATGGCTACAATACTAGAAGAAAGGATGATCTTCACTACTCAAGATTAAATCTAACTTTGGCCTAGAAGGGGGTAAATTATTCTGCCACAAAAGTCTTTGGTAGTTTAACTAATAGCATCAAAAGTCTGACAGATAGCCATGTAGCATTTAAAAGGAAATTAAAAAAATTTCTTAATGGCAACTCCTACTCATTAGATGAATTTTTGGGTATAGTAAGTGGGTTATTTCCCCAAACCCCACAAAAAAATTAAAAATATTAAGTGTCATGTAATATTTTGTGTAACGTAATATCTTGCATAGACACCTTTTACTAACCTGACATGTTCCACATCATTACGAAGTGTCGTATTCATGATCTATGGAACAAGTACTAATCTAATCTAATCGAACAGATCGCATTAATGAGTTTTATTACGAAAAGTAAATGACAGTACCTAATTTCGAGACTTACATAGATGTGTCACAAGCCAAGGGCGACAAACAAACAAGCTTCTTCAGTACATGCAATCCCTAAGTTTGAGCTACATAGAATGTACGAGCAAAGTAATGCGTTGTGGTCCTGGAGAGCCGTCGGTCAGCGTGCAATTGGCTGACGTCTTCTCACAGCCATCTCTGGTCTATCACTCCTGACTCGCTTGTCGGCACTTGACTTAACGTCGATACAAAAATTAAGTAGAATCGATTATCTAACAGAAAATCCTCCTCCAAACATCTGTATGTGACAATCTGGAAATGTATCTCACATGAAACGTTATCCACGACCCGATGTGTAGGAACAGTATTTTGACTAACAATCAAGATGTAATCGGTCCTAAGTTCGAACCCCGCCACTGTTTAAACTTTAAATAAAACTCATCAGCCATTGTTATTATTCTCGAATCAGAAACATACAAATTTACAGTAGCCATACACATCAATAAATATGTACATACATATACACAAATTGTATTTATATTACATGTGCCCAGTACTTTGCAACCTCCAAGGCGCTTGGAGTGGCTTGCAGGAGATCAATCTTCGTGCAGGATGTAGGGCACAAAAGGCCTTGGGGCATGTTGCTTGTGGTTTGTTCTTGTCCTCAATCACAGGACGTATCTTCTGTTATGAAGCCCCATCTCGTCAGGTTGTCGCTGGATCGTCCAACTCCTGATCGTAAACTGTTTAAAGATTTCCACACCAGCCAACTCTCGTTGTGCCCAGGTGGCAGTTCTTCAGCTTCTGGCGTCTGCAGGTGAGGCGTCGACTTCTTCCATAACTCCAGCTTTGCCTTCTCTGGTGAAATGGTGAGCTTCTCGGATGTTGTCAGGAAGCTCTTTCGCGAGCTCAGCCGTTGCTGTGGTGGATTATGTCCGTGCAGTGGATGGGCACTGTCTTGTTCCACTTTCAGTCTCTCCTTGTTGGTAGCCACTGTTCTGCGTATCCATGGTGGCGCTATTCCAGCCAGACAGTAGAGCTTATCAGTTGGGGTAGGTCTTAAGCAACCTGTGATCAACCTGCAGGTTTCGTTGAGAGCAATGTCTACTTGTCTGGCATGAGATGACCTGTACCAGACTGGAGAAGCATATTCAGCAGTTGAAAAGCACAGTGCCATTGCAGAACAGCGAATGGTTTGTGGATGTGATCCCCACGGTGTCTCCGCTAGTTTGCGAATTAGTCACCCTCATTCTGTCAACGGCCTTGTCGTAGAGGCATTCTCTTCTCTTTACGGCGGGAAACTGTCCCTAAAGGCGGAATAATCAGTAATGACCAACAGTACGAGTATGCAGAATGTAACGGAAATCACTGCATTAAAGAAGACACATAATGTGTATCCATATGAGCAGGCTGAAGTTTAAGAGATAAGTTAGGAAGAATCAATGCTCTAAGACGTGGGATACGAAAGTACGAAGGAATGAAGATATACAGTTGAAGCTCTCTGTGGCTAAAAATATAGCGATAACAAACAGTTCAGCACACGGTTCACAAGAGGAATGAACATTTCTAAAAATGGAAATCACAGACGCTGGAAAGACAACCATAGGTTCAAGGTAGGTAATTACGAAGAAACTAAGGATAACAGAAGAATTAATTTAGTTGATCAACGAAAGAAGGAAAATCTTCAAGGAAATTTATGAATGCAGAGGTACAAGTCACTAGGGAATGAAATAAAAAGGAAGTGCAAGGAAGCTAATATGAAATGGCTGATGAAAAGTATGATGAAATCGAAAAGGAAGTCATTGTCGGAAGAACCAACTCAGCATGCAGAAAAGTCAAAACTACGTTTGATGAAATTGAAAGCAAGGGCGCTAACGTTAAGAGAGCGATGTAAATTCCCCTCTTAAATAAATAGCAGATAGCTGATAGGTGGAAAGAGTGCAATTAACATTTCTATGAGCGGAGGACTTGTCTGATCACGTGATGGAAGAGGATCGACATGCTAAAGATAGGGGAGCCAGTATTAGAATCAGAATTTAAAAGAGTTTTGAACGAAATAAGATCAAATAAGGCATCAGAGAAGGATTCCTTCGAAATTTCTAAAATCATGGAGGGAGTAGCAGCAAGCGACTATTAACGTTGGCGTGTAGAATGTATTCTGGCGATATACCATTAGACTTTCGGAAAAACATCGCCCCAACATTTTCCAAGACAGCAGAAGCCGACAACGGCGACGATTATCACACCATCAGGTAACAGCCTATGCATCCAAGCTGCGGAAAAGAAAAATATACAGGAGAATGGAAAAGAAAATTGAAGATCTGTTGGATGACGGTCAGTTTGGCTTTAGACAGCAGAGAGGCAATTCGGATGTTGCGGTTAATGACAGAAGCAAAACTGAAGAAAAATCAAGAGCCGTTCTTAGGATTTGTCGTCCTGGAAAAAAGCGTCCGATAGTGTGAAATGGTGCAAGATGTGCGAAATTCTGAGAAAAATAGGGGTAAGCAATAGGGAATGACGGGTAATAAGCAATATCGATAAGACCACGAACGAACAATAATATTGGATAACCAAGAAGTGTTCGGATTAATAAGGTTGTAAGACAGGGATGTAGTCTTTCGCCACTACTGTTCAATCTGTATACCAAATAAGCAATGACTGAAATAAAACAAAGGATCCAATGGGAAAAAATTCAAGGTGGTGGGATGACATTACTGTCCAGAGTGAAAGTGGAGAAGAATTCAATGGTATGCTGAATGGAATGAAAAGTCTAACGAGCACAGAATATGGACTGAAAGTAAATCGAAGAAAGACGAAAGTAATGAGAAGTAGCAGAAATGAGACCAGTGAGAAACCATGATTCATGGTCATGAGGTACACGAAGTTAAAAAATCCGCTACCTAGACACCAAATAAACCCACGAAGAATAGAGAAAGGAAGACATAAGAAGCAGACTAGCATTGAAGTAATAGACACACATGACCAAGGGAAGTCTACTACTGTTAAACATCGCTCTTAACTTGACAGAGAGGTTTCTGAGAATGTGCGCTTGGAGCACACCATTGTATGGTAGTGTAATTTTGCCTGTAGGGAAAGCATTTGAGATGTGGTAATACATACAAATGTTGAAAAGTATGTGGACTGATAAGATAAGAAATGAGGAGATTCGTCGCAGAATTTGCTAGGAAAAGAATACATGGAAAACACTGACAAGAAGAAGCCCCAGAAATCTCACCGTGTCTTTAAAACCAAGGACAGAGTCCCTCATCCTCAACTCAGGACAGGTTAAAATCGAACGAGAACAGTGAAAAAGAACACACACGGACTTCTCGGTGAAAAACTTAAAATCTCTCTTCTGCGTCCTGTCATCCAAACGTCTAAGAGTAAGTTGCAAGTGACGCGTTGTCGTTGCAAGGCTTGAAGAAGAGTAAAACAAAGAGAAATCATTCACAAACAAGGAACACAGGACAGGACTTTTCACTATGGAGGTAATGCTATTAATAGCTAAGGCAAAGAGAGTCACACTTAAAACGCTACCCTGAGGGACACCGTTCTCCTGCTCAAAGCGGACAGACAGGACATCACGAATGCGGTATGTAAAATATCGTGGCGAGAGGAAAGACTGAATAAAAAGAGGAAGATAACCACAAAAACCCCATTCGTGAAGCCTCCTCCAGGATGAGACGCCTCCAAATAGTATCGTAGGCCTTCTCGATGTCAAAAAATCAAAAAATACACCTAGAAGATGAGGACGGCGTAGGAAAGCTTGTAGTACAGCCGCCTCCAGGAGGGCAAGGTTATCGAATGTGGAACGAAACCTTCTGAACCCACACTGAAAGCGACTAAGGAGTTGCCGGGATTCTAACGTCCAGACAAGGCGGCGGTTGACCTTCCGCTCCAAGGTCTTCCCTATGCAAATAGTGAGGGCAACACTACGGTAGCTACTCGGGCTCGTGCGGTCTTTCCCAGGTTTTAAAAAAGGACTTAAAACTGCCTCATGCCACGAGTCAGGAAAGTGACCTGATGCCCAAATGGCATTAAAAAGTGCGGGGAGGATTTCTTTGTTGCGCCTTGTGAGGTGCCATAGCATACCGTAATGGATTCTGTCGTGACCAGGTGTGTCACAAGGTGCAGACAATGCAGAATCCAGCCCCCACATAGAAAATGGGCAGTTGCAAACTTCGTTAGTCGTGGACTGAAAGTCCAGACTAAACCTCTCTGCAACTGCTCTATGGCGCTGGAAATCCGCATCCTGACTGGCAGTGACCCTGGCAAAATTCGCTGCCATAGTCTGGGCAATGTCTCGCGTATCCGTGTGGAGAGTGCCATTATTCATTACAGAAGCCAAGGGGCATCTCCCTCCTCTCCCAGAAATTCTCCTGATGGTCTCCCACACAATGGAACTTTTGGTGAAACGATTAATGGTGTTCGGGAACTGTTGCCACGGCCTCTTCTTGCTCTCTCGTATAATGCGACGACATTGTGCCCTCGCCACCCGAAAGGCTGCAAGATTCTCAGCAGTCGGCCGACACTGGAACCGACGTAGAGCCACACGCCTGGTCCTGATTGCAGAGCGGCATTCGGTATTCCATCAAGGAACAGGTTGCCTCTTCCGATGGCCTGTGGACTGTGGAATGGATGCTGCAGCGGCGTGGTGGACCGTTTTGGTAGTATGATCCACCCACGCCTCAACATTCGCACACTGTTCGAATGGGGCCAATTGGCTATAAAGGGTCCAGTCGGCCCCACTGAGCAGCCATTGTGGTGGTATCTTTTCGGGGCCCACGCCATCTGGCAGGTGAATCCAGATTGGGAAGTGATCACTGAGGTGCAAGTCAGCGACCACTTCCCATTGAGCACTGGTGGCAAAAGCTGGAGAGCAAAGCGAGAGATCAATGGCAGAGAACGACCCAGTCGCTGTGCAGAAGTGATTGCTCTGTCCTCCAGTGACAGGAGTAGCCTCTCAATTGCTCGACCCCTGGGGCAGGTAATTGCAGAGCCCCAGAGCACATTGTGGGCATTATAATAATGAACGGCTGGGGGAGCTGTGTAAGAAGGTCGGTGAGGGCCGCTTCATCAAGTGCATCATGTGGTGGCAAGTAAAGCGAACATACAGTCAATGGATGACGCACGTGCACGGACATAGAGATGGCCTGTAAAGTCGTCGTAAGCGAGGGAAGTGAGGAGTGGTTGTCCGTCCTGACTAAAATACCTATGCCTCCTCCAGCTCTCTCTCCACACAGTCTAGAACCGCGCTACCGCTCCGGTCAAAGGTTCGAATCCTGCCTCGGGCATGGATGTGTGTGATGTCCTCAGGTTACTTAGGTTTAAGTAGTTTTAAGTTCTCGGGGACTGATGATCTCAGAAGTTAAGTCATGTAGTGCTCAGAGCCATTTAAACCATTAGAACCAATTTTGTAATGGAACATATACATTCAAATGGTCAGTATGAAAGTTGCAACATGATAACGGCAGGCAGTGTTCACTACTGCCAACGATTCCACAGCTAATTAATTATTTAACGTTCTCGTTTCCTTTCATTACAGTGAGGGACAGCTGTTATTTTCTGCAGCCTCGGAAGTTTTCTTTAGATGGCCTGGGTCACAACAGGGAAGTTAACTTAGAAGGACAGAAATGTCATAAACCTGTCTGGCACTGAAAGCCACCCTCTAGCTGTTAGGGCAACAAGTACATAGATAGGCAGCCCGTATTCCACAAATACTGTAATGTGCTAGGCCCTAGAAGGAATGCTTTTTGAGGAGATGTCTGGAAGCCAGGTGGAAAATCTCAAATCTGAGTTGTGGGACCACCTATTGGTCGGGAATGTTTCTTTAAATCAAAGAGAGAGGATGTAACTGTGACGAAATTTGAAAGCAGGAATTTGTTACAGTTGCTTATAAAATTGTTATTGGTCGGAACTCACAGCGTCTGCTGCAAACGGTCAATAAGATTTCTATTCTGGTAAAACGAGGCAGGTTTTAGAGAGTAAACCCCGGAATGAATGTGTGCAGGGATGTCGAAGAGTGTGCTTGCTTCATGGATGCTGAAGTTGTGCACGACTTAAAGCATAGTACGGAAGTTCGGCTGGGTTCAGAATTTCCGGTCATTGCTGCAACGGCCTTCTACACTCAACGTAGGAGAACACCCTTACTTCGGGGATGCTGAGGAATGTACTTCGGCGAGAGAGACATGTCTGCGACCTAGAGCAGAGTAAAGAGATCGAGCCGGACTCGGAATTTCCAGTTGTTACTTCCAGACCCACAACATTTAGCAGTGGTTCAAAATGGTTCAAATGCCTCTGAGCACTATGGGACTTAACATCTGAGGTCATCAGTCCCCTGGAACTTTTTTTTTCGTCATCAGTCTACTGACTGGTTTGATGTGGCCCGCCACGAATTCCTTTCCTGTGCTAACCTCTTCATCTCAGAGTAGCACTAGCAACTTATGTCCTCAATTATTTGCTTGACGTATTCCAATCTCTGTTTTCCTCTACAGTTTTTGCCCTCTACAGTTCCCTCTATTACCATGGAAGTCATTCCCTCATGTCTTAGCAGATGTCCTATCATCCTGCCCCTTCTCCTTATCAGTGTTTTCCACATATTACTTTCCTCTCCGATTCTGCGTAGAGCCTCCTCATTCCTTACTTTATCAGTCCACCTAATTTTCAACATTCGTCTATAGCACCACATCTCAAATGCTTCGATTCTCTTCTGTTCCGGTTTTCCCACAGTCCATGTTTCACTACCATACAATGCTGTACTCCAGACGTACATCCTCAGAAATTTCTTCCTCAAATTAAGGCCGGTATTTGATGTTAGTAGACTTCTCTTGGCCAGAAATGCCTTTTTTGCCATAGCGAGTCTGCTTTTGATGCCCTCCTTGCTCCGTCCGTCATTGGTTATTTTACTGCCTAGGTTGCAGAATTCCTTAACTTCATTGACTTCGTGACCATCAATCCTGATGTTAAGTTTCTCGCTGATCTCATTTCTATTACTTCTCATTACCTTCGTCTTTCTCCGATTGACTCTCAAACCATACTGTGTATTCATTAGACTGTTCATTCCGTTCAGCAGATCATTTAATTCTTCTTCACTTTCACTCAGGATAGCAATGTCATCAGCGAATCGTATCATTGATATCCTTTCACCGTGTATTTTAATTCCACTCCTGAACCTTTCTTTTATTTTCATAATTGCTTCCTCGATGTACAGATTGAAGAGTAGGGCCGAAAGGCTACAGCCTTGTCTTACACCCTTCTTAATACGAGCACTTCGTTCTTGATCGTCCACTCTTATTATTTCCTCTTGGTTGTTGTACATATTGTATATGACCCGTCTCTCCCTATAGCTTACCCCTACATTTTTCAGTATCTCGAACAGCTTGCATCATTTTATATTGTCGAACGTTTTTTCCAGGTCGACAAATCCTATGACCGTGTCTTGATTTTTCTTTAGCCTTGCATCCATTATTAGTCGTAACGTCAGAATTGCCTCTCTCGCGCCTTTACTTTTCCTAAAGCCAAACTGATCGTCACCTAGCGCATTCTCAATTTTCTTTTCCATTCTTCTGTATATTATTCTTGTAAGCAGCTTCGATGCATGAGCTGTCAAGCTGAATGTGCGAAAATTCTCGCACTTCTCAGCTCTTGCCGTCTTCGGAATTGTGTGGATGATGCTTTTCCGAAAGTCAGATTGTATGTAGCCAAACTCATATATTCTACAGACCTACGTGAATAGTCGTTTTGTTGCCACTTACCCTAATGATTTTAGAAATTCTAATGGAATGTTATCTATCCCTTCTGCCTTATTTGACCGTAACTCCTCCAAAGCTCTTTTAAATTCCGATTCTAATACTGGATCCCCTATCTCTTCTAAATCGACTTCTGTTTCTTCTAGTATCACATCAGACAAATCGTCACCCTCGTAGTGGCTTTCAATGTATTCTTTCCACCTATCTGCTCTCTCCTCTGCATTTAACAGTGGAATTCCCGCTGCACTCTTAATGTTACCACCGTTGCTTTTAATGTCACCAAAGGTTGTTTTGACTTTCCTGTATGCTGAGTCTGTCCTTCCGACAATCATATCTTTTTCGATGTCTTCATATTTTTCCTGCAGCGATTTCGTCTTAGCTTCCCTGCACTTCCTATTTATTTCATTCCTCAGCGACTTGTATTTCTGTATTCCTGATTTTCCCGGAACATGTTTGTACTTCCTCGTTTCATCAATCAACTGAAGTATTTCTTCTGTTACCCATGGTTTCTTTGCTGCTACCTTCTTTGTACCTATGTTTTCCTTCCCAACTTCTGTGATGGCCCTTTTTAGAGATGTCCATTCCTCTTCAACTGTGCTGCCTACTGCGCTATTCCTTATTGCTGTATCTATAGCGTTAGAGAACTTCAGACGTATCTCGTCATTCCTTAGAACTTCCGTATCCCACTTCTTTGCGTATTGATTCTTCCTGACTAATGTCTTGATCTTCAGCCTACTCTTCATCACTACTATATTGTGATCTGAGTCTATATCTGCTCCTGGGTACGCCTTACAATCCAGTATCTGATTTCGGAATCTCTGTCTGACCATGATGTAATCTAATTGAAATCTTCCCGTATCTCCCGGCCTTTTCCAAGTATACCTCCTCGTCTTGTGATTCTTGAACAGGGTATTCGCTATTACTAGCTGAAACTTGTTACAGAACTCAATTAGTCTTTCTCCTCTTTCATTCCTTGTCCCAAGCCCATATTCTCCTGTAACGTTTTCTTCTACTCCTTCCCCTACAACCGCATTCCTGTCGCCCATGACTATTAGATTTTCGTCCCCCTTTACATACTTCATTACCCTTTCAATATCCTCATACACTTTTTCTATCTGTTCATCTTCAGCTTGCGACGTCGGCATGTATACCTGAACTATCGTTGTCGGTGTTGGTCTGCTGTCTATTCTGATTAGAACAACCCGGTCACTGAACTGTTCACAGTAACACACCCTCTGCCCTATCTTCCTATTCATAACGAATCCTACACCTGTTATACCATTTTCTGCCGCTTTTGATATTACCCGATACTCATCTGACCAGAAATCCTTGTCTTCCTTCCACTGACCCCTATTATATCTAGATTGAGCCTTTGCATTTCCCTTTTTTAGATTTTCTAGTTTCCCTGCCACGTTCAAGCTTCTGACATTCCACGCCCCGACTCGTAGAACGTTATCCTTTCGTTGATTATTCAATCTTTTTCTCATGGTAACCTCCCCCTTGGCAGTCCCCTCCCGGAGATCCGAAAGGGGGACTATTCCGGAATCTTTTGCCAATGGGGAGATCATCATAACACTTCTTCAACTACAGGCCACATATCCTGTGGATACACGTTACGTGTCTTTAATGCAGTGGTTTCCATTGCCTTCTGCATAATCATGTCGTTGATCATTGCTGATTCTTCCGCCTTTAGGGGCAATTTCCCACCCCTAGGACAAGAGAGTGCCCTGAACCTCTATCCGCTCCTCCGCCCTCTTTGACAAGGCCGTTGGCAGAATGAGGCTGACTTCTTATGCCGGAAGTCTTCGGCCGCCAATGCTGATTATTTATCAAAACTTAGGCAGTGGCGGGGATCGAACCCGGGACCGAAGACGTTTTTCATTATGAATAAAAGACGCTACCCCTAGACCACGGGAGCAACACCGCTAGAAATTAGAACTAGTTAAACCTAAGTAACCTAAGGACATCACACACATCTATGCCCGAGGCAGGATTCGAACCTGCGACCGTAGCGGTCGCGCGGTTCCAGATTGAAGCGCCTAGAACCGCTCGGCCACACTGGCCGGCTTAGCAGTGGTAAGCATGAGCTGTCAATGCAATCACCGTGGCGAGAGGGACGTGAAGCTAGTTAAATTGTATTACAATCATGGGCTGTATCTCTGACGCTGTTTCGTATTACACTTTCATCTGTTCACCCACCTGCGCCAAGGCTATAGTTCCCAGTTACAAACTTTTGCTCATGTATTCAATGTTCATATGTTTGATTCAATGTGTAAGTTATTTTATTTGGTGTCTTATAGCAATAAGCTGAATTGTTATTGTGACTGTGAGTCCTTTTTGTAGTTAAATGAGACCCGCCGTCAATACGCCTGTGTAAGGTGTGGTACCTGTACTTTCACGCACCCCTAACAAATTTCATACAATAAAATGTTATCTACTTGGTGACACCGTTTCCATAAATTTGCAATTTCTTATAGGGAGTTTCCCTTCCCTGTAGGTCACCGAGTATCGTACAGGTAGCGACATAGGAGCAGGCTGAAGAGCTCAACTGACACATTGCAGGAGATGTATCACAGTTAACTGCTAAAAATGATATCCCTGTAAGTGTATGAGAGCAAAAGCGAAACCATGAACGTACGTTTGTAAAGAAATCGTTTTCAAGACCATTTTTTGTTTGTGTTTATGAGCAGCTATTGTCGTAGTTACTACAAATTTACTGGCATTGTAAATGTTTCTGTTATGCCTTCATTTGATTGGACTCAAAGTTCACCAACCGTCCATGGCTCGGCAATGTAGTCGATGCGTGGTATTGCACAAGCACATTATACTGCTCAAGTAAGACAGCACCTAAAGCGACAATGAGGTCCAAAATTGGTACTTAGAGCTGCACCTACACATTGGCCTTCAATATTTTGAGCCCTCAATCGTATGGCTTGTTCAGGTTCAGCTCAAAAGCATTCAATTTGACAGTTGAAGAACTGGAGTCGCGAATACTACAAACTTTTCATGATCGTCTAGATAATATGAAGACATTTGAAAGCTTTCGAAACTCAATGTCATATTACGCACAAAGGCGAAGATGACACATGGGACATCTCCTTTCACAGTTAAAACTGTAATATACAGGGCGATTATAATTAAACTTTCAAAACACTGTAGAAATAACACCATTGGTCAGGATGACGTCAAATTGCAAAAGGAATATTATCAGAGATGGGGGAAAACGTATGGCAGTAGAAAAAATAGTGTGAAAATTGATCAATAGATGGTGCTGAATGTGTCAGAATACGTAAATGAAAACACGTGTCCGGCACACGACCAATTGAAGTTGGTATAAATACGCAAGGTACACGGATGTTTCTTCTTTCACGTCTGTGATGTTCGCCATGACTGTCTCAATGCAGGATCGCGCTTTGCTTGTAAAGCTGCATTACAAGAATAAACTTCGCTCTGCAGAAGTTACGGACACTGAAGGGTTTGAAAAAAAGGCATTACCATGACTGCCTTGGATCTGGAGAATATGATTCGGAAATTGGAAAAGACGGGTTCTTTTGATGTGCAACCTGGTAGAGGGAGGAAACAAATTGGTTCGACGTCAGTGGAAGCAGGGGACATAGCAATGTAGGAGGAGACGACTGGTGGTATGTAAACTTGCAGTGCACAGAGAATTACCCGAACATTTGACATATCCGTGACCACGGTGAGTAAAATCCTATGAAACATGCTTCTTTGCTATCCACTCAAAATTACCCGTGTGTACGATTTGCTTCCTGTTGACGTGCCAGCAAGAGAGACCTTTGATTTAGAATGTATTGCTCGCATTCGAAGTGGACAATGATTGGCCGTGGCAGATTTTGTGAACAGCCGAAGCCCACTTCCATCTGAAAGGATACGTCAATACACAGAACTGTCAAACATGGGAAACGGAAAATCCACACGGAAATCAACCAGTACTTCGTCCTCCAAAGGTCACTGTAGGGTGCGGGTTTACGGCATCATTATCAAAGTGTCATATATTTTCGAAGAGACACGTGCTTCCGGTCCTGTACCATCACTGTTAAGCGCTTTGAGTGTCTTTTGCGCAACCGCGTCAGTCCAGCTCTCCAATAGCGCTGATGTGTAGGTGGAATCATTTCTGTGCAAGATTGCGCAGCTTCGAACATTGGAAATCCAGTTAAGCGGGGCTGTCTGAAATATGTTGTGTTCAGTGTTCCGATTCCAAACGTAACTGCATTGAAGACACGCATTGGCAACACATTGTGAACGTGACCCCGAAAACACTTCGATCAGTTGTGGAACTTGCTGTTTCTCGATTTCAACGTGTTGCAGAAAACGGCGGACAGCATATTGAACACATTTTGCGCCAATCACACGGAAATTAATAATCCAATTTGATTTTGATTGATTCTTCTTATTCGGTTTTTGGCCTCAGGACAATTACAAACCGATTTTTCCCATCCGATGTGATATGACCTTGCCGTGGTGGATGGCCTTACATAACTAACAGTATCACATTTGTACACCCAAACACTCTGAGTAGTACAGTTTGTTAAGCGTCAGACGTACACCTTAGGCAATGTTGTATAATTTAGTTGTCATTTGTAGTCGACCACTATTAAATTGTGATGCTTACAGCGTCATCTATTGCTACATTTATTTTTCTTCTGCCATACGTTTTCCCCATTCTCCGATAATATTATGTTACAATTTGACGTCATGCCTTTACACCCAAACACTCTGAGTAGTACAGTTTGTTTAGCGTCAGACGTACACCTTAGGAAGTGTTGTATAATTCAGTTGTCATTTGTAATCGACCACTATTAAATTGTGATGCTTACAGCGTCATCTATTGCTACATTTATTTTTCTTCTGCCATACGTTTTCCCCCTTCTCCGATAATATTCTGTTACAATTTGACGTCATCCTCACCTGTGGTGTTATTTTTACAGCGGTTTGAAAGTTTAACTTTAATTATAATCACCCTTTACATGGTGTCGTGCAATGACCTGAAGCGGTGTTGTATTTCTTGTTAAGACAGGCCATGGGTGAAACTCGAGACAAATTAGATGGAGACCTAACGGAAAAGTTCACTTTATAAATGCATGTGAATTAACTAGAACAATATTTCATAATGAAGCTAGTGGCGCCACGTAACCAAACATTTTCAGTTTTTTCATTAACCTCTGAATCCGTAACGGCGATCTTTTGGACCCGACAACCATCCAGTTCTTCGATAAACTTTTTCAAAACGTCTCTAGAAAAATTAATTAAAATTAATTAATTTGCTTTACCAATTTTGTAATCTCATACCTCCAGTAGAAGGCAGGGGTCTCTTATACCACTTAGATTCCTTCCCAATAGTGTATTTGTCTTTGGTCGAATGGTACATCGTATTGCCAAGATTACTGACGAGTACTCTTTTCGAGCAAAAGTGCATTTATTTATATCACAATTGTTTCACGCAAGCTTAAAATTATTTCCGTGGACAGAATAATCATGCAAGATACTTTTATTCTTTACTTAGAGCGTGGACTCCATATTATACGATACAAGCAAAAGAAAATAATCTGAGTCAGCGCAAGTGATGGGAATTATGAATCAGCATTTTTGAGTGGCTTGATGGAAGCCTTTTTGGTCATGTACGGATGAGCAGTAGGATAATAAACCTGTATCTTCTAGGATTCTGCAGACAGACTACAGATGTTCTGATGTCGTTATTACTGAGCAGAATAAAACAATGCCATGGAAATTCTTCCTAAATTAGTAACAGGTAGTTTAAATGTCCCTCTACGAATGCATGATGCTATTTTATCTCGGAAAGAATGTTAGAACCCAATAGGTAGGGAATGCACAAACACGCTGTGGCATGCTAAACTGTGGTGTCACGTCGTAGTATTATTGCCCGCCCTACGTCAGTAAGTCTTTCAATGGTTGTTTCTAAAGCAAGACAGTTCGTTTTCTAACTACACAACTACCGAATTCCTTTTTTAAATCGTGTCTACTGAGCGCTCAGAGCCTAAATGCACGTATTTATTTCGAAAAGAAAGAGGGCTAGCGTGCTTATTACAAAGTTTATTCTGTAACTCTTCAGAGTTTCGATTCCCTCTGAGGGGGCGGGCTGGCAGCAGCTTAGTACGCCGCTCTTCAGCCTACAGAATTTTTAAATATAAGAAGAAGATAATAAATAATAAAAGCAGGCGATAAAAACGGTAACTTAAATCGTAAAATAGCCGACTATTGTGGAAGTTAAAACATAAGACAAACGGTTGGCGATGCTAATACAATACACGGCAAGCAGACAGGTAAAATAATAGACAGACAATTTAAAAAAAAACACGGCGAAAGTCTGGTTTCTGTTCGCAAGAGATATAAAAATCACGCCCAGCGACGGTATGATGTCCGTTCGCAACACTTCGGAAAAGACACACAACACTTACTCACTTGAAACACTGCACTAGAAAGTTGGCACGAAGATGACACATCACAGCCAAGGGCCGAGGGGGGGAGGGGGGGGGGGGGGACCCGGACAAAAATGGTTCAAATGGCTCTGAGCACAATGGGACTTAACTTCTGAGGTCATCAGTCACCTAGCACTTAGAACTACTTAAACCTAACTAACCTAAGGACATCACACATATCCATGCCCGAGGAAGGATTCGAACCTGCGACTGTAGCGGTCGCGCGGTTCCAGACTGTAGCGCCTAGAACCGCTCGGCCACCACGGCCGGCGAACCTGGACAGATGAGGGGGAAAAAGTGGGGAGGAGGGGAAAAACGAAGTGGGGGGGGGGGGTACATTGATGCATTTGTTAACGTGTGTAAAAAAGCTTGTTTCATCGAAGTTTTCCATGACATAAACCCTATGCCATACAATATTCCGAAAATTTTGTGACGATGGAGAAGTCAGATGAAGGCTTGCATTTCCGAAACGACTGCAGCATAAGTTCGAACGTTTTTGTTGTCACTGAAAACATACACTGATGGCAAAAAGTTGTTACACCTGGGAAAACGACGTTAATTTTGATGCTATGGCAGCATATGCCACCTGGGGGACAGTAGATGAATTAATAATGGTTTCAACGTCATCCGCCAACAGATGTCGCAGTGGCATAGCGACCTGAGCGTCATCTATGTCTACACTTCAATAGCGAATGCTCACAGCCAGAGGGCTCAGTATGGCGCAAATGTATGAAGCAAACAGACGTCCTGGGAACGGACACGCAGTCGCGGTTCCTACAGCCCACTGGCCGAGTTGGATGAAATTGCGGCCTTCCGAGTGGCGGGTTTGTCCTTTTGGAGAATTGCCACACAAGTTGGACGTGCTGGATCAGATGTGAGACGACACTGGCATCAATGGTCACGCGAACAGTGTCACACCCACAGACGAGGTTCTTGGTGTCCACGCAGCACGGACAGCCGCCAGAGCCGTAGTACTGTAAGGGTGCCAGTGGCAGATCGTACTGCTACCGACAAGGAAGGGTTGTGAGCACAGATGCATCAACACGAACTTCTGCGAACCGGTTATTTGCAGTGGAACTACTGGCATGCTCACCTCTAGCCATTCTTCCACTCACACCACAGAATCAACGTGCACGGTTCAACTGATGCTACGAGGATCACTTAGAAGATGGTGCACCGTGGTCTTCACTGGTGAAAGCAGATTATTCCAGCATACAGGTGATGGTCGTTTGTTCATGCGACATATAGTCTGGGAGACGAGTCTTTGGTATTGACAGATCGGTAGCGTCTTTCCGTTACCTAGCGACCGCAGGCAGGCAGCCAATGACGGCCTGACTTTGAGCGGGTAGCAAGGGCCACGTTGCCGCTCTGAAACCCGGTCGCGCGCGCTTATGAAACTTACCAGTGTCTCGCGTGCAGGCGGTGCTGTCGTTCGTCGTTTGTCTTAAGTTGAATTCTCAGTTTATTTTGTTTTTGTTGTTTTGAGTGTTTCTTTGTTTATGTTTCGTTGTAAACAATGTCTAGTGCGGCGGGTAGTACCAGCCCAACACAAGAAGTGAAACGGAGGAAGAAAAGTGTGCAACACACCCACGCCCGTGAATTCGTGTGCTCTGTGAGGGATTACTTTAAGAAAGAAAAGGACAAAGGTGGGCCCTTAATTCCTGTTGTTCAGGCTGTGAAGAGAACTGCAGCAGCATTGAAAATAAGTAAGAACACTGTTGTAAAGATAGGGAAAGAACAGTATAGTGTAGATTGTGACGAGAGTGGCACAACAAAGCTGCACACACCAGGAAAGAAGCGACCGAGAAATAAGCAGGTGACAGCTTTAGACGATTTTCAGAAAGACGCTATTCGTCGTCATATATACAGCTATTATAAGAGAAGGGAACATCCCACTCTATCTAAATTACTGGTGTCGCTTCAGAAAGACGATCTTTTTAAAGGGAGCAAATTTTCATTGCGTACAGTGTTGAAAGACATAGGCTTCAGCTATTCACTGTTTAACGGACGCAAAATATTAATGGAAAGGACAGATGTAGTTGCATGGCGGTGCAGATTTCTGCGCAGGATCATGGGTGTGAAATTCGAAAGTATAGTGTGGTTAGATGAAACTTGGGTCAATGCCAGCCATTCTTTACGTAGAGGCTGGAATGATGGAACGTCCGAGGGCACAATGGCAGTGCCTGTTGGCAAAGGAGGGCGTATTATTGACTTACATGCAGGAACATCGAAAGGTTTTATGCCAAACTGCTTGAAAATGTTTTGGTCAAAAAAGGCGGGAGATTACCTTGAAGAAATGAACAGTGTAGTATTTCAAGAATGGTTCGAGACATCGCTTATGACGAATCTGACAAGTCCATCAGTGATTGTTATGGACAATGCGCCTTATCATTCCGTTGTTCACGATAAGGCACCAACCTTGGCAACAAAAAAAGACGATATCATTCAGTGGTTGAAACGGCGAAAAGTAGATTTCAGCGAAGATTTAAGGAAGGCGGAACTGCTCGAAATTGTGGCACAAAAGAAACCCCAATTTTCAACATATGTAATTGACGAGATTGCTAAAAGGCACGGGCATGAAATCGTTCGGCTTCCTCCATACCACTGTCACTTCAATGCAACTGAAGGAGTGTGGGCGCAGATAAAAAATTACATTGCTGCAAACAATAAAAAATTCACCATCTCTGAAGTGGAAACTCTCCTTCGAGCAGCTATCAATAAAGTGACAAGCGAGACGTGGGCTAAAATTGTAAACAGCACTGCAAGTGCCATCAGAGAGGCGGCCAAAACCGAAGGGGTTGTGGAAGAATACATCGAAAATTTAATTATACATCTGGGAGAGAGCAGTGATAGTTCGAGCAGTGCTGAGGAGGACAATGTCAAATCAGATTCTGACAGTGATGTGAGTGGTGTTACTCCATTACAGCAACTACAACGTATTCAGGAATGTAAGGAGGGACTTTGCTATCGATCTACAACCAGATCATCATATTGTGAGTACTTTCTTCAGATTATGACTCTTAATACACTGACCAATTATTCTGTAGCTTGTAGTAGAACAAATTAATAATGCTAATACTTAACTATGGAAACCAAAACTGATAATGTTCAACAACTTGCGAAAATAGTTTTCATTTCAGTTTTGAAGTTTAACAAATAACTTTATTATGTTTCAGCATCTTAGATACTTGTACTAAATAGCTCTTATCAGTTTTCGAGTTAATATATTTCAACCATCAGCTTTAAATAAATTCACGCGTACCAATACGACTTGTATTTTGTCTCGCTTTTATTTCTGCTGCTAGAGAATGCGTGTAGCAGACAGGGCGCCGCGTGCTGTGAGCCACGTTCGGCAACAGCGCCGTCTGCCCGCCGGAACTGTCAGTACCAATCACTCGTCTCACGGACTGTAGTGGGGTAAGCATTGTCTCGTGGAGTGTGTTTGTTCAAGACTCACTCACCCCATTCCAGGATTTATGATCTGAGGTGCGATAACCAACGATTCTCTTTCAGCATTGATGTTCCTGTTGGGAACGCTTCTCTGCCCTCAGTACGTCCAGGATGTTGTTATGCCCTTGTTTTGCAGTTCTGGCCACAGAAAGGTGAACTGCCTGTGAAACTCAACGTATTTATCAAGATGTGCAGCAACTTCAAAAATGGTTCAAATGGCACCAAGCACTATGGGACTTAACATCTGAGGTCATCAGTCCCCTAGACTTAGAACTACTTAAACCTAACTAACATAAGGACATTACACACATCCATGCCCGAGGCAGGATTCGAACCTGCGACCGTAGCAGCAGCGCAGTTGCGGACTCCAGGGCCTAGAACCGATCGGTCACAGCGGCCGGCTGTGCAGCAACTTCTCTGGCCAGCACTATCTCCAGACTCGTCTCCAGTCGAGCAGGTTTGGGTTATGAGGGGACGAGAAGTGACTGTTGTGACTTGTCAATAAAAAATTCTTACAGAAATATGTGAACAGGTCGAGAAAGCTTGGAATAATGTATGACTTCCTTTGCAAGGTGTGTGGTTCTTAAATGGACACAGAAATGAGGAACAGATGCTGTTCGTGAACAGAGTATTCAATTAGTCTACATCTAATGTCAAACAGCAAAAACTAAAATTTGTTGCTGTAGCTGTAGCGTCAGTTGCTAGCAGTAGGTTTGAATGTAGAAATATGAACAAACGCAAAAGATTTATAGTTATGTCACTCTTCATTACAATGTCTACTCAGCAAACGTCTGCGATGGTTGGTTGGCTGGTTGATTCGGCGCATGGGACCAAACGGTGTGGTCATCAGTTGCATAGGAATAGGGACGGATGGGGAAGAAAGGCGGCCATGCCCTTTCCGTCCTGGCATTTTTCTGGAGGGATTTACGGAAATCACGGCTAAATCAGGATAGCTGGACTGGATTTGAACAGTCGTCCTCCCGAACGCGAGTCAAGGGTGCTAGCCGGCTGCCGTGCCCGAGTGGTTCTAGGCGCTCAGTCCAGAACCGCGCGACTACTACAGTTGCAGGTTCGAATCCTGACCCGGGCATGGATGTGTGTAATGTCCTTAGGTTAGTTAGGTTTAAGTAGTTCTAAGTTCTAGGGGACTGATGTCCTCCGATGTTAAATCCCATAGTGCTCAGAGCCATTTGAACCATTTTTGAAGCAAGTGTGCTAACTGCTGCGCCACCTCGCTGGGTGTAATGGTTATTCAAAATGTGTGTGAAATCTTATGGGACTTAACTGCTAAGGTCATCACTCCCTAAGCTTACACGCTACTTAACCTAAATTATCCTAAGGACAAACACACACAACCATGCCCGAGGGAGGACTCGAACCTCCGCCGGGATCAGCCGCACAGTCCATGACTGCAGCGCCTCTGACCGCTCGGCTAATCCAGCACGACAATGGTCATTCAGCTGGTAAACACACAGAATGGGCTCAGTGTATGAATATATGAACTTAAGTACACTTGCAGCTGTAGCTCCAGGAATGGGATGCTTGCATGTCACTTTCAGTGGCGTAATAATGCATGGCTGTACCCTCGTGTCATTGTGGCGGCTGTATGAAACGCAGCGGCGTACCTGGCGGCACACGTATTTCATAGTGCAGCCAACCACAAAGGGGCTGTTACCGCATATCCCAGGACGGTATTCGCCACGCGTACAATAGGTTGGATGCCAGAGTCAGCATTTACAATGCCGCCTGTGGAGACTACATCACATATCAGCATGGATCGTTACCTGACACCTCACAACCGTCTGTGCTGCTGATCTGTAAATGTAATCATTTCATGTTCTCAGTATGCATTGTTGAAACAATAACTCTTGAGTGAATTGTAAACCTCTGTGCAATTACTTTTTTTTTCCGGCAGTCTAGTAGCAGGATGGAAGGTGCAGTGAATCACACCTTTTTAGTACCAGTTATGTAAAGTAAGTGATTCAGTTTTTGGCTGTGGCAATAGGTATTACTCTAATAATTGCTTTTGTTGCCTTCTGGAAATTTTAAATAAAATGTGCTTTCCCATCAAAAAATATAGTTGCAGACAGAAAACCCTGTAAAATCCAGTGAACCTACCTTAAATTATAAGTTTAAATCAATTTTGTGACGTTTGGGTGAATATAATGAGCTGATGATAAAGTAACTCAGGAGTAAGCTATTTTAGCTATGCATTATCTTAAGTACCGTAATTTAAGTAACTTATGCTCAACCAACAACTTAGCTGTACACTGCAGGAAAAAATTAGCACTCCTTTACAGGTTTCAAATTCATTCAAGATTTATTGTTGAAATGTTACTTATAATTCGTCTTGATTGAAAAATATTTATTCACGTGATCGGTTTCGGTTCCTCTAGAGCCATCTTCAGATCTGCAAATTTCGGTTACAAGAGTAACCCTTCACATTAATGAGGCGCAGCATGTGATGGTTGCTGAGTGTGGACGGTTTACTCCTGTAACCGAAATCTTAAATTTGCAGATCTGAAGATGGCTCTAGAACCGAAACCGATCGTGTGAATAAATATTTTTCAATCAAGACGGATTATAAGTAACACTGCATAAAAAAGTGATTGCGGTATCCATGCCCACATTATGTCTGTTTATGCAAAATTTATTGTTGCAAAAGCGTATGCTGAGTAGATGAAATGATTACATTTGCAGATAAATAGTACAAACAGTTCTAAGGTACTAAGTATCAACCAATGCTGGAACACTCATATTAGTACGCCGTGTTGCCTCCGGGTGTAGCGAAACGGAATTCTAGATTTCCAGAAAGCATTTGATGCGGTGACCCACTGGAGGCTGTTAAAGAAAGCACGAGCATGTACAGGGTGTCCCAGCTATCTTGTCTACCCAAAATATCTCTGGAACAATAACAGCTATTGGAAAAAGACTTTCACCGGTATCAATGTAGGACTGGGGCCCATGAATGTACATATTTGTAAACATTCTAAAACGAAAGTATATGTGTTTTTTAACACAAACTTATGCTTTTTTAAATGGACCTCCTATATTTTTTCTTCAGCTATCCATAGCATGACAAAGTACATACACAATGGCGTTGATTGCATCGCAATATTCCCATTACATCCCGAGATACTGAGACGCGAAGTTGACGCTTGAAACACCCGACATGCGCTGCTAGCGCTCGTCCTGAGGCTCAGGCGTGAACCCACACTTCCATACTTATCAAGAGGACCGAAACGAATAATACGGTCTGCTCCCATCCAACAGGCATTTATCCCATAGGCTAGGGGTGATGCGGTTCTGTAACATATCTGTGTAGCGCAACGTTAGCCACAAAGTTAAATTCGCTTATCGTTAATCCGTTACTAAAAAGATAATGCCGTTCAACGTTAAAATCTTACTTTACTGTAGATCTAGCGCAAGTGATAGTTAGTCATTCACTCGTAATAGTAAAATAAATATTGATGGTTATAGTGAAACGAACAAGTGGACTAAAAGTTTTACCGTTGTTTAGGTAAAAATGTTTTGATTTGGAAAGTTCAGGTAGGACATAGAAGATGATTGTAAACATGTTTAACCAATACGTTTTATTATCACATAATTATCAATGATGTTGTTTGTTGTTGTTGTTGTCTTCAGTCCTGAGACTGGTTTGATGCAGCTCTCCATGCTACTCTATCCTGTGCAAGCTGCTTCATCTCCCAGTACCTACTGCAACCTACATCCTTCTGAATCTGCTTAGTGTACTCATCTCACGGTCTCCCTCTACGATTTTTACCCTCCACGCTGCCCTCCAATGCTAAATTTGTGATCCCTTGATGCCTCAAAACATGTCCTACCAACCGATCCCTTCTTCTGGTCAAGTTGTGCCACAAACTTCTCTTCTCCCCAATCCTATTCAATACCTCCTCATTAGTTACGTGCTCTATCCACCTTATCTTCAGTATTCTTCTGTAGCACCACATTTCGAAAGCTTCTATTCTCTTCTTGTCTGAACTAGTTATCGTCCATGTTTCACTTCCATACTTGGCTACACTCCAAACAAATACTTTCAGAAACAACTTCCTGATACATAAATCTATATTCGATGTTAACAAATTTCTCTTCTTCAGAAACGCTTTCCTTGCCATTGCCAGTCTACATTTTATATCCTCTCTACTTCGACCATCATCAGTTATTTTACTTCCTAAATAACAAAACTCCTTTACTACTTTAAGTGTCTCATTTCCTAATCTAATTCCCTCAGTATCATCCGATTTAATTTGACTACATTCCATTATCCTCGTTTTGCTTTTGTTAATGTTCATCTTATATCCTCCTTTCAAGACACTGTCCATTCCGTTGCTCTGCTCTTCCAAGTCCTTTGCCGTCTCTGACAGAATTACAATGTCATCGGCGAACCTCAAAGTTTTTATTTCGTCTCCATGAATTTTAATACCTACTCCAAATTTTTCTTTTGTTTCCTTTACTGCTTGCTCAATATACAGATTGAATAACATCGGGGAGAGGCTACAACCCTGTCTCACTCCTTTCCCAACCACTGCTTCCCTTTCATGCCCCTCGTAAGGCGTTATGTGCAGGGCATCCGCCATGCTGATACCACATGACCATTCTCCGGTTCAGAGGTACGGTGTCCAAGAGAACAGGAAGATTGTGTCGTATAAATCTGGAGTATTGTCTGCCATTTTGGATGCCATTTATAAAGAAAGGTCCAATAATGGTATCTCCAATAATCCCACACCAAACGTTAACCTTCCACGAACGTTGATGCTCTACTTGACTGAGCCATTTTGGATTGTCTGCGGACCAATAATGCATATTCCTCATATTGACAATTCCTTTGTTGGAGAATGATGCCTCGTCGGTAAAGAGAACAACTGCAAAAAAAATTAGGATTAGTCAGACGTTTTTGCTGAGCCCACCGTCAAAATGTTACCCAATTGCGGAAGTCATTTCCATGAAGATCCTGGTGTAAATGAACATGGTAAGGATGAAATTTATGACGTTTAAGAATACGCTGTGCACTTAATTTCGACACACCAACTTCACGTTCAATTTGACGTGTGCTGATTTGAGGATTCACAGCTATGGTAGCGAGCACAACAACTTCAGCACGTTCATCTATGCGTGTTCTAGGCCGATGTCGAGGTCTTGGATTTAAGCTTCCCGTTTCACGTAGACGAGATGTGAGACGACCAAACATCCGGCGCGAAGGCGACGGCTTGTCAGGGAATCGTCTTCTGTATAGCCGTTCTGCCTGAACAGCATTTCGTCCACCTACAGCAGGGTACAGTACAGGTATGTAGAGTAGGGTAGAAAACAGACATATTAACTTAATGATCATAATGTTCGCTCACAGTACTATCAACAAACAAGCAATCTCATAACGTATTTCCCGTCAACGTACATTCTTCATAGATCAGCAGCATTTCTATCATATCTTCATGTGTGTACATTATACTGTACAGTATAAGTTCCACAACACATCGTTTATTCACAGTGTGTACTACCTCCGTGCCGTCACTAGATTACTCTGATGCACGACTACACTGGCAAGCGGTGTACTGCGCGCCAAAGCAACAACAAGTGGGAGGCTCGGAGGGTGGTGGGGTACAGGAGTTTGCATGGGTCGCAGATCATAAACAAGGCGAAGTGGTAACTGTGGCAGTAGTGGGAACTACGTTAAACACTTGACTAGGTAGAGCCAGGCCCTGCGCGACAGGCACAATGGGTCATATAACGCATTAGATAAACCTTATTTTGAGTGTGCAGGATAAATAAGACAACCTGACCGGTGTACACCGATCGGAACTGGTTCATATTGTGTACGTAGATACGTAAAACGTGCAAGAGGGAAACCATTATGTGCTTATGAGAGTTGATGGCAGCAGAACGTATTATTCGTTTCGGACCTCTTGATAAGTATGGAGGTGTGATCACGCATGTCAATCACATCGCGATTACGGGCAGCATGGGGTTCATGCCTGAGCCTCAGGACGTGCGGTAGCACCGCATGTCGGGTGTTTCAAGCGTCAACTTCGCGTCTCAATATCTCGGGATGCAATGGGAATATTGCGATGCAATCAACGCCATTGTGTATGTGCTTTGTCATTCTATGGATAGCTGAAGAAAAAATACAGGAGGTCCATTTAAAAAAGCATAAGTTTGTGTTAAAAAACACATATGCTTTCGTTTTAGAATGTTTCCAAATATGTACATTCATGGGCCCCAGCCCTACATTGATACCGGTGAAAGTCGTTTTCCAATAGCTGTTATTGTTCCAGAGATATTTTGGGTAGACAAGGTAGCTGGGACACACTGTAGAATGGGTTCACAGATATGAGACTGACTCGAAGACTTACCAAGTTATAGAACCCAGGATCCTCGATGGCGAGTGTCCATCAGAGGCAAGGGTATCATGATGAGAGAACCGGGAAACTGTGACAGGACCACTGTTTTTCTCTATACACATAAATGATGTGGTAGACAAGATGGGCAGTAATCTGGGGTTGTTTCTGATGATGCTGTGGTGTACAGTAGGGTGTCTAACTTGAGGGACTGTAGGAGGATACAAGATCACGTAGACAAACTTTCTAGTTTTTGCGATGAATGGCAGCTAGAACTAAATGTAGAAAAATTTAAGTTAATGCAGATGCGTGGGAAAAACAAACCATTAATGTTCGGATACAACATTAGTAGTGCCCTGCTTGATACAATCACTTCATTTAAATATCTGGGCATAAGTTCACAAAGCAATATGAAATGTAGTGAGCATTTGCTAATTGTGGTAGGAAAGGCCAATGGTCAATGTATTGGCACAACTCTAGGGAAAGTGTGGTTAATCTGTAAAGGAGACCGCATATAGGACGTTGGTATGATCTATTCGTGAGTACCGCTCAAAGGTTTGGGATCCGTAGAAGGTCAAATGAAAGGAAGACATCGATTCATTTCAGAGGTGGGCTGTTAGATTCGTTACTGGTAGGCCCGAAAAACGTGCAAGAGATGCTTCGGGAGCTCAAATGGGAGTCCTTGGAGGGAAGGCGACGTTCTTTCCAAGGCGAACTATTGAGAAAATTTAGACAATCGGCATTGGGAGCTGACTGCAGAACGAATCTTTTGCCTGCAGCATACCTTGTGCAGAAGGACATTGAAGAGATATTAGGACTCATACAGAAGTTTATAGACGGTCGATTTTTAGACATTCGATTTTCCCCCGCTCTGTTTACAAGTGGAACAGAAAAAGAAATTACTAATAGTGGTATTGGGTACCTTCCACCACACGCTATAAGGTGGACTGCAGAGTATGGATGTCGGTATAGATGAAAGCACTGACTGGCATCCAGTCGATCGTACGGATGGTGAATACTTTCCATGGATATGTTATGCCACAGGTGCTCATTTGATCATGTAGTCTGAAAGAGCTGTTGATTGACTAGTTGCATCCCACATATGCTCGATTAGAGGATATTCCAGACATCGTGTTGATGAAGAAAGTTGCCGAACGAGTTTAGTTTCACAAGCATGTGTGGGTGATTATTACACTACTGGCCATTAAAACTGCTACACCAAGAAGAAATGCAGATGATTAACGGGTATTCATTGGGCAAATATATTATACTAGAACTAACATGTGATTACATTTTCACGCAATTTAGGTGCACAGATCCTGAGAAATCAGTACCCAGAACAACCACCTCTGGCCGTAATAACGGCCTTCACTATACCACAGTTCATTAAGAGTAGTGACTGGCGTATTGTGACGAGCCAGTTGCTCGGACACCATTGACCACACGTTTTCAGTTGGTAAGAGACCTGGAGAATGTGCTGGCCAGGGCAGCAGTCGAACATTTTCTGTATACAGAAAGACCCGTACAGGACCTGCAACTTGCGGTCGTGCATTATCCTGCTGAAATGTAGGGTTTCGCAGGGATCGAATGAATGGTAGAGCCACGGGTCGTAACACATCTGAAATGTAACGTCCACTGTTCAAAGTGCCGTCATTGCGAACGAGAAGTGACCGAGACGTGTAGGCAATGGCACCCCATACCATCACGCCGGGTAATACGCCAGTATGGCGATGACGAATACATGCTTCCAATGTGCGTTCACTGCGATGTCGCCAAACACGGATGCGACCATGATGATGCTGTAAACAGAACCTGGATTCATACGAAAAAATGACGTTTTGCCATTCGTGCACCCATGTTCGTCGTTGAGCACACCATCGCAGGCGCTCCTGTCTGTGATGTAGCGTCAAGGGTAACCGCAGCCACGGTCTCCGAGCTGATAGTCCATGCTGCTGTAAACGTCGTCGAACTGTTTGTGCAGATGGTTGTTATATTGCAAATGTCCCCATCTGTTGACTCAGGCTGTTACAGCCATGTGGATAAGATGCCTGTCATCTCGACTGCTAGTGATACGAGACCTTTGGGATCCAGCACGGCGTTCCGTATTACCCTCCTGAAGCCACCGATCACCGATTCCATATTCTGCTAACAGTCATTGGATCTCGACCAACGCGAGCAGCAATGTTGCGATAGGATAAACCGCAATCCGACCGTTATCAAAGTCGGAAACGTTATGGTACGCATATCTCCTCCTTACACGAGGTATCACAACAACGTTTCACCAGGCAACGCCGGTCAACTGCTGTTTGTGTATGAGAAATCGGTTGGAAACTTTCCTCATGTCAGCACGTTGTAGGTGTCGCCACCGTCACCAACCTTGTGTGAATGCTCTGAAAAGCTAATCATTTGCATATCACAGCATCTTCTTCCTGTCGGTTAAATTTGGAGTCTGTAGCACATCTTCGTGGTCTAGCAATTTTAACGGCCAGTAGTGGATCTTGTTTGAATAACAGATCACCGCCGTGTCGATAGAACAGCAAAAGAACGTGTCTAACAACATTGTAGACACACCGAGCGCTGGTTAGTATCACCTCCAGAAACACCAAAGATCAGAGCTGTTGGTTATGGCACCCCAGACCTTAAGGCCTGGGATGGGACCAGTTTGTCTTGGGCGAATGCATTGTACCAGACAGCGCTTACCAGGTCTACCTCGTACATGCAAACGACCATCACTGGAGTGCAGGCAGAATCTGATTTGAAAGCTGAAGACCACGGCGCGTCATTCCATCTTCGAAGTGATTCTCTGAGGGCAGCAGTCGAGATATGTACGTCGCGTCGATGCTGTGGCGCCAGTTGAAGACAGACTAGAGCCAGTGATCCCACTGATAATAATCGGTTCGCAACATTTCTTGTTGACACATCGGGACTTACAAGCCCCCTTATAAGTGCTGTGCTAGCTATATGATCCGCCACTGTTGCCCTTACAATAGGACGATCCTTGTAGGCGTATGTTGTACGTGGACGTCCAGAACCTCGTCTACGGGCATGAAAATGTCACGTCAGCACTCATTCCAACACCGTTAAACAGATCAGCAAGTCCAACTTGCGTGGCAATTCTCCGTAAGGGCTGCTACTCGAAGAGTGTAATTACACCCGTTACCAACTCGCACCGTTGTCTCTAAGAAACACGAATCCGTTCCCGCGCAGTATTTAGCTGCTCGCTTCTCACGTTTCCATCATACTGAGCCTTCTCGCTATGAGTACCCAATTAAAGGGTAGACACAGATGGCGCTCTGACAGCTACGCGAACCTCCGTCAGTATATCTGCTATCCCTTAAGTGGCATATTCCGCCGTCGGATAAAAATCTATGTCGTTTTTCCAGATGTACCAATTTTTCCGGCAGTGTATTTTCCACTGGCTGTGTGGTTTGTTGCTAAATAGCTAATCCGAAACTCGGGGTTTCCTTATTAGATCCACGTGACACACAATTTATTCTATTAGTCTGAAACACAAATTTAACCATGTAAGACGTGTATATTTCTATTGTCTATTCTCAAACCACAATTTATGAAAGATGTTTATATTTTATTAATATGACTATGTAGGAATAATTAATATTTGTCATGTTGGAAATAATTGTGATAGCAGGGAATGTCTGCACCAAAGTATTGTTGGCAAGAGAGACCGCATATTGACACTATTTTAAAAAGGGCGGGAGAGATCGCGTGTGGATACATTTTAGGAAAAGGGCGGGAGAGAGCGCGCATTGATACATTTTGTAATGGTAGCAGGGATTGTCCAGAAAGCATTTTTGACAGGAGAGAGCGCACTTTAGCGTTCGTAGGAAGTTAGTAGTAAGCCAAAAGTGAAGCGAGTCGGTAGCAGGTCTGAAGCGAAAGGTTGAGAGGAGCGGTGTGCCTGCCAGCCACCAGCTATGATTTACAAGAGATTATAAACGGATGTACAGAGACATCAGATAACTATTATCATAAGAGGAACTAATAATATTGAATTATTTATTTGAGAAACTAAAGACTACTGAATGTATGTTTGCGCAATGCAAGCTGTTAGATTATTGTAAAAAGCAAGTCTCATTTGAACGTTTGTAAAATCGTTTCATTCACAATATAATTAATATTTGCCAGCAATATTGCATTACTGATCATAATCCATTCCAAAAACCATCAACGTAAAAAAAAAAATGCAAAATTTTATTGTTGTCAATAAAAAGCTTAACTATCAATTACGCAACTTCAGTCAAATTAATTAAAGAATGACGTCAGCTTTGCTATTAAAGAATAACGTCAGCTTTGGTAATAAATACAGCCACTTATTATGAAAGCCCACCAACAGCTAATAGAGTATAGTAAAACAGAGTAAGTTTATTCATGTCGCAGTTCAATGTAGCAGTCAGATGGCGACCCAGTAACAGTAAAAAAAAAGGTAAGGAACAGTTTTGGGTTATTGCAGGAAACGACTGAGGGCCACGACGACGACACTTTTAATAAGCAGCAATTAAATTTGTATACGAAGATTGAAAAAGAGAATAAATTTCAAAGGGAAGATTTCATTTGTTATTATTAAGCAAGAGATAGAAATCCAAAGCGAAGATATTATAGGATATTGTAGAGGGGAAGGTTGCGTAACAAGAGAGATAAAGAGGAGACGGGAAGGTTTCAACCATACGTTACCCACAATTTATATGGAAGCAGACCTATTTTTACATTTTTCTCTTGGCCCGGTCCTCCGGAACTTATGGGTTACACGTATCTTCAACTGGTGTTGGAATTTCTCCGTGCTGAATACCTCATATGTATAGCGAATTGCGTATTAAACGACACGAAGACTGTACCTAGACTGAATGTTCCAGAGCATGTGTTCTTATTCTGAATGACTCGCATTAGGCTGTCTTACACTGGAGTATTTGTATGCATGTGTTACAGTAACAGCTGAAAGATGAAGTATATCAGGTGCCCGTCCTTCATTTTTAAGGATAATTTCGCTTTGGCTGTAATTACTAAGCGTTCGTTGGTGGAGATTATCTCTTAGTTATTTAATACATTATCTGCCTCCTATATCATGCCTCCTTCTTTGGACTACCGAAAAGATACCGGAGGACTGTTCAGTTTGCTAAATTCTGGTCGCAGTCTTCCCTCCCTGTGGTATTCCACCTCTCTGGTTAGAGGAGACAGAGCATTTTACTAATTTAGAAGGTAGGTACATTGCTAGCATCAAGGAAAAAATGGCAAAATATTACGTCTGAGGAAATGAATGCATTTTTTGCTCCCTGATCGGATCAACCGGCGTTGCTTCTACTGTAACAAAGACACACATGACGACGTTGGGGCGAATTGCAACAAATATTACGACAGATAATTTTTCGCAAGTGCCCCGTCGTTTGAAGATGAACAGCAGGAAAAGATTACAGCAATAGGAAATTGAGATTCGAGACAAGGAAATCCCAGCAGAAATGAAAGCTTCCAAGTTCAGAGATATTTTTCATGGTTTTGAATAGGTTAAGCTCCCAACCTCCCCTCATGAACCATGGACCTTGCCGTTGGTGGGGAGGCTTGCGTGTCTCAGCGATACAGATGGCCGTACCGTAGGTACAACCACAATTAAGGGGTATCTGTTGAGAGGCCAGACAAACGTGTGGTTCCAGAAGAGGGGCAGCAGCCTTTTCAGTAGTTGCAGGGGCAACAGTTTGGATGATTGACTGACCTGGCCTTGTAACAATAACCAAAACAGTCTTGCTGTGCTGGTACTGCGAACGGCTAAAAGCAAGGAGAAACTACAGCCATCATTTTTCCCGAGGGCATGCAGCTTTACTGTTTGGTTAAATGACGATGGCGTCCTCTTGGATAAAATATTCCGGAGGCAAAATAGCCGCTATTCGGATATCCGAGCGGGGACGCCGTTATCAAGAGAAAGAAAACTGGCGTGGAATGTCAAATACCTTAATCGGGCAGGTAGGTTAGAAAATTTAAAAAGGGAAATGGATAGGTGAAACTTAGATATAGTGGGAATTGGTGAAGTTCGGTGGCAGGAGGAACAAGACATTTGGTCAGGTGAATACAGGGTTATAAATACAAAATCAAATAGGGGTAATGCAGGAGTGGGTTTAATAATGAATAAAAAATAGGATTGCGGGTAAGCTACTACAAACAGCATAGTGAACGCATTATTGAAGCCAAGATAGATACGAAGCCCACACCTACTACAGTAGTAGAAGTTTATATGCCAACTAGTTCTGCAGATGACGAAGAAATTGAAGAAATGTATGATGAGATAAAAGAAATTATTCAAGTAGTGAAGGGAGACGAAATCTAATAGTCATGGGTGAATGGAATTCGAGAGTAGGAAAAGGGAGAGAAGGAAACATAGTAGGTCAATATGGACTGGGGGTAAGAAATGAAAGAGGAAGCCGTCTAGTAGAGTTTTGCACAGAGCATACTTAATCATAACTAACACATGGTTCAAGAATCATAAAAGAAGATTGTATACATGGAAGAATCATGGAGATACTAGAAGTTATCAGATAGATTATATAATGGTAAGACAGAGATTTAGGAACCAGATTTTAAATTGTAAGACATTTCCAGGGGCAGATGTGGACTCTGACCACAATCTATTGGTTGTGAACCGTAGATTAAACCTGAAGAAACTGCAAAAAGGTGGGAATTTAAGGAAATGAGACCTGGATAATCTGACTAAACAAGAGGTTGTACAGAGTTTCAGAGAGAGCATAAGGGAACAATTGACAGAAATGGGGGAAAGAAATACAGTAGAAGAAGAATGGGTAGCTCTGAGGGATGAAGTAGTGAAGGCAGCAGAGGATCGAGTCGGTAAAAAGACCAGGGGTAGTAGAATTCCTTGGGTAACAGAAGAAATATTGAATTTAATTGATGAAAGGAGAATATATATAAAATTGCAGTAAATGAAGCACGAAAAAAGGAATACAAACGTCTCAAAAATAAGATCGACAGGAAGAGCAAAATGGCTAAGCAGGGATGGCTAGAGGACAAATGTAAGGAGGTAGAGGCTTATCTCACAAGGGGTAAGATAGATACTGCCTACAGGAAAATTAGAGAGACCTTTGGAGGAAAGGGAACCATTTGTATGAATATCAAGAGCTCAGATGGAAACCCAGTTCTAAGCAAAGAAGGAAAGCAGAAAGGTGGAAGGAGTACATAGAGGGTCTATACAAGGGCGATGTACTTGAGGACAATATTCTGGAAATGGAAGAGGATGTAGGTGAAGATGAAATGGGAGATACGATACTGCGTGAAGAGTTTGACAGAGCACTGAAAGACCTGAGTTGAAACATGGCTCTGGGAGTAGACAACATTCCATTAGAACTACTGAAGGCCTTGGGAGAGCCAGTCCTGACAAAACTCTACCATCTGGTGAGCAAGATGTATGAGACAGGCGAAATACTCTGAGACTTCAAGAAGAATATAATAATTCCAATCCCAAAGAAAGCAGGTGTTGACAGATGTGAAAATTACCGAACTATCAGTTTAATAAGTCACAGCTGCAAAATACTAACGCGAATTCTTTACAGACGAATGGAGAAACTGGTAGAGGCCGACATCGAGGAAGATCAGTTTGGATTCCGTAGATATGTTGGAACACGTGAGGCAATACTGACCCGACGTCTTATCTTAGAAAATATATTAAGGAAAAGCAAACCTACCTTTCTAGCATTTGTAGACTTAGAGAAATCTTTTGACAACGTTGACTGGATTACTCTCTTTCAAATTCTGAAGGTGGCAGGGGTTAAAATACAGGGACGAAAGGCTGTGTATAATTTGTACAGAAACCAGATGGCAGTTATAAGGCCGGCCGTGGTGGTCTCGCGGTTCTAGGCGCGCAGTCCGAAACCGTGCGACTGCTACGGTCGCAGGTTCGAATCCTTCCTTGGGCATGGATGTGTGTGATGTCCTTAGGTTAGTTAAGTTTAAGTAGTTCTAAGTTCTAGGGGATTGATGACCACATCAGTTGAGTCCCATAGTGCTCAGAGCCATTTGAGCAGTTATAAGAGTCGAGGGGCATGAAAGGGAAGCAGTGGTTGGGAAGGTAGTGAGACAGGGTTGCAGCCTCTCCCCCATTTTATTCAATCTGTATATTGAGCAAGCAGTAAAGGAAACAAAAGAAAAATTCGGAGTAGGTATTAAAACCCATGGAGAGGAAATAAAACTTTGAGGTTCGCCGATGACATTGTAATTCTGTCGGCGACAGCAAAGGACTTTGAAGAGCAGTTGAACGGAATGGATAGTGTCTTGAAAGGAGGTTATAAGATGAACATCAACAAAAGCAAAACGAGATAATGGATTGTAGTCGAATTAAGTCGGGTGATGCTGAGGGAATTAGATTAGGAAATGAGACACTTAAAGTAATAAAGGAGTTTAGCTATTTGGGGAGCAAAATAACTAATGATGGTCGAAGTAGGGAGGATATAAAATGTAGACTGGCAATGGCAAGGAAAGCGTTTCTGAAGAAGAGAAATTTGTTAACATCGAGTATTGATTTAAGTGTCAGGACGTCGTTTCTGAAAGTATTTGTATGGAGTGTAGCCACGTATGGAAGTGAAACATGGACGATAAATAGTTTGGACATGAAGAGAATAGAAGCTTTTGAAATGTGATGCTACAGAAGAATGCTGAAGATTAGATGGGTAGATCACATAACTAATGATGAAGTACTGAATAGGATTGGGGAGAAGAGGAGTATGTGGCACAACTTGACAAAAAGAAGGGACCGGTTAGTAGGACATGTTCTGAGGCATCGAGGGATCACAAATTTAGCATTGGAGGGCAGCGTGGAGGGTAAAAATCATAGAGGGAGACCAATAGATGAATACACTAAGCAGATTCAGAAGGATTTGGGTTGCAGTAAGTACTGGGAGATGAAGAAGCTTGCACAGGGTAGTGTAGCATGGAGAGCTGCATCAAACCAGTCTTAAGACTGAAGACCACAATAACAAGCAATATGTTCCCAAAAGAAAAAAAGTGTCGTACTGCTCAATTTTCAGCACGACAGTGGCACATAAGAAAGGACGTAAAAAGAATCCAAATATAGTTTTGTTCAATAACAAAGTCAAATAACGAGCCGATTCTCTTGGCCAGACGGCACGTATGTAAAGATGCAAGAGACAGGCAAGACGTTTGCCATTTGTCTTGTAGACAGCTGTAATGGATGTAGCTCCCATAAATACTCTGTGTTTACTTTCTCAGCAGCATCCCACCTACCAGGAAAACGGCTCTGGTAAAAGGAGAAATTTCATCGAGAAACAAGGGCAAGAAAGGATACATCCTTACATGCAGAAGAGTGTTAACACTCCACGCCATCAAAATAATGTTCTAGGAGCCGTGGCACGTTTTGGAGCTATTCACCACCAACTGAAGACTGTGCGAACTGGAAGATCACTGAACAGAAGAAGTTCCGTGTGCCCACACGGATTAGAGTGAAACAGTGATCACACAAACAACAAGTGCACAAACAATTTTGCAATAAAATAGTGTAATTGTTCGTAAAATGCGTACTTTTCACTAGCAGTTCTTCTGGCGTAAGCACAGTAAAATATAAGTCTTTTGTCAACTCTCAGAAAAAATGATAATAATTTGTGATATTCTATTTCATTTAATAGAATGAAAGCCAGAATATCACAGTAAATACTATGTTATTCATTCTGTGTGACGAACCCGCCGAATTTGATAACGTTATTTTAATAAACAGCTTTTTGTATTTCTGCTGAGCTCTTATGGACGTGTCTCATGTATTTCTACGAGGCCAGCCACGTATTCATCCAAGGGTAAATCGCACGTTCGCAGACCCACGTTTACTGGATGTTCATGCACTTGCTATTGTAAACCTTCGCCCCTGTCAATTTTCGCTTTTAATTGCCATACACTCTGCACATTGTTTTGTTTAAGAAATCGTAATTTCATCTGTCTGTATTGTGCTCCATCCTCGCACCTCCCACATAATGCGTAGACAGACTAGCTGAGATTGTGGCCCAGGTGCATTAGCTTTCGTTGCTCACTCTTTGGCCTGCAATTCCTTTAATCAATTCTTGGCGGAATTCAGTCATTTACCTGCCAGTTTTCTTAGTGACATCTGTACAGAATATGATATCTTTCGGCGTTAAGGCTTTGAACTAAAATTCTGAGTATTGTTTCGGTCATCAGTTATCAGTTCATCAGTTTTTGTGATGAATCATCTGACTTCCCGTTCAGTTTATGCTTTCTGCGGCTCCATGTAATGCTACGTAAGTTAGGCATTGATATCTTATTACTTTTAGTATCTTAGTGTCTCTTCTTGTGGTCAGTGTTTTCCACATATGCCTTCTCTCTGATCCTGCAGATAACCTCTTTATCATCTATTCTGTCAACCGACTTAATTTTTTGTAATTTTCTGTAATATCACATCTCAAATGCTGAATGACTCACACTTCTATTGAACCATTTTCGGCTACAGTTGATGTTAAGCTATATTCATCCGACAAGATACCCTGATCTTCTCTCTAGTTCATTACATTGACTCTTGCTATATCGTTTGCTGACTTTCGCAAGTTTATGGTATTTCGTGTGTAGCTAATCTGTTTACAGAAACTATTTCGTGGAAATTACAAACAGAGGTGGGCTACAAAATTAATGTTTGCATTGTCTTGGTATCCTTTTAGAATATTTCAAAAACTTCTTAAGAAGTTCATTGAGTAAGCATCCTTTACTTTATTTAATATATATTGTCCAATTTTCTTACAGTTTATGAAAACCTCAAGTTCCTTTCTGTAATTAACGCAGTATTTTTAAGTTGTTGTTTATGCTTTCGAGTATAGGTTCCGTGTCACAGAAGCGTGTTCCTGTGGCTGATATATGAGATATATTATGAAAGAAAACGTTAATGTGGTCTTTCCGTATTGAAGGCATGTTCTGTTTGGTCTATATACCGAAAAGGACGTTTAAAACTATTTTGATAGATACCTGCGTTTGAGTAAAGGGCAAGATTGTCTTCAATATTGTAAGCAGTAACCTAGCTTATTCTTAGTGGAGAAAGTTGTTCTAATATTATATGACTTAAAGATGTTGGCAACTTTTTGGGAAATGTTTGTTAATATGGGAGACATATAGAAGGGGTATAATTCTGATTATAATTGTGTTCTTTCTGTTTCCTTCTACTTTCTTTCTTATTTTACTGACAGGTTTCCTGTAATAAATGAAGACTTTTACCCATTGGCTACAGCTACTTGGCTGATAGCATCCACTTCAGTTTGATGCTTTTCTTCACCCAGTGGAAACTTGTAGACTATGCGTAACACTGACTGATATGCATCCGACAAATTTCGAGGGCATGAGGAGTTATTTGTTCACGTTTGTGGTGGTCAGTTTCTTGAAAATTTTTATGTTGGTTTATCTTTGTGTTTGAAGACAGGTATATCGAGAAAACTGATAGTGATGTAGTTCTCATAGTGAAATGTGAACTAGCTATTCTTGTGCATATTTTTGAACGTGTGAATGATTGATGCGTACCCTTCGTTTTATTTGCATCAATGATAAGGAATGTGCTATTCGCATATCTTTCATAAAACAGAATATTTTCAGTTTACAGAAGATTTTTCAAAACAATTTTTCTTCAAGTTGGTTAACAAATATTTCAGATATTAGATTAGATTAGCTGGGACCCTCTGCTAGACCCATGGCCTGCTAGTATATTTTGTTGAAGGAGAAAGAATTTAAATATATTAATTCTATTATTTCTGCCAGGGGTAGCCTCCTGTGTTGATTAAGTGCTGTTTTCTATTGATAAGTACATTCAATAGGTATATCAGTGTATAAGAGCATGGAGAGCTGCATCAAACCAGTCTCAGGACTGAAGACCACAACAACAACAACAAGTTGGTAAGATCTAAGGGTATTGTGTGAAATTTGTTGGTGACTTAGACGTTTCTTAGCTCATCTGAAAATGCAGAGCTATTTATCACAGAGTGAATTTTTGTTGAGACATAGTTATGTATAGTATATGATTAAGTTTACTCATTAATTCATTTGCTGGGCTATGAATTGAATTAACAGTTGACCTCATGGGACTGTCCTGTTTATGTACTTTTCACTACACTCTTATGTGTAGAGCTTTCATATTTACGCATAAGCAGTAATTTTTCTCTCTGCCAATAAACAAGAAATTAGTTTCTTTGAATGTGATCTTCAATTCTTCATGAAATTAGTTTGTAGATTCTTTGTATGTCTGATGTTTTTGTCAAAAACATTTAGAATAAATTTGTATTAATATAGAAGTTGGTTCTAATGCCAGTATGTAAGATTTGTTGGGGACGTAATTATTCAATTCCTCTGAAAAGTAAGAGCTGTTTATTACAGAGTATATTTTGCACATGTATCCCCATAGGAGCTAATTACGTAGAACATGTTCTGACCACAGATGAAACTTGGAACATGTGCCGTTCGTGGCTAAATACAACAGCGCAAACTGCAGGCGTGGCCACCATCTCCATTAGTGTTCAAGCCTGCATTTCTCGCGGTTGTTCCATATCTTTGGAAACTTTTTCCAGTTCATAACGGCGCTGATACAGTTACCGGCGTGTGCATGACGTAAAGCTTCATTGTACACCTGACTGCGTTTTGTTTGCATTGAACTGCGTCACATGTCGTAATATGGACAAAGCGCAGTCTTCTTAAAGCTTTGAAAAGGGACATTTTTACCTGCTGGGAAATTTTATGCGGGATATCCCATGTGCCATCGCTACCCAATATCAGCCAATCCGAGGATACCTTAATAAAGATGGAACGTGTCATTGGCGAATAATAAAAAAATATTAAGTCTACAACCATGACTGCTTGTTTCTCCATTCCATATTTTTGTACAAGCGCTGTGTACCTATGAGTAGCTGTTTTCATGCAGTGAGATAGGCGGGGGTCCTGGAAATGTGCGATCCAGCGTTGTTGTGAATCACAGTAACGCAGTTCAAAACACCTTCACTGTCAAATGCAGCAAACCGTTTTTAAAAATTCGCCTTGCGAAAATAAAAATTACGCATCACAACTAACATTGTTAAGGACGTTATATCACGTATGGTGAAAGATTTTGACAGGAAAGAGAAAAAAACATTAAACACGCATGAACCACTATTTGGACACAGAGAACAAATATCTCTCTTGGAAGCAGGTTTTTGGCTTTCAGTCTGACATGTGACGGCTCGTTTTTAGCACAAAATAGAGGGTGCAAGCGAAGCAATTATCATTGCGGTTGGAGTTCGCAGAAATCAGTTCACTTCTAAAAAGTGTCACGCGAGTAATGTAGTGCATTAGCAACGTGGCTGGGAATTGCTGCGCAGGAAATTAAAAGCGGATGTAATTATCGGAAGCGTCAAACTGATGAGAAGTAATACCCAGAATTCCGTGCGGATACAATGCTACTGTTGTTGAAATTAGGGAGCTGTGCCAGGAGAGACGCGACTGAGGCGTGACAGCCGGGAAAGAAGCAGTGTTGTCCTTGCTTTAGCGTGAACAGAAATTATCAACTGCGGTGAGGTTCCAAGACAATGCACTGTGCAACTATCCGTATATGTTACAAGATTACGTGTCCGGTGTTTACTCAGATGATAGTTCGTACGAGAGCACTCATTTCTCGTACAAGAAATTGGAAATGCTATGAACGATAGTTTTTATGGGAATTGGCGAACGAGAAAACTGCGTGGAAGCTACACAGTCTGCAGCGACGAACATACGTGTACGGTGAGCGCGGAGGAAGTAACCAGGCGGAAGGCATTGCATAATGGCGACGCTACCAAATTTATTAAACCGATAACAGATCACAGGAAGTCGACCACAGGAAGTACAGACAAAAATGAAGTCAAGCCATTTGACAGATGAATTGGGCAGATTTTATATGAAATGAAGCACTCAAAAGGACGGCGAAGATAGATATTTTTTGGAAAAACACGTATCAGAAAAAGAGTAGTATTAATCGGCAAAGTGAAGTGTATACCCGACAATTAAGGGAACAAAGTTGATCACGTGACTAGGAACAGTTACGCTCCAGTTAAAGTAGTGCAGTTTATGATTGTGAATAAAACCGTCTGAACTGCTCGAAGGAATGGCTTTGTTTATAATGCAGTTTGCCGTTATCAGATCTGTAATAATTGTATACAAATAATTATTTTGCTGCCAGTCACGATTTTCTTTATTTACTTTTCACACGACGCGTTTCGGGAAATGAGTCCCATTTTCATGTGTTTATTTTTTATTTCTATTATGCCATTTTTATGAGATGTTGTCGATGTGTGAGAGTCTGCTTCATTTCGTTTACTTTACTGGAATATATACCAAACACAGGATTTTTAGTTGGTTATCGATCTTTTCGTGAATTTAGTGGCGAAATTTAGAAGAATTTGTACATACAGTTTTCTTATGGTTCATTTGTGCAGCGTCTCAGACACACTAAAAATTACATGCAACTTGCAGCACACTTTAAACATGGAAAATATCTCACACAAACAAAACAGCTACAAAGATGTTCCTACAAGTAGTCAGCAGAGATAACATTGTAGGTCTTCCACAGTCTGTGATATGCTTCTGTATTTGTAGGAACATCTTTGTAACTTTTTTGTTGATGTAAGATATTTTCGATGTTTAAAGCATACAGCAAATTTTGAGTGATGTTTAGTGTGTGCTAGACTCTACAAATTGAGCATGCGAAAACTGTAAGTACACATTCTTCTGAATTTCGCAACTAACTTCACAAAAAGATTGATAACGAACTAAAAATCGCATGTTTCTTATGTATTGCAGTAAAGTCAGCCAAATGAAGCGGACTCTCACACATCGACAACATCATATAGAAATGGCGTAACACACAAAAAAACGCATTTGAAAAAGGGAATCATTTTCCGAAACGCATCGTGTGAAAAGTAAATAAAGAAAATTGTGACTAGTAGGAGAAGAATTATTTATAAACAAATCTATTGTTGTCACAGTCACAGGCTTTTAGAACCATTTACGAGGGTCACTCCAAAAGAAATGCACACTATTTTTGTAGAAATACAGTTTTCATTCTGCATGTGTGAAAGTTTTCAAGTGTGTAGATACATCCTTTCCGCTTGTCTTCAAACTTAGTTCAACCTGTTCCCGTGAGTGGCGCCATTATAGCTTGTCTTCAAGATGGCTGCTACACTTGACGTTCGTCAGAAGCAACGTGCTGTCATAGAATTCCTGTGCTGTGAAAACAAGACAGTGGGAAACATCCACAAGAGTTGAAAAAAGTGTATGGAGATGCTGCTGTCGATCGCAATGCAGTTAGTCGGCTGCTAATCAGATTATGTGATGAAAGTGGGCACGGCAATATTGAGGATTGTCCTCGCAGCGGCAGGCCTCGCACTGCACACACTCCAGACAATGTGCAGAGAGTTAACGAATTGCTGACTACTGACAGACACATCACAGTAAACGAATTGCCACGCTACGTTGGGATAGGGGAAGGAAGTGTTTACAGAATACTGAAAGTGTTGGCGTTAAAAAAGGTTTGTTCCAGGTGGGTTCCCAGGATGTTGACAGTTGCTCACAAAGAGACAAGAAAAGCGGTATGCAGCAAACTTTTGGAACAGTACGAGAATGGTGGAGATGAATTTCTTGGAAGAATTGTGACAGGTGATGAAACATGACTCCATCATTTTTCATCAGAGACAAAAAGGCAATCAATAGAGAGGCATCATGCAAAGTCACACAAGAAAAAAAAATTCAAAACCACGCCTTCTGCTGGAAAAGTTATGGCTACAGGTATTTTTGTTGTTGTTTTTTCGATTCCGAAGGACTCTTGCCTGTGGACATCATGCCAAGTGGAATCCCCATAAGTTCTGATGCATATGTGACGACACTGAAGAAACTTCAAGCTCTACTGAGTCTTGTTCGACGACATCAGCAAAAGCAGGATGTTTTGCTGTTGCACGACAATGCACGGCCACATGTTAGTCAAAAAACCATGGAAGCGTTCTCAGAAGTCGGACGGACAAAACTGAAACACCTGCCTTACTGTCCTGACCTGGCTCCATGTGACTATCATCTCTTTGGGAAAATGAAAGACTCTCTTCGTTGAACAAGGTTTGAAGATGATGACCCCCTGGTGCACGCTACCAAACAGTGGCTCCAACAGGTTGGTCCAGAATTTTACCATGTGGGTATAATGGCGATGGGTCCAAGATGGTGTAAGATCAAAGTTGGTCCGGCACACAGTTTTAATCTGCCAGAAAATTTCATGGTGTAAGATAGTTGAGAGGGATGAAAATTATGTGGAAAAATGAAAATATTGTTTCCAGAGGATGTATCTCCACACTTTAAATGTTTCAAACATACAGAATAAAAGATGGATTTAAAAAAAAATTGTATGCATTTCTTTTGGAGTGACCCGCGTACAACGGATGAAATCAAAGTAACATGAGAACGAGGGGCGTTTCTATAAAATTTTCAGGCTACGAAAAATGAAAAAAAGAAGATGTTAAATAATTTTACAAACTTCATTCATCAAAACTCAGATCTTGTAAATCGAGGATCAGTGTCAGTATCAATAAAAGCTATGCATAATTGGCACTTCAACTGCCAACTTCTTCTTTCATCTTCCCCTTTTTCTTTGGCCTTTACGCTGTATCCATGCAGGATCTGCGAGTTAATATGGATTTCGCATGGTAGTGGTATAAATCTGTCTCCAAGCCCCTCTCCCCCCACCCCCACGAATTCCCCTCCCCCAACCCCCACCCATTCCCCTCCCCAAACCTTGGGTTGGAAATTGTGTTCCCCACTTCTTTGCGCCTAGCGTTAACAATGTGAAAATTTGAGAAAGTGTTCGAAATTTTTTGTGTATTTTGTAACTGAGTGGTTACTCGCTAGTTGGATGTTCAAGGAACACTGCTTCTCAATTTATTAAATTTTATTCCTTTTGAAATTTGTTGCAAGTAATTCATCTCTGTTTCCAACCAAAAGCTCAATACATAGTATCAATACTAGGAATAAGAACAATCTACGTAAAGACCTAAAATCACTTACCATGGTCCAGAAAGGGGTCCAATATTCAGGAACACAAATTTTCAATAAATTGCAAATAAGCGTGAAAAACCTGGTTTCAGAGAATGAACGGTTTAAACAGAGTTTGTTAGACTTTTTTATAGGCAACTCGTTCTACTCCATAGGTGAATACCTTAACAGATATTGTTAAGCTAGCTTAATTAAAAATATATGTTAGATTTCAGTTTTTGCAGCACCTGGTCACAACATTCAAGATTAGATATTATGTGTATCATAAATGTATTAATAGTGCATAACAATATTCCATTCTGACAGCATGTTAATTCTGTAAATATTAGCAGTTCCAGTTTCCCGCATTGTATTTGTGGTGTCGCCGCCAGACACCACACTTGCGAGGTGGTGGCCTTTAAATCGGGCGCGGTCCGTTAGTAAACGTCGGACCCGCGTGTCGCCACTATCAGTGATTGCAGACCGAGGGCCGCCACACGGCAGGTCTAGAGAGATTTCCTAGCACTCGCCCCAGTTGTACAGCCGACTTTGCTAGCGATGGTTCACTGACTTCTACGCTCTCATTTGCCGAGACGATAGTTATCATAGCCTTCAGCTACGTTAATTGCTACGACCTAGCAAGGCGCCAGTATCCGTACTATTGATATTGTGAATCATGTACCATAAAGAGCGACGTTCTTCATTAATGGATTAAAGTTAAGTATTCCACCAGCTACGTCCGTTTTTCTCAGTTCTAATTCCCTTGTCATGTTCCAGACCTCACGCCAGCCTGCGTGAGCGAAAACGCGTGCATTTCGGCCTCCTTTAGAAAAACACGGTTGGCTCTCCTGCCAACCACAACAGTATTCACCTATTTCGACAATCTCCTGACAAATGATCAGGGTAGTAAGAATTATATTCAAATGTTTTATGTTTTTATGTTATACTTTCTGACATGTTCCAAACCCAAGAGAATCATCTCATTTTTCATGTCTATGAAACGAAAACTTTTAAATAATCTAATGTAGGAAACTGTCTAACAACCGCATCCAGGGTCGCCGATACACGAGTCCTCGCCGTTAACATGCCAGGCGCCTCCCTGAATCCCGTATGGGGCGTGCTAACGTGCTCGGTTGTTTGGGTCAATGTATCTATTGCCAATGTGGCTCAAAAAATTTTCAAAGATAGTATTGCTAGGCAAGAGATGATCCTAGTCTGGGGGACATCGCCTTCAATATTTTCCCCTTATACTCAAAAAATGACAGATGTCTTTAAATTACATATATCCAACGTCACATTATAAAACACACTTCAAATGAGTTTAGCTGCACATTCATAAAATTAGTTATTCAGGTGGCGACAATAAGTGCATGTGGAGTTTACGGAAATATAAGAACAAGTATTCATTGAATTTGCTTTACGACAATTCTCATGCAAGATGTAACAGGTATAGGTGCAAATATTACTATTGGTGACTGACGACGGTGTACTGAACAGCATTACACCACTATTCATCTCACTTGCTGACTAATAATTATTACATGTCGTATGTTCTTCGGCTGGTTAGTGCTCCAAGTACATTTGCCAAGAGCAACCCATTAATGCTTATTTTCCCTGGGCGCAGCAGGTCAAATGCTGAACTGTGGATACTTGGACGCAATTTGGTGAATCTCTACTGACGGGCGTAATCCACTTAGTGGTGCAGAAACGACCGTGCAGAAACATCAGGTCAGAAGGTAGTGACGCGTTTGTAGGAAGACTGTCAGACACAGAGAAAAATGAACTAACACACTGGGGTTTGTACATATCAAGGTACCACATAAAAATTATCTGCCCTTATTCCCATTACACCGTGTATAATAGATGCATAAACTGCAGTACTAAATACATGTTGCCTTCCTATGATGTTGTGATTATAAAAGTTCTCTTTGCTCTTACAATTACGCCATCGATCGGCCCAAAGACAAGTTTTCAAATGGTATCTCTCCGAATGTATGAATTCTCCACCCTGGGAAGATTCCGCCCCACTACAAATCTGCGAACTCTCCGCCTCTTACCTGCGTCCATTGTGTCCCATCCTACCTGGAGCCCGACCGTCCTAATCACTTTGCTCTACCTGTCCCCTGGACTCTGCCGAACTCCGCCCGCACAGTTCCGTCTGCCTGTTAGTATCGCTATAGGTATCGCAGACTTTACATCGTGACACTTGGATATTACCATCTCAGTAATTATGATATGGAAGTTTCAACGACAATTTGTGGTAAGCCTAGTTGTCACTGTTGTTGTTGTGGTCTTCAGTCCTGAAACTGGTTTGATGCAGCTCTCCATGCTACTCTATCCTGTGCAAGCTTCTTCATCTCCCAGTACCTACTGCAACCTACATCCTTTTGAATCTGCTTAGTGTAGTCATCTCTTGGTCGCCCTCTACGATTTTTACCCTCCACGCTGCCCTCCAATACTAAATTGGCGATCCCTTGATGCCACAGAACATGTCCTACCAACCAGTCCCTTCTTCTGGTCAAGTTGTGCCACAAACTTCTCTTCTCCCCATTTGGATTCAATACTTCCTCATTAGTTATGTGATCTACCCATCTAATCTTCAGCATTCTTCTGTAGCACCACATTTCATAAGCTTCTATTCTCTTCTTGTCCAAACTATTTATCGTCCATGATTCACTTCCATACATGGCTACATTCCATACAAATACTTTCAGAAACGACTTCCTGACAATTAAATCTATACTTCATGTTAACAAACTTCTCTTCTTCAGAAACGCTTTCCTTCCATTGCCAGTCTACATTTTATATCCTCTCCACTTCGACCATCATCAGTTGCTTTGCTCCCCAAATAGCAAAACTCCTTTACTACTTTAAGTGTCGCATTTCCTAATCTAATTCCCTCAGCATCGCCGGACTTAATTCGACTACGTTCCATTATACTCGTTTTGCTTTTGTTGATGTTCATCTTATATCCTTCTTCCAAGACAGTGTCCATTCCGTTCAACTGCTCTTCCAAGTCCTTTGCCGTCTCTGACAGAACTACAATGTCATCGGCGAACCTCAAAGTTTTTATTTCTTCTCCATGGACTTTAATACCTACTCCGAATTTTTCTTTTATTTCCTTCACTGCTTGCTCAATATACACATTGAATAACATCGGGGATAGACTACAGCCCTATCTCACTCCCTTCCCAACCACTGCTTCCCTTTCATGTCCCTCAACTCTTATAACTGCCATCTGGTTTCTGTACAAATTGTAAATAGCCTTTTGCTCCCTGTATTTTACCCCTGCCACCTTCAGAATTTGAACGAGTATTCCAGTCAACATTGTCAAAAGCTTTCTCTAAGTCTACAAATGCTAGAAACGTAGGTTTGCCCTTCCTTAATCTAGCTTCTAAGATAAGTCGTAGGGTCAGTATTGCCTCACGTGTCCCAACATTTCTACGGAATCCAAACTGATCTTCCCCGAGGGTAGCTTCTACTAGTTTTACCATTTGTCTGTAAAGAACTCGCGTTAGTATTTTGTAGCTGTGAGTTATTAAACTGATAGTTTGGTAATTTTCACATCTGTCAACACCTGCTTTCTTTGGGATTGGAATTATTATATTCTTCTTGAAGTCTGAGGGTATTTCGCCTGTCTCATACATCTTGCTCACCAGATGGTAGAGTTTTGTCAGGACTGGCTCTCCCAAGGCCATCAGTAGTTCCAATGGAATGTTGTCTACTCCAGGGGTCTTGTTTCGACACAGGTCTTTCAGTGCTCTGTCAAACTCTTCACGCAGTATCGTATCTCCCATTTCATCTTCATCTTCATCCTCTTCCATTTCCATAATATTGTCCTCAAGTACATCGTCCTTGTATAGAACCTCTATATACTCCTTCCACCTTTCTGCTTTCCCTTCTTTGGTTAGGACTGGGTTTCCATCTGAGCTCTTAATATTCATACAAGTAGTCCTCTTTTCTCCAAAGGTCTCTTTAACTTTCCTGTAGGCAGTATCTATCTTACCCCTAGTGAGATAAGCCTCTACATCCTTACATTTGTCCTCTAGCCATCCCTGCTTAGCCATTTTACACTTCCTGTCGATCTCATTTTTGAGACGTTTGTATTCCTTTTTGCCTGCTTCATTTACTGCATTTTTATAGTTTCTCCTTTCATCAATTAAATTCAATATTTCTCCTGTTACCCAAGGATTTCTACTAGCCCTCCTCTTTTTACCTACTTGATCCTCTGCTGCCTTCACTACTTCATCCCTCAAAGCTACCCATTCTTCTTCTATTGTATTTCTTTCCCCATTCCTGTAAATTGCTTCCTTATGCTCTCCTTGAATCTCCATACAACCTCTGGTTCTTTTAGTTTATCCAGGTCCCGTCTCCTTAAATTCCCACCTTTTTGCAGTTTCTTCAGTTTTAATCTGTCATTATGAAGGTTATTGTTACACACTGAAGAAAACGAAGGAAGATCGGACTGTGATTTGGCGTTGTTCAAAACAGAAAGAGAAGCATTGCCAAGGAAAGCTTAAAATAAACGATGCTACAGTGCTCTTTTCGCACGGACATCAATGTGGAGCTCCGGATGACGCAAGGTTGGAAGTACAGGCAAAGAAGAGAACACGAGAGGAAAATACGTATATTTCCAAAATCCATTAAGATTAGCTGGGCAGCTTGTATAATCGAGAGTACGACTTTATGACAGAAATGTCAGAGCAGCTAACAATGAAGAGGATGTCATACAAGCAAAGGGCAAAGTCGCAGGGAAGTGAGAGGGATCCAGAGACTAGAGAAGAGATTGAACTTAAAGCATAGCTATTAACTATGAATGATGGCAGCAGTTTCCTGTACAGTGACGATAAATCAGGAGAAAGGATAATAGTTTTTTGTGGAAGAGCAGGGAGAGAGGCTCTAAGAAGTAAACGGAAGTTTTTTATGGATGGTATTTTCAAGTGCTGTAGCAAACAGTTTTCACAGACTTATACAATTCATGCAGATTTTGGAAGTAATAAAAATGAGACTAATATCTACCCAGCTGCAATTGCGTTATTACCAAATAAAAGGAAAGAGACATACATCTGGCTGTTCAGAAACGTGCCGGAAAATATTCCAGAATGTAACCCTGCAAGTATGACTGTAGATTTTAAGTCAGCAGCTATTTCTGCAATTATACGTTTTTTACAAACTTCCGCAGTGCATGAAAGCTATTTCCACACGAGAAAGTATCTCAGGAGAAAAGTACAGAATCTTGTACTCACTCGCGAATATAAAGAAAATGAAGAAGTGAGACAACAAATTCGCATGTGTGCTCCACTGGCATTTCTACGGCCTCAAGATGTATGTGATGGCTGGCAGTTACCACATATTCCTACGGTTCTGACTTTTTCCACTATTTTGTAGAGAGATGGTTGTAAAACGAAGAAACCCCTATCATCCTTTGGAGCTGCTACAAAAGGCTCCAACAAACAACTAACTCCATACAGGGCTAGCATAAGAAAATTAATAATATGGTTTCCAAACCAAATTCTAAAATTAGTGAGGTAATTACTTGCATGAAAACAGAAGAAAAAAATTCAGCGTGTGAGTTGATGAGAACAGAGCTGAGTATGGGAGGTGAAATAAAGAAAATAGTGTACATGAAATGGGATGAAAGGCTGAGGAAAGTGTTGAAAAAGTACAAGGAGGATGGTGAGATAAGGGCTTGCTTGAAGGCTACCCCTACCTTCAAAAACTAGACTAAATTAAGTATCATAAGATGTATATAAATAAAAAATATGTGAAATGTAAACAGAAACCTTAAAAAAACAAGAAAATAACAAACAAAACAAAAACAAAAAAATATAAAAAATGTGATAAAGCTTATTGTAATGTGTCGTTGGCTTTGTTAATTTTGAATGTGGCAAATGATAATGTTCTGACTGTCTTCTCAAGCCCAGGGTGATAAGCAGACATTCCACATAGCTATTAATTATGCCTTATCTCAAAGTAATCAAAAACGCTACAGTGACATTCCAAGATTACATAAATTGATATTAATGACAAGTTTGGGATTTAACCTAAAACGATAACACAATCTGTCCCTTTTCCATATTACATTTAATTTACCAAAGCCCTCAACAATGAAGTTATAGTCAATACGCCAGTTAAATTACTTCTTCTCTCAATAAATGAATTAATATTTAAACATTGAATATGTAATTAATCAAACTATATCTCTATATGTGAAAATGTTATCAACTGAAACAAGTATATATTAAGCAGTGAAACTTACACCTATGTCGTAGCTGTACAATGAACTAAATTGGGGGAGGATGATTTTATCGAATCTATTCTAATGTACTCATTGGAGGGCAGGTCAGGAATTAATTCTTGAATTTCTCTGTTCAAAGCATACACGTGTTGGAGTATGCAACTCTCCCAAAATTGGACTCAACATTTAATTTCGCCAAAAGCAGTTCGTATATTACCAAATGGCAACTGCGGTGACATTGTCTCCGTGCTGGATCTGAATTCGCTAATTACCTACTCTGACCTTGACTGAATGTCAAATGCTATGTGTTCCATGGTACGTTCAAATTTCCCTAGTCGAAATTAATGGCAATTGCACACTCGCTCTGGGTTGAAGCGACGTGCGCAAAAGTCACCCAGAAAAGATTCCCGCAGGAATATTTAACTGTCGCTTTACATTTATCGCCATGACATGTGAAGCGTATTGCCCTCACTTTGCAAATGTAAAGCAGAGTCAGAGTCGCGCCTTTACCACATGCAGGTGTGTTGCCTGCCTCTGGACGTGAGCGCCCGCTCTCTGTCTCTGTGTCTTAACTGAGCTCTCAAAGACATTTTATATGACGTTATCATCCCCACGTTGATTCTACTACGTCACAAGTCTGGCTTCAGCAGACCGCTCCCTCGTTGAAGTTAAATTCTTATTTTTCTTGCATGGATCTCCACTCGTTAATCTACTCTGGCCACTTACTTGCTCTCAGCCGTGTTTATTCTGATAGGTATTCTATTGATTTTCCCTTATTTCTTTCTGCAGTGCACCTGGGCTTTCTTTTGTTAAAGCTAATTGAGTCCTTCCAATGTCATTAGCCACCTACCCTGTCCGTCTCCAAGCTGCGTTCACTTTGTTATATTACTCATGCCCCTGTCATTAAAAGGGTAAATCGTTTGTTATTCTGTCCATAAAATGGCTCTTATTATTTCCTGTGTTGTCAATAACATCGTTATTTGCTGGGGATTTTATTCGGTATCGTCGTTGAGCAGCTTATGTAAGGCCCAAAAATGTGGACACCTTACATTATAAGAGGATTTTAATCATGCCTAAATGACAATAAAATTACTGGATAAAGTGAGATGGGAAACAGATTATTTTTAAAAGTATAGGTATGTGATTTCTAATGCATCCAAACCCAAAGCACCACTAGTGCCATGCCTCAGTAGTGTTTACAAATTAACTGTTAAAATCAAGCTACACTACACGTGTCTGAACATAATGCTACTTAAAATTTCCGTGTATTTAATAAGTGCACTTTTATGAAAATATATTGACAATAACTGCTGTCTGGTGCTGTAAATGAACCAAAACTCCTTTATGTACTGTAATATTCTAAAGCGTCTGTGAAGTCTTATTTTGTTCTGTCTACTGCCTATGTGTTGTTTATCGTACCAAGTAAGGTTAGCACAGTGGCTAACCAGCCCTCAATCATCAGGCCGTCCATAGTCTACTGTATTTGGTTTTCCTTGTTTAAGCAAATGCTGTGAAGGTTCCTTAAAGAGGTCATGGTAACCCCCTCCACCTCTCCAGTAACCAACAATCTGAGCGGGATTAAATCTCTAATGTGCACAACTGTGGACGTGACATGAAACACCAAACGCAAAATTGGTTTTCTCTAGGTTGTAATGATTAATAATCACATATTGAGCTAAAATTAAGCATATCTTTGGAATGTAAACTTGCTTTTTGTGAGTTCCCATTCACTTCAGAAAGTCGCTCACTAATGATGCAAACATAAGACTCCTGAGCTATTTAAATATTAAGTTATTGGATGACTTGACGATGTTTTCTGTGATCAATTTTCACTCACACAGAACTGTATTATTTTCCTATTTGTTTACCAACACGTTGAATATTTTGTTCTGCTTCAGACTGACGTTTACGCAGTGGTTTAGCTATGTATTTTGGTACCCAACAAGGACTTCTGTCATCCTCACCAATTACCATCCCCACAAAATCATTTATTTATTTACTAATTCCGATAGGACCATTCTTCCGTTTGAGGTGCTGTCTAGGTAAGGTTGTAATGTTGTTGCATTAATTTGAGGTGTAAGCGGTGCTGATATTCAAGACCATAAAAGTGGGTTAAAATCTGTGAGCTGTGTGAGGAAGTTAACCTTGCATTACTGCGGAACTGTTTCACCAGGTATCCAGTCTAGCTTACCAAATTCCCAACCAGACTAACATTAATTATAATCTTTTAGTATTCATCTTACGATAACAGGTGATATATATATATATATATATATATATATATATATATATATATATATATATGGACATTTATTTTAACATTGATCACTGTTCCGTTAAAATTTCACCATATCAAACTTGATTCATAACTAAACTGGTGCCTTATTTAGGATTGTGAAAATGTGAGTTTGTAATCTTATACAACACATCAAATAGGGAGCCAAGATTGGGAGACTACATACAACACTGCATTCATAAAATAACACATCAAGAACGTTCAAACATATCCAAGAGGAAATTAACCACAACCAACCGATAAAATTTTCACCTGAAGAAGTTACGTTCGTAGTGCAATCCTGTCCGTCATGAAATTAGCACATACTGGTATACTAAATTCATACTAACACTCTGTGAAATCTTCCTGAAAATAATAGCTGAGGGATACTTTGATGATTACACCACATGCTTCACGTGGTCTACTTGGTTTACAGAAAGAGTGTAAGTCCACAATAATTTTGATGATTAAAATAAATTAGATCGAAAAGCAATTTACAAAAGAAAAACCTTGAACTGGCAACTATCGTCTTACTATTAACCTGATGTGTCAAACAATTGTATTGCTTTTCATCTCCTGCCTTGCATTTTTAGTCTTTCCTGCTTGCAAGAGTGGACGGACATTTGATGTCCGAATCATTACCTTTTCTTCCTTCAGTATATGCTCTCAATGTGCTCCCTTCCCAGAGATCCAAATGAGGTAATGCATTAAGTCCAGAATCCTTCACGTGGGGAGGCATACAATGTGCTAGTATCCCACTACTTCCACGTAGCCAGGAGGCTGCCCTGCCTGAAATCAGTCGATCACTGTGAGTCAGATGCTCCCTCTAGGGCAGTGCTCACCAAACTGCGGCCCGCTGGCCGCATGTGACCCAGATCATGTTTTCGTGCAGCCCGTGACCCTCCTCGGCTTCACACGGGTAGCTTTAGTTATCCACTTGTCTGGGGTAGCGGTGTTTTGTTTACGGAAACTGCGTAGAATTGTGATTAAAGCCGCGGAAGTAATTAGGTAACTGAAACCCATCCACCAGTTTCATTTAACGCGCCACTCACTGGTGTCCCGCAGCACTAAGGGCATGAGCGACCTGCTAGCCAACAATGTGAGCCGTGCATCAAACACGCTGCGTGCCCACGGCCGCTAGTTTGTTGGCGGGAGGCTCGTCCCGCAGCCGCCTCACTGTTACCTTTGTCGTCGCAGTGTGTCAGTCGTGAACTAAATTTCGGTGCCCCTGAGCGTTGAGTGTATTTGTGCTCATATTTGGCGATATAATTATTAGTGGAATAAATAATGTCTGATGTACCCACAAGAACAGTGACTAAGAGAAAAATATGTGAAGAGAAAAGAAGTTTCCAAGAAATATGGGAAGAAGAGTTTTGCTTTATAAGTGGACACAAAGAAGGCACTGCTACTTGCTTAATTTGCTGGGATACGATTGTGGGACTGAAGAGATACAATTTTTTCCGCCACTACACAAGTAAGCACAAATCATTTACAGTAGCTTTTCCTTAGAATTCAAATGAAAGAAAGGGAAAAATTGCTCATCTACCATTCGTCGTCAACAACACGTTATGTTAGCAGCAGTTGGGCAAAGTGAGGCTGTCACAAGAGCATCATAACAAGTATGTAATATTCTAGCAAAAAATATGAAAGCTTTTATTGATACTGAATTAGTGAAGCAATGTATGATGACTGTTCCTAAAATTTTGTTTCAAAATTTCTCCAACAGTAAACAAATATCAGCTGAAATAAATAAGCTCATACTGTTAGAATCGAACTGTCGACATCGTACAGAAGATATTTCAAAATATATGTTTGAGGCAGTAATTAATGAAGTCCAACTGTGCAAATGCTTCAGTCTTGCATTTGATTCCAGTACAGATTTAGCTTCGATGGCTCAGTTGAAATTATTTGTGCATTACTGCACAAATGATGGGGTAATAGAGGAAGATTTTTTAGCAATTTTAACCATGAAAGGTCAAACAAAAAGATGTGATTTTGTGGATGCAATTAAAGAATTGGTAAAAGAAATTACTTATCTATGAGCAAATTAACATCAGTTTGTATAGATGGTTGTCCGTCAATGACGGGCATCAACAATGGTTTGATAGCACTGATTAATAAGGAATGGAATTTGCCAAATTTATTCTCCATTCACTGCTTTTGCATCAAGAAAGTTTGGCATGTCAAATTTCAAATACCAAATTAAAGAATGTTATGCAAACAGTTATAAGCATTATAAATTTCATTCGTGCCTGTGAACTTAATAACCGAAGATTTAAAGAACTTCTGCAGGAATTGCAAGCTTGTTACAGTGATGTTCTCCGAAATATTGCTGTCAATGCTGGAACGGTTTGTCAATTTGAAATCTGAAATTATTTTATTCTTACAATAAAGTGGCAAAAATTATCCTGAACTTGATGATGATGAATGGTGTATCTTACAGCTTTTTTGACCAATATTACACAAAAATTCAACACACTTAACTTAGAATTACAAGGACCAAACAAGATAATTGGGCAAATGACTAACAAAAAATTTGCATTTGAAGCCAAACTGCAATTATATATAAATGAACTCAAAGTAAATGATATGTCTAATTTTCCAACTGTTGCTATGCTCCGATTAGGTTTAACTGTCGCCGAAACAATTTACCAAAACATGAAAGAATATTTGGAAGGCTATTTGGAAGAAATAAAAAAAATTGCGGATGTTAGAAATATTCGAAGCTGTTTCATTATCGTAGAGAACTCTTGGCCTGTTGGACATGATGATCTCAAATTATTCTGGCAATTTGGATTTCCTAAAACTAATTTGCTAAATGAAATAATCGAACTGTTTATAGAACATAGTGAAACACAACAGACACTGAATTTTGGAAATGTGTGCCTAACAATTATAAAAATGTATGACACTGTGCACAGTTCATTTTAACACTATTACCTTTGTGAAGCTTCAAACTGATCTACCTGAAAAATAAATATAGTAATCGGTTGTCCAGTCATTTAGATGACGCAATGAGGATTGCATGCAGCCCAAACGATGCAGATATAGATGACAAAGCCAAAAAAGTTCAACATCACAAGTCACATTAATGAAAAGTTATATATTTGTATTTATATTTGTTTTGCAATTACAGTGACTAAAAACCAGATTCAATAAGAGACCTGTAGCTTTCTTATACAGCCTGTTGCATGTGAAGTGCATCTGTCTTTTTCTTATTTTTTAAATTTCTTATTTATTTCTACGTTTTTTGAAAGTTTGAGATTAATGGAATTATAACAAAACTTTTGTGTCCATTTGAATAATGTTATATAATATTTTAATAATACATCTATCTCATCTTGTATGAAAGTACTTTAAAATAAATTTCAGGAACAAGATACACTGATCCCAGATTTGTTTTTGGTAGTGGCTCAAAATTAATAATGATTCCCTTCCTTCCCTTCACCCTTCATATCCTCCTGGCGAGCTACATGAATATTGTAAGATTATGCAAGTCATGTGAATTGGTTCTAGTCTTCCCTCGAGTGAAAAGTTTAATTTTTTTATTTTCAGACAGTTATCAAAGCTCAGGCACTCACACGCAATCTAATTCACTCTCCTTAATTCTAGGACATGTTCAGATTTGCTTGGACATATGCAGGATTTGACAGTCAACACACGGAAAATTTTGAAAACGTTAAAAACGTATGTTTTGGCAGAGCAGAGGGAAAACTGTACGATGGTGAAACTGTTGCATTCATTTGTTGCAGTTTATGTGGCAAACTCTTATGTTTTCATCACTTCTTTTGGAGTGATTAATACATCCACAAGAAAACCTAAATCGGGCAAGGTAGAAGAATCTTTTTACCCATTCGCCATGTGTACAAGTTAGGTGGGTCGACAACATATTCCTGTCATGTGACGCACATGCCGTCACCAGTGTCGTATATATCAGACGTGTTTTCCTATGGAGGAATCGGTTGACCTATGACCTTGCGATCAAATGTTTTTAGATCCCATTGGAGAGGCACGCCCTTTCGTCTAATAATCACACGGTTTTGCGGTGCGGTCGCCAAACACAGATACTAAACTTATTACAGTGAACAGAGACGTCAATGAACGAATGGATAGATCATAACTTTGCCAAAATACAGAACGTTTCATTCGAGGGAAGACTTGTACCAAGGACCTCTCGTTTGGCAGCTGCTCACGCTAACCAGGGGACCACGGCGCGCCTGAGTACAGACTCTCCTTGATGTTGCCTATCTTGCGCATGGACTAATCAGTTTGTATTTTTTGCTTATGTTTTTTCATACTTCCACACAACTTCTTCCTGTTTTCTCGATTGATCTGTGTTCAGTTTTTCAAGGCCTATCCACTGTGCCAACTTATAACTAAATCTGACTGGGCTGCGATGGGGAGGTTCCCTTGTTAGAGGAGGATGTGGATAGGAGGGTCGTGGGGTCAGCACACCGCTCTCCTGGTCGCTATAATGGTATTCTTGACCGAAGCTGCAACTATTCGGTCGAGTAGCTCCTCATTTGGAATCAAGAGGCTGAGTGCACCCCGAAAAATGTCAACAGCGCATGGCGGCTGGATGGTCACCCATCCACATGCCAGCCACGCCCAACAGCGCTTAACTTCGGTGATCTCGCGGGACCCGGTGTATCTACTGCGGCAAGGCCGTTGCCTATATAGACGGTCATATGCAGTACATATTTGTTAAAAGAAATAATTAGTCATTAGCTCTTAAAAATGTGTGTGTGTGTGTGTGTGTGTGTGTGTGTGTGTGTGTGTGTGTGTGTGTGTGTGTGTGTATGTGTGTGTAAACCCTTGGACCGATTTCAACCACACTGATACACATATTATTTTGAATCTGTAAAGAAATATTGTGGAGTAAGCAAAGGCAACGTCTTATTGGGGCGGGGAATGGTAATGTGGAATTGACAAAGGGGGGGGGGGGGGGGGGGAGGACATGGACACATACAGGGGTAGTGCGAAATGGACAGATAAAGGGGTGAAGAGACGGTAAGTGAGGGTAAAGTCGAGATGACCGACAGAGAATGAGGGAAGGGACAGAACAACATAAGATTAGTTAAATACATATCTAGCCAATGCCAGGTACCTCATCTAGCATGAAACAAAATTAAGGCTGTTGTAGTTCAGTCAAGTGAGTTGAAGAAAAATTACTTTCAAAACATTTACAGAACAGTTGTCTCATGTTACATAACACATTTAAGTATAAGTCCATTTTCTGTTATTAACCATCTGTTCACAAAGACAACGCAGCAACATTTCGTCGGGCAATTACAGTGTTAGCATTTACGGATCACTGAAGGTGGCAGCAATCTGAAACAGAGAACATTCTACATGGAGTGGTCCGAACTTTAACGATAACTGCTAGAAAGTCAGTGGTAAACCTGTCGCTTCTTTACAATAGCTAGTCTATTAGAGGTTCATAACACATAATTTATGTGGTTTGCCAGTTAATAAACAGCCCTGTAAATCTGCAGCCCGAGGTGCCACATCATACTGTTCGTTTTGATCCTTCTATTCCAGTCCCGTATTGTTCGTGGAAACAAAAATTGTCAGTATGCCTCTGTGTGGGCTCTGACCTCACTGATTTTATTGTCACGGTCTTGTAGCGAGATATACGTAGGAGGGAGCAATATACTACTTGACTCCTCGGTGAAGGTATGTTCTCGAAACTTCAACAACAGCCCGTACCAAGCTACTGAGTGTCTCTCCTACAGAGTCTTCCACTGGAGTTTATCTATCATCTCCGTAACGCTTTCGCGATTACTAAATTATCCTGTAACGAAGCGGGCTGCTCTCCATTGGATCTTCTCTATCTCTTCTATCAACCCTATCTCGTACTGATCCAACACCGGTAAGCAGAATTCAAGCAGTGGGCGAACAAGTGTAATGTAATCTACTTCCTTTGTTTTCGGACTGCATTTCCTTAGGATTCTTCCAACAAATCTCAGTCTGGCATCTGCTTTACCAACGATAAATTTTATATGGTCATTCCATTTTAAATCACTCCTAATGCCTACTCCCAGATAATTTATGGAATTAACTGCTTCCAGTTGCTGACCTGCTATGTTGTAGCTGAATGATAAAGGATTTTTCTTTCTATATATTCGCATCACATTACACCTGTCTACATCGAGACTCAATTGCCATTCCCTGCACCATGCGTCAATTCGTTGCAGATCTTCCTGCATTTCAGTACAATTTTCCATTGTTACATCTTGATATACTACAGCAGCATCCGAAAAAAGCCTCAGTGAACTTCCGATGTCATCCACTACGTCATTTATGTATACTGTGAATAGGAACGGTCCCACGACACTCCCCTGGGGCACTCCTAAAATCACTCTTACTTCGGAAGGCTTCTCTCCATTGAGAATGACATTCTGCGTTCTGTTATCTAAGAACTCTTCAATCCAATCAGACAATTGGTCTGATAGTCCGTATGCTCTTACTTTGTTCATTAAACAACTGTGGGGAACGGTATCAAACGCCTTGCGAAAGTCAAGAAACACGGCATCTACCTGGGAACCCGTGTCTATGGCCCTCTGAGTCTCGTGGACAAATAGCGCGAGCTGGGTTTCACACGATAGTCTTTTTCGAAACCCATGCTGATTCCTTCAGAGTAGATTTCTAGTCTCCAGAAGTGTCATTATACTCGAACATAATACGTGTTCCAAAATTCTACAGCTGATCGACGTTAGAGATATAGGTCTATAGTTCTGCACATTTGTTCGACGTCCCTTCTTGAAAACGGGGATGACATGTGCCTCTTCTAGAGGCCTACGGTACACCGCTGCAAGAATGGGGGCAAGTTCCTTCGCGTACTCTGAGTAAAATCAAACTGGTATCCCATCAGGTCCAGCGGCCTTCCTTATTTTGAGCGGTTTTGTTTTTCTATCCCTCTGTCATCTATTTCGATATTTATCATTTTGTCATCTGTGCGACAATCTAGAGAAGGAACTACAGTGCAGTTGGTTGGTTGGTTGGGTTGGGGAAGGAGACCAGACAGCTTGGTCATCGGTCTCATCGGATTAGGGAAGGATGGGGAAGGAAGTCGGCCCTGCCCTTCCAGGGGAACCATCCCGGCATTTGCCTGGAACGATTTAGGGAAATCACGAAAAATCTAAATCAGGATGGCCGGACGCGGGATTGAACCGTCGTCCTCCCGAATGCGAGTCCAGCGTTACAGTGCAGTCTTCTGTGTGAAGCAGTTTTGGAAAAAGACATTTACTATTTCGACCTTTGGTCTGTCACCCTCTGTTTCAGTATCATTTTGGTCAGAGAGTGTCTGGACATTTTGTTTTGATCTACTTACCGCTTTGACAAAAGATCAAAATTTGTTAGGATTTTCTGCCAAATCAGTATATAGAACTTTACTTTCGAATTCATTGAACGCCACTCGCATAGCCCTCCTCACACTCGTCTGCTCACAGTTATGGTAAGGCCATGCAGGAGTTTCAGCGGATTAGGTCACAAATGATTTTGGGCGTTTTAGATTCAAGTAATTTTAGGCACCTCTCCGGGGGACACCACCTTGACAAAGCACTGTGCATGCGGGTGGAGAGGCTTACGTATCCATGTGAAGCTGAGGGCTATGCCAAAGGTAGAGAACCTACTGCCAGAAAGGCCTCAGCTGATGGATCAGACTAAGAGTGTTCCACAACGTCCCATCTTCCCTCTCCACCCCTAGTCCTACCCAACTCCCTGACCGAAACCAAGGTGTGATGTAATCCGTGCCGAAGGGTGTGTGTCACATGGGAAGATGTGTCGCCAATGGAGCCTCAGGGATACTGGGCGACATCCCTGAGTAAGTAGCCTTACACAGCGTGTGGTATTCGTAGTGTGGACCTTGTAGATCCCCAGATCTCGTGGGACCAATATGGACACGATTAAAGAAAACAAACAAACTTAGGGGCAAACTGAGACCTCAGATACCCAACAGAGGAGTCAGTACCGCTGGAAGGCATTGCCACTACTGAATCAGGGTCCAGACCTGAGCCAGAAGTGGGAACTGTGAAACGTCCCCTTAGAAAAATTTATACAAGACTGTGCCTAAACTGACACACAATAGTTTTTAGCGCAACGCAATCTGACTTTCAATAATCCCTACAAGAGAATGGCCCTGACTAACATTAACCTATGTTGTTGTTGTTGTCTTCCGTCCTGAGACTGGTTTGATGCAGCTCTCCATGCTACTCTATCCTGTGCAAGCTGCTTCATCTCCCAGTACCTACTGCAACCTACATCCTTCTGAATCTGCTTAGTGTACTCGTCTCTCGGTCTCCCTCTACGATTTTTACCCTCCACGCTGCCCTCCAATGCTAAATTTGTGATGCCTTGATGCCTCAAAACATGTCCTACCAACCGATCCCTTCTTCTAGTCAACTTGTGCCACAAACTTCTCTTCTCCCCAATCCTATTCAATACCTCCTCATTAGTTACATAGTCTATCCACCTTATCTTCAGTATTCTTCTGTAGCACCACATTTCGAAAGCTTCTATTCTCTTCTTGTCCAAACTATTTATCGTCCATGTTTCACTTCCATACATGGCTGCACTCCATACAAATTCTATCAGAAACGACTTCCTGACACTTAAATCTCTACTCGATGTTAACAAATTTCTCTTCTTCAGAAACTCTTTCCTTGACATTGCCAGTCTACATTTTATATCCTCCCTACTTCGACCATCATCAGTTATTTTACTCCCTAAATAGCAAAACTCCTTTACTACTTTAAGTGTCTCATTTCCTAATCTAATTCCCTCAGCATCACCCGATTTAATTTGACAACATTCCATTATCCTTGTTTTGCTTTTGTTGATGTTCATCTTATATCCTCCTTTCAAGACACTGTCCATTCCGTTCAACTGCTCTTCCAAGTCCTTTGCTGCCTCTGAGAGAATTACAATGTCATCGGTGAACCTCAAAGTTTTTATTTCTTCTCCATGAATTTTAATACCTACTTCGAATTTTTCTTTTGTTTCCTTTACTGCTTGCTCAATATACAGATTGAATAACATCGGGGAGAGGCTACAACCCTGTCTCACTCCTTTCCCAACCATTGCTTCTCTTTCATGCCCCTCGACTTTTATGACTGCCATCTGGTTTCTGTACAAATTGTAAATAGCCTTTCGCTCCCTGTATTTTACCCCTGCCACCTTTAGAATTTGAAAAAGAGTATTCCAGTCAACATTGTCAAAAGCTTTCTCTAAGTCTACAAATGCTAGAAACGTAGGTTTGCCTTTTCTTAATCTTTCTTCTAAGATAAGTCGTAAGGTCAGTATTGTGTCACGTGTTCCAACATTTGGACGGAATCCAAACTGATCCTCCCCGAGGTCTGCATCTACCAGTTTTTCCATTCGTCTGTAAAGAATTCGCGTTAGTATTTTGCAGCTGTGACTTATTAAACTGATAGTTCGGTAAGTTTCACATCTGTCAGCACCTGCTTTCTTTGGGATTGGAATTATTATATTCGTCTTGAAGTCTGAGGGTAAATGTAATAACTTATATCTAAACATGAAAAACCCACAAGCAGAAAAAGTAGTACACTAAAGTCAACATCGCAGATAAGGGAAATGTATATTCACATCTTAATGTCTATATAATGAAAGTGGTGCACCACAAAAACTAATGCTACAACAAATTACCAAGTACTTGAAAAGAAAATTATATATACAGTTACCGTTATTAGTCGCTTCTTATTGCTCTTTCCATTCCAAGAGCTCCTTTTTCGAAGAATGTGGATCATAAAATAATTATTTAATAGCTCTGTTGACAGAAAGTGTTCACATTAGCAAATGCATTTAATTTTATTTTATAAAACCAATGCTGCAACAAAGCTGGAAAACAGATATCAAATGAAATAAGCAACTATGTACAAAGCATAAAAATATCATTCAATAGTCATGTGACATTTCATAAGTTAGTAGAATTCTCTCAACTCTCGTAGAAAGACGTTTGTTATAATCAGGTGTCAGATGTAAGTTTCTTTCTCAGTAATGAGCGTGTCGTATTTGCAGTGCTTTCTATAAAGGAATGTCAATGGCGAGGATAATGGCCTCCTTTTTTTTCACCCGTGCCTCTGAAAGGCACACACTAATAGCTTTCTTTTGTCAGGTGGTTGTCGCGCAGCTGGGTGCCCACGACGCATTACGTGCAGCTGGTCACTTAACTGTCTTATAGAAATATTTACGACACCAGTTTCCACTACAGTGGCAGTCTCATATAAAAATACTATCACAGGTTGAGAATTTGCGTTACAAATGTGTAGAAAATAAAATCCTATAAATATGACAGCATCAAAAAAATTTTCGACAACATTGTAATACATTCACGCATGTACACACATTTCATAATTCTTAAAGTACGATTCTCGGTTTCCAACATCCTTTTTCACAAACCAGAGTCCCTAACCACTACTCATTATTCCTTACCTTATTCGTCGACACTTCTTCAATATTTCATCATAACAGATATGTAGCATAATCAAATAACTCAAATAGCATCAGCTTATTGACCATAAACATACCACAACAGCATAATACACATAGTCATCTTAATAATAACATCATAACACCTCAGTCAACTCTCAAAATCGTCGTAGCTTCCTCCAATAATTACAAACCAAAAAAAAAAAAAAATTCTCTGCTCATGTCAAGTGTCATCTGCCTCAAACGTACTTTACAAATCATGATCCCATAACAAATACATCATTCAAAGCTCTCATAGTATAACAATGGTTCTGAAAAAATATGAACAGTTCACAAAGTACAGACAAATACAATTCCATAAGTGTGACGTTATCCAACTGTGTAATTACGTAAACATCTGTCACTGATGTAGTAAAAAAAAAATGTTTGTTCCTCTGTTAAATGATCAGATAGCTGTGTAATTTATGTGTTAGAGAAATATGGTACCGATGTGTAAATTTGTATAAGCAAATACCATATTAGCTAGGGCTCCTTGTGCTTGCCATACACATGGTACACAAAGTAAGCGTGTACCCCCCTGAGGATTAATGTAATTATATCCTCAGGTGTTACAGATTACAGCAATGGAATGAAATATATCACGGAAAACCTTTGTATCATTGTACTTCAAATATCTTTAAAAATAAATGTTTTAAGTACAAAATTAATCACTTAAATGCGTGTACTGTAGCGCTAAATGTGCGTCTTGCTGTAAGACAATCTCTGTGGAAGTGTCGCAGTTATCGTCCTCCGAAAGCTAAGTTCTGCAGAAGTCAATGTACTTACCTCATGATAAACAAAAGTGATATGCTTTGCGAATAGATATCGTAGTTACTACGCGTATTGCCGTGATGAAGTAAGTACTGTACTGTAATGTATTGTTGTGCTACAGAAAAGGCTGTCTGATTGTAGCTATACCACAAAGTTACTACTAAAATATGTTTTCCTTTCCAGAAGAATTCAGAAAAAACTATGCAGATATAAAACAGATACACCGCAAAAGCAACAATGTAAATTGTGTCACACATGAATAGCGTCGTGATATAATCGTGTAGCTATCAAATAAACTAAGCACTGTGTCATCTGGCATCTCTCAGAAAGTACTTTAAATAAAGAATGCATTTTCAAGTAAACCAAAATGTTGCATTAAAATCCAACTAGAAGTATATGTTCTAAGTATGTAAGCCTTATAGTCGTTTCGTAATTGTGCAACTAACAAGCAAGAATGTATACACACAATAACACTGCGTCGTCTGTTCACTATAACAGTGCATTCGTAATTTCTGTTTAAAAATGTTCGCTAGGTTCTAGACTGGATAGTTAACTTCAAAACATTGTTGCATGTTAACAGTTTCTCAGTGTGACAAAGCATACTAGAAATGTGAAGTGAAATGTTTTATGGCAAAGACAAAGTTAAAATGCAGATTAAATTTCAATAAACGGTGTTGCATGTGAAATGTAGTACAATCCCTTACTCTTCCTAGTACGCAGACTGTCAACTGAAAAGCAATTATGATGATTTATACGTCGGTAAGGAATGCTAAATCTTTTCTCAAGGTTAGTGTCTCTGTTATTTTTCTCTGAGCCAGCAGGCGCAGGTGGCTGCCTGCAGTGCGAGTCATTGTCTGTTTCTTTGTTGGCGCGCGTCGTTATTGGGATTAGGAGACCTAACTCATATGAAACGTCCCCTTAGAAAAATTTATACAAGACTGTGCTTAAACTGACACACAATAGTTTTTAGCGCAACGAAATCTGACTTTCAATAATCCCTACAAGAGAATGGCCCTGACTAACATTAACCTATATGTTTCACAAATCACTTACCTCACAAAAATCTTCGTTACTCGAACTACTGCAATACAGCGAGCGCCACTACTGCCAGCTAACTAAAAGATTCAAAGTACGGAAGTTACTAACTACTGATAGGCACAGTTAGCAAATGAAAGATTTTAATACAGAACAAACAATGTATTTACCTTAATAGTCATAAAATATATATATATATATATATATATATATATATATATATATATATATATATATATATATATTTCATGACATCAATTCTTACAAATTTCAAAACTCCGCCATCTCTCTCCCCACGTCCACCACTGCTGGCGGCTCACCTCCAAGTGCCCAACGCTATGCGCTGTTAGCATCCAGCTGCCGCTGCCCAACACTACAATGGCAGACAACAATGCAAACCAGCCACAGACTGCACATGGCACAGCCAGTGATTTTCATACAGAGCGCTACGTGGCGGCGGCGTTACCAATAAAAAAACCTAAACAGCGGCGTTACCAATAAAAAAACCTAAACAGCCTACTTACAGCTGTAACTGAGAAGCTAGACCAGATTAAGATCAAAGTCTTGTCTGGTGCCCAGAGGAGGGAAGTACTCAGGGAACAGAGGAAAAAGGAAGGGAAAGAATGGCTTCCTAAAGACAAGTCGATAGAATTAAAGAGACTTGAACGTAAGACCCCCAGGAAGAAACTGTCTCAGGTTGAAGGGGATAAGCAGACCGCAATACGTCAAAGACAGGTAGCAAGCGTACAAGGGAGGAATCAAAGACTGCCCCCTCCCTGGATAAGTGAGTCCAGAAAATACTGAGGTAATAAATAGGGAAAGAGATCTATAGTACTGCAGTGTCGGTTTTTAGGATGGCAGTTATCCAGGAAGGCTATTCACGGTGGCCATCACCTCAAAGCAGGAGGAATTGGTACAGAAGGCCCTCTTTGAAAAGATTGGGGGGGGGGGGGGGAGGGACGCTGGCCCAGGATGAAAATTCAGGAAGGTCTATCTAGATCACGGTACCCTCATTTTTGTCTGTGAGGGGGTGCACACGGTGGAATGGCTCAAGGACAAGGTACCCATGATATCCCCGTGGGAACATGCGAAGCTGCTGGCTAAGATGGCAGCACAGCTTCTTAAGACCGCAAAGATATCAATATGGGTACCAAAGATGCTTAAGGAAGTTAATCCTAAGACACTGTTCGGGAAAATAGAGGCCCAGAACCCAGAAGTCTCGACAGAAGATTGGAGAGTGATCAACCAGAAGGTTGCACTGGAAGGATGAACCCTGGTAGTGGAGGTCTGAGAGAAGTCCTTTTTTTTAGGGTTCTCGCAGGTCACCGTCAGGGTTCCCAAAGCCTTCAAAGATGTCAGCAAGACGGAAACTGGAGATGCTTCAGATTAACCTACAGCACAGTAAAGGTGCCTCTGCTGCCCTGAGTCACTGCCTGGGGAGGCAGGAAGTGGATGTGGCCTTGATACAAGAACCCTATTTACATAAAGCGTGTGTATCAATCCTCGGTGGCACTGGAGGTAAGGTGATTTATATTAGAAATCTAAGAAACTCCAGCACATGCATCTAAATAAGAAATGGAATTTCTTTCATGCCAATGATGAATTTCTGCTCTAGGGAAATGAAATGCAGCAGTGTGAGGAAGGAATCATGAGGGAAATTGTTTTGGTCTCAGCATACCTTCCTTACGAAGATAGCTTTCCTTCTCCCTTGGAGGTGAGGAGACTGGTAGAGACTTGCCATCGGCAAGGTAACCAACTGCTGGTGGGATGTGACGCCAATGCCCACAACATAGTGTGGGTCAGCAAGGACACTAACAGTAGTGGTGAATACCTTCTTGATTTCCTTTTAGCTAACAACTTAGAGGTACTGAATACGGGCAATGAAACTACATTCAGAAATAGCAGAAGGGAAGAAGTAACTGACATAACCTTTAGTTCCATGATTATGGGTAGCTATGTCAAACAATGGCATGTGGTGTTGGAGCCATCCTCATTGGATCACATGTACAGTAAATTTAAGGTTGAAATGGGAATCAGACGGACCATGACCTATAGGAATCCCAGGAAAACAGACTGGGAGACATATAGGAGGGACACTGATTTAGGCCTATCGGAAATTAAAACCTTGATAAGGGATCCAGTAGAATTTGAGGACGTAGCGGAGGCTGTTTACCTCTGCCATAGTGACCTCATATCAGAACAACTGCACAGTCGCCAAAAGTACACAAACAGGAATGTGCCTCGGTGAAATAACAACTTAGGAATGCAAAGAAAACAGGCACAGAGACTGTTTAATATTGCGAGACGTAAAGCACAGTGGGCTATCAATCGTGAGGTCCTTGTCAACGACAATCTTGCAGTCAGACAAGCAAAGAAGGGGTCCTGGAAGGCATGGTGCGAGGAAGTGGAGAGCACGGCTGCACAAGCCAGACTTCAGAAGATTCTCAATAGAGTACCAACCAATCCAGGAGGTATGTTGAGGAAGGAGGATGAGGGATATACGAGGACAGCACGTGAGACGCTGGAACTGCTCCTCAAAACTCACTTTCCTTAATATGCTCTGCCAGACAACACAGTCCACAATGTGATCCTGGAGAGAGAATGGCTTTCAGGCACTCGAAGAGAGGACTGAAAACCGGCCAAGGAGTGTGTGAACTTAAATAAAATCCAATGGGCGGTGGGATCATTCCAACCATTCAAGTCACCTGCCACAGATGCGATTTTTCCAGCTCTCCTGCAACATGCAGGAGAGAAGCTCATAAGAGTCCTAAGCATGCTCTTCAGGGTTAGCCTAGCAGTAGTAATCATTCCCAATGCTTGGAGGACAGTGAAGGTTGTCTTCATTCCAAAGCCAGGGAGAATTGATCATACCAAGGCTAAGGATATGAGATCAATCAGTCTGTCTTCTTTCATTCTCAAAACATTGGAATAACTGGTTAATGTATATGTTGGGGAGAGGAAGCTAAGTAGGGCCCCTCTACATTCAAACCAACACGCTTATTAACCAGGTAAGTCATGCGAGTCAGCTCTCCACCAACTCGTTAGGAAGGTGGAGAAAGCACTTCACTTCCAAGAAATAGCCCTCTGCATCTTCCTGGATATCGAGAGGGCCTTCAGTAGCACGACTTTCGATTCCATGGTAAGGGCAGCAGCGGTGAATGCCCTGGGCACCACTATATGCAGGTCAACCAGGGACATGCTTAGAGGAAGGAAAGTAGAGGCTACCGTGATGAATAAAAAGATAGCAATTAACACCACTAAAGGCTGCCCACAAGGAATAGTTCTGTCCCATCCATTGTGGAATCTAGTGGTGAACGAACTCATTGAGGAATTACATTCCAGACAATGCTTCTGCCAAGGATATGCGGGTGACCTTGTCATAGTAATACTTTTCAAATTTACTTACACAGTTAGAAATATGGCACAAAGAAGTTTGGACACCGTGCAAAATTGGTGCAAGAAACAGGATCTGAGGGTTAATCCTCAGAAGACTGTTGTGGTGCCATTTACGAAGAGACAAATTCAACACTCAAGTTGGAACTTAAAGCTCTTTGATGAAACTCCTACCCCTGAAGGTGATAGTGAAATATCTAGGGGTAATGTTAGATGAGAAGCTAACCTGGACCTCTCACATTAAGAGTATCTACTCTAAGGCAGAAAGTACTCTAGTGAGTACTAGGAAGGCTTGTGGCAAGAACAGGGGCCTAAGCCCCAGGGGTATTGCACTGGATATACACCAAAGTGGTCAGGCCTAGGATTTCCTAAGGGGCCGTAGTGTGGTGAAGGAGGTAGAACAGTGGGTTGCAGCTAAGGAGCCTGCTAAGGTGCAGAGATTGGCCTGCTTAGCCATAACAGGCGGAATCTGCAGCCCACCAACTGCTGGAATGGAATCCATGCTGGACATGCCTCCACTACACCTTTGGGTCAAGATGGAGGCAACAGCTGGGGCACACAGACTTAAAACTGGCAAAAACTGGGTCTCCTTCGGATATCCAGAATCACACACTAACACAGTGAATCAGGTAAATATAGGAATGGCTGGGCAAATGCCTGCCGACTATATAATAACTCTCATCTTCTTCGGGAAGCCTTAAAATATAATACTTGAAAGCAGGGAGCAGTGGGAAAAAACAGTTCGACACTGTACGGGAGACATCATTTGGTTAATTGATGGATCGAAAATATACCAAGGCACTGGGGCTGGGGTGTATGGGGTTCAACTAAGACTGGAAGGTATCACTCTCTAGGAAATCTGGCCTTTGTATTCGAAGCTGAAATTACTGCAATCAGGGCATGTGTGGAGGAGAATATGCGTAGGTGCCACAAGGACCGTGGCATCTACATCTATTCAGACAGACAGGCAGCCCTGAAATCATAGGTAGCTCCTGCAACAAGTTCTAGAATTGCTGCAGAATGCCACAGGGCTCTGGCGGAGCTAGGGGGAAGTAATAGCGTGTACCTAGTGTGGTTCCCTGGCCACTCAGGGATCTGTGGCAATGAACAAGCCGACAGATTGGCCAGGATGGAGGCAACAACTCCATTTATTAGACCGGATCCTGCTTCGAATGCATGGCATTGGAGAGTAAAAGATACGGAATCTTCGGGACAACTAGAGCTGAAGAAATTGTGTCTAACAAAAAACTGGTAGAGGGCCTCCTTGTACTATTTAAGGGCATTGGGTGGCTTTACTAGATAGACAGGGAGCGATACCACACAATAAACGTAATTGCGGTGCAGGCAGTGGCGGGATAGACTTAAGCTGTTTTAGCTTCCCTGTTAAAATCAAGTCAAATCAAACCAATTTTAAGCAGGCTCGCCATAACTGAATTCATAGGCATAGTGCACGTGTTATTCTCTTTCTTTTTCTCGATCATTGGATTCAGTTTCTTTTAATAAAACCGTTAGGAAGTGGTTTATCATTGTCGTACACATGCTCATCAGATAGCCTTCCCACATTTTTATTGCAATTCTTTTTGCTGACGAATTCATGTATCAGTTGAATTTTCCTGAAGTATGTGTAACGAAATTTTGTAATGTCTTCTATTTATCCATGCAGACACAATAATACATAATAAAATTAATATTTACATGGATCATATGTTCAGTTTCGTAAGCAGTAGACTCCTCTCGCAGAATTAATCAGTATAATAAGTGTGGAATTGTCCGTGCTTGAAATTAGGTGTTATTGCCACTTTGTTATTAAAGTTGCATTAAATTCAGCTCAGTTGCGTAGCTTCTGTAACGTACCTACAACTAACGTATAATGTGCCTACAACAAATAATGCCTATGTTCGTCTGTGAAAATGGATTTGGTAATCAACCTGAGCTATCAATAATAAAGTCTATGTTCATCTGTGAAAATGGATTCGGTAATCAACCTGAGCTATCAGTAATCGGTATCTAATTTGCATAATATTGTGTGCATGTTGTATGAGCGTCATTTTCACTGTCATATAAGTCCTCAACAGATCGTTACATGAAAAACTTAAAACTAACATTTGGATAAGGTACCTGATTGCATATTTTAATAATAATTTGCAAGTGATACAGAATCTGGCTTGTGCAACGGAATTTAGGGGATTAGAGTACATCACATGTTTTCGCCCTAAGTTTTGCATTCACCTCTTTAGATGACTGTCTTTTTCCTAGTGGTTTACAGCAATTCGCAGCATTCAGAGAAAATGAGTTTGCTTGGGCCCTGTTACCTACCAGATAACTTGTCAGAAGGGATTTCATAAATGAAGTCTATTGAAAAATTTCAGAAATCATCATGACGAACAATAGTTTGACAGACGAAATGCCTGACAAAGACTTAAGTATCAATAACGGCTCAGTGCCAGTTTTTAAGAAATTATTTCAATTCCAAAGTTAGATTAACATTCAATAAGCACAGCTTTTTTGTGAATTAGATGTGGAGAATAATTATTATTAATTGCAGGATAAGGAGGCTCCTATAACTGGCAAGAAAAACACGCTATTATTGCAAACTCAGACTAACAACCAAGAGCCTAACCCTGCAATTGCGCTTTAAGCTATGCTTGCGAATTTTACCTTTAATTGCATCTTCAAGAGTAGTTAAGCCACCTAAACATGTCCTGGCCATATGAATGAAACCAGGCCTTGAGTGTGGTAAGATCTGCCATCACCGACGTCAGGGCAGCATGACACGTCTTCTGTCTCTGAGCTCACGACCAACACTACTGACTCGTCTTACAACAATGCTGAGAATCGCGCCCCCATGTTTCGCCCTCAGATTGTTACTAATTTATTTCCAATCTTACCCAATGGAAAGAACAGCATTAAGTTGGCTGTATTGTCTTTAATGCAATGTAGAGTTACGACACACTCCTTACACTTCATTAAGCACTTCGATTTCAGGGAGTGATCTGCCTCGCAGTAGGTACGCTGCTGCACATCAGGTAGCTCATACGCGCCACTTCGTGTGTGTAACAGCGTGCTAGTATAGTGTGTGAGGTCGCAAGATAGAACGCTGACATTCGTGGGTTTGATCTATCATAAAATATTTTTTTTATTCTTGCTCTAACGCCATTTTTGATTATACAGGGTGTTTCAAAAATGACCGGTATATTTGAAACGGCAACACAAACTAAACGAGCAGCGATACAAATACACCGTTTGTTGCAATATGCTAAGGACAACAGTACATTTTCAGGCAGACAAACTTTCGAAATTACAGTAGTTACAATTGTCAACAACAGATGGCGCTGCGGTCTGGGAAACTCTATAGTACGATATTTTCCACATATCCACCATACGTAGCAATAATATGGCGTAGTCTCTGAATGAAATTACCCGAAACCTTTGACAACGTGTCTGGCGGAATGGCTTCACATGCAGATGAGATGTACTGCTTTAGCTGTTCAATTGTTTCTGGATTCTGGCGGTACACTTGGTCTTTCACGTGTCCCCACAGAAAGAAGTCACAGGGGTTCATGTCTGGCGAATAGGGAGGCCAATCCACGCCGCCTCCTGTATGTTTCTGATACCCCAAAGCAATCACACGATCATCGAAATATTCATTCAGGAAATTAAAGACGTCGGCCGTGCGATGTGGCCGGGCACCATCTTGCATAAAACACGAGGTGTTCGCAGTGTCGTCTAAGGCAGTTTGTACCGCAACAGATTCACGAAGAATGTCCAGATAGCGTGATGCAGTAATCGTTTCGGACCTGAAAAATGGGCCAATGATTCCTTTGGAAGAAATGGCGGCCCAGACCAGTACTTTTTGAGGATGCAGGGACGATGGGACTGAACATGGGGCTTTTCGGTTCTCCATATGCGCCAGTTCTGTTTATTGACGAAGCCGTCAAGGTAAAAATAAGCTTCGTCAGTAAACCAAATGCTGCCCACATGCATATCGCCGTCATCAATCCTGTGCACTATATCGTTAGCGAATGTCTCTCGTGCAGCAATGGTAGCGGCGCTGAGGGGTTGCAGCATTTGAATTTTGTATGGATAGAGGTATAAACTCTGGCGCATGAGACGATACGTGGATGTTGGCGTCACTTGGACCGCAGCTCAACATGGCGAACAGAAACCCGAGGCCGCTGTTGGATCATCTGCTGCACTATCTGCGCGTTGCCCTCTGTGGTTGCTGTACGCGGTTGTCCTACCTTTCCAGCACGTTCATCGGTCACATTCCCAGTCCGTTGCAATTTTTCAAACAGATCCTTTATTGTATCGCTTTTCGGTCCTTTGGTTACATTAAATCTCCGTTGAAAACTTTGTCTTGTTGCAGCAACACTGTGTTCTAGGCGGTGGAATTCCAACACCCGAAAAATCCTCTGTTCTAAGGAATAAACCATGCTGTCCACAACACACTTGCACGTTGTGAACAGCACACGCTTACAGCAGAAAGACGACGTACAGAATGGCGCACCCACAGACTGCGTTGTCTTCTATATCTTTCACATCACTTGCAGTGCCATCTGTTGTTGAAAATTGTAACTACTGTAATTTCGAAAGTTTGTCCGCCTGAAAATGTGCTGTTGTCCCAAGCATATTGCAACAAACGGTGTATTTCTATCGCTGCTTGTTTAGTTTTTATTGCCGTTTCAAATAAACCGGTCATTTTTGAAACACCCTGTAGATGACAGCCTTCTTTACTCTTGTTGCAGACAGATGGCAAAGAGATAAAAACCAAACAATATCTAAAATACATGTGTATTTCAAAAAGCAAGTTATAGGTCCTACATGTCGAGCCACGCTAAGACCATTGAGCAACAAGAGTGGTGCATTCTTAGAATGTCTTGATCTGGGTCTCGTGCAGACACAATTCTGCTGCTGTACAGAAAACAGGAACACACATAGTGTGCTAGTGAAATGACGCAGCAATTTGAAACGTACTTCGATGTTGGAAAACGTGGGACAGTGTGATTCTTGAAGGAGAGACCTCTAGGTTTCACACAGATTCACCTTGAAATTCTCGCGTGACATGGACCAAGTTCATTGTTGCGTCTCGCTGTAATGAAAGGGCTCCAATAAGCTGAGCAAGGCCGCACAGACCAGTGTGATGTTGGTCGGGTACGAAGACCATCGACATGTACCACTGACAACAATGTCCAGGCAATGGAGGAACTAATTTCCAGCACTATCGGACTTTCCAACGATGACGATATTCACACAGCGATTGTCGAATGGCTCCGCTCCCAAAGAGCGTATTTCTGTCGTCCAAACCGCCGCTTAAAGATCTTGATGAGTATGACGAAAAATGGCGTCATGTACCTGTGTCAACCTGAATTGTAGTACAGTACTCAATAAATGTTACTTAGCCTCCCATAATATTGTGCAACCTACTTTTTGGACTCCCCTCTTATTTAATACCCAGCAGGAGCATTCAGATTTATTTATACGTTGTTGTTGTTGTGGTGGTCTTCAGTCCAGAGACTGGTTTGATGCAACTCTCCGTGCTACTCTATCCTGTGCAAGCCTCTTCATCTCCAAATAACTACTGCAAACCTACATCCTTCTCCATCTGCTTAGTACAGTGCATTCGTCTTTTGGTCTCCCTCTACGATTTTTACGCTCCAAGCGTCCCTCCAATACTAATTTGTTGATCTCTTGATGCCTCAGAACGCGTCCTACCAACCGATCCCTTCTTCTAGTCAAATTTGGCCACAAATTCCTCTTCTCCCCAATTCTGTTCAATACCTTCTCATTAGGTACACAGGTTTGTGGTGGTCTTCAGTCCAGAGACCATCTCAAACAACATTCTTCATCGAAGGTGTAAGAGATTTTGGTGCCTTCGTTTCGTTGAACGATTTGCGCTGCAGCCAGTGTACTTGTTGCTTGGTTGTCTTAATATATCTGTTATTTAAGTAAGAGCAGCGGGCAGAGTGTGTAACCCCATGGAGAACAGCAGTTACTATTTCTTTTTAACAATCCGCTAGTTGGATTAATATTAGGAAGCTGATTAGCTCGAAGGTCTGTGGGGGGGGGGGGGGGGGGAGGGGGGGCGGGACAGTAGCCATACGTTTATGTATAGCCTGTATGAGACATTCAGTGTATTTGGATTGCCACCAAATCCTGGTAACCTGTATATTGCGTAAGTAGGCTGTTTAGGTTTTTATGTTAGTAACGTCACCGAGCGCCCTGTATGAAAATCACTGGTTGTGCTGTGTGCAGTCTGTGGTTGGTTGCATTGTTGTTCGCCATTGTAGTGTTGGGCAGTTTCACGTGAACAGCGCGTAGCGTTGCGCAGTTGGAGGTGAGCTGCCAGCAGTGGTGGATGTGAGGAGTGAGATGGCGGAGTTTTGAGACCGGATGATCTGGACAGAGACCGTAAATTTGTATGACTGGATGTCATGAACTGCTATATATATATTATGACCTTTGAACACTATTAAGGTAAATACATTGTTTGTTCTCTATCAAAATCTTTCATTTGCTAACTATGCCTATCAGTAGTTAGAATCTTTTATTTAGCTGGCAGTAGTGGTGCTCGGTGTATTGCAGTAGTTCGAGTAAAGAAGATTTTTGTGAGGTAAGTGATTTGTGAAAGGTGTATGTTAATGTTAGTCAGGGCCATTCTTTTGTAGGGATTATCGAAAGTCAGATTGCGTTGCGCTAAAAATATTGTGTGTCAGTTTAGCCATAGTCATTTATAAATTTTCTAAAGGGACGTTTCAATTGTTGTAAAATTTGTGTCACTCTTATTGAAAGCACTTACTCAGTTAATTAGTAAATACCCGTACTCTGTAAAGCTAGTCATCTGTATGTAGTTCCTTTACATAAGTGCATTTATTTGAAAGCACTCACTCAATTATTAGTAAAGCCTCATATTCTTTGAAAGGCACTCATTTGTACCTAGAATTTTATATGCGTGCATTTATTAGAATGCACCCAGTCAGTAATAGTACTGTTTATTAGTATTTATTTGTTGTTTATTGATAACTTACATTAATTGATGTTTGGTTGGGGTTTACCGTGTCTTCTGCGGTCTGTTTGTGTTCCACTTTTCTGCGAGTTGGGGTGTGTAGGAGCGGCGCCACGTTCCCCTTCGTTGCGCAGAAGCTGTGACGGGCAGTCTAATGGCGAGTGACTCCTGGCTGGTCCCCGGGGTTCAGGTGTTGTTTTGGACGGCTGGTCTGCTGCTTCCGGCATTTTAAGTTCAGCCACTTTTTGCCCAGGGCAGCCTGGCGTCACTGTCTGTTTTAACGTGTTTCATATATATATAGGTTTTTTTATTTGCTTGGGAATGAATTGTATTAAATTGTAATTTATGTACTGCTTGTGTTATTTGGGTTCTTAACGAACTGGTGTGCGTTTCATAAAACACTTTCATATCTCAAATTATTGCTCCTTTAAATAAATTATCAGTGACACATTACTTTAAATCACTTTCTGATTGTAATTTATTGTTCCTTTAAGTACTGAAATCTCTGCGGCTCATCTCTTTAGGTGAGAGTTCGTAACTGTGATTTGCTGCCTTGTTTGACAAGCAGGTTATCTGTGATTTTTTTGATATTGTCTTAAGATGGCCACATATTGATTGTCTCTTAGCTGTTTTATAAATATTGTCTTTGAATAAATTGTTAATTTACTGATTTGTAGTTGTTGTGTTTAAGGAGTGACATTATAGGGGCCTTGACCTTCCATGCTAAGTGTATCACCTCATCCTGACTTCCTCAGTCACACTGTTACAGTGCGAAATTCTTAAATTCTTATCGACCGGTTACCGAGCACGAACCTCCTGCGCTAAGGCATACCACTGTCAATGCCGTACTGTGAGATAGCTGGCGTCCTAAGATACGTTACCATTTGGCGCGTCCTACCCAACGCGCGACCAGCGTCCTGCACTCATGCGATGAATTGTTCTTTCTGTGAAATTTGTTTTCAAAAGCGCCAGACTAAACGAGTTGTCATGTGGGAACGAGACAGTACACAAGGTGACGGTTACTGAACTATGTTTGTTACAAACAACAGCGTGTACACACTTAATTCAACATGTAAACCTCACTGCAGTTATTCGGATATAGGTTATCACATGTTTGATATGACAACCATTATTGGTGATGATTTGGTGCAGACGAATATCGAAATTCTGCATGAGCCGCTGAAGTGTCGGACTATCGATGGTGTCGATGACGTACTGAACGGCGGTTTTCAGCTCTGCAAAGGTTTTGCGGTTATTGCTGTACTCCAGAGCCAGAATACGGTCCCCAAAGTGCTTCCCCAGAGCATCAAACACTCTCCTGCTTCCATTAGGTCGAGCTCCATCTTGTCGGAATCAGGGTCGCTTTGGCTACTGGGTATGAAATCATCTTCCGGAACCTTCACGTACCGTTTTGTAGCCACCGTGCCATCAAGAAATATCGTACCCATTATTCGGTGACTGGACATTGCACACCACACAGTCACCCTTTGAAGGTGAAGAGATTTCTCGATCGAGAAATGCGATTTCTCAGTCCCCGAAATGCGCCAATTTTGCTTATTGACGAACCCATTCTAATGAAAGTGGGCTTCGTCGCTAAGTAAACAGTACTACGAGGGTCACTCCAAAAGAAATGCACACTACTTTTTTTAAAAAAAATCCATCTTTTATTCTACATGTTTGAAAGTTTTACAGCCTGTAGATACATCCTCTAGGAACAATATTTTCATTTCTCCCATCATTTCCATCCCTGTCAACTGCCTTACGCCATTTTGGAACCAGCGCCTGTATACCCGCACGGTAAAATTCTGGACCAATCTGTTGGAGCCACTGTTTGGCAGCGTAGACAAGGGAGTCATCATCTTCAAACCTTGTTCCACGAAGAGAGTCTTTCAGTTTCCCGAAGAGAAGATAATCACATGGAGCCAGGTCAGTACTGTAAGGCGAGTGTTTCGGTGTTGTCCATCCGAGTTTTGTGATCGCTTCCATGGTTTTATGACTGACACGTGGCCGTGCATTGTCGTGCAACAGCAAAACATCCTGCTTATTCCGATGTGGCCGAACACGACTCAGTCAAGCTTGAAGTTTCTTCAGTGTCGTCACATATGCATCAGAATTTATGGTGATTCCACTTGCCATGGTGTCCACAAGCAAGAGTCCTTCGGAATCGAAGAACACCGTAGCCATAACTTTTCCATCTGAAGCGTGGTTTTGATTTTTTTTTCTTGGGTGAATTTGCATGATGCCACTCCATTGATTGCCTCTTCGTCTATGGTGAAAAATAATGGAGCTATGTTTCATCACCTGTCACAATTCTTCCAAGAAATTCGTTCCATCATTATCGTAGTGTTCAAAAAATTCGCTGCATACCGATTTTCTTGTTTCTTTGTGAGCCGCTGTCAACATCCTGGGAACCCAACTGGCACAAACCTTTTTTAAAGCCACCACTTTTAGTGTTCTGGAAACACTTTCTTCCTCTATCCCAATGTAGCGTGACAATTCGTTCACTGTGATGCGTCTGTTAGCAGTCACCAATTCGTTAACTCTCTGCACATTGTCTGGCGTGTGTGCAGTACGAGGCCTGCCGCTGCAAGGACAATCCTCAATATTGCCGTGCCCAATTTCATCATGTAACCTGCTTGGCAACCAACTATCTGTACTGCGATCGACAGCAGCATCTCCATACACCTTTTTCAACCTCTTCTGGATGTTTCCCACTGTCTCGTTTTCACAGCACAGGAATTCTATGACAGCACGTTGTTTCTGACGAACGTCAAGTGTAGTAGCCATCTTGAAGACATGCTGTGACGGCGCCACTCACGGGAACAGGTTGAACTAAGTTTGAAAACAAACGGGAAGGATGTGTCTACACACTGTAAGACTTTCACACATGAAGAATGAAAATTGTATTTTTACAAAAATAGTGTCCATTTCTTTTGGAGTGACCCTCGTAATTACCATCATGCATAGCAGCCAACTGTGCAGTTTGAACGTCCCCAACGCAAACCGCTCTGAAATTATGAAGATTATTTCTTCGTATAGTTTAATAAGTGTCACACTGCACTTACAAGAAAAAAAGTTAGAAAAAATTAGACTTTTACGAAAAATATGAGCATGAGAATGAAACTTGCCATTGGTTTATTTAGAACGAAACATGGATTCAAGCGCATTATTTTGTGAATAAATGCTGTCGAAGTAATATAATCCAAGGCATACTGTCACACAGAAGTGTGTACATTTACTTGTTGTGCTACGCATTGCATACCGCGTCGCAGCGCTCCAATTCTGGCTATACTTGTGGGTACACTACTACTTCCTAAACTCCTTCCTGCCTTTGAACATGATGGTGCTGTTACTCTCGCTGTCTAACCAGCTCGACTTTTCAGGTAGTAAATGGGGCAATTTACATCAGAATTGGGGAATGTATTTTAGTTGGCAGTGTCACTTTCGATAAAGAGAAGGAAGTTATAGGTCGAAGAATACATTATACACTATTTGATACAAAGCATTCAGATATCTATCAGAGGGCATTGATATGGGGTGGTCTCCACCTTTCGCCTTCCTGACGACTCTAACTTGGCTGGGGACACTTACAACGTGATGTCCAAATGTCTGTGGACAAATGGCAGACCGTTCTTCCTCAATAGCCGAAACCAGAGAAGGTTATGATGTGGTGTGGAGTGCAGTAGACCTTCTACCTCATCCCACAGTGCTCCATTGGGCTGATCTCGGGACGTTGGGCAGGCCAGTTCATTTTAGAAATAATGTTGTCGCCAGACCACTGCAACACAGAATCTGCCCCATGACAGGTTACATTGTTCATGTCCTTCAGTGTTTAGCGTTTTCTTAAATATAACAAGAAGACCTCACTCTAATCACAGATAACACCCATTACTCTAATCATCGCCTTCTCCATATTTTACTGCTGGCACTACATATGATGACAGATAACGTTCACCGGGCATTTGCCAAACACGATCGATCCCATCGGATTGCCACAGTGTACAGCGTGATTCATCATTCAAAATCACTCGTTTCCAGTCATCCACTGTCTACTCGCTTCGCCCTTATACCAACTCCAGCGTCAGCTCTGTGTACAGAAATGTGTGGCCTGTGAGCAGCAGCTCCACTGTTCCATCCCATTCTTTCACAACGCCCTACACAGAGCCATTGTGTTAGCTGGACCGCCGGTAGTGCTATGCAACTCACCAGAGTCTCCTTCCGCTGCTTTCATGTTTCATATCACTTTTTACCACCCCAGTTATTGGTTGGTTGGTTGTTGGTTGGTTTGGGGAAGGAGACCAGACAGCGTGGTCAGCGGTCTCATCGGATTAGGGAAGGATTGGGAAGGAAGTCGGCCGTGCCCTTTCAGAGGAACCATCCCGGCATTTGCCTGGAGTGATTTAGGGAAATCACGGAAAACCTAAATGAGGAAGGCCGGACGCGGGATTGAACCATCGTCCTCCCGAATGCGAGTCCAGTGTCTAACCACTGCGCCACCTCGCTCGGTCACCTCAATTGTGACGATCTGCTTTACAGACTGATTTCGTATTTCTGGATTTCCGGAAGGCTTTTGACACTGTACCACACAAGCGGATTGTAGTGAAATTGCCTGCCTCAGTTATGTGACTGCATTAGTGATTTCATGTCAGAGAGGTCACAGTTCGTAGAAACCGACGGAAAGTAATTGACTAAAACAAAAGTGATTTCTAGCGTTCCCCAAGATAGTGTTACCTATGTAAACGATTTGGGAGACAATGTGAGCAGACGTCTTAAGTTGTTTGCAGACGACGCTGTCATTTATCGACTACTGAAGTCATCAGAAGTCCAAAACAAATTGCAAAACGATCTAGAAAAGATATCTGAATGGTGCGAAAATTGGTAATTGGCCCTAAATAACGAAAAGTGTGAGGTCATCCACATGAGTGCTAAAAAGAACCCGTTAAACTTCGGTTACACGGTAAATCAGTCAGTTATAAAGGCCGTAAATTCAACTAAATACCTATGAACTACAATTATGAATAACTTCAATTGGAAGGAACACTTAGAAAATGTTGTGGGGAATGCTAACCAAAGACTGCGTTTTCTTGGCAGGAAATGTAAAGCACTCCGACTTCAGGCCACAAGTGGCCCATCGGGACCATCCGACCGCCGTATCATCCTCAGTTGAGGATACGGATAGGAGGGGCGTGTGGTCAGCACACCGGTCTCCCGGTCGTTATAATGGTTTTCTTTGACCGTAGCGGCTACTATTCGGTCGAGTAGCTCCTCAGTTGGCATCACGAGGCTGAGTTCACCCCGAAAAATGGCACGCCCGACAGCGCTTAACTTCGGTGGTCTCACGGGAACCGGTGTATCCACTGCGGCATGGCCTTGCCCCAGGAAATGTAACAGGTCAACAACTAAAGAGACTGCGTACACACGCTTGTCCTCCCTCTTTTAGAATACTATTGCGTGGTGTGTGCCTACTATAAAGCGCGATAGTTATTAATACTGACAGCCCTCGATAAAAATGTGCAGCCAACAGCGTTAAATTAGTTTTTCCGTGGGTACGATCTACAACTTGCTGTTCTCTAATAGCTTCCATCAGTTCACTGTCTCAGTGTTTGTAAGTATTTCTCCAGACTGAATTAAATAAAATTGTTCAGTGTGAAACATCAAGGCTGTAATCACTGCAACATATTACATGGTCCAGTCACCTTAAGGGGAGGTTTACTACCTTTGGTCCGAAGAAAGCATGTTCTTTGATAAATTTATTCTCGGGATGTGTTATAGACTTCAACGTGAGATTTGGTCAAAACGTTTATTGATATTTCGTCTACAAACTGGAATTTCTTTGACCGGAAATGTCGAAGAGCAAAAGCTGAAGTGGTCGGCACGAAACAAAATTTCGATATAGACCTCCCGCGGTATGTCACAGGTCAGCCGGCTCGTCTGAAATCAAAATTGAGTTGACATTAGCGAGGAATATACGATTCTTTAGGATTTGGTTCTCACTTAAGTTGTCTGGACTATAGGAGACAAAATGGCGGACATTTGAAAAAAATTAGGTTTTTTCATCGATTTTTTGAATTCGTCGGCCAAGTAAAAATACTTATAGTTGATGAATCGGAGTAAAAGTCGTACAACTCCTAGACAATTTAGTTAGCTTCGTCGGAAACTAATAATCATATCAATCGGTTCTGTAGATTTGAAGTTACCACACCGCGCGATGAAAAAAGAGTCATTTCGAGAAAAACGCGTTTGAAGTTTTTACTACATGTAAGTGCAATATTATGCATCTTACGTTCAATATGGAACTTCGGGTCCATAAACTAGTCCTTCCTCTTCCTCATAGGGAGCGACTACTCGATCTGGGCCATCCTGCGCTGCTACAGAGCCGCTCGTACGGCCGGAGACAAGAGGTTTTCGGCCGCTTGAATCCGGTGGTCGTCCGAATACTTGGTGATTTGCGACGAATAGAGTCCCAGTGTGTCGTCCATCGTTGTCATGGTCTTCAGAATCGCTGAATACCCTTCGTTGAAGCCGCTCACTACCAGGAATGTCGCAGTCTCCACAGACTTCTCACCAGAATGCAAATGCTTGGAGGCTAACTTCCAAACACATGCGTTCAAACTTCCATTTGAATCTTGTGTATCTATTCCCAAGCACCGGTACAATAACTCGTCCTCCGACAGAAAAAAAACTGGTGTGGGAAAAGGCCGATTTCAGACAGGTGCATTTCTTTGTCTAACGGCGAATAACAAACATCTCCGTTCCGTATTTGGAAAAACCGTTTCAGGGTTGGATTCTAAACACTTTTATGGATCCAAATATGCAATTTTAAAAATTCGATTTTTTGAACCAAAAGATAGTACAGCTCCCATTAATGTGACCACCGCCTGTGTTCGACGTCAATGTGCAGTAACCACTGGAGACGGCACATGGCAACAATAGCAGTGGAGGGTATATAAAACGTATCGGGGAGACGCAGGAAACAGTGCAGTCGTTGTCGCGATGCAGAAACTGTGCGACGTATTTGACGTCCAAAAGGTTATGACCGTTGGCTTTCCTATCGAGGGTGTAAGCATTTCTGAAACGGCTAAATTTATAAACTATTCGCGTGCTACTGTGGTTAAACTGTACCGTGCATCCAAAACCGTCTGTGCACCACGCGATATACCACATAGGAGTAAACGACGGCTGCGGAGATGTGTGTGGAAGAATAGACACGCAGCTGTTCAGCAACTAAACGCCCAGCTGAAGCCAAGGGCTACCGACAGTCTGCCCTCAGCGAATGTTGCTGTGTTTGGGCTTAGACACTTGGCACCTGAATCGTGCACCCATGCTGACTCTCGTTCATCAGCGACGAATGCTGGAATTTGGGCGTCACTAACACAAATGAACGTCCACTGGGTGGCGATAGGGTGCGTTTCCAGATGAATCACGTAGTATGATCCATGTCACACAAACATCTGAAAGTAAACACCCTGAAACAATTCTCGGAAGTGTCCAGGTCGGAGGAGAGAGTTTTACGGTCTAAGGAACTTTTCCATGGCATTCTACATCTACATCTACATGACTACTCTGCAATTCACATTTAAGTGCTTGGCAGAGGGTTCATCGAACCACAATCATACTATCTCTCTACTATTCCACTCCCGAACAGCGAGCGGGAAAAACGAACACCTAAACCTTTCTGTTCGAGCTCTGATTTCTCTTATTTTATTTTGATGATCATTCCTACCTATGTAGGTTGGGCTCAACAAAATATTTTCGCATTCGGAAGAGAAAGTTGGTGACTGAAATTTCGTAAAAAGCTCTCGCCGCGACGAAAAACGTCTATGCTGTAATGACTTCCATCCCAACTCGTGTATCATATCTGCCACACTCTCTCCCCTATAACGCGATAATACAAAACGAGCTGCCCTTCTTTGCACCCTCTCGATGTCCTCCGTCAATCCCACCTGGTAAGGATCCCACACCGCGCAGCAATATTCTAACAGAGGACGAACGAGTGTAGTGTAAGCTGTCTCTTTAGTGGACTTGTTGCATCTTCTAAGTGTCCTGCCAATGAAACGCAACCTTTGGCTCGCCTTCCCGACAATATTATCTATGTGGTCCTTCCAACTGAAGTTGTTCGTAATTTTAACACCCAGGTACTTAGTTGAATTGACAGCCTTGAGAATTGTACTATTTATCGAGTAATCGAATTCCAACGGATTTCTTTTAGAACTCATGTGGATCATCTCACACTTTTCGTTATTTAGCGTCAACTGCCACCTGACACACCATACAGCAATCTTTTCTAAATCGCTTTGCAGCTGATACTGGTCTTCGGATGACCTTACTAGACGGTAAATTACAGCATCATCTGCGAACAGTCTAAGAGAACTGCTCAGATTGTCACCCAAGTCATTTATATAGATCAGGAACAGTAGAGGTCCCAGGACGCTTCCCTGGGGAACACCTGATATCACTTCAGTTTTACTCGATGATTTGCCGTCTATTACTACGAACTGCGACCTTCCTGACAGGAAATCACGAATCCAGTCGCACAACTGAGACGATACCCCATAGCTCCGCAGCTTGATTAGAAGTCGCTTGTGAGGAACGGTGTCAAAAGCTTTCCGGAAATCTAGAAATACGGAATCAACTTGAGATCCCCTGTCGATAGCGGCCATTACTTCGTGCGAATAAAGAGCTAGCTGCGTTGCACAAGAGCGATGTTTTCTGAAGCTATGCTGATTACGTGTCAATAGATCGTTCCCTTCGACGTGATTCATAATGTTTGAATACAGTATATGCTCCAAAACCCTACTGCAAACCGACGTCAATGATATAGGTCTGTAGTTAAATGGATTACTCCTACTACCCTTCTTGAACACTGGTGCGACCTGCGCAATTTTCCAATCTGTAGGTACAGATCTATCGGTGAGCGAGCGGTTGTATATGAGTGCTAAGTAGGGAGCTATAGTATCAGCGTAATCTGAAAGGAACCTAATCGGTATACAATCTGGACCTGAAGACTTGCCCGTATCAAGCGATTTGAGTTGCTTCGCAACCCCTAAGGTATCTACTTCTAAGAAACTCATGCTAGCAGATGTTCGTGTTTCAAATTCTGGAATATTCCATTCGTCTTCCCTGGTGAAGGAATTTCGGAAAACTGCGTTCAATAACTCCGCTTTAGCGGCACAGTCGTCGATAACAGTACCAGCGGCACTGCGCAGCGAAGGTATTGACTGCGTCTTGCCGCTTGTGTACTTTACATACGACCAGAATTTCTTCGGATTTTCTACCAAATTTCGAGACAATGTTTCGTTGTGGAACCTATTAAAGGCATCTCGCATCGAAGTACGTGCCAAATTTCGCGCGTCTGTAAATTTTAGCCCATCTTCAGGATTTCGCGTTCTTCTGAACTTCGCATGCTTTTTCCGTTGCCTCTGCAACAGCGTTCGGACCTTTTTTGTGTACCACGGGGGATCCGTTCCATCTCTTACCAATTTATGAGGTATGAATATCTCAATTGCTGTTGCTACTATATCTTTGAATTTGAGCCACATCTCGTCTACATTCGCATAGTCAGTTCGGAAGGAATGGAAATTGTCTTTTAGGAAGGCTTCTAGTGGCACTTTATCCGCTTTTTTAAATAAAATTATTTTGCGTTTGTTTCTGATGGATTTGGAAGAAATGGTATTGAGCCTAGCTACAACAACCTTGTGATCACTAATCCCTGTATCAGTCATGATGCTCTCTATCAGCTCTGCATTGTTTGTGGCTAAGAGGTCAAGTGTGTTTTCGCAACCATTTACAATTCGCGTGGGTTCGTGGACTAACTGCTCTAAATAATTTTCGGAGAATGCATTTAGGACAATCTCGGAAGACGTTTTCTGCCTACCACCGGTTTTGAACAAGTATTTTTGCCAACATACCGAGGGTAGGTTGAAGTCCCCACCAACTATAACCGTATGAGTGGGGTATTTATTTGTTACGAGACTCAAACTTTCTCTGAACTGTTCCGCAACTGTATCATCGGAGTCTGGGGGACGGTAGAAGGAGCCAATTATTAACTTAATTCGGCTGTTAAGTATAACCTCCACCCACACCAATTCGCACGGAGTATCTACTTCGACTTCACTACAAGATAAACCACTACTGACAGACACCAACACTCCACCACCAATTCTGCCTAATCTATCTTTCCTGAACACCGTCTGAGACTTCGTAAAAATTTCTGCAGAACTTATTTCAGGCTTTAGCCAGCTTTCTGTACCTATAACGATATCAGCTTCTGTGCTTTCTATTAGCGCTTGAAGCTCAGGGACTTTTCCAGCGCAACTACAACAGTTTACAACTATAATTCCGACTGTTCCTTGATCCAAGCACGTCCTGTAATTGCCAAGCACCCTTTGACATTGCAGCCCATCCCGCACTTTCCCGAGGCCTTCTAACCTAAAAAACCGCCCAGTCTATGCCACACAGCCTCCGCTACCCGTGTAGCCGCCAGCTGAGTGTAGTGAACTCCTGACCTATTCAGCGGAACCCGAAACCCCACCACCCTATGGCGCAAGTCAAGGAATCTGCAGCCAATACGGTCGCAAAACCGTCTGAGCCTCTGATTCAGACCCTCCACCCGGCTCTGCACCAAAGGTCCGCAGTCGGTTCTGTCAACGATGCTGCAGATGGTGAGCTCTGCCTTCATCTCGTAAGCAAGACCGGCAGCCTTCACCAAATCAGATAGCCGCTGGAATCCAGAGAGAATTTCCTCAGATCCAAAGCGACACACGTCATTAGTGCCGACATGTCCCACCACCTGCAGCTGGCTGCACCCTGTGCTCTTCATGGCATCCGGAAGGACCCTTTCCACATCAGGAATGACTCCTCCCGGAATGCACACGGAGTGCACACTGGATTTCTTCCCCTCCTTAGCCGCCATATCCCTAAGGGGCCCCATTACGCGCCTAACATTGGAGCTCCCAACTACCAATAAGCCCATCCTCTGCGATTGCCCGGACCTTGAAGGCTCCGGGTGACCTCGTGATTCTAGAAGGCACAATGGATCAACACAAGTACGTATCTGTACTTGTGGACCGTGTCCACCTCGGCGTGCAGTTCGGTTATCCTCGGCACGATCGCGTCTACCAGCGTGACAATGCAATGTGTCACATAGCTTGCAGTGTACGTGCGAGGTTCGAAGAGCACCCGCATGAGTTTTCCCGACTCCCATGAGCACCGAAATTCCCGGATTTAAGTCCGGCCGCGAATCTCTGGGACCACACCGATCGGGCTGTTCGCGCCGTGGGTCATCAACAGAGAATCCTAGCACACCTGGCCACAGCACTGGAATCAGTGTGGCTCTACGTCACAATAGGTACCTTCCAGAAACTCATTGACTTTCTTCCTGCACGTCCTAGATGCAGTAGTTGGTTACTCAGGCTTCTGCCAGGTGGTCAGATTAATCTGATTGGTGAGTGTATGGCTTCATAGCACCAAACTGTCAATCACAACATAGTTGTTGCATCTACTCTGAATAACGAGAAATACACGTAATGCGGTGTGTAGTGCAAATGACTCAAACTTCACAACTTTTTTTTACCACCACAATTAAATTCCACATTAAATGTCTCCACGAATTGTGTATTGCAACGACACATTTTCCCTAACTGTATAGCCCTTGTCGTTTTAATGACACTATTGTGAAGCAATTTAAAGAAATTCAATGACAATCCAGTCAGAAGTACACACAAGAACTAAACACAATAAAACAAACAGCAGTAGAAAATGGTTATGCTACCCATATGGTAGACAAGTTAAATAAAAAAAACATTCAAACAGTACAAAACTGAACATACCACACACACACACAAATCCTCACCCAGCAGAGAACAACACAGAACACAAACAATGAACACACACAAGACACAACAGAGCAACAACACACACACACAAAACAAAATGGTACATACTCACCTATAATAACAAGATTGTTTACAGAATTGGCAACATATTAAAGAAACAGGGACTCCAAATAGGATAGAGGACGGAGAACACAACACAGAAAAAGATCAGAACACAAGAAACAACCACGGATAAGTTTAACAGATCAGGAATATATGAACTAACATCCAGCACTTGCCAGTCAGTGTATATAGGACAAACATGCGCAAACTCCAAAACCAGATATTCAGAATATCTCAGTGGTTTAAAAAGCAGCAGCTGCCATAGCACATTTGCTGACTACCTTCTAGCCAACAATCACCATCCAACCACAATAGAAACAGACTTAAGAGTACCAAAGCCCAGTCACAGCCTATACAGCAAACTTGACCTTTGAGGAAAACTTCCATATACAGAAGGCAATAGCGGAAGGAAAACAGGTCTTAAACGAATGCACTACCCTTTGCAAGTGCACGCTATTTAACACATTAAAGGAACATTACAAATAGAAACAGCACAAACAAAAGTCTACACACACACACACACACACACACACACACACACGCACACACAAAGATAAAACGCAAACAAATAAATGGTTCAAATGGCTCTGAGCACCATGGGACTTAACATCCATGGTCATCAGTCCCCTAGAACATAGAACTACTTAAACCTAACTAACCTAAGGACATAATACAACACCCAGTCATCACGAGGCAGAAAAAATCCCTGACCCCGCCGGGAATCGAACCCCGACCACGAGCTGCGGACTAAAACGCAAACAAAAGTCAAATTTGGCACCGAACTCTCTGGTGAACAAATGAACACTGACTGAGCTGGGACACACAACAAACCCCAATCACACTGAGTTTTGGTGAAGTGAAAAGTGTTTTACTGCGTTATTTGTGGAAAAACTTGTTAGAGGTTATGTGTGCATCACAACACCTCATCATGATGCAGAGAATGGAAGTGCTTGCCACACGAAAACCTAAGTAAAAAAGAATATAGGCGCGAAAACATCGCGACAAACTAAATTACATTCTAGGACATAGGCTAACTCCCAGCAAAAACTTTCTCATCAACATTGTTTGCAGGTGACAAGCTACCTGTAGTAATTAACACACAAGTGATCTACAAATTTCATGCACTGCAAATGTAAAGGTATTTACAAAAAGAAACGATCTGTTGTTTGAACTAAAGATGCACATAATTTTATAATCATTTAACAAAAATGTTCAGATTGCAGAATAAATAAAAACGAAAACCCACTGATGATGGCACAGTGGTGCCGAACCATGTATGGGTACTGATAAAAAACCGTGTTTCGCGTAACTGGCAGACCTCACAATCAACAATTTTAACTGCAAACACGACCAACACAAGGAGTTGCAAATCAAAATATTGAAGATATGAACTCTCCAAAAATGCAATAGTACGTTTGTCTCGCAAGTACACAGGTTAGGGACTCGTCCACAACAATATCCATTTCGTCTTCATTTTCTGCAGCAGTGGCGTCCCAACATTTTGGGCTGCTGGTATTCCCGACCTGTTCTCGTTGCTTACGCAGCCGACTGCCAGGTAATTTCATCTTACAGTATTACGAGAAACAGGGCTTCAGCCGCCTTCATCACTTATTTATTTCAATGCCTGTAAAGCGGCTGAATTCTATTTCTTGTAATTCTGTATCTTAATGTGCGTTGTACCGCCAGTGCTGTCCTACAGAACAGAGAGCAAATTTCAATAATTTCTTCTTCGTCGTCATATAGCTTCTGCAACATATTTTTACAAACTCCTTTTGCGTCAATCAGTCTTCTGAATGGTTTGATGCTGCCAGCACCAATTCTTTTCCTGTTTCAGCTTTGTCGTCTCATCCCGTCTCGTCTTGGAACCGAAATTCTAAATTATTTGCTCGTGGGATCTATCGACCTAGAAAAAGGTGTCGAAAATGTCAAATGGCACGAGATGGTCGAATTTCTGAGAAAAATAGGGGTAAATACAGGGAGAGATGGGTAATACGCAGTAAGTACAACAGCCAAGACGGAACAATAACAGCGGAAGACCAAGAACGAAGAGCTCGAATTAAAAAGGATGTATCGTCTTTCGCCCCTACTGTTCGATCTGCACATCGAAGAAGCAATGACGGAAATAAAAGTTCCAGAGTGAATTTAAAAGTCAAGGTGAAAGGATATGAATGATAAGATTCGTCGATGCCTTTGCTAGCCTCAGTGAAAGTGAAGAAGAATTAAAGGATCTACTGAATGGAGCGAACAGTTTTATGAGTCCAGAATACAAGGGATGTAACGGTATAAGCTTCTGGAAAACGTGCATGTGTGTGAACGAGTTCGTCAAAACTGGTTTCGTTGTAATGAAGCGTGTGTTGAATCAAATGGTGGGTATTTTGAACACTTATTGTAGTACTGGTGTAACAAGAAAGAAAGTAAAGTGGTTTTTATTTTCGTAACGGTACTGTTGTATAAAAGGAAACTAATCTGAGTTTAATTTTCGTTGTGGAATTGTTGTAAAAAGACGAAAGATTTGAATGTAATTATGGTAATGTTGTAAAAGAGGAAACGTCTGGTTAAGTCACTCTTTACGTAAAATGAGTTAACACGTTCTCGACGGCCCAATGACTGTTCAAATTGCCTGTTTCGGTAGTTCCTATCCGCCGCTCCTCGTCGTTGTACATGTTCAATGTTTAAATTGCTCTGGTTCACCCGTCACCTTTCTCTGACCGCCGCGTCGATTCTGAACCCAGGTCGCGTACCATCAGTTGACAATGTAAGCAGAAATATATCGACTATCAAACCTACAAATATTTATCTTTTAGGAACACATAAATAAAGAAAGTGATATAACGATATTTCAGTAGACTTCTTTGTAAGCACACCGAGATGTACAGTCTGTATAATTTTACATCTTATACTGTTTGCACCCTGTAGATTGACCGTAAATGAAAGAAAAACGAAAGTAATGAGAAGTAGCATAAACAAGAACAGCGAGAAAATTAGCACCAGGATTGGTGGTAATGATGTGAATTGCGCTACCTAGGCAGCAAAATAACCCATGACGGACGGGACAAGGAGGATATAACACTGGCAAAAACGGAATTCCTGGTAAAGAGAAGTCTACTAGTACAAAATATGGGCTTAATTTAATGAAGAAATTTCTGAGGATGTACGTTTGGAGCTCAGCATTGTATGGTAGCGAAACACGGACTGTTGGAAAACCGCCAAAGAAGAAAATTGATGCATTTGAGATGTGGTGCAAAAGGAGAGTGTTGAAAATTAGGTGTGTTCATAAGGTAAGGAGTAAATAGGTTCTCCGGAAAATCGGCGGGGCCGGAACATATGAAAAATAGGGTAAAGAAGAAGGGACAGGGTGGTGGGACATCTGTTAAGACATCAAGGAGTAACACTTCCATGGAAAAAAAAAAAAAAAAAAAAAAAAAAAAAAAAAAAAAAAAAAAAACAAGAGAGAGAAATGAAAAGGTAAAGCCTTGGGAACTTCTGTGTAGTTTAGCGAGTAGGAAAGAGATACTGTCGATGAGTTAAGTATTCTGGAACGTTTGGATGACTCAATTGATAAGAGCATTTCCCATGCAATGCAAAAACAGTATTAGATTCTTTGTTCGGTACACAGTTAACCTGTCAAATAGTTGGGTAACTTGGAGAAATTCATACAAAAGTTGACATGATCAGCGCGCTGATGATTTCTGGATTACGTACAAGCAGACTGAAACTGACAGCAGCACATTTCTTTTAGAACACCTTCTTCTCCCGCACCCCAGTCGCAATCGTGGCTGTGCAGTCGTGTCTTGCAACAGAATTACAACACGTTATGCAATTCTAGTGGGAAACAAGATGGGAGCATATCTTATCTGGGTAGTCGGTCGAGGCGCGCGTGGCAGCACTGCAGTACGTGATAACAGGTAAGGTCGCCGTGGCGCAGGCGCCAACTGACGGCGACGTCAGACTCGAGGGCCTGCTGAAGCAAGTGGCACCGACTCTTCAGCGTTGTAACATCGAGCAATACGTCAACACGTAGCGCCCACGTCAATAGCAGTCATACTAAAAGCAAAAACGGGTTAATACCTATTCTCTGCTTCTTAACTGTCATGTTAAAGTACTTTCGTTGTTTTCCTCAGTGAGTATTTCATTCAACTCCAGTTCTGGTGATATAAACATAACCTTTTCATTTCTACACTCACTATACTCACGAATTTATGCAATTTCCCATTCCTGAGACCTTTCTAGAGAAGAGAACCACTAGTATGAATATCAAGAGCTCAGATGGAAATCCAGTTCTAAGCAAAGAAGGGAAGGCGGAAAGGTGGAAGGAATATATAGAGGGTTTATACATGGGCGATGTACTTGAGGACAGTATTATGGAAATGGAAGAGAATGTAGATGAAGACGAAATGGGAGATAAGATACTGCGTGAAGAGTTTGACCGGGCACTGAAAGACCTGAGTCGAAACAAGGCCCCGGGAGTAGACAACATTCCATTAGAACTACTGACGGCCTTGGGAGAGCCAGTCATGACAAAACTCTACCATCTGGTGAGTAAGATGTATGAGACAGGCGAAATACCCTCAGACTTCAGGAAGAATATAATAATTCCAATCCCAAAGAAAGCAGGTGTTGACAGATGTGAAAATTAGCGAACTATCACTTCAATAAGTCACAGCTGCAAAATACTAACGCGAATTCTTTACAGACGAATGGAAAAACTGGTAGAAGCGGACCTCGGGGAAGATCAGTTTCGATTCCGTAGAAATGTTGGAACACGTGAGGCAATACTAACCTTACGACTTATCTTAGAAGAAAGATTAAGAAAATGCAAACCTACTTTTGTAGCATTTGTACACTTAGAGAAAGCATTTGACAATGTTAACTGGAATTTTTTTTTTGGTCATCAGTATACTGACTGGTTTGATGCGGCCCGCCACGAAATCCTGTCCTGTGCTAACCTCTTCATCTCAGAGCAGCACTCAATTATTTGCTTGACGTATTCCAATCTCTGTCTTCCTCTACAGTTTTTGCCCTCTACAGCTGCCTCTAGTACCATGGAAGTCATTCCCTCATGTCTTAGCAGATGTCCTATCATCCTGTCCCTTCTCCTTATCAGTGTTTTCCACATATTCCTTTCCTCTCCGATTCTGCGTAGAACCTCCTCATTCCTTACCTTATCAGTCCACCTAATTTTCAACATTCGTCTATAGCGCCACATCTCAAATGCTTCGATTCTCTTCTGTTCCGGTTTTCCCACAGTCCATGTTTCACTACCATACAATGCTGTACTCCAGACGTACATCCTCAGAAATTTCTTCCTCAAATTAAGGCCGGTATTTGATATTAGAAGACTTCTCTTGGAAAGAAATGCCTTTTCTGCCATAGCGATTCTGCTTTTGATGTCCTCCTTGCTCCGTCCGTCATTGGTTATTTTATTGCCAAGGTAGCAGAATTCCTTAACTTCATTGACTTCGTGACCATCAATCCTGATGTTAAGTTTCTCGCTGCTCTCATTTCTACTACTTCTCATTACCTTCGTCTTTCTCCGATTTACCCTCAAACCATACTGTGCACTCATTAGACTGTTCATTCCGTTCAGCAGATCATTTAATTCTTTTTCACTTTCACTCAGGATAGCAATGTCATCAGCGAATCGTATCATTGCTATCCTTTCACCTTGTATTTTAATTCCACTCCTGAACCTTTCTTTTATTTCCATCATTGCTTCCTCGATGTACAGATTGAAGAGTAGGGGCGAAAGGCTACAGCCTTGTCTTACTCCCTTCTTAATACGAGCACTTCGTTCTTGATTGTCCACTCTTATTATTCCCTCTTGGTTGTTATACATATTGTATATGACCCGTCTCTCCCTATAGCTTACCCCTATTTTTTCAGTATCTCGAACAGCTTGCACCATTTTATATTCTCGAACTCTTTTTCCAGGTCGAAAAATCCTATGAAAGTGTCTTGATTTTTCGTTGGCCTTGCTTCCATTATTAGCTGTAACGTCAGATTTGCGTCCCTCGTGCCTTTACTTTTCCTAAAGCCAAACTGATCGTCACCTAGCGCATTTTCAATTTTCTTTTCCATTCTTCTGTATATTATTCTTGCAAGCAGCTTCGATGCATGAGCTGTTAAGCTGATTGTGCGATAATTCTCGCACTTGTCAGCTCTTGCCGTCTTCGGAATTGGGTGGATGATGCTTTTCCGAAAGTCAGATGGTATGTCGCCAGGCTCATGTATTCTACACACCAACGTGAATAGTCATTTTGTTGCCACTTCCCCTAATGATTTTAGAAATTCTGATGGAATGTTATCTACCCCTTCTGCCTTATTTGACCGTAAGTCCTCAAAAGCTCTTTTAAATTCCGATTCTAACACTGGATCCCCTATCTCTTCTAAATCTACTCCTGCTTCTTCTTCTATCACATCAATCTTCACCCTCATAGAAGCTTTCAATGTATTCTTTCCACCTATATGCTCTCTCCTCTACATTTAACAGTGGAATTCCCGTTGCACTCTTAATGTTACCACCGTTGCTTTTAAAGTCACCAAAGGTTGTTTTGACTTTCCTGTATGCTGAGTCTGTCCTTCCGACAATCATATCTTTTTCGATGTCTTAACATTTTTCCTGCAGCCATTTCGTCTTAGCTTCCCTGCACTTCCTATTTATTTCATTCCTCAGCGACTTGTATTTCTGTATTCCTGGTTTTCCCGGAACATGTTTGTACTTCCTCCTTTTATCAATCAACTGAAGTATTTCTTCTGTTACCCATGGTTTCTTCGCAGCTACCTTCTTTGTACCTATGTTTTCCTTCCCAACTTCTGTGATGGCCCTTTTTAGAGATGTCCATACCTCTTTAACTCTGTTGCCTACTGCGCTATTCATTATTGCTGTATCCTGAGTCGAAACAAGGCCCCCGGAGTAGACAACATTCCATTAGAACTACTGACGGCCTTGGGAGAGCCAGTCATGACAAAACTCTACCAGCTGGTGAGCAAGATGTATCAGACAGGCGAAATACCCTCAGACTTCAAGAAGAATATAATAATTCCAATCCCAAAAAAAGCAGGTGCTGACAGATGTGAAAATTACCGAACTATCAGTTTAATAAGCCACGGCTGCAAAATACTAACGCGAATTCTTTACAGACGAATGGAAAAACTGGTAGATGCAGACCTAGGGGAGGATCAGTTTGGATTCCGTCGAAATGTTGGAACACGTGAGGCAATACTGACCTTACGACTTATCTTAGAAGAAAGATTAAGAAAAGGCAAACCTACGTTTCTAGCATTTGTAGACTTAGAGAAAGCTTTTGACAATGTTGACTGGAATACTCTTTTTCAAATTCTAAAGGTGGCAGGGGTAAAATACAGGGAGCGAAAGGCTATTTATAATTTGTACAGAAACCAGATGGCAGTAATAAGAGTCGAGGGGCATGAAAGGGAAGCAGTGGTTGGGAAAGGAGTGAGACAGGGTTGTAGCCTCTCCCCGATGTTATTCAATCTGTATATTGAGCAAGCAGTAAAGGAAACAAAAGAAAAATTTGGAGTAGGTATTAAAATTCATGGAGACGAAGTAAAAACTTTGAGGTTCGCCGATGACATTGTAATTCTGTCAGAGACGGCAAAGGACTTGGAAGAGCAGTTGAACGGAATGGACAGTGTCTTGAAAGGAGGATATGAGATGAACATTAACAAAAGCAAAACGAGGATAATGGAATGTAGTCAAATTAAATCGGGTGATGCTGAGGAAATTAGATTAGGAAATGAGACACTTAAAGTAGTAAAGGAGTTTTGCTATTTAGGAAGTAAAATAACTGATGATGGTCGAAGTAGAGAGGATATAAAATGTAGACTGGCAATGGCAAGGAAAGCGTTTCTGAAGAAGAGAAATTTGTTAACATCGAATATAGATTTATGTATCAGGAAGTCGTTTCTGAAAGTATTTGTTTGGAGTGTAGCCATGTATGGAAGTGAAACATGGACGATAACTAGTTTGGACAAGAAGAGAATAGAAGCTTTCGAAATGTGGTGCTACAGAAGAATACTGAAGATAAGGTGGATAGATCACGTATCTAATGAGGAGGTATTGAATAGGATTGGGGAGAAGAGAAGTTTGGGGCACAACTTGACCAGAAGAAGGGATCGGTTGGTAGGACATGTTTTGAGGCATCAAGGGATCACAAATTTAGCATTGGAGGGCAGCGTGGAGGGTAAAAATCGTAGAGGGAGACCGAGAGATGAGTACACTAAGCAGATTCAGAAGGATGTAGGTTGCAGTAGGTACTGGGAGATGAAGCAGCTTGCGCAGGATAGAGTAGCATGGAGAGCTGCATCAAACCAGTCTCAGGACTGAAGACAACAACAACAACACAACAACTATAGCGTTAGGGAACTTCAAACGTATCTCGTCATTCCTTAGAACTTCCGTATCCCACTTCTTTGCGTATTGATTTTTCCTGGCTAATGTCTCGAACTTCAGCTTACTCTTCATCACTACTATATTGTGATCTGAGTCTATATCTGCTCATGGGTACGCCTTACAATCCAGTATCTGATTTCGGAATCTCTGTCTGACCATGATGTAATCTAATTGAAATCTTCCCGTATCTCCCAGCCTTTTCCAAGTATACCTCCTCCTCTTGTGATTCTTGAACAGGGTATTCGTTATTACTAGCTGAAACTTGTTACAGAACTCAATTAGTCTTTCTCCTCTTTCATTCCTTGTCCCAAGCCCATATTCTCCTGTAACCTTTTCTTCTACTCCTTCCCCTACAACTGCATTCCAGTCGCCCATTACTGTTAGATTTTCGTCCCCCTTTACATACTGCATTACCCTTTCAATATCCTCATACACTTTCTATATCTGTTCATTTTCAGCTTGCGACGTCGGCATGTATACCTGAACTATTGTTGTCGGTGTTGGTCTGCTGTCGATTCTCATTAGAACAACCCAGTCACTGAACTGTTCACAGTAACACACCCTCTGCCCTACCTTCCTATTCATCATGAATACTACACCTGTTACACCATTTTCTGCTGCTGTTGATATTACCCGATACTCATCTGACCAGAAGTCCTTGTCTTCCTTCCCCTTCACTTCACTGACCCCTACTATATCTAGATTGAGCCTTTGCATTTCCCTTTTCAGATTTTCTAGTTTCCCTGCCACGTTCAAGCTTCTGACATTCCATGTCCCGACTCGTAGAACGTTATCCTTTCGTTGATTATTCAATCTTTTTCTCATCGTAACCTCCCCCTTGGCAGTCCCCTCCCGGAGATCCGAATGGGGGACTATTCCGGAATCTTTTGCCAATGGAGAGATCATCATGACACTTCTTCAACTACAGGCCACATGTCCTGTGGATACACGTTACGTGTCTTTAATGTAGTGCCTTCTGCATCCTCACGTCGTTGATCAATGCTGATTCTTCCGCCTTTAGGGGCAATTTCCCACCCCTAGGACAAGAGAGTGCCCTGAACCTCTATCCGCTCTTCCTCCCTCTTTGACAAGGCCGTTGGCAGAATGAGGCTGACTTTTTATGCCGGAAGTCTTCGGCCGCCAATGCTGATTATTTATCAAAATTTAGGCAGTGGCGGGGATCAAACCCGTGACCGAAGGAGTTTTGATTCTGAATCAAAGGCGCTACCCCTAGACCACGTGTACTGGAATACTGTCTGTCAAAATCTGAAGGTGGCAGGAGTAAAATACAGGGAGCGAAAGGCTATTTACAATTTGTACAGAAACCAGATGGTAGTTATAAGACTCGAGAGGCATGAAAGGGAAGCAGTGGTTGGGAAGGGAGAGAAACAGCGTTGTAGCCTCTCCCCGATGTTATTCAATTTGTATGTTGAACAAGCAGTAAAGGAAACAAAAGAAAAGTTCGGAGTAGATATTAAAATTTATGGAGAAGAAATAAAAACTCTGAGGTTCGCCGATGACATTGTAATTCTGTCAGAGACAGCAAAGGACTTGGAAGAGCAGTTGAACGGAATGGACAGTGTCTTGAAAGGAGGATATAAGATGAACATTAACAAAAGCAAAACGAGGACAATTGAATGCAGTCAAATTAAATCGGGTGATGCTGAGGGAATTAGATTAGGAAATGAGACACTTAAAGTAGTAAAGGAGTTTTACTATTTAGGGAGTAAAATAACTGATGATGGTCGAAGTAGAGAGGATATAAAATGTAGACTGGCAATGGCAAGGAAATCGTTTCCGAAGAAGAGAAGTTTGTTAACATCGAGTATAGATTTAAGTGTCAGGAAGTCGTTTCTGAAAGTATTTGTATGGAGTGTAGCCTTGTATGGAAGGATGGACGATAACTAGTTTGGACAAGAAGAGAATAGAAGCTTTCGAAATGTGGTGCTACAGAAGAATGCTGAAGATTAGATGGGTAGATCACATAACTAATGAGGAGGTATTGAATAGAATTGGGGAGAAGTGGAGTTTGTGGCACAACTTGAGGAAACGAAGGGACCGGTTGGTAGGACATGTTTTGAGGCATCAAGGGATCACAAATTTAGCATTGGAGGGCGGCGTGGAGGGTAAAAATCGTACAGGGAGACCAAGAGATGAATACACTAAGCAGATTCAGAAGGATGTAGGTTGCAGTAAGTACTGGGAGATGAAGAAGCTTGCACAGGATAGAGTAGCATGGAGAGCTGCATCAAACCAATCTCAGGACTGAAGACCACAACAACAACAACAAGAAAATAATGCATCTCCCTGCGCGTCTGTGTTCTAGGTAATCATTGCTTGCTTTGCTTTTCACCCATTGCGTCCCTCGCTGGCTGTTAGTTTTCATCGTTCTTTAACTTCTGTTCGCTGTAAAAACAATAAAATACTTTGTTCCTTCAAATAATTACAGTATCAAGTTTTAGCGAGATCCGTGAAATAACTAATGGCAACACACAAATGAAACGATACATTAAAATCGAGGGATACATTCCAAGAATTTTAATTTTAACAAAACTTCCAAACGTATCGAAAAGACAACATGATTCAGCCCACGATTGTTAATGCCATTTGTATTTACGGAATAATAGGTAGAAACAAGTTGTGACGAGTGGTGTAGTTGCGCGTATGTTGTGTTGTATAAGTTCAGCAAGACTGCAATAAACTTAGTTACTTATCATTAATGTAACATGGGTTTTTTTTAATCACTTCTTTTCCTGGTTGATGATCGCTGTTAAAGAATTCTGCACCCGGTAACTTGATGAACGCTGTCTGTCAAGCAGTGTAAACGTCACTAAGTTCATTCACAAAAGTAATCATTCATAACCAACGAATAAGTTAAACGCAAGTAATCTGAACTAAACAAGATTAATGATTTTTTGTAATTTCAGTGATGTTATTTAAAAGACTCTTTGATAGTTGCAAATCTTTTATAAAAATTAACGCTACTGTTATCTCGATGTGGCAACACTTTACTTCAAGCAGAATGAAAAGTTTTGTCACACAATACCACACGTGCACAACAATAATGTATCTTCCCGCCAAATATTTCATAAATGTTGTTACGAAATTACCAGTCTTCATACATCAGCAGATGAGAATTTGTATCAAGTAAGATGCTGATTGCATTCATAGAATTTCGATGTTTTCACCGTCTGACTGGAATATATTACCTCAGAGTGGGTCCTCAGCCACTAGTACACAATTATTATTGCAGTTATAACCAATAACATTTAAGTCTGCATAGAAAATCAGTTTAAAAGTGGCGGCTAACATTAGACATTCACTTATCGATTCTGCTTTAGGCTGTGTTTTACTCGTAATAAACAATACATCTTAAAAATCTTTTCTCACCTTCACTATATGCATTAACATTTGAAAATACTTTTCATTGTTACAAGACACATTAATATTCACCATTTACCAATAAACTGCACTGTAGATGAATAACGCTAATGGCTGCTCCCTTTGGTAGCTGAGTAGAAAACATTTATACAGGACGAGAATTACAATTAAATAAAATCCAAACAAAAAAGATTCATTTCAAAAACACATAAACTCTGTTTTCAAATATCGGTTAGCAACATAAGAATATTTTAGTACAGGTTTTTACGAGATATCAATCAGATCTTTTGTGTACAAGAAGAAGAAGGATTTTTCTGCAAAATCATCGATAACAAAAGATTAAGATTTTTATTATCTTTTTGCGTGTGTATTGTCTGAGATAGAATTTGTTACAAAATATTAAATGATATCGTTGACAATAATTATTTATTATTTTACTAACGGTGAAGTCCTTTTTATTAGTATAGGATCAAAGTTCAGTCACATTCCATGTACAGTGCCGATGTTAATATTATTTTGAATAAAATATAGGCGCTCCTAACAGACTCGAAATCCACTCTTACATAACTCTTTGTAGTCATGTTTTTAGAAGTGAACGCAGAAAAACATAAAGTTTTCTTCCAATACTCTTTGGCAGACACTTTCGTTCGTATTGTTGCAGGTACATGTGGGTGGACTGCAAGCAGCTGTGTATGTGTCAATTATGGAAATTATTTACGAGGTTGTCCTTACACTCATACATTGTGTAAACATGCATCGGATACGACTTCTGAATATACTTCTAGGAGGTCATATCCGGATCCGTTGCTTCTCCTTAAAATTACTTATACTCGAAACTGACCTTTAAGACACTGTAATCAAAACTAAAACAATAAAAAGAAGGAGAAAGAAGCTTATCCTCAATATGAAAGAAAAGTGATGGATTCAGGGCTATAAGAACGCACTCAGGTCTGAAACAATTTGGTGAATTTTCCTTGGTTCCTGATAATAGATTCCAAGGTAGTACAATTCTAAGAGAGAGAAAGATTACATATAATAAAACAATTCTACCTGCATAAATATTTAACAAAAACACATTAAAATGAAGAGTCTGAAATCACTCCATCATCACATAATAAAAGTGGACAAATATACACTAAAGCGCCAAAGAAACTGGTATAGGCATGCATATTCAAATAAAGAGATATGTAAACAGACAGAAGACGGAGCGGCGATCAACAATGCCTATATAAGACAACAACTGTCCGGTGCAGTTATTAGATCGGTTACTGCTGCTACAATGGAAGGTTATAAAAATTTAAGTGAGTTTGAAGGTGGTGTTATAGTCGGCGCACGAGCGATGGGGTCACAGCATCTTCGAGATAGCGATGACGTGGGGATTTTCCTGTACGACGATTTCACGAGTGTACGGAAAATATCAGGAATCTGGTAAAATATCAAATCTCTGATACCGCTGCTCCCGGAAAAAGGACCTGCAGGAACCGAACCAACGACTACTGAATAGAATCTTTAGCGCTACAGAAGTGCAACCCTTCCGCAAATTGCTGCAAATTTCAATGCTGGGCCATCAATAAGTGTCAGCGTGCGAACCATTCAACGAAAAATCATCGATCTGGGCTTTCGGAGCCGAAGGCCCACTCGTGTACCCTTGATGATTGCACGACACAATGTTTTACGCCTCGCCAGGGCCGTAAACACTGAGATCGGACTGTTGATGATTGGAAACATGTTGCCAGGTCGGACCAGTCTTGTTTCAAATTGCATCCAGCGGATAGACATGTATGAATATGGTGACAACCACATGAACCCATTGACCCTGCATGTCAGCAGGGGACCGCTGAAGCTGGTAGAGACTGTAATGGTGTGGGCCGTGTGCCGTTGGAGTGATATGGGACCCCTTATATGTCTAGAGGACACGTACGTAAGCATTCTGTTTGACCACGTGCATCCGTTCATGTCCACTGTGCATTCCGATGGACTTGGGCAATTCCAGCAGGATCACGCGACACCACACACGTCCAGAATTGCTAAGAGTGAGTCCAGGTGCACTCTTCCGAGTTCAACACTTCCCCTGGCCACCACAACCCACAGATATGAGCATTATTGAGCATATCTCTGATGCCTTGCAACGTGCTGTTCAGAAAAGATCTCCTACCCCTCGTACTCCTACAGATTTCTGGACAGCCCTGCAAGAGTCAAGGCGTATTTCCCTCCAGCACTGCTTCAGATACTAGTCGAGTCCATGCCACGTGGTGTTGCGGCAATTCTGCGTGATCGGGGGGGGGGGGGGGGGGGGCTACACGATATTAAACATATGTACCAGGTTGTTTGGCTCTTCTTTGTCGAGCAGAAGCTGCGTAACTCATATGTTGGCTGTATCTAGTATAAGAGTCAGAGTTTAAGGAATGTTTGACATTCAGTCGGAATTCCTAAAATCATTGGAGACATTATGAGCGAAACAAGTTGGAATGTAGACTCTATGAAACTAACAAATACCATCAAATTTTCGGAAAAATATCGTTCTCACGATCCCGCAGATACCAAGCGCGGATAAGTGAGAGAACTATATACCACATTCAGCCGAATAGCTCATGCATCCAAGATGCTCACATCAATAACACACCGGAGAAGGAATTGAAGTTTGAGAATGTGTGAAATGACGCACACCAGAGAGACATGAAAGACAGAGATAAGAAAAATCAAGACACGTTCAAAAGATTTGTGGAGCTAGGAAATGTGTTCGACAACGTAAAATGACTCCAGATATTCGAAGATTCTCAGAGAAAGACGTTTAAGCTGTAGTAAAAGACGATCGAAATTCTCAGAAAATTACGTGTAACCTATGGAGAAAGACGGGTAATGCACTGTATGTTCAAGAGCTTCGAAGGAACATAAGTACAGAAGACCAAGAACGAAGAGCTCGCTTGAAAAAGGCTGTAAATTTTATCGAAGAACCAATTAAGGAAATAAAAGAATGGTTCAAGAATGAGATAAAAATTCAGTTTGAAAGAATATCAACGTCTACATCAAGACACACTGACTGAAATGAACAATACACTAAACACAGAATATGGAAAGGACAGTAAACTCAAGAAAGACGAAGGCAATGAGAAGTATCAGAAATGAAAATAGTGAAGAGCTTAGTATCAAAATACGTGATCACCAAGTAGACGAAATTAGGAAATTCTGGTATCTTGGAAGGAAAATAGCCCATGGTGGATGAAGCAAAAGGGACAGAAAAAGCAAATGAACACCGACGAATATGACATCCCTGACAAATAAAAGTCTTCTTTAGTATCAAACACAGGCCTTAATTTGAGGAAGACATTACTAGGAATAACTGCCATGGTATTAGAGGGAGCAAAGAGGATAGAAACTGTACAGGAAGACACATAATTAGTGACGTCGGTTGCAAGAGCAGCCCTGAGTTGAAGATCTTGACACAAGAGACGAATTTGTGGTGGACCGCATCAAATATGTGAGAAGACTGGTAATTCAAAATAAATGAATAAAAAATAGAATATGAGCGAAACTGGTAGACATCTTTTGGGCAGGAGAGATTTTTTTGTCTGTGCTAATCTGCTTCTCACATCCCCCTTGCTTCGTTAATAAATAAATAAATAAAATACGTATATTCGGATTTTTTACATTGCAGCGGACCAGAGATAAATTGAAAAATTTTTTGCACTTTTGATTATGATTTTCTGTTCATTGGTTTCCATATAAGCAAACCCCATTTCAAACTGATACTTTTCCTCTGCTTCACTATTGCTGAAAGTTTGATCATCATTGCGGGAACAAGTCTGTGTATAGATTCCTAAGCTGCTGAAATTGGGAACGTTGAGAGGGGAATTTTTCTGTCCGCGTAGTGTTCTAGAGGCGACATACACAAACCTCTTCTTCGCTATCAAAGAGCGCTTTGTTAATTAAGTGATAGCGAGAGTCGGTTACTCAAATTCACTATCAGTGAAGATATTAATCAGACGATAGCTAGATAATCGATTGCAGAAAATACGTCAGCTACATTCAGAAATTTACTAATTCTCTGGACCATCAGTCACCTGACTTCGTCTCACAATACCACTTACACTGAACGTCCTCTTTTTGGATATAATCCAGTCTCTGCTTCACCTTACAGTTTTTATCCTTACTCCTGTGGATCTCACTCTAGTGCCATGGAAGCTGTTTTCTGATGCTTTGATACAAATCCTATCACCTTGTCCCTACTTTTTGTCTACGTTTTCTTGCGTATTTCACCTCACGGATTCGCCGGAGCACCTACTTATTTCTTACCATATCCGTTGACCCAATCTTCAGCATTCTTCTGTAGCAGCACATCAGAAACATTTCGATTCTCTTCTTCTCAGTTTCATCAACAGAGTCCATCCTGCACTGAAGATGTACATTCTCAGGAATTTCCTCCTCAAATTTAGCCGTGTGACTGCTACAGTCGCAGGTTCGAATCCTGCCTCGGGCATGGATGTGTGTGATGTCCTTAGGTTAGTTAAGTTTAAGTAGTTCTAAGTTCTAGGGGACTAATGACCACAGCAGTTGAGTCCCATAGTGCTGAGCCAGTCAAATTAAGACCAATGTACGATAACGGGTTTCAACGAGGATAAGAAAGGGGTAATGCAGGAGTAGGTTTAATAATGAATAGGAAAATAGGAATGCGGGTAAGCTACTACAAACAGCATAGTGAACGCATTATTGTGGCCAAGATAGATACGAAGCCCACACCTACTACAGTAGTACAAGTTTATATGCCAACTAGCTCTGCAGATGATGAAGAAATTGAAGAAATGTACGATGAAATAAAAGAAATTATTCAGATAGTGAAGGGAGACGAAAATTTAATAGTAATGGGTGACTGGAATTCGAGTGTAGGAAAAGGGAGAGAAGGAAACATAGTAGGTGAATATGGATTGGGGCTAAGAAATGAAAGAGGAAGCCGCCTAGTAGAATTTTGCACGGAGCACAACTTAATCATAGCTAACACTTGGTTTAAGAATCATGAAAGAAGGTTGTATACGTGGAAGAACCCTGGAGATACTAAAAGGTATCAGATAGATTATATAATGGTAAGACAGAGATTTAGGAACCAGGTTTTAAGTTGTAAGACATTTCCAGGGGCAGACGTGGACTCGGACCACAATCTATTGGTTATGACCTGTAGATTAAAACTGAAGAAACTGCAAAAATGTGGGAAATTAAGGAGATGGGACCTGGATAAACTGAAAGAACCAGAGGTTGTACAGAGTTTCAGAGAGAGCATAAGGGAACAATTGACTGGAATAGGGGAAAGAAGTACAGTAGAAGAAGAATGGGTAGCTCTGAGGGATGTAGTAGTGAAGGCAGCAGAGGATAAAGTAGGTAAAAAGACGAGGGCTGCTAGAAATCCTTGGGTAACAGAAGAAATATTGAATTTAATTGATGAAAGGAGAAAATATAAAAATGCAGTAAATGAAGCAGGCAAAAAGGAATACAAACGTCTCAAAAATGCGATCGACAGGAAGTGCAAAGTGGCTAAACAGGGATGGCTAGAGGACAAATGTAAGGATGTAGAAGCTTATCTCACTAGGGGTAAGATAGATACTGCCTACAGGAAAATTAAAGAGACCTTTGGAGAGAAGAGAACCACATGTATGAATATCAAGAGCTCAGATGGCAGCCCAGTTCTAAGCAAAGAAGGGAAGGCAGAAAGGTGGAAGGAGTATATAGAAGGTTTATACAAGGGCGATGTACTTGAGGACAATATTATGGAAATAGAAGAGGATGTAGATGAAGACGAAATGGGAGATACGATACTGCGTGAAGAGTTTGACAGAGCACTGAAAGACCTGAGTCGAAACAAGGCCCCCGGAGTAGACAACATTCCATTAGAACTACTGACGGCCTTGGGAGAGCCAGTCATGACAAAACTCTACCAGCTGGTGAGCAAGATGTATGAGACAGGCGAAATACCCTCAGACTTCAAGAAGAATATAATAATTCCAATCCCAAAGAAAGCAGGTGCTGACAGATGTGAAAATTACCGAACTATCAGTTTAATAAGCCACGGCTGCAAAATACTAACGCGAATTCTTTATAGACGAATGGAAAAACTGGTAGATGCAGACCTCGGGGAGGATCAGTTTGGATTCCGTCTAAATGTTGGAACACGTGAGGCAATACTGACCTTACGACTTATCTTAGAAGAAAGATTAAGAAAAGGCAAACCTACGTTTCTAGCATTTGTAGGCTTAGAGAAAGCTTATGACAATGTTGACTGGAATACTCTTTTTCAAATTCTAAAGGTGGCAGGTGTAAAATACAGGGAGCGAAAGGCTATTTATAATTTGTACAGAAACCAGATGGCAGTAATAAGAGTCGAGGGGCATGAAAGGGAAGCAGTGGTTGGGAAAGGAGTGAGACAGGGTTGTAGCCTCTCCCCGATTTTATTCAATCTGTATATTGAGCAAGCAGTAAAGGAAACAAAAGAAAAATTTGGAGCAGGTATTAAAATTCATGGAGACGAAGTAAAAACTTTGAGGTTCGCCGATGACATTGTAATTCTGTCAGAGACGGCAAAGGACTTGGAAGAGCAGTTGAACGGAATGGACAGTGTCTTGAAAGGAGGATATAAGATGAACATTAACAAAAGCAAAACGAGGATAATGGAATGTAGTCAAATTAAATCGGGTGATGCTGAGGGAATTAGATTAGGAAATGAAACACTTAAAGTAGTAAAGGAGTTTTGCTATTTAGGAAGTAAAATAACTGATGATAGTCGAAGTAGAGAGGATATAAAATGTAGACTGGCAATGGCAAGGAAAGCGTTTCTGAAGAAGAGAAATTTGTTAACATCGAATATAGATTTATGTATCAGGAAGTCGTTTCTGAAAGTATTTGTTTGGAGTGTAGCCATGTATGGAAGTGAAACATGGACGATAACTAGTTTGGACAAGAAGAGAATAGAAGCTTTCGAAATGTGGTGCTACAGAAGAATACTGAAGATAAGGTGGATAGATCACGTAACTAATGAGGAGGTATTGAATAGGATTGGGGAGAAGAGAAGTTTGTGGCACAACTTGACTAGAAGAAGGGATCGGTTGGTAGGACATGTTTTGAGGCATCAAGGGATCACAAATTTAGCGTTGGAGGGCAGCGTGGAGGGTAAAAATCGTAGAGGGAGACCGAGAGATGAGTACACTAAGCAGATTCAGAAGGATGTAGGTTGCAGTAGGTACTGGGAGATGAAGCAGCTTGCACAGGATAGAGTAGCATGGAGAGCTGCATCAAACCAGTCTCAGGACTGATGACAACAACAACAACAACAAGAAAGTTATCAGCGAATATTATCTTTGATACATTTTCACCCTTAATCTTAATCCCACTCCAGAGCCTGTCGTTTATTTTCGTCATCGCTTCTTAGATGTATCAGCAGGGTAGAAAGGCTGTGACCACGTCATACATCTTTTTTTTTAATCTGTGCACTCCGTTCTTGACATTGCATTATTCATGCTCCTTCGCGGTTCTGATATGCACTGAACATTACACGTTTCTTCCTGTAAAAAATGGCTCTGAGCACTATGCGACTTAACTTCTGAGGTCACCAGTCGCCAAGAACTTAGAACTAATTAAACCTAACTAACCTAAGCACATCAAACACATCCATGCCCGAGGCAGTATTCGAACCTGCGACCGGAGCGCCCGCATCTCGTGGTCGTGCGGTAGCGTTCTCGCTTCCCACGCCCAGGTTCCCGGGTTCGATTCCCGGCGGGGTCAGGGATTTTCTCTGCCTCGTGATGGCTGGGTGTTGTGTGATGTCCTTAGGTTGGTTAGGTTTAAGTGGTTCTAAGTTCTAGGGGACTGATGACCATAGATGTTAAGTCGTGCTCAGAGCCATTTGAACCATTTTGCGAGAAGAGCCCTTGCTCGGTTCCAGACTGTGGTGCCTAGAACCGCACGGCCACTCCGGCCGGCTTCTACCTGTAATATACACGTATACCTCTGAGGTTTTCTAACACCTTGCACCCTTTAATAGCAAACATGGTAGTTTGCGAGGGTATTTTGAGAGGTATCGCAATAAAACATTACTGGACGAATCCTATTTCTCCTGTCGATGTTTTACAAATTTTATAAAGTCTTTTGCCTTCACACATTCGTGAAAAATTAATTACTACACCTGAGCACGACACAGAATATCGATTTTCGATTCAATCGATCTAATATATGACGAGAAAGTAATAACAAACAGGGCGTCAGACAGCCAAAAACCACAACAACATTACTTGAATGCATGTATATGAAGATGATATCTGTTCTTTCTGACATGTCCGAAAGAACATATACCATCTTCATATATATGTAGTTAAGGCTCACCGACCATTTGACCATCTTGTTCTGTGCGGATGCACAAACAGTGCCCGAACTCTTACGGGGATCGGCCGTAAAGCCGCGAGTAACGAGTATAATGGGCAGGGACACTATGAATACGTTCGGGACAATAAGTTCGGAATGTGGGTCTCATGGGAGGCGTGCCAGAGATAAGTCCCAGCAGTCGCACTATCCTCTGTGTCCTCGGAATCTCATAGACCGTGTAAGCAGGAGATCCCGGGTTCGAGTCCCAGTCGGGGCACACATTTTTAGCTGTGCCTGTTAACTTATGTCAACGCCTGTATGCAGCTAAGGGTATTCATTTCATTGTAATAATCTGAATGGTCAATTCAAAAAGCAAGACGCGAACACACAGCTAGGCTGGTACGCGCAACCGCAAGGATACATTAACCGTGGCAATGGATACGGGAATGGAAATGTCAGGAACAAGAGATTTAAACCAAACTTTCCGTATAAAAAGAACGGTTACCATCCAAAAGCTAATTTGAATCCCTCATCTCAAAACTATGCACCGCGTGTAAATAAAACCAGTCAGCCGTACCAAAGACCGTCGCGCGGTGACAAAAATAATATGCCACACGCCGTGCCGCAGCCAACCTTTGCGCAGCAAAATCACAATACGGCAACAATCCACAACAGCCACATGAACACAAGAGAAGGTATGTCGCGAACTGAAAATAATACACGCTGGGGAAACAATCACACAGTACAACTGACAGGAATTGTTCCACGCACAGAAGTAGATCAGACTACACCACAGGAAAACCGAATCGGTCGTACTACCCATACTACAGACCTTATAAATGATGGGAGCAAATCAGATTTTCAAACATGTTTTGTACTATTCGATGACCAAAGAGACATAAAAGAGGATCTATACCAACATGAACTAGGACCGACGAAAAATACACTTGGAAAAAAGGTGCAAGCTGTAGTCAGAGTGAAAATTTTTGGTATAGACACACAGTTAATACTCAACACAGGGTCCACAACTAATTTAATGACTCAAGTATTTTTCACTGAATTAAAAAGACGGAATAAATTTCCTGTTCTGCCAGTACAAAACTGCGATGTACAAACCGCTACCGGCGGCAAAACCAAATTAGTAAAACACCAAGCTCTTATCATCGTGCGCATTGAACAATTTTCTGTACAGTGTAATTTTTTAATAGTAGACAATCTTACTGTCAACTGCTTGATAGATATGGACACTTTAGAACCTGCAGAACACAAATAGACATAGTTAATGGCAAGTGCCATTTCTTCGCGAAAGACCAAAGATTTTCTATCAGCCTGATTACCACACCGGAGAGGTATGACACAGTAATCCCAGAACCCCATGTCACTGTACAGTATTCATATCCCACCGTGTATTTTTTGAATAAATGTGATAACGAACCCCCCGATACCGACACTGAAGTTAACCAGTCATTTGTTTTTTGTTGTGGTCTTCCGTCTGAGACTGGTTTGATGCAGCTCTCCATGCTACTCTACCCTGTGCAAGCTTCTCCATCTCCCAGTACCTACTGCAACCTACATCCTTCTGAATCTGCTTAGTGTAGTCATCTCTTGGTCTCCCTCTACGATTTTTACCCTTCACTCTGCCCTCCAATGCAAAATTGCTGATCCCTTGATGCCTCAGAACATGTCCTACCAACCGATCCCTTCTTCTGGTCAAGTTGTGCCACAAACTTCTCTTCTCCCCAATCCTATTCAATACTTCCTCATTAGTTATGTGATCCACCCGTCTAATCTTCAGCATTCTTCTGTAGCACCACATTTCGAAAGCTTCTATTCTCTTCTTGTCCAAACTATTTATCGTCCATGTTTCACTTCCATACATGGCTACACTCCATACAAACACTTAGTAGAGCAAAAACTGAACGAATCAAATATTCTAGATGCTACACAGCGACAAGAGCTTTATGATTTACTTTTTAAATCTGCAAATGTTTTTAATAAGAATCCAGGAGTAATAAAAAATTATGAACATAAACTTAAGTCTATCCTCACGAAACGTTTTGTGTTACGTCTTACCCTATACCGTGGGCAAAGCTTGAAGCAGTTAAGCAGGAAATCAATAGGATGTGCGAATGAGGAATCATACAGCCATAATTTTCTCCATATTGCAGCCCAATACTAGCAGCTGGCAAACCTGATGGATAAGTACGACTAGATTTAGACGCTAGAGGCAGAAACAAAATCCTAGTACCTGTAAGAACAAAGCCAGATAATTTAGATGAACAGTTACTAAAATTTCATAACACCAAGTATTTCATCACCCGTTACCTAAAGAAATCTTACTGGCAAAGTTACATGAGGAGAGTAGAAAATACATAGCATTTGTCTGCAATGGCACGAGCTATGAATTTCAAGTTCTACCCTTTTGCTTAAACATTAGCGCAGGCGTATTTATCTCAGCTTTGGACGGAATCTTAGGACCAGAATCGCTCAGTAAGGTTACCATTTATGTTGACGATATGTTAATAGCCACATCAACTTGGGCAGAACACACCAGTATAATGGAAAAGGTATTTCAGAGATTTACAGAGTACAAAGTAACAGCAAATATTTAAAAAAAAAACTATCTTTGGCAATAACAAGTAAAATTTTGAGGACATATCGTATCAGAACAGGGTTTATTACCAGACCCCAAGAAACTACATGCCATATGTAACTGCCCACACCCCAGGCACAATAAACAATTGAAAGCATATCTAGGACTAACTTCTTTTTTTTTTCTAAAATTTATACCACAACAACTTATGAATAGCAATGCCCTACTTAACCTGTTGAGAAAGAATAAACCTTGGATATGGGATGAGAGATGCCAGGAGGAATTTAACAAACTTAAGAAATGCATTAATATCAGCAAATATTTTGAAGCATCCTGAAATGTCTAAGGACTTTTGTTTAAGCAAGGACGCCTCGTCTCAGGGACTGGGGGCATGTTTGTGCCAGATACAAGAAGAAGAAGGAAAAACAGTGCCCAAAGTCATCAGCTTTTCCAGCAGAACTTTATCAGAGGCAGAAAGATCATATTTCGTATCAGAACTTGAAAGCTGAGCAGTAATTTGGGCGTTTAAGAAATTCGAGTATTTTCTTTGGGGTAAAAACAATAAGGTTTATTGTGATCACCAATCATTATCTTTTCTCTTAACATGTAAGCTGTTACACCAGACAGCCGGCCGGGGTGGCCGAGTGGTTCTATGATCTTCAGTCCGGAACCGCGCGACTGCTACGGTCGCAGGTTCGAACCCTACCTCAGGCATGGATGTGTCTGATGTACTTAGGTTAGTTAGGTTTAAGTAGTTCTAAGTTCTAGGGGACTGATGACCTCAGATGTTGAGTCCCGTAGTGCTCAGAGCCATTTGTTACCCCGGAGACTAGCGAGGTGGTGTTTATACCTGCAAGAATTCAATTTTGAAATAATGTTCATAAAAGGCAGTCAGAATATTATCACAGATGCTCTATCCACATTACCGCAGGGACTAGACGAGTTCAGAGAACTGTGTGACCACGGTTCAGAAATCCGAACATTATTGATGCAAAGTAATACACAAAAATCAGAGTACAAAACATTTTGTAAACAGATGGGAATGATACGACACCAAGAAAATAGGTGAGAAAGGTAATACAAAATCTCAACCAGAATACAAACCATAAGGTAAGTAAATGGTATGAGTTACACAAAGGCGATTTGTTTCACCGGAAGCACAAAAGTTCTAACCATTCGTGCGTGTTCCTTCCCGAGGAAATTATCGATGAATTTATCAAACACACACAAGACGTATGGGGACACTACAGAGGAACAAAATGTACAGGCAAGATTTCCAAACTCTGTTACTTTCCTAATTTACGACGACGTGTTTCGCAAATATTAAAATAGTGTGCTATTTGCCAAAGAACGAAACCATCCAATAATTCAAGGTTTACAGAATTACACCCCATAATAACCAAAGCTCCACTGGAAATGGTTTCTCTGGATATCGCAGGGCCATATCCTAGAGCAAAAGGAGATGTCAAAAACATAATAGCTCTGTATGGTAATTTCACAAAATACATTAAACTTTATGCTATCAAAACCACTGCAGGCAGTAGCATCAAAAGGAGAATTGAAGAGGATTATTCACGAGGAGTAGAGAAACCCAAAGTAATATTAACTGGCAATTCAGCCTACTATTTCGTAGGAAGAAAATGGAAACAATTCATGATTACACAGGGCATTAAACACATATTGGCAAGTATTTTCCACCTAGAAGCAAGTCCCGTGGAGAGGGTGTTTAAAGAATTGAACACATTTATAAGGACATACGCTCATAATAAGCATTCACGATGGAATGAATACGTGACTCCATTTATTAATTTTATTCATGGAAATAGTAAACAATCTCCCCAACTCTTCCCCGCTTCTTAATGAACTGATGTTTAACACAAAGCAAACTGACGAATTGGAATCACCCATACCAAAATTACCTACTAAAGAGTTAACTTTACAGGATAAAATCAAACGAGCAGTAATTACGCTGGAGAGTAGAGCAGAATACAGAAAGAGAATATACAACAAAAAGTTAAAACGAGTTACACTTTTTTTTTTTGAAGGGCAACGACTCCTCTTAAAAACACGTTCCAAATCGACAAAGATCGGTTAGTTGAACAAAAAATGGCAATTACTTTACTCTGGGCCACATATTATTGCAAAAATACCTTATCCTGGAACTTATAGGTGGCTATGTGAAAGAACGGGGAGAGACAAAGGTCTCCACCCTCACAAAGACTTAAAATCTTTTCACATGTAGTGACACAATATCACAGCAGTTTTCTTGTCATAAAATGTATTTATAAGTAATGCCATAGTTTTATAAGTAAAAAATGTTAGTATGTGTATTTTTGAATGAAATGTGTATAGACTTAACTAATTTTCTTGTTTTGTAAGCAAAGACAAACATTTGACCAGAAGGAAGTGTCAAGACACAGCTTCACGCGAATCGAAATGTAAAAGAGAGCAGCGTACGACTCAGCTGTGGGCGCTCAACAATACATGCCTACGTCAGTACTAGGGAGAAGACATTGACCTTGCGCAAGCGCAACAGGGTAACTCGCGGCGCAACCAAATAGGAATGCAAAGCTGCACAAGTATCAAGCCCAATTTCAAAATAAATAATAAGACGTAACAACTATATTTACTCACAGGGAACGAAAGAAGATAATATTACATTTGTATCATCTTGCGAAGTTGTGTCAATACGAAAACATATACATTCTAATTAGAATTAAAAGAAACCATTACAACGAAACATACAGGACGTGTTAGCTAACAAAAGGATAAGATACCGTAGGCAATGTCAAAGTAACTTTCATTGAAGGGTAAAAGAATAAAAGAAATACAAATGCAAGTAAATAAGTGCATAAACAATTAAAAAAGAAACATTTAAAACGTCTGCGAACGAATGTGATGACCGAGTATATGCGTGACCTATGAGCTACGAAACAGAATTAGTTTATAAGTTAATTATAAGTTTTCTTTATTGCAACGACCAGTGCATCGACACAGTGCAGAAGAAGAGGTTTACGATGGGTGTTGTAGGTACCAAATGAAAGAACGGGCAGCACCTCAAAGAAATGACTTAATTATTTGTATGTCTATGTGTATATTTTGGTCATCAAGCAAATGATGAATAAGAATATACATTGTTGCAGCGTAACTACAAAACATCTACCCATACCTACTGAGTACAAAGTGCACATAAAAACGGAGGCTTGTGGTCTCAAATAAAACTAATCAATTCATATCGCGTTGCATGCGAATATAAACGACATTTCCATATAATCGTAAAGAGGTAAGCATGACGTAATGCAAAACTTTTGCGTTATGAACACAAAGCTACATGTAAACAATTATAAGCAACACAATGGTATATAGTACATGAGTAGTTAATACGTTTCGGTTCCATGAAAGAGGATAGGTGATTTAAGAAAGTACAAGTAGCATTTCCTTAATAATCCACAAACCAGTAGAATAGTATTCTTTATTGCCCATCCAACGCAGGGGGTGGCACCGATGCGTAGTTAAGCCAGCAACGCGAAATGTAGAATCCTGATGTAAATGTTTTTCTCTGTTTCTCCCTAGGAAAACATTAAACTCTCATAACTGATGTATGCATGATGCGAAAATGAAATGTGGATGCAGTAAATGCATATATAGTAACACGATGTAATGGAATGTAAATAAGTTACTTGTATTTATGTACAAAGGATTTTTTTTAAGCTAACAAACAAGCTATACTTACCAGCAACTGTAATTGAAAAAGGAATTTTCTAATGTTTTTGTATGTAAGAATTTTCTACGTTTGTTACAAATAATGGTTGGAATGTCAGCCTTAGATGTAAGCCATTGTAATATGCATTGTTATGTCAAAATGTTTATGTGTATTTTATGTGTATATCGAGCAATGTGTAAAAGATGAACTTGAACAACTAACAGAAAGGGAAAGAACCTCAAGGACTACAAACAATTCTCATGCCAAAGTGAACAGCGAAGTAGGTAATGGTAACCAAACGCGTGTGCCATAGTACAACGGATCAACTATGGTAATGTCATTCTACTCAGCATCTGCTATATTAATCAACAAACTACAATTGTGCAAGCTTCACTTACCTTGACGTCGGTTGTTGATGTGCAGTATTCACCCTGCTGAAAGTGTGGATGTGACGGAGAAGATCCTTCCCGGGCCGTATCAAAGGTGAATTATCTGCCGCAGTATCGGCTCTTGGAGAACAAACGCACATGCACCGCACTACAACAAACACGCCATAGCAAATTATTCAACGGATAGTACGGCACTCAGTTTGAAAGTGACAATAAAGTGGGAGTGGGAGCACGAGAGACCATACAGAATAATGCGTGGAGCATTAACGGCTCTTGCATAACCAACAAACATATTTCATGCGCATGTGCGCAGAGACTTGCAACGTTGCCAAAATGACAAGCAACCGCTCTAGCGGTGCTCTCATCTAAATACTAATAATGAACCATCACTCCGTATATAAGTTATGTATTTCCTGTAAGATAATGTGTTAGGAAGACTAGCTGACATCAGCAACCCAAAATACAAAGGAAAATACGCCGACAACTAAAGGTCATTGTACCCCTTTCGGCAAAATTTAAATTTAAGCAGTTCGAGAGTATAAAAAACACTATGCGCCTCCGTTGCATGTCACTGCACAGTGTGGGGGCAAATGTATAGGTACATAAGGAAAAGCCCCAACTAACTACGACAAAAATTTAAGATCAATAATAATGATCATTAGCGCAGCCGCTGTAAGCGTCGATAAAGATATACTTTGCTACGCCGGAAGACGAATAACAAGGCATAAAAACTCCATTCAATTTTTTGTCAACCATTAGAGAGACACTCTCCTTCAGTTCTCGTAGCGAGAAGATGTATTCCTTGGGATACAATGTATTGTCTGAATAATAATCCCATGAAAATATGAAATCTTAGGAGTTCGTTTTCGTGAAAACCACGAAAGTTTTCTTTTCCTCCGCGCATTATCCCAAGGTCATGTCAACAAGCTGCCTGCATCAGAAGAGGAATTCCGATTAACAATTAATATTATACACACGATCAAGAAAGAGAATAACTTATGGCGGAAGAAGAAGAAGAATATAACCAAGGATACCAGAGTTAACGACACCACTGGCTCACAATTTACGAAATTTGTGAATTAAAAGTAAAGACAATTTATTTGCTGCAAAATTCATAAAAATCAAATATATCAGTAGTGTAACATAATTTGTTTGATTATATATTTTTATATATACGTAAATTTGCACAAGCCTGTCGTTTATTTTCGTCATCGCTTCTTAGATGTAGCAGCAGAGTAGAAAAAGGCTGCGTCCACATCTTACGCCCTTTTCTCATCTGTGCACTCGGTTCTTGACCTTCCATTATTCATGCTCCTTTTTGGTTCCTATATACACTGCACATTACCCGTTTCTCCCTGTAATTTACACGGATACTTCTGAGGATTTTGAACACCTTACACCATTTTTTATTGTCTATAGCTTCTTGCTAGATCAAATGTAGGTGTGTCTATTTTCTTAAGTCTTATTTCCACCACCAAGCGCAAAGTCAGAAGTGCCTCTCTGCTGCCTTCATCTTTTCTAAGGACAAACTACTCTGTATTACCAAACCGCAAAAAAATGCTATCTTAGTCTACGCATTAAGAAGTATAATTTTACATCAAAAATTTAACACAAACAAACAAGTATTATAATTCGAAACTACTGAGACTGAGCAATTAACGGAGCGCAAATACTCGATCTTTCTCCATCTAATATTTTAGAATAAGATCACTTAGCGACTTCCATCAAACTTTACACATAATTTTAAAATTTTAAATACTTCCTCTCCCTGACAACCCCACAAAATGATGAAAGGAATAAAGTTTATCGCTTTTTACACTTTCGCTGCTCATGCTGTGAAACTGACGCCTCAGGCATGACGCTTTAATTTATTACTGCTTTACCAGTAACTCTCTTCGCAACATGCTTTGCAGACAGAATTCCCGCATATCACCGGTAGTACCATTGTACTACACACAATTAAGGAGCTATGACGTCAACAGATTTATCAAAAACTAGCTTTTGCTGAAAATGAAGCGCAAATTACACATACTATATTTATTATTAAAGTAATCAGACGTCTGAAGATGTTTTATACGTAAGATTTCTATTCTTGAAAGAACCAGAGGTTTACTACTTACCACGATTTTCTTCTGCTTTTACTGTGAGATAAAAATGAAAGTAAAATTAAAGAGATTCAAGTCACACGGAGGCGATCTTCCTGCACATCATTCGCGACGGGAACTTCAGAATTGCTCCACTGACCTTCATGATAATCTCAGATCAGGAATGCAATTCATTGTTAAAATTAGCTCCATATAAAACGCTGGTGTATTAATATTAATTGTAGTTTTATTGTCATCAACCTATCACATTTAGAAAGATACTGTATATGTCATGGAACTACAGATGAAGAGCAAAAAAATATAATTCATATAGTCAAGACTTCACGAACTTAATACTGCAGTTTGGCAGGTGTAGGATTAAGACAGCTCTAGGCTTATAGTACGAACCATCCCGGCATTTGTTTGATTTAAGGAAATGTCGGAAAACCTAATTCACGATGGGGAAATGGGCACTAGAGTTTCCATCCTCCCGAATACAAGACCTTCTCTTTCAAACAAAGCAATCTGACGCTCTGCACACACAGTATACTATCGCACTACACAATACAGTAGTGTGTAATGCAATTCTTTTCCTGTTTGAACACTTTTTGAAGGAGCTAATTCGTGATTGGAAACGCAAGTGCAGCACTGCTCAGTCGTTTCTCAACACAATTCTCGGCAATGCATTACACGCTACTGTATTTCATAATGTGAAAATCTAGTGCTACACTCGTCGTGGCATACTGTCCACAAGTTCAGAAAGGCACTGTAAGTCCAGATTGTCCCACTCCTCAACGGCGATTGGGCGTAGATCCCTCGGAGTGGTTGGTGGGTCACGTCGTCCATGAACAGCCCTTTACAATGTACCCAATGCACGTTCGATAGGGTTCATGCCTGGAGAACATGCTGGCCACTCTAGTCGAGCAATATCGTTATCCTGAAGGGAGTCATTCACAAGATGTACAGGATGGGGTGCAAATTGAGGTCCATGGACACGAATGCCTCACTAATATGCTGTCGATATAGTTGCACTATCGGGCGGAGGATGGCATTCACGTATCGTACAGCCGTTACGGCGCCTTTTATGAGCACTAGCGCCGTACGTCGGCCCCACATAATGCCACCCAAAAACAGCACGGAACCTCCTGCCGTTCCCACCTGCAATTCCAGCCTTCAGCAGTTAATCGTTTGTAACACTGCTTGTGGCCTTCAGCTGACAAATTATTTTCAATTTTCTCTTAATGAGGCCTGCAGCTGTCACTACAGCCTGTTACAGTTCGTTAAGATTGTTTTAGAAAGGTTTTAGTATTTTAACAAGCAACTGCCTTCCTTACTTGTAATTCAGGCCTTCAGCCGTTGAGTATTCTGAAAATTGCTTGTGGCCTTCAGCCCCCAATAATTTTGAATCCTTTCTTAATCAGGCCTTCAGCTGTTAATTGTTTGCGACATTGCATGTGGCCTTCAGCCAACAAATAATTTTCCATCCTGTTTTAGTGCGGCCTTCAGCCGTCACTATAGCTTGCTACAAGTTATTAAGATTATTAGAAAGGGTTTTAGTATTTTTTTAAAGTGTAATTGTTCACCTTATTTGTAATTCAGGCCTTCAGCCCTTGTGTATTCTGAAATTGCTTGTGGCTTTCAGCCTCCAATAATTTTGAACCTTCTTAATCAGGCCTTCAGCCGTTGATTGTATGTAACATTGGTTATGGCCTTCAGCCGACAAAAACTTGCAATTCTTCGAATACGTCTTTCAGCTGCCAGTGTAGTAAAATCTTTAAAAATTATTGTTGAGAGGTTTTTTTAAAAAATAAAGTGTATATGTTCTCTGTGCAACCAACGGTAACTGATTAGGCCCCGCCCATACCTTTCCTGCTTCCCGTAAGTCCCACGTCTCAGTGATACTACGGAAGCAGAAAATAAGTGAGTGTACACACTGCATTGTTAGCGGAATGTTGGAGGAAGTGTTCTCAGCGAAATAATTTTACACACTTTTTTATTTCCATTCATGGAAATGGATATACACTAAAGAGCCAAAGAAACTGCTATAGCCATGCGTATTCAGATATAGAGATATGTAAACGGCAGAATACGGCGTTGCAGTCGGCAGCGCCTATGTAAGACAAGTGCCTGGCGCAGTTGTTAGATCGGTTACTGCTGCTAGAATGGCAGGTTATCGAGATTTAAGGGAGTTTGAACGTGGTGTTACAGTCGGCGCACGAGCGATGGTACTCAGCATCTCCCAGGCAGCGATGAAGTTGGGATTTTCCCGTACAACAGTTTCACGAGTGTACAGTGAATATCAGGATTTCGGCAAAACATCAAATCTCCGACATAGCTGAGGCGGGAAAAAAGACTCTGCAAGCACGGGACCAACGACGACCCGAGAGAATCATTGAACGTTACAGAAATACAACCCTTCCGCACATTGCTGCAGATTTCAATGCTGGGCCACCAACAAGTGTTAGCGTGCAAATAATTCACCGAAACATCATCGATATTGGCTTTCGGAGCCGAAGGCCCACTCGTATATCGTTGATGATTGCATGATGCGAAGATTTACACATCGCCTGGGCCCATCAACATCGGCGTTGGACTGTTGATAATGTCATTTAACTACTAGTAAAATGATCAGCAGATCAAAAAACAAGTTGCAAAATGATTTGGACAAGACATCTGTATGGTACGAAAAGTGGCAGTTGAACCTAAATAATGAAAAATGTGAAGTCATCCACCTGAGTATTAAAAGGAAACCGTTAAACTCCTGTTACACGATAAGTCGCTCAAATCTAAAGGCTGTCAATTCAACTAAATGCCTAGAAATTAAATTAAAAGGATGTTAAATTCAGTCCGCACCTCGTGGTCGTGCGGTAGCCTTCTCGCTTCCCGCGCCCGGGTTCCCGGGTTAGATTCCCGGCGGGGTCAGGGATTTTCTCTGCCTCGTGATGAGTGGGTGTGTGTGATGTCCTTAGGTTAGTTAGGTTTAAGTAGTTCTAAGTTCTAGGGGACTGATGACCATAGCTATTAAGTCCCTTAGTGCTCAGAGCCATTTTGTTAAATTCATGCTATCACATAAATAATGTTATAAGGAATGCAAACCAAAGATTACGCTTTTATTGATAGAACACTTAAAAGACGCAACAGATCTACTAAAAAGGCTGCTAACACTACGCTTGTTGATCCTCTCCTAGAGTACTGCTGCACAATATTGGATACTTCCCAGAACATCGAAAAAGCTCAAAAGAGGGCAACTCATTTTTTACTATCGCGAAACAGAGGAGCGAGTGTGACGGATATGATACGCGAGGTGAAGTTAACATTATTAAAACAAAGCCGTTTTTCATTGCAGCGAGATCTTTCCCCGAAATTTCAGTCTCCAAAGACCTCCTCCAAATGCGAAAATATTTTGTTGACGCTAATCTACTTAGGGAGAAATGATCACTGTAATAAAGTAAGAGCATTTAGAGTGTGCACGAAAAGATTTACGTGTACGTTTTTTCAGCGCGCTGTTCCAGACTGGAAAGATAGAGAAGTAGCATAAAAGTCGTTCGACGAACATTCTCTGCCAGTCACTTAAGGGTTAAATGCAGGGTGGGCACGTAGGCACATATGACTTGTAAATATAGTTGTCGTTTTTCGCCTGCCCTTCTGTTTTTGGGTCCGTAGCTCGTGGTCTCGCGGTAGCGTTCTCGCTTCCCGATCACGAGGTCCCGGGTTCGATTCCCGGCGGGGTCAGGGATTTTCACCCGCCCCGAGATGACTGGGTGTTGTTGTGTCATCTTATCATCATTCATTCCCATTACGGTCGGAGGAAGGCAATGGCAAACCAACTAGGACCTTGCCTAGTACAGAGGAGCGGGTCTCCCGTATCGTCCCCTACGCTCTATCAAGGAATATGGCACTTCATCATCATGTGGTTTTGGGAGGCAGTGTGTTTTAAAGGCAGTGCAGTTCTATCAGTAAATCAGATCAATTAATGAGAGCCGGCCGGTGTGGCCCAGCGGTTCTAGGCGCTTCAGTCCGGAACCGCGCTGCTGCTACGGTCGCAGGTTCGAATCCTGCCTTGCGCATGGATGTGTGTGATGTCCTTAGGTAGTTAGGTTTAAGTAGTTGTAAGTCAAGGGGACTGATGACCTCAGATGTTAAGTCCCATAGTGCTTAGAGCCATTTGAATGAATGAGAGTGACTACATATTTTGTGAATTTCACTGAATTTTCAGAAAAGTTGAGTGTTTTTGTTTTGTATCATGGTCAATATGATTTTTTACTTGTGCTTACAAAGCTTCATTGAACTTGCTTTAACTTCTGAAACAGATTAACTATCAACAGCAGCTGCTAGATAAAGGCCTTTGGCCATTCGCTTCCACGTTGTTATTCGGCGATTTCTCAAGCCGTCAACTCACCACATCCCCCATTCGAATGTTTCTCGGCCTTTTCTTATCTCTTTCAGTCACAGCGTCCACTGATCTCGCTGCGTGTTCCACCTCCCTTCGGATCATTTTTATTACAGTCATAGTTACTACTTTATCTCCAGTTTCCTCCCGGCAGTTCTTTGTCTCGGCTCCGTAATTCACAATAGGCAAATCTTAATTTCCATCTGAATTATCCTCAGTTTTTGGACACTTTCATCATTATACGTCGCATTGTATCTCATCGCCATGATTTAGAACTGGAAATACACACCAACTGTCAGTTGGCTCACCGTCGTGAGTTACACACTAACTGCAGGTTTTCCTTTACAGACACGTCGGAAGCTGGTTTTTGAAAATCTTTATTAGCTGACCAAAACCACTCAGGGCTAGTTTCCTTTCCTGGCTATTTCTCCTCAGTGCATCAAGTTAAAGTCTCCAACTGCACCGAACACCGAAACTTAGCAACGGATCCACTATTAAATTGCTAATTTGGACAGTTGTTTGCTGAAATGTACATTTTACCTCCTTGTAATTTTTTGTGGTATGCTGTCAACTTGATGTGTTAAATTCTTCAACTCGATGTAAAACTTTATCCGCGCACGAGACAAACAGCACAACGCCATCAGCAAACCGAAAGTGGTCTACTTATTTCCTGTTGTCATGTACATTTGCTTTATTATTGTATTTTAGCGAGCTAAAACTACATCTGCAACTACCAAGTACTGGTTTGCCTGATTCCTTCTTCAGTTCTGAATTCCTCGATATTCTGAGGAAACTCATCTCATCAATATACTCACATGAGTATACTGCTGAAGGTAAGTAACTTCAGAAAAAACATGCAATCACAACAATCAATCTGTTGTGTCTGTGCATGTTTTTCTATAGTTATTGACATCTGAAGTGCCACTACCTTTATCAAAGACATAATATGGATGACCAGTACACATTTAATATGTAAAACCGAGTGTTTTTATATAAAAAAGGGTGAAAAATATAATGTAAAACACCAGCTGCACGTTTGTAGTATAATATTTCACAAGACATGTCGCTTAGCCGCATCCAAACCTTCATTTGTGTCAATTTAGTCATTGTCACATTGTTTTTTATTTAAACAGTGATCTCGAACATTAAGTATGGAAACGTGTTCATGAATTTACACCTGAAGATGGACGCAAACCCCGAAACTGATCATGTGTTTAATAACATCACGTTCTATTGTGACCGATAGCGGCTATTATTCTATACCCTACAAAGTAACAGTCACGGAGTTCATCTGGATCCGTTATGGACAAATTACACGGAAAAAAGAGAGTTGGAAAACAAGTAAGTTCAATTTGTTTAAATGGCTCTGAGCACTATGGGACTTAACATCTGAGGTCATCAGTACCCTAGAACTTGGAACTAGTTAAACCTAACTAACCTAAGGACATCACACACATCCACGCCCGAGGCAGGATTCGAACCTGCGACCGTAGCAGTCGCGCCATTCTGGATTGAAGCGCCCAGAACTGCTCGGCCACAGAGGACGGCAAAACAAGTAAGTAAAATTTTCTAAAATTAGTTGAGTACTATGAGACATGACAGTGCACTGGGTTCTTTGGAAACGTTCACACTTGTATCCCTACAGACTGCAGCTGCTGCACGCACTGAAACTAGATGACAAGTCACAGCGTATGCAGTTTGCTGAGGACGTTCTTCACCCTTCAGAGGAGGATTAAAATTTCTGAGCTACCTAGTATTTTCTGACGAAGCAACAGCCTACGTGTATGTTAAGGTAAACAAACACAAATTTCTTATCTGGAACACAATCAATGTGCATACTCTAAAGGAAGAGGTACGTGACAGCGCGAAAGTGATTATGTCGTTTTTTTTTTGGCGATTAATCGCATTGTGGTACCATTTTTTCTCAGGGAAAAACAGTTAGATCGATATGCTGTAGCTGTTTGCATTACCACAACTGGCTGACCGTCAAGACACAGTCGTTTTCCAACAGGACGGTGCACCGCAACATTGGACTCAGACTGTACGAGCTATTGTGGACAAGGCGTTTTAATGTCACTACATTGTCGGGGGTGGTCCAATTCCTTGGCCTCCTAGGTCGTGTGTCTTTACGCCGATGGACTTATTTCTGTGGGGGTATGTCAAGGACAGGATCTACCAAATGCCTGGTATCTAGGCCACCGATTTAAAAGAACCGAATCGTTGCTGTGGTTCCCATATTTTACGCGGGTGTGCTGCACTGAGTGTAGATAGAGCTTGAAAGCAAACTGCATGTTGTGCATGTCACCAAAGGCAAGCATGTTCAAGTTGACTGAATGGCACAGAAACTTCGTGAGATACTGTGTCACGTACAACAAACATGGTGTGAATATCTTAATTAGATTGGATGCTACAACACACTAATGTTGCATCTTACCTTTTGAAACACTCTGTATATTAACAGTTATGGTGGTTACTTTTAAAATAACAGACAGTTTACTTATGTTTTTCGGTCTGACTACAAGACTGCCCCTTATATTACATTTATAACAAAGGCATTTCTCCGTTTCCCAAAACTTCTTCATTCGCTGTGATCTGGCTGCGCGTTCTTCTGCAGATATGACATACTTCTTCCGTTCTCATGGTTTGAATGCCAGCCGCGTGATCTGTTCTTCATAAGCAGTTTCTCTTCTCTTTGTAGAATCTGGAGTGTGGTGATGTTCAGTTCATCCAGATGACTTTGTACTGGTTTCACTGTTCCAGATGTAGTGAAAATGTTGCTTCAGGATTCTAGTATTTGGTAGGCGAGATACGTGGCCGAAAAACGCAATCCTGCTTTTCCGCATTGTGTCAATAATGGATTCAATTTCTTTATACACTACTGAATTGGGCAAAAGTGTCCACTGCCCATTAACTTGGTGTTTCTTAGTGATAACTGTTCGGAGTATTCTTCTATAAACTTTCTGCAATTTGTCAGTTGTTGCCTGAGTATTTAGTCTGAATAGTGTTTCATCTGCATACGTTGCTTCCGGTTTAACGACGGAGAAGTAATGTCGAAATTTAGCATCTATTGAGAGAGATCGTTTTTTCTAGGTTGACCACGTGGTTGTCTGCGTTCGCTGAAGTTTTAATGTTCTACTATCTATTGATGCCCTTTCATTAACATTCCAGGTAATAATCACCAAGATATTTAAACTTTGTTACTACCTTAATTTCTTGATCATTATGGCGTATGATATGGGATGTGTCAACTGGAAAGCTGGGCATTATATCTGTTTTCTCAAACGAAATTTGCAATCCGACTTTTGCCGCTAATCGTTCTAGTTCTTCTATCTGAAACTTTGCTTCATCAATATTGTTTGCCAACAGCGCCAATCATCTGCAATTGCAAGGCAGTTAAGTCGAATCTTTCTTCCAATCTTAACAGATCGTGCGCATACCTTGTTCCATTCAAGCATGATTTTCTCCAGCACACAATTGAACAGTAATGGAGACAATCCATCGCCTTGTCGAAGGCCAGTATGAATCTCAAGAAGTTCAGAGAATTCATTTCTGAACCTTACTCTAGCTTTAGTGTTTCGAAGGGTGACTGCAACGAGATTCACAAGTTTCTGATGTAAACCGAATTCTTTAGGAATTGACAGAAGATATTCACGATGGATACTATTGTAGGCTTTTCTAAAACCGACAAACGTGATCACTAGTTTCTTGTTCCTGACCTTTTGATGTTTCATTATCCATTTGAGACTAATAATTTGATCAGGACGGCTTCGTGATGGACGAAAGCCTCCTTGATGTTCGCCTAGTTCACCATCAAGCTGTTTATTAATTCTGAAATAGAGAACCTTGGAAAAAATTTTATAAGTAATATCCAGCAGGGATATACCCCCATAACTATTTTGGGAAACGAAGAAAGTGCTGACTGCTAAGACCCAAACCTAGTTATTGTGATTACATTTTCACGCAATTTGGGTACATAGATCCTGAGCAGTACCCATAACAACCACCTCTGGCCTTAATAACGACCTTAATACGTCTGGGCATTGAGTCAAACAAAGCTTGGATGGCGTGTGCAGGTACAACTGTCCACGCAGCTTCAACACGATACCAAGAGTACTGACTGCCGTATTGTGACAAACCAGTTGCTCGGCCACCATTGACCAGACGTTTTCAGATGGTGAGAGATCTGGGGAATATGCTGGCCAGTGCAGCAGTCGAACGTTTTCTGTATCCAGAAAGGCCTGTACAGGACCTGCAACATGCACTCGTGCAATGTCCTGCTGAAATGTAGGGTTTCGCAGGGATCAAATGAAGGGTATAGCCACGGGTCGTAACACATCTGAAATGTACTGTCCACTCTTCAAAGTGCCGTCAAAGCAATCAAGAGGTGACCGAGACGTGTAATCAATCGCACCCCATACCATACTCCAGTATGGTGATGACGAATACACGCTTCCAATGCGATGTCGCCAAACACGGATGCGACCGTGATGATGGCTGTAAACAGAACCTGGATTCATCCGAAAAAATGATGTTTTGCTATTCGTGCACCCAGGTTCGTCGTTGAGTACGTCATCGCAGGCGCTCCTCTCTGTGATGCAGCGTCAAGGATAACCGCCGCCATGTTCCCCGAGCTGATAGTCCATGCTGCTGCAAACGTCGTCGAACTGTTCGTGCAGATGGTTGTCTTGCAAAAGTCCCCATCTGTTGACTCAGAGATCGAGACGTGGCTGCACTATCCGTTACAGCCATGCGGACAAGATGGCTGTCATCTCGACTGTTAGTGATACGAGGCCGTTGGGATCCAGCACGGCCTTCCGTACTACCCTCCTGAACCCACCGATTTCATATTCTTCTAACAGTCATTGGATGTCGACCAACGCGAGCAGCAATGTCGCGATACGATAAACTGCAATAGCGACAAGCTACAATGCGACCTTTATCAAAGTCGAAAACGTGATGTTACGCATTTCTCCTCCTAACACGAGGCATCACAACAACGCTTCACCAGGCAACGCCGGTCAACTGTTGTTTGTGTATGAGAAATCGGTTGGAAACTTTCCTCATGTCAGCACGTTGTAGGTGTCGCCACCGGCGCCAAACTTGTGTGGATGCTCTGAAAACCTAATCATTCGCATATCACAGCATCTTCTTCCTGTCTGTTAAATTTCACGTCTATAGCACGTCATTTTCGTATTGTAGCAATTTTAATGGCCAGTAGTGTACTTTAAGCACAGCTCCGAGTCAGACGCCCAATGGCGTGAGTTCCACTACCCGCTAACCACCGCCATTTGCCACCTCAGTGTTAAGTGAGAGCTCATTGGAGGGTAGGATGGAAGTCTGTAGTGGTATCTGATGAAAGCTGGTTCTGCCTCAGTCGTACTCATGGTCGTGTGTTGGACAGAAAGAGCCCAGCCGAGGGCCTGCAGTCAACCAGTCTGTGTGCTACACATACTGGACTTACACCTCGAGTTATGGTTTGGGGTACGCTTTCGTATGGTAGCAGGAGCACTCTGCCGGCCCTTGTGGCCGTGCGGTTCTAGGCGCTTCAGGCTGGAACCGCTTGACCGCAACGGTCGCAGGTTCGAATCCTGCCTCGGGCCTGGATGTGTGTGATGTCCTTAGGTTAGTTGGGTTTAAGTAGTTCTACGTTCTAGGAGACTAATGACCATAGATGTTAAGTCCCATAGTGCTCAGAGCCATTTGAACCAGTTTGAAGAAGCTCTCTCGTCGCTTCTTCTCCTTGCACCCTGACTGCAAATATTTGCATCAGTCTTGCGACTCTAGCTGTTGTGCAGCCATTCATGAACAGCATTCCAGGGAGTGGTTTCTAACAGGATAACGCTCGCCCATATATAGCTGTTGTAACCCAACATGTTCTATAAAGTGTCGACATGTTGTTTTGGCCTGCGCGATCACCAGATCTGTTTCCAGTCGAGCACATATGGAACATTATCGAACGACAACTCTGGGCGTGGAACCCCAGCCTACAAACTGATGGCAAAAATGATTCAAATGGCTCTGAGCACTATGGGACTCAACATCTGAGGTCATCAGTCCCCTAAACTTAGAACTCGTTAAACTTAACTAATCTAAGGACATCACACACATACATGCCCGAGGCAGGATTCGAACCTGCGACCGTAGCGGTCACGCAGTTCCTGACCGAAGCGCCTAGAACCGCACGGCCACACCGGCCGGCTACAAACTGACATCTGGCACCTGTACAAGATAATGTACGCACCGGTTGTTAGTGTAGCAGCATTTCACATTCTCAGTGGCTTGTCTCACGCTTACAATAATATCTGATCTTGCAATGTTAATCATTTGAATAAGTTACCTAGACAAATCTGTTTCCAAACTACTACTACTTTACATTAATTATTATTTAGTTGTTGCAAATTTTTTTCCGTCAGTGTATTTAATTTACGCATTAGTGTATAACGTCCCCATAGAAAAATTATGAATGACTGTGCTAGTAAACTTCTACGTTATTTGATAGCAAGACAGCTGAGTAAAACTGAACGTACTCAGACAGTTCACTCTTTATTTATTCTGATCATCACTAAACTGACACACAATATTTTTAGCTCAACGCAATCTGATTTTCAATAATCCCTACAAAAGAATGGCCCTGACTAACAATAACCTATACCTTTCATGAATCACTTACCTCACAAAAATCTTCGTTACTCGAACTACTGCAATACAGCGAGCACCACTACTGCCGGCTAAATAAAAGATTCTAACTACTGAAGGCACTAACTACTGACAGGCGTAGTTAGCAAATGAAAGATTTTAATAGAGAACAAACAATGTATTTACCTTAATAATGTTCAGAAGTCTTATATATGTAATTCATTAGCTCCATCTTTACAAATTTCCTTTTTCTGTCGGACACACGTGTAGATCGTACGCTTATAGTAACCTCTCAAAACTCCGCAATCTCTCTCTCGACGTCCACCACTGCTGGCGGCTCACCTCCAACTGCACAACGCTACGCGCTGTTCATATCCGACGGCCCAACACTACACAAGCGAATAGTCCAACAATGAGTCCAACCAGCCACGGACTCCACACAGCGCAGTCATCGATTTTCATACAAAGCACTACGTGGCGCTACCAACATAAAATCCTAAACACGTCATCTTCTTGTTGTAGCAATTTTAATGGCCAGTAGTGTACTTTAAGCACAGCTCCGAGTCAGACGCGCAATGGCGTGAACTCCTCTACCCGCTAACCACCGCCATTTGCGACCTCAGTGTCAAGTGAGAGCTCATTGGAGGGTAGGATGGAAGTCTGTCGTGGTATCTTCCAAGTGGAAGTAAAATTCTAATTTCGTTTGGATAAATGGCAGGGCGCATTCAGTTGGAAACCACTTCGCTGAACTGCGTGTCCCTCATCTATCCTAGTTATACCACGGGGGAAGGGCTATCGGTAGTTTAATGTAGAACCTAAACTACAAGTCATTTCTGGCGGCTCCTCACGTCGTTGAGCAGCTGAATGAGATTCGATTCCGAAACCTCTCGCTTTCTAGGCACACTCTGTGCCACTAGGCCACGAGATCAGAAACTTACCATAAATAATACAGAAACTGAATAAATAGCGTTCCTTGAATACAATGAAGTTAAATAGCTCAGTATTAGCGCTGTGTTATAGATTCACAGTTATCTAAACGTCACGCACTTGTGCATAAAAAGTTCTCGGTTTACTTGCCGCGTCAAATTTGGATAAAATTCCGAGCTTTCGATGACTACCTCCGTCATCTTCGTCAGGGGTAAAACTGACTGTCGTGGACCTGTGAGGCTTCCGCTTTTAGAAGCAGTAGACGGCTTCTAATTGGCTGGATGACGTCACGGTGTAAACGGCACGTGCGGAGGTGGCGGCCTCTACGTCCATAGATTTTGTTTGCGTACTTTAGCCCGCGTTGCTTGCAGCGCCATCCATTGCAACCTTCGGAGAACTGCGAGGAATGTACTGCTTATAAAACCAGAAGCCTCACCGGTCTATAAGAACTGTTGCCGATCGCTGTGTGGAACATCAGCATCACCTGAAATACAGGTATCTAGAAAAATGAGAGGGGGCTGAGCACAGTTTAAAAATAAACATAAGATTCTATTCGATGAAACAAGAATACTTGCTCACACTTCAAACTATTGGGACTCTGTCATCAGGGAAGCAGTTGAAATTAGATATGTGAAAATAATTTCAACATTGACACCGGATATGCACTCAGCAACGCATGGAAGCGCGCAGTTGATAAAGAAAGAGCGCAGAGGGCGACTTCTTACATTCTTCGCTGTTCTCAGCCTGTTGCGGTGGATGGCGCTGTAAACAACGCTGGATAAAGCGCGCAAACAAAATCTAGGCCTCAAAATGCTGGGAGCTCTCTTCCCATTACTGAAGCGCTCGTACCTCAGCCAACGCACGAAACTCCAGTTGTACCACGCCACAGTCGAACCATCTATTTTGTATGGATCGACCATCTGAGGTACTACGTGTGCCACTAACTACAAGAAGTTACAGGTTGTACAAAGCAGATGCCAACGATGGATCACTGGAGCCCAGCGGTGGATCCGGAATCATGATATTCATCGAGCCTTAAGTGAATCTTACCTCTCAGACAAGGGCAAGGAGGAGGCACGAACCTTGTTTCGGAAGTTGGGCACGATACGCGACAGTACACCATAAGTCACCACAGCAGGTACGGTAGAACTCTTACGCAACCACTAATATAAAGTACCGAAGGCGATAGTATTTGAGCCTCCGTAAATTTTATCCCTACGTAATTCTCCATAATTTAAGGACATAAAGTCCTTTAGCATCTCTACACACATGTTTTCAAACACACACCAAAAGTAGCGAGTTAAAGGACCCTTCTGCGTGCCAAAACTAAAGCTGAAAGAAGAATAAATAAATAAAGCGAAAATTTTTACCCTTTCCATTCCCTACAGAAGTAAAAATCAACGAAGTTGATCAGACATCAGCACCACCACCTCAAAAAATAAATAAATAAATAAATAAATAAATAAAATAAAATAAAAAATAATAATTGGAGGACATAGTAGAGGCCGCCACCTCCGTACGCGCCGTTTTCACCATGACGTCATCCAGCCAGTCAGAAGCCGTCCACTGCTTATAAAAGCCTCACCGGCCCACTACAGTCAGTTTGACTCCTGGCGAAGATGACGGAGGTAGTCATCGAAAGCTCGGGATTTTATCCAAGTTTGACGCGGCAAGTAACCCGAGGGCTTTTTATGCAAGGACTCCGTCGCCAAAGACTTCGTAGTCATGTCAAGCACGTATGCCTGTAAAACTTGGGCAGAACAAATTTAATTGTGGTGATTGTCACTGCAAGCCATGAAGTACGAACTGAAAGGAGAAAGAAGTCTTTAAAGACGCAAGAAGAGATGGCGCAAATGAGGCTTACGCACGTAAACGGAACAGGCACCAGGCCTCTTTCCTGAAAGCGGAGATGATGATGACGAGGTGTATCTCGATTCGCGCAGCCAGAACCTTTGAATGCTCAGACCTTACGCTGAGTCACCCGCGGCAGTCGGATGCGTGCCGTGTACTCAGAGTGCCTGTATGGGCTCCCACCCCTTGCCTGCTACCGCTCTGCAGACGTCGCACAGTGGCAGGGCCTTAAACCGCGCGCATCCACAGAACAGCCGCCCGGAGCAGATCCGGATTCCAGAACCCGCCGCCGGCTGCCGTGACTCGGCGCCGGCTGGAGTCGGCTGGGGCCTTGGAAATCCCGCGGGTTCCTCGCTACACTGCATAACTGGCTGGCATTCCCCGCCCTGCAGCCGGGAGGCGAGGCGCGGTCGTTTCGGGGAATCCTAGAGACCCACCTGGCGGAATGAGGCACTAGATATGACGGAAACACCGTCTTTAGCACCGAACTCTGCAGCGTCAAGTTACGTGAACCCGTTGGGGAAAACTTTTCGACGGAATGGGGATTCTAACTACGTCATATATCTTCCTGAAGCCACTCTACAGTGCAGTTTCGAGGTTACTTTGTAGCACTGATGGTAATTTTCTGACCTATCCCATACGTTTTATGAACGAATAAAAAGTGGTCGTTTGCGTCTGTAAGCACCCAGCCTCTCTTGCCATATTCTCCTGACTCTACGCGCTAACTTGCTCACAGCCAGGCCACAGTATACGCAAGTAGGAGTATTTGCACTGAAAAAGCAAGATTTTGAAACATATAATGTTTTAGAACATTACGAATTATCTAGAGGAAAACCGTCTATGGAAACACAATCAACACAGATTTAGAAAACATCGGTCTTGTGAAACACAAGTAGCTCTTTACTCGCATGAAGTGTTGAGTGCTTTCGACAAGGAATATCAAGTTGATTCCGCATTTCTGGATTTCCTGAAGGCTTTGATAGTAATTGCGTGCCTATGGAATATCGTCTCAGTTAAATGACAGAATACGTGATCTCCTGTGAGAGACGTCACAGTTCATAATAATTAATTGAAAGTAATCGAGTAAAACAGAAGTGATTTCTGGCGTTCCGCAAGGTAGTGTTACGCGCCCTTTGCTGTCCCTCATCTATCTGAGCAGTCGTCTTAGGTTTTTTGGTTGTTTATCTTCTGGTAAAGTCATCAGAGGATCAAAACAAATTGCAGAATGATTTAGAAAAGATATATGAATGGTGCGAAAATTGGCAATTGACCGTAAATAACGGAAAGGTCATATACACCATTGCTGAAAGGAGTCCGTTGAACTTCGGTTACACGGTCAATCAGTCAAATCTAAAGGCCGTAAATTCAACTAAATACCTAGGAAACACAATTACGAACAACTTAAATTAGAACGAACACACAGAAATCTTGTGGGGAAGGCTATCCAAAGACTGCGTTTTATTGGCAGGACACTTAGGAAATGTAACAGATCTACTAAGGAGACTGCCTGCTACTGTTGTCCGTCCTCTTTTAGAATACTGATGCCCAGTGTGGGTTTCTTATCAGATGGGATTGACGTAGTACATCGAAAAAGTTCAAAGAAGCGCAGCACGTTTTGTATTAGTGCGAAATAGGGGAGAGATTGTCACTGAAATGATACAGGATTTGGAACGGACATCATTAAAACAAAGGCGTTTCTCACGAAATTCTAATCACCAAAATATTTTGTTGACGCCGACCTCCATAGGGAGAAACGATCACCATGATAAAATAAGTGAAATCGGAGATCGCACGGAAAGATATAAGTGTTCGTTCTTTCCGCGCGCTATACGAGATTGGAATAATAGAGAATTTTGAAGGTGGTTCGATGAACTCTCTGCCAGGCACTTAAATGCGATTTGCAGAGTATCCACGTAGATATAAATGAAAAACAATCGACATTGTTTTATGCTTTTTTCGCAATAGGACCAAATGAAATATACTGTTCGACATTAATTTATGTTTGTTAACAAAATAGACAATGTCGACATGCAAACTATGTGTTACAGTACATCGTTATTCACTGAGAAACTGTTTTGCTTATCGTCCTCTCCATCATCTTTCCCTTCTGCTATAGTTTCGCTGCTACCATTTTCACCAAGAGGTAAAGACGATGTGTTAGCGACAATTGAAGGGCTTATTTCAATAGTGGTACAAATCCATAACCTTCACTTTTCTGCCTATAATACTTCTGCAATTAATGATTGAAACAAACAGAAAGAAAGGTTCATCTCTAGCAAGAAGCCATATGCTTGAATATTTCTGGTCTCTCAACAGCAGATTTTTCAGCGCTCATTTAACTTTAGGACTCTGTATATCAATATGAACAAAAATGGATTTGTACCACTACTGAAATAAGCCCTTCAATTAGACTGACTGCCTCTTGGGAAAATGGGGCACTTTTCAAATGATGTCTTGGTGTATTACAACAGAAATACGGGTGTGAACGTAGTAAGAATGTGTGTAGAACATGTCTGTCGCAATCCACACCTTATCATTTACCCGCACAATTTATTCTGTATTGCCCCATCTGCTTGTTGCGAGTCTCAGCTGCTTCCTTCGACATTTGGCCTATAGGAAGAAATGCTTAAGATATGATTTCGGCACCATGCATTAAACCTCTACATCTACATCTACATCCATACTCCGCAAGCCACCTGACGGTGTGTAGCGGAGGGTATACTTAGTACCTCTATCGGTTCTCCCTCCTATTCCAGTCTCGTATTGTTCGTGGAAAGAAAGATTGTCGTTATGCCTCTGTGTGGGCTCTAATCTCTCTGAATTTATCCTAATGGTCTCTTAGGAGGGAGCAGTATACTGCTTGACTCTTCGGTGAAGGTATGTTCTCGAAACTTTAACAAAAGCCCTTACCGAGTTACTAAGCGTCTCTCCTGCAGAGTCTTCCACTGGAGTTTATCTATCATCTCCGTAACGCTTTCGCGATTACTAAATGATCCTGTAACGAAGCGCGTTGCTCTCCGTTGGATCTTCTCTATCTCTTCTATCAACCCAATCTGGTACGGATCCCACACTGCTGAGCAGTATTCAAGCAGTGGGCGAACAAGCGTACTGTAACCTACTTCCTTTGTTTTCGGAATGCATTTCCTTACGATTTTTCCAATGAATCTCAGTCTGGCATCTGCTTTACCGACGATCAACTTTATATCACTACTAATGCCTACTCCCAGATAATTTATGGAATTAACTGCTTCCAGTTGGTGACCTGCTATATTGTAGCTAAATGATAAGGGATCTATCTTTCTATGTATTCGCAGCACATTACACTTGTCTACATTGAGATTCAATTGCCATTCCCTGCACCATGCGTCAATTCGCTGCAGATCCTCCTGCATTTCAGTACAATTTTCCATTGTTACGACCTCTCGATACACCACAGCATCATCTGCAAAAAGCCTCAGTGAACTTCCGATGTCATCCACCAGGTCATTTATGTATATTGTGAAGAACTGGCGGCATAGGATACCAGATATAAAAATCTGAATATATTTTTGCTGTTTCACAAGCGAAGGCATCACGTTTCTCAATATCAGTCGTACTGTTCCACGAAATCATTTCCAGGATTAGCCTGAATCCTTTAATCAAATCCATAGTAAAGCCAGTCATCCGAGAAGAGCTTGCTGGGTGGGGAAAAGATCTTATGAATGTGTTGTCACCATTCTGATGTGTCCAAGCTTGGGAATGTCTGCGAGGAGACCCAGTTCTTCTTTGAAACTGCTACGCTGCAACAGTTTAACTAATTTAATTTTTCGTTTCGAATGAATAAGAAACAAAACGCCGGGAGAGGGCGGAAAATGTTACTGTGTTACGCAATTGTCGTCGGTGTAAATTTCATGCCTGTAAAAGAGGTATGTATAGCTCACAAGACCCGACAGATAAACAAGAACATTGAAATATCAAGAATTTGAAGCAAAAAAAATTCACACAGAAATGTTGTCTATAAACATGAAATTCAAACAATAAACACATGGTGTAAGATAAAGTACATAACTTACACTTCCATAGTCAGTGTACACTGAACTGCCAGAATATTATGACACCTCTCCATGCTACTCTATCCTGTGCAAGCTTCTTCATCTCCCAGTACCTACTGCAACCTACATCCTTCTGAATCTGCTTAGTGTATTCATCTCTTGGTCTTCCTCTATGATTTTTACCCTCCACACTGACCTCCAATACTAAAATGGTGATCCCTTGATGCCTCAGAACATGTTCTACCAACCGATCCCTTCTTCTGGTCAAGTTGTGCCACAAACTTCTCTTCTCCCCAATCCTATTCAATACTTCCTCATTAGTTATGTGATCTACCCATCTAATCTTCAGCATTCTTCTGTAGCACCACATTTCGAAAGCTTCTATTCTCTTCTTGTCCAAACTAGTTATCGTCCAAGTTTCACTTCCATACAAGTCTACACTCCATAAAAATACTTTCAGAAACGACTTCCTGACACTTAAATCTACACTCGATGTTAACAAATTTCTCTTCTTCAGAAAACATTTCCTTGCCATTGGCAGTCTACATTTTATATCCTCTCTACTTCGACCATCATCAGTTATTTTACTCCCTAAATAGCAAAACTCCTTTACTACTTTAAGTGTCTCATTTCCTAATCTAATTCCCTCAGCATCACGCGATTTAATTTGACTGCATACCATTATCCTCGTTTTGTTTTTGTTGATGTTCATCTTATATCCTCCTTTCAAGACACTGTCCATTCCGTTCAACTGCTCTTCCAAGTCCTTTGCTGTCTCTGACAGAATTACAATGTCATCGGCGAACCTCAAAGTTTTTATTTCTTCTCCATGAATTTTAATACCTACTCCGAATTTTTCTTTTGTTTCCTTTACTGCTTGCTCAATTTACATATTGAATAACTTCGGGGAGAGGCTACAACCCCGTCTTACTCCCTTCCCAACAACTGCTTCCCTTTCATGTCCCTCGACTCTTATAACTGCCATCTAATTTCTGTACAAATTGTAAATAGCCTTTCGCTCCCTGTATTTTACCCCCCACCTTTAGAATTTGAAATAGAGTATTCCAGTCAACATTGTCAAAAGCTTTCTCTAAGTCTACGAACGCTAGAAACGTTGGTTTCTTCTAAGATAAGTCGTAAGGTCAGTATTGCCTCACGTGTTCCAACATTTCTACGGAATCCAAACTGATCTTCCCCGAGGTCGGCTTCTACTAGTTTTTCCATTCGTCTGTAAAGAATTCATGTTAGTATTTTGCAGCTGTGGCTTATTAAACTGATTGTTGGGTAATTTTCACATCTGTCAACACCTGATTTCATTGGGATTGGAATTATAATATTCTTCTTGAAATCTGCGGGTATTTCGCCTGTTTCATACATCTTGTTCACCAGATGGTAGAGTTTTGTCAGGTCTGGCTCTCCCAAGGCCGTGAGTAGTTCCAATGGAATGTTGTCTACTCCGGGGGCCTTGTTTCGACTTAGGTCTTTCAGTGCTCTGTCAAACTCTTCACGCAGTATCGTATCTCCCATTTCATCTTCATCCACATCCTCTTCCATTTCCATAATATTGTCCTCAAGTACATCGCCCTTGTATAGACCCTCTATATACTCCTTCCACCTTTCTGCTTTCCCTTCTTTGCTTAGAACTGGATTTCCATCTGAGCTCTTGATGTTCATACAAGTGGTTCTCTTATCTCCAAAGGTCTCTTTAATTTTTCTGTAGGCAGTATCTATCTTACCGCTAGTGAGATAAGCCTCTACATCCTTACATTTGTCCTCTAGCCATCCCTGCTTAGCAATTTTGCACTTCCTGTCGATCTCATTTTTGAGACGTTTGTATTCCGTTTTGCGTGCTTCATTTATTGCATTTTTATATTTTCTCCTTTCATTAATGAAATTCAATATTTCTTCTGTTACCCAAGGATTTCTACTAGCCCTTGTCTTTTTACCTACTTGATCCTCTGCAGCCTTCACTACTTCATCCCTCAAAGCTACCCATTCTTCTTCTACTGTATTTGTTTCCCTCATTCCTGTCAATTGTTCCCTTATGCTCTCCCTGAAACTCTGTACAACCTCTGGTTCTTTCAGTTTATCCAGGTCATATCTCCTTAAGTTCCCTCCTTTTGCAGTTTCTTCAGTTTTAATCTACAGGTCATATCCAATAGATTGTGGTCACATCTGCCCCTGGAAATGTCCTACAATTTAAAACTTGGTTCCTAAAACTCTGTCTTACAATTATATAATCTATCTGATACCTTTTAGTATCTCCAGGGTTCTTCCAAGTATACAGCCTTCTTTCATGATTCTTAAACCAAGTATTAGCTATGATTAAGTTGTGCTCTGTGCAAAATTCTACCAGGCGGGTTCCTCTTTCATTTCTTAGCCCCAATCCATATTCACCTACTACGTTTCCTTCTATCCCTTTTCCTACTGCCGAATTCCAGTCACCTATGACTATTAAATTTTCATCACCCTTTACTATCTGAATAATTTCTTTTATTTCATCATACATTCCTTCAATTTCTTCGTTATATGCAGAGCTAGTTACCTCACGAGAAATAACTTGCAGTCAGACACACACAAGGTGCATGTAGTATCAGTCAGCTTGCTGTCCATGTGTAGATTCGGAAGGCGAACGATCTGAGTTTGATCGAGAGCAGATTGTGACGGCGTGAACTTATCTGAAACTGCATGATTTGTAGGATGTTCGAGGAGTGCTCTGGCGTCTTCAACACGTTGCGTCCAGACGTTGTAAGGTTCTATGGCCACCCTTTATTACAGATGCCGGACATCGTAGGTCTGACGGACTAGTAAAACAGGACAGGTAGCTAACTGTGGCGGAACTTACATCAGACGTTACTGCTGGCCAGAGTACAAGTGTGGTTAAACACACAGTACACCGAATAGACATAACGATAAGCCTCCACAACCGACGACCCTTGCATGTGCCAACGTTAACACCACGACATCATCATCTACGACTGAAATGGGAATGTGACCATCGGCGCTGGACTTCGGCGCAGTGACAGTGCATTGCATGGTCTTATGGATACCGATACCTTATTCATCATGCCAATGGAAGGGTGTCAATCCATTGCCTTGCAGGGGAACAACCCCTTGACTCTGTACTGCAGCACGGAGACAAGCTGACGGCGGCTCCTTTAAGCTCTAGGGAACAGTCACTAGCGAATCCATTTGTCCAGTGGAGCTTGTGCAAGGCACTATCACAACGAAGGTGTATCACACACTGGTTGCAGACTTGAGACACGCATTCATGGTGATTATGTTTTCTGACGGGAGTGGCATTTTTCAGCAAGATAATGCGCCGTGTCACAAGGCCAGGAGTGTGATAAAGTGCTTTGAGGGACATACTGGCGAGTTCCAGTTGATGTGCTGGTCTCCCATATTGCCAGATAGAACAGATTCGGGATGTGGCTGCACGTAAAGTCAGAGCTCATTGCTCTCCTCCCTGGAATTTACGGGAATCATGTGGCTTGTGTAAGCAAATGTGGTGCCAATGCCCTCCAGGGACCTACCAAATCCTCATTACGCCCATGCCACGACACGTCACCACTGTTATCGGGGGCAAAGGGGGACATACTGCAGCAGACTTCGTAAATTATAGGGATAATTTGGAATCTGTTACATCACCGACATCGGTATTCATGAGTGGAAATATCAGTGTCCTCTGTTTGTTTCAAGTTCTCACATAAAGGTCTTGGCAGGCTGGATAAGTGCTAAAGTTCCGGGCTTGTAGAGAAATAATTTGCCGTTTTTATCTTCTGAATCAAGTTGTGCGAGCAATTGGTAAGCTACTGCTGTATGCTTGACATCGACATGTACCACGAAAATGGAATAATATTGTGGCAAAACTTGAGAAATACATGTGTTCTAGTAATCCCAGAGTCTGGAGATGCATGTAGAAAAGTAAGCTAGCTGGCCCGGACCCGAAACAGTAACGCGTTTGTGCCGAGGTGGAGCGAGCCCGAATTTGTGGAACATGCGCTGGCCTGTTAGGATTGCTAGGAACAATGCAGCCTGTGCTATTCAGTGGCATCAGTACTCCCAGGTATCACATTAGCAATGGTAAAACACATGTGCTGCCCAGAGATGTCTGGCATATGGGACCGGCATGAGCGCGCGTTTGAGTTCTGTGACATCAGTGTAACACTCCGAGAACTCTTACCTTCATACCCGAAAATACACTCCTGGAAATTGAAATAAGAACACCGTGAATTCATTGTTCCAGGAAGGGGAAACTTTATTGACACATTCCTGGGGTCAGATACATCACATGATCACACTGACAGAACCACAGGCACATAGATACAGGCAACAGAGCATGCACAATGTCGGCACTAGTACAGTGTATATCCACCTTTCGCAGCAATGCAGGCTGCTATTCTCCCATGGAGACGATCGTAGAGATGCTGGATGTAGTCCTGTGGAACGGCTTGCCGTGCCATTTCCACCTAGCGCCTCAGTTGGACCAGCGTTCGTGATGGACGTGCAGACCGCGTGAGACGACGCTTCATCCAGTCCCAAACATGCTCAATGGGGGACAGATCCGGAGATCTTGCTGGCCAGGGTAGTTGACTCACACCTTCTAGAGCACGTTGGGTGACACGGGATACATGCGGACGTGCATTGTCCTGTTGGAACAGCAAGTTCCCTTGCCGGTCTAGGAATGGTAGAACGATGGGTTCGATGACGGTTTGGATGTACCGTGCACTATTCAGTGTCCCCTTGACTATCACCAGAGGTGTACGGCCAGTGTAGGAGATCGCTCCCCACGCCATGATGCCGGGTGTTGGCCCTGTGTGCCTCGGTCGTATGCAGTCCTGATTGTGGCACTCACCTGCACGGCGCCAAACACGCATACGACCATCATTGGCACCATGGCAGAAGCGACTCTCATCGCTGAAGACAACACGTCTCCTTTCGTCCCTCCATTCACGCGTGAGCGGAAGACGGCCTAACCGTGTGCGGGACCGTAGCCCAGCTTCATGGAGACGGTTGCGAATGGTCCTCGCCGATACCCCAGGAGCAACAGTGTCCCTAATTTGCTGTGAAGTGGCGGTGCGGTCCCCTACGGCACTGCGTAGGATCCTACGGTCTTGGCGTGCATCCGTGCGTCGCTGCGGTCCGGTGCCAGGTCGACGGGCACGTGCACCTTCCGCCGACCACTGGCGATAACATCGATGTACTGTGGAGACCTCACGCCCCACGTGTTGAGCAATTCGGCGGTACGTCCACCAGGCGTCCCGCGTGCCCACTATACGCCCTCGCTCAAAGTCCGTCAACTGCACATACGGTTCACGTCCACGCTGTCGCGGCATGCTACCAGTGTTAAAGACTGCGATGGAGCTCCGTATGCCACGGCAAACTGACTGACACTGACGGCGGCGGTGGACAAATGCTGCGCAGCTAGCGCCATTCGACGGCCAACACCGCGGTTCCTGGTGTGTCCGCTGTGCCGTGCGTGTGTTCATTGCTTGTACAGCCCTCTCGCAGTGTCCGGAGCAAGTATGGTGGGTCTGACACACCGGTGTCAATGTGTTCTTTTTTCCATTTCCAGGAGTGTAGAAGCAGCTTTCACATGATCGCTGCAAGTAGTAGCAGCGTGAGAGCGATGGCTCACACTGGCTTGCTTCTGGTGGTGGCTTCTGCAAATAGGTCTTCGCTCCTGTCCGGTCACGTTAGCAACAGTGCCTAGGTGATCACGTGTTTTCGAGAGGAATTTCTCAGGTGTCAAGTATGAAACGAATGTCACCGCCTCATGCTTGACGACACCTGTGCGTGGTTAGACAGTTGCTGCCTCGTCACCTAGTGGGGACTGCAGGTAGCCTCCTGTGCAGTCTAGTGGGCACGGAGTGGTGAACGGTGCTTATGCATATTGATTGCTTGACTGTTGCATTATTTTTCTAGCAGGCCTACAGGCTGTGCTTTGCATTATTTGGACAGTTTATGAGTTGTTTTCCTGTCTGCACATCGGTGTACTGCGTTATTTGGGAGGAGTTTGCACGTCTGTGCTGAAATTATGTGGGTAATTTAGGAGTTGTTTGCATGTCTCCACAGCATTATTTAGGAGTAGTTTACAGGTCTGTGGGCTGTGTGGCGTGAGCCCAAGCATGTCAGATCGTGTGTTTTGTATCGATGCGATAAATATGCTAACTTTCAAAATCCATCCCTAAATAGATTGTTCCAAAATAAATAAAGTACACTCTTTCCTTACTCTCTCCAGCGGCGCAGCGTAGGCTTACAAGGGTAGTAATAGGGTTGAGAATGAAGTTCGGAGTGGGACGGCGCGTCTTTGTAGCACTACCCCATAGTGTTACAATGCCCCAGCCATACGGCCACATGGCCAGCCATTCACGAGAAAAACGCCCCGAAACTTTCAGCCCTACACTATATAACACCCATGTGTCCATTCACTGAACCGAATAGCACAGTGGCCGATGCAATATTGGTAGCAATTCGTGCTTCGTATTTTCAATGTTTCTATTTGCTTTTCCTTATTAAAAAAGTACAAGGACGTTCAAATTGAAAACTTTTATTCTTTCAACATTTTCAACTTTTCCAACCAAATTATTTCCTTCAGATATTCGTTCGTATTGTATACTGACAATATTTCATTTCTATCATGTATATTATACGTAACATCCGTCGAACAGGAGCGTACGGCTTCTGTCCGACTAGTTCAGATACACGATAGACTTCAGTGTCATGAGACCGCTACAAACGAGGGTCCCCACAAAGGGGCATTAGACAGAAAGGATAGCCGCGTGTCCGCGCTCCCTGCACTACAAACAGGGAAGAAGTACCTAGCAGTTGCTTTTGCGCACTTGGAACGGGTACACGTGTGTGAAAGTTTTTCCTGTTGCTAATGTTTGGCGGTTACAATGCTTCGAAGTGAACACATTACGACTTCTTAGGGGCTTGTAGGAGATATTACCGACGATCCTCTGCACAACGAGAAATCGAAGTTGCTGTTTAAAGATGCAGTTACCTATTTCAATGCACTGCTGATAGAAAAACGATTTACTAGCGTCAGAAGGTTCGCCGTCAGTTCCACATTCGCCATCAATCCCACACGAAGCTATGCTGATGGCACAGAAGTTGTATAACACTGTGATAATTTCTTGAGTGAAAACACTATCGTGGTTGATGAAGAGTTACTTCACGAGAATGAAAGTGGTGAAGATGTAGAATTCGAAGAGGTTACAGTAGACGATTCTTCGGACGAGTATGAACTCCCAGGGAAAAAATCTAAAGAGCCTACGTATATTCGACTAGAGCACATAATACAACGCGTGAACATTGCGAAAACGCATCCTCGGTGGAGTCTGCAGGCGCTGAAAAGTAAAGGATGTCATCGTTTAAAAGAAAAAGGAATATTTATCACGACGGGAAGATAAAATTAAAAATGGTGGATCTGTATTTGACAAATACACAGCGATAGATTCGTGGACTTACGATCGTTTTGTCGAAGCTATGCACAATTACCAGCAAGTTACAACTCGTAATCTGCAACAATGGGCTTTAGCAGCGGCCGCACAATATGAAAACTTCGAATTTAAAGCTTCTAGTCGATCGGTGGTGAGATTTGAACAACGGCACAGAATTCGTCAATGGAAAGTAACAAAATTCGTATCACGAAAGGAAACAGTGTCATTGTTGCAGAAACTTTCCGGCTACGTACTTGAGATTTAACACCCACTTTTTATAAGGACTATATTATCAACACAGATCAAACACGTATGTGACACGAAATGAAATCACATTCCATAAATGGTATTTCTAACAACGAATACCAATTTAAATAATTCTCTTATATAATCATGTAATTGTACAATGGTTTCGATCATTAAATATCGTGCTGTTTCATTTGCTTCCAGGATGTCAGTACCAGTCTACTTTCAACCGGACTTTCACCCACAAAGGAAGCATGACCGTACATGTGAAAAGAGTGGACATGAAGAAAGTTGCGCATTCATATACAGCATAATGTGCTATTACTTTTTCTGGGCGTGTCCTGCCGAGTGTTTTCGTGTGTCTGCAGGAGACAACAGGTGCATTTGGACCCCGAATCCAGAAGACGATCGATGAATACGCCAAAGCATGCAAGAACGTCGTTATGACGTCATCAAAATCTGGAAAGCTGACTACAAACAAGTCCAACGAGTGAAACGTCCCCTTAGAAAATTTGTACAAGACTGTGCTTAAACTGACACACATTATTCTTAGCGCAACGCAATCTGACTTTCAAAAATCCCTACGAAAGAATGGCCCTGACTAACATTAACCTATACCTTTCACAAATCACTTACCTCACAAAAACCTTCGTTACTCGAACTACTGCAATGCAGCGAGCACCACTACTGCCAGCTAAATAAAAGATTCAAACTACGGAAGGCACTAACTACTGATAGGCATAGTTAGCGAATGAAAGATTTTAATAGAGAAAAAACAATGTATTTACCTCAATAGTCATAATATATATAGCAGTTCATGACATCCATTCTTACAAATTTCAAAACTCCGCCATCTCTCTCCCCACATCCACCACTGCCGGCGGCTCACCTCCAACTGCGCAACGCTATGCGCTGTTAACATCAAGCTGCCCAACACTACAATGGCGAGTATTACAACAATGCCAACCAGCCTCTGACTGCACATAGCACAACCATTGATTTTTCATACAGAGCGCTATGTTGCGTTGCCAATAAAGAAACCTAAACAGCCTACTTACATAGCCCCCATGCTCCCCACAAATAATTTTAAAAATTTGTTTTGGCACTGGCCAATACAGATTTGAATTTTTTTTCATAATTACAGTAGCAAAGAAATCAAATGCACACACTTATTGACACAATGTTGGTCAAAAGCTAAAATTTTCTCGCAGTCCATAAAGACAGTCCTGATCATTCATCACAGTAAAACTGCCGTTTGTTTTCTCAAAGTCTGAGCAGTAAAAGACAATGTACACGAAAGTAGTGGATTTCCATGCAGTCTTGAAGAAGTAGTGTTGTCCTTCCAACAGAAAGGTAATGCTGACTCTTGACATGCTGACAGGTAATGGGCCACAACAGAGCAAACCCACTGCAGAGTCAGTCGAAGTTTTGAAAAATATTGGTAGGTAAGTCATCACAGAGCAGACCCACTGTAGTCCTAGTAGAAATAATGGTATTAGTGAGTCATCAAAGGTAGTCCTTGTAGAGATGGCTAGCAGCCAACTGTTGCGACTGTGCAGGTGCACAATCACCATCGAAGAGTCTTGTGGACAATATAGCAAGTCCATAAACCACCACTTGTCCACACACAAAGAATTTGTTTGAAATGTGCTTAGAACCAGCAATGCTGTTAACCAGTCTCCTGCTGAATTATTAACACACGTGCAAACACTATCAGTCCCTACTTCTCACATATGGTCCATATACTATGACCAACAGAAACGTGTGCAGTGAAATGTAATTTACAAGTTACTTAATTTGATGAACTGGCGTCAATTACAATTTTATAACATGAGAATATAATAACAAAGGTACAAAATATATCATTAAAGAACATAATAGTACAGATAACATTTGCAGTAATACAGGTTTTACAAAAGAATCAAAATAACAAATACATCAGTGTTACAAAAATTATGACGTAAGTACATACATCAGAGATCAGCATAACTTTTGGAACATCAACTTCAGACATGAGCATTAGAACAAAACCGAATAAATAATGTGTAAACATCTTTAAGAAGTAAATAACATGTTATTAATGCAAATTATATTTGAGGATAACAGTATTCCTCGTCATAGTTCATGTAGCTGAGTATTAGAAAAATTCTACAACATAAATCTTATTAGCTAAACACATAAAGACAGGAAGAACACAAATACACAAGGGTATACAAAAACATAGCGGAATAATACGAAAGGACAAGATAGAGTTTGTTTTCAGTGTAACATTTGGTACTGCAGTCCAACCCAAAACTTCATTCCATAGATCTTTCATCTTATTTCAACATTTCTTTCCATCAAAAAAATCCTATCCAAGCGTGCTTTCTGTATTTATATGTTCACATATTTCTTACCTCATTATTTATTTCCCAGTATCTTACCTCATCGTTCATTTCAAAGAAAATCCTACCTATACCTGCTTTCTGTACATTTTTCGTATAACTTCTCAATGCATTTCTTCCAATTCATCACAACTCGTTCTCTCATATAGTCTACCCCTTCTTAAGCTAACTTAAATCTGCTGAGCTCAGATGCTAAACTAAGGGACGATGCAATGCAGCAGCATAAAACAATTAATACAAACAGCAATAAAAAAATCCATTTGCCAAAGCACGTAGCAATATATACATATATGTAAGTTAGCAAAGAAAATTCAACATTATCACTAATATGCGATAAACTGCAGCAACAAGAAAAATAAATCAGTATTAAAACTAGCTTAACAGAGTAATACAAAGTGATATTTAGTAGCACTATACCTGGCAAACAGCAGCAGCAAATGCAATAATTTATATCTAAACATGACAAAGCTCAAGCAGAAAAAATAGTACACTAAAGACAACAATGCAGATAAGGGAAATGTATATTCACATCTTAATGTCTATATAATTAAAGTGGTGCACAACAAAAACTTATTCTATGAAATAAATGACCAAGTACTTGAAAATAAAATTATGTATGCAGTTACTGTTACTAGTCCTTTCTTATTGCTCTTTCCTTTCCAAGTGCTCCTTTTTTTGAAGAATGTGGATCATAAAATTATAATTTAACAGATCTGTTGACAGAAAGTTTTCACATTAGCAAATGCATTTAATTTTATTTTAGAAAACCAATGCTGTAACACAGCGGGAAAACAGATATCAAATGAAATAAGCAATTATGCAAAGCAAAGAATACAAACATCATTCAATAGCTATGTGGCATTTCATAAGTCAGTAGAAATTCTCTCAACTCTCGTAGAAAGACACTTGTCATAATCAGGTGTGCAGATGTAAGAATGTTTCCAAGTAATAAGCGTGTCGTATTTGCGGTGCTTTCTACAAAGGAATGTCAATAGCGAGGATAATGGCCTCTTTTTTTCTCCACCTGTGCCTCTGAAAGGCACACACTAATGGGTTGTTTCCAGGTGGCTGTAGCCCAGCTGGGTGCCCACGACGCATTACCTGCAGGTGGTCACTTAACTTTCTTACCGAAATATTTACAACACCAGTTTCCACTACAGTGGCAGTCTCATATAAAAAATTCACAGGTCACGAATTTGCGTTACACATCTGTAGAAACAAAATCCTATTGATATAACAGTTTCCAAAAAATTTTTCGTTGGCATTATAATACATTCACGCATTTACATACATTTCATAACTCTTAAAGTACGATTCTTGGTTTCCAACAACCTTTTTCACAAACCAGAGTCCCTAACCACTACTCATTATTCCTTACCTTATCGTCGACACTTCTTCAATATTTCATCATAACAGATACATAGCATAATCAAATAACTCATATAGCATCAGCTTATTTATCATAAACATACCGCAACAGCATAATACACAGTCATCGTAATAATAACATCATAACACCTTAGTCAAATTATCAAAATCCTCGTAGCTTACTCCAATAATTTCAAAACCTAAAAAAATTTTCTGCTCATGTCAAATGTGTCATCTATCTCAAACGTACTTTAAAAATCATGATCCCTTACCAAATACATCATTCAAAGCTCTCATAGTATCACAATGATTACGAAAAAATATGAACATTTCACAAAGTACAGACAAAATACAATTTCATTAGTGTGAAGTTATCCAACTGTGTAATTACGTAAACATCTGTCACTGATGTAGTAAGTTGAATATTTGTCTCTCTCAGTGAAATGATCACATAGCTGTGTATTTCTGTGTTAGAGAAATGTGGTACCGATGTGTAAAGTTGTATAAGCAAATACCATATTAGCTAGGGCTCCTTGTGCTTACCACACACATGGTACACAAAGTAAGCGTGTACCCCCCTGAGGATTAATGTAATTATACCATCAAATGTTACAAATTACAGTAATGGAATGAAATGTATCACGGAAAACCTTTGTATCATTGTACTTCAAATATCTTTAAAAATAAATGTTTTAAGTACAAAATTAATCACTCAAATACGTGTACTGTAGCGCTAAACTGTGAAACTTGTTGTAAGATAATCTCTGTGGAAGTGTCGTAGTTATCGTCCTCTATAAGCAAAGTTCTGCAGAAGTCAATGTACTTACCTCATGATAAACAAAAGTGAAATACTTTGCGTATAGTTATTACGCTTATTGCCGTGATGAAGTAAGTACTGTACTGTAACGTATTGTTGTGCTACAGAAAAGGCTGTCTCATTGTAGCTATATCAAAAAAGTTATTACTAAAACATGTTTTCCTTTCCAGAAAAAAATCAGAAAAACTGTGCAGATATAAAACAGATACACCGCAAAAGCACAATGTAAATTGTGTCACACATTAGTAGCGTCGTGATATAATCGTGTAGCTATCAAAGAAACCAAATGCTAAATCATTTTTAATCTCACAGAAAGTACTTCAAATAAAGAATGTCTTTTCAACCAAACCAAAATGTTGCATTAAAATCTCATTAACACTATATGTTCTAAGAATGTAAGCCTTATAGTCGTTACGTAATCGTGCAACTAACAAGCAAGAGTGTAGAAATAACAACACTGTGTCGTCTGTTCAATATAACAATGCATTCGTAATTTCTGTTTAAAAATGTTCCCTACGTTCTAGACTGGATAGTTAACTTCAAAACATTGTTGCATGTTAACAGTTTCTCAATGTGACCAAGCATACTAGAAATGTGAAGTGAAGTGTTTTATGACAAAGACAAAGTTAAAAAGCAGATTATCTTTCAACAAACGGTTTTACATGTGAAATGTGGTGTAAACCTTTACTCTTCCTAGTACGCAGAGTTTCAACTTCAGCGCAATTATCATGTAAACTAGAAAGAATTTGTGACTCAAGTGTTTCTTCTTACGTGACAATGAATGAGCTTTAATGAGAACTTTCTGACCAATATATAATTTCTTTGCATTTGCTTTACCGTGTAATTTTCTCTTTTTGTCTGCAGCAGAATTATATTTTTAATAGCCAAATCAATTATGTCTTCGTGTCGAAGTTTACGTGTATTCGGAAAAGGTACAAGCTCTCTGATTCTGTTCGGTGGTTCTTTATTCTTCAGTACAAGAACAGGTGGTAAAGCAGTGGAGTCTTGAGGCATTTCATTCAGCACGTTTTGAAATAAGTGTAAATATCTGTCCCAATGCTGATGCTTTCTGTGACAATAAAGTCTGCAAAGCTTATTGATTTCTTTCATAATCCGTTCAGATGGGTTACAATGTGGTGAGAACAATGAAATAAAAACAGATTTGATTTTATGGTTACGAAGCATGCGTGACCAAACAGCAGATCTGAATTGCGGTCCGTTATCTGAAATGACTTTACTAACGTGTCCAACTTCACGTAAGAAATTTTTAACAAAGGTGTTGGATACAGACCGTCCAGTGGCTTTATGTAACGGAGTGAAAGAAACAAATTTAGAAGTAAGTTCAACAGCGACTAGAACGTACGAAAATCCATTAGATGTTCTGACAAGCGGTCCCAAGAGATCAACAGCAGCAAATTCTTTTAATTTAGAAGGAATGATACGAAACAATGGAGCACGATGCGAGACAGTAGATGGTTTCGCCTTTTGACAAAGTTTACAAATAGACAAGACTCTTCGAATTCTCTTTTCCATATTGTTAAAATAACAAGTCGTTCGAAGAATATGATAACATTTTCGTGGACCAAAATGTGCATAGCTGAAATGAATGTACCAAATGAGCTTATTAACGAAATCGTCTGGAATACAAAGTACCCATAGCTTGCCATCAACAGTGCAGCGTTTGAACAGTATGTTGTTTCTAACCAGATAATAATTACGAATCTCTGTGTGTGTCTTTTCATGCCATTTACTTTTGATGTCTTTCCAAATCGGTTCTTTATCTTGTCCATGAGCAATGTCCTTTAAAGATGTGGTGATGAAGTTTTCAAAGGCGACTTTCTGAATGTAAAGAATACTGAAATTTTTCTCGATGTTGCTTTCTGTGTTACTTTTCTCAAGCCCAGCTGGTGCGCGTGACAGTGCGTCCGCAACAATGTTCTCCTTGCCGGGAATGTAGACTATTGTGAAGTGGAATTCTTGCAGAAACAATGCCCAACGTTTTAACCTGTCATGATTTAATTTTGAAGACATAAGAAATTGTAATGCACGAAGATCACTGTATACTTTTAGGTGCCTACCATAAAGAAAGCAACGGAATTTGTTAAATGCCCAAACGATAGCTAAAGCTTCTAATTCAGTAACGGAATAATTTTTTTCAGATTTTGTTAGCACTCGGCTAGCAAAAGCAATGGTTTTCTGAACGGTAGTGTCATTTTCTATGGCTTCTTGAAATAAAAGGGCACCAAGACCGACTTTAGAAGAATCAGTGCTAAGGCAGAAATCTTGTGACAAATCTGGATGAGCTAGTATTGGCGCGTTAGGTAGCGATTCTTTCAAAGAATTTAATTCCAACTGTGCTTGTTCGTCCCAGTTCCAAATAGTATTTTTTCCAGTGAGAGAACTTTTTTCCAGTGAGAGAACAAAGTTTTGGTGTAACTATAATTTGCATATTCAGAAAACAACGGTAAAAATTTACGAGACCTAGAAAACTGCGGACTTGTTTTTTTGTGGATGGAACTGGAATGGCTCTGATTGCTTCTAACTTTTCAGGATCCGGTTGAATGCCTTCAGAAGAAATAATATGTCCCAAAAACTTCACCTTTGTCCTACCGAATTCCGAGTTTTCCAAGCTAACTGTAATTCCAGATCCTGCAAAAATATGTAACACGCTGTTGAGGATGAGATTATGTTGTTCCCATGAGGCTTCTGCTATCAGAATATCGTCCACACACAAGTCGATGAGACGTTTTAAGAACTCAGGTAATATGGAATTTAGCCCGCGAATGAATGCTGCCGAAGAAATGTTCAAACCAAAAGGAAGTTTCCGAAACTGATAACAAACGCCGAAACAAAGGAAAGATGTGTATTTTCTACATTCTGGATGAAGTTCGATCTGATAAAAGATGCTTCTGAGATCAATGGAAGACAACACTTTTACACCATTAAAATTTTGAAGAAGTTCTTCCAACGTTTGCGGCCTGTCTGTTTCAGGAATAATGGTAGTATTGATTTGTCTCGAATCTAAGACAAGCTTGATCGATCCATTTTTCTTCTCAACAACATGTAATGGATTGTTGTATGAGCTTACTGCAGGCTCAATAATGCCCTCGTCAAGCATAGATTGTATTTCTGTTCTAACACGGTCCCTATAATGTGCTGGAATTACGTATGGTCTAACACAAAATTTAGTATGTTCACGAACACGAAATTGGTATTGAAATCCCTTGATTGTTCCTGTTTTGTGAGTAAAAACTGTGGAATGTGCTTGTAAAATCACAAAAAGGTCCTGCCTATCAGTGTCATTACAATTCTAAATTGTTTGAATTTTATTCTGAATTAACTCATTAGTTTCAAATATGCCGTCGATATCATCCCTGTCAGTACTTGCAGAGTGATTGTTAGTGTCTAGTTCCGTAGAAAGTTCCGAACTGTTGTCTAACAGAAGGTGTTGTTGTTGTTGTTGTGGTCTTCAGTCCCGAGACTGGTTTGATGCAGCTCTCCATGCTACTCTATCTTGTGCAAGCTTCTTCATCTTCCAATACCTACTGCAACCTACATCCTTCTGAATCTGCTTAGTGTAGTCATCTCTTGGTCTCCCTCTACGATTTTTACCCTCCACGCTGCCCTCCAATACTAAATTGGTGATCTAACAGAAGGTAAAGCCGATTAATTTCCTCGTCATGGTTTGAGAGCCAATCTTCAAATTTCAAAGCTATTGATTTACCTTCTTTCTCTAAACTTATTTCAGCATCGTAAAAGTTTAAGATTTCTTTATATTCATTCAAAAAGTCTACTCCCAGTATAATTTCCGTCGACAGTTATGGAACAATAAGAAAGTTAGTAGAGAAGCTGTGGCTTTGACAAAAGAATTCTAAGTTGGTTTGTTGGCGTACATCTATACTTTTTCCAACGATTGCACCTTGTAATTTAATCTTACGTAACGGAAGCGTGGGGCAATCGTTCGATTTGTTGCATTTGCTAAAAGCTGTTTCACTAATTACTGAAATGGGACTGCTAGAGTCTAGTACTGCCGTAAATTTTACGTCATTTACAGTAGTGTTAATCACAGGATATGCAATGTTGTTATGTTTTACGTCGTGTTCCTGGAGTAAGATGTCCCTAATGTCTTCCATTTTTACGTAATTACTAGCTACGACAGCTGCGTCGTCAGTTTCATACGTACGTTTTGTGGCTGCCAGCGGAATGAGTCATTGCCTATTGTCTCTTTGTCGGCGCGCGTCGTTATTGGGATTAGGAGACCTAACTTCTACAAATTCACCTTGTCGAGAGGGCCCTGCTCTGTTTGAATCCCGCCAGTTCTGATGCGATTCAGGTCTGTCGTTACGATCATATCGTCTGTCGTCATGTCGGTAGATTCCATAGTTTCTTTCTTGTCGGTCACGTGGTGGAGAATTTCTCCCTGAATCGTAACTGCGCGCTGGACCATTGCGTCTTGAGTTATTCTGTCTCCCTTGATAATACTTATTTTCGTTTCCATATTGTCTGTTTTTCTGATGTCTCTGTGATAGTCATTAGCGCGGAGAGGTGATCTTTCCCTGTAATTATTACTACTCTGCCAACGGTTGTCATACGGGTGGTGTCTGTTTTGGTCACGATTTACATTGTAAGAATAGCCTTGTCGTGTCCAGTTATTATTTCTGTCATCGCGGAATTGTGACGGATGTGACCTGTAATTGTTGTGCTCCTGTTTTCGCGTTCCGCGATTGTCAGTGTCAATTTCCAGTTCTTGTAACAGTACCTGAAAAGCTCCAATGTCGTCTCTGCAAAGTCCTGCCAAAATAATATGTCGTAAATGTTCAGGCAATTTGATTAAGCAAATGCGGATGAGTTCTGAGGGGCTGTATGGTTTGACAGGTACTGATTCTTGTGCAACATGTCTTCGAAATATTTAACAAGAATGGAAAATTCAGATTGTTCGAAATGTTTCATCATTATGATGCTATGTTTTACTCTGTCTTGTGTAGCTTGAACCAATGTGCTGAGAGGAAGGGATGATAAAATTCTCCTTCACTGTGACAATCGTGAATGACCGATCGCATTATTACAGCTGGTTCATTCTCCAAGTAGCCACACATAAATTCTAATCTGTGCTCTAATGACCAGTTGGGAGGAAAACAATGAGAGAATTGATGGAGCCACGCTTGTGGATGAATGTCGTTGCCAGAATTGTTAAATGTTTTGAATTTACGTGCAGTAACGAACAGCTTGTAGTCAAAATCATTGTGTCGGCGGGCAGCATATCGGTCATTGTTACATCGTGTCGGCGGTTCCATCTCAAAATTCGGTGCTCCTTGCCAATTTCTTTCATAATTTCCGAAATGCCCTGTGTTATTATTTTGTGGCTTTTCCGTATTTCTAATTTCCTCTTCCCGTGTTGGAGCGCGAGTGTCCTCTGAAATATGTAATTTTTGTATTACCTGCGTCAACTGATCTTGTGCTTCCCGGATTTCTCTTTTGTATTGCGTATTAATTTGATTCTGACTTTGTTTGAATTTCTTAATTTGTTCATACTCTTCTGTGTCAGTGATGGCTACAGGTCTTGTGTCATTCAGATCATCATCTACCTTTGCAGATAAATTAGTGAACTGATCCGAAAGTTCGGCTACTTTCTCCGATAGTGAACACATTTCCGCAGTGTGTTTTTTTGAACCAAGTTTCAGATTGTCTATTTGTGTTGAAATCGAATCTACTGTGTCCTTTAAGTTTTCCTGAGTTCTTGCAAGTTGCGTAACCGAATCGGTGGATGCAACTGAGTCCATTTTAGCTTGCAAGGTGTCGTGATTTTCACGAACAATAGTTTGCATTTCTTTTATGGCTGCTTCGTGATTCTGTAATGCATTTTCATGCCGCGAAAAAATAGGTTGAAAATGCTCACAAATTTGTGTTTTTACGTCATTACAGATTTTTTGACATTTCGATTCAATGTTATGTAACTTAGTAGTTAAATCTTCACGTGTTTGTTCAAGTGTGGTGTCTAACTTCTGAAGATTTTGTTCAATTGTGTCTAACTGTTGCTGTGTTTGTCTCTGGTGTTGTTCCATTGTGTCTAACTTTTCAAGCTTTTGCTGTGTTTGTCTCTGATTTTGTTCCATTGTGTCTAACTATTGCTGTGTTTGTCTCTGATTTTAATTCATTTGTTGCATTAATTGCAATAATAATGTATTAGTGTCGGGAATCTGCTCCTCTATGCTTTTCGGCAGTGCATTTGCACCGGCAACATTCACATTTTGACAAGCAGAAAATGTTTCTTGACTTCTTTCAGAAAACGGTGAGTACGCAAAACCTGAATGTACAGTATTTGCAAGATTATGTCCTCTCATTTCGGATTCTAGACGCGAGCTGATCGATCGATAATGCTTCCCTATTCACTAATTGTTTCACTGCCTACACCATTATTTGCAGCCCGCTCCATTTCCCTATGCACAGTTACCAAATTACTACTGTGAACATTAGTTAATTCATTACATGGTGGCGCTAACACATTGCTTTCGTCTTCACTGTCATTTCTCAGTTTACTTTGTAGCCTAGTATTACGTTTTTCACACGCCATTATTGTCACAATATTTCACACGAGAACGCAGAAAAACACAATTTGAAAAGCAAAAATAAGAGAACACATTGGCATAGCAAATAATATATAGTTAATTGCAAGCGCAGCTGCGAAATACTTGGTGCAAATCTACATGCATTCCACAACTGTTTTACTGTACAACAGTGAAAGACTACAATTACAAAGGAGATTCTCTCTACAATTACGCGCTAGCAATAAACAAAATCTACACTAATTACACAAACTACAAGAAAAAAATTAGAAGATTCCTGTGAGGTATCCTCGGCTAAGGATCGACATATGAAACGTCCCCTTAAACTGACACATATTATTTTTAGTGCAACGCAGTCTGACTGTCAAAAATCCCTACGAAAGAATGGCCCTGACTACTATTAACCTATACCTTTCACAAATCACTTACCTCACCAAAAATCTTCGTTACTCGAACTACTGCAATGCAGCGAGCACCACTACTGCCAGCTAAATAAAAGATTCAAACTACGGAAGGCACTAACTACTGATAGGCATAGTTAGCGAATGAAAGATTTTAATAGAGAAAAAACAATGTATTTACCTCAATAGTCATAATATATATAGCAGTTCATGACATCCATTCTTACAAATTTCAAATCTCCGCCATCTCTCTCCCCACATCCACCACTGCTGGCGACTCACCTCCAACTGCGCAACGCTATGCGCTGTTAACATCCAACTGCCCAACACTACAATGGCGAGTATTACAACAATGCCAACCAGCCACTGACTGCACACAGTGGACATGAATGGATGCAGGTGATCAGACAGAGCGCTATGTGGCGTTACCAATAAAAAAACCTAAACAGCCTACTTACACAAGTTTCTTAAAACATCTTTGACGCCCTATGTTGGGAACAAAAGGTTTCTCCTCACTGTCGACACCCGGGGAGAGCAAACACAACCAGAACTGTATGACGAGGTTTTCCAGGATGACGCACAACGTCCCACCTGTACCCTCAAAGTTATTCCACCGAAGTGTACACCACTAGTGCAGCCCTGTGATGTTTATTTTTACAGACAGGTGAAAAATTTCATTAAATGCCTGCATAATTGTGCCACATTAATTGAACAGGAACGAGACATTAATTCACGAGAATATTGTATTAAAATTCACTTGATCGTTCACCATCGATTATCATCTCCTGTTTTTGACAATATGATCCAATACGCATATTTCGCATGGAAACCATGGAAACTAACTGCAGAAAGACACATTTTTAGAAATGTTAACGAGGTCTGCTTATCGCTAGATATCCTCAAAACTCGCAGCTCGTGTAAAAAATCTTCATTTATTCGATGCGCTAATTGTTCAAACATCTTTTGTTTCGAGTGTTTTTATGACAAATATCATTCTGGCTCTTGTGTAATTTCGGGAACCAGTGAATAACATATCATTATTCATAGTCCTCACAATATGAATATTATTCTCCTATGCACACAGTTTTCAATATACAATATGGACGAATATTTTAAGGAAATAATTTCACACTATTTTTCCCCCTCCAGCCACGCATTTTGGATTATGTCACAGGAGGGATAACACCCTTTGATGACAGTACTGTGTACTAGGTCAGTTGGACTCTAGGTCTTGTGGTGGAGACACTGCCTGCAAAATAAAGACTATGTCCAGCAGAGGCAGAGCCCTTTTCCCACTATTTTCCTGCACCATCTTGGATTACATCACGGAATGGACAACACACTGGATGGCTGTACTGCATCAAATTGTTTAAATAAATAGTGCATGCAAAATAATAAAGACTTACATCCAGCACAGCTCGAGTCGTCTCCCTGCCATTTCCTAGAACGAGGTGGCAGTTGGGTGACATAGGTTAGTGGAGGTAGCCCAATTGCCCTGTCATTCCCGCCATTTACTAAAGTTAGTAGCGAGAGCCCAATTGACCTGTCTTCCCTCCAAAATTCAACCTTCCCACCAATCAACAGGAAGATTTGGCTGTCACGTGAATTAGGTTAGTGGAGGTAGCCCAAGTGACTTATTTTCCCACCATTTTCTTAGATCAGTAGAGGTTTGTTGCACAATCCTGCTGGAATTTGAACTTCCCGCCATTTCCTGGGGCAAGGAGTTAGTCGAATTGACAGTGGAGGTAGTCGAAATGACTGATTTTCCCGCCAAAATTCGAACTACCCGAGAATATCCGCCATCTTGAATGCCGTCATGGACGCCATCTTTGGTGAGGTCATGCACTGTTGTCCAGTCTACTCGCCTCCATCTTGGAAGACTTCATCGCCACCATCTTGGATACATCTGGCAACAATGCAGAGTGGGGCAGAACGAACTCAGTCCCAAATTGTCATAATGTTGTTACTTCCCAGTGTATGGCCCGCTCGGTTAGCCATGCGGTCTAAATCACTGCTTTCTTGGTGGGAAGGTGTGCCAGTCCCCGGCACGAATCCGCCCAGCAGATTAGTGTCAAGGTCTGGTGTGCTGGCTAGTCTGTTATGATTTTTAAGGTGGTTTTCCAGCTGCCTCGGCGAATACGGGCTGGTTCCCCTTATTCCATCTGAGTTACACGATTGCTGTGCAACCACTTTCTCCATGTATACGTTCACCATCATTACTCTACCACGCAAACATTGGGACTACACTCGTCTGGTGTGAGACGTTCCCGGGGGTTCCACTGAGACAGAACTGCACAATAGCCCTGGGTTCCGTGTGGGGCGGCGATGGGGTTTGCGGACTGCTGTAGACTGTTGTGGGGTTATGAACCACTGAGGGCTACGGCGCAGACGAAGCCTCTCCGTCGTCTCTAGGTCAACAATTAAACACAATACAATACAACACAAGCTTATGCCCATATAAAAACTTAACTACAAAAGCGAGATAAGCAAATGTCACAAACAAGCACGCACACATGAGCACATCTATTTTTTATTGTCAGGTTTGCGACTAACTGACAGCACCAAGTGGCATGAGCGTAGAGGAATATGCCGGCTGCTGAAAATCAGGCGGACTATCGATCTTGAAAATTAATCCGTTTGAAAGGGTTTTAACGTATCTTGCCGATTTTGATTTTTGACCGATTTTAGAGCGCAAATACTCCCAAATCCTCTGTGCGGTGCACGAGACAAATACGCAAAGTATTGTTCTTTACAGTTCCTGGGAGTCCTTAGTTGGCGGACCTGGATTACTTCTACACTATCCGCTCAAAATTATCTATCTGCTCAAAAGTATCCAGGCACCGCTCTTTATTGCGAAATTGGTCAATAGATGCCACGAGACGGGGATCCGACAGTAAAAAAGTGGCAGCAAGCATTACGTTGCCAGCAGAAAAACATTAACAGCAGAATGGGTCCTTAAATAACTCTGTGACTGTGATGTGGACTACCTGCGTAAAGAATCCGACAGGGACTCTTCATCACTTTTGAAGTTGCCCAATTCGACTGTCTGTGATGACTAGAAACGCGGAGGGACAAAAACAGCTAAACCGTAATTAATAATTTTCCTTTAATTTACGTCTATGGTCACAATCTTTTTTGTTTAACGGAATACCGGTTTCGGTCTTTAACGACCATCATCAGATCTGTTTCATAAAAACAGTACATTAGGACTTTGTTTTTATGAAACAGATCTGATGGTGGTCATTAAAGACCGAAACCGGTAATCCGTTAAACAAAAAAGATTGTGACCATAGACGTAAATTAAAGGAAACTTATTACATATACAGGTCACTGTGTTTTTTCGTGATGATGTCGCAGCTTGTGAAACCGTAATTAGTTCTTTTTTGTTGTTAGGGCGTGGTTCCCCGATTGCGGTTAAGAACACCTAAATGAGCGTGCCGTGCCGCTGCAGTTAAATTTACCTCTTCGCGAATATTCTATTTCCCTCAAATATCGATAGTGGTCAGTTCTTTTGATTGAGACCAGATATGGCAGAGGAGTGGGGGTGCCAAGTAATGCCAGCTTGGTGAGCGATGGAGAGAGAGAAGGAGGCTGTACTGCGTTCCTCGAGATGGCGAGAGTTCCGGAGTGCTCTTAGTAATAGCTGTGCACTTGCTACTGTCTTGAGTGGCGAAGCTATGGGGAACACCTGTATCGCCGTAGCGGATTGAAGCGACTCGCGGTGAGAGAGTTCACTGGCTTGGGGCATACCAGCTGGGAGTTTCTACCGCACGCCTTAGGAGGACGCATGGCTTTTGCGATACGGCAGTGCGGTAATGACTTCTAGCTATGGTCGTGAACATTCTGTGAATCCTGCTTGATCTGTCAGCTTGTTTAATGGTGAGCTTTGATAAATTTCCTTGACAAATTGTGATTCTGATGGAGAAACATACCAGGCTTCTTCCGCTCTCGTTGTTTTTCCACCGACAGTTTTACGTTTTTATCCCGCCTATATAACACAACAAGTGTCTGGCGCAGTTCTTAGACCGATTACTGCTGCTAGAATGGCAGGATTTAAGGGAGTTTGAACGTCAGCGCATGATCGATGGGACACAGCATCTACGAGCGATGAAGTGGGGATTTTCCCGTACGACCACTTCACTAGTGTAGCGTGAATATCAGGAATGCGGCAAAACATCAAATCTCCGACGTCTCTGCGACCGGAAAAAGATTCTGCAAGAACGGGACCCACGACGACTGAAGAGAATCGTTCAACGTGACAGAAGTGCAGCTCTTCTGTAAACTGTTGCATATTTCAGTGCTGGGCCGTCAACAAGTGTCTGCGTGCGAACCATTCAACGAACAAAATCGATACGGGCATTCGGAGGCGAATGTCCACTTCTGAACCCTTGATGATTGCACGACACAAAGCTTTACGCCTCGCCTGGGGCCGCCACCATCGACATCTGACTGTTGATGACAGAAAACATGTTGCCTTGTCGGACGAGTCTCATTACAAATTGTATCGAGTGCATGGACATGTACAGGTACGGAAACAACCTCATGAATCCATGAACCCTGCATGTTAGCAAGGGACTTTTCAATCTTGTGGAGGCTCTGTAGTGGTGTGGAGCGTGTATAGTTGGAGTGATATGGGACCCCTGATACGTCTACATACGACTCTGACAGGTGACACGTACGTAAGCATCCTGTCTGACCACCTGCATCCATTCATGTCCATTGTGCATTTCGACGGACTTGTGCAATTCCAGCAGGACAATGCTACATCCACACATCCAGAATCGCTACAGTGTGGCTCCAGGAACACTCGTCTGAGTTTAAACACTTCCGCTGGCCACCAGACTCCCCAGACGTGAACGTTATTGAGCATATCTGGGATTTCTTGGAACGTGCTGTTCAGAAGAGATCTCCACCCCTTCGTAGTGTTACGGATTCATGGGCAGCCCATCAGGATTCATGGGATTCCGTGTCCAGTCGTTCATGCGACTGTAACACCACGTTAAAACTCACTTAAATCTTGATACCCTACCATTGCAGCTGCAATAACCGATCTAACAACTGCACCAGACGCTTGTTATATAGGCGTTGCTGACCGCAACGCCGTATTCTGCCTGTTTACATATCTCTACATCTGAATACGTATGCCTATACCAGTTTCATTGGCGCTTCAGTGTATTACGGTACTGATTACAGCATTAGAGTAATTTGGTACCACCCTACCGAATAAGCTAATAAAATTCCGTATTAAACACACCGTGTTTACAAAGACAAACAAACAGACGTTTTCCGCTGACAGTGGACGTTGCGTCAGTCACATGAGAGGCAGTACCGTTTTGGACTGGCTCCATCTAAGCACTGAAAAAAATACAGCTTCAATTATTTTGTGAAACGTCAGAGAAAATTCGCCTAGTGGTTTATGGGTCAGTGTCCTAATATGTGTCTTACGTACTTCCTGTTTCAGATGAGCAGAAGTCAGTGCTAAATCGTAGTAAGGATGTGACTAAGTTATGTGTGTGATGTTTGAACAAGTCTTGTTGAGCAGTACTCGAGATGAGCAGTCGCATCCACTTAAGGAAGCTGTACTCATGCTAACTTTCAAAACAGAATGCGGTCTTCCGTGGAATAAGCATTCCTAATGACTCACTGCTGTGATGCACACAGATGGAAAAAACCAACGACTTAGTCACACAGATAAAGTGACAGGACAACTACACATACATCTATGCTCCGCAAGTCACCTTACGGTTTGTGACGGGTGGTACTTCTGATACCACTGAGTTTCCTCCCTCAGCTTCACATGTCAAGAATGACACGTGGGAAGAACGATTGTCGGTAAACATCAGTATTAGCTCCAGTTTCTGCGATTCTCTCGTTGTGGTCATTTTGCAGGTCGTTGTGGGAGGAAGCAGTATGTTGCCGCCTCTTCATAGAAAATACTTTCTCGGATTTCCATAGTAAACCTCTCTGTAAAGCACAATTCTTTTCCAGTTTTGGCACTGAAGTTTGTTGAGAATATCTGTAATCTGTCGCACCGACTAAGCGATAATGTGGCGAAACACATCATTTTTCGTTGCATCTACAGTATCGCTTCTGTTTATCCATTATAGTAAGAGTCCGAGACTGATGAAAAGTTCTCAAGTATCAGTCGAACAAGAATTTTGTAAGCCACTTCAGTTTGGATGAAGCCCTTAATGTTCTTCCAATGAATCTCAACTGCCGGCCGGAGTGGCCAAGCGGTTCTACGCGCTACAGTCTGGAACCGCGCGACTTCTAAGGTCGCAGATTCCAATCCTGCCTCGGGCATGGATGTGTGTGACGTCCTTAGGTTAGTTAGGTTTAAGTAGTTCTTAGTTCTAGGGGATTGCTGACCTCAGAAGTTAAGTCCCATAGTGCTCAGAGCCATTTGAACCATTTTTGAATCTCAATTAGTATTTGCTTAACGCGATCAATCGTCTTTACATCGGTATGGGCTGCTGTTCCTAGGTAATTAACGGAACTTACTGTTTCCAGTGGTTTCTCACCAATAGCGTAATCGATCAGTTGTGGCTTTCCTCATCCATTTTCGCGCAGTACGCTAATTTTCTTTCCATTGACAGTCTACTGTTAGTCTCTGCGCTAGTCAGCATACTGCAGATTTGTCACACATCCTCCTAGTACCTGTCAAATTACCTGTATGGCAGTCGATTTTGTACCATGAAGAGTGACTTGCTGTGTTCTGTCAGCAAGGAAGCCCTGAATCCACTCAGAAATATGGTCTGATACTAGGAAAGCTCGTATCTGCCTTCCTGAATGACAATGCGGGACTGCATCGTGGAACACGGCACTTTTGTATGCTATGCTGTGGACAGCATGGACGAGCGCATCGAGCTTGATACGCAAAACCCCTGTTTGTTGAGCCCATGTTGTTTATTCTAGAGGAGATTCTAGTACTTCAAAAACGTTGTAACACGTGAGTGTAAAATATATTAATAATTCTAAAAGAGATTGATGTCAATGAAATCCATTCAAATTATAAATCTGTATGTATTTATGTATGCATATGCGTATGTGTGCAGTCGTAAAGCATCATCTGCGCACAGACCATCGCAGCGCTGCGAAACGTCATCAAGAAGGCGCCGATGGCGCCGCGAAACGGCATCAAGAAGGCGCTGACTCGCGCGTCAGTGGAAAGAGCGAGCAACGCCACACCTCCAGGAGGACAGAGTTCAGCGCCCCCTGTCAACACTGATTTGACCAGCCGCCCATCGCTAGTCGGCCCCAGTTCGGTCGCAGACTTCGGCAGCATCAGCATTCAATAATAAGAAGACGATACTTAGCCTCAGTTCTGTGAGAACCAATAGCGCATAACAATATTTACACATAAGAAACACAGGAGCATATCAAGATACGTCATAGTGAGAAGTTATGTTTCTTTCCTTCTTTTTTTTTTAGAAATGAAGTGTTCTGTTAATGTGAAACTCTTTCTGAAAGTGTCTTATAGTCATGAGATCCTCAGATTATCTGACTGCCAGTACGTGCTAGTTCATTTAGCGTTACCCAGGATGCATGAGTAGTGTTATACTACAGACGCTTACTAGCTTTAAAACACATACAATCCAAGTGAAGCGAGAACTCAAAATCTTAAAAAATGAAGCCACAGAAACTGAACGCTCTTGCCCTTTCTCTAGCGAAGACATAGAAAAAGCTCTGAAAGATGTCAAACCTACAAGGGCACCAGGTTTCGACAAGGTTCACCCTGAATTCATTATAAACTGTGGTAAGTATACAAAAGTATGGCTGGCTTGATTTTTCACAAACATCATGCTTCCAAAACAGAGGTTAGTTGCTTCCACCTCAACAACAAACACGCTGCAAAGGAACTCAACATTCGATTTGAAAAAGAAAAACCATTCTCAGGCACAGTAAAACTCCGAAATACTTGGGCATGACGCTGGACAGAACACTATCTTTTAAAGAGCACCTAACAAAGACTGCCGAAACATTGAAGACAAGAAACAACATTATTCAAAAAATTCTTTGGTACTAGCTGGGGAGCACCGGCCTCCACTCTCCGCACCTCTGCTTTAGCAATTGTATTCTCGGCTGCCGAATACTGTGCTCCAATTTGGCTAAACAGCCCACATGTAAAAAAGGAGGATGTCCACTTGCATAACACTCTAAGGATGGTTTCTGGAGTAATTAAACCCACTCCAACGCAATGGCTCCCAATATTAAGCCACATCCCGCCGACACACCTGCGACGTACTGACGCCCTTGTACGTGAATACAAATATATCATGGGAAATCGAAGCCTGCCAATCCACCAAGACATTGAGGCTGCAAACTCTAATAGGCTTCGATCTAGGAACCCGCCAACAAGAACAGCAAGAACCTGTGTACAAGAAGGTTTCAGTATCACAAACGCATGGTCTGAAAAATGGAACGCATCGCAAAATCACAACACGCCTTGCGTCACACAAAAGCCACCTGGTTTTATCCTACCACGCATAACGTGATCCACTCTAAACAGGATTAGAACTCGTCATGGCAGATGTGTATAAAAGGGGCAAAATACCATCCCCTCAGTGTGACTGCGGAGAATATCAGACCAACAGCCACACTGTTGAAGAGTGTTCCAGAAGAGCCTATAATGGGAGCCCCGACGACGTCCTGCTCGAAACTCCAGAGTCGATAGATTATATGAATAGACTTCATGTTTGATTGTAATCCTTTAAACTTTGTTATATTAATGATGTCTGTTCGCAATTATTAACGTTTGTTATATTAGTGATTTGTCTGTTTTTTTCTTATGTGTCTATATTGCCATACGATAAATAAATAAATAATATTAATCTGAAAATGAGTCGTACAGATCGCTTTCATTCCGATCACCAGCCATCGCAACTTCTCTCCTTATTTGTTTTATCGGTGCTGACTCCTCAGTAACTGACACAACAGTATGTATGTTCCCCATCTCCTCCTAAACCACTCAACCAACTTCAACCAAACTTGGCACATGTAACATCTACTGTCTGGAATGAATCACTGTGGTTTTAAGAACTGCCTGTCTATTAAAGGGGTGGCGGTGAAAAAGCACTGTAAGCAACTACGCGGGAATATTCATATTTTAGTCAGCCAATATTCCAGAATGAGAGTACTTACAAACGTACAACAGACTTTACACATAATTTCAAACCTTAACGATCGCTAACAACAATCACAAAATCATGAAAGGAAAGAAATTATAGCTTACTAGATTTTCGCTGCTCATGCAGTAAAACTGCCACATGAGGCATGACGTTCTAACTTATTACTTATTTACATTTAATTGTATTCTTGACACAGTTTATAGACGGTATTCACATATACCACTGAGTATACGACAAAAATTAAATCACTGCACAACGCTTAGTTTACAGGATATGGCATCGTAAACATTGAGATGCGTGAAATACTACCACGTCATTCAAGAAGCTTTAAATTTATGCTTCGTTGCTAGTGGCTGCATTCGCAACACTTTCGCAGACAATATCCTCATCTGCCGATGAATATACATGTTGTTGTCTTTAGTCCTGGTCTCCGTGCTACTCTATCCTGTGCAAGCTTTATCGTCTACGGGTAATTACTGCAAACCACATGCCTCTGATTCTGCTTAGTGTATTCATCTCATTGTCTCCCTCTACGATTTTTCCCCCTCACGCTGCCCTCCAACAATGCCTCAGAACATATCCCAACATCCGATCCCTTCTTCTAGTCAAGCTGTGCCACAAAGTCCTCTTCTCTCCAATTCTGTTCATTATCTCTTCATTAGTTACGTGTTCTTCCCATCTAATCTTCAGCATTCTTCTGTAGCACCACATTTCGAAATCCTCTATTCTCTTCTTGTCTAAAGTGTTTATCGTCCACGTTTCCCTTCCATACATGGCTACACTCCATACAAATACTTTCAGAAATGACTTCCTGACACTTAAATCTATACTCGATGTTAACAAATTTCTCTTCTTCAGAAAGCTTTCCTCGCCATTGCCAGTCTACATTTGATATCCTCCCTACGCCGATCATCATCAGTTATTTTACTCCCCAAATAGCAAATCTCATCTACTGCTTTAAGTGCCTCATTTCGTAATCTAATTCCGTCAGCATCACCTGATCTAATTCGACTACATACCATTATCCTCATTTTGCTTTTGTTGGTGTTTATATTATATCCTTCTTTCAAGACACTGTCCATTCCGTTCAATTACTCTTCCAAGTCCTCTGCTGTCTCTGACTGAATTACAATGTCATCGGCAAACTTCAAAATTTTGATTTCTTCTCCGTGGATTTTAATTCGTACTCCAATATTTCCTTTTTTTTTTTGTTTCCTTTACTGCTTGCTCAATATACAGATTTAATAACATCGGAGATGTTCCCTTTGATGTCCCTCGACTCCTATAACTGTCACCGTGTTTCTCTACAAATTCTAAATAGCTATCCGCTCCCTGTATTTGACCCTTGCCACCTTCATAATATGAAAGTAAGTATTCCAGTCAACAATTTCAAAAGCTTTCTCTAAGTCTTCAAATGCTTTTTGCCTTTCCTTAATCTACTTTCTAAGATAAGTCGTAGGGCCAGCATTGCCTCATGTGTGCCAACATTCGCACCGATCCAAACTGATCTTCCACGAGGTCGGCTTCTACCAGCTTTTCCATTCATCTGTAAAGAATTCGTGTTCTTGTATGGAGGAAGAGGAGGTGAACAGACAGATGGGGAGGGGGGAAGAAATGAACAGTAAGATAGAGGTGGAGATATATAGAAAGAGGGGAGAGGAGGAGATGGACAGAGAGAGGAGAGGAGGAGATGGACAGAAAGAGAGAGAGGGAGGATTAGATCGACAAAGAGAGGAGAGGGAAGAGGTGAACAGAGGGGCAAGGAGCAGACAGATGGAGAGTGGGAGGCAGAAGAGGTGGACAAAGAGAAGTGGTGGTGTAGAGAGGGGGAAGTAGGAGATGGAGTACTGCAAGACTGGCATAGATACACACAGGGGCAACACCATCTACTCACCTACTAAGTCTATCATTATGTGTATCCACCCTATGACTTTAATTGTAAACGGGAACCACTTTCGCTTTTCTCCAGTCGCCAGGTACTCTTTGTTGCTTCAGCATCCTACGGTAACCCACTGTTAGAAGGAGAACAAATTCTTCCTCATCAAGACCCTTGCACAAAGAGTGGCATCCGCGTGTTTTGTAGGGTGGGGCATTGGTGTTTACTAACGGCGTCATGGCTAGTAGACGTGTGCTCCAAGCTAAACAGACGAAGGTGACTTTTCAGAAAGATTACTTGGCAATTGCTGCTGATCGATAGGTGCTACGAGTATGCAATAGGTACACACTGCCACGTGTACGAGGGTGACCAGGGCGCCCTGGGAGGACTTTACATATAGTAATGGTAGGAGCGACGTCTCCGCATATCATCCACTGCTGACGCTCCCTCAACTCTGTCTCACCGCACGTGGCTGAGAACCGACTGAAGCAGAATTATGAACAAAGACGCTGTAGCCCCCACTTTACAATATCGCCATTGTTTGCTGTAGCAAAGCATCTGATCAGTGGAACGACACTAATTAACCTTCAGTGGTAACTACAGCCTTTGGATGGGCGAAAATAGTTGTGAGCCTCTACGTCTTTTTGAATCTTGTTTGGGAAGACATCAAATATCTTTCTTATAGATTTTTCTCTTGGAGAAATCACCTTCTGGAATTAGCTAAGTAGATCCCGTTCCAACATATACTAAGAAGTGATAAAGTGTCATTTTCATTCTCTTTATCAACAGTAATAAATAGGGTAGGAAGTTGTAAGTTCTTCTGTATGCATATTGATGAAAACATGTAGGAAAAAAACGTAGGTCAGACTGCCTGACATTTAGGTGAGTCTGCTGCCGACCGATGAGGTGTTACTTTTAGATGGTGTCGCAGATACAGGTTGTTGCACGGATCTTTGGTAGGTAATGACAGCAATCTGTGGTCACTAGGAAGTTACACTTAACATCGATTAGATGAATATATGAATGGTACATCTGAATATTTGGCTGGTACTTCCACAATCAGTTATCCCCACAGAGGCGGGATAATTTATGTACAAATTCTGTTTAAAGTAATTACAGATATATGAAGAGTTTACACACATACACCTTGTAAGCAACTGCTGTACCATTGAGGCATTTTTTCTTTTTTTAGTCATTAGTCTTCTGACAATTTTGATGGGGCCCGCCACGAATTTTTTTCCTGTGCCAACCCCTTCAGCTCAGAGTAGCACTTGCAATCTACGTTCTCAATTATGTGCTGGATGTATTCCAATCTCTGTCTCCCTCTACAGTTTTTGCCCTCTACGGCTCCCTCTAGTACCATGGAAGTCAGTTCCTGATGTCTTAACAGATGTCCAATCATTCTGTTCCCTCTCCTTGTCGGTGTTTTCCCCATATTCCTTTCTTCTCCTCATTCCTTTTCTTATCAGTCCACCTAATTTTCAACATTCGCCTGTAGCACAACATCTAAAATACTTCGATTCTCTTTTTCCCGATTTTCCCACAGTCCATGTTTCACTACCATAGGATGCTGTGCTGCAAACGCACATTCTCAGAAATTTCTTCCTCAAATTATGACCTATGTTTGATACCAATAGACTTCTGTTGGCCAGGAATGCCCTTTTTGCCAGAGCTAATCCACCATTTATGGCCTCCTTGCTCTGTCCGTCATCGGTTATTTTGCTGCCTAGGTAGTAGAATTCCTTAACTTTATCTACTTCGTGACCATCAATCCTGATGATAAGTTTCTTGCTGTTCTCATTTCTGCTACTTGTCATTACTTTCGTCTTTCTTTGATTTACTCTCAATCCATATTCTGTACTCCTTACACTGTCCATACCATTCAGCAGATCATGTAATTCTTTTTCACTTTCAGACAGGATAGCAATGTCATCAGCAAATTGTATCATTGATGTCCTTTTGCCTTGAATTTTAATTCCACTCATGAACCTTTATTTTATTTCCACCATTGTTTCTTCGATGCACAGATTCAACAATAGCGATGAAAGACTACAACCCTGTCTTACCCCCATTTTAGTCCAAGCATTTCGTTCTTGGTCCTCCATTGTTACTATTCCCTCTTGATTCTTGTACACATTGTATATTACCAGTCCCTCCCAATAGTGTACCCCTGTTTTTCTGAGAACTTAGAACATCTGTACCATTTTACATTGTCGAACGCTTCTTCCAGGTCGAAAAATCCTATGAACGTGTCTTGATTTTCTCTTTAGTCTTCCTTCCATTATCAACCGTAACGTCATAATTGCCATTCTGGTGACTTTACCTTTACTAAAGCCAAACAGATCGTCATCTAACATAGCCTCAATTTTCTTTTCCTAACGAGGCATATTAAACACATAGTCTCGCAATACATTATTCATCATGAAATTTGTGTAGTGTGTGAGTAATTGAGGTATTCGCCAATACAATACTAGAAGGGAGTATGATCTCAGCTTCCCTCTAGTAAATCTCTAGTGCACAGAAAGGAATGCAATACTCAGCTAGATGATACCTTTATAAAATGCACATTGAAAGAAAATGTCAGACAGACACTTTAAGTCTTTTCGTGTCGTTTAAAAATGTTTCTCTTTAGCAACTCTTTCTACACAGCAAGCGCCCTAATTTCTATTCAAGAATTTCTCTGTAGCATAGAATGACTTGAGCTGAGAGACTGTTGCCACGCAGATCAGTTGAGCAAATCCATTTCACGGAGAGAACCTGGATGAGATTAGCTCGTCCTTCGACTAATTTTGTTAACAAGCATTTCGACTGTCTCTAAACTGCTCCTTGTTGCCGTTGACGATATCCCTCGGAATCGATGTTACGATTGTCTTGTGAACAGGAATGTCTGCCTAAGAAATCTATAAAACTAATTTATATTTCAGAACGATACATTGCATCGAAATTCTTCGAAATAGTACGTCCGTAATACATTTTCGTCAGCAAGCGTTGTAGGCATCCTGGAATGGCTGTGTTGGAACATCCTTGAGGTCCAATACAGCAAGCTTAACAACAGCTTTCGTGATTTCGCTGCTCTTGATACGGTGTCACTTGAAGGGTGTCTTGAGCAAAGGAAAGAGAAATTCCGCCGCAGTGAGGTTGGGATTGTAGGGGTGATGGTGCAGTGTTGCCACATACACTGGAGAGGCAAAGGAACTGGTACTCCTGCGTAATATCTTGTAGGGCCCCCGCGAGCACGCAGAAGTGCCGCAACACGATGTGGCATGGACTCGACTAATGTCTGAAGTAGTGCTGGAGGGAATTGACACCATGAACCCTGCAGCGCTCTCAATAAATCCGTAAGAGTTTCATGGAGGTAGAGACCTCCTCTGACAGCACGCTGCAAAGTATCCCTGATGTGCTCAATAATATTCATGTCTGGGGAGTTTGGTGGTCAGCGGAAGTGTTTAAAATCAGAAGAGTGTTCCTGGAGCTACTCTGTAAAAAATTCGGAACGTGTGGTGTGCCGCATTGTCCTGCTGAAATTGGCCAAGTCCGTCGGAATGTGCACTGGGCATGAATGTATACATGTGTCACCTGTCTGAGTTGATCTAGACGTATCAGGGGTCCTACATCACTCCGACTGCAAACGCACCACACCATTAGAGAGCTTCCACCAGCTTGAGCAGTCCCCTGCTGACATCCGCTCGATAAAATTTGAAACGAGACTCTTCTTACCAGGCAACATGTTTCCGACCAATGTCGTGTTGACGGGCCAGGCGAGGCGTAAAGCTTTGTGTTGTGCAGTTAGCGAGGGTACACGAGTGGGCCTTCGTCTCTGAAAACCCATATCAATGATGTTTCGTAGAATGGTTCGCCTGCTGACATTTCCTGACGGCCCAGCATTGAAAACTGCAGCAGTTTGAGGAAGGATTGCACTTCTGTCAAGCTGAACGATTCTCTTTAGTTGTCGTTGGTCCCGTTCTTGAAGGGTCCTTTTCTGGCCGCAACGATATCAAAGATCTGATGTTTTGCCGGATTTCTGATATTCATGGTACACTTGTGAAATGGTCGTACAGGAAAATCCCCACATGATCGCTACCTGGAACATGCTCACATGCTGTGTCCCACCGCTCGTGCGCCGACTATAACACCACTTTCAAACTCACTTAAATTTTGATAATCTGCCATTGTAGCAGCAGTAACCGATCTTACAACTGCACCAGACACTTGTTTTCTTCTATAGGCGTTGCCGACCGCAGCTCCTTATTCTACCTGTTTAAGCATCTGTATTGGGATATTCATGTCTACATCTACATCCATACTCCGCAAACCACCTGACGGTGTGTGGCGGAGGGTACCCTGAGTACCTCTATCGGTTCTCCCTTCTATTCCAGTCTCGTATTGTTCGTGGAAAGAAGGATTGCCGGTATGCTTCTGTGTGGGCTTTAATCTCTCTGATTTTATCCTCATGGTCTCTTCGCGAGATATACGTAGGAGGCAGCAATATACTGCTTGACTCTTCGGTGAAGGTATGTTCTCGAAACTTTAACAAAAGCCCGTACCGAGCTACTGAGCGTCTCTGCTGCAGAGTCTTCCACTGAAGTTTATCTATCATCTCCGTAACGCTTTCGCGATTACTAAATGATCCTGTAACGAAGAGCGGTGCTCTCCGTTGGATCTTCTCTATCTCTTCTATCAACCCTATCTGGTAAGGATCCCACACTGTTGAGCAGTATTCAAGCAGTGGGCGAACAAGCGTACTGTAACCTACTTCCTTTGTTTTCGGATTGCATTTCCTTAGGATTCTTCCAATGAATCTCAGTCTGGCATCTGCTTTACCGACGATCAACTTTACATGTTCATTCCATTTTAAATCACTCCTAATGCGTACTCCCAGATAATTTATGGAGTTAATTGCTTCCAGTTGCTGACCTGCTATTTTGTAGCTAAATGATAAGGGATCTATCTTTCTATGTATTCGCAGCACATTGCACTTGTCTACATTGAGATTCAATTGCCATTCCTTGCACCATGCTTCAATTCGCTGCAGATCCTCCTGCATTTCGGTACAATTTGTCATTGTTGCAACCTCTCGATACACCACAGCATCATCTGCAAAAAGCCTCAGTGAACTTCCGATGTCATCCACTAGGTCATTTATGTATATTGTGAATAGCAACGGTCCTATGACACTCCCCTGCGGCACACCTGAAATCACTCTCACTTCGGAAGACTTCTCCCCATTGAGTATGACATGCTGCGTTCTGTTATCTAGGAACTCCTCAATCCAATCACACAATTGGTCTGATAGTCCATATGCTCTTTCTTTGTTCATTAAACGACTGTGGGGAACTGTGTCAAACGCCTTGCGGAAGTCAAGAAACACGGCATCTATCTGTGAACCCGTGTCTATGGCCCTCTGAGTCTCGTGGACGAATAGCGCGAGCTGGGTTTCACACGACCGTCTTTTTCGAAACCCATGCTGATTCCTACAGAGTAGATTTCTAGTCTCCAGAAAAGTCAGTTTCTCTGGCGCTTCGGCGTAGCATTTGACTAGATAATCCCTCATCGAGAAGGCGGTTATCGTGCAGTTCCACTCAAAAGACGCCACTTGTGGCTTGTCTCGCAGGTACCAAACCATTGTCGGAGAGATCACTAGCATCGAAACACACAATGAGCATGGACCCTTCATGTGGCATGTTGACTGATAGGTGTTCCACCAGGGCTCTATCTCTTTGTTTCAGGTTGTATTCGAAAACCCCGACTCACCTTTCATTATACCAGAGTCCAAGAAAGAAGCATCATTCCTACACAGATACAAAACTTCTTCATAAACAAGCAGTCGCTTGGACTTGTGGAAGTCGGTCAAAATTCTTGGGATACTTTCGGTTACGGGAAGATAACAAATCTTAACAAGTAGTGGGCTTGGGTAGGCCCCACTCTGACCGATAGAAGCTTCAGAATAGAACTGGTGACAAGTGAGGGTTGTGTTTACAGTAAATAAACACAGTAAACCTCACTATATCACTCTGCTGATATTAAGAATTACAACTCACTCATAAGTGGAAAAGTTGTTCACTCTAGGCCAATACAGAGATATCTGGAACGTGTCTATGCACCTACTGATGGACTCGGTGTCCTACAAAACCTACTGAGCGACATTCCACGATTTCATATCACGTCATGTTCTTGGAATTATCTGACCCCATCATCTGTTTGACAAAAAATTGAAATTTCCTATAGGTTAACGATATCATAATAATGCTCATTGGCTAAAAGGTTCGTTGGATATATCCTACGTAAAGAATAAATTATTGTTATACACATTTGTAAATAAAATTTCGAATATTTGATGCCAATTTTTGTGGGAATCCCCAATCTATGTGTCTGCCTAGAAAACATCTTTTCACATAGGGAGGCATTCCTTGCAACATCGACTGGCTGCGAGAGGCACGGAAAACGCCCTGTTCAAGCCTACTTCTCAATAATGCTCGTCGGTGCTTTACCACTATGCTTCCGTCCTATAGCTTTTGACGGATAAACTTTTCGAGCAACAAATCTCTTCCCAGATTTGGCTCCCTCTGAATTTCATATAGGAGGTTTGTCCAGAAAGTGAATTCTCACCGGTCGCGAAGTGGGAACAAGAGTGAAAATGAGAAATGTTTTATTTATCACAGTTAGCTACATTTTATTTATCACAGTTAGCTACATTGTGGTTCATGGTGTGGGTTCCCGTAGTCATGTCCTAGTTCATGAACCACAGGCAACGTATGAGTGGCCAAATAAGTGGTCCCGACAGTCGAGATACCAGTTACTTTGGAATAAGGCTGGGCATCTCGGACATATTCTGAGGCGTGGTCACCTTTGTGCTCATACGGCAATGACTACCAAATCCACCGGTTAGTCCCTCAACCGTTAGAGATAAAACCCAATGGGACCCGGGGCAAGTAAGTCTAGCAACCTGCTTCCCTGGTACGATAAATATGATGCTGGCAACAATCAGAGCAAAATGCCTCGGACCTTTGGAGGTGACGGAGTCCAACCTCTAACTGACAAACCAGGGACTCCTAAGATACGACTTGGCAAACAAATGGTAATGAGATGGGGAGCTATTAATATCAATGGGGGCTACTTTGGGAAGAAGGTAGAGCTGGCAGAGGAAGCAAGTAAGATGGGGCTGGATGTGTTAGCTGTTAGTTACATTCGGGTAAGGGGTGAGAAAGAAGAGGAAGTGGGAGAATACAAGGTCTACCTGTCAGGAGTCAAAGCAGGAATAGCACAATGGGGCGTAGGGCTTTACATTAGGAAAGAAATGGAACCCAGCGTAGTTGCAATAAGGTATGTAAACGAACGACTGATGTGGATAGATTTGACAATGTCTAGCAAGAAAATTAGGATTGTGTCAGTATATTCGCATTGTGAAGGGACAGATCAAGATAAGATGGATAGTTTTTATGAGGCACTCAGTGATGTAGTTGTTAGAGTAAAGGACAAGGACAGTGTTCTGCTCATGGGTGATTTTAACGCCAGGATTGGAAATCGAACAGAAGAATATGAAAAGGTTATGGGTAAATTTGGAGAGGATATGGAGGCCAACAGGAACGGGAAACAACTCTTGGATTTCTGTGCCAGTATGGGCTTAGTAATCACAAACTCCTTTTTTAAACATAAGAACATTCACCGGTATACTTGGGAAGGCAGTGGAACCAGATCTGTCATTTATTATACAATAGCAGATCAGGAATTCAGGAAGGCTGTGAGGGACACACGTGTATTCAGAGGATTCTTTGATGACACTAATCATTATTTAATCTGCAGTGGAATTGGGATTGTGAGGCCGAAAGTGCAGGAGGTCAGATCCATATGTAGGAGGATAAGAGTGGAGAAACTTCAGGATAAGGAAATCAGGCACAAGTACCTAACAGCAATCTCAGAAAGGTACCAGTTAGTTGAATGTAGTCAATTACAGAAAAGGAATGGACAAGGTACAGGAACACAGCACTATAAGTGGCTAAAGAATGTCTTGGAACAGAAGTGTGTAAAAGTAGGATGAAGCAAACAGCTTGGTGGAATGACACAGTCAAGGCAGCCTGTAAAAGGAAAAAGTAGGCGTATCAGAAATGGCTACATACTAGAACTCAGATAGACAGAGAAAGTTATGTTGAAGAAAGAAACAAAGCCAAACAGATAATTGCAGCATCCAAGAAGAAATCTTGGGAAGACTTTAGAAACAGGTTGGAGACTATGGGTCAAGCTGCTGGAAAACCATTCTGGACTGTGATTAGCAGTCGTCGAAAGGGAGGTAAGAAGGAAATGACAAATATTTTGGACAGGTCAGGAAAACTGCTGGTGAATCCTGTGGATGCCTTAGGCAGATGGAGGGAATATTTTGTTGAGTTGCTCAATGTAGGTGAAAATACGATCAGTAATGTTTCAGATTTCGAGGTAGAATGGGATAGGAAGGATGATGGAAATAGCATCACATTTGAGGAAGTGGAGAAAATGGTCAATAGATTGCAGTGCAATAAAGCAGCTGGGGTGGATGAAATTAAGTCGGAACTCATCAAATACAGTGGAATGGCAGGTCTTAAATGGCTACACAGGATAATTGAAATGGCCTGGGAGTCGGGACAGGTTCCATCAGACTGGACGAAAGCAGTAATCACACCAATCTTCAAACATAGAAACATAAAAGATTGTAACAACTACAGAGGTATCTCTTTAATCAGCGTTGTGGGTAAAATCTTCTCAGGTATTGTTGAAAGGAAAGTGGGAGTATTAGTTGAGGACCAATTGGATGAAAATCAGTGTGGGTTTAGGCCTCTTAGAGGTTGTCAGGACCAGATCTTTCCCTTACGACAAATAATAGAGAAGTGTTATGAGTGGAACAGGGAATTGTATCTATGCTTTATAGATCTAGAAAAGGCATATGACCGGGTTCCTAGGAGGAAGTTATTGTCTGTTCTACGAGATTATGGAATAGGGGGCAAACTTTTGCAAGCAATTAAAGGTCTTTACATGGATAGTCAGGCAGCAGTTAGAGTTGACGGTAAATTGAGTTCATGTTTCAGAGTAGTTTCAGGGGCAAGGCTGCAACCGGTCTCCAGTGTTGTTCATATTATTTATGGATCATATGTTGAAAACAATAGACTGACTGGGTGAGATTAAAATATGTGAACACAAAATAAGCAGTCTTGCATATGCGGATGACTTAGTTGTGATGGCAGATTCGATTGAGAGTTTGCAAAGTAATATTTCAGAGCTAGATCAGAAATGTAAGGACTATGGTATGAAGATGAGCATATCCAAAACAAAAGTAATGTCAGTGGGAAAGAAATATAAACGAATTGAGTGCCAAATAGGAGGAACAAAGTTACAATAGGTGGACGGTTTCAAGTACTTAGGTTGCAAATTCTCACAGGATGGCAACATAGTGAAAGAACTGGAAGCGAGGTGTAGCAAAGCTAATGCAGTGAGCGCTCAGCTACGATCTACTCTCTTCTGCAAGAAGGAAGTCAGTACCAATACTAAGTTATCTGTGCACCGTTAAATCTTTCGACCAACTTTGTTGTATGGGAGCGAAAGCAGGGTGGATTCAGGTTACCTTATCAACAAAGTTGAGGTTACGGATATGAAAGTAGCTAGGATGACTGCAGGTACTAATAGATGGGAACAATGACAGGAGGGTGTCCACAATGAGGGAATCAAAGAAAAACTGGGAATGAACTCTATAGATGTAGCATTCAGGGCGATGGTGGGGTCATGTTACACGCATGGGAGAAGCAACGTTACCCAAGAGACTCATAGGTTCAGCAGTAGAGGGTAGGAGGAGTCGGGACAGACCAAGGAGAAGGTACCTGGATTCGGTTAGGAATGATTTTGAAGTAATAGGTTTAACATAAGAAGAGGCACCAATGTTAGCACTGAATAGCGGATCATGGAGGAATTTTATAAGGGGGCTATGCTCCAGACTGAACGCTGAAAGGCATGATCAATCTTAAATGATGATGAGTTAGCTACATTTTCCAGCTACTTTTCTACATAGTCGTCGCTCCGCCATAGACATATGTCGTGACAAATGTTATCTTCGGAGCCGGCGGTTCGTGTGAGCAGCGAGGAAAATCAGAGGGAGACATGCCACGGCTGTATGGTGAGTGATGAAACATTTCCCATCGCAAACGCTGCAGGAGCGTCTCCTTTGCCCCTGCAGTATGCGATCTAGAATTGTCATGAAGAAGGAACTATAATCCAGTTATGCCATGTGGGGTTGCATGAAATCAGTAGATATGTGTCGGCAGACACCAATCCTTGGTGGGAGACGCAATATTTTAGGCGTCTTTACGTGCCCACTGTGAGCTCAGAAGTGCAAAGCGATACGTGAAGCGATAGGCGGGCATCTAATCTGTACAAAGCTTTATCGGAATTCGTTATAGTTTCCATTTCGTAAGGGATCGGTTGTTACTTTCAGGACATCCCTTGTATTTCCAGATCGTGAAAGTTGTCAGTTATAGATACCCTTCATACTATGTATACACATGGGTATCAATAGGAACATAGTCACTCTTCCACCCGCTAAACTTCGCTTTTCGTTGATAACCTCTGAGACTAGTCAGGCAGTAGTGATGCTGAACACAGAAAATCAGTTAATGAGACCTCACATGACACGTGGACGAAGGCGACACACTTTTCGCTTCCATCTGCTTTCCCACTGTAACGTGCGAAACTATTTCGTACAGAGGTTTGTGCGATTTAAGTGGGCACACTGAAGCGACATCGTGTGCGATTGTGGTGACATGGTTGCTTATTAGAGCGCCCTTACGGCGCAACGTAATATGGTATTTCAGATTTATGCGCACTAGATATTTCGGAATTTGCATATCATATGCGCTAGGTTAGTTTCTTTGTTTAGTTTGAGAGCTTGGTTGGAACACGTGGATATCAACATCCATTTTCTATTCATTCATCCAAGTCTTCAAGTAATTTATCCCATTCCAGTCATTAAATAATATTCTCGGAAAAGAAATGAATATTGTTTGGTCATGTAAAGTCACATGATCGGTTGAATGGCGCCTCCGCGTAAGATGTGTGACCTTGTATTCTTTTTCCGAATGATGTATGTAAGCTAATTCAGTATTCACGAAGTTTCGCATTACGCTGATCGATTGTTAAATCCGTACATGTCATCTCTTAACAACTTCGTTCAGAAGAGAATGATATTCAGTTTCATTACGCTTGAAGAAGAAAGGCAATGATGTCCCTTCAGTAGAGAGATTGCTTTATTCGCAAATCCAGTTTCCAGCTAAGAAGGTAACTGTGTGCCGCACTGAAGTTGCATGACATCTCTCTGCAGCGACAAGACATCGATATTTCGTTACCATTCGATCTTATTCTCCATTTATTAGGTGTTAATTAGTTAGTTACGTGTTCCATTAATCAGTCTGACGATAACCGTTACGATGTGGAACACGTCAAGTGCATAAGAAACAGGAAGGCTTTTTTTTTTAACTTAAAATTTGTATTACCTACCTCCCTCCCTTAAATGGCTCGAAACGCATAAATTATACCTATAGATGTATTTATTCCTATTCAAGAATTCCCCCCCCCCCCCATGAACCATGGACCTTGCCATTGGTGGGGAGGCTTGCGTGCCTCAGCGATACAGATGGCCGTACCGTACGTGCAACCACAACGGAGGGGTATCTGTTGAGAGGCCAGACAAACGAGTGGTTCCTGAAGAGGGGCAGCAGCCTTTTCAGTAGTTGCAGGGGCAACAGTCTGGAAGATGTACTGATCTGGCCTTGTAACATTAACCAAAACGGCCTTGCTGTGCTGGTACTGCGAACGGCTGAAAGCAAGGGGAAACTACAGCCGTAATTTTTCCCGAGGACATGCAGCTTTACTGTATGATTAAATAATGATGGCGTCCTCTTGGGTAAAATATTCCGGAGGTAAAATAGTCCCCCATTCGGATCTCCGGGCGGGGACTAATCAGGAGGATGTTGTTATCAGGAGAAAGAAAACTGGCGTTCTACGGATCGGAGCGTGGAATGTCAGATCCCTTAATCGGGCAGGTAGGTTAGAAAATTTAAAAAGGGAAATGGATAGGTTAAAGTTAGATATAGTGGGAATTAGTGAAGTTCGGTGGCAGGAGGAACAAGACTTTTGGTCAGGTGACTACAGGGTTATAAACACAAAATCAAATAGGGGTAATGCAGGAGTAGGTTTAATAATGAATAGGAAAATAGGAATGCGGGTAAGCTACTACAAACAGCATAGTGAACGCATTATTGTGGCCAAGATAGATACGAAGCCCACACCTACTACAGTAGTAGAAGTTTATATGCCAACTAGTTCTGCAGATGACGAAGAAATTGAAGAAATGTATGATGAGATAAAAGAAATTATTCAGGTAGTGAAAGGAGACGAAAATTTAATAGTCATGGGTGAATGGAATTCGTCAGTAGGAAAAGGGAGAGAAGGAAACATAGTGGGTGAATATGGTTTGGGGCTAAGAAATGAAAGAGGAAGCCGTCTGGTAGAATTTTGTACAGAGCATAACTTAATCATAGCTAACACTTGGTTCAAGAATCATAAAAGAAGGTTGTATACATGGAAGAATCCTGGAGATACTAAAAGGTATCAGATAGATTATATAATGGTAAGACAGAGATCTAGGAATCAGATTTTAAATTGTAAGACATTTCCAGGGGCAGATGTGGACTCTGACCGCAATCTATTGGTTATCACCTGTAGATTAAAACTGAAGAAACTGCAAAAAGGTGGGAATCCAAGGACATGGGATCTAGATAAGCTGAAAGAACCAGAGGTTGTACAGAGTTTCAAGGAGAGCATAAGGGAACAATTGACAGGAATGGGGGAAAGAAACACAGTAGAAGAAGAATGGGTAGCTCTGAGGGATGAAGTAGTGAAGGCAGTAGAGGATCAAGTAAGTAAAAAGACGAGGGCTGCTAGAAATCCTTGGGTAACAAAAGAAATGTTGAATTTAATTGATGAAAGGAGAAAATATGAAAATGCAGTAAATGAAGCAGGCAAAAAGGAATACAAACGTCTCAAAAATGAGATCGACAGTGGAAAATGGCTAAGCAGGGATGGCTAGAGGACAAATGTAAGGATGTAGAAGCCTATCTCACTAGGGGTAAGATAGATACTGCCTACAGGAAAATTAAAGAGACCTTCGGAGAGAAGAGAACCACTTGTATGAATATCAAGAACTCAGATGGCAATCCAGTTCTAAGCAAAGAAGGGAAGGCAGAAAGATGGAAGGAGTATGTAGAGGGTTTATACAAGGGCGATGAGGATGTAGATGAAGACGAAATGGGAGATAAGATACTTCGTGAAGAGTTTGACAGAGCACTGAAAGACCTGAGTCGAAACAAGGCCCCGGGAGTAGACAAAATTCCATTGGAACTACTGACGGCCTTAGGAGATCCAGTCATGACAAAACTCTACCAGCTGGTGAGCAAGATGTATGAGACAGGCGAAATACCTTCAGATTTCAAGAAGAATTTATTATTCCAATCAAAAACAAAGCAGGTGCTGACAGATGTGAAAATTACCGAACTATCAGTTTAATAAGTAACAGCTACAAAATACTAACGCGAATTCTTTACAGACGAATGGAAAAACTGGTAGAAGCCGACCTCGGGTAAGATTAGTTTGGATTCCGTAGAAATGTTGGAACCCGTGAGGCAATACTGACCTTACGACTTATCTTAGAAGAAAGATTAAGAAAAGGCAAACCTACGTTTCTAGTATTTGTAGACTTGGAAAAAGCTTTTGACAATGTTGACTGGAATACTCTCTTTCCAATTCTGTAGGTGGCAGGGATAAAATACAGGGAGCGAAAGGCTATTTACAATTTGTACGGAAACCAGATGGCAATTGTAAGAGTAGAGAGGCATGAAAGGGAAGCAGTGGTTGGGAAAGGAGTGAGACAGGGTTATAGCCTCTCCCCAATGTTATTCAATTTGTATATTGAGAAAGCAGTAAAGGAAACAAAAGAAAAATTCGGAGTAGGTATTAAAATTCATGGAGAAAAAGTAAAAATTTTCAGGTTCGCCGATGACATTGTATTCTGTCAGAGACAGCAAAGGACTTCGAAGAGTAGTTGAACGGAATGGACAGTGTCTTGAAAGGAGGATATAAGATGAACATCAACAAAAGGAAAACGAGGATAATGGAATGTAGTCAAACTAAATCGGGTGATGCTGAGGGAATTAGATTAGGAAATGAGACACTTAAACGTAGTAAAGGAGTTTTGCTATTTAGGAAGTAAAATAACTGATGATGGTCGAAGTAGAGAGGATATAAAATGTAGACTGGCAATGGCAAGGAAAACGTTTCTGAAGAAGAGAAATTTTTTAACATCGAGTATAGATTTGAGTGTCAGGAAGTCATTTCTGAAAGTATTTGTATGGAGTGTAGCCATGTATGGAAGTGAAACATAGACGATAACTAGTTTGGACAAGAAGAGAATAGAAGCTTTCGAAATGTGGTGCTACAGGAGGATGCTGAAGATAAGGTGGATAGATCATATAACTAATGAGGAGGTATTGAATAGGACTGGGGAGGAGAGAAGTTTGTGGCACAACTTGACTAGAAGAATGGATCGGATGGTAGGACATGTCCTTAGGCATCAAGGGATCACAAATTTAGCATTGGAGGGCAGAGTGAAGGGTAAAAATCGTAGAGGGAGACCAAGAGATGACTACACTAAGCAGGTTCAGAAGGATGTAGGTTGCAGTAGGTACTGGGAGATGAAGAAGCTTGCACAGGACAGAATAGCATGGAGAGCTGCATCAAACCAGTCTCAGGACTGAAGACAACAAGAACAACAATTCAAGAATTCATCTATGGTATAGAAGCAGTTGTCAAGGAGATAAGATTTCAATTTATTTTTAAAGCTGTTACTGCTGTCTGTCAGACATTTTATTTCATCTGGTAATTTATCAAAAGGTTTTACAGCAGTATATTTTCCCCCTTTCTGTGCCAAAATGGGTTAAGTAGAGGACAGTGTAAGTCTTTCTTTCTTCTGATATTATAATCATGAACGTCACTGTTGTTTTTAAACTGGTCCATGTTGTTCAGAACAAGTTTCATTATTGAGTAAATGTACTGTCACGCTGTCGTAAGAATTCCTAACCTTTTAAAGAGATGCCTAAAAATGTACGACTGTGAGACGCACATATTATTCTAACCACTTTCTTTTGAGCAGGGAATACTTTTTGCCTCAGTGTTGAGTTACCCCAAAATATTATTCCATACGACATCAGAGAGTGAAAGTATGCAAAGTATGTTAGCTTGCTAATTTCTATACCCTCGAAATTGGCTGTTATTCTGATTGCAAAAGTTACTCACGCGAGTCGCTTTAGGAGATTCAAAATATGTATTTTCCAATTAAGATTCTCATCTATATGTAAACCCTAAGACACTGGCTACTGACTTTTGTTGATGTATTTTATTTATTGAAGGACCTGTATTTCGTGCAGTAGAAAATTGGCTGTACTCTGCTTTTTCAAAGTTCAGAGCAAGCCCATTCGAAGAAAACCAGTCAATAAATTTTCGAAAGATATTATTTTATCATTTTCTATTGGAGTTTCTTTTACTGGGTTAATAATGATGCTTGTATCATCAGCAAACAATGTCAGTTTAGCTTCTTGTTTCACATAAGAATGGTCACTCACATATATCAAGAACAAAAGGGGGCCTATGATCGAACCGTAATGTAATTTCACTCCAGTTAGGTGAAGTGGGAGACTTCCTTAAATCACTTAAACGATATAAAGAAACCTCTTGCTTCCAGTTCTGTAGGTATGACTAAAACCACTCATATGCTGTTTCATATATACCACAGAATTGTAATTTCTGTAACACAATCTCGTGGTTCACACAATCAAACGCTTTGGATAAGTCACAGAAAAGTCCTATTGCTGACATTTTACTACGATTTAAAGACTCAGTTACGTGTTGTAAGATGCCGTGGGAAAGTCCATTTGCTCTGCAGAAATTCTACTAGAAGAACTGATTCAACAGCACGTACAGGGACTAGCTGGATGATGTTTATTGGAAAGGTTATGGTTTCAAGTTCTCTTCGTTTCGATTACAGCGCGTCCTCCTTTTCCCGTTGCGCAAGAGGAGAGTTCCTGGTCACATACAGTAAAGTTTTGTTGGAATGCCGTTTTATTCACTTGTGGGGCAGTTTTCACTGAAAGGGGTATCTTTCAGGTCTTTAACGCCAGGGTCATAGTACCTTTTCAACTCACAGGTTAAAATTTAATGTCGTGACTACCTATCACTGAAAAGAAATTTATGGCTGCTAAAACATTTTGATTTTAAAGACAAATTTATGGCAGTTGAAAGACGGCAAGTCATGAGAGATGGTCTCATTTCGTTCTGATGAGTCAAAGGACTTAGGCTAAGTATCGTCTTGTTATTATTGAATGCTGAAGCTCTTTAAGTCTGCGACCGAACTGGGGACGACCAGCGATGGGTGACAGGGGGCTCTTAACTCTGTCTTCCTGGACGTGGGTTGGTTCAAATGGTTCTGAGCAGTATGGGACTTAACATCTGAGGTCATAATTCATCTAGATCTTAGAACTACTTAAACCTAACCAACCTAAGGACGTCACACACATCCATGCCCGAAGCGGGATTCGAACCTGCGACCGTAGCGGTCGCGCGGTTCCAGACTGAAGCGCCTAGAACCGCTTGGCCACGCCGTCCGGCTTGTTTCGGTATCTGGTTGCACTGAGTAATTAGAGGAGATGGGCCTTTGGTTCTACTGACTATAGTTGAGTCACGAACGATGGGATTCTGCGCATCTACGTCACACACTCTTTGACGTCCAGTGAGCGTTCAGAAGTTTTCTGAGCACTCTGCTATGGATGCCATAGCAAATGCTAGGATTAAACATGATCTTAGCGAGTTTATTAGTGGATTTCGATTCCATTTGTTGCGAGTTGTCATTGCTGATGGTGGTGTTGAGTGATGCTGCATAAGCACGCGAGAGATATAATTTGCAGGATATGCGCTTTCCCTCGCATGCGCGCACCCCAGCTGTCGCTTGGAATGGCCAACAACGCAACTCCCTGTCCGTGCCTCGACATGCGCAAATCACCTTCGTTTGTGGAGCGGACTATAAATGTTCATGATATTTGTGTTGGCGCCATGTGGAGAGGGACACGCTGCTCTGACAGTTACCACCTTCACGGGGCAGAGTTCTCGGAAGGCGGAAGTTCCCCGCATAACTCGTGCAGCGACCGGTCCCTCGTCTCCTGTCACAGGAGAGACTTGCGGAGCGCCCGGACAGACAGGGAGTTCTGTGCCATGTGCAGCGAGCGTCCTGCTGTTAACACATTCCGTGGTATTGTTTCCGATGTTGACCGGAAGGCGTTTCTGCAACTCTCAGGCTTGACCGCTCGAAGGGCCGCCGCCCTGGAAATTGTTCCCTGTCATGTGAGGAACTTCTTTGGAATCCGCAGATATTTGAGGGCCGGCTTTCAGAGGACCAAGCGATTTCTCACGTACACTGGAAATAGGAGTCAAGATTGGGACTCAGGTGGTGACGTCAGAAGACGTGCCCGGCGGGGGGGGGGGGGGGGGGGGTGAGTAATTTTTGGCGAGAAGCTACTCTTTACTATACTCATTGGAGGGAGACTGTTTGCAATTTTCGAGCTGCTCCGCCATTGGAGCGGTTTTGGAAGAGGTGGATTCGTGAGAGGATTTTTGGGTGAATTCGTCTCGGGACGGCCAGGTTTCGCAGTGCCGAGCACAGGTTTCACTCACAACAGGCAGCTGTCTGTGGTCAGCACCCTGGCAGTTCCGGCACGTAAAGCATATTCTGTGGCGCTTTACACACTCCGCAGTGTGGTCTTTCCACTTGTGCCAGCAGTTGTCAAATTCACGAATGAGATTTTCACTTTGCAGCGGAATGTGTGCTGATATGAAACTTCCTGGAAGATTAAAACTGTCTGCTGGACCGAGACTCGAACTCGGGACCTTTGCCTTTGCCGGGAAAGTGCTCTATCAACTGAGCTACCCAAGCGCGACTCACGCCCCGTCGTCACAGCTTTATTCCTGTCAGATTAAGGTAGGAGACGAGGTACTGGCATAAGTGAAACTGTGAGGATGGGGCGTCACTCGTACTTGGGTAGCTCAGTTGATAGAGCACTTTCCCGCGAAAGCAAAAGGTCCCGAGTTCGAGTCTCGGTCCAGCAGACAGTCTGGCATATAGTTCTAATTTTCCACGAAGTTTCAGTTGTCAAATTAATGCACGTAGCGCAGTCATGGAGTTTAGTGATTCACAATCACCGTCACTTGCTGCAGAATGAGTGAGAAACTGTTAACGTTCACAGTCACAGAGGGAGGCTTTGCATAGAGAATCGCAGCCCGTCAACCTTACCAGTCGACTACTACTGTTTACTTATTGTGATTTGTAGGTATTTTATAGGATGCTTTTTCGCATTATCATGTGGAACATGATACTCCATGCACGTTTCTTCGGCAATAAATTAGTCGTTTCAATGAGAAACCTTCCTAATTTCAGTGGAGATAATTTTGGTGTTTTTCTGTGGAAGATTTGAATTCGTTTATTCAATTTAGCACAAGTTGCCAACTTGTGGTTCACTACTAGGGCCCCATAATATTAATACGTCTTTAGACAGTCCTTTGCCCAGATATATCAGTGCTGTATCTTAAGAGTGGTTATATGTCAGGGGCGATTCTGGTGCTGAAATTAATCAAAGGTAATTTTCACATCAACTAATTTCCGAAATTCTGGAAGCCATAACACGAGAAACTATTCTCGCTAAACAAATTACGCAATAAATTACAGAGAACCGTAAAAGCTGGAATATTGATCTCCTTTATTTACTTGATCACTAGTTTCTGGTGCAAGTTCATTATCAAATCAATGAATGGCCGTCGTAATGTTTGTAATTGAATAGCTTACTGGATGATTTTATAATGAGCTTAGGCTCGAAACCAGTCGCTCTGACGGTTCCCTACAATATATTGCATAATTTGATTAATTCCCACATTACCATACCACTGTGGCACATTTAACACAGCGGGACTTCAGAAATGGTAGCGACTAACTGGAAAAATGCAAAGCAAAGAGAGATATCTCAAAAGCGGCAATGTCGGTATGTAAATGAACTACCGATAAAAAAAAGAATCACTATTTTGTCCTCAGGACGCTAAATGTTACCCCCCGCGCGTACTCACGTTTTTGTAACAGTTAATTGATACATGCTATGACAGGAACAGAAGATTTCTTCCGTGAAAGTATTGCGGACGAGGCCTCAATAACAGAAGAACATTTAAGTTAGTTATTATTGGTTATTCTCTATCAAGCCTACTGCAATTAACTAGAGAGAATTGTACAACAGACGTGATTTCCTTTTATTTATAAAACATCTTCTGTGGTCATTGTGGAAACTGAATACTTATATTTGTACATTTTTGGTTGTTTTAGATTAAAGAGAGCATTTTGTTTAAAAATTTTGTGTGCAATTTATTTACGGTGTTTCTGCCTTTTGTCTACATATTATCCAAGCCAGTGATTTATAAGCCGAGGTCGATGTTGGAAAAAGCTTCATTACACATTCATACCCGGCAGTTTATGCCTTTCTTCAGTTTTTCTTACGCTGTGTTCGCGTTACTTACACTTCACCTCACTGTTGGAATTCGAGCTGAATTTGTGTGGCCGCGCAAGGTAGCCGCGTAGTCTTAGGCGCCCTGTCACGGTTCGAGCGGCTGTCGGAGGTTTGAGTCCTCCCTCGGGCATGGGTGTGTGTGTTGTCCTTTGCGTAAGTTAGTGTAATATAGCTTAAGTAGTGTGTAAGCTTCGGGACCGATGTCCTCAGCGGTCTGGTCCAATAGAACTTTCCACAAATTTCCAACTTTCTGGAATTAGTGTGTATTCTCACTCAGCACAGTTCTGGAGTGTTTATTTGTTTTAGAGTAGCATTGCCAACCTGTGGAACTACTTTTTTCTATTTCTATGCAAAATAATTTTTCTGTGTGTGTGTGTGTGTGTGTGTGTGCACGAGCCACTGCTAACAAAGAGGGGAAAACATTGGTTTGGGAATACGTAAACAAAATTCAGAAACACCGTAAGTAAATTGCACACCAACTTTATAAACAAAATGTTGTTTTTAGTCTAAAACAACCAAAAATGTAAAAACGTATGTATGCAATTTGCAGAATGACCACAAAAGATGCTTTGTAAATGAAAGCGAAACTCGTCTGAAGTAAAATTTGCTTTATGGTGGGTAGGACATCAAATGGGGCGACCTGGAGCAGGAGAGGTACCACAGTACATTTTAATATCCAATGTCTATACCCCTAAAAATAAATTCATGAAACTTTGTCAGCATGACCAGGAAGGATTCAGGATTCACGCTCATTGCAGTGGAAGTTCAAAAAAATACCAAAATAACCTTTTTTTGCAAGTGAAATTTCATCATTTTTTCCAGTTACTATTGGCTGCATTTCTTGCTATAGTAACATTTTTATTCATAAGTAGGACAGATTATTATACGCTAAGCCCTTAATGCAACACTCTAGGATTTTCCATATCTGTTAGAAACTGTGACAAAAATTGAGAAAATTAACTATGAAATTTTGAGTTTATTTTTTCATGAATGAAATAAATTCTAGAGTTTGATACACCAGTAAGCATGATTTTTATGTGGTGCAAAATTCATCGAAGAATCTCTCTTACTTATGCAGAAAAATGTACCTATAGCAACAAATGCAACCAATAGAAAGTGAAAAAAAGTTTTTTCTTGTTTTCGAACTTCCACTACAATGAGTGTGAATCCTGAATCATTCCTGGTCATGCTGACAAAGACTTATGAATTTATTTGTAAAATTATAGACAGTGTAAATTAAAATGTCCTGTGTTGCCTCTCCTGCTGCAAGTCGGCTCGTTTGACGTCCCACCGCCCTCAAGTAATTGCAGTAATCTTAAAACGGAGAATGTAAAATTCTCTTTAAGTAAATGCAGTAAACTTAAAACGGAGAAACGAATAAAGATTGATTTTAATACGTGCTGCGGAAGATGGCTATGCAGAAAAAGAATATTTATAGGTTCACGCCTTTCTCGCCTTTGCTCCTTTCACGTGTTTCCGTTAAGACTTCATTACTCAGAAGCGTGATAGGTCTTCTTGTGTGTTTCTAGGACACAGCAGAGAAACCCAGCGGACTGGATAAACCTCGACGGATGGCGGCAAGGGCCGAGGGTGAAGAGGGGAGGGAGGGAGGGAGGGGTGGTTGTGTCGGTACTGTGGTGACTGACAGTCGCCAAGTTAGCCGTCGGCAGGGCGGAATGGAACCACGTGTTGCTCCTCCCGCACCGAAGATGATAAATTACTGAGCGCCCGGCACAATGCCGCTCAGAGGTTGGAGCAGTATCGAGTCTGTGTCGTGTGGATAGGGGCGGCGTCAGCTGCGGGCAATCGCTGCTCAGCTGCCGTCTTCATAGCGGCTCATCGCGTTTAGTCCCGTGCCGGTTACCGCCGTCTCCAGCGCCGGGGAAACTTTATCACTCTATGTATTATTTTCTTGTTGATAGACACACACTCCGATCATGATACTCTTTTTCAGCTTTCGGCAGAAAAGTGCTCTTTTGTCTTGCAAATTATTTAGTACTAAAAATATTCTTGGAATGAGCGCGACTTGGTGGAATACTGAGGATGAAGTTTACATTTTTGAGAGTGGAAGGGGTAAAAAAAAAAAAGTCCTCCCGTCACCTTCATTATAATTTTCGCTCTTGTGCAACGCAGTTAGCTCTTTATTCGCACGAAGTAATGGCCGCTATCGACAGGGGATCTCAAGCTGATTCCGTATTTCTAGATTTCCGGAAAGCTTCTGACACCGTTCCTCACAAGCGACTTCTAATCAAGCTGCGGAGCTATGGGGTATCGTCTCAGTTGTGCGACTGGATTCGTGATTTCCTGTCGGGAAGGTCGCAGTTCGTAGTAATAGACGGAAAATCATCGAGTAAAACTGAAGTGATATCAGGTGTTCCCCAGGGAAGCGTCCTGGGACCTCTACTGTTCCTGATCTATATAAATGACCTGGGTGACAATCTGAGCAGTTCTCTTAGACTGTTCGCAGATGATGCTGTAATTTACCGTCTAGTAAGGTCATCCGAAGACCAGTATCAGCTGCAAAGCGATTTAGAAAAGATTGCTGTATGGTGTGTCAGCTGGCAGTTGACGCTAAATAACGAAAGGTGTGAGATGATCCACATGAGCTCCAAAAGAAATACGTTGGAATTCGATTACTCGATAAATAGTACAATTCTCAAGGCTGTCAATTCAACTAAGTACCTGGGTGTTAAAATTACGAACAACTTCAGTTGGAAGGACCACATAGATAATATTGTCGGGAAGGCGAGCCAAAAGTTGCGTTTCATTGGCAGGACACTTAGAAGATGCAACAAGTCCATTAAAGAGACAGCTTACACTACACTCGTTCGTCCTCTGTTAGAATATTGCTGCGCGGTGTGGGATCCTTACCAGGTGGGATTGACGGAGGACATCGAAAGGGTGCAAAAAAGGGCAGCTCGTTTTGTATTATCGCGTTATAGGGGAGAGAGTGTGGCAGATATGATACACGAGTTGGGATGGAAGTCATTACAGCATAGACGTTTTTCGTCGCGGCGAGACCTTTTTACGAAATTTCAGTCACCAATTTTCTCTTCCGAATGCGAAAATATTTTGTTGAGCCCAACCTACATAGGTAGGAATGATCATCAAAATAAAATAAGAGAAATCAGAGCTCGAACAGAAAGGTTTAGGTGTTCGTTTTCCCCGCTCGCTGTTCGGGAGTGGAATAGTAGAGAGATAGTATGATTGTGGTTCGATGAACCCTCTGCCAAGCACTTAAATGTGAATTGCAGAGTAGTCATGTAGATGTAGATGTAGATGTTGCAAATTTAGGACAGGGTAGAGGCGATTCATCGCTAACCTTGGCAGCTGCTCGGGAGTGGTGTAGTTAGGAACTGGTGTCTCGAAAAAAATGGTTCAAATGGCTCTGAGCACTATGGGACTTAACATCCGTGGTCAACAGTACCCTAGAACTTAGAACTACTTAAACCTAACTAACCTACGGACATCACACACATCCATGCCCGAGGCAGTATTCCAACCTGCGACCGTAGCGATCACGCGGTTCCAGACTGAAGCGCCTAGAACCGCACGGCCACAACGGCCGCCTCGTGTCTCGATTACAGGAGATGACCGACGCGCCTCGTCCACATTTATAACGGAATGGAAATCGACGAAGATGGTAGTGAATGAACTGCAATGAAAACTGCACTTCGTTACAAGCACGCGCTTATTCCGTGACAATATTTTGCCCACAGCTTTATGCTCCCTCTTGTTTAGGAACATCGCTGAGTCGGAAAAAGTCGCATTTTTCGGTAGTTGAGCGTAAGCCTAAAACAAAAAGTTTTGTCTTCTACAGATAAGCTCCATTTACGAAGTTATTTCATGACTGTTCAGTGACGATATTTCAACATCTTTCAGCCACTATTTGAAATTTAAAACGAAATTTGTTGTGTCATACACACCTCCTTTCTCTCTTTCTGTTTCAAAACTATAAAACGCATTTTAAGAAAACATATAGCTATAGAATAGTAAATACGAAAATATTTTGAATATTATTCCCACAATAGTCACAAGCCGAATCTTGTTGCTTGGGTGAATACCAAATATTATTAAATTTCTTTGATTAAATCGACAGAATGCTTTCCCTAAGGCCGGTATTAAACATTATTCTGTGTTCCAGCTTCAGTTTTATTTTATTTACTTTATTTTATTATTTTTATTTTTTTGTTTAAATGCAATCCGAAAACAAAGGAAGTAGGTTACAGTACACTTGTTCGCCCATTGCTTGAATACTGCTCACCTGTATGGGAACCGTACCAGATAGGGTTGATAGAAGAGGTAGAGAAGATGCAACGGAGAGCAGCGCTCTTCGTTACGTAATCATTTAGTAATCGCGAAAGCGTTACAGAGATGACAGATAAACTCCAGTGGAAGACTGCAAGAGAGACGCCCAGTAGCTCAAAGTTGAAGTTTCGAGAACATACCTTCACCGAGGAGTCAAGCAGTATATTCCTCCCTCCTATGTATATCTCGCGAAGAGACCATGAGGATAAAATCAGAGATTAGGGCCCACACAGAGGCATGCCGACAATCTTTCATTCCACGAACAATACGAGACTGGAATAGAAGGGAGAATCGATGGAGGTACTCAAAGTACCCTCCGTCACAAACCGTCAGGCAGGTGCCTTGCGGAGTGTGGATGTAGATGTAGATGCAGAAACTGTGACAGCTCGTGACATTCCCGAACCCCCGTCCATAATTCGGACGATGAGTGAAAGAAATACATCAATTCTTATAATTTTACCATGCCACTGTTCATAAACTACACTGAAGACCCAAAGAAACTAGTACAACCAGACCAATATCGTGTAGGGGCCCCGCGAACACGGAGAAGTGCGGCAGTACGACGTGGCCTGGACTCGACTTATATCTGAAGCAGTGCTAGGTGGAACTGACACCATTAATCCTGCAGAGCTCTCCATAAATCTGTGAGAGTAGGAGGGGATGGGGGTCTCTTCTAAACAGCACGTTGCAATCCATTCCAAATATGCTCAATAATGTTCATATCTGGGGATTATGCTGCCCAGAAGAAGTGTTTAAACTTAGAAGAGTGTGCATGGAGCCACTCTGGAGCAATTCCCGACGTCGGTGTGCCAGCCTAAGAACTTGCACCTACGCCGTGGCATCGTAGCTATCGATACCACAAATTTCAATTCCCGCCACGCGCCATCTTTTGTTGACTAGCGATCTCAAGAGGGCGCTGTGTGCTCTGCGCGAAGCAGTTCCTCGTTGCACGGGCAGTTGCAGGTGAGCGGCAAGGCCGAGGGTGGCGAATGGTCGAGAGTAGTGCGACGGTTGCCGACGCCCTATGCTTGGTGTGGTCGTGGCCTCGATACGGTTACTGGCTTTGGGTCTGAACAGAGGTGTCTGATTCAAGGCGTTATCCAAATTCTATCAGTGCTGTGTCCTCTGTTTTGCCGGTGTGGAAGCAAGACTGCGTCCCGGTACCGGCAGCTATTGGTCGGAGTGTGCACCAATCAAAGTAAGACTTATCACACACCTTTGTTCAGCGGTGGTTGACATTCACATTCCGCTAAAACGGTGATTCAGTAACCAGGCTGAAATTTGTAATGGTAGTGACACACCAAAGTCACAATACTAATCCGTTGCAGTTGCATTATACACTCCCGGAAATGGAAAAAAGAACACATTGACACCAGTGTGTCAGACCCACCATACTTGCTCCGGACACTGCGAGAGGGCTGTACAAGCAATGATCACACGCACGGCACAGCGGACACACCAGGAACCGCGGTGTTGGCCGGCGAATGGCGCTAGCTGCGCAGCATTTGTGCACCGCCGCCGTCAGTGTCAGCCAGTTTGCCGTGGCATACGGAGCTCCATCGCAGTCTTTAACACTGGTAGCATGCCGCGACAGCGTGGACGTGAACCGTATGTGCAGTTGACGGACTTTGAGCGAGGGCGTATAGTGGGCATGCGGGAGGCCGGGTGGACGTACCGCCGAATTGCTCAACACGTGGGGCGTGAGGTCTCCACAGTACATCGATGTTGTCGCCAGTGGTCGGCGGAAGGTGCACGTGCCCGTCGACCTGGGACCGGACCGCAGCGACGCACGGATCCACGCCAAGACCGTAGGATCCTACGCAGTGCCGTAGGGGACCGCACCGCCACTTCCCAGCAAATTAGGGCCACTGTTGCTCCTGGGGTATCGGCGAGGACCATTCGCAACCGTCTCCATGAATCTGGGCTATGGTCCCACACACCGTTAGGCCGTCTTCTGCTCACGCCCCAACATCGTGCAGCCCGCCTCCAGTGGTGTCGCGACAGGCGTGAATGGAGGGACGAATGGAGACGTGTCGTCTTCAGCGATGAGACTCGCTTCTGCCTTGGTGCCAATGATGGTCGTATGCGTGATTGGCGCCGTGCAGGTGAGCGCCACAATCAGGACTGCATATGACCGAGGCACACAGGGCCAACACCCGGCATCATGGTGTGGGGAGCGATCTCCTACACTGGCCGTACACCTCTGGTGATCGTCGAGGGGACACTGAATAGTGCACGGTACATCCAAAGCGTCATCGAACCCATCGTTCTACCATTCCTGGACCGGCAAGGGAACTTGCTGTTCCAACAGGACAATGCATGTCCGCATGTATCCCGTGCCACCCAACGTGCTCTAGAAGGTGAAAGTCGACTACCCTGGCCAGCAAGATCTCCGGATCTGTCCCCCATTGAACATGTTTGGGACTGGATGAAGCGTCGTCTCACGCGGTCTGCACGTCCAGCACGAACGCTGGTCCAACTGAGGCGCCAGGTGGAAATGGCATGGCAAGCCGTTCCACAGGACTACATCCAGCATCTCTACGATCGTCTCCATGGGAGAATAGCAGCCTGCATTGCTGCGAAAGGTGGATATACACTGTACTAGTGCCGACATTATGCATGCTCTGTTGCCTGTGTCTATGTGCCTGTGGTTCTGTCAGTGTGATCTTGTGATGTATCTGACCCCAGGAATGTGTCAATAAAGTTTCTCCTTCCTGGGACAATGAATTCACGGTGTTCTTATTTCAATTTCCAGGAGTGTAAAATCACAATCCCACTGATACAGGAAACTGCCATACAAGGCCAGATAACTTGGACAAATAACAAATAAATTTCTTTAACTGGAACAAGACCCGTAACTAGGTAAGTATACTCAGGTAAAGCTTTACTTAAATAGCACAAATGTCCATACAATTCCCATCAGAACTCTCATTACTTCGAATCAGTTTAGGAACAGATTAATGGTAAGAACCCAGATCTTTTAAGGTTTCGCTAGCCACCTTTCATAAACAAAACTATATACAAATGACTAAAACAATTAAGGAGTTGCTTTAATTTTAACCAAACCAATCTTCAAATTTACTTACTCAGTTGATTACTTAACAATATTCTTAGAATGATTACAACTAGAACATGAGCATATAACAACACCATTAAAATCAGGTTGCTTCAATATTGCTTGTGAATTAGCGATAGACACGAGCGGACCAAGGATTCAAATCAATACGAGAGATCCACGAAACAGGAAATGACATAGAAATGTACTAAACTTTGCACTGCAATTGAACTTCAAATGCTATAATTCTCCCACGGAAAGATGGTATCACGCAACAGTGACAACATAACTCAAGATGTAAATGAGAGGACAGGGCCTTAAATACCTCTCTCTGTTCCGGTGATGCTCTGCTCCCAGTATGCTCGCGTCGACCGCTGCCAATTGTCTGTAACACAACACACATCAACGGCAGACAGTATTCTGAGACATAAACTACATAATCTTATCTAGAGTACAGATGATCAATACAACTGAATAGAAGCAAATCAGCCTCCGTGTGTTAATTGGCCAGTGCCAGCCCTTAAATTATGATTAATAAATTCGCTAAAAATCGTGACCTAAAGTTAAGATGACAACAATTATCTCGGAGCACATTTACATGCCAAACTACCAAATGAACTACAAGGTAGAACAGAGGACGTATCTCGGCGTGTCTTGAAACGCCAGAGCCGTACTTACTCACTACTCGTTGCCCTTCTAGATAAGTCTTTAACCACACTTCATGTCGGTTGGTTGGGCGGAGCCACATTTCCCCAACTGCCGTGAAGATAGTTAGCCACGACACAGGGGTAGGTGATAAACAACTAAAACAATTCCAAAGGATTTTTATTACACTGGCATACTCAATTAAGCCGCACGCAACCCACCGAAGCAATTCGTCAACTCCAATTCAATCGGCCGGCGTAGCTTATAACAGACTCGAAGGAGCTTATCCTTCCGACCTCTAGGAAAAGCAAATCACCATGGGCGGTGGATCTGCCCTCACGACTCAACCCGCCGTAGCCGCTGGGCCCGCTCCTTCTTTGTCCGACACGTCCTCTTGCCGTCCTGCCTACGTACACAGTCCCACGTGACTCTCGCTCACCGCCGATCGCGACACACCTCCCCAGTAGAGTGCACGCGCTGCCGTTAAATCCGCGCCTACAAAGATGAGCGGAAGACAAATAAGCATCGAAGTCGACTCAAAGATCAAAATAACAATATATGGAAACTGGCGCAAGAAACGCACCAGCTCACAGGCCATATTGCCGAAGTTATTCGTCGTGACTACTGTTGACAGTTCGTATCAGAAGCTGTAGTATTCTCTTCCGTTTCTTCCGCGATGTGTTGTTGGGTTAATTTCAGTGTTAATATTCAGCGCAGTGTATTAGAAATGAATTCTTGCTGACTTGTGGTCGAGTCCTGTTGTTGTTTGAATCGATAAACAGCACGTCCAATACCACTCACGACGCACGACAAGCAACCAAGACATATGTGACTTAAATTTGCATTTGTGTATCTTGTTTATCCAGTTTTCTATGAGAGTTTAGTTAATTAGTTACGTAACTATTTTATACTTTATATTATGCAAAACGTGTCCCGCCAGTGAAATGGGGCTTTGACATGCGATGTTTTTCTTTTGGGTTCTGGTCAATTAATGAGTTTAGTGCTTTGTGGATGTCAGTCTTACCCTTTCTTTACCTGCCTCAACGTTGGGGAGGGGTCTAATTTCCCAAGCTAGATTTAGGCCAGTTCTGGTCCATCAGGACCCCTTTCATCTTATATACAGTTTTATATAGCTTGAAAGTGTTGTTAATAAAAATTCTCTATTTAAACTAGACTGAACTGCATGTGACTGCATTAGCCTTTAATAAAACTTGCATCTGACTGCGTATTTAACTGAACTGAACTTTATCTGACTGCATGAAAATATTGTTGGACAATTAATACTCATAATACACATCTGACTGCATGAAAGTTTAGTGGTAAAAATAAATGAAAGTCACCAACCTGCATCTGACTGCGTTTGTGGAATTAGCTCGAGCACTCCTTCCCGTTTAGCCGATAATAAAGCATATATTCAACTCAGTCATAGTGCAATGGCGTAAAATTGTCATTCTAGATAACTTTACTCATTTTGGCTCTGTTTGTTACTTAATAAAAATTCTGTCCTGATCTGAATAATTTGCCAACTGCGCAATGGCATATACACTCCTGGAAATTGAAATAAGAACACCGTGAATTCATTGTCCCAGGAAGCGGAAACTTTATTGACACATTCCTGGGGTCAGATACATCACATGATCACACTGACAGAACCACAGGCACATAGACACAGGCAACAGAGCATGCACAATGTCGGCACTAGTACAGTGTATATCCACCTTTCGCAGCAATGCAGGCTGCTATTCTCCCATGGAGACGATCGTAGAGATGCTGGATGTAGTCCTGTGGAACGGCTTGCCATGCCATTTCCACCTGGCGCCTCAGTTGGACCAGCGTTCGTGCTGGACGTGCAGACCGCGTGAGACGACGCTTCATCCAGTCCCAAACATGCTCAATGGGGGACAGATCCGGAGATCTTGCTGGCCAGGGTAGTTGACTTACACCTTCTAGAGCACGTTGGGTGGCACGGGATACATGCGGACGTGCATTGTACTGTTGGAACAGCAAGTTCCCTTGCCGGTCTAGGAATGGTAGAACGATGGGTTCGATGACGCTTTGGATGTACCGTGCACTATTCAGTGTCCCCTCGACGATCACCAGAGGTGTACGGCCAGTGTAGGAGATCGCTCCCCACAAAATGATGCCGGGTGTTGACCCTGTGTGCCTCGGTCGTATGCAGTCCTGATTGTGGCGCTCACCTGCACGGCGCCAAACACGCATACGACCATCATTGGCACCAAGGCAGAAGCGACTCTCATCGCTGAAGACGACACGTCTCCATTCGTCATTGTGAGGTTACTCACAGGTGACACCAAGAGAGTTCGTTCAATGTGATAGTGACGTCTGTTCCTTTGCTAATAGGGTCTAGTACTTGAAAAACTGCTTTCCATTTTAGTCGATAAGTTTAGTATCGATAGTATTTATCCGCCATCCATAATTACGATGCTATTGTTGTACTAACAATGTTTATGCTACAGTATATTGTAAGAGTGGACAACGATTTGACGGTGCTGATGATTTGTTTTTTCTAAGTGATTTGTCACTTACATAAATAGTAAAAAATAAACCCATTGAGAATCTTATTGAAGGTACACACAAGATTATGTCCCGCAAAATATGTAATAAAGAAATTGCAGAACAATACACAGAGTACGTAGAGAATACAAAAGGAGCTATGAAGAGGTAGGTTTTGTATTCTCCACTGTAGATATTCAGTGATCATCCAAGGGAAGCTACCCAGGTGCAACGGTTCACAGTAGTAATTGTGAAACATTTGAAAGAGGAAATCTAGTTCTGGCTGAACAGATTGTAGACAGTCATTCGACAAAAATCGTGTAAACTATTACCAGTAATGAATCAAATATAGTCACAGTTTTTAACATATATGGAAAAGATTCGGATACAGAAACAAGTGAAAGAGCCCATATTGAAAATACTGAAGTTGTGCATGATAGTTGCTGTCGTTGTTGATGATGATCATGATGATGACGACGTTCGTGATTAAGTGTGAAGACTAAGAGAATTTCTGGAGACATGTGAAGATTTTCGAAGTTGCAACTGCCTAATCACGACAGATGCACCACATGCACAGGAGATATGGATGAGGCCAGATCTTAAAGTAATTCATACAAAAAGTTCATGACGCAGTCGTGTCAAAATGACGAGTATTTTGGAATCCGTGGCCTATTTAGAATCAACTGGACATGATGGACACCTTGCCCATGTCAGACACGATGGAATTCAAACTTTAATTCTTTTCAAGATATACTCACAGTTAAGAAGACATTAAATGAACCATTAAGATATCTCGAGTTATCAGCATTTAAAGAAACACAAATACAATTTCTTAAAGGAAACATAAGCTATTCATAACCGATTGCTTACAGCATCAGAAGTTTAGAAGGGCGCAAATATGCCTACTTTGCACGTCCTCCGCTAGAACTAATGAGAATGCAAAAAATGCTAGGCAGCTTGCAAAGGAATAAATCTACGTAATCTGCTGTGCTCACAGAAGTTATTACAAGAAGTCTTAATAGGAAATTCGATAGATTCTGTAATGTACGGGAATCAAAAGCAAAGGACGGCAGTTAGTGTCCTTTCTTCAAAATGAAAAGTGTAACGACGGCCGGCAGAGAATACCTTAAAGAACTGTTTATTTCAGCAGTGCGAAACATGAAACAAGAAAGAGAAGATGGGAAGAAATTGCCACAATCCCATAAACAAAAAGAAAAGATTGCATCTTACGATATGTTCGTTAAGGCTCTGACTCTTTTGTAGCCACTGATAGTGCCCACGCTACAATATATCTGGAGACACTACAATATTTAAAACATAACGTAAGGTATCAGGTATCAGATAGATTATATAATGGTAAGACAGAGATTTAGGAACCAGGTTTTAAATTGTAAGACATTTCCAGGGGCAGATGTGGAATCTGACCACAATCTATTGGCTATGAACTATAGATTAAAACTGAAGAAACTACAAAAAGGTGCTAATTTAATGAGATGGGACCTGGATAAACTGACTGAACCAGAGATTTCAGAGAGTTTCAGGGAGAGCATAAGGGAACAATTGACAGGAATGGGGGAAAGAAATACAGTAGAAGAAGAATGGGTAGCTCTGAGGGATGAAGTAGTGAAGGCAGCAGACGATCTAGTAGGTAAATTTAATTAATGAAAGGAGAAAATATAAAAATGCAGTAAATGAAGCAGGCAAAAAACAATACAAACGTCTCAAAAATGAGATCAACAGGAAGTGCAAAATGGCTAAGCAGGCATGGGTAGAGGACAAATGTAAAGATGTAGAGGCTTATCTCACTAGGGGTAAGGTAGATACTGCCTACAGGAAAATTAAAGAGACCTTTGGAGAAAAGGTGGAAGCAGTATATAGAGAGTTTATACAAGGGAGATGGAAATGGAAGAGGATGTAGATGAAGATTAAATGGGATATAAGATACTGCGTGCAGAGTTTGACAGAGCACTGAAAGACCTGAGTCGAAACAAGGCCCCGGGAGTAGACAACATTCCATTAGAAATACTGCCTTGGGAGAGCCAGTCCTGACAAAACTCTACCATCTGGTGAGCAAGATGAATGAGACAGGCGAAATACCCTCAGACTTCAAGAAGAATATAATAATTCCAATTCCAAAGAAAGCAGGTCTTTACAGACGAATGGAAAAACTGGTAGAACCGGACCTCGGGGAAGATCAGTTTGGATTCCGTAGAAATGTTGGAACACGTGAGGCAATACTAACCTTACGACTTATCTTAGAAGAAACTTTATGAAAAGGCAAACCTACGTTTCTAGCATTTGTAGACTTAGAGAAAGTTTTTGACAATGTTAACTGGAATACTCTCTTTCAAATTTTGAAAGTGGCAGGGGTAAAATACAAGGAGCAAAGGATATTTACAATTTGTACAGAAACCAGATGGCAGTTATAAGAGTCGAGGGACACGAAAGGGAAGCCGTGGTTGGGAAAGGAGTGAGACAGGGTTGTAGCCTCTCCCCGATGTTATTCAATCTGTATATTGAGCAAGCAGTAAAGGAAACAAAAGAAAAATTCGGAGTAGGTATTAAAATTCATGGAGAAGAAATAAAAACTTTGAGGTTCGCCGATGACATTGTAATTCTCTCAGAGGCAGCAAAGGACTTGGAAGAGCAGTTGAACGGAATGGACAGCGTCTTGAAAGGAGGATATAAGATGAACACCAACAAAAGCAAAACAAGGATAATGGAATGTAGTCAAATTAAATCGGGTGATGCTGAGGGAATTAGATTAGGAAATGAGACACTTAAAATAGTAAAGGAGTTTTGCTATTTAGGGAGTAAAATAACTGATGATTGTCGAAGTAGGGAGGATCTAAAATGTAGACTGGCAATGGCAAGGAAAGCGTTTCTGAAGAAGTGAAATTTGTTAACATCGAGTAGAGATTTAAGTGTCAGGAAGTCGTTTCTGATAGAATTTGTATGGAGTGTAGCCATGTATGGAAGTGAAATATGGACGATAACTAGTTTGGACAAGAAGAGAATAGAAGCTTTCGAAATGTGGTGCTACAGAAGAATGCTGAAGATTAGATGGGCAGATCACATAACTAATGAGGAGGTATTGAATAGAATTGGGGAGAAGAGGAGTTTGTGGCACAACTTGACAAAAAGAAGGGACCGGTTGGTGGGACATGTTTGGAGGCATCAAGGGATCATAAATTTAGCATTGGGGGGCAGCGTGGAGGGTAAAAATCGTAGAGGGAGACCAAAAGATGAATGCACTAAGCATATTCAGAAGGATGTAGGTTGCAGGAAGTACTGAGAGATGAAGAAGCTTGCACAGGATAGAGTAGCATGGAGAGCTGCATCAAACCAGTCTCAGGACTGAAGACCACAACAACAGCAACGTAAGGGGTTTAGGTTCCTTGGAGAGATATTCAACTGTAAAAAAACTTTTTCTTAAGTGTAGTACTGTTTTACCAAGCACTGCTCCTGCTGAGCAACTGGTTTTCTTTGATGCAATGACCATGGGGCTACAAAGAGATGAAAGATTTGAACAATTAATGGTGTTAAAATAATTGAAGTAGATGGCACGTAAAATTTTCAGCAACTAGAGTTACTTTATTTGAATAAAGATATTTTGAAAATACATATTTTGCATACTTTTGTTAAAATGCTGTTATTTAAAACCATTCCGTATTTACATTTGAAATAGGAAAGTAAGCAGTTATTTTCGTTTGAATTTAAATACTTTTAATGAACTCTATTGCACATCTCTGACGTTCTTAATAAAGTATTTATTTCCTATTTTACCCCATTTTTCAAGTGATGATGAGGGCGGCATTTTTCTGAATACAAATAAGTTATGCAGAAAAAGAAATACATTATTTTTTATTCTCCTGATTAAAGTGAAATATGTCACTTAGAATGTTTGACATCTCCACCCTTCGTGTAAGTAAATCAGTGTCACAGTCATCCACGAGAGCAAAAAAATATTATTGAGCCACAGTTGCGTTAAAAAACGCATATTAAAATTCCATGGTCATATCGAGAGACTGGAACTACAGACACTTACAAGAGATGGTTGAATATTGTAAAACCGGGGGTAAAGAGAAAACAGAAACTATGAAACTAACGAGGGAAGTAAAATAAATAATCCGAAATTCTTGGAGATAATACATGAAGCTGTGTAGAACAGTGAAAGCATTCGATCAAAAGATCAACAGTGGCAAGGTACCCAGGAGAGAAAATTGAGGAACAAATCGGAGAACTTGGTGTGAAGCAAGGAAAGCAGTTCACGGCAAATGGGGGAAAGAAACATGGGCGCAGAGGAAGGGTAACCTATGTTTGCGCAGTCCTTAGTTTGCTCATTCGCGGTTAAAAATAAGTACGTTATCTGTTAGCGCACTTGCAACTGCAACGAGAAGTTTCCTATAATGCTGGAGATACTTTTCCTGTCCCAGGCGACGCCAATGGGAGATGCAACAAAGTGAATTCAGTTTGCACGCTGTGGGTACCAGGACCTGTGAGTGATGCGCGCTTCGTTATACGGTTGGCTCGATTCCCTCACTACGCTCTGCTAATTTTCCACTTCCGAGCCTCGTTACCTCCCTCCCAATCGATTTACTCCACCTGCACGAGCACAAAATTAAATCTGCCCGCCCGCCATCAACTGTCCAATTTCGTTACCTCCGACGTGCACATTTTTTTGCCGATGCCCTCATCGGCCGAACGCCAGCTCTGACGTACGCCTTTGTTCGATCTGTATCGGAAATAATACTTATGACGCAACCTCGTTACAAAGGGCATCCTGGCACGTTATTAAAAAATAGCATCTCACTGCATGCAAAAACAAACATTCCACTTCGACAGCCGCTAAGATCGTCATTAAGAACAGCTCGAAGTGTGCGTATCCCGGCCTGAACGCACTGTTTTGATTAACTAACATTCCACAACACAAAATACACTACTGGCCATTAAAATTGCTACACCAAAATTATGTGCTACAGACGCGAAATTTAACCGAGAGGAAGAAGATGCTTTGAAATGCAAATGACTAGCTTTTCAGAGTACTCACACAAGGTTGGCGCCGGTGGCGACACCTACAACCTCCTGACATGAGGAAAGTTTACAACCGATTTCTCATACACAAACAGAAGTTGACCGGCGTGTAAGGAGGATAAATGCGCACCATCAGGTTTCCGACTTTGATAAAGGTCAGATTGTAACCTATCGCGATTGCGGTTTGTCGTATCGCGACATTGCGGCTCGCGTTTGTCGAGATCCAATGACTATTGGCAGAATATGGAATCTGTGGGTTCAGGAGTGTAATACGGAACGCCGTGCTGGATCCCAACGGCCGCGTATCACTAGCAGTCGAGATGACAGGCATCTTATCCGCATGGCTATAACGGATCGTGCAGCCACTCTCGATCCCTGAGTCAACAGATGGGGACGTTTGAAAGACAACAACCATCTGCACGAACAGTTCCATGACGTTTGCTGCAGCATGGACTATCAGCTCGGAGACCACGCCTGTGGTTACCCTTTGCGCTGCATCACAGACAGGAGCGCCTGCGATGGTGTACTCAACGACGAATTTGGGTGCACGAATGGCAAAACGCCATTTTTTCGGATGATCTAGGTTCTGTTTACAGCATCATGATGGTCGCATCCGTGTTCGGCGACATCGCGTAGAACGCACATTGGAAGCGTCGTCATCGCCATACTCGCGTATCACATGGCGTGATGGTATGGGGTGCCATTGGTGACACGTCTCGGTCACCTCTTGTTCACAATGACGGCACTTTGAGCAGTGGGCGTTACACTTCAGATGTCTTACGACCCGTGGCTCTACCCTTCGATCCCTGTGAAACCCTACATTTCAGCAGGATAATGCACGACCGCATGTTGCAGGTCCTGTATGGGCCTTTCTGGATACAGAAAATGTTCGACTGCTGCCCTGGCCAACACATTCCCCACATCTCTCACCAATTGAAAGCGTGTGGTCAATGATGGCCGAGCAACTGGCTCCTCACATTACCCCTGCCACTACTCTTGATGAACTGTGGTATCGTGTTGAAGCTGCATGGGCAGCTGTACCTGCACACGCCATCCAAGTTCTGTTTGACTCAATGCCCAGGCGTATCAAGGCCGTTATTACGGCCAGAGGTGGTTGTTCTGGGTACTGATTTCTCAGGATCTATGCACCCAAATTGCGTGTAAAATGTAATCACATGTCAGTTCTAGTATAATATATTTGTCCAATGAATACCCGTTTATCATCTGCATTTCTTCTTGCTGTAGCAGTTTTAATGGCCAGTAGTGTATTATTCGTATAGAGACTGTAAAATGCAGTAATTGTACATCACTCAACATCACTCAGGTAATCAGTCTGAAATTGCACAAGAAAGCAAGTGAAAGCTGGTATAAGTTAATAGGTAGGTGTTCAGCGGAATGGTCATTGTCTGTAACTGTTTCATCTACATTCGCGATGCGGTAAATTTTCCTCCCGCTTTAGTGAAACTAAGTAATTTTAAAAGACGTTCATGCGGCTTGTAATGCCATGCTGTAAAACATTTCATGAAAATATGCGAAGAAGGGGATAAAAATAAAGGTATGCAAGATCGTTTACACAGCACATATTGCGCCGTAATCTTCACATGCAAAGTGTATTGTTTCTCCTGTTGTCGAATTCGGCCTCCATTTAAAATTTTGCATTCCCGTAAACAACTTACGTAATTCTCCCATTCGAAACATAAAAGTTTTCTCAGTATTAACGGCACAGCAAAACTCTCATCCGTTTACTTATTATAACATGTTGGAAACCTTTTTTAAAATATCTCCCATCCTTCAAAATTAAAAATGAGAATGAATCTGCTTCAGATTACAATTAAATGTTGTTCAGTATTATTATTACATGATCTACACATTAGAGGTTAATCTGTCAGAGGTAAGAGAGAGTGTGGAAGATCTAAATTATTGCGACTGTACACTATGCATGTCTTGCATCGAGAAGCATTTCTTCTTGGTGTAGCAGTTTTAATGGCCAGTAGTGTATTATTCGTATAGAGACTGTAAAATGCAGTAATTGTACATCACTCAACATCACTCAGGTAATCAGTCTAACAAACAAGCCATTTTTGGAGTGATGCATGCTCTCAACAGTGGTAACAAGTTAATTTAAGTTCTCTAATAACAACCACAAACCAAAGAGTTCTTCAATTGGACTTTATTTCAACCCAAAAAGTTGAAGTAAAATTAGGTACTTTCGGACAGGACATGTTAAAACTTTGAACTACCACAACTACCACTAACACAACTTCAGTGCTGCGCCAAAGGCAGCCCAATACATGTTACAGTGCTAGAACAAGTGGTGTGCCTGGATATACTGTGGTGCAGTCTGTACTGTTGCTAGGTTTCCGATGATGTTGCCTAATGATATCATGCATTGTTGCCAGATCACCTCCTCCACTTCTTCCCCAACCCTGCTAATGTCACAGTGGACCGAGGCATGTTGCCCTGTGTATAAAATGGCATGCTATTCAAAAATGGTGGTAAATTCAAAATCACTAAATTATGTTAGCTAATTTCCCATACCTCTCTGGTGTCACACGCCACCTGTGATGAGTAAGTAAAAAAATCCAAAATGTGCGAATGTCCACTTTTTGGAAGATTCCAAAAATCCAGAATGGCGGACCGGGGGATACTGGGAGAGCCTGCATGGTTTTAAACTTAGAAGCTAAGAATCGCTATTGTACACTCCTGGAAATTGAAATAAGAACACCGTGAATTCATTGTCCCAGGAAGGGGAAACTTTATTGACACATTCCTGGGGTCAGATACATCACATGATCACACTGACAGAACCACAGGCACATAGACACAGGCAACAGAGCATGCACAATGTCGGCACTAGTATATATCCACCTTTCGCAGCAATGCAGGCTGCTATTCTCCCATGGAGACGATCGTAGAGATGCTGGATGTAGTCCTGTGGAACAGCTTGCCATGCCATTTCTACCTGGCGCCTCAGTTGGACCAGCGTTCGTGCTGGACGTGCAGACCGCGTGAGACGACGCTTCATCCAGTCCCAAACATGCTCAATGGGGGACACATCCGGAGATCTTCCTGGCCAGGGTAGTTGACTTACACCTTCTAGAGCACGTTGGGTGGCACGGGATACATGCGGAAGTGCATTGTCCTGTTGGAACAGCAAGTTCCCTTGCCGATCTAGGAATGGTAGAACGATGGGTTCGATGACGGTTTGGATGTACCGTGCACTATTCAGTGTCCCCTCGACGATCACCAGAGGTGTACGGTCAGTGTAGGAGATCGCTCCCCACACCATGATGCCGGGTGTTGGCCCTGTGTGCCTCGGTCGTATGCAGTCCTGATTGTGGCGCTCACCTGCACGGCGCCAAACACGCATACGACCATCATTGGCACCAAGGCAGAAGCGACTCTCATCGCTGAAGATGACACGTCTCCATTCGTCGCTCCATTCACGCCTGTCGCGACACCACTGGAGGCATGTGGATGTTGGGGCGTGAGCGGAAGACGGCCTAACGGTGTGCGGGACCGTTGCTCAGCTTCATGGAGACGGTTGCGAATGGTCCTCGCCGATACCCCAGGAGCAACAGTGTCCCTAATTTGCTGGGAAGTGGCGGTGCGGTCTCCTACGGCACTGCGTAGGATCCTACGGTCTTGGCGTGCATCCGTGCGTGGCTGCGGTCCGGTCCCAGGTCGACGGGCACGTGCACCTTCCGCCGACCACTGGCGACAACATCGATGTACTGTGGAGACCTGACGCCCCACGTGTTGAGCAATTCGGCGGTACGTCCACCCGGCCTCCCGCATGCCCACTATACGCCCTCGCTCAAAGTCCGTCAACTGCACATGCGGTTCACGTCCACTCTGTCGCGGCATGCTACCAGTGTTAAAGACTGCGATGGAGCTCCGTATGCCACGGCAAACTGGCCGACACTGACGGCGGCGGTGCACAAATGCTGCGCAGCTAGCGCCATTCGACGGCCAACACCGCGGTTCCTGGTGTGTCCGCTGTGCCGTGCGTGTGATCATTGCTTGTACAGCCCTCTCGCAGTGTCCGGAGCAAGTATGGTGGGTCTGACACACCGGTGTCAATGTGTTCTTTTTTCCATTTCCAGGAGTGTATTTCGACACACTGAGGCAAAGCACCGCTACACCTCTGCCACAGAGAGAACGTATAATAAAGTTTATTAAACAGAGTAACAAGTACGAAGTTTGTGAACTGAGAATTTCAAAATACATCACGTCCTGCTCATATACTGGAATATGCCACGTTTGGCTTCTCATCATTATGCTGCGATATTGTACTAATATCGTTAACAACAGCAGAACACTTGTTCATCCAGATCTCTCTCAATTACTGTACGATACATGGCTCGCAAAATGTGCCAAGTTCCATAAATAATTATGTAAGTTTGCTAAAGTAAAAACTGATGTGAATAATATCTGTTTTCAGTACCACACAAGCGGCTCGTAGTGAAATTGCGTGCTTATGGAATATCTCCTCAATTATGTGACTGGATTTGTGATTTCCTGTCAGAGAGATCACAGTTCGTAGTAACTGACGGAAAGTCATCGAGTAAAACAGAAGTGATTTCTGGCGTTCCCCAAGGTAGTGTTATAGGCCCTTTGCTCTTCCTTATCAATATAAACGATTCGGGAGACAACCTGAGCAGCCGTCTTCGGTTGTTTGCAGATAACGCTGTCGTTTTTCGACAGATAAAGTCATCAGAAGATCAAAACAAACTGCAAAACGATTTAGAAGAAATATCGGAATGGTGCGAAAAGTGGCAGTTGACTCTAAATAAGGAAAAGTGTGAGGTCATCCACGTGAATGCTAAAAGAAACTCGTTAAACTTCGGTTACACGATAAATCAGTCTAATCTAAAAGCCGTAAATTCAACTAAATACATAGGTATCACAATTACGAACAACTTAAATTGGAAGGAACACAAAGAAAATGTTGTGGGGAAGGCTAACCAATGACTGCATTTTATTGGCAGGACACTTAGAAAATGTAACAGATTTTCTAAGGAGACTGCCTACACTACGCTTGTCCGTCCTCTTTTAGAATACTGCTGTGTGGTGTGGGATCCTTACCAAACAGGACTGACGGAGTAGATCGAAAAACCTCAAAGAAAGGCAGCGCGTTTTGTATTATCGCGAAATATGGGAGAGAGAGACACAGAAATGATACAAGATTTGGGCTGGAAATCATTAAAAGAAAGGCGTTTTTCGTTGCGACGGAATCTTCTCACGAAATTCCAATCACCAACATTCTCCTTCGAATGTGAAAATATTTTTTTGTTATCGACCTACATAGGGAGGAACGATCACGACGATAAAATAAGGGAAATCAGAGCTCGTATGGAAAGATATGGTTGTTCATTCTTTCCGCGCGCAATACGGGATTGGAATAATAGATAATTACGAAGGTGATTCGATGAACCCTCTGCCAGGCACTTAAACGTGTTTTGCAGAGTATCCATCTAGATGTAGATATAGATGTAGACATAATTTGCGACTACCTGTTACAAAAAAACTTGGTCTTGTTGCTGTAAAGACACCTCCACCATTATGTCTACATTAAAAACCGTAACATTGGCTCTGACGACAGCTTTTGAACGAATGCAAATACGAGACAATAGTCTAAGTGTGCTAGAAGCATGTAATGACACTGTATCAAGTGTTACAACAATGTACATGGTTCATGGGGGAAACTTCACATGCTAAAAGTAACATAGGCAGACTAACGAATTTCCTTGAAGAATACCATGAAGATGATGGCTAGGCTTAATTTGCTTCTAGAATATGGTGTCAATGAAGACAGTGGGATATGAAGTCCAAGAGGAATACAGCGGTATCTGGGCATATTTTACTATTTTTCGAGAATGTAGCAACATATGGGGCTTTTTTTTACAATTTTGCTGTAACATAGTTATGTACTGTATGGAGCACTTTATTACAATTTTATTGTAACAGTGAGCCAATTTGTTACTGTTTTACTTTTAAATGAAGCTTTTTCACACATTTGTACTACAAGATGTGATGTTTGTTACAATTTTGCTGTAACATGGGGTAGTTTGTTACAATTTAACTTAAAATGGTACAGTTTGTCATAATGGTGTAATTTGTTGCATTTCACTGTACCATGGGCAATTTGTTACAGTGTTGGTCTAACATTTCGGGAAAATTTGTTTCAGTTTTGCTGTAACATGTCTATGTATGGGCCAAGTGTCATATCATCACCAATGTGCATTGAATAAGTTGTCAGCATCACAACATATGACACATGTTTTGCAGTATAAGACAAATGGAATACCTTTTGATGAAGACAATTTTTTGCTGGCTTTGAAAAGTAATTGAATGTCGATAGTTGCAAACATCACAAGCATCGCTTCCTATCTGTAAAAAATATGTGTTACTAGTATTCAGCATCATATTTCCTCACAGTATTATGTAGTTTCCGTTGTATGACATCATACATCAGTCATCAATAAGTGCACTTTAATTGTAAGCGAGATCCAGAATAATGTGATGTGTGTCATGTAGTGTTATAAGACAAGTTTTTCAATAAATAATGACCGTAACCATCATGGTATATGCATCGTCTTGGAACGATATGTCTAAGAGATAAATTTCCTTGTACAGCTTCTTGTAGTTTCATCCAACAGTAGACCATTACTGGATGTCTTCCTATAACATTTCTGCAGTGATAGGAGGAGTCTTCACTACATTTGTCTATCGAGAGGGTAGAATCCCAAACAAGGTAACAAACAGTTCTTTGAAATTTCTAGAAAAATCATCATAGGCTACAGGGAAAGACTGGCAATAAATATTGTGTACAAGTGTCTATAGGGAACCACAAGAATGTAAGTCCGAGAGAGAAGTGCTCAGATTGAAAAGGGGTAAGACATAGATATAGTCCTATTTTCCTACAACTGAACTGTACTTCGAAGAACCAAGAACCACTGTGACATTCCAGGCAGTTGTTCCATCAGAAAACCGGTTTTAATGTCAGTCAATTCCATCAGATCCACTATACATGATATGGTCATAATGATTTTGAAACGTCCCCTTAGAAAAATTATAAATGACTGTGCTTAAACTGCCACACAATATTTTTAGCGCAACGCAATCTGACTTTCAAAAATCCCTACAAAATAATGGCCCTGACTAACAATAACCTATACCTTTTATGAATCACTTACTTCACAAAAATCTTCGTTACTCAAATTACTGCAATACAGCGTGGTCCAATACTGCCAGCTGAATAAAAGATTCAAACTACTGAAGCCACTAACTACTGATAGGCATAGTTAGCAAATGAAAGATTTTGATAAGAGCAAACACTGTATTTACCTTAATAGTGTTTAAAAGTCATTATATATATATATATATATATATATATATATATATATATATATATATCAGATCACGACATCCAGTCTTACAAATTTACTCTCTCTGATGGACAGATGTCCAGATCATCCGCTCTCAAAACTCCGCCATCTCAGTCCCCACATCCACCACTGCTGGCTTCTCACCTCCAACTGCGCAACGCTACGTGCTGTTCACATCCAAGTGCCCAATACTACAATAGCAAATTCCAACAATGCAAACCAGCCACAGACTGCATAGAGCACAGTCAGTGATTTTCATATAGAGCGCTACATGGCGTTACCAACATAAAAACCTGAGCAGCCTACTTTCAATTTTAGACGCTACTTTGCCAGTTTTATGTAGTATTCCTCTTGGCATCACATTGTCACACTTGTGTAGGAGAAATGGTATTTCTGCCTTGACCCAGCCTCTCACAGTCATGAAATTGGAGAACTTGCCATGTCGATAATTGTTAAGCTCACCACACGTTTCCTTCTTTAACATGACAGACAGGCCTTTCTCTAATTGTTTAATGATAATTCACTTGACCATAGGTCATAACCTCTAAATGGTTCTGCAGTGGATGTATACAAATTTAAATCTTCTTCATTCTAACAAACAAGCCATTTTTGGAGTGATGCATGCTCTCAACAGTGGTAACAAGTTAGTTTGAGTTCTCTAATAACAACCACAAACCAAAGAGTTCTTCAATTGGACTTTATTTCAACCCAAAAAGTTGAAGAAAAATTAGGTACTTTCGGACAGGACATGTTAAAACTTTGAACTACCACAACTACCACTAACACAACTTCAGTGCTGCGCCAAAGGCAGGCAAACAGAAACAGCCTGCCCTCACTGCAATAATGTTGTAATGTTAAGATCTTTGTGTGCGTGTGTAGCTCTTCAAAATTGGTGTGAGCTGTCTGGAATATGGCAGTAGTGAGTGCAAGCACCTGCCACATTTGGGACTCAAAAATAAGATTAATTCTACCAGCTGTTCGACACCTTGTAGGTTTTCACCACCGCAGAACGGAACTGTCAATGACAATCATTCACACTGCATATGCAAGTGAAGTTTAATTATAGATTAATAAACCCCCAAAATACATAAAAAATGAATGGAACACTCGTCTTTCTTTGTTTCTCAAAAATGTTCCCAATAATGGTATCTGTTTTCTCAGAATGCCAGGACAGTGACTACACAATTCAAGCATATAGAGCTGTATGATGACATTTATTTAGAGGAAGGGGTCGCCTCATCAAAAGGTTGTGTGGCAGAAATTAAAAATATAGTGTGATCGATATTCCTCTTATAGTAAATCACACTTAAACTAACAAATCATTTTGGGAAAAGAAAATTTCCAAGTTATTGAGAAAAATTTCTGCAGTAGTCCAAGACAGATTGTCACCTATAACTGGATACTCAGCAAGGTGGTATATTTGACATTAAACACGAAAAACATAAAGGAAACTATGAACTTCAGAAACTACTAGTTCCGTAATTTCGTGTAAACTGACTTTTTTATGAAGTATTTTTAATGAAGTATTTTTAATTACCACAACAATTGTTTCCTTAATCAGCACATTTGTATTTCAATATTTAGGATCTAGCAAGCCAAGTGTTATGTCAAGAGTACATCAAGGTCTACAATTTGGTCAACAAGTTTATGGCTCATACTAACAGAAAATTTCTATGGAAAAACATACAGGGCATTTAATTCTCTATTTATCTATGTACTGAGAAGGTAACAGGTGATATTTTTGACTATCAGGCAAATTCTCTTATAACCTTTATGCAGCTTAGTCTGAGCTCATGATTTTGTGATGGATCGATTCATAGATTTTGACTATATCTTATCTAGGTTTGAAAAGAGAAACAAAGTATCATCTATTTGCATTCTAATTTCACCTTGAAACCTTCTTCTCGGATCTTTAGGTGGCTTCTTAATGCAGTTCCCTTGAGAGAACTTTCCAGTTTCTTTATTTAGTCTTTATCATGTATCAGGACAGCCGCATTTCTCTTATCAGTTTTTGTTATTAAATTTTCTAAAATTGCTTGATTCTTTCGTTCTAGATTTCAGCATGTTTGTTGAAGCTCTAAGAATGTTAATTTTCATGGGCGCATTGTATTTTTAAAATTTACGAAGTTTGTCATCGTCACAAGCAACTTTTACCTGACTGTTTGTTTCTTTTTACCTTCTTACTGTCAACTACAGATTGCGAATTGTAATTCAGACCATTCATCACTAAGGACCCCTCTTCCTTAGTTATATCAACCTTGGACAAATTTCATAGAAAATCGTGCCTCTTTTTTAATTAAAGAACGGTTGTTGTGGCTAAAATGAGGAGTTATACCAAACCCACTAAATTTTTCAGTGCCTGTTTGTAATGGCTTCAAAATGATAAAATATGCATCCATCAAGAAAGTCTTTTCACTATTGTACATTTTAATAATTCTCTTTTTATGTTTATAGTACCATAAGTTTACCGATCTTACAGCAGTTACAGTTTTAATAAATCTTATTACATTGTTCTTACTGTGGCAGAGGTACAGCGGTGCTTTATAATATGAGCTGCTTTACATCAGTGTGCCAAAATGTTATTCGTTGCTTACATAATGTTTGAAATTTTGCTGAAAAACATCACATCGTAAAGTTTCTTCCTTCTCTGATACGTCGTATTGTACCAGGTACTTTGTACATGTTGAGAAAAATAAATAAGTGTGAATTTTGTGATAATGAGCATGCAGACATGTGCTCCATATACAAACTTTGCCACAAATTTTACAGATACTTCTGTCCATTACTGCACATTTAATAAAAAAAAGCCCTTGTTTCATTGAACACTTCATAGTATGTTAAGAGCTATGAATATTCACCTTCTGTGTTGTCAGCGACATAATTGAAATTGATTTGCTTCTGTGAATAATAATGTAGACGTTAACACTATTTTCACCTCTGTACAAATATACTGACCTTTTGGTTGAGACTTCTTTCAGAAACTTTTTGGAAATACTCTAAAATAACGTGACAGTCCAAGAATCTACGTCCAGTTATTCGCCGATAATATGTGGTTGTGCCTTGGTGTCGTTCTATGCACCTACTTCATTTTCAGTATTGTTGAAGTTCCTCCCATTGATGGGCGAGGATGTGCTGACATGTATAGTCCTCCGTTTTCCCCAAAAGCATTAAAAAAACAAACAAGAATAGGTTTAAAATAAAATTAATGATAAACAACGTAAAGATTTGTTTGTTTTTTCTTAAGATATACCGTTTCACATTTCATTACTACACTAAGTTTTAGCATCTACACTGAGACAGGATAAGCGAGCAACAGGAGGGGTGAATGATGAGCTACCGTTTGTTCATCTCTTTGTGCGAGAATGTATACTGTACTCGGTTTCGTAGACTATAAGTTTTCAGGATGTTTACCGATGTGTAGTAGCTGTTATTTCATTACCTGAGAGGCACATTATACTGTTCTCACAGTGGAAATGATTAGGTCTGGTGCCTCTCTACAGGTATTTATCGAATTTTTAGACGAAACTTTTTCAAAAGACAGACACACATACACTGACTTTTAATTTTTGGCTGGGATGAAGTACATCATGGGCGTGGATACAAACTGAAATAGTTCCAAATACCTCTGTTCCGACCAACGTTTTGAGGAGGTTTGCCTTGTTGTTGCTGAATGCTATAAACGGAAATTCACTGCAAAAGATTTCTGGTTGGGTTCTCCTCTGCCCTTCTCCAAGCCTATTGAGGTATAGGTTGAGAGTAACAAAGATGGTACTACAAGAGCCCACCTAATTCCCAGGAGCGCAGAACGAAAGAACCTGAAACAAAAATTGAAAGATTCCCTCTGCCTTGACGGTAGAAATTCTTCACTTGGACGCTTCCCAGTTCAACGAATAGTTATCCGTTTCTACTGGTTTTCATCCCTCCAACATGCATTTCTACCGTTACAGCGCCCGCGGCTCGTGGTATTGCTGTAGCGTTCTCGCTTCCCGCGCACGGGCTCCCGGGTTCGATTCTCGGCGGGGACGGGGATTTTCTGTGCCTGGAGATGACTGGCTGTTGTGTGTCTTTCATCATCATTTCATCCTCATTCACTCGCAAGTCGCCGTAGTGGCGTTAAAGAACTTGTGGAGCGGCGGCCGAACCACCCCGCGAGGGGTCTTCCGGCCACCAAAGCCATACGCTCATTATTATTGTTACCGTTACAGCACTAATAGCTAACGTCTTTGAGCTTTCTGAACCACCACTGTTTTGCATCATACCGTCAGCCAGATCGATTCTGTAGGTATTTTTTTTTAACAACACTATTAAAAACAACCTCGTTTTACAGTGTTTTATTTCTACTCTCTTGTTTTATAGCCACAAAAGTATGCGACTGTTTTTTTAATACCATTACACTGAAGAACAGCGATATAGACGATGCAAGCCACGCCCCCGCCCTTGCACCCGCTCCTGTAGGTGAGATAAGGTCCAGCGAAGGAAATAAAAAATATTAGACGCCATGACTGTTTACGTTTCAATCCACAATGAGCTAAAACTCAATGACGTGAATACGTTCAGAAGCGATAAGGAAATTCAAATTTTCCTTCTGTTCAGAGTTGGACGCTGGGAGTAACGACTGCTGCGTGATACGGCATCGCTGCGATGTGACCTCCCCGGTCCTTTCTGCCTCACAACTGGCTTGCCATGAGAGTAGGACAGCTGTGCAAGAGGAGCTCAAAGATTAGATGGCAGGAGCTCGTTAAGCGGGCTCAAGACATGCGAGTGACTGACGAGAACCCTTACCTCCTGTTCGCGGAACTCCTCAAGCGAACGAGCCAGTGACACGATCATGGATGTTGTTTGACCCCGGAGGGAGAACCATTACCTGGAAGACAGGGTGAAAGGATAACTCGTAGGTTCATTAGGTCTGTCGACAGCTGCGAGAGGTGAATGTGGAAACCATTCAGGAAAATGAAGCTGGCCGTTCTTATTACAGGTGCAAATCGAACGACTACTTCCAGTGGACGCTATCTCGTTTAGCCAGGACTGTAAATCGACTTTTAATACCATCCACAATTGGTAGATCGTATATCACACAGAACTCGACCATCAGACTAAACGATGTACACTACTGGCCACTAAAATTGCTACACCACGAAGATGACGTGCTACAGACGCGAAATTTTACCGACAGGAAGAAGATGCTGTGATATGCAAATGATTAGCGTTTCAGAGCATACACACAAGTTTGGCGCCGGTGGCGACACTTACAACGTGCAGGCACTAGGAAAGTTTCCAACCGATTACTCATACACAAGCAGCAGTTGACCGGCGTTGCCTAGTGAAATATTGTCGTGATGCGTCGTGTAAGGTGGGAATTTTGCGTACCATCACGTTTACGACTTTCATAGAAGTCGGGTTGTAGCCTATCGTGATTGTGGTTCATCGTATCGCGACATTGCTGATCGCGTTGGTCGGGATCCAATGACTGCTAGCAGAATATGGAATCGGTGGGTTCAGGAGGGTAATACGGAACGCCGTGCTGGATCCCAACGGCCACGTATCACTAGCAGTCGAGATGAGAGTCATCTTATCCGCATGGCTGTAACGGATAGTGCAGTCACGTCTCGATCCCTGAGTCAACAGATGGGGACGTTTGCAAGACAATCATCTGAGCGAACAGTTCGACGACGTTTCCGGCAGCATGGACTATCAGCTCGGAGACCACGGCTGCGGTTACCCTTGACGCTGCGTCACAGACAGGAGTGCCTGCGGTGGTGTACTCAACGACGAACCTGGGTGCACGAATAGCAAAACGTCATTTTTTCGGATGAATCCAGGTTCTGTTTACAGGATCATGATGGTCGCATCCGTGTTTGGCGACATGGCGGTGTACGGACATTGGAAGGGTGTATTCGTCATCGCCGTACTGGCGTATCACCCACCGTGATGGTATGGGGTGCCATTGGTTACACGTCTCGGCCACCTCTTGTTCGCATTGACGACACTTTGAACAGTGGACGTTACATTTCAGATGTGTTACGACCCGTGGCTCTACGCTTCATTCGATCCCTGCGAAACCCTACATTTCAGCAGGGTAAGGCACGACCGCATGTTGCAGGTCCTGTACAGGCCTTTCTGGATACAGAAAATGTTCGACTGCTGCCCTGGCCAGCACATTCCCCAGATCTCTCACCAAATGAAAACGTCTGGTCAATGGTGGCCGAGCAACTGGCTCCTCACAATACGCCAGTCACTACTCTTGATCATCTGTGGTATCGTGTTGAAGCTGCATGGGCAGCTGTACCTGTACACGCCATCCAAACTCTGCTTGACTCAATGCCCAGGCGTATCAAGGCCGTTATTACGGCCAAAGTTGCTTGTTCTGGGTACTGATTTCTCAGGATCTATGCACCCAAATTGCGTGAAAATGTAATCACATGTCAGTTCTAGTATAATATATTTGTCAAATGAATAATCTTTTATCATCTGCATTTCTTCTTGGTGTAGCAATTTTAATGGCTGGTAGTCTACTTATTAATAGCCAGCAAATGTTTTGATGTCTCTGTCTCCACATGGACGAGTGACTGACTTTTTAAAGATCACATAAACTCAGAACAGCCAGTAAAATTTATGCTCAAGATGGCTATTATCGTCACAGCTCAGTACACAGTACTATTCAATATAGTGAGATAGTACCAAGAGGCTATTCCGACAATCTCATGTGTTCTCATGACGGTTGTACTTCCATCTGAAACCCGTGTCAGCGAAGCAGGGAGCACAAGCTAAAATCCTGACAAGAATGTAGACTCTAAGGAGCATAGAGGACAACGTCAATAGTATCCCTACTTGTAACGCTGACAATGTTTTGTCCAGGCAGATGATATAAGATGTGTTTCGCATTAGCAATTCAGATGCCGTTCTGTGCTGCGTTAGTGCGTGCAGAGTCCAGCCGACCTATATCTGCTCAAACATAACTAGGAGCAACCTATACTTTCACCTCTGTGGCTTGTCGCACATCATGCAAACCCAACACTATGCATACAGCATGTGCAACAATATCAGCAGGAGCAAATGAAGATTCTGAAGTCGCCACTGTGTACCAACCTTGAATGAACAAAACGAAGTTAAGATGACACTGTTTTCTATTACAATAATCACGTCCCATTTAGATCATATACTTGAGCTTTGCTTTCGCAGTTCTTAGGCTAATTATTTACTAAAACGGCTGTGGGATGGAATATTCATGTATGGAGAAAACCAACGCTATGTACTATCCAACATCTCACCGATGTTGCGCACCACTATTTTCAAACCTACCGCGAATATCGATGACGAGGCCTTGCGTTTACGGCGCTCCCATTGGGCCAGCAACAAGTGTCGTTTTCGAGTGGTATCGTCCCCAGACTGGTTCCGAAAAGGAATGTTTGTACCAGAAAACATTGGGCCAGTATATTCCTCTATACTACTTCGGTTTCAATTATTGTCTAGTAATGGCAGTAATTAATCCCCCCACCCCCCCTTGTTGGGATCCATACCCTCCTTGTCAATATGTCTCGGATAATTTATTTTTTGTACTGAAATAGCTAAATACAGCACAAGTTTCGAGCGATTTCCTCTCCAGGGTGATTCTACTTTATAGTAAACAGGACGTGCACAACTTAAACCCTCGACCTTCGACGTCAGGTACACGCAAAACCTTGTAACGCCGGCCCCGTCTGTAAGGACTGTGCTCGACAGTTGCACACAGACCTCCTTGTGCCCCTCCCTTTCCCTGTCACGTTCAGTTAACATCATCCCTCCCGTTCAATGGACTGCAACTTCTCCCAAACAATAAAGAAAGTCCAAGAGTAGAGACATTTGAGCGACTCATGTATCAGGAGGTGAAGGATAACTATGACAGAATGCACCTTTATGTATGATGATGACAACTGCTAAGGCTACACCGACGTCGGTTGCTCGTCCTTTGCGCCTTCGACAATGATCCTTGGGACCGCTAGACTACACCCACTCCCCTAGCGGTTATGGGTCCTTCTACTATTCTCCACACACCCAATTTCATAACACTAATTCCCCAGCCACTGGGATCGTTGATCTTCAAACCCCACCCTCACCTGACATCTCTCACAGTATGGGGTCGCTCAATCTCCCAGGATTCTGCTGATCAGCAACCAGATACCAGCCAGTGGCTGAAAGACCCACATGCTGTTGGTCTTTGGCCTTCACTTTCCTCTGTTCCTGTAAAGGGCACACAAACCCTCGTGAACATCAAAATCATACACATAGAAGAGGGACATAAGTAACACCAAGATGAAGGAAGTTCCGGTAATTCCCATGCCACTGGACTCCACAGGTTCTGACTCTGTACCCAAGGCAGGTTTTGTGGAGGCCACTGTGACACCAGTACCCTACAAAACCAGCTTCACTGCTTCAGAACTGGGGTTTACTGATGCCATATCCTCACAACCGTCGGCTGCTAACGACCCTGGGGCATGACATGTGCCTGCACTTCTCTGGAACCAGTATAAAAAAGTGCTCCCATCCATCCAATATGACTTAGAACTGTTCTATATAGTTACAGACGGGGTACATTCACAACGCAAATTCAAAAACCTGTAGATTTATAAACGGCATAAAAAGCTACTCGTTTTCCTGAGGCAGTAACATCAATCGTCACTGACACGTTCCCTTTACTTTCGTTTATTACTTGTCCTGGGTACTTTTCATAAAAATAGCTTACTTAGTCAGGACCATACGGAACCCTGCTTTATCATGATTAATTATTGCTTCTGATGAGACGTTTCTTCGAGTTCACTGAGCCCTCTGCTCACATCGTCTGAAGGTCAGCTGCTTAAACTTTTAGGATGAAAACGTGTTTATGACGCTATATGTATAATACGCGTTGGTCGAACCTAAAGAACTATTTAAATAGTGTTATCAGAATGAAAAATAGCCGGGGAGAAAAACTGGTTAAGTAGGTAAGGAAACTGGCTACTTCTCTTTGTCCTAGAATCTTGGATTCTGACGTCATAGTGACTGTGCAAGTATCCCAGAGAATTCTGTACTTAAGAAAACAGCCCTAATTCCAAAGTGACCACAGGAGTAGGGGAAGGATCCAGGGTATCTTTTAATTTTCCGCCAATTTTTTAAATTCTCGCCATTTTATTCACAACGCAATTTGGCTTTGTCAGAGAAATGGAGGGAGAAGGAATGGGAAAATCCGGTCACTCCTCGATTATATCTACATCTACATCTACATGACTACTCTGCAATTCACATTTAAGTGCTTGGCAGAGGGTTCATCGAACCACAATCATACTATCTCTCTACTATTCCACTCCCGAACAGCGAGCGGGAAAAACGAACACCTAAACTTTTCTGTTCGAGCTCTGATTTCTCTTATTTTATTTTGATGATCATTCCTACCTATGTAGGTTGGGCTCAACAAAATATTTTCGCATTCGGAAGAGAAAGTTGGTGACTGAAATTTCGTAAAAAGGTCTCGCCGCGACGAAAAACGTCTATGCTGTAATGACTTCCATCCCAACTCGTGTATCATATCTGCCACACTCTCTCCCCTATAACGTGATAATACAAAACGATCTGCCCTTTTTTGCACCCTTTCGATGTCCTCCGTCAATCCCACCTGGTAAGGATCCCACACCGCGCAGCAATATTCTAACAGAGGACGAACGAGTGTAGTGTAAGCTGTCTCTTTAGTGGACTTGTTGCATCTTCTAAGTGTCCTGCCAATGAAACGCAACCTTTGGCTCGCCTTCCCGACAATATTATCTATGTGGTCCTTCCAACTGAAGTTGTTCGTAATTTTAACACCCAGGTACTTAGTTGAATTGACAGCCTTGAGAATTGTACTATTTATCGAGCAATCGAATGCCAACGGATTTCTTTTGGAACTCATGTGAATCATCTCACACTTATTGTTATTTAGCGTCAACTGCCACCTGACACACCATACAGCAATCTTTTCTAAATCGCTTTGCAACTGATACTGGTCTTCGGATGACCTTACTAGACGGTAAATTACAGCATCATCTGCGAACAGTCTAAGAGAACTGCTCAGATTGTCACCCAGGTCATTTATATAGATCAGGAACAGTAGAGGTCCCAGGACGCTTCCCTGGGGAATACCTGATATCACTTCAGTTTTACTCGATGATTTGCCGTCTATTACTACGAACTGCGACCTTCCTGACAGGAAATCACGAATTCAGTCGCACAACTGAGACGATACCCCATAGCTCCGCAGCTTGATTAGAAGTCGCTTATGAGGAACGGCGTCAAAAGCTTTCCGGAAATCTAGAAATACGGAATCAACTTGAGATCCCCTGTCGATAGCGGCCATTACTTCGTGCGAATAAAGAGCTAGTGTAGACGCAGACACTCGCTTCTTGAAGATCTCAAACCTGTGAAAGTTCTTCACAGATTGCTTTGACATTTTGACACAATACTACATTTGAATACTCACGTATATTCATATATATGGAAACACATAAGAAATGTAAATGTTAATTTTTACAAAATCATTAATCCCGAAAGTTCTTGACCGATTGCTTTGAGATTTTTACGCAACTTTCGAGTTTACTATGGGTATCGTTTTCGTTACCTAATTTATGTACATTTTAATTTCTGTAATGTGGATGGAAAACAGCCCTCCATCCGGATCTCAGGGATGGAACTACTCAGAATGTCGTCGTTGTCACGAGAAAGAAAACTGCCGGTCTATGGATCGGAGCGTGGAATATCATATCCCTTAAACGGGCAGGTAGGTTAGAAAATTTAAAACGGGAAATGGATAGGTTGAAGTTAGATATAGTGGGAAGTAGTGAAGTTCGGTGGCAGGAGGAACAAGACTTCTGGTCAGGTGAATACAGGGTTATAAATACAAAATGAAATAGGGGTAATGCAGGAGTAGGTTGAATAATGGATAAAAAATAGGAGCGCGGGCCAGCTACTACGAGCACGCATTGTTGTAGTCAAGATAGACACGAAACCCACGTATACTGCAGTAGTACAAGCTTATATGCCAACTAGCTCAGTAGATGACGAAGAGATTGAAAAAATGTATGATGAGATAAAAGATATTATTCAGATAGTGAAGGGAGACGAAAAGTTAATAGTATTTATGGATTGGAATTCGATAGTAGGAAAAGTAAGAGAAGGAAAAGTAGTAGGTGAATATGGAATGGGGTAAGGAATGAAACAGGAAGCCATCTGATAGAATTTTGCACAGAGAATAATAACTTAATTATAACTAACACTTGGCTCCAGAATCATGAAAGAAGGTTGTATACATGGAAGAGGCATGGACACTCTGGAACGTTTCAGATGGATTATATAATGGTGAGACAGAGATTTAGAAACCAGGTTTTAAATTGTAATACATTTCCAGGGGCAGATATGGACTCTGACCACAATTTTTTGGTTATTAACTGTAGATTAAAACTGAAAAACCGAAAAAAGGTGGGAATTTAAGGAGATGGGGCCTGGATAAACTGAAAGAACCAGAGGTAGTAGAGAGTTTCCGAGAGAGCATTAGGGAAAGTTAGACAGGAACAGGGGAAAGAAACACAGTAGAAGAAGAATGGATAGCTTTGAGAGATGAAATAGTGAGGGCAGGAGAGAATCATGTAGGAAAAACGACAAGGGCTGGTAGAAATCCTTGGGTAACAGGAGAGATACGGAATTTAATTGATGATGCAGTAAATGAAGAAGGTAGAAAGGAATAGAAACGTCTCAAAATAGACAGGAGTGCAAATTGTTTAAGCAGGGATGACTACAGGAAAAATGCAGGGGTAAGATAGATACTGCCTACAGGGAAATGAAAGAGACCTTTGGAGAAAAGAGAACCACATTTATGAATATCAAGAGCTCAGATGGATGACCAGTTATAAGCCAAGAAGGGAAAGCAGAAAGGTGGAAGGAGTATACAGAGGGTCTATACAAGGGCCAAGTACTTGGGGGCAATATTATGGAAATGAAGAGGGCATAGGGGAAGATGAAATGGGAGATATGATATTGCGTGAAGAATTTGACAGAGCACTGAAAGACCTCAGATTCAACAAGCCCCCGGGAGTGGACAACATTCCATTACAACTACTGATAGCCTTGGGAGAGCCAGCCCTGATAAATCACTACCGTCTGGTGAGCAAGATGTATGAGATAGGCGAAATACACTCAGACTTCAAGAAGAATATAATAATGCCAATCCCAAAGAAAGCAGGTGTTGACAGATGTGAAAATTACCGCACTATCAGTTAAAAAGTCACAGCTGCAAAATACTAACGCGAATTCTTTACAGACGAATGGAAAAACTGGTAGAAGCCGACCTCAGGGAAGATCAGTTTGGATTCCGTAGAAATGTTGGAACACGTGAGGCAATACTGACCTTACGACTTATCTTAGAAGAAAGATTAAGGAAAGGCAAACCTACGTTTCTAGCATTTGTAAACTTAGAGAAAGCTTTTGACAATGTTGACTGGAATAATCTTTTTCTAATTCTAAAGGTGGCAGGGGTAAAGTACAGGGAGCAAAAGGCTACCTACAACTTGTACAGATACCAGATGGCAGTTATAATAGACGAGGGGCATGAAAGGGAAGTGGTGGTTGGGAAGAGTGTGAGACAGGGGTGTAACATGTCCCCAAGGTTATTCAATCTGTGTATCAAGCAAGAAGTAAAGGAAACAAAACAAAAATTTGGGGCAGGAATTAAAATCCATGTAGAAGAAATAAAACCTATGAGGTTCGCCGAGGACAGTGTAATTCTGTCAGAGACAGTAAAGGACCTGGAAGAGCAGCTGAACTGAATGGACAATGTCTTGAAACATGGATATAAAATGAACATCAACAAAAGCAAAACCAGGATTATGGAATGTAGTCGAATTAAATTAGATGATGCTCAGGGAATTAGATTAGGAAATAAGACCCTTAAAATAGTATATGAGTTCTGCTATTTGTGGAGCAAAATAACTTATGATAGTGGACGTATAGAGGATATAATATGTAGACTGGCAATGACAAGAAAAGTGAGAGAGGATAAATTACTCTCTCACCTAATTTTTTGTATACAAAAAATTATTAAAGATTTTGTTACAACATCACGTACCTTGAGTGAGATTCTAGAAAGTTAGTGGGCTGAACAGGCATTGATGGAGCCTGGTAGGGCACTAAAAGCATGAGATATTTTTACGTTTCTTAGCTCGTAGAAATGGCAAGTTGGGAGTTGAAAGAAATTGGCGGCGAGCCTGTCCCTTAATAAATCTTGCCGACCATGTCCACAGCCATACAGGGCAGACAGGCCAGCCCCGAGTCAAGACAGGTCTCCAGCAGAACAATGCTGAGCTACCTGCCGTGGTGCCAGCAGATGGCTGGGCTTGGGCTGATGGACTGAAGGGCGCAACTACACAGTGGAGTCTTAAACCGGGCATTGTGTGCAGAGCCACGTGTAATTAAAATTCACACATTTTCTTGTATGCTGTTGTTGCAAACAGACCTGTGGCCCACTTCCATTAGCCACATTAGTTGTATAAGAAACTCAAGCATCTGAGAAATGTTTAGACGTAGAATCTTTATTACACCTTATAGTTAGGACCAACAAGCTCCAAGGCACAGATTTCGATAAAGACCTTTAAGATTGCATTTGTTCATTTATTGCTATGGGAAGCGACGCGAATTTGGAGAAAAGCATCTTCCCCCTGCAAGAGAACAAAAAAAAGTTAATTAGCAATTTCTTTTTTACCAGAGACGCAGGTACAATAACTGTTATCCTGGTTCCACAGGAGTTTGTGCTGTCATGTGGGAGGGGACATTTAGAGCCCGGTAATTGGCCCAAGATGGCATGAAGGTGGTGTCGTTCGTGCACTTTGGGGAAAAAGAGACTTTCTTCTGGAGAGGTTCAAAGCACTCGTGGGCTGGACTGCGGTCTGGGAAGAGCACTTCTGGTCGAAGCTCAGGCATGTGTGGTTGGTACTTGAGACCTCTCCTGAGACTATCTTCACTCGCGAGTAGTTTCGACTGGGGAGCCTGAGGTGAAGTTCTTACTGTACTGACAATGTGACTTCAAACGTCTCGAACGACTCGTTTTCCGAGGGCACACGTATTCGTTTTTTATGTACCAATCTTGACGCTTGGCATCCTTGTGCGCTCCGTCGTACAAGTGAGCCACATTGGTCCTTGGTACAACTAGTGAATGGGTGTGTCACACACTGAAATCTATCTGATTTCAGGGCTATGGTATAGAGTAAATTGCGATGCGTCTGCCTGATAGCTAGATAGTGAGATTTTTGCATTTCTTTATGGCCGCAATTGATTCACAGGTGCTATCTCACGTCTCAACTCCCCTGCCTTACACATCTCGCCAGCTGCAAAATACATCACCGCACAAAGCAAACAGGTGTATGTAGGCTGTTTAGGTTTTTATGTTGGCAACGTCACCTAGCGCTCTGTATGAAAATCACTGGCTGTGCTGTGTGCAGTCTGTGGCTGGTTGGCATTGTTGGAATATTCGCTATTGTAGTGTTGGGCAGTTGGCTGTTAACAGCGCGTAGCGTTGCACAGTTGGAGGTGAGCCACCAGCAGTGGTGGATGTGGGGAGAGAGATGGCAGAATTTTGAGAGCCGACGATCTGGATGTGCGTCCACCAGAAGGAGCAAATTTGTAATAATGGATAACATGAACCGATATATATACAGGGTGTTACAAAAAGGTACGGCCAAACTTTCAGGAAACATTCCTCACACACAAAGAAAGAAAATATGTTATGTGGACATTTGTCTGGAAACGCTTACTTTCCATGTTAGAGCTCTTTTTATTACTTCTCTTCAAATCACGTTAATCATGGAATGGAAACACACAGCAACAGAACGTACCAGCGTGACTTCAAACACTTTGTTGCAAGAAATGTTCGAAATGTCCTCCGTTAGCGAGGATACATGCATCCACCCTCCGTCGCATGAAATCCCTGATGTGCTGATGCAGCCCTGAAGAGTGGCGTATTGTATCACAGCCGTCCACAATACGAGCAAGAAGAGTCTCTACATCTGGTACCGGGGTTGTGTAGACAAGAGCTTTCAAATGCCCCCATAAGTGAAAATCAAGAAGGCTGAGGTCAGGAGAGCGTGGAGGCCATGGAATTGGTCCGCCTCTACCAATCCATTGGTCACTGTATCTGTTGTTGAGAAGCGTACGAGCACTTCGACTGAAATGTGCAGGAGCTCCATCGTGCATGAACCACTTGTTGTTGTAGCAGCACAGGTAGAGTATCCCATATGAAATCATGATAACGTGCTCCATTGAGCGTAGGTGGAAGAACATGGGGCCCAATCAAGACATCACCAACAATGAGTCGCATGTCAACACAAGCACCGAAGTCAAAATCACCTTCCTTCAATTGGGCCAAATGGCGGTGAATCGAGGAAGTACAGTACATACTGACGAAACTAAAATGAGCTCTAACATGGAAATTAAGCTTTTCCGGACACATATATGATCACATTGGAACATTATTAAGGTAAGTAAATTGTTTGTTCTTTATCAACATCTTTCATTTGCTAACTATGCCTATCAGTAGTTAGTGCCTTCAGCAGTTAGAAGCTTTTATTTAGCTAGCAGTATTGGCGCTCGCTGTATTGCAGTAGTTCGAGTAACGAAGATTTTTGTGAGGTAAGTGATTCATGAATGGTGTAGGTTGTTAGTCGGGGCCATTCTTTTGTAGGGATTTTTAAAAGACAGATTGCGTTTCGCTAAAAATATTGTGTGTCAGTTTAGTGTTGATCTGAATAGATAAAGAGCGAAATGTCTGAGTACGTTCAGTTCTGCTCAGCTGTTTGAAAATCTAGTAATGTAAGAGGTTTATCAGGACAGTCATTCATAAATTTCTTTAAGGGGACGTTTCACAGGGTAAAGTACTTCCGCCCCGGCCTTGTCAAGGCGTACAGATCTCAATCGCCGATTGCTCTCAGCTGCACCAATGTAGAGAACTTACAATAAATTTGTTGAATCAAAGTCTGCTCAGAGTCGGATGAATTCATATTGCGTTATCCACATTTTTAGGGCCAGAATACTTGAATCACTTGGCCATTAGGATCCTTGTCCATTGTGGTCTCAAACCACCTGTTAGTTGTTTACGGTATTCAATCAGACAAAGAAAGTGCTGTGTTTCATTGTCAATGTGAAGGTCCAAGGGTAACAGTAAACCGATAGTGGTGCATCTAAACTACCAGTGGACTCCCAGGAAAGGTTCCAAGCACATACCGTTTGAAGCGTTACTCGCTCGGGCAGAAGTCGGCATGTTGCCTCTTGTATTCAATCCCGATGCAATTTCTGTGTTTCATATTCATTGGGAAAGTCCAAGGGTTACAGTAAACCTCCAGAGGTGCATCGGAAACTACTACTGCACTCCCAGGTGAGGTTCCAAGCACAGACCGTTGAAGGGCTTCTCGTCTGGACAGAAGTCGGCATGTTGCATGTTGCATTCAGTACCGGTGTAAATTTCTGTGTTTTTATCGTCAATGTGATTGTCCAAAGGTTACAGAAATCCTACAGTCGTGCATCAGAAAGTACTACTGGAGTTCCAGCAAAGGTTACAAGCACAGACCATTTGAAGCGTCAATCGCCCGGACAGAAGACGCCATAGTGCCTGTTGTATTTAATGCCGATCCATTTCCTGTGTTTCATCGTCAGTTTGAAGTAATAAGAGTAACAGTAAACGTGCAGTGGAGCATCGGAAACACTTACTGCACTCCCAGGAATGGTTCGACGCACAGACCGTTTGTATCGTTACTTCCCTGGTAAGAAGGCACCATGGTTCCTTTTGTAATGAATCCCGATGCAATATCTGTGTTTCAATGCACATGTGAACGTCCAAGGGTGACAGTAAACATGCAGTGGTGCATCGGAAACTACTACTGCACTCCCAGGAAAGCGTACAAGCACAGACCGGTTGAAGCGCTACTCGACTGGAGAAAAGTCAGTACTTTGCCTGTTGTATTCAATCGCGTTGTAATTTATATGTTTCATGTTCATTGTGAATGTCCAAGAATTACAGAAATCCCGCAGTCGTGCATCAGGAAAAACTTATGGAGTCCAGGAAAGGTTACAAGCACAAATCATTTGAACTGTTACTCGCCTGGACAGAACACACCATATTTCCTGATGTATTTAATCCTGATGCATTTCCTGTGTTTCAAAGGCAATGTGAAATTCCAAGGTCGACAGTAAACGTGCAGACGTGCATCAAAACCTACTACTGCACTCTATGGCTAGGTTCCAAGCACATATCGGTTTAACCGCTACTCGCCTGGACAGAAGTTGATATTTTGCCTGTTGTGTACAATGCCGGTGCAATTCCTGTGTTTCATCGTCAATGTGAAGGTCCAAGGTTGACAGTCAATGTACAATGGTGCATCGGAAACTACTACTGTTCTACCTGGAAACGTTACAAGCACAGACCGTTAAAGCGTTACTCGCCGAGACAGAAAGGCCATAGTGCCTGTTGCAATTAATCCCTTTACCATTTCTGTGTTTCATCGTCAATGGTGACAGTAAATGTGCAGCGGTGTAACAGAAACTACTAATGCACTCCCAGGAAAGGTTACAAGCAGAGAGCGCTTCAAACGCTATTCGCCTGAACAGAAGTCATCATGTTGCCTGTTTTATTCAATCCCAATGCAATCTATGTGTTTAATCGTCAGTGTGAAGATCCAAGCGTTACAGTAAACCTGCAGTGGTGCATCGGAAACTACTACTGCACTCTCAGGAAACGTTACAAGCACAGACCGGTTGAAGTGCTACTCGCCTAGACAGAAGTCGGTATTTTGGTTGTTGTATTCAATCACAATGCCATTTCTGTATTTCATATTCATTGCGAACGTCCAAGGGTTACAGAAATCGTGCAGTTGTGCATCACAACCTACTACAGATGTTCCAGGAAAGGTTGCAAGCAAAGAATTTTTGAAGCGTTACTTGCCTGGATAGTAGCCGCCATAGTGGCAGTTGTATTTAATCCAGATGCTATTTCTGTGTTGCATCGTCAATGTGAGGTTCCAGAGGTGACAGTAAACATGCAGTGGTGCATCGGAAACCAGTTCTGCACTCCCAGGGAAGGTTAAAAACACAGACAAGTTGAAGCGCTCCTCGCCTGGACAGAAGTCGTCATGTTGCCTGTTGTATAGAAACGTGATGCAATTTCTGTGTTTCATATTCATCCAGAAGGTCCATGGGTTACAGAAATACTGCATTCCTGCGTCAGAAACTACTACTAGACTTCCAGGAAAGTTTACAAGCACAGACCATTTGAAGCGTCACTCTCCCGGAAAGAAGAGTCCATAGTGCCTCTTGTATTTAATCCCGATGCAATTTCTGTGTTTTACCGTCAATATGAAGGTCCAAGGTGACAGTAAACGTGCAGTGATGCATCAGAAACTACTACTGTACTCCCAGGAAAGGTTACAAGCACAGACAAGTTGAAGCGCTCCTCGCCTGCAAAGAAGTCGCCATGTTGCCTGTTGATTTAAGTCGTGATGCAATTTATGTGTTTCATATTCAATCTGAAGGTATACGTTATACAGAAATCCTGCAGTCGTGCATCGGAGACTCCTACTGGACTTCCACAAAGTGTTACAAGCACAGACCGTTCGAAGCGTTACTGGTCCGGGCAGAAGCCTCCGTAGTGCTTGTTGTATTTAATACCGATGGAATTCCTTTCTTTCATCGTCCATGTGAAGGTCGAAGGGTTATAGTAAGCTTGCAGTGGTGCATCGGAAACTCATACTGGAGTTCCAGGAAAGGTTACAAGCACAGACCTTTTGAAGCGTTAGTCGCCCTTACAGAAGACGCCATAGTGCCTCTTGTATTTAATACCAATGGAATTCCTTTGTTTCATCGTCATTATGATGGTCCAAGGGCGAGAGAGAACCTGCAGTGTTGCTTTGGAAACAGCTACTGTTGTTCCAGGAAAGGTTAGAAGAACAGACTGTTTCAAGCTTTACTCGCCAAAACAGAAGGCGCCATAGGGCCTGTTGTATTTAATGGCGATGCAGTTTCTGTTTATCATCGTTAATGGAAGTTCCAAAGGTGTCAGTAAACGTGCAGTCATGCATCAGAAACTACTACTGCACTCCCAGGAAAGATTACAGTCACAGACCAGTTGAAGCGCTACTCGCCTGGACAGAGGTCAGCATGTTACCTGCTGTATTCAATCGTGATGCCATTCCTGTGATTCATATTCATTCTAGAGGTCCAAGTGTCACACCAATCCTGCAGTCGTGCATCGGAGACTCCTACTGGAATTCCAGGAAAGGTTACAAACACAGGCCATTTGAAGCATTACTCGCCCGGACAGAAGAAGACATAGTGCCTGTTGTACTTAATCCCGATGCAATTTCTGTGTTTCATCGACAATGTGAAGTTCCAAGGGTGACAGTAAACGTGCAGTCGTGCATCAGAAACAACTATTGGAGTTCCAGGTAAGGATACGAGAATAGAACGTTTGCGGTGTTACTCGCCCGGACAGAAGACGCCATAGTACCTGTTTTATTTAGTCCCGATGCAATTACTGTGCTTCATCTTCAGTGTGAAAGTCCAAGGGAGACAGCAAACGTGCAGTGGTGCATCGGAAACTACTACTCCACTCCGAGGAATAGTTAAAACACAGACTGTTTGCGGCTTTACTTCCCTGGAAAGACGTCGCCATGCTGACTGTTGAATTCAGTTACGATGCAATTTCTGTGTCACATCGTCAATGGGATGGTCCATGGGATACAGTAAACCTGCAGTGGTATATCGAAAACAACTACTGCACTCCCAGGAAAAGTTCCAAGCACAGACCTTTTGAGGCGTTACTCAGCCGGACAGAAGACGCCATAGTGACTATTGTATTTAATCCCGATGCAATTTCGAGGTTTCAATGTTAATGTGAAGGTCTAAGGGTAAGTGTAAGCTTTCAGTGGTACATCGGAAACACCTACTGCACTCCCAGAAAAGATTACCAGCACAGACCGTTTGAAGCGTTTCACTCCCGGTCAGAGGAGGCCATAGTGCCTGTTGTATTTAATCACGATGCAATATCTGTGTTTCATATTCATTGTGAGGATCGAAGGATTACAGAAATGCTGCAGTCGTGGATCAGAAACAACTACTGGAGTTCCAGGAACGGTTAGAAGCACAGACCGTTTGAAGCGTTAATCGCCCGGACAGAAGACTCCATAGTGCCTGTTGTATTTAATCCCGCTCCAATTTCTGTGTTTCACCGTCAATGTGAAGGTCCAAGGGTGACAGTAAACGTGCACTGGTGCATCGGAAACTACTACATCACTCCCAGGAAAGGTTACCAGCACGGACCGAATGAAGCACTACTCGCCTGGACAGAAGTCGGCATGTTGCCAGTTGTATTCAATCGTGATGCAATTTCTGTGTTTCTTACTCATTTTGAGCCGGCAGCGGTGGCCGAGCGGTTCTATGCGCTTCAGTCCGGAACCTCGCGACAGCTGCGGTCGCAGGTACGAATCCTGCTTTGGGAATGGATGTGTGTGTTTGGTTACTTAGATTTAAGTAGTACAAAGTTCTAGTGGACTGTTGGCCTCAGACGTAAAGTCCCATAGTGCTCAGAGCCATTTGAACTATATTCATTCCGAGGGTCAATGGGTTACAGATATCTTGCAGTCGTGCATCGGAAACTACTACTGGAGTTCCAGGAAAGGTTACAAGCACAGACCGTTTGAAGCAATATTCGCCCGGACAGAATACGCCACAGCGATTATTGTATTTAATCCCGAAGCAATTTTGGTGTTTCATCGTCAATGAGAAGGTCAATTGGTGACAGTAAACGTGCAATGGTGCATCATAAACTAATAGTGCACTCCCAGGAAAGGTAACAAGCACAGACCGGTTGAAGCGTTACTAGCTAGGACAGAAGAGGCCTTAGTGCTTGTTGTATTTAATCCCGATGCAATTTTGTTGTTTCATCGTTAATGAGAAGGCCAAATGGTGACAGTAAAAGTGCAATGGTGTATCATAAACTAATAGTGCACTCCCAGGAAAGGTAACAAGCACAGACCGGTTGAAGCGCTACTAGCCTGGGCAGAAGTTGGCGTGTTGCCTCTTGTATTCATTCGCGATACGATTTCTGTGTTTCATAGTTATTCTGCAGGTCCAAGGGTTACAGAAACACCACAGTAGTGCATCAGAAACTATTACTGTAGTTCCAGGAAAAGCTACAAGCACAGCCCGTTTGAAGCGTTACTCACTCCCACATAGTGCCCATTGTATTTTATCCCGATGCAATTTCTGTATTTCATCGTCAATGTGTAGGTCCAAGGGTGATAGTAATGGTGCAGTGGTGCATCACAAACTAATACTGCACTCCCAGGAAAAGTTTCAAGCATAGACCCGTTGATGGGTTACTCGCCTGTATAGAAGTCGGTGTGCTGCGTGTTGTATTCAATCGCGATGCAATCTCTGTATTTCATATTCATTCTGAAAGTCCAAGGGTTACAGAGATACTGCAGTTGTGCATCGGAAACCATCACTGGTGTTCCCGGAAATGTTAATAGCACAGACCATTTGAAGCGTTATTCGCCAGGACAGAAGAACCAATAGTGCCTGTTGTATTTAATTCAGATGCAATTTTCTGTTTTCAATAAGAAGGTCCAAGGGTGACAGTAAACGTGCAACAGTGCTTCAGACACTAATACTGCACTCCCAGGAAAGGTTACAAGCACAGACCTGTTGATGCGCTACTCTCCTGAACAGAAGTCGGCATGTTTCATTTTGAATTCAATACAGGTGCACTTTCTGTGTTTCATCGTCAATATGAAGGCCCAAGGATAACAGTAAACGTGCAGTGCACCATCGGAAACAACTGTGCCACCCCAGGAAGGGTTCCAAGTACAGACCGTTTTCAATGTTACTTCCCTGGTAAGATGTCAGCATGGTGCATGTTGTATTCAATCCCGATGCAATTTCTGTGTTTCATCATCTATGAGAAGGTCCAAAGTTTACAGTAAACCTGCAGTTGTTCCTCGGAAATTATTACTGGTGTCCCAGGAAGGGTTACAAGCACAGACCGTTTGAAACGTTACTCTCCCGGACAGAAGATGCCACAGTGCCTGTTGAATTTAATCTGGATGCAATTTTTGTGTTTCATCGTCAATGTGAAGGTCCAAGGGTTACAGTAAACGTGCAATGGTGCATCGAATACAACTACTGCATTCCCACGAAATGCACCAAGCACAGACCGTTGGGAGCGTTACTTCCCTGGTAAGGACATGGTGCCTTTTGTATCCAATCTCGATGCAATTTCTGTGTATCACGTCAATGAGAAGGCCCAAGGGTTACAGTAAACCTGCAGTTGTGCATCGGAAGCTCCTATTGGAGTTCCAGGAAACGTTACAAGCACAGACCATTTGAACCGTTACTCGCGCAGAGAGAAGACGCCATAGTGCCTGTTGTATTTAATTCCGATGCCATTTCTGTTTTTCATCGTCAATGTGAAGATCCAAGGCTAACAGTAAAAGTGACATAGTGCATTAGAAACTAATCCTGCACTCCCAGGAACTGTTACAAGCACAGACCGGTTAAAGCGCTACTAGCCTGGACTAAAGTCTATATTTTGCCCCTTGTATTCAATCGTGATGCAATTTCTGTATTTCATATTCATTGTGAAGGTCCAAGGGTGACAGTAAACGTGCAATGGTGCATCGGAATCTACTACTCCACTCCCAGGAAAGGTTACATGCACAGAACGATTGAAGCGCTACTCGCCTGGACAGAACTCGACATGATGCCTGCAGTATTCAATACCGATGCAATTTCAGTGTTTCATCGTCAGTGTGAAGGTCCAAGGCTGACAGTAAAAGTGCCATAGTGCATCAGAAACTAATCCTGCACTCCCAGGAACTGTAACAAGCACAGACCGGTTGAAGCGCTACTAGCCTGGACTAAAGTCTATATTTTGCCCCTTGTATTCAATCGTGATGCAATTTCTGTATTTCATATTCATTGTGAAGGTCCAAGGGTGACTGTAAACGTGCAATGGTGCATCGGAATCTACTACTCCACTCCCAGGAAAGGTTACATGCACAGAACGATTGAAGCGCTACTCGCCTGGACAGAACTCGACATGATGCCTGCAGTATTCAATACCGATGCAATTTCAGTGTTTCATCGTCAGTGTGAAGGTCCAAGGCTGACAGTAAAAGTGCCATAGTGCATCAGAAACTAATCCTGCACTCCCAGGAACTGTAACAAGCACAGACCGGTTGAAGCGCTACTAGCCTGGACTAAAGTCTATATTTTGCCCCTTATATTCAATCGTGATGCAATTTCTGTATTTCATATTCATTGTGAAGGTCCAAGGGTAACAGTAAACGTGCAATGGTGCATCGGAATCTACTACTCCACTCCCAGGAAAGGTTACATGCACAGAACGATTGAAGCGCTACTCGCCTGGACAGAACTCGACATGATGCCTGCAGTATTCAATACCGATGCAATTTCAGTGTTTCATCGTCAGTGTGAAGGTCCAAGGCTGACAGTAAAAGTGCCATAGTGCATCAGAAACTAATCCTGCACTCCCAGGAACTGTAACAAGCACAGACCGGTTGAAGCGCTACTAGCCTGGACTAAAGTCTATATTTTGCCCCTTGTATTCAATCGTGATGCAATTTCTGTATTTCATATTCATTGTGAAGGTCCAAGGGTAACAGTAAACGTGCAATGGTGCATCGGAATCTACTACTCCACTCCCAGGAAAGGTTACATGCACAGAACGATTGAAGCGCTACTCGCCTGGACAGAACTCGACATGATGCCTGCAGTATTCAATACCGATGCAATTTCAGTGTTTCATCGTCAGTGTGAAGATCCAAGGCTGACAGTAAAAGTGCCATAGTGCATCAGAAACTAATCCTGCACTCCCAGGAACTGTAACAAGCACAGACCGGTTGAAGCGCTACTAGCCTGGACTAAAGTCTATATTTTGCCCCTTGTATTCAATCGTGATGCAATTTCTGTATTTCATATTCATTGTGAAGGTGCAAGGGTAACAGTAAACGTGCAATGGTGCATCGGAATCTACTACTCCACTCCCAGGAAAGGTTACATGCACAGAACGATTGAAGCGCTACTCGCCTGGACAGAACTCGACATGATGGCTGCAGTATTCAATACCGATGCAATTTCAGTGTTTCATCGTCAGTGTGAAGGTCCAAGGCTGACATTAAAAGTGCCATAGTGCATCAGAAACTCATCCTGCACTCCCAGGAACTGTTACAAGCACAGACCGGTTGAAGCGCCACTAGCCTGGACTAAAGTCTATATTTTGCCCCTTATATTCAATGGTGATGCAATTTCTGTATTTCATATTCATTGTGAAGGTCCAAGGGTAACAGTAAACGTGCAATAGTGCATCGGAATCTACTACTCCACTCCCAGGAAAGGTTACATGCACAGAACGATTGAAGCACTGCTCGCCTGGACAGAACTCGACATGATGCCTGCAGTATTCAATACCGATGCAATTCCAGTGTTTCATCGTCAGTGTGAAGGTCCAAGGCTGACAGTAAAAGTGCCATAGTGCATCAGAAACTAATCCTGCACTCCCAGGAACTGTTACAAGCACAGACCGGTTGAAGCGCTACTAGCCTGGACTAAAGTCTATATTTTGCCCTTGTATTCAATCGTGATGCAATTTCTGTATTTCATATTCATTGTGAAGGTCCAAGGGTAACAGTAAACGTGCAATGGTGCATCGAAATCTACTACTCCACTCCCAGGAAAGGTTACATGCACAGAGCGATTGAAGCACTGCTCGCCTGGACAGAACTCGGCATGATGCCTGTTGTGTTCAATACCGATGCAATTTCAGTGTTTCATCGTCAGTGTGAAGGTCCAAGGCTGACTGTAAAAGTGCCATAGTGCATCGGAAACTAATCCTGCACTCCCAGGAACTGTTACAAGCACAGACCGGTTGAAGCGCTACTAGCCTGGACTAAAGTCTATATTTTGCCCCTTGTATTCAATCGTGATGCAATTTCTGTATTTCATATTCATTGTGAAGGTCCAAGGGTAACAGTAAACGTGCAATAGTGCATCGGAATCTACTACTCCACTCCCAGGAAAGGTTACATGCACAGAACGATTGAAGCGCTACTCGCCTGGACAGAACTCGACATGATGCCTGCAGTATTCAATACCGATGCAATTCCAGTGTTTCATCGTCAGTGTGAAGGTCCAAGGCTGACATTAAAAGTGCCATAGTGCATCAGAAACTAATCCTGCACTCCCAGGAACTGTAACAAGCACAGACCGGTTGAAGCGCTACTAGCCTGGACTAAAGTCTATATTTTGCCCCTTGTATTCAATCGTGATGCAATTTCTGTATTTCATATTCATTGTGAAGGTCCAAGGGTAACAGTAAACGTGCAATAGTGCATCGGAATCTACTACTCCACTCCCAGGAACTGTTACATGCACAGAACGATTGAAGCGCTACTCGCCTGGACAGAACTCGACATGATGCCTGCAGTATTCAATACCGATGCAATTCCAGTGTTTCATCGTCAGTGTGAAGGTCCAAGGCTGACAGTAAAAGTGCCATAGTGCATCAGAAACTAATCCTGCACTCCCAGGAACTGTTACAAGCACAGACCGGTTGAAGCGCCACTAGCCTGGACTAAAGTCTATATTTTGCCCCTTGTATTCAATCGTGATGCAATTTCTGTATTTCATATTCATTGTGAAGGTCCAAGGGTAACAGTAAACGTGCAATAGTGCATCGGAATCTACTACTCCACTCCCAGGAAAGGTTACATGCACAGAACGATTGAAGCGCTACTCGCCTGGACAGAACTCGACATGATGCCTGCAGTATTCAATACCGATGCAATTCCAGTGTTTCATCGTCAGTGTGAAGGTCCAAGGCTGACAGTAAAAGTGCCATAGTGCATCAGAAACTAATCCTGCACTCCCAGGAACTGTAACAAGCACTGACCGGTTGAAGCGCTACTAGCCTGGACTAAAGTCTATATTTTGCCCCTTATATTCTATCGTGATGCAATTTCTGTATTTCACATTCATTGTGAAGGTCCAAGGGTAACACTAAACGTGCAATAGTGCATCGGAATCTACTACTCCACTCCCAGGAAAGGTTACATGCACAGAACGATTGAAGCGCTACTCGCCTGGACAGAACTCGACATGATGCCTGCAGTATTCAATACCGATGCAATTCCAGTGTTTCATCGTCAGTGTGAAGGTCCAAGGCTGACAGTAAAAGTGCCATAGTGCATCGGAAACTAATCCTGCACTCCCAGGAACTGTTACAAGCACAGACCGGTGGAAGCGCTACTAGCCTGGACTAAAGTCTATATTTTGCCCCTTGTATTCAATCGTGATGCAATTTCTGTATTTCATATTCATTGTGAAGGTCCATGGGTAACAGTAAACGTGCAATGGTGCATCGGAATCTACTACTCCACTCCCAGGAAAGGTTACATGCACAGAACGATTGAAGCGCTACTCGCCTGGACAGAACTCGACATGATGCCTGCAGTATTCAATACCGATGCAATTCCAGTGTTTCATCGTCAGTGTGAAGGTCCAAGGCTGACAGTAAAAGTGCCATAGTGCATCGGAAACTAATCCTGCACTCCCAGGAACTGTTACAAGCACAGACCGGTTGAAGTGCTACTAGCCTGGACTAAAGTCTATATTTTGCCCCTTGTATTCAATCGTGATGCAATTTCTGTATTTCATATTCATTGTGAAGGTCCAAGGGTAACAGCAAACGTGCAATGGTGCATCGGAATCTACTACTCCACTCCCAGGAAAGGTTACATGCACAGAACGATTGAAGCGCTACTCGCCTGGACAGAACTCGACATGATGCCTGCAGTATTCAATACCGATGCAATTCCAGTGTTTCATCGTCAGTGTGAAGGTCCAAGGCTGACATTAAAAGTGCCATAGTGCATCAGAAACTAATCCTGCACTCCCAGGAACTGTTACAAGCACAGACCGGTTGAAGCGCTACTAGCCTGGACTAAAGTCTATATTTAGCCCTTGTATTCAATCGTGATGCAATTTCTGTATTTCATATTCATTGTGAAGGTCCAAGGGTAACAGTAAACGTGCAATGGTGCATCGGAATCTACTACTCCACTCCCAGGAAAGGTTACATGCACAGAACGATTGAAGCGCTACTCGCCTGGACAGAACTCGACATGATGGCTGCAGTATTCAATACCGATGCAATTTCAGTGTTTCATCGTCAGTGTGAAGGTCCAAGGCTGACATTAAAAGTGCCATAGTGCATCAGAAACTAATCCTGCACTCCCAGGAACTGTAACAAGCACAGACCGGTTGAAGCGCTACTAGCCTGGACTAAAGTCTATATTTTGCCCCTTGTATTCAATCGTGATGCAATTTCTGTATTTCTTATTCATTGTGAAGGTCCAAGGGTGACTGTAAACGTGCAATGGTGCATCAGAATCTACTACTCCACTCCCAGGAAAGGTTACATGCACAGAACGATTGAAGCGCTACTCGCCTGGACAGAACTCGACATGATGCCTGCAGTATTCAATACCGATGCAATTTCAGTGTTTCATCGTCAGTGTGAAGGTCCAAGGCTGACAGTAAAAGTGCCATAGTGCATCAGAAACTAATCCTGCACTCCCAGGAACTGTAACAAGCACAGACCGGTTGAAGCGCTACTAGCCTGGACTAAAGTCTATATTTTGCCCCTTGTATTCAATCGTGATGCAATTTCTGTATTTCATATTCATTGTGAAGGTCCAAGGGTAACAGTAAACGTGCAATGGTGCATCGGAATCTACTACTCCACTCCCAGGAAAGGTTACATGCACAGAACGATTGAAGCGCTACTCGCCTGGACAGAACTCGACATGATGCCTGCAGTATTCAATACCGATGCAATTTCAGTGTTTCATCGTCAGTGTGAAGGTCCAAGGCTGACAGTAAAAGTGCCATAGTGCATCAGAAACTAATCCTGCACTCCCAGGAACTGTAACAAGCACAGACCGGTTGAAGCGCTACTAGCCTGGACTAAAGTCTATATTTTGCCCCTTGTATTCAATCGTGATGCAATTTCTGTATTTCATATTCATTGTGAAGGTCCAAGGGTAACAGTAAACGTGCAATGGTGCATCGGAATCTACTACTCCACTCCCAGGAAAGGTTACATGCACAGAACGATTGAAGCGCTACTCGCCTGGACAGAACTCGACATGATGCCTGCAGTATTCAATACCGATGCAATTTCAGTGTTTCATCGTCAGTGTGAAGGTCCAAGGCTGACAGTAAAAGTGCCATAGTGCATCAGAAACTAATCCTGCACTCCCAGGAACTGTAACAAGCACAGACCAGTTGAAGCGCTACTAGCCTGGGCTAAAGTCTATATTTTGCCCCTTGTATTCAATCGTGATGCAATTTCTGTATTTCATATTCATTGTGAAGGTCCAAGGGTAACAGTAAACGTGCAATGGTGCATCGGAATATACTACTCCACTCCCAGGAAAGGTTACATGCACAGAACGATTGAAGCGCTACTCGCCTGGACAGAACTCGACATGATGCCTGCAGTATTCAATACCGATGCAATTTCAGTGTTTCATCGTCAGTGTGAAGGTCCAAGGCTGACATTAAAAGTGCCATAGTGCATCAGAAACTCATCCTGCACTCCCAGGAACTGTTACAAGCACAGACCGGTTGAAGCGCCACTAGCCTGGACTAAAGTCTATATTTTGCCCCTTATATTCAATCGTGATGCAATTTCTGTATTTCATATTCATTGTGAAGGTCCAAGGGTAACAGTAAACGTGCAATAGTGCATCGGAATCTACTACTCCACTCCCAGGAAAGGTTACATGCACAGAACGATTGAAGCGCTACTCGCCTGGACAGAACTCGACATGATGCCTGCAGTATTCAATACCGATGCAATTCCAGTGTTTCATCGTCAGTGTGAAGGTCCAAGGCTGACAGTAAAAGTGCCATTGTGCATCAGAAACTAATCCTGCACTCCCAGGAACTGTTACAAGACAGACCGGTTGAAGCGCTACTAGCCTGGACTAAAGTCTATATTTTGCCCTTGTATTCAATCGTGATGCAATTTCTGTATTTCATATTCATTGTGAAGTTCCAAGGGTGACTGTAAGCGTGCAATGGTGCATCGGAATCTACTACTCCACTCCCAGGAAAGGTTACATGCACAGAACGATTGAAGCGCTACTCGCCTGGACAGAACTCGACATGATGCCTGCAGTATTCAATACCGATGCAATTTCAGTGTTTCATCGTCAGTGTGAAGGTCCAAGGCTGACATTAAAAGTGCCATAGTGCATCAGAAACTAATCCTGCACTCCCAGGAACTGTTACAAGCACAGACCGGTTGAAGCGCTACTAGCCTGGACTAAAGTCTATATTTTGCCCTTGTATTCAATCGTGATGCAATTTCTGTATTTCATATTCATTGTGAAGGTCCAAGGGTGACTGTAAACGTGCAATGGTGCATCGGAATCTACTACTCCACTCCCAGGAAAGGTTACATGCACAGAACGATTGAAGCGCTACTCGCCTGGACAGAACTCGACATGATGCCTGCAGTATTCAATACCGATGCAATTTCAGTGTTTCATCGTCAGTGCGAAGGTCCAAGGCTGACATTAAAAGTGCCATAGTGCATCAGAAACTAATCCTGCACTCCCAGGAACTGTTACAAGCACAGACCGGTTGAAGCGCTACTAGCCTGGACTAAAGTCTATATTTAGCCCTTGTCTTCAATCGTGATGCAATTTCTGTATTTCATATTCATTGTGAAGGTCCAAGGGTAACAGTAAACGTGCAATGGTGCATCGGAATCTACTACTCCACTCCCAGGAAAGGTTACATGCACAGAACGATTGAAGCGCTACTCGCCTGGACAGAACTCGACATGATGGCTGCAGTATTCAATACCGATGCAATTTCAGTGTTTCATCGTCAGTGTGAAGGTCCAAGGCTGACATTAAAAGTGCCATAGTGCATCAGAAACTAATCCTGCACTCCCAGGAACTGTTACAAGCACAGACCGGTTGAAGCGCTACTAGCCTGGACTAAAGTCTATATTTAGCCCTTGTCTTCAATCGTGATGCAATTTCTGTATTTCATATTCATTGTGAAGGTCCAAGGGTAACAGTAAACGTGCAATGGTGCATCGGAATCTACTACTCCACTCCCAGGAAAGGTTACATGCACAGAACGATTGAAGCGCTACTCGCCTGGACAGAACTCGACATGATGGCTGCAGTATTCAATACCGATGCAATTTCAGTGTTTCATCGTCAGTGTGAAGGTCCAAGGCTGACATTAAAAGTGCCATAGTGCATCAGAAACTAATCCTGCACTCCCAGGAACTGTTACAAGCACAGACCGGTTGAAGCGCTACTAGCCTGGACTAAAGTCTATATTTAGCCCTTGTATTCAATCGTGATGCAATTTCTGTATTTCATATTCATTGTGAAGGTCCAAGGGTAACAGTAAACGTGCAATGGTGCATCGGAATCTACTACTCCACTCCCAGGAAAGGTTACATGCACAGAACGATTGAAGCGCTACTCGCCTGGACAGAACTCGACATGATGCCTGCAGTATTCAATACCGATGCAATTCCAGTGTTTCATCGTCAGTGTGAAGGTCCAAGGCTGACATTAAAAGTGCCATAGTGCATCAGAAACTAATCCTGCACTCCCAGGAACTGTTACAAGCACAGACCGGTTGAAGCGCTACTAGCCTGGACTAAAGTCTATATTTAGCCCTTGTATTCAATCGTGATGCAATTTCTGTATTTCATATTCATTGTGAAGGTCCAAGGGTGACTGTAAACGTGCTATGGTGCATCGGAATCTACTACTCCACTCCCAGGAAAGGTTACATGCACAGAACGATTGAAGCGCTACTCGCCTGGACAGAACTCGACATGATGCCTGCAGTATTCAATACCGATGCAATTTCAGTGTTTCATCGTCAGTGTGAAGGTCCAAGGCTGACATTAAAAGTGCCATAGTGCATCAGAAACTAATCCTGCACTCCCAGGAACTGTTACAAGCACAGACCGGTTGAAGCGCTACTAGCCTGGACTAAAGTCTATATTTTGCCCTTGTATTCAATCGTGATGCAATTTCTGTATTTCATATTCATTGTGAAGGTCCAAGGGTGACTGTAAACGTGCAATGGTGCATCGGAATCTACTACTCCACTCCCAGGAAAGGTTACATGCACAGAACGATTGAAGCGCTACTCGCCTGGACAGAACTCGACATGATGCCTGCAGTATTCAATACCGATGCAATTTCAGTGTTTCATCGTCAGTGTGAAGGTCCAAGGCTGACATTAAAAGTGCCATAGTGCATCAGAAACTAATCCTGCACTCCCAGGAACTGTTACAAGCACAGACCGGTTGAAGCGCTACTAGCCTGGACTAAAGTCTATATTTAGCCCTTGTCTTCAATCGTGATGCAATTTCTGTATTTCATATTCATTGTGAAGGTCCAAGGGTAACAGTAAACGTGCAATGGTGCATCGGAATCTACTACTCCACTCCCAGGAAAGGTTACATGCACAGAACGATTGAAGCGCTACTCGCCTGGACAGAACTCGACATGATGGCTGCAGTATTCAATACCGATGCAATTTCAGTGTTTCATCGTCAGTGTGAAGGTCCAAGGCTGACATTAAAAGTGCCATAGTGCATCAGAAACTAATCCTGCACTCCCAGGAACTGTTACAAGCACAGACCGGTTGAAGCGCTACTAGCCTGGACTAAAGTCTATATTTAGCCCTTGTCTTCAATCGTGATGCAATTTCTGTATTTCATATTCATTGTGAAGGTCCAAGGGTAACAGTAAACGTGCAATGGTGCATCGGAATCTACTACTCCACTCCCAGGAAAGGTTACATGCACAGAACGATTGAAGCGCTACTCGCCTGGACAGAACTCGACATGATGGCTGCAGTATTCAATACCGATGCAATTTCAGTGTTTCATCGTCAGTGTGAAGGTCCAAGGCTGACATTAAAAGTGCCATAGTGCATCAGAAACTAATCCTGCACTCCCAGGAACTGTTACAAGCACAGACCGGTTGAAGCGCTACTAGCCTGGACTAAAGTCTATATTTAGCCCTTGTCTTCAATCGTGATGCAATTTCTGTATTTCATATTCATTGTGAAGGTCCAAGGGTAACAGTAAACGTGCAATGGTGCATCGGAATCTACTACTCCACTCCCAGGAAAGGTTACATGCACAGAACGATTGAAGCGCTACTCGCCTGGACAGAACTCGACATGATGCCTGCAGTATTCAATACCGATGCAATTTCAGTGTTTCATCGTCAGTGTGAAGGTCCAAGGCTGACATTAAAAGTGCCATAGTGCATCAGAAACTAATCCTGCACTCCCAGGAACTGTTACAAGCACAGACCGGTTGAAGCGCTACTAGCCTGAACTAAAGTCTATATTTTGCCCCTTGTATTCAATCGTGATGCAATTTCTGTATTTCATATTCATTGTGAAGGTCCAAGGGTAACAGTAAACGTGCAATGGTGCATCGGAATCTACTACTCCACTCCCAGGAAAGGTTACATGCACAGAACGATTGAAGCGCTACTCGCCTGGACAGAACTCGACATGATGGATGCAGTATTCAATACCGATGCAATTTCAGTGTTTCATCGTCAGTGTGAAGGTCCAAGGCTGACATTAAAAGTGCCATAGTGCATCAGAAACTGATCCTGCACTCCCAGGAACTGTTACAAGCACAGACCGGTTGAAGCGCTACTAGCCTGGACTAAAGTCTATATTTTGCCCTTGTATTCAATCGTGATGCAATTTCTGTATTTCATATTCATTGTGAAGGTCCAAGGGTAACAGTAAACGTGCAATGGTGCATCGGAATCTACTACTCCACTCCCAGGAAAGGTTACATGCACAGAACGATTGAAGCGCTACTCGCCTGGACAGAACTCGACATGATGGCTGCAGTATTCAATACCGATGCAATTCCAGTGTTTCATCGTCAGTGTGAAGGTCCAATGCTGACAGTAAAAGTGCCATTATGCATCAGAAACTAATCCTGCACTCCCAGGAACTGTTACAAGCACAGACCGGTTGAAGCGCTACTAGCCTGGACTAAAGTCTATATTTTGCCCTTGTATTCAATCGTGATGCAATTTCTGTATTTCATATTCATTGTGAAGGTCCAAGGGTGACTGTAAGCGTGCAATAGTGCATCGGAATCTACTACTCCACTCCCAGGAAAGGTTACATGCACAGAGCGATTGAAGCACTGCTCGCCTGGACAGAACTCGGCATGATGCCTGTTGTGTTCAATACCGATGCAATTTCAGTGTTTCATCGTCAGTGTGAAGGTCCAAGGCTGACAGTAAAAGTGCCATAGTGCATCGGAAACTAATCCTGCACTCCCAGGAACTGTTACAAGCACAGACCGGTTGAAGCGCTACTAGCCTGGACTAAAGTCTATATTTTGCCCCTTGTATTCAATCGTGATGCAATTTCTGTATTTCATATTCATTGTGAAGGTCCAAGGGTGACTGTAAACGTGCAATGGTGCATCGGAATCTACTACTCCACTCCCAGGAAAGGTTACATGCACAGAGCGATTGAAGCACTGCTCGCCTGGACAGAACTCGGCATGATGCCTGTTGTGTTCAATACCGATGCAATTTCAGTGTTTCATCGTCAGTGTGAAGGTCCAAGGCTGACAGTAAAAGTGCCATAGTGCATCGGAAACTAATCCTGCACTCCCAGGAACTGTTACAAGCACAGACCGGTTGAAGCGCTACTAGCCTGGACTAAAGTCTATATTTTGCCACTTGTATTCAATCGTGATGCAATTTCTGTATTTCATATTCATTGTGAAGGTCCAAGGGTGACTGTAAACGTGCAATGGTGCATCGGAATCTACTACTCCACTCCCAGGAAAGGTTACATGCACAGAGCGATTGAAGCACTGCTCGCCTGGACAGAACTCGGCATGATGCCTGCAGTATTCAATACCGATGCAATTTCAGTGTTTCATCGTCAGTGTGAAGGTCCAAGGCTGACATTAAAAGTGCCATAGTGCATCAGAAACTAATCCTGCACTCCCAGGAACTGTTACAAGCACAGACCGGTTGAAGCGCTACTAGCCTGGACTAAAGTCTATATTTTGCCCTTGTATTCAATCGTGATGCAATTTCTGTATTTCATATTCATTGTGAAGGTCCAAGGGTGACTGTAAACGTGCAATGGTGCATCGGAATCTACTACTCCACTCCCAGGAAAGGTTACATGCACAGAACGATTGAAGCGCTACTCGCCTGGACAGAACTCGACATGATGCCTGCAGTATTCAATACCGATGCAATTCCAGTGTTTCATCGTCAGTGTGAAGGTCCAAGGCTGACAGTAAAAGTGCCATTGTGCATCAGAAACTAATCCTGCACTCCCAGGAACTGTTACAAGCACAGACCGGTTGAAGCGCTACTAGCCTGGACTAAAGTCTATATTTAGCCCTTGTATTCAATCGTGATGCAATTTCTGTATTTCACATTCATTGTGAAGGTCCAAGGGTGACTGTAAACGTGCTATGGTGCATCGGAATCTACTACTCCACTCCCAGGAAAGGTTACATGCACAGAACGATTGAAGCGCTACTCGCCTGGACAGAACTCGACATGATGGCTGCAGTATTCAATACCGATGCAATTTCAGTGTTTCATCGTCAGTGTGAAGGTCCAAGGCTGACATTAAAAGTGCCATAGTGCATCAGAAACTAATCCTGCACTCCCAGGAACTGTTACAAGCACAGACCGGTTGAAGCGCTACTAGCCTGGACTAAAGTCTATATTTAGCCCTTGTCTTCAATCGTGATGCAATTTCTGTATTTCATATTCATTGTGAAGGTCCAAGGGTAACAGTAAACGTGCAATGGTGCATCGGAATCTACTACTCCACTCCCAGGAAAGGTTACATGCACAGAACGATTGAAGCGCTACTCGCCTGGACAGAACTCGACATGATGCCTGCAGTATTCAATACCGATGCAATTTCAGTGTTTCATCGTCAGTGTGAAGGTCCAAGGCTGACATTAAAAGTGCCATAGTGCATCAGAAACTAATCCTGCACTCCCAGGAACTGTTACAAGCACAGACCGGTTGAAGCGCTACTAGCCTGAACTAAAGTCTATATTTTGCCCCTTGTATTCAATCGTGATGCAATTTCTGTATTTCATATTCATTGTGAAGGTCCAAGGGTAACAGTAAACGTGCAATGGTGCATCGGAATCTACTACTCCACTCCCAGGAAAGGTTACATGCACAGAACGATTGAAGCGCTACTCGCCTGGACAGAACTCGACATGATGGATGCAGTATTCAATACCGATGCAATTTCAGTGTTTCATCGTCAGTGTGAAGGTCCAAGGCTGACATTAAAAGTGCCATAGTGCATCAGAAACTGATCCTGCACTCCCAGGAACTGTTACAAGCACAGACCGGTTGAAGCGCTACTAGCCTGGACTAAAGTCTATATTTTGCCCTTGTATTCAATCGTGATGCAATTTCTGTATTTCATATTCATTGTGAAGGTCCAAGGGTAACAGTAAACGTGCAATGGTGCATCGGAATCTACTACTCCACTCCCAGGAAAGGTTACATGCACAGAACGATTGAAGCGCTACTCGCCTGGACAGAACTCGACATGATGGCTGCAGTATTCAATACCGATGCAATTCCAGTGTTTCATCGTCAGTGTGAAGGTCCAAGGCTGACAGTAAAAGTGCCATTATGCATCAGAAACTAATCCTGCACTCCCAGGAACTGTTACAAGCACAGACCGGTTGAAGCGCTACTAGCCTGGACTAAAGTCTATATTTTGCCCTTGTATTCAATCGTGATGCAATTTCTGTATTTCATATTCATTGTGAAGGTCCAAGGGTAACAGTAAACGTGCAATGGTGCATCGGAATCTACTACTCCACTCCCAGGAAAGGTTACATGCACAGAACGATTGAAGCGCTACTCGCCTGGACAGAACTCGACATGATGGCTGCAGTATTCAATACCGATGCAATTTCAGTGTTTCATCGTCAGTGTGAAGGTCCAAGGCTGACATTAAAAGTGCCATAGTGCATCAGAAACTAATCCTGCACTCCCAGGAACTGTTACAAGCACAGACCGGTTGAAGCGCTACTAGCCTGGACTAAAGTCTATATTTTGCCCTTGTATTCAATCGTGATGCAATTTCTGTATTTCATATTCATTGTGAAGGTCCAAGGGTGACTGTAAACGTGCAATGGTGCATCGGAATCTACTACTCCACTCCCAGGAAAGGTTACATGCACAGAACGATTGAAGCGCTACTCGCCTGGACAGAACTCGACATGATGCCTGCAGTATTCAATACCGATGCAATTTCAGTGTTTCATCGTCAGTGTGAAGGTCCAAGGGTGACATTAAAAGTGCCATAGTGCATCAGAAACTAATCCTGCACTCCCAGGAACTGTTACAAGCACAGACCGGTTGAAGCGCTACTAGCCTGAACTAAAGTCTATATTTTGCCCCTTGTATTCAATCGTGATGCAATTTCTGTATTTCATATTCATTGTGAAGGTCCAAGGGTGACTGTAAACGTACTATGGTGCATCGGAATCTACTACTCCACTCCCAGGAAAGGTTACATGCACAGAGCGATTGAAGCACTGCTCGCCTGGACAGAACTCGGCATGATGCCTGCAGTATTCAATACCGATGCAATTTCAGTGTTTCATCGTCAGTGTGAAGGTCCAAGGCTGACAGTAAAAGTGCCATAGTGCATCGGAAACTAATCCTGCACTCCCAGGAACTGTTACAAGCACAGACCGGTTGAAGCGCTACTAGCCTGGACTAAAGTCTATATTTTGCCCCTTGTATTCAATCGTGATGCAATTTCTGTATTTCATATTCATTGTGAAGGTCCAAGGGTGACTGTAAACGTGCAATGGTGCATCGGAATCTACTACTCCACTCCCAGGAAAGGTTACATGCACAGAGCGATTGAAGCACTGCTCGCCTGGACAGAACTCGGCATGATGCCTGTTGTGTTCAATACCGATGCAATTTCAGTGTTTCATCGTCAGTGTGAAGGTCCAAGGCTGACAGTAAAAGTGCCATAGTGCATCGGAAACTAATCCTGCACTCCCAGGAACTGTTACAAGCACAGACCGGTTGAAGCGCTACTAGCCTGGACTAAAGTCTATATTTTGCCCCTTGTATTCAATCGTGATGCAATTTCTGTATTTCATATTCATTGTGAAGGTCCAAGGGTGACTGTAAACGTGCAATGGTGCATCGGAATCTACTACTCCACTCCCAGGAAAGGTTACATGCACAGAGCGATTGAAGCACTGCTCGCCTGGACAGAACTCGGCATGATGCCTGTTGTGTTCAATACCGATGCAATTTCAGTGTTTCATCGTCAGTGTGAAGGTCCAAGGCTGACAGTAAAAGTGCCATAGTGCATCGGAAACTAATCCTGCACTCCCAGGAACTGTTACAAGCACAGACCGGTTGAAGCGCTACTAGCCTGGACTAAAGTGTATATTATGCCCCTTGTATTCAATCGTGATGCAATTTCTGTATTTCATATTCATTGTGAAGGTCCAAGGGTGACTGTAAACGTGCAATGGTGCATCGGAATCTACTACTCCACTCCCAGGAAAGGTTACATGCACAGAGCGATTGAAGCACTGCTCGCCTGGACAGAACTCGGCATGATGCCTGCAGTATTCAATACCGATGCAATTTCAGTGTTTCATCGTCAGTGTGAAGGTCCAAGGCTGACAGTAAAAGTGCCATAGTGCATCGGAAACTAATCCTGCACTCCCAGGAACTGTTACAAGCACAGACCGGTTGAAGCGCTACTAGTCTGGACTAAAGTCTATATTTTGCCCCTTGTATTCAATCGTGATGCAATTTCTGTATTTCATATTCATTGTGAAGGTCCAAGGTTGACTGTAAACGTGCAATGGTGCATCGGAATCTACTACTCCACTCCCAGGAAAGGTTACATGCACAGAGCGATTGAAGCACTGCTCGCCTGGACAGAACTCGGCATGATGCCTGTTGTGTTCAATACCGATGCAATTTCAGTGTTTCATCGTCAGTGTGAAGGTCCAAGGCTGACAGTAAAAGTGCCATAGTGCATCGGAAACTAATCCTGCACTCCCAGGAACTGTAACAAGCACAGACCGGTTGAAGCGCTACTAGCCTGGACTAAAGTCTATATTTTGCCCCTTGTATTCAATCGTGATGCAATTTCTGTATTTCATATTCATTGTGAAGGTCCAAGGGTGACTGTAAACGTGCAATGGTGCATCGGAATCTACTACTCCACTCCCAGGAAAGGTTACATGCACAGAGCGATTGAAGCACTGCTCGCCTGGACAGAACTCGGCATGATGCCTGCAGTATTCAATACCGATGCAATTTCAGTGTTTCATCGTCAGTGTGAAGGTCCAAGGCTGACAGTAAAAGTGCCATAGTGCATCGGAAACTAATCCTGCACTCCCAGGAACTGTTACAAGCACAGACCGGTTGAAGCGCTACTAGCCTGGACTAAAGTCTATATTTTGCCCCTTGTATTCAATCGTGATGCAATTTCTGTATTTCATATTCATTGTGAAGGTCCAAGGGTGACTGTAAACGTGCAATGGTGCATCGGAATCTACTACTCCACTCCCAGGAAAGGTTACATGCACAGAGCGATTGAAGCACTGCTCGCCTGGACAGAACTCGGCATGATGCCTGCAGTATTCAATACCGATGCAATTTCAGTGTTTCATAGTCAGTGTGAAGGTCCAAGGCTGACAGTAAAAGTGCCATAGTGCATCGGAAACTAATCCTGCACTCCCAGGAACTGTTACAAGCACAGACCGGTTGAAGCGCTACTAGCCTGGACTAAAGTCTATATTTTGCCCCTTGTATTCAATCGTGATGCAATTTCTGTATTTCATATTCATTGTGAAGGTCCAAGGGTGACTGTAAACGTGCAATGGTGCATCGGAATCTACTACTCCACTCCCAGGAAAGGTTACATGCACAGAGCGATTGAAGCACTGCTCGCCTGGACAGAACTCGGCATGATGCCTGCAGTATTCAATACCGATGCAATTTCAGTGTTTCATCGTCAGTGTGAAGGTCCAAGGCTGACAGTAAAAGTGCCATAGTGCATCGGAAACTAATCCTGCACTCCCAGGAACTGTTACAAGCACAGACCGGTTGAAGCGCTACTAGCCTGGACTAAAGTCTATATTTTGCCCCTTGTATTCAATCGTGATGCAATTTCTGTATTTCATATTCATTGTGAAGGTCCAAGGGTGACTGTAAACGTGCAATGGTGCATCGGAATCTACTACTCCACTCCCAGGAAAGGTTACATGCACAGAGCGATTGAAGCACTGCTCGCCTGGACAGAACTCGGCATGATGCCTGCAGTATTCAATACCGATGCAATTTCAGTGTTTCATCGTCAGTGTGAAGGTCCAAGGCTGACAGTAAAAGTTCCATAGTGCATCGGAAACTAATCCTGCACTCCCAGGAACTGTTACAAGCACAGACCGGTTGAAGCGCTACTAGCCTGGACTAAAGTCTATATTTTGCCCCTTGTATTCAATCGTGATGCAATTTCTGTATTTCATATTCATTGTGAAGGTCCAAGGGTGACTGTAAACGTGCAATGGTGCATCGGAATATACTACTCCACTCCCAGGAAAGGTTACATGCACAGAGCGATTGAAGCACTGCTCGCCTGGACAGAACTCGGCATGATGCCTGTTGTGTTCAATACCGATGCAATTTCAGTGTTTCATCGTCAGTGTGAAGGTCCAAGGCTGACAGTAAAAGTGCCATAGTGCATCAGAAACTAATCCTGCACTCCCAGGAACTGTTACAAGCACAGACCGGTTGAAGCGCTACTAGCCTGGACTAAAGTCTATATTTTGCCCCTTGCATTCAATCGTGATGCAATTTCTGTATTTCATATTCATTGTGAAGGTCCAAGGGTGACTGTAAACGTGCAATGGTGCATCGGAATCTACTACTCCACTCCCAGGAAAGGTTATATGCACAGAGCGATTGAAGCACTGCTCGCCTGGACAGAACTCGGCATGATGCCTGCAGTATTCAATACCGATGCAATTTCAGTGTTTCATCGTCAGTGTGAAGGTCCAAGGCTGACAGTAAAAGTGCCATAGTGCATCGGAAACTAATCCTGCACTCCCAGGAACTGTTACAAGCACAGACCGGTTGAAGCGCTACTAGCCTGGACTAAAGTCTATATTTTGCCCCTTGTATTCAATCGTGATGCAATTTCTGTATTTCATATTCATTGTGAAGGTCCAAGGGTGACTGTAAACGTGCAATGGTGCATCGGAATCTACTACTCCACTCCCCGGAAAGGTTACATGCACAGAACGATTGAAGCGCTACTCGCCTGGACAGAACTCGACATGATGCCTGTTGTGTTCAATACCGATGCAATTTCAGTGTTTCATCGTCAGTGTGAAGGTCCAAGGCTGACAGTAAAAGTGCCATAGTGCATCGGAAACTAATCCTGCACTCCCAGGAACTGTTACAAGCACAGACCGGTTGAAGCGCTACTAGCCTGGACTAAAGCCTATATTTTGCCCCTTATATTCAATCGTGATGCAATTTCTGTATTTCATATTCATTGTGAAGGTCCAAGGGTGACTGTAAACGTGCAATGGTGCATCGGAATCTACTACTCCACTCCCCGGAAAGGTTACATGCACAGAGCGATTGAAGCACTGCTCGCCTGGACAGAACTCGGCATGATGCCTGCAGTATTCAATACCGATGCAATTCCAGTGTTTCATCGTCAGTGTGAAGGTCCAAGGCTGACAGTAAAAGTGCAATAGTGCATCGGAAACTAATCCTGCACTCCCAGGAACTGTTACAAGCACAGACCGGTTGAAGCGCTACTAGCCTGGACTAAAGTCTATATTTTGCCCCTTGTATTCAATCGTGATGCAATTTCTGTATTTCACATTCATTGTGAAGGTCCAAGGGTAACAGTAAACGTGCAATAGTGCATCGGAATCTACTACTCCACTCCCCGGAAAGGTTACATGCACAGAACGATTGAAGCGCTACTCGCCTGGACAGAACTCGACATGATGCCTGCAGTATTCAATACCGATGCAATTTCAGTGTTTCATCGTCAGTGTGAAGGTCCAAGGCTGACATTAAAAGTGCCATAGTGCATCAGAAACTCATCCTGCACTCCCAGGAACTGTTACAAGCACAGACCGGTTGAAGCGCTACTAGCCTGGACTAAAGTGTATATTTTGCCCCTTATATTCAATCGTGATGCAATTTCTGTATTTCATATTCATTGTGAAGGTCCAAGGGTAACAGTAAACGTGCAATAGTGCATCGGAATCTACTACTCCACTCCCAGGAAAGGTTACATGCACAGAACGATTGAAGCGCTACTCGCCTGGACAGAACTCGACATGATGCCTGCAGTATTCAATACCGATGCAATTTCAGTGTTTCATCGTCAGTGTGAAGGTCCAAGGCTGACATTAAGAGTGCTATAGTACATCAGAAACTAATCCTGCACTCCCAGGAACTGTTACAAGCACAGACCGGTTGAAGCGCTACTAGCCTGGACTAAAGTCTATATTTTGCCCCTTATATTCAATCGTGATGCAATTTCTGTATTTCATATTCATTGTGAAGGTCCAAGGGTAACAGTAAACGTGCAATAGTGCATCGGAATCTACTGCTCCACTCCCCGGAAAGGTTAATGCAAAGAACGATCGAAGCGCTACTCGCCTGGACAGAACTCGACATGATGCCTGCAGTATTCAATACCGATGCAATTTCAGTGTTTCATCGTCAGTGTGAAGGTCCAAGGCTGACAGTAAAAGTGCCATAGTGCATCGGAAACTAATCCTGCACTCCCAGGAACTGTTACAAGCACAGACCGGTTGAAGCGCTACTAGCCTGGACCAAAGTCTATATTTTGCCCCTTGTATTCAATCGTGATGCAATTTCTGTATTTCATATTCATTGTGAAGGTCCAAGGGTGACTGTAAACGTGCAATGGTGCATCGGAATCTACTACTCCACTCCCAGGGAAGGTTACATGCACAGAGCGATTGAAGCACTGCTCGCCTGGACAGAACTCGGCATGATGCCTGTTGTGTTCAATACCGCTGCAATTTCAGTGTTTCATCGTCAGTGTGAAGGTCCAAGGCTGACAGTAAAAGTGCCATAGTGCATCAGAAACTAATCCTGCACTCCCAGGAACTGTTACAAGCACAGACCGGTTGAAGCGCTACTAGCCTGGACTAAAGTCTATATTTTGCCCCTTGTATTCAATCGTGATGCAATTTCTGTATTTCATATTCATTGTGAAGGTCCAAGGGTGACTGTAAACGTGCAATGGTGCATCGGAATCTACTACTCCACTCCCAGGAAAGGTTACATGCACAGAGCGATTGAAGCACTGCTCGCCTGGACAGAACTCGGCATGATGCCTGCAGTATTCAATACCGATGCAACTTCAGTGTTTCATCGTCAGTGTGAAGGTCCAAGGCTGACAGTAAAAGTGCCATAGTGCATCGGAAACTAATCCTGCACTCCCAGGAACTGTTACAAGCACAGACCGGTTGAAGCGCTACTAGCCTGGACTAAAGTCTATATTTTTCCCCTTGTATTCAATCGTGATGCAATTTCTGTATTTCATATTCATTGTGAAGGTCCAAGGGTGACCGTAAACGTGCAATGGTGCATCGGAATCTACTACTCCACTCCCCGGAAAGGTTACATGCACAGAACGATTGAAGCGCTACTCGCCTGGACAGAACTCGACATGATGCCTGTTGTGTTCAATACCGATGCAATTTCAGTGTTTCATCGTCAGTGTGAAGGTCCAAGGCTGACATTAAAAGTGCCATAGTGCATCAGAAACTCATCCTGCACTCCCAGGAACTGTTACAAGCACAGACCGGTTGAAGCGCTACTAGCCTGGACTAAAGTCTATATTTTGCCCCTTATATTCAATCGTGATGCAATTTCTGTATTTCATATTCATTGTGAAGGTCCAAGGGTAACAGTAAACGTGCAATAGTGCATCGGAATCTACTACTCCACTCCCAGGAAAGGTTACATGCACAGAACGATTGAAGCGCTACTCGCCTGGACAGAACTCGGCATGATGCCTGCAGTATTCAATACCGATGCAATTTCAGTGTTTCATCGTCAGTGTGAAGGTCCAAGGCTGACAGTAAAAGTGCCATAGTGCATCGGAAACTAATCCTGCACTCCCAGGAACTGTTACAAGCACAGACCGGTTGAAGCGCTACTAGCCTGGACTAAAGTCTATATTTTGCCCCTTGTATTCAATCGTGATGCAATTTCTGTATTTCATATTCATTGTGAAGGTCCAAGGGTGACTGTAAACGTGCAATGGTGCATCGGAATCTACTACTCCACTCCCAGGAAAGGTTACATGCACAGAGCAATTGAAGCACTCCTCGCCTGGACAGAACTCGGCATGATGCCTGTTGTGTTCAATACCGATGCAATTTCAGTGTTTCATCGTCAGTGTGAAGGTCCAAGGCTGACAGTAAAAGTGCCATAGTGCATCAGAAACTAATCCTGCACTCCCAGGAACTGTTACAAGCACAGACCGGTTGAAGCGCTACTAGCCTGGACTAAAGTCTATATTTTGCCCCTTGTATTCAATCGTGATGCAATTTCTGTATTTCATATTCATTGTGAAGGTCCAAGGGTGACTGTAAACGTGCAATGGTGCATCGGAATCTACTACTCCACTCCCAGGAAAGGTTACATGCACAGAGCGATTGAAGCACTGCTCGCCTGGACAGAACTCGGCATGATGCCTGCAGTATTCAATACCGATGCAATTTCAGTGTTTCATCGTCAGTGTGAAGGTCCAAGGCTGACAGTAAAAGTGCCATAGTGCATCGGAAACTAATCCTGCACTCCCAGGAACTGTTACAAGCACAGACCGGTTGAAGCGCTACTAGCCTGGACTAAAGTCTATATTTTGCCCCTTGTATTCAATCGTGATGCAATTTCTGTATTTCATATTCATTGTGAAGGTCCAAGGGTGACTGTAAACGTGCAATGGTGCATCGGAATCTACTACTCCACTCCCCGGAAAGGTTACATGCACAGAACGATTGAAGCGCTACTCGCCTGGACAGAACTCGACATGATGCCTGTTGTGTTCAATACCGATGCAATTTCAGTGTTTCATCGTCAGTGTGAAGGTCCAAGGCTGACAGTAAAAGTGCCATAGTGCATCGGAAACTAATCCTGCACTCCCAGGAACTGTTACAAGCACAGACCGGTTGAAGCGCTACTAGCCTGGACTAAAGTCTATATTTTGCCCCTTATATTCAATCGTGATGCAATTTCTGTATTTCATATTCATTGTGAAGGTCCAAGGGTGACTGTAAACGTGCAATGGTGCATCGGAATCTACTACTCCACTCCCCGGAAAGGTTACATGCACAGAGCGATAGAAGCACTGCTCGCCTGGACAGAACTCGGCATGATGCCTGCAGTATTCAATACCGATGCAATTCCAGTGTTTCATCGTCAGTGTGAAGGTCCAAGGCTGACAGTAAAAGTGCAATAGTGCATCGGAAACTAATCCTGCACTCCCAGGAACTGTTACAAGCACAGACCGGTTGAAGCGCTACTAGCCTGGACTAAAGTCTATATTTTGCCCCTTGTATTCAATCGTGATGCAATTTCTGTATTTCACATTCATTGTGAAGGTCCAAGGGTAACAGTAAACGTGCAATAGTGCATCGGAATCTACTACTCCACTCCCCGGAAAGGTTACATGCACAGAACGATTGAAGCGCTACTCGCCTGGACAGAACTCGACATGATGCCTGCAGTATTCAATACCGATGCAATTTCAGTGTTTCATCGTCAGTGTGAAGGTCCAAGGCTGTCATTAAAAGTGCCATAGTGCATCAGAAACTCATCCTGCACTCCCAGGAACTGTTACAAGCACAGACCGGTTGAAGCGCTACTAGCCTGGACTAAAGTGTATATTTTGCCCCTTATATTCAATCGTGATGCAATTTCTGTATTTCATATTCATTGTGAAGGTCCAAGGGTAACAGTAAACGTGCAATAGTGCATCGGAATCTACTGCTCCACTCCCCGGAAAGGTTACATGCACAGAACGATTGAAGCGCTACTCGCCTGGACAGAACTCGACATGATGCCTGCAGTATTCAATACCGATGCAATTTCAGTGTTTCATCGTCAGTGTGAAGGTCCAAGGCTGACATTAAAAGTGCCATAGTTCATCAGAAACTCATCCTGCACTCCCAGGAACTGTTACAAGCACAGACCGGTTGAAGCGCTACTAGCCTGGACTAAAGTCTATATTTTGCCCCTTATATTCAATCGTGATGCAATTTCTGTATTTCATATTCATTGTGAAGGTCCAAGGGTAACAGTAAACGTGCAATAGTGCATCGGAATCTACTACTCCACTCCCAGGAAAGGTTACATGCACAGAACGATTGAAGCGCTACTCGCCTGGACAGAACTCGACATGATGCCTGCAGTATTCAATACCGATGCAATTTCAGTGTTTCATCGTCAGTGTGGAGGTCCAAGGCTGACAGTAAAAGTGCCATAGTGCATCAGAAACTAATCCTGCACTCCCAGGAACTGTTACAAGCACAGACCGGTTGAAGCGCTACTAGCCTGGACTAAAGTCTATATTTTGCCCTTGTATTCAATCGTGATGCAATTTCTGTACTTCATATTCATTGTGAAGGTCCAAGGGTAACAGTAAACGTGCAATAGTGCATCGGAATCTACTACTCCACTCCCAGGAAAGGTTACATGCACAGAACGATTGAAGCGCTACTCGCCTGGACAGAACTCGACATGATGCCTGCAGTATTCAATACCGATGCAATTTCAGTGTTTCATCGTCAGTGTGAAGGTCCAAGGCTGACAGTAAAAGTTCCATAGTGCATCGGAAACTATTCCTGCACTCCCAGGAACTGTTACAAGCACAGACCGGTTGAAGCGCTACTAGCCTGGACCAAAGTCTATATTTTGCCCCTTGTATTCAATCGTGATGCAATTTCTGTATTTCATATTCATTGTGAAGGTCCAAGGGTGACTGTAAACGTGCAATGGTGCATCGGAATCTACTACTCCACTCCCAGGAAAGGTTACATGCACAGAGCGATTGAAGCACTGCTCGCCTGGACAGAACTCGGCATGATGCCTGTTGTGTTCAATACCGATGCAATTTCAGTGTTTCATCGTCAGTGTGAAGGTCCAAGGCTGACAGTAAAAGTGCCATAGTGCATCAGAAACTAATCCTGCACTCCCAGGAACTGTTACAAGCACAGACCGGTTGAAGCGCTACTAGCCTGGACTAAAGTCTATATTTTGCCCCTTGTATTCAATCGTGATGCAATTTCTGTATTTCATATTCATTGTGAAGGTCCAAGGGTGACTGTAAACGTGCAATGGTGCATCGTAATCTACTACTCCACTCCCAGGAAAGGTTACATGCACAGAGCGATTGAAGCACTGCTCGCCTGGACAGAACTCGGCATGATGCCTGCAGTATTCAATACCGATGCAATTTCAGTGTTTCATCGTCAGTGTGAAGGTCCAAGGCTGACAGTAAAAGTGCCATAGTGCATCGGAAACTAATCCTGCACTCCCAGGAACTGTTACAAGCACAGACCGGTTGAAGCGCTACTAGCCTGGACTAAAGTCTATATTTTGCCCCTTGTATTCAATCGTGATGCATTTTCTGTATTTCATATTCATTGTGAAGGTCCAAGGGTGACCGTAAACGTGCAATGGTGCATCGGAATCTACTACTCCACTGCCCGGAAAGGTTACATGCACAGAACAATTGAAGCGCTACTCGCCTAGACAGAACTCGACATGATGCCTGTTGTGTTCAATACCGATGCAATTTCAGTGTTTCATCGTCAGTGTGAAGGTCCAAGGCTGACAGTAAAAGTGCCATAGTGCATCGGAAACTAATCCTGCACTCCCAGGAACTGTTACAAGCACAGACCGGTTGAAGCGCTACTAGCCTGGACTAAAGTCTATATTTTGCCCCTTGTATTCAATCGTGATGCAATTTCTGTATTTCATATTCATTGTGAAGGTCCAAGGGTGACTGTAAACGTGCAATGGTGCATCGGAATCTACTACTCCACTCCCCGGAAAGGTTACATGCACAGAGCGATTGAAGCACTGCTCGCCTGGACAGAACTCGGCATGATGCCTGCAGTATTCAATACCGATGCAATTCCAGTGTTTCATCGTCAGTGTGAAGGTCCAAGGCTGACAGTAAAAGTGCCATAGTGCATCGGAAACTAATCCTGCACTCCCAGGAACTGTTACAAGCACAGACCGGTTGAAGCGCTACTAGCCTGGACTAAAGTCTATATTTTGCCCCTTGTATTCAATCGTGATGCAATTTCTGTATTTCACATTCATTGTGAAGGTCCAAGGGTAACAGTAAACGAGCAATAGTGCATCGGAATCTACTACTCCGCTCCCCGGAAAGGTTACATGCACAGAACGATTGAAGCGCTACTCGCCTGGACAGAACTCGACATGATGCCTGCAGTATTCAATACCGATGCAATTTCAGTGTTTCATCGTCAGTGTGAAGGTCCAAGGCTGACATTAAGAGTGCCATAGTGCATCAGAAACTAATCCTGCACTCCCAGGAACTGTTACAAGCACAGACCGGTTGAAGCGCTACTAGCCTGGACTAAAGTCTATATTTTGCCCCTTATATTCAATCGTGATGCAATTTCTGTATGTCATATTCATTGTGAAGGTCCAAGGGTAACAGTAAACGTGCAATAGTGCATCGGAATCTACTACTCCACTCCCAGGAAAGGTTACATGCACAGAACGATTGAAGCGCTACTCGCCTGGACAGAACTCGACATGATGCCTGCAGTATTCAATACCGATGCAATTTCAGTGTTTCATCGTCAGTGTGGAGGTCCAAGGCTGACAGTAAAAGTGCCATAGTGCATCAGAAACTAATCCTGCACTCCCAGGAACTGTTACAAGCACAGACCGGTTGAAGCGCTACTAGCCTGGACTAAAGTCTATATTTTGCCCTTGTATTCAATCGTGATGCAATTTCTGTACTTCATATTCATTGTGAAGGTCCAAGGGTAATAGTAAACGTGCAATAGTGCATCGGAATCTACTACTCCACTCCCAGGAAAGGTTACATGCACAGAACGATTGAAGCGCTACTCGCCTGGACAGAACTCGACATGATGCCTGCAGTATTCAATACCGATGCAATTTCAGTGTTTCATCGTCAGTGTGAAGGTCCAAGGTTGACAGTAAAAGTGCCATAGTGCATCAGAAACTAATCCTGCACTCCCAGGAACTGTTACAAGCACAGACCGGTTGAAGCGCTACTAGCCTGGACTAAAGTCTATATTTTGCCCTTGTATTCAATCGTGATGCAATTTCTGTATTTCATATTCATTGTGAAGGTCCAAGGGTAACAGTAAACGTGCAATGGTGCATCGGAATCTACTACTCCACTCCCAGGAAAGGTTACATGCACAGAACAATTGAAACGCTACTCGCCTGGACAGAACTCGACATGATGCCTGCAGTATTCAATACCGATGCAATTTCAGTGTTTCATCGTCAGTGTGAAGGTCCAAGGCTGACAGTAAAAGTGCCATAGTGCATCAGAAACTCATCCTGCACTCCCAGGAACTGTTACAAGCACAGACCGGTTGAAGCGCTACTAGCCTGGACTAAAGTCTATATTTTGCCCCTTATATTCAATCGTGATGCAATTTCTGTATTTCATATTCATTGTGAAGGTCCAAGGGTAACAGTAAACGTGCAATAGTCCATCGGAATCTACTACTCCACTCCCAGGAAAGGTTACATGCACAGAACGATTGAAGCGCTACTCGCCTGGACAGAACTCGACATGATGCCTGCAGTATTCAATACCGATGCAATTTCAGTGTCTCATCGTCAGTGTGAAAGTCCAAGGCTGACATTAAAAGTGCCATAGTGCATCAGAAACTCATCCTGCACTCCCAGGAACTGTTACAAGCACAGACCGGTTGAAACGCTACTAGCCTGGACTAAAGTCTATATTTTGCCCCTTATATTCAATCGTGATGCAATTTCTGTATTTCACATTCCAAGGGTAACAGTAAACGTGCAATGGTGCATCGGAATCTACTACTCCACTCCCCGGAAAGGTTACATGCACAGAACGATTGAAGCGCTACTCGCCTGGACAGAACTCGACATGATGCCTGCAGTATTCAATACCGATGCAATTTCAGTGTTTCATCGTCAGTGTGAAGGTCCAAGGCTGACAGTAAAAGTGCCATAGTGCATCAGAAACTAATCCTGCACTCCCAGGAACTGTAACAAGCACAGACCGGTTGAAGCGCTACTAGCCTGGACTAAAGTCTATATTTTGCCCTTGTATTCATCGTGATGCAATTTCTGTATTTCATATTCATTGTGAAGGTCCAAGGGTAACAGTAAACGTGCAATAGTGCATCGGAATCTACTACTCCACTCCCAGGAGAGGTTACATGCACAGAACGATTGAAGCGCTACTCGCCTGGACAGAACTCGACATGATGCCTGCAGTATTCAATACCGATGCAATTTCAGTGTTTCATCGTCAGTGTGAAGGTCCAAGGCTGACAGTAAAAGTGCCATAGTGCATCAGAAACTCATCCTGCACTCCCAGGAACTGTAACAAGCACAGACCGGTTGAAGCGCTACTAGCCTGGACTAAAGTCTATATTTTGCCCTTGTATTCATCGTGATGCAATTTCTGTATTTCATATTCATTGTGAAGGTCCAAGGGTAACAGTAAACGTGCAATGGTGCATCGGAATCTACTACTCCACTCCCAGGAAAGGTTACATGCACAGAACGATTGAAGCGCTACTCGCCTGGACAGAACTCGACATGATGCCTGCAGTATTCAATACCGATGCAATTTCAGTGTTTCATCGTCAGTGTGAAGGTCCAAGGCTGACAGTAAAAGTGCCATAGTGCATCAGAAACTCATCCTGCACTCCCAGGAACTGTAACAAGCACAGACCGGTTGAAGCGCTACTAGCCTGGACTAAAGTCTATATTTTGCCCTTGTATTCATCGTGATGCAATTTCTGTATTTCACATTCATTGTGAAGGTCCAAGGGTAACAGTAAACGTGCAATGGTGCATCGGAATCTACTACTCCACTCCCAGGAAAGGTTACATGCACAGAACGATTGAAGCGCTACTCGCCTGGACAGAACTCGACATGATGCCTGCAGTATTCAATACCGATGCAATTTCAGTGTTTCATCGTCAGTGTGAAAGTCCAAGGCTGACATTAAAAGTGCCATAGTGCATCAGAAACTCATCCTGCACTCCCAGGAACTGTTACAAGCACAGACCGGTTGAAACGCTACTAGCCTGGACTAAAGTGTATATTTTGCCCCTTATATTCAATCGTGATGCAATTTCTGTATTTCAGATTCATTGTGAAGGTCCAAGGGTAACAGTAAACGTGCAATGGTGCATCGGAATCTACTACTCCACTCCCCGGAAAGGTTACATGCACAGAACGATTGAAGCGCTACTCGCCTGGACAGAACTCGACATGATGCCTGCAGTATTCAATACCGATGCAATTTCAGTGTTTCATCGTCAGTGTGAAGGTCCAAGGCTGACAGAAAAAGTGCCATAGTGCATCAGAAACTAATCCTGCACTCCCAGGAACTGTAACAAGCACAGACCGGTTGAAGCGCTACTAGCCTGGACTAAAGTCTATATTTTGCCCTTGTATTCATCGTGATGCAATTTCTGTATTTCATATTCATTGTGAAGGTCCAAGGGTAACAGTAAACGTGCAATGGTGCATCGGAATCTACTACTCCACTCCCAGGAAAGGTTACATGCACAGAACAATTGAAGCGCTACTCGCCTGGACAGAACTCGACATGATGCCTGCAGTATTCAATACCGATGCAATTTCAGTGTTTCATCGTCAGTGTGAAGGTCCAAGGCTGACATTAAAAGTGCCATAGTGCATCAGAAACTAATCCTGCACTCCCAGGAACTGTTACAAGCACAGACCGGTTGAAGCGCTACTAGCCTGGACTAAAGTCTATATTTTGCCCTTGTATTCAATCGTGATGCAATTTCTGTACTTCATATTCATTGTGAAGGTCCAAGGGTAACAGTAAACGTGCAATAGTGCATCGGAATCTACTACTCCACTCCCAGGAAAGGTTACATGCACAGAACGATTGAAGCGCTACTCGCCTGGACAGAACTCGACATGATGCCTGCAGTATTCAATACCGATGCAATTTCAGTGTTTCATCGTCAGTGTGAAGGTCCAAGGCTGACATTAAAAGTGCCATAGTGCATCAGAAACTCATCCTGCACTCCCAGGAACTGTAACAAGCACAGACCGGTTGAAGCGCTACTAGCCTGGACTAAAGTCTATATTTTGCCCTTGTGTTCAATCGTGATGCAATTTCTGTACTTCATATTCATTGTGAAGGTCCAAGGGTAACAGTAAACGTGCAATAGTGCATCGGAATCTACTACTCCACTCCCAGGAAAGGTTACATGCACAGAACGATTGAAGCGCTACTCGCCTGGACAGAACTCGACATGATGCCTGCAGTATTCAATACCGATGCAATTTCAGTGTTTCATCGTCAGTGTGAAGGTCCAAGGCTGACAGTAAAAGTGCCATAGTGCATCAGAAACTAATCCTGCACTCCCAGGAACTGTAACAAGCACAGACCGGTTGAAGCGCTACTAGCCTGGACTAAAGTCTATATTTTGCCCTTGTATTCATCGTGATGCAATTTCTGTATTTCATATTCATTGTGAAGGTCCAAGGGTAACAGTAAACGTGCAATGGTGCATCGGAATCTACTACTCCACTCCCAGGAAAGGTTACATGCACAGAACAATTGAAGCGCTACTCGCCTGGACAGAACTCGACATGATGCCTGCAGTATTCAATACCGATGCAATTTCAGTGTTTCATCGTCAGTGTGAAGGTCCAAGGCTTACAGTAAAAGTGCCATAGTGCATCAGAAACTAATCCTGCACTCCCAGGAACTGTAACAAGCACAGACCGGTTGAAGCGCTACTAGCCTGGACTAAAGTCTATATTTTGCCCTTGTATTCAATCGTGATGCAATTTCTGTATTTCATATTCATTGTGAAGGTCCAAGGGTAACAGTAAACGTGCAATGGTGCATCGGAATCTACTACTCCACTCCCCGGAAAGGTTACATGCACAGAACGATTGAAGCGCTACTCGCCTGGACAGAACTCGACATGATGCCTGCAGTATTCAATACCGATGCAATTACAGTGTTTCATCGTCAGTGTGAAGGTCCAAGGCTGACAGTAAAAGTGCCATAGTGCATCAGAAACTAATCCTGCACTCCCAGGAACTGTAACAAGCACAGACCGGTTGAAGCGCTACTAGCCTGGACTAAAGTCTATATTTTGCCCCTTATATTCAATCGTGATGCAATTTCTGTATTTCACATTCATTGTGAAGGTCCAAGGGTAACAGTAAACGTGCAATGGTGCATCGGAATCTACTACTCCACTCCCCGGAAAGGTTACATGCACAGAACGATTGAAGCGCTACTCGCCTGGACAGAACTCGACATGATGCCTGCAGTATTCAATACCGATGCAATTTCAGTGTTTCATCGTCAGTGTGAAGGTCCAAGGCTGACAGTAAAAGTGCCATAGTGCATCGGAAACTAATCCTGCACTCCCAGGAACTGTTACAAGCACAGACCGGTTGAAGCGCTACTAGCCTGGACTAAAGTCTATATTTTGCCCCTTATATTCAATCGTGATGCAATTTCTGTATTTCACATTCATTGTGAAGGTCCAAGGGTAACAGTAAACGTGCAATGGTGCATCGGAATCTACTACTCCACTCCCCGGAAAGGTTACATGCACAGAACGATTGAAGCGCTACTCGCCTGGACAGAACGCGACCTGATGGCTGCAGTATTCAATACCGATGCAATTTCAGTGTTTCATCGTCAGTGTGAAGGTCCAAGGCTGACAGTAAAAGTGCCATAGTGCATCGGAAACTAATCCTGCACTCCCAGGAACTGTTACAAGCACAGACCGGTTGAAGCGCTACTAGCCTGGACTAAAGTCTATATTTAGCCCTTGTCTTCAATCGTGATGCAATTTCTGTATTTCACATTCATTGTGAAGGTCCAAGGGTAACAGTGAACGTGCAATGGTGCATCGGAATCTACTACTCCACTCCCAGGAAAGGTTACATGCACAGAGCGATTGAAGCACTGCTCGCCTGGACAGAACTCGGCATGATGCCTGTTGTGTTCAATACCGATGCAATTTCAGTGTTTCATCGTCAGTGTGAAGGTCCAAGGCTGACAGTAAAAGAGCCATAGTGCATCAGAAACTCATCCTGCACTCCCAGGAACTGTTACAAGCACAGACCGGTTGAAGCGCTACTAGCCTGGACTAAAGTCTATATTTTGCCCCTTATATTCAATCGTGATGCAATTTCTGTATTTCATATTCATTGTGAAGGTCCAAGGGTAACAGTAAACGTGCAATAGTGCATCGGAATCTACCACTCCACTCCCAGGAAAGGTTACATGCACAGAACGATTGAAGCGCTACTCGCCTGGACAGAACTCGACATGATGCCTGCAGTATTCAATACCGATGCAATTTCAGTGTTTCATCGTCAGTGTGAAGGTCCAAGGCTGACATTAAAAGTGCCATAGTGCATCAGAAACTAATCCTGCACTCCCAGGAACTGTTACAAGCACAGACCGGTTGAAGCGCTACTAGCCTGGACTAAAGTCTATATTTTGCCCTTGTATTCAATCGTGATGCAATTTCTGTACTTCATATTCATTGTGAAGGTCCAAGGGTAACAGTAAACGTGCAATAGTGCATCGGAATCTACTACTCCACTCCCAGGAAAGGTTACATGCACAGAACGATTGAAGCGCTACTCGCCTGGACAGAACTCGACATGATGCCTGCAGTATTCAATACCGATGCAATTTCAGTGTTTCATCGTCAGTGTGAAGGTCCAAGGCTGACATTAAAAGTGCCATAGTGCATCAGAAACTCATCCTGCACTCCCAGGAACTGTAACAAGCACAGACCGGTTGAAGCGCTACTAGCCTGGACTAAAGTCTATATTTTGCCCTTGTGTTCAATCGTGATGCAATTTCTGTACTTCATATTCATTGTGAAGGTCCAAGGGTAACAGTAAACGTGCAATAGTGCATCGGAATCTACTACTCCACTCCCAGGAAAGGTTACATGCACAGAACGATTGAAGCGCTACTCGCCTGGACAGAACTCGACATGATGCCTGCAGTATTCAATACCGATGCAATTTCAGTGTTTCATCGTCAGTGTGAAGGTCCAAGGCTGACAGTAAAAGTGCCATAGTGCATCAGAAACTAATCCTGCACTCCCAGGAACTGTTACAAGCACAGACCGGTTGAAGCGCTACTAGCCTGGACTAAAGTCTATATTTTGCCCTTGTATTCATCGTGATGCAATTTCTGTATTTCATATTCATTGTGAAGGTCCAAGGGTAACAGTAAACGTGCAATGGTGCATCGGAATCTACTACTCCACTCCCAGGAAAGGTTACATGCACAGAACAATTGAAGCGCTACTCGCCTGGACAGAACTCGACATGATGCCTGCAGTATTCAATACCGATGCAATTTCAGTGTTTCATCGTCAGTGTGAAGGTCCAAGGCTTACAGTAAAAGTGCCATAGTGCATCAGAAACTAATCCTGCACTCCCAGGAACTGTAACAAGCACAGACCGGTTGAAGCGCTACTAGCCTGGACTAAAGTCTATATTTTGCCCTTGTATTCAATCGTGATGCAATTTCTGTATTTCATATTCATTGTGAAGGTCCAAGGGTAACAGTAAACGTGCAATGGTGCATCGGAATCTACTACTCCACTCCCCGGAAAGGTTACATGCACAGAACGATTGAAGCGCTACTCGCCTGGACAGAACTCGACATGATGCCTGCAGTATTCAATACCGATGCAATTACAGTGTTTCATCGTCAGTGTGAAGGTCCAAGGCTGACAGTAAAAGTGCCATAGTGCATCAGAAACTAATCCTGCACTCCCAGGAACTGTAACAAGCACAGACCGGTTGAAGCGCTACTAGCCTGGACTAAAGTCTATATTTTGCCCCTTATATTCAATCGTGATGCAATTTCTGTATTTCACATTCATTGTGAAGGTCCAAGGGTAACAGTAAACGTGCAATGGTGCATCGGAATCTACTACTCCACTCCCCGGAAAGGTTACATGCACAGAACGATTGAAGCGCTACTCGCCTGGACAGAACTCGACATGATGCCTGCAGTATTCAATACCGATGCAATTTCAGTGTTTCATCGTCAGTGTGAAGGTCCAAGGCTGACAGTAAAAGTGCCATAGTGCATCGGAAACTAATCCTGCACTCCCAGGAACTGTTACAAGCACAGACCGGTTGAAGCGCTACTAGCCTGGACTAAAGTCTATATTTTGCCCCTTATATTCAATCGTGATGCAATTTCTGTATTTCACATTCATTGTGAAGGTCCAAGGGTAACAGTAAACGTGCAATGGTGCATCGGAATCTACTACTCCACTCCCCGGAAAGGTTACATGCACAGAACGATTGAAGCGCTACTCGCCTGGACAGAACGCGACATGATGGCTGCAGTATTCAATACCGATGCAATTTCAGTGTTTCATCGTCAGTGTGAAGGTCCAAGGCTGACAGTAAAAGTGCCATAGTGCATCGGAAACTAATCCTGCACTCCCAGGAACTGTTACAAGCACAGACCGGTTGAAGCGCTACTAGCCTGGACTAAAGTCTATATTTAGCCCTTGTCTTCAATCGTGATGCAATTTCTGTATTTCACATTCATTGTGAAGGTCCAAGGGTAACAGTGAACGTGCAATGGTGCATCGGAATCTACTACTCCACTCCCAGGAAAGGTTACATGCACAGAGCGATTGAAGCACTGCTCGCCTGGACAGAACTCGGCATGATGCCTGTTGTGTTCAATACCGATGCAATTTCAGTGTTTCATCGTCAGTGTGAAGGTCCAAGGCTGACAGTAAAAGAGCCATAGTGCATCAGAAACTCATCCTGCACTCCCAGGAACTGTTACAAGCACAGACCGGTTGAAGCGCTACTAGCCTGGACTAAAGTCTATATTTTGCCCCTTATATTCAATCGTGATGCAATTTCTGTATTTCATATTCATTGTGAAGGTCCAAGGGTAACAGTAAACGTGCAATAGTGCATCGGAATCTACCACTCCACTCCCAGGAAAGGTTACATGCACAGAACGATTGAAGCGCTACTCGCCTGGACAGAACTCGACATGATGCCTGCAGTATTCAATATCGATGCAATTTCAGTGTTTCATCGTCAGTGTGAAAGTCCAAGGCTGACATTAAAAGTGCCATAGTGCATCAGAAACTCATCCTGCACTCCCAGGAACTGTTACAAGCACAGACGGGTTGAAACGCTACTAGCCTGGACTAAAGTCTATATTTTGCCCCTTATATTCAATCGTGATGCAATTTCTGTATTTCACATTCATTGTGAAGGTCCAAGGGTAACAGTAAACATGCAATGGTGCATCGGAATCTACTACTCCACTCCCCGGAAAGGTTACATGCACAGAACGATTGAAGCGCTACTCGCCTGGACAGAACTCGACATGATGCCTGCAGTATTCAATACCGATGCAATTTCAGTGTTTCATCGTCAGTGTGAAGGTCCAAGGCTGACAGTAAAAGTGCCATAGTGCATCAGAAACTAATCCTGCACTCCCAGGAACTGTAACAAGCACAGACCGGTTGAAGCGCTACTAGCCTGGACTAAAGTCTATATTTTGCCCTTGTATTCATCGTGATGCAATTTCTGTATTTCATATTCATTGTGAAGGTCCAAGGGTAACAGTAAACGTGCAATATTGCATCGGAATCTACTACTCCACTCCCAGGAAAGGTTACATGCACAGAACGATTGAAGCGCTACTCGCCTGGACAGAACTCGACATGATGCCTGCAGTATTCAATACCGATGCAATTTCAGTGTTTCATCGTCAGTGTGAAGGTCCAAGGCTGACAGTAAAAGTGCTATAGTGCATCAGAAACTCATCCTGCACTCCCAGGAACTGTAACAAGCACAGACCGGTTGAAGCGCTACTAGCCTGGACTAAAGTCTATATTTTGCCCTTGTATTCATCGTGATGCAATTTCTGTATTTCATATTCATTGTGAAGGTCCAAGGGTAACAGTAAACGTGCAATGGTGCATCGGAATCTACTACTCCACTCCCAGGAAAGGTTACATGCACAGAACGATTGAAGCGCTACTCGCCTGGACAGAACTCGACATGATGCCTGCAGTATTCAATACCGATGCAATTTCAGTGTTTCATCGTCAGTGTGAAGGTCCAAGGCTGACAGTAAAAGTGCCATAGTGCATCAGAAACTCATCCTGCACTCCCAGGAACTGTAACAAGCACAGACCGGTTGAAGCGCTACTAGCCTGGACTAAAGTCTATATTTTGCCCTTGTATTCATCGTGATGCAATTTCTGTATTTCATATTCATTGTGAAGGTCCAAGGGTAACAGTAAACGTACAATAGTGCATCGGAATCTACTACTCCACTCCCAGGAAAGGTTACATGCACAGAACGATTGAAGCGCTACTCGCCTGGACAGAACTCGACATGATGCCTGCAGTATTAAATACCGATGCAATTTCAGTGTTTCATCGTCAGTGTGAAAGTCCAAGGCTGACATTAAAAGTGCCATAGTGCATCAGAAACTCATCCTGCACTCCCAGGAACTGTTACAAGCACAGACCGGTTGAAACGCTACTAGCCTGGACTAAAGTCTATATTTTGCCCCTTATATTCAATCGTGATGCAATTTCTGTATTTCACATTCATTGTGAAGGTCCAAGGGTAACAGTAAACGTGCAATGGTGCATCGGAATCTACTACTCCACTCCCCGGAAAGGTTACATGCACAGAACGATTGAAGCGCTACTCGCCTGGACAGAACTCGACTTGATGCCTGCAGTATACAATATCGATGCAATTTCAGTGTTTCATCGTCAGTGTGAAGGTCCAAGGCTGACAGTAAAAGTGCCATAGTGCATCAGAAACTAATCCTGCACTCCCAGGAACTGTAACAAGCACAGACCGGTTGAAGCGCTACTAGCCTGGACTAAAGTCTATATTTTGCCCTTGTATTCATCGTGATGCAATTTCTGTATTTCATATTCATTGTGAAGGTCCAAGGGTAACAGTAAACGTGCAATGGTGCATCGGAATCTACTACTCCACTCCCAGGAAAGGTTACATGCACAGAACAATTGAAGCGCTACTCGCCTGGACAGAACTCGACATGATGCCTGCAGTATTCAATACCGATGCAATTTCAGTGTTTCATCGTCAGTGTGAAGGTCCAAGACTGACATAAAAGTGCCATAGTGCATCAGAAACTAATCCTGCACTCCCAGGAACTGTTACAAGCACAGACCGGTTGAAACGCTACTAGCCTGGACTAAAGTCTATATTTTGCCCTTGTATTCAATCGTGATGCAATTTCTGTACTTCATATTCATTGTGAAGGTCCAAGGGTAACAGTAAACGTGCAATAGTGCATCGGAATCTACTACTCCACTCCCAGGAAAGGTTACATGCACAGAACGATTGAAGCGCTACTCGCCTGGACAGAACTCGACATGATGCCTGCAGTATTCAATACCGATGCAATTTCAGTGTTTCATCGTCAGTGTGAAGGTCCAAGGCTGACAGTAAAAGTGCCATAGTGCATCAGAAACTAATCCTGCACTCCCAGGAACTGTAACAAGCACAGACCGGTTGAAGCGCTACTAGCCTGGACTAAAGTCTATATTTTGCCCTTGTATTCATCGTGATGCAATTTCTGTATTTCATATTCATTGTGAAGGTCCAAGGGTAACAGTAAACGTGCAATGGTGCATCGGAATCTACTACTCCACTCCCAGGAAAGGTTACATGCACAGAACAATTGAAGCGCTACTCGCCTGGACAGAACTCGACATGATGCCTGCAGTATTCAATACCGATGCAATTTCAGTGTTTCATCGTCAGTGTGAAGGTCCAAGGCTGACAGTAAAAGTGCCATAGTGCATCAGAAACTAATCCTGCACTCCCAGGAACTGTAACAAGCACAGACCGGTTGAAGCGCTACTAGCCTGGACTAAAGTCTATATTTTGCCCTTGTATTCAATCGTGATGCAATTTCTGTATTTCATATTCATTGTGAAGGTCCAAGGGTAACAGTAAACGTGCAATGGTGCATCGGAATCTACTACTCCACTCCCCGGAAAGGTTACATGCACAGAACGATTGAAGCGCTACTCGCCTGGACAGAACTCGACATGATGCCTGCAGTATTCAATACCGATGCAATTACAGTGTTTCATCGTCAGTGTGAAGGTCCAAGGCTGACAGTAAAAGTGCCATAGTGCATCAGAAACTAATCCTGCACCCCCAGGAACTGTTACAAGCACAGACCGGTTGAAGCGCTACTAGCCTGGACTAAAGTCTATATTTTGCCCCTTATATTCAATCGTGATGCAATTTCTGTATTTCACATTCATTGTGAAGGTCCAAGGGTAACAGTAAACGTGCAATGGTGCATCGGAATCTACTACTCCACTCCCCGGAAAGGTTACATGCACAGAACGATTGAAGCGCTACTCGCCTGGACAGAACTCGACGTGATGCCTGCAGTATTCAATACCGATGCAATTTCAGTGTTTCATCGTCAGTGTGAAGGTCCAAGGCTGACAGTAAAAGTGCCATAGTGCATCGGAAACTAATCATGCACTCCCAGGAACTGTTACAAGCACAGACCGGTTGAAGCGCTACTAGCCTGGACTAAAGTCTACATTTTGCCCCTTATATTCAATCGTGATGCAATTTCTGTATTTCACATTCATTGTGAAGGTCCAAGGGTAACAGTAAACGTGCAATGGTGCATCGGAATCTACTACTCCACTCCCAGGAAAGGTTACATGCACAGAACGATTGAAGCGCTACTCGCCTGGACAGAACTCGACATGATGCCTGCAGTATTCAATACCGATGCAATTCCAGTGTTTCATCGTCAGTGTGAAGGTCCAAGGCTGACAGTAAAAGTGCCATAGTGCATCAGAAACTAATCCTGCACTCCCAGGAACTGTTACAAGCACAGACCGGTTGAAGCGCTACTAGCCTGGACTAAAGTCTATATTTTGCCCCTTATATTCAATCGTGATGCAATTTCTGTATTTCACATTCATTGTGAAGGTCCAAGGGTAACAGTAAACGTGCAATGGTGCATCGGAATCTACTACTCCACTCCCCGGAAAGGTTACATGCACAGAACGATTGAAGCGCTACTCGCCTGGACAGAACGCGACATGATGCCTGCAGTATTCAATACCGATGCAATTTCAGTGTTTCATCGTCAGTGTGAAGGTCCAAGGCTGACAGTAAAAGTGCCATAGTGCATCGGAAACTAATCCTGCACTCCCAGGAACTGTTACAAGCACAGACCGGTTGAAGCGCTACTAGCCTGGACTAAAGTCTATATTTAGCCCTTGTCTTCAATCGTGATGCAATTTCTGTATTTCACATTCATTGTGAAGGTCCAAGGGTAACAGTAAACGTGCAATGGTGCATCGGAATCTACTACTCCACTCCCAGGAAAGGTTACATGCACAGAGAGATTGAAGCACTGCTCGCCTGGACAGAACTCGGCATGATGCCTGTTGTGTTCAATACCGATGCAATTTCAGTGTTTCATCGTCAGTGTGAAGGTCCAAGGCTGACAGTAAAAGTGCCATAGTGCATCAGAAACTAATCCTGCACTCCCAGGAACTGTAACAAGCACAGACCGGTTGAAGCGCTACTAGCCTGGACTAAAGTCTATATTTTGCCCCTTATATTCAATCGTGATGCAATTTCTGTATTTCACATTCATTGTGAAGGTCCAAGGGTAACAGTAAACGTGCAATGGTGCATCGGAATCTACTACTCCACTCCCAGGAAAGGTTACATGCACAGAGCGATTGAAGCACTGCTCGCCTGGACAGAACTCGGCATGATGCCTGTTGTTTTCAATACCGATGCAATTTCAGTGTTTCATCGTCAGTGTGAAGGTCCAAGGCTGACAGTAAAAGTGCCATAGTGCATCAGAAACTAATCCTGCACTCCCAGGAACTGTAACAAGCACAGACCGGTTGAAGCGCTACTAGCCTGGACTAAAGTCTATATTTTGCCCCTTATATTCAATCGTGATGCAATTTCTGTATTTCACATTCATTGTGAAGGTCCAAGGGTAACAGTAAACGTGCAATGGTGCATCGGAATCTACTACTCCACTCCCCGGAAAGGTTACATGCACAGAACGATTGAAGCGCTACTCGCCTGGACAGAACGCGACATGATGCCTGCAGTATTCAATGCCGATGCAATTTCAGTGTTTCATCGTCAGTGTGAAGGTCCAAGGCTGACAGTAAAAGTGCCATAGTGCATCAGAAACTAATCCTGCACTCCCAGGAACTGTTACAAGCACAGACCGGTTGAAGCGCTACTAGCCTGGACTAAAGTCTATATTTTGCCCCTTGTATTCAATCGTGATGCAATTTCTGTATTTCATATTCATTGTGAAGGTCCAAGGGTGACTGTAAACGTGCAATGGTGCATCGGAATCTACTACTCCACTCCCAGGAAAGGTTACATGCACAGAGCGATTGAAGCACTGCTCGCCTGAACAGAACTCGGCATGATGCCTGTTGTGTTCAATACCGATGCAATTTCAGTGTTTCATCGTCAGTGTGAAGGTCCAAGGCTGACAGTAAAAGTGCCATAGTGCATCAGAAACTAATCCTGCACTCCCAGGAACTGTAACAAGCACAGACCGGTTGAAGCGCTACTAGCCTGGACTAAAGTCTATATTTTGCCCCTTATATTCAATCGTGATGCAATTTCTGTATTTCACATTCATTGTGAAGGTCCAAGGGTAACAGTAAACGTGCAATGGTGCATCGGAATCTACTACTCCACTCCCCGGAAAGGTTACATGCACAGAACGATTGAAGCGCTACTCGAATGGACAGAACTCGACATGATGCCTGCAGTATTCAATACCGATGCAATTTCAGTGTTTCATCGTTAGTGTGAAGGTCCAAGGCTGACAGTAAAAGTGCCATAGTGCATCAGAAACTAATCCTGCACTCCCAGGAACGGTTACAAGCACAGACCGGTTGAAGCGCTACTAGCCTGGACTAAAGTCTATATTTTGCCCCTTATATTCAATCGTGATGCAATTTCTGTATTTCACATTCATTGTGAAGGTCAAGGGTAACAGTAAACGTGCAATGGTGCATCGGAATCTACTACTCCACTCCCCGGAAAGGTTACATGCACAGAACAATTGAAGCGCTACTCGCCTGGACAGAACTCGACATGATGCCTGCAGTATTCAATACCGATGCAATTTCAGTGTTTCATCGTCAGTGTGAAGGTCCAAGGCTGACAGTAAAAGTGCCATAGTGCATCAGAAACCAATCCTGCACTCCCAGGAACTGTTACAAGCACAGACCGGTTGAAGCGCTACTAGCCTGGACAAAAGTCTATATTTTGCCCCTTGTATTCAATCGTGATGCAATTTCTGTATTTCATATTCATTGTGAAGGTCCAAGGGTAACTGTAAACGTGCAATGGTGCATCGGAATCTACTACTCCACTCCCAGGAAAGGTTACATGCACAGAGCGATTGAAGCACTGCTCGCCTGGACAGAACTCGGCATGATGCCTGTTGTGTTCAATACCGATGCAATTTCAGTGTTTCATCGTCAGTGTGAAGGTCCAAGGCTGACAGTAAAAGTGCCATAGTGCATCAGAAACTAATCCTGCACTCCCAGGAACTGTAACAAGCACAGACCGGTTGAAGCGCTACTAGCCTGGACTAAAGTCTATATTTTGCCCCTTATATTCAATCGTGATGCAATTTCTGTATTTCACATTCATTGTGAAGGTCCAAGGGTAACAGTAAACGTGCAATAGTGCATCGGAATCTACTACTCCACTCCCAGGAAAGGTTACATGCACAGAACGATTGAAGCGCTACTCGCCTGGACAGAACTCGACATGATGCCTGCAGTATTCAATACCGATGCAATTTCAGTGTTTCATCGTCAGTGTGGAGGTCCAAGGCTGACAGTAAAAGTGCCATAGTGCATCAGAAACTAATCCTGCACTCCCAGGAACTGTTACAAGCACAGACCGGTTGAAGCGCTACTAGCCTGGACTAAAGTCTATATTTTGCCCCTTATATTCAATCGTGATGCAATTCCTGTATTTCACATTCATTGTGAAGGTCCAAGGGTAACAGTAAACGTGCAATGGTGCATCGGAATCTACTACTCCACTCCCCGGAAAGGTTACATGCACAGAACGATTGAAGCGCTACTCGCCTGGACAGAACTCGACATGATGCCTGCAGTATTCAATACCGATGCAATTTCAGTGTTTCATCGTCAGTGTGGAGGTCCAAGGCTGACAGTAAAAGTGCCATAGTGCATCAGAAACTAATCCTGCACTCCCAGGAACTGTAACAAGCACAGACCGGTTGAAGCGCTACTAGCCTGGACTAAAGTCTATATTTTGCCCCTTATATTCAATCGTGATGCAATTTCTGTATTTCACATTCATTGTGAAGGTCCAAGGGTAACAGTAAACGTGCAATGGTGCATCGGAATCTACTACTCCACTCCCCGGAAAGGTTACATGCACAGAACGATTGAAGCGCTACTCGCCTGGACAGAACTCGACATGATGCCTGCAGTATTCAATACCGATGCAATTTCAGTGTTTCATCGTCAGTGTGAAGGTCCAAGGCTGACATTAAAAGTGCCATAGTGCATCAGAAATTCATCCTGCACTCCCAGGAACTGTTACAAGCACAGACCGGTTGAAGCGCTACTAGCCTGGACTAAAGTCTATATTTTGCCCCTTATATTCAATCGTGATGCAATTTCTGTATTTCATATTCATTGTGAAGGTCCAAGGGTAACAGTAAACGTGCAATAGTGCATCGGAATCTACTACTCCACTCCCAGGAAAGGTTACATGCACAGAACGATTGAAGCGCTACTCGCCTGGACAGAACTCGACATGATGCCTGCAGTATTCAATACCGATGCAATTCCAGTGTTTCATCGTCAGTGTGAAGGTCCAAGGCTGACAGTAAAAGTGCCATAGTGCATCGGAAACTAATCCTGCACTCCCAGGAACTGTTACAAGCACAGACCGGTTGAAGCGCTACTAGCCTGGAGTAAAGTCTATATTTTGCCCCTTGTATTCAATCGTGATGCAATTTCTGTATTTCATATTCATTGTGAAGGTCCAAGGGTGACTGTAAACGTGCAATGGTGCATCGGAATCTACTACTCCACTCCCAGTAAAGGTTACATGCACAGAGCTATTGAAGCACTGCTCGCCTGGACAGAACTCGGCATGATGCCTGTTGTGTTCAATACCGATGCAATTTCAGTGTTTCATCGTCAGTGTGAAGGTCCAAGGCTGACAGTAAAAGTGCCATAGTGCATCGGAAACTAATCCTGCACTCCCAGGAACTGTTACAAGCACAGACCGGTTGAAGCGCTACTAGCCTGGACTAAAGTCTATATTTTGCCCCTTGTATTCAATCGTGATGCAATTTCTGTATTTCATATTCATTGTGAAGGTCCAAGGGTGACTGTAAACGTGCAATGGTGCATCGGAATCTACTACTCCACTCCCAGTAAAGGTTACATGCACAGAGATATTGAAGCACTGCTCGCCTGGACAGAACTCGGCATGATGCCTGTTGTGTTCAATACCGATGCAATTTCAGTGTTTCATCGTCAGTGTGGAGGTCCAAGGCTGACAGTAAAAGTGCCATAGTGCATCGGAAACTAATCCTGCACTCCCAGGAACTGTTACAAGCACAGACCGGTTGAAGCGCAACTAGCCTGGACTAAAGTCTATATTTTGCCCCTTGTATTCAATCGTGATGCAATTTCTGTATTTCATATTCATTGTGAAGGTCCAAGGGTGACTGTAAACGTGCAATGGTGCATCGGAATCTACTACTCCACTCCCAGTAAAGGTTACATGCACAGAGCTATTGAAGCACTGCTCGCCTGGACAGAACTCGGCATGATGCCTGTTGTGTTCAATACCGATGCAATTTCAGTGTTTCATCGTCAGTGTGGAGGTCCAAGGCTGACAGTAAAAGTGCCATAGTGCATCAGAAACTAATCCTGCACTCCCAGGAACTGTTACAAGCACAGACCGGTTGAAGCGCTACTAGCCTGGACTAAAGTCTATATTTTGCCCCTTGTATTCAATCGTGATGCAATTTCTGTATTTCATATTCATTGTGAAGGTCCAAGGGTGACTGTAAACGTGCAATGGTGCATCGGAATCTACTACTCCACTCCCAGGAAAGGTTACATGCACAGAGCGATTGAAGCACTGCTCGCCTGGACAGAACTCGGCATGATGCTTGTTGTGTTCAATACCGATGCAATTTCAGTGTTTCATCGTCAGTGTGAAGGTCCAAGGCTGACAGTAAAAGTGCCATAGTGCATCAGAAACTAATCCTGCACTCCCAGGAACTGTAACAAGCACAGACCGGTTGAAGCGCTACTAGCCTGGACTAAAGTCTATATTTTGCCCCTTATATTCAATCGTGATGCAATTTCTGTATTTCACATTCATTGTGAAGGTCCAAGGGTAACAGTAAACGTGCAATGGTGCATCGGAATCTACTACTCCACTCCCAGGAAAGGTTACATGCACAGAACGATTGAAGCGCTACTCGCCTGGACAGAACTCGACATGATGCCTGCAGTATTCAATACCGATGCAATTTCAGTGTTTCATCGTCAGTGTGAAGGTCCAAGGCTGACAGTAAAAGTGCCATAGTGCATCAGAAACTCATCCTGCACTCCCAGGAACTGTTACAAGCACAGACCGGTTGAAGCGCTACTAGCCTGGACTAAAGTCTATATTTTGCCCCTTGTATTCAATCGTGATGCAATTTCTGTATTTCATATTCATTGTGAAGGTCGAAGGGTGACTGTAAACGTGCAATGGTGCATCGGAATCTACTACTCCACTCCCAGGAAAGGTTACATGCACAGAGCGACTGAAGCACTGCTCGCCTGGACAGAACTCGGCATGATGCCTGTTGTGTTCAATACCGATGCAATTTCAGTGTTTCATCGTCAGTGTGAAGGTCCAAGGCTGACAGTAAAAGTGCCATAGTGCATCAGAAACTAATCCTGCACTCCCAGGAACTGTAACAAGCACAGACCGGTTGAAGCGCTACTAGCCTGGACTAAAGTCTATATTTTGCCCCTGATATTCAATCGTGATGCAATTTCTGTATTTCACATTCATTGTGAAGGTCCAAGGGTAACAGTAAACGTGCAATGGTTCATCGGAATCTACTACTCCACTCCCCGGAAAGGTTACATGCACAGAACGATTGAAGCGCTACTCGCCTGGACAGAACTCGACATGATGCCTGCAGTATTCAATACCGATGCAATTTCAGTGTTTCATCGTCAGTGTGAAGGTCCAAGGCTGACATTAAAAGTGCCATAGTGCATCAGAAACTCATCCTGCACTCCCAGGAACTGTTACAAGCACAGACCGGTTGAAGCGCTACTAGCCTGGACTAAAGTCTATATTTTGCCCCTTATATTCAATCCTGATGCAATTTCTGTATTTCGCATTCATTGTGAAGGTCCAATGGTAACAGTAAACGTGCAATGGTGCATCGGAATCTACTACTCCACTCCCCGGAAAGGTTACATGCACAGAACGATTGAAGCGCTACTCGCCTGGACAGAACTCGACATGATGCCTGCAGTATTCAATACCGATGCAATTTCAGTGTTTCATCGTCAGTGTGAAGGTCCAAGGCTGACATTAAAAGTGCCATAGTGCATCAGAAACTAATCCTGCACTCCCAGGAACTGTTACAAGCACAGACCGGTTGAAGCGCTACCAGCCTGGACTAAAGTCTATATTTTGCCCCTTATATTCAATCGTGATGCAATTTCTGTATTTCACATTCATTGTGAAGGTCCAAGGGTAACAGTAAACGTGCAATGGTGCATCGGAATCTACTACTCCACTCCCAGGAAAGGTTACATGCACAGAGCGATTGAAGCACTGCTCGCCTGGACAGAACTCGGCATGATGCCTGTTGTTTTCAATACCGATGCAATTTCAGTGTTTCATCGTCAGTGTGAAGGTCCAAGGCTGACAGTAAAAGTGCCATAGTGCATCAGAAACTAATCCTGCACTCCCAGGAACTGTAACAAGCACAGACCGGTTGAAGCGCTACTAGCCTGGACTAAAGTCTATATTTTGCCCCTTATATTCAATCGTGATGCAATTTCTGTATTTCACATTCATTGTGAAGGTCCAAGGGTAACAGTAAACGTGCAATGGTGCATCGGAATCTACTACTCCACTCCCAGGAAAGGTTACATGCACAGAACGATTGAAGCGCTACTCGCCTGGACAGAACTCGACATGATGCCTGCAGTATTCAATACCGATGCAATTTCAGTGTTTCATCGTCAGTGTGAAGGTCCAAGGCTGACAGTAAAAGTGCCATAGTGCATCAGAAACTAATCCTGCACTCCCAGGAACTGTTACAAGCACAGACCGGTTGAAGCGCTACTAGCCTGGACTAAAGTCTATATTTTGCCCCTTGTATTCAATCGTGATGCAATTTCTGTATTTCATACTCATTGTGAAGGTCCAAGGGTGACTGTAAACGTGCAATGGTGCATCGGAATCTACTACTCCACTCCCAGGAAAGGTTACATGCACAGAGCGATTGAAGCACTGCTCGCCTGGACAGAACTCGGCATGATGCCTGTTGTGTTCAATACCGATGCAATTTCAGTGTTTCATCGTCAGTGTGAAGGTCCAAGGCTGACAGTAAAAGTGCCATAGTGCATCAGAAACTAATCCTGCACTCCCAGGAACTGTAACAAGCACAGACCGGTTGAAGCGCTACTAGCCTGGACTAAAGTCTATATTTTGCCCCTTATATTCAATCGTGATGCAATTTCTGTATTTCACATTCATTGTGAAGGTCCAAGGGTAACAGTAAACGTGCAATGGTGCATCGGAATCTACTACTCCACTCCCCGGAAAGGTTACATGCACAGAACGATTGAAGCGCTACTCGAATGGACAGAACTCGACATGATGCCTGCAGTATTCAATACCGATGCAATTTCAGTGTTTCATCGTCAGTGTGAAGGTCCAAGGCTGACAGTAAAAGTGCCATAGTGCATCAGGAACTAATCCTGCACTCCCAGGAACTGTTACAAGCACAGACCGGTTGAAGCGCTACTAGCCTGGACTAAAGTCTATATTTTGCCCCTTATATTCAATCGTGATGCAATTTCTGTATTTCACATTCATTGTGAAGGTCCAAGGGTAACAGTAAACGTGCAATGGTGCATCGGAATCTACTACTCCACTCCCCGGAAAGGTTACATGCACAGAACAATTGAAGCGCTACTCGCCTGGACAGAACTCGACATGATGCCTGCAGTATTCAATACCGATGCAATTTCAGTGTTTCATCGTCAGTGTGAAGGTCCAAGGCTGACAGTAAAAGTGCCATAGTGCATCAGAAACTAATCCTGCACTCCCAGGAACTGTTACAAGCACAGACCGGTTGAAGCGCTACTAGCCTGGACTAAAGTCTATATTTTGCACCTTGTATTCAATCGTGATGCAATTTCTGTATTTCATATTCATTGTGAAGGTCCAAGGGTAACAGTAAACGTGCAATGGTGCATCGGAATCTACTACTCCACTCCCAGGAAAGGTTACATGCACAGAGCGATTGAAGCACTGCTCGCCTGGACAGAACTCGGCATGATGCCTGTTGTGTTCAATACCGATGCAATTTCAGTGTTTCATCGTCAGTGTGAAGGTCCAAGGCTGACAGTAAAAGTGCCATAATGCATCAGAAACTAATCCTGCACTCCCAGGAACTGTAACAAGCACAGACCGGTTGAAGCGCTACTAGCCTGGACTAAAGTCTATATTTTGCCCCTTATATTCAATCGTGATGCAATTTCTGTATTTCACATTCATTGTGAAGGTCCAAGGGTAACAGTAAACGTGCAATAGTGCATCGGAATCTACTACTCCACTCCCAGGAAAGGTTACATGCACAGAACGATTGAAGCGCTACTCGCCTGGACAGAACTCGACATGATGCCTGCAGTATTCAATACCGATGCAATTTCAGTGTTTCATCGTCAGTGTGGAGGTCCAAGGCTGACAGTAAAAGTGCCATAGTGCATCAGAAACTAATCCTGCACTCCCAGGAACTGTAACAAGCACAGACCGGTTGAAGCGCTACTAGCCTGGACTAAAGTCTATATTTTGCCCCTTATATTCAATCGTGATGCAATTTCTGTATTTCACATTCATTGTGAAGGTCCAAGGGTAACAGTAAACGTGCAATGGTGCATCGGAATCTACTACTCCACTCCCCGGAAAGGTTACATGCACAGAACGATTGAAGCGCTACTCGCCTGGACAGAACTCGACATGATGCCTGCAGTATTCAATACCGATGCAATTTCAGTGTTTCATCGTCAGTGTGGAGGTCCAAGGCTGACAGTAAAAGTGCCATAGTGCATCAGAAACTAATCCTGCACTCCCAGGAACTGTAACAAGCACAGACCGGTTGAAGCGCTACTAGCCTGGACTAAAGTCTATATTTTGCCCCTTATATTCAATCGTGATGCAATTTCTGTATTTCACATTCATTGTGAAGGTCCAAGGGTAACAGTAAACGTGCAATGGTGCATCGGAATCTACTACTCCACTCCCCGGAAAGGTTACATGCACAGAACGATTGAAGCGCTACTCGCCTGGACAGAACTCGACATGATGCCTGCAGTATTCAATACCGATGCAATTTCAGTGTTTCATCGTCAGTGTGAAGGTCCAAGGCTGACATTAAAAGTGCCATAGTGCATCAGAAATTCATCCTGCACTCCCAGGAACTGTTACAAGCACAGACCGGTTGAAGCGCTACTAGCCTGGACTAAAGTCTATATTTTGCCCCTTGTATTCAATCGTGATGCAATTTCTGTATTTCATATTCATTGTGAAGGTCCAAGGGTGACTGTAAACGTGCAATGGTGCATCGGAATCTACTACTCCACTCCCAGTAAAGGTTACATGCACAGAGCTATTGAAGCACTGCTCGCCTGGACAGAACTCGGCATGATGCCTGTTGTGTTCAATACCGATGCAATTTCAGTGTTTCATCGTCAGTGTGGAGGTCCAAGGCTGACAGTAAAAGTGCCATAGTGCATCAGAAACTAATCCTGCACTCCCAGGAACTGTTACAAGCACAGACCGGTTGAAGCGCTACTAGCCTGGACTAAAGTCTATATTTTGCCCCTTGTATTCAATCGTGATGCAATTTCTGTATTTCATATTCATTGTGAAGGTCCAAGGGTGACTGTAAACGTGCAATGGTGCATCGGAATCTACTACTCAACTCCCAGGAAAGGTTACATGCACAGAGCGATTGAAGCACTGCTCGCCTGGACAGAACTCGGCATGATGCCTGTTGTGTTCAATACCGATGCAATTTCAGTGTTTCATCGTCAGTGTGAAGGTCCAAGGCTGACAGTAAAAGTGCCATAGTGCATCAGAAACTAATCCTGCACTCCCAGGAACTTTTACAAGCATAGACCGGTTGAAGCGCTACTAGCCTGGACTAAAGTCTATATTTTGCCCCTTGTATTCAATCGTGATGCAATTTCTGTATTTCATATTCATTGTGAAGGTCCAAGGGTGACTGTAAACGTGCAATGGTGCATCGGAATCTACTACTCCACTCCCAGGAAAGGTTACATGCACAGAGCGATTGAAGCACTGCTCGCCTGGACAGAACTCGGCATGATGCCTGTTGTGTTCAATACCGATGCAATTTCAGTGTTTCATCGTCAGTGTGAAGGTCCAAGGCTGACAGTAAAAGTGCCATAGTGCATCAGAAACTAATCCTGCACTCCCAGGAACTGTAACAACCACAGACCGGTTGAAGCGCTACTAGCCTGGACTAAAGTCTATATTTTGCCCCTTATATTCAATCGTGATGCAATTTCTGTATTTCACATTCATTGTGAAGGTCCAAGGGTAACAGTAAACGTGCAATGGTGCATCGGAATCTACTACTCCACTCCCAGGAAAGGTTACATGCACAGAACGATTGAAGCGCTACTCGCCTGGACAGAACTCGACATGATGCCTGCAGTATTCAATACCGATGCAATTTCAGTGTTTCATCGTCAGTGTGAAGGTCCAAGGCTGACAGTAAAAGTGCCATAGTGCATCAGAAACTCATCCTGCACTCCCAGGAACTGTTACAAGCACAGACCGGTTGAAGCGCTACTAGCCTGGACTAAAGTCTATATTTTGCCCCTTGTATTCAATCGTGATGCAATTTCTGTATTTCATATTCATTGTGAAGGTCCAAGGGTGACTGTAAACGTGCAATGGTGCATCGGAATCTACTACTCCACTCCCAGGAAAGGTTACATGCACAGAGCGATTGAAGCACTGCTCGCCTGGACAGAACTCGGCATGATGCCTGTTGTGTTCAATACCGATGCAATTTCAGTGTTTCATCGTCAGTGTGAAGGTCCAAGGCTGACAGTAAAAGTGCCATAGTGCATCAGAAACTAATCCTGCACTCCCAGGAACTGTAACAAGCACAGACCGGTTGAAGCGCTACTAGCCTGGACTAAAGTCTATATTTTGCCCCTTATATTCAATCGTGATGCAATTTCTGTATTTCACATTCATTGTGAAGGTCCAAGGGTAACAGTAAACGTGCAATGGTGCATCGGAATCTACTACTCCACTCCCAGGAAAGGTTACATGCACAGAACGATTGAAGCGCTACTCGCCTGGACAGAACTCGACATGATGCCTGCAGTATTCAATACCGATGCAATTTCAGTGTTTCATCGTCAGTGTGAAGGTCCAAGGCTGACATTAAAAGTGCCATAGTGCATCAGAAACTCATCCTGCACTCCCAGGAACTGTTACAAGCACAGACCGGTTGAAGCGCTACTAGCCTGGACTAAAGTCTATATTTTGCCCCTTATATTCAATCGTGATGCAATTTCTGTATTTCGCATTCATTGTGAAGGTCCAAGGGTAACAGTAAACGTGCAATGGTGCATCGGAATCTACTACTCCACTCCCCGGAAAGGTTACATGCACAGAACGATTGAAGCGCTACTCGCCTGGACAGAACTCGACATGATGCCTGCAGTATTCAATACCGATGCAATTTCAGTGTTTCATCGTCAGTGTGAAGGTCCAAGGCTGACAGTAAAAGTGCCATAGTGCATCAGAAACTAATCCTGCACTCCCAGGAACTGTAACAAGCACAGACCGGTTGAAGCGCTACTAGCCTGGACTAAAGTCTATATTTTGCCCCTTATATTCAATCGTGATGCAATTTCTGTATTTCACATTCATTGTGAAGGTCCAAGGTTAACAGTAAACGTGCAATGGTGCATCGGAATCTACTACTCCACTCCCCGGAAAGGTTACATGCACAGAACGATTGAAGCGCTACTCGAATGGACAGAACTCGACATGATGCCTGCAGTATTCAATACCGATGATATTTCAGTGTTTCATCGTCAGTGTGAAGGTCCAAGGCTGACAGTAAAAGTGCCATAGTGCATCAGAAACTAATCCTGCACTCCCAGGAACTGTTACAAGCACAGACCGGTTGAAGCGCTACTAGCCTGGACTAAAGTCTATATTTTGCCCCTTATATTCAATCGTGATGCAATTTCTGTATTTCACATTCATTGTGAAGGTCCAAGGGTAACAGTAAACGTGCAATGGTGCATCGGAATCTACTACTCCACTCCCCGGAAAGGTTACATGCACAGAACAATTGAAGCGCTACTCGCCTGGACAGAACTCGACATGATGCCTGCAGTATTCAATACCGATGCAATTTCAGTGTTTCATCGTCAGTGTGAAGGTCCAAGGCTGACAGTAAAAGTGCCATAGTGCATCAGAAACTAATCCTGCACTCCCAGGAACTGTTACAAGCACAGACCGGTTGAAGCGCTACTAGCCTGGACAAAAGTCTATATTTTGCCCCTTGTATTCAATCGTGATGCAATTTCTGTATTTCATATTCATTGTGAAGGTCCAAGGGTAACTGAAAACGTGCAATGGTGCATCGGAATCTACTACTCCACTCCCAGGAAAGGTTACATGCACAGAGCGATTGAAGCACTGCTCGCCTGGACAGAACTCGGCATGATGCCTGTTTTGTTCAATACCGATGCAATTTCAGTGTTTCATCGTCAGTGTGAAGGTCCAAGGCTGACAGTAAAAGTGCCATAGTGCATCAGAAACTAATCCTGCACTCCCAGGAACTGTAACAAGCACAGACCGGTTGAAGCGCTACTAGCCTGGACTAAAGTCTATATTTTGCCCCTTATATTCAATCGTGATGCAATTTCTGTATTTCACATTCATTGTGAAGGTCCAAGGGTAACAGTAAACGTGCAATAGTGCATCGGAATCTACTACTCCACTCCCAGGAAAGGTTACATGCACAGAACGATTGAAGCGCTACTCGCCTGGACAGAACTCGACATGATGCCTGCAGTATTCAATACCGATGCAATTTCAGTGTTTCATCGTCAGTGTGGAGGTCCAAGGCTGACAGTAAAAGTGCCATAGTGCATCAGAAACTAATCCTGCACTCCCAGGAACTGTAACAAGCACAGACCGGTTGAAGCGCTACTAGCCTGCACTAAAGTCTATATTTTGCCCCTTATATTCAATCGTGATGCAATTTCTGTATTTCACATTCATTGTGAAGGTCCAAGGGTAACAGTAAACGTGCAATGGTGTATCGGAATCTACTACTCCACTCCCCGGAAAGGTTACATGCACAGAACGATTGAAGCGCTACTCGCCTGGACAGAACTCGACATGATGCCTGCAGTATTCAATACCGATGCAATTTCAGTGTTTCATCGTCAGTGTGGAGGTCCAAGGCTGACAGTAAAAGTGCCATAGTGCATCAGAAACTAATCCTGCACTCCCAGGAACTGTAACAAGCACAGACCGGTTGAAGCGCTACTAGCCTGGACTAAAGTCTATATTTTGCCCCTTATATTCAATCGTGATGCAATTTCTGTATTTCACATTCATTGTGAAGGTCCAAGGGTAACAGTAAACGTGCAATGGTGCATCGGAATCTACTACTCCACTCCCCGGAAAGGTTACATGCACAGAACGATTGAAGCGCTACTCGCCTGGACAGAACTCGACATGATGCCTGCAGTATTCAATACCGATGCAATTTCAGTGTTTCATCGTCAGTGTGAAGGTCCAAGGCTGACATTAAAAGTGCCATAGTGCATCAGAAATTCATCCTGCACTCCCAGGAACTGTTACAAGCACAGACCGGTTGAAGCGCTACTAGCCTGGACTAAAGTCTATATTTTGCCCCTTGTATTCAATCGTGATGCAATTTCTGTATTTCATATTCATTGTGAAGGTCCAAGGGTGACTGTAAACGTGCAATGGTGCATCGGAATCTACTACTCCACTCCCAGTAAAGGTTACATGCACAGAGCTAATGAAGCACTGCTCGCCTGGACAGAACTCGGCATGATGCCTGTTGTGTTCAATACCGATGCAATTTCAGTGTTTCATCGTCAGTGTGAAGGTCCAAGGCTGACAGTAAAAGTGCCATAGTGCATCGGAAACTAATCCTGCACTCCCAGGAACTGTTACAAGCACAGACCGGTTGAAGCGCTACTAGCCTGGACTAAAGTCTATATTTTGCCCCTTGTATTCAATCGTGATGCAATTTCTGTATTTCATATTCATTGTGAAGGTCCAAGGGTGACTGTAAACGTGCAATGGTGCATCGGAATCTACTACTCCACTCCCAGTAAAGGTTACATGCACAGAGCTATTGAAGCACTGCTCGCCTGGACAGAACTCGGCATGATGCCTGTTGTGTTCAATACCGATGCAATTTCAGTGTTTCATCGTCAGTGTGAAGGTCCAAGGCTGACAGTAAAAGTGCCATAGTGCATCGGAAACTAATCCTGCACTCCCAGGAACTGTTACAAGCACAGACCGGTTGAAGCGCTACTAGCCTGGACTAAAGTCTATATTTTGCCCCTTGTATTCAATCGTGATGCAATTTCTGTATTTCATATTCATTGTGAAGGTCCAAGGGTGACTGTAAACGTGCAATGGTGCATCGGAATCTACTACTCCACTCCCAGTAAAGGTTACATGCACAGAGATATTGAAGCACTGCTCGCCTGGACAGAACTCGGCATGATGCCTGTTGTGTTCAATACCGATGCAATTTCAGTGTTTCATCGTCAGTGTGGAGGTCCAAGGCTGACAGTAAAAGTGCCATAGTGCATCAGAAACTAATCCTGCACTCCCAGGAACTGTTACAAGCACAGACCGGTTGAAGCGCTACTAGCCTGGACTAAAGTCTATATTTTGCCCCTTGTATTCAATCGTGATGCAATTTCTGTATTTCATATTCATTGTGAAGGTCCAAGGGTGACTGTAAACGTGCAATGGTGCATCGGAATCTACTACTCCACTCCCAGTAAAGGTTACATGCACAGAGCTATTGAAGCACTGCTCGCCTGGACAGAACTCGGCATGATGCCTGTTGTGTTCAATACCGATGCAATTTCAGTGTTTCATCGTCAGTGTGGAGGTCCAAGGCTGACAGTAAAAGTGCCATAGTGCATCAGAAACTAATCCTGCACTCCCAGGAACTGTTACAAGCACAGACCGGTTGAAGCGCTACTAGCCTGGACTAAAGTCTATATTTTGCCCCTTGTATTCAATCGTGATGCAATTTCTGTATTTCATATTCATTGTGAAGGTCCAAGGGTGACTGTAAACGTGCAATGGTGCATCGGAATCTACTACTCAACTCCCAGGAAAGGTTACATGCACAGAGCGATTGAAGCACTGCTCGCCTGGACAGAACTCGGCATGATGCCTGTTGTGTTCAATACCGATGCAATTTCAGTGTTTCATCGTCAGTGTGAAGGTCCAAGGCTGACAGTAAAAGTGCCATAGTGCATCAGAAACTAATCCTGCACTCCCAGGAACTGTTACAAGCATAGACCGGTTGAAGCGATACTAGCCTGGACTAAAGTCTATATTTTGCCCCTTGTATTCAATCGTGATGCAATTTCTGTATTTCATATTCATTGTGAAGGTCCAAGGGTGACTGTAAACGTGCAATGGTGCATCGGAATCTACTACTCCACTCCCAGGAAAGGTTACATGCACAGAGCGATTGAAGCACTGCTCGCCTGGACAGAACTCGGCATGATGCCTGTTGTGTTCAATACCGATGCAATTTCAGTGTTTCATCGTCAGTGTGAAGGTCCAAGGCTGACAGTAAAAGTGCCATAGTGCATCAGAAACTAATCCTGCACTCCCAGGAACTGTAACAAGCACAGACCGGTTGAAGCGCTACTAGCCTGGACTAAAGTCTATATTTTGCCCCTTATATTCAATCGTGATGCAATTTCTGTATTTCACATTCATTGTGAAGGTCCAAGGGTAACAGTAAACGTGCAATGGTGCATCGGAATCTACTACTCCACTCCCAGGAAAGGTTACATGCACAGAACGATTGAAGCGCTACTCGCCTGGACAGAACTCGACATGATGCCTGCAGTATTCAATACCGATGCAATTTCAGTGTTTCATCGTCAGTGTGAAGGTCCAAGGCTGACAGTAAAAGTGCCATAGTGCATCAGAAACTCATCCTGCACTCCCAGGAACTGTTACAAGCACAGACCGGTTGAAGCGCTACTAGCCTGGACTAAAGTCTATATTTTGCCCCTTGTATTCAATCGTGATGCAATTTCTGTATTTCATATTCATTGTGAAGGTCCAAGGGTGACTGTAAACGTGCAATGGTGCATCGGAATCTACTACTCCACTCCCAGGAAAGGTTACATGCACAGAGCGATTGAAGCACTGCTCGCCTGGACAGAACTCGGCATGATGCCTGTTGTGTTCAATACCGATGCAATTTCAGTGTTTCATCGTCAGTGTGAAGGTCCAAGGCTGACAGTAAAAGTGCCATAGTGCATCAGAAACTAATCCTGCACTCCCAGGAACTGTAACAAGCACAGACCGGTTGAAGCGCTACTAGCCTGGACTAAAGTCTATATTTTGCCCCTTATATTCAATCGTGATGCAATTTCTGTATTTCACATTCATTGTGAAGGTCCAAGGGTAACAGTAAACGTGCAATGGTGCATCGGAATCTACTACTCCACTCCCCGGAAAGGTTACATGCACAGAACGATTGAAGCGCTACTCGCCTGGACAGAACTCGACATGATGCCTGCAGTATTCAATACCGATGCAATTTCAGTGTTTCATCGTCAGTGTGAAGGTCCAAGGCTGACATTAAAAGTGCCATAGTGCATCAGAAACTCATCCTGCACTCCCAGGAACTGTTACAAGCACAGACCGGTTGAAGCGCTACTGGCCTGGACTAAAGTCTATATTTTGCCCCTTATATTCAATCCTGATGCAATTTCTGTATTTCGCATTCATTGTGAAGGTCCAAGGGTAAAAGTAAACGTGCAATGGTGCATCGGAATCTACTACTCCACTCCCCGGAAAGGTTACATGCACAGAACGATTGAAGCGCTACTCGCCTGGACAGAACTCGACATGATGCCTGCAGTATTCAATACCGATGCAATTTCAGTGTTTCATCGTCAGTGTGAAGGTCCAAGGCTGACATTAAAAGTGCCATAGTGCATCAGAAACTAATCCTGCACTCCCAGGAACTGTTACAAGCACAGACCGGTTGAAGCGCTACCAGCCTGGACTAAAGTCTATATTTTGCCCCTTGTATTCAATCGTGATGCAATTTCTGTATTTCATATTCATTGTGAAGGTCCAAGGGTGACTGTAAACATGCAATGGTGCATCGGAATCTACTACTCCACTCCCAGGTAAGGTTACATGCACAGAGCGATTGAAGCACTGCTCGCCTGGACAGAACTCGGCATGATGCCTGTTGTGTTCAATACCGATGCAATTTCAGTGTTTCATCGTCAGTGTGAAGGTCCAAGGCTGACAGTAAAAGTGCCATAGTGCATCAGAAACTAATCCTGCACTCCCAGGAACTGTAACAAGCACAGACCGGTTGAAGCGCTACTAGCCTGGACTAAAGTCTATATTTTGCCCCTTATATTCAATCGTGATGCAATTTCTGTATTTCACATTCATTGTGAAGGTCCAAGGGTAACAGTAAACGTGCAATGGTGCATCGGAATCTACTACTCCACTCCCCGGAAAGGTTACATGCACAGAACGATTGAAGCGCTACTCGCCTGGACAGAACTCGACATGATGCCTGCAGTATTCAATACCGATGCAATTCCAGTGTTTCATCGTCAGTGTGAAGGTCCAAGGCTGACATTAAAAGTGCCATAGTGCATCAGAAACTCATCCTGCACTCCCAGGAACTGTTACAAGCACATACCGGTTGAAGCGCTACTAGCCTGGACTAAAGTCTATATTTTGCCCCTTATATTCAATCGTGATGCAATTTCTGTATTTCACATTCATTGTGAAGGTCCAAGGGTAACAGTAAACGTGCAATGGTGCATCGGAATCTACTACTCCACTCCCAGGAAAGGTTACATGCACAGAACGATTGAAACGCTACTCGCCTGGACAGAACTCGACATGATGCCTGCAGTATTCAATACCGATGCAATTTCAGTATTTCATCGTCAGTGTGAAGGTCCAAGGCTGACAGTAACAGTGCCATAGTGCATCAGAAACTAATCCTGCACTCCCAGGAACTGTAACAAGCACAGACCGGTTGAAGCGCTACTAGCCTGGACTAAAGTCTATATTTTGCCCCGTGTATTCAATCGTGATGCAATTTCTGTATTTCATATTCATTGTGAAGGTCCAAGGGTAACAGTAAACGTGCAATGGTGCATCGGAATCTACTACTCCACTCCCAGGAAAGGTTACATGCACAGAACGATTGAAACGCTACTCGCCTGGACAGAACTCGACATGATGCCTGCAGTATTCAATACCGATGCAATTTCAGTGTTTCATCGTCAGTGTGGAGGTCCAAGGCTGACAGTAAAAGTGCCATAGTGCATCAGAAACTAATCCTGCACTCCCAGGAACTGTAACAAGCACAGACCGGTTGAAGCGCTACTAGCCTGGACTAAAGTCTATATTTTGCCCCTTATATTCAATCGTGATGCAATTTCTGTATTTCACATTCATTGTGAAGGTCCAAGGGTAACAGTAAACGTGCAATGGTGCATCGGAATCTACTACTCCACTCCCCGGAAAGGTTACATGCACAGAACGATTGAAGCGCTACTCGCCTGGACAGAACTCGACATGATGCCTGCAGTATTCAATACCGATGCAATTTCAGTGTTTCATCGTCAGTGTGAAGGTCCAAGGCTGACATTAAAAGTGCCATAGTGCATCAGAAACTCATCCTGCACTCCCAGGAACTGTTACAAGCACAGACCGGTTGAAGCGCTACTAGCCTGGACTAAAGTCTATATTTTGCCCCTTATATTCAATCGTGATGCAATTTCTGTATTTCACATTCATTGTGAAGGTCCAAGGGTAACAGTAAACGTGCAATGGTGCATCGGAATCTACTACTCCACTCCCCGGAAAGGTTACATGCACAGAACGATTGAAACGCTACTCGCCTGGACAGAACTCGACATGATGCCTGCAGTATTCAATACCGATGCAATTTCAGTGTTTCATCGTCAGTGTGAAGGTCCAAGGCTGACATTAAAAGTGCCATAGTGCATCAGAAACTCATCCTGCACTCCTAGGAACTGTTACAAGCACAGACCGGTTGAAGCGCTACTAGCCTGGACTAAAGTCTATATTTTGCCCCTTGTATTCAATCGTGATGCAATTTCTGTATTTCATATTCATTGTGAAGGTCCAAGGGTAACAGTAAACGTGCAATAGTGCATCGGAATCTACTACTCCACTCCCAGGAAAGGTTACATGCACAGAACGATTGAAACGCTACTCGCCTGGACAGAACTCGACATGATGCCTGCAGTATTCAATACCGATGCAATTTCAGTGTTTCATCGTCAGTGTGAAGGTCCAAGGCTGACAGTAAAAGTGCCATAGTGCATCAGAAACTAATCCTGCACTCCCAGGAACTGTAACAATCACAGACCGGTTGAAGCGCTACTAGCCTGGACTAAAGTCTATATTTTGCCCAGTGTATTCAATCGTGATGCAATTTCTGTATTTCATATTCATTGTGAAGGTCCAAGGGTAACAGTAAACGTGCAATGGTGCATCGGAATCTACTACTCCACTCCCAGGAAAGGTTACATGCACAGAACGATTGAAACGCTACTCGCCTGGACAGAACTCGACATGATGCCTGCAGTATTCAATACCGATGCAATTTCAGTGTTTCATCGTCAGTGTGGAGGTCCAAGGCTGACAGTAAAAGTGCCATAGTGCATCAGAAACTAATCCTGCACTCCCAGGAACTGTAACAAGCACAGACCGGTTGAAGCGCTACTAGCCTGGACTAAAGTCTATATTTTGCCCCTTGTATTCAATCGTGATGCAATTTCTGTATTTCATATTCATTGTGAAGGTCCAAGGGTAACAGTAAACGTGCAATGGTGCATCGGAATCTACTACTCCACTCCCCGGAAAGGTTACATGCACAGAACGATTGAAGCACTGCTCGCCTGGACAGAACTCGGCATGATGCCTGTTGTGTTCAATACCGATGCAATTTCAGTGTTTCATCGTCAGTGTGAAGGTCCAAGGCTGACAGTAAAAGTGCCATAGTGCATCAGAAACTAATCCTGCACTCCCAGGAACTGTAACAAGCACAGACCGGTTGAAGCGCTACTAGCCTGGACTAAAGTCTATATTTTGCCCCTTATATTCAATCGTGATGCAATTTCTGTATTTCACATTCATTGTGAAGGTCCAAGGGTAACAGTAAACGTGCAATGGTGCATCGGAATCTACTACTCCACTCCCCGGAAAGGTTACATGCACAGAACGATTGAAGCGCTACTCGCCTGGACAGAACTCGACATGATGCCTGCAGTATTCAATACCGATGCAATTTCAGTGTTTCATCGTCAGTGTGAAGGTCCAAGGCTGACATTAAAAGTGCCATAGTGCATCAGAAATTCATCCTGCACTCCCAGGAACTGTTACAACCACAGACCGGTTGAAGCGCTACTAGCCTGGACTAAAGTCTATATTTTGCCCCTTATATTCAATCGTGATGCAATTTCTGTATTTCATATTCATTGTGAAGGTCCAAGGGTAACAGTAAACGTGCAATAGTGCATCGGAATCTACTACTCCACTCCCAGGAAAGGTTACATGCACAGAACGATTGAAGCGCTACTCGCCTGGACAGAACTCGACATGATGCCTGCAGTATTCAATACCGATGCAATTCCAGTGTTTCATCGTCAGTGTGAAGGTCCAAGGCTGACAGTAAAAGTGCCATAGTGCATCGGAAACTAATCCTGCACTCCCAGGAACTGTTACAAGCACAGACCGGTTGAAGCGCTACTAGCCTGGACTAAAGTCTATATTTTGCCCCTTGTATTCAATCGTGATGCAATTTCTGTATTTCATATTCATTGTGAAGGTCCAAGGGTGACTGTAAACGTGCAATGGTGCATCGGAATCTACTACTCCACTCCCAGTAAAGGTTACATGCACAGAGCTATTGAAGCACTGCTCGCCTGGACAGAACTCGGCATGATGCCTGTTGTGTTCAATACCGATGCAATTTCAGTGTTTCATCGTCAGTGTGAAGGTCCAAGGCTGACAGTAAAAGTGCCATAGTGCATCGGAAACTAATCCTGCACTCCCAGGAACTGTTACAAGCACAGACCGGTTGAAGCGCTACTAGCCTGGACTAAAGTCTATATTTTGCCCCTTGTATTCAATCGTGATGCAATTTCTGTATTTCATATTCATTGTGAAGGTCCAAGGGTGACTGTAAACGTGCAATGGTGCATCGGAATCTACTACTCCACTCCCAGTAAAGGTTACATGCACAGAGATATTGAAGCACTGCTCGCCTGGACAGAACTCGGCATGATGCCTGTTGTGTTCAATACCGATGCAATTTCAGTGTTTCATCGTCAGTGTGGAGGTCCAAGGCTGACAGTAAAAGTGCCATAGTGCATCAGAAACTCATCCTGCACTCCCAGGAACTGTTACAAGCACAGACCGGTTGAAGCGCTACTAGCCTGGACTAAAGTCTATATTTTGCCCCTTGTATTCAATCGTGATGCAATTTCTGTATTTCATATTCATTGTGAAGGTCCAAGGGTGACTGTAAACGTGCAATGGTGCATCGGAATCTACTACTCCACTCCCAGTAAAGGTTACATGCACAGAGCTATTGAAGCACTGCTCGCCTGGACAGAACTCGGCATGATGCCTGTTGTGTTCAATACCGATGCAATTTCAGTGTTTCATCGTCAGTGTGGAGGTCCAAGGCTGACAGTAAAAGTGCCATAGTGCATCAGAAACTAATCCTGCACTCCCAGGAACTGTTACAAGCACAGACCGGTTGAAGCGCTACTAGCCTGGACTAAAGTCTATATTTTGCCCCTTGTATTCAATCGTGATGCAATTTCTGTATTTCATATTCATTGTGAAGGTCCAAGGGTGACTGTAAACGTGCAATGGTGCATCGGAATCTACTACTCAACTCCCAGGAAAGGTTACATGCACAGAGCGATTGAAGCACTGCTCGCCTGGACAGAACTCGGCATGATGCCTGTTGTGTTCAATACCGATGCAATTTCAGTGTTTCATCGTCAGTGTGAAGGTCCAAGGCTGACAGTAAAAGTGCCATAGTGCATCAGAAACTAATCCTGCACTCCCAGGAACTTTTACAAGCATAGACCGGTTGAAGCGCTACTAGCCTGGACTAAAGTCTATATTTTGCCCCTTGTATTCAATCGTGATGCAATTTCTGTATTTCACATTCATTGTGAAGGTCCAAGGGTAACAGTAAACGTGCAATGGTGCATCGGAATCTACTACTCCACTCCCCGGAAAGGTTACATGCACAGAACGATTGAAGCGCTACTCGCCTGGACAGAACTCGACATGATGCCTGCAGTATTCAATACCGATGCAATTTCAGTGTTTCATCGTCAGTGTGAAGGTCCAAGGCTGACATTAAAAGTGCCATAGTGCATCAGAAATTCATCCTGCACTCCCAGGAACTGTTACAAGCACAGACCGGTTGAAGCGCTACTAGCCTGGACTAAAGTCTATATTTTGCCCCTTATATTCAATCGTGATGCAATTTCTGTATTTCATATTCATTGTGAAGGTCCAAGGGTAACAGTAAACGTGCAATAGTGCATCGGAATCTACTACTCCACTCCCAGGAAAGGTTACATGCACAGAACGATTGAAGCGCTACTCGCCTGGACAGAACTCGACATGATGCCTGCAGTATTCAATACCGATGCAATTCCAGTGTTTCATCGTCAGTGTGAAGGTCCAAGGCTGACAGTAAAAGTGCCATAGTGCATCGGAAACTAATCCTGCACTCCCAGGAACTGTTACAAGCACAGACCGGTTGAAGCGCTACTAGCCTGGACTAAAGTCTATATTTTGCCCCTTGTATTCAATCGTGATGCAATTTCTGTATTTCATATTCATTGTGAAGGTCCAAGGGTGACTGTAAACGTGCAATGGTGCATCGGAATCTACTACTCCACTCCCAGTAAAGGTTACATGCACAGAGCTATTGAAGCACTGCTCGCCTGGACAGAACTCGGCATGATGCCTGTTGTGTTCAATACCGATGCAATTTCAGTGTTTCATCGTCAGTGTGAAGGTCCAAGGCTGACAGTAAAAGTGCCATAGTGCATCGGAAACTAATCCTGCACTCCCAGGAACTGTTACAAGCACAGACCGGTTGAAGCGCTACTAGCCTGGACTAAAGTCTATATTTTGCCCCTTGTATTCAATCGTGATGCAATTTCTGTATTTCATATTCATTGTGAAGGTCCAAGGGTGACTGTAAACGTGCAATGGTGCATCGGAATCTACTACTCCACTCCCAGTAAAGGTTACATGCACAGAGATATTGAAGCACTGCTCGCCTGGACAGAACTCGGCATGATGAATGTTGTGTTCAATACCGATGCAATTTCAGTGTTTCATCGTCAGTGTGGAGGTCCAAGGCTGACAGTAAAAGTGCCATAGTGCATCAGAAACTAATGCTGCACTCCCAGGAACTGTTACAAGCACAGACCGGTTGAAGCGCTACTAGCCTGGACTAAAGTCTATATTTTGCCCCTTGTATTCAATCGTGATGCAATTTCTGTATTTCATATTCATTGTGAAGGTCCAAGGGTGACTGTAAACGTGCAATGGTGCATCGGAATCTACTACTCCACTCCCAGTAAAGGTTACATGCACAGAGCTATTGAAGCACTGCTCGCCTGGACAGAACTCGGCATGATGCCTGTTGTGTTCAATACCGATGCAATTTCAGTGTTTCATCGTCAGTGTGGAGGTCCAAGGCTGACAGTAAAAGTGCCATAGTGCATCAGAAACTAATCCTGCACTCCCAGGAACTGTTACAAGCACAGACCGGTTGAAGCGCTACTAGCCTGGACTAAAGTCTATATTTTGCCCCTTGTATTCAATCGTGATGCAATTTCTGTATTTCATATTCATTGTGAAGGTCCAAGGGTGACTGTAAACGTGCAATGGTGCATCGGAATCTACTACTCAACTCCCAGGAAAGGTTACATGCACAGAGCGATTGAAGCACTGCTCGCCTGGACAGAACTCGGCATGATGCCTGTTGTGTTCAATACCGATGCAATTTCAGTGTTTCATCGTCAGTGTGAAGGTCCAAGGCTGACAGTAAAAGTGCCATAGTGCATCAGAAACTAATCCTGCACTCCCAGGAACTGTTACAAGCATAGACCGGTTGAAGCGATACTAGCCTGGACTAAAGTCTATATTTTGCCCCTTGTATTCAATCGTGATGCAATTTCTGTATTTCATATTCATTGTGAAGGTCCAAGGGTGACTGTAAACGTGCAATGGTGCATCGGAATCTACTACTCCACTCCCAGGAAAGGTTACATGCACAGAGCGATTGAAGCACTGCTCGCCTGGACAGAACTCGGCATGATGCCTGTTGTGTTCAATACCGATGCAATTTCAGTGTTTCATCGTCAGTGTGAAGGTCCAAGGCTGACAGTAAAAGTGCCATAGTGCATCAGAAACTAATCCTGCACTCCCAGGAACTGTAACAAGCACAGACCGGTTGAAGCGCTACTAGCCTGGACTAAAGTCTATATTTTGCCCCTTATATTCAATCGTGATGCAATTTCTGTATTTCACATTCATTGTGAAGGTCCAAGGGTAACAGTAAACGTGCAATGGTGCATCGGAATCTACTACTCCACTCCCAGGAAAGGTTACATGCACAGAACGATTGAAGCGCTACTCGCCTGGACAGAACTCGACATGATGCCTGCAGTATTCAATACCGATGCAATTTCAGTGTTTCATCGTCAGTGTGAAGGTCCAAGGCTGACAGTAAAAGTGCCATAGTGCATCAGAAACTCATCCTGCACTCCCAGGAACTGTTACAAGCACAGACCGGTTGAAGCGCTACTAGCCTGGACTAAAGTCTATATTTTGCCCCTTGTATTCAATCGTGAAGCAATTTCTGTATTTCATATTCATCGTGAAGGTCCAAGGGTGACTGTAAACGTGCAATGGTGCATCGGAATCTACTACTCCACTCCCAGGAAAGGTTACATGTACAGAGCGATTGAAGCACTGCTCGCCTGGACAGAACTCGGCATGATGCCTGTTGTGTTCAATATCGATGCAATTTCAGTGTTTCATCGTCAGTGTGAAGGTCCAAGGCTGACAGTAAAAGTGCCATAGTGCATCAGAAACTAATCCTGCACTCCCAGGAACTGTAACAAGCACAGACCGGTTGAAGCGCTACTAGCCTGGACTAAAGTCTATATTTTGCCCCTTATATTCAATCGTGATGCAATTTCTGTATTTCACATTCATTGTGAAGGTCCAAGGGTAACAGTAAACGTGCAATGGTGCATCGGAATCTACTACTCCACTCCCCGGAAAGGTTACATGCACAGAACGATTGAAGCGCTACTCGCCTGGACAGAACTCGACATGATGCCTGCAGTATTCAATACCGATGCAATTTCAGTGTTTCATCGTCAGTGTGAAGGTCCAAGGCTGACATTAAAAGTGCCATAGTGCATCAGAAACTCATCCTGCACTCCCAGGAACTGTTACAAGCACAGACCGGTTGAAGCGCTACTAGCCTGGACTAAAGTCTATATTTTGCCCCTTATATTCAATCCTGATGCAATTTCTGTATTTCGCATTCATTGTGAAGGTCCAAGGGTAACAGTAAACGTGCAATGGTGCATCGGAATCTACTACTCCACTCCCCGGAAAGGTTACATGCACAGAACGATTGAAGCGCTACTCGCCTGGACAGAACTCGACATGATGCCTGCAGTATTCAATACCGATGCAATTTCAGTGTTTCATCGTCAGTGTGAAGGTCCAAGGCTGACATTAAAAGTGCCATAGTGCATCAGAAACTAATCCTGCACTCCCAGGAACTGTTACAAGCACAGACCGGTTGAAGCGCTACCAGCCTGGACTAAAGTCTATATTTTGCCCCTTGTATTCAATCGTGATGCAATTTCTGTATTTCATATTCATTGTGAAGGTCCAAGGGTGACTGTAAACATGCAATGGTGCATCGGAATCTACTACTCCACTCCCAGTAAAGGTTACATGCACAGAGCGATTGAAGCACTGCTCGCCTGGACAGAACTCGGCATGATGCCTGTTGTGTTCAATACCGATGCAATTTCAGTGTTTCATCGTCAGTGTGAAGGTCCAAGGCTGACAGTAAAAGTGCCATAGTGCATCAGAAACTAATCCTGCACTCCCAGGAACTGTTACAAGCACAGACCGGTTGAAGCGCTACTAGCCTGGACTAAAGTCTATATTTTGCCCCTTATATTCAATCGTGATGCAATTTCTGTATTTCACATTCATTGTGAAGGTCCAAGGGTAACAGTAAACGTGCAATGGTGCATCGGAATCTACTACTCCACTCCCCGGAAAGGTTACATGCACAGAACGATTGAAGCGCTACTCGCCTGGACAGAACTCGACATGATGCCTGCAGTATTCAATACCGATGCAATTTCAGTGTTTCATCGTCAGTGTGAAGGTCCAAGGCTGACATTAAAAGTGCCATAGTGCATCAGAATCTCATCCTGCACTCCCAGGAACTGTTACAAGCACAGACCGGTTGAAGCGCTACTAGCCTGGACTAAAGTCTATATTTTGCCCCTTATATTCAATCGTGATGCAATTTCTGTATTTCACATTCATTGTGAAGGTCCAAGGGTAACAGTAAACGTGCAATGGTGCATCGGAATCTACTACTCCACTCCCAGGAAAGGTTACATGCACAGAACGATTGAAACACTACTCGCCTGGACAGAACTCGACATGATGCCTGCAGTATTCAATACCGATGCAATTTCAGTATTTCATCGTCAGTGTGAAGGTCCAAGGCCGACAGTAACAGTGCCATAGTGCATCAGAAACTAATCCTGCACTCCCAGGAACTGTAACAAGCACAGACCGGTTAAGCGCTACTAGCCTGGACTAAAGTCTATATTTTGCCCCTTATATTCAATCGTGATGCAATTTCTGTATTTCACATTCATTGTGAAGGTCCAAGGGTAACAGTAAACGTGCAATGGTGCATCGGAATCTACTACTCCACTCCCAGGAAAGGTTACATGCACAGAACGATTGAAACGCTACTCGCCTGGACAGAACTCGACATGATGCCTGCAGTATTCAATACCGATGCAATTTCAGTGTTTCATCGTCAGTGTGGAGGTCCAAGGCTGACAGTAAAAGTGCCATAGTGCATCAGAAACTAATCCTGCACTCCCAGGAACTGTAACAAGCACAGACCGGTTGAAGCGCTACTAGCCTGGACTAAAGTCTATATTTTGCCCCTTGTATTCAATCGTGATGCAATTTCTGTATTTCATATTCATTGTGAAGGTCCAAGGGTAACAGTAAACGTGCAATGGTGCATCGGAATCTACTACTCCACTCCCCGGAAAGGTTACATGCACAGAACGATTGAAGCGCTACTCGCCTAGACAGAACTCGACATGATGCCTGCAGTATTCAATACCGATGCAATTTCAGTGTTTCATCGTCAGTGTGAAGGTCCAAGGCTGACATTAAAAGTGCCATAGTGCATCAGAAACTCATCCTGCACTCCCAGGAACTGTTACAAGCACAGACCGGTTGAAGCGCTACTAGCCTGGACTAAAGTCTATATTTTGCCCCTTATATTCAATCGTGATGCAATTTCTGTATTTCACATTCATTGTGAAGGTCCAAGGGTAACAGTAAACGTGCAATGGTGCATCGGAATCTACTACTCCACTCCCCGGAAAGGTTACATGCACAGAACGATTGTAGCGCTACTCGCCTGGACAGAACTCGACATGATGCCTGCAGTATTCAATACCGATGCAATTTCAGTGTTTCATCGTCAGTGTCAAGGTCCAAGGCTGACATTAAAAGTGCCATAGTGCATCAGAAACTCATCCTGCACTCCCAGGAACTGTTACAAGCACAGACCGGTTGAAGCGCTACTAGCCTGGACTAAAGTCTATATTTTGCCCCTTGTATTCAATCGTGATGCAATTTCTGTATTTCATATTCATTGTGAAGGTCCAAGGGTAACAGTAAACGTGCAATGGTGCATCGGAATCTACTACTCCACTCCCAGGAAAGGTTACGTGCACAGAACGATTGAAACGCTACTCGCCTGGACTGAACTCGACATGATGCCTGCAGTATTCAATACCGATGCAATTTCAGTGTTTCATCGTCAGTGTGAAGGTCCAAGGCTGACATTATAAGTGCCATAGTGCATCAGAAACTAATCCTGCACTCCCAGGAACTGTTACAAGCACAGACCGGTTGAAGCGCTACTAGCCTGGACTAAAGTCTATATTTTGCCCCTTATATTCAATCGTGATGCAATTTCTGTATTTCACATTCATTGTGAAGGTCCAAGGGTAACAGTAAACGTGCAATGGTGCATCGGAATCTACTACTCCACTCCCAGGAAAGGTTACATGCACAGAACGATTGAAACGCTACTCGCCTGGACAGAACTCGACATGATGCCTGCAGTATTCAATACCGATGCAATTTCAGTGTTTCATCGTCAGTGTGAAGGTCCAAGGCTGACAGTAAAAGTGCCATAGTGCATCAGAAACTCATCCTGCACTCCCAGGAACTGTTACAAGCACAGACCGCTTGAAGCGCTACTAGCCTGGACTAAAGTCTATATTTTGCCCAGTGTATTCAATCGTGATGCAATTTCTGTATTTCATATTCATTGTGAAGGTCCAAGGGTAACAGTAAACGTGCAATGGTGCATCGGAATCTACTACTCCACTCCCAGGAAAGGTTACATGAAGAGAACGATTGAAACGCTACTCGCCTGGACAGAACTCGACATGATGCCTGCAGTATTCAATACCGACGCAATTTCAGTGTTTCATCGTCAGTGTGGAGGTCCAAGGCTGACAGTAAAAGTGCCATAGTGCATCAGAAACTAATCCTGCACTCCCAGGAACTGTAACAAGCACAGAACGGTTGAAGCGCTACTAGCCTGGACTAAAGTCTATATTTTGCCCCTTATATTCAATCGTGATGCAATTTCTGTATTTCACATTCATTGTGAAGGTCCAAGGGTAACAGTAAACGTGCAATGGTGCATCGGAATCTACTACTCCACTCCCCGGAAAGGTTACATGCACAGAACGATTGAAGCGCTACTCGCCTGGACAGAACTCGACATGATGCCTGCAGTATTCAATACCGATGCAATTTCAGTGTTTCATCGTCAGTGTGAAGGTTTAAGGCTGACATTAAAAGTGCCATAGTGCATCAGAAACTCATCCTGCACTCCCAGGAACTGTTACAAGCACAGACCGGTTGAAGCGCTACTAGCCTGGACTAAAGTCTATATTTTGCCCCTTGTATTCAATCGTGATGCAATTTCTGTATTTCATATTCATTGTGAAGGTCCAAGGGTGACTGTAAACGTGCAATGGTGCATCGGAATCTACTACTCCACTCCCAGGAAAGGTTACATGTACAGAGCGATTGAAGCACTGCTCGCCTGGACAGAACTCGGCATGATGCCTGTTGTGTTCAATACCGATGCAATTTCAGTGTTTCATCGTCAGTGTGAAGGTCCAAGGCTGACAGTAAAAGTGCCATAGTGCATCAGAAACTAATCCTGCACTCCCAGGAACTGTAACAAGCACAGACCGGTTGAAGCGCTACTAGCCTGGACTAAAGTCTATATTTTGCCCCTTATATTCAATCGTGATGCAATTTCTGTATTTCACATTCATTGTGAAGGTCCAAGGGTAACAGTAAACGTGCAATGGTGCATCGGAATCTACTACTCCACTCCCCGGAAAGGTTACATGTACAGAGCGATTGAAGCACTGCTCGCCTGGACAGAACTCGGCATGATGCCTGTTGTGTTCAATACCGATGCAATTTCAGTGTTTCATCGTCAGTGTGAAGGTCCAAGGCTGACAGTAAAAGTGCCATAGTGCATCAGAAACTAATCCTGCACTCCCAGGAACTGTAACAAGCACAGACCGGTTGAAGCGCTACTAGCCTGGACTAAAGTCTATATTTTGCCCCTTATATTCAATCGTGATGCAATTTCTGTATTTCACATTCATTGTGAAGGTCCAAGGGTAACAGTAAACGTGCAATGGTGCATCGGAATCTACTACTCCACTCCCCGGAAAGGTTACATGCACAGAACGATTGAAGCGCTACTCGCCTGGACAGAACTCGACATGATGCCTGCAGTATTCAATACCGATGCAATTTCAGTGTTTCATCGTCAGTGTGAAGGTCCAAGGCTGACATTAAAAGTGCCATAGTGCATCAGAAACTACTCCTGCACTCCCAGGAACTGTTACAAGCACAGACCGGTTGAAGCGCTACTAGCCTGGACTAAAGTCTATATTTTGCCCCTTGTATTCAATCGTGATGCAATTTCTGTATTTCATATTCATTGTGAAGGTCCAAGGGTAACAGTAAACGTGCAATGGTGCATCGGAATCTACTACTCCACTCCCAGGAAAGGTTACATGCACAGAACGATTGAAACGCTACTCGCCTGGACAGAACTCGACATGATGCCTGCAGTATTCAATACCGCTGCAATTTGTGTTTCATCGTCAGTGTGAAGGTCCAAGGCTGACAGTAAAAGTGCCATAGTGCATCAGAAACTAATCCTGCACTCCCAGGAACTGTAACAAGCACAGACCGGTTGAAGCGCTACTAGCCTGGACTAAAGTCTATATTTTGCCCAGTGTATTCAATCGTGATGCAATTTCTGTATTTCATATTCATTGTGAAGGTCCAAGGGTAACAGTAAACGTGCAATGGTGCATCGGAATCTACTACTCCACTCCCAGGAAAGGTTACATGCACAGAACGATTGAAACGCTACTCGCCTGGACAGAACTCGACATGATGCCTGCAGTATTCAATACCGATGCAATTTCAGTGTTTCATCGTCAGTGTGGAGGTCCAAGGCTGACAGTAAAAGTGCCATAGTGCATCAGAAACTAATCCTGCACTCCCAGGAACTGTTACAAGCACAGACCGGTTGAAGCGCTATTAGCCTGGACTAAAGTCTATATTTTGCCCCTTGTATTCAATCGTGATGCAATTTCTGTATTTCATATTCATTGTGAAGGTCCAAGGGTAACAGTAAACGTGCAATGGTGCATCGGAATCTACTACTCCACTCCCAGGAAAGGTTACATGCACAGAACGATTGAAACGCTACTCGCCTGGACAGAACTCGACATGATGCCTGCAGTGTTCAATACCGATGCAATTTCAGTGTTTCATCGTCAGTGTGAAGGTCCAAGGCTGACAGTAAAAGTGCCATAGTGCATCAGAAACTAATCCTGCACTCCCAGGAACTGTTACAAGCACAGACCGGTTGAAGCGCTACTAGCCTGGACTAAAGTCTATATTTTGCCCCTTGTATTCAATCGTGATGCAATTTCTGTATTTCATATTCATTGGGAAGGTCCAAGGGTAACAGTAAACGTGCAATGGGGCATCGGAATCTACTACTCCACTCCCAGGAAAGGTTACATGCACAGAACGATTGAAACGCTACTCGCCTGGACAGAACTCGACATGATGCCTGCAGTATTCAATACCGATGCAATTTCAGTGTTTCATCGTCAGTGTGGAGGTCCAAGGCTGACAGTAAAAGTGCCATAGTGCATCAGAAACTAATCCTGCACTCCCAGGAACTGTTACAAGCACAGACCGGTTGAAGCGCTACTAGCCTGGACTAAAGTCTATATTTTGCCCCTTGTATTCAATCGTGATGCAATTTCTGTATTTCATATGCATTGTTAAGGTCCAAGGGTAACAGTAAACGTGCAATGGTGCATCGGAATCTACTACTCCACTCCCAGGAAAGGTTACATGCACAGAACGATTGAAACGCTACTCGCCTGGACAGAACTCGACATGATGCCTGCAGTATTCAATACCGATGCAATTTCAGTGTTTCATCGTCAGTGTGGAGGTCCAAGGCTGACAGTAAAAGTGCCATAGTGCATCAGAAACTAATCCTGCACTCCCAGGAACTGTTACAAGCACAGACCGGTTGAAGCGCTACTAGCCTGGACTAAAGTCTATATTTTGCCCCTTGTATTCAATCGTGATGCAATTTCTGTACTTCATATTCATTGTGAAGGTCCAAGGGTAACAGTAAACGTGCAATGGTGCATCGGAATCTACTACTCCACTCCCAGGAAAGGTTACATGCACAGAACGATTGAAACGCTACTCGCCTGGACAGAACTCGACATGATGCCTGCAGTATTCAATACCGATGCAATTTCAGTGTTTCATCGTCAGTGTGGAGGTCCAAGGCTGACAGTAAAAGTGCCATAGTGCATCAGAAACTAATCCTGCACTCCCAGGAACTGTTACAAGCACAGACCGGTTGAAGCGCTACTAGCCTGGACTAAAGTCTATATTTTGCCCCTTGTATTCAATCGTGATGCAATTTCTGTATTTCATATTCATTGTGAAGGTCCAAGGGTAACAGTAAACGTGCAATGGTGCATCGGAATCTACTACTCCCCTCCCAGGAAAGGTTACATGCACAGAACGATTGAAACGCTACTCGCCTGGACAGAACTCGACATGATGCCTGCAGTATTCAATACCGATGCAATTTCAGTGTTTCATCGTCAGTGTGGAGGTCCAAGGCTGACATTAAAAGTGCCATAGTGCATCAGAAACTAATCCTGCACTCCCAGGAACTGTTACAAGCACAGACCGGTTGAAGCGCTACTAGCCTGGACTAAAGTCTATATTTTGCCCCTTGTATTCAATCGTGATGCAATTTCTGTATTTCATATTCATTGTGAAGGTCCAAGGGTAACAGTAAACGTGCAATGGTGCATCGGAATCTACTACTCCACTCCCAGGAAAGGTTACATGCACAGAACGATTGAAACGCTACTCGCCTGGACAGAACTCGACATGATGCCTGCAGTATTCAATACCGATGCAATTTCAGTGTTTCATCGTCAGTGTGGAGGTCCAAGGCTGACAGTAAAAGTGCCATAGTGCATCAGAAACTAATCCTGCACTCCCAGGAACTGTTACAAGCACAGACCGGTTGAAGCGCTACTAGCCTGGACTAAAGTCTATATTTTGCCCCTTGTATTCAATCGTGATGCAATTTCTGTATTTCATATTCATTGTGAAGGTCCAAGGGTAACAGTAAACGTGCAATGGTGCATCGGAATCTACTACTCCACTCCCAGGAAAGGTTACATGCACAGAACGATTGAAACGCTACTCGCCTGGACAGAACTCGACATGATGCCTGCAGTATTCAATACCGATGCAATTTCAGTGTTTCATCGTCAGTGTGAAGGTCCAAGGCTGACATTAAAAGTGCCATAGTGCATCAGAAACTAATCCTGCACTCCCAGGAACTGTAACAAGCACAGACCGGTTGAAGCGCTACTAGCCTGGACTAAAGTCTATATTTTGCCCCTTGTATTCAATCGTGATGCAATTTCTGTATTTCATATTCATTGTGAAGGTCCAAGGGTAACAGTAAACGTGCAATGGTGCATCGGAATCTACTACTCCACTCCCAGGAAAGGTTACATGCACAGAACGATTGAAACGCTACTCGCCTGGACAGAACTCGACATGATGCCTGCAGTATTCAATACCGATGCAATTTCAGTGTTTCATCGTCAGTGTGGAGGTCCAAGGCTGACAGTAAAAGTGCCATAGTGCATCAGAAACTAATCCTGCACTCCCAGGAACTGTTACAAGCACAGACCGGTTGAAGCGCTACTAGCCTGGACTAAAGTCTATATTTTGCCCCTTGTATTCAATCGTGATGCAATTTCTGTATTTCATATTCATTGTGAAGGTCCAAGGGTAACAGTAAACGTGCAATGGTGCATCGGAATCTACTACTCCACTCCCAGGAAAGGTTACATGCACAGAACGATTGAAACGCTACTCGCCTGGACAGAACTCGACATGATGCCTGCAGTATTCAATACCGATGCAATTTCAGTGTTTCATCGTCAGTGTGGAGGTCCAAGGCTGACAGTAAAAGTGCCATAGTGCATCAGAAACTAATCCTGCACTCCCAGGAACTGTTACAAGCACAGACCGGTTGAAGCGCTACTAGCCTGGACTAAAGTCTATATTTTGCCCCTTGTATTCAATCGTGATGCAATTTCTGTATTTCATATTCATTGTGAAGGTCCAAGGGTGACTGTAAACGTGCAATGGTGCATCGGAATCTACTACTCCACTCCCAGGAAAGGTTATATGCACAGAGCGATTGAAGCACTGCTCGCCTGGACAGAACTCGGCATGATGCCTGTTGTGTTCAATACCGATGCAATTTCAGTGTTTCATCGTCAGTGTGAAGGTCCAAGGCTGACAGTAAAAGTGCCATAGTGCATCAGAAACTAATCCTACACTCCCAGGAACTGTTACAAGCACAGACCGGTTGAAGCGCTACTAGCCTGGACTAAAGTCTATATTTTGCCCCTTGTATTCAATCGTGATGCAATTTCTGTATTTCATATTCATTGTGAAGGTCCAAGGGTGACTGTAAACGTGCAATGCTGCATCGGAATCTACTACTCCCCTCCCAGGAAAGGTTACATGCACAGAACGATTGAAGCGCGACTCGCCTGGACAGAAGTGGTCATGCTGCCTGTTGTACTCAATGCTGATGCTATTTATGTGTTTCATATTCATTCTGAAGGTCCAAGGGTTACAGAATTCCTGCAGTCGTGCATCGGAAAGTACTACTGGAATTCCAGGAAAGGTTACAAACACGGACCTGTTGAAGTGCTACTCGCATGGACAGACGTCGGCATTTTGCCTTTTGTATTCAATCGGGATGCAATTTATGTGTTTCATATTGATTGTGAAGGTCCAAGGGTGACAGGAAAACCGCAGTCGGTCATCGGAAACTATTACTGGAGTTCCAGGAAAGGTTACAAGCACAGCCCGTTTGCAGCGTTAGTTCCCTGGTAAGAAGTCGGCACATTGCCTTTTGTATTCAGTCCAGATGCAATTTCTGTAATTCATCGTCAATGTGAAGGTCCAAGGGTTACAGTAAACCTGCAGTTGTTCATCTGAAACTACACTCCTGGAAATGGAAAAAAGAACACATTGACACCGGTGTGTCAGACCCACCATACTTGCTCCGGACACTGCGAGACGGCTGTACAAGCAATTATCACACGCACGCCACAGCGGACACACCAGGAACCGCGGTGTTGGCCGTCGAATGGCGCTAGCTGCGCAGCATTTGTGCACCGCCGCCGTCAGTATCAGCCAGTTTGCCGTGGCATACGGAGCTTCATCGCAGTCTTTAACACTGGTAGCATGCCGCGACAGCGTGGACGTGAACCGTATGTGCAGTTGACGGACTTTTAGCTAGGGCGTATAGTGGGCATGCGGGAGGCCGGGTGGACGTACCGCCGAATTGCTCAACACGTGCGGCGTGAGGTCTCCACAGTACATCGATGTTGTCGCCAGTGGTCGGCGGAAGGTGCACGTGCCACTCGACCTGGGACCGGACCGCAGCGACGCACGGATGCACGCCAAGACCGTAGGATCCTACACAGTGCCGTAGGGGACCGCACCGCCACTTCCCAGCAAATTAGGGACACTGTTGCTCCTGGGGTATCGGCGAGGACCATTCGCAACCGTCTCCATGAAGCTGGGCTACGGTCCCGCACACTGTTATGCCGTCTTCCGCTCACGCCCCAACATCGTGCAGCCCGCCTCCAGTGGTGTTGCGACAGGCGTGAATGAAGGGACGAATGGAGACGTGTCGTCTTCAGCGATGAGAGTCGCTTCTGCCTTGGTGCCAATGATGGTCGTATGCGTGTTTGGCGCCGTGCAGGTGAGCGCCACAATCAGGACTGCATACGACCGAGGCACACAGTGCCACCACCCGGCATCATGGTGTGGGGAGCGATCTACACTGGCCGTACACCTCTGGTGATCGTCGAGGGGACACTGAATAGTGCACGGTACATCCAAACCGTCATCGAACCCATCGTTCTACCATTCCTAGACCGGCAAGGGAACTTGCTGTTCCAACAGGACAATGCACGTCCGCATGTATCCCGTGCCACCCAACGTGCTCTAGAAGGTGTAAGTCAACTACCCTGGCCAGCAAGATCTCCGGATCTGTCCCCCATTGAGCATGTTTGGGACTGGATGAAGCGTCGTCTCACGCGGTCTGCACGTCCAGCACGAACGCTGGTCCAACTGAGGCGCCAGGTGGAAATGGCATGGCAAGCCGTTCCACAGGACTACATCCAGCATCTCTACGATCGTCTCCATGGGAGAATAGCAGCCTGCATTGCAGCGAAAGGTGGATATACACTGTACTAGTGCCGACATTGTGCATACTCTGTTGCCTGTGTCTATGTGCCTGTGGTTCTGTCAGTGTGATCATGTGATGTATCTGACCCCAGGAATGTGTCAATAAAGTTTCCCCCTCCTGGGACAATGAATTCACGGTGTTCTTATTTCAATTTCCAGGAGTGTAGTACTGGACTTCCAGGAAAGATTACACGAAAGACGCACTGGAGACGAGAGGGAAAACTCTTATGGCGGATACGTCGAAACTTTCGACGACACACTTCTCTTTACCATCAAGATTTTTCAAGTCTACAAGAAGGCAAACAACGCATTACATCCAAAGACCTGAATTACACAGTACTATCACGTGCTACCAGAATCTCGGTCACTGGAGTACAAGCTCGAGTTTATCTGTGGTTTCTCGGAATCGTCGATTGCAGAACACATGCGCGAATTTGCGGAGAGTTGTCGCTCCTGCCAAGAATTTAAGGACGCATTGCTTAGCACATATTGGTTGCATGGCACACGGGAGAGGATAAAACAGGAGATCATTTAGGAAAGGACTTAGAAGCGTCAAGATTCGCAGTACTGTAACATTCTTCGAATGCCTGGTCAAGAAGAACCGATCCTAGGATCAACCGTACAGTCCCACGGAAATTATAATGGACTGCTACATTAAGTTACCTTTACGTTACCAGAAACTGCTTATCAGCAGATGCAGCGATTCGGTGTAAGCTTTCAAGAGTGCGCTGTGCGAACTCGAGTACGAGAATAAAATTCGCAACTCGCGGGAGAGAAGTAGAAATGGTGACCGTAACTGGCCAGATTCGCCAGAGAGGCATGACGGCGGACGAAATGGGGGAAAACATCGATAGAATCGAAACCAAAATTCAGACTTAAATGGGAATAGCCAGCCATCGTGGGAAAATAGAAGAAGACGAGGAAATTATAATCACAACAACCGACGAAACGGGAACGGAGGGAGCAACAGAACTTGAACCTGGATCAACAGGATTCTAGGCACCACAGCAAAGCAATAGCAGAACATACAACGGTCAAGGTCAATAGAATGGCCAACGTAGCGAATATGTGGAATTGCGGCCATCTAACGCATCACAGGAGTCACGCAGAAAAAGTTCAACCGGGATCTGATAAACAGCTACTGCGGTCTCAGCTCAAAACATTGCCGCAGAAACTATCGGAACGAGCGATATTAACCTGTTAGAGTACGAAGATACAAAAGAACTGCCACAGGAAGACAAGGTGCAGTAAGTAAATAATATGCATGGATGAAATGTTTAACGTAATTTAATGTTGATATGGTGGTGCTTAGCGCAATTTTCCATTTGTTAATTCTCAGTGTTATTTTGTTTGTTTGTCATTTCCATTAGTTTTCTGCATGAGTCCTTGTTGAACGTGGTCAAATGAATTTCATATTTGTGACATCTTTCGCCAACATTTAGGGCTGTCATCACCAATTTGCACTTATTGTGGCATACCAAACCAGGCACGTTTCAATACTGAGTACTCCAAACATCTGAGTACTGCTATTATATCTTTGGACGTCACAATTGTTGTCCGATTACCGCAATTGAGCATCATACTCTGTCATAGCATTCTCGTAGAAGACCCATCACAATTACCACCATGGGCGATCAAATTATTTCTGTTTACTTTCCGTGGTTTCTATTACACTGCCCAAGGGACAGATGTACGTCACTTTATGTTTTTCTTGGTGTCATGACGCTAAATCGTGCCATATAGCATGGACATCTGGATTTTCGGATGTGTTTCGTATGGTGTTAGCAATCCACCCATTGGGCGTGTGTAGACGCTAAGTCTCACTGTGTTATGAGCACGTGCACCTCGATCTTCGGATGTGTTTCGTGTGGTGTTAGCAGTCCACGCTTTGGGCGCGAGTCAGCACTAAGACTCGGTTTGTTTGAGCCATCGCCTGTCGTGCGATGTAGTCTGTATTCTGATGGAATTTTACTAGCGCCATGTGAGCGCCGCCGGTAAAATATTGTGTATGGTGAATTAGCACACGGACAAGTGACAGTCTTGGTAGAGTGGCGAACCCCAGACCTGAAAATAGGAAGCAGAAACAAAATGATGGCGCACGGATGAGACTTAAATTATAAAAATATTTGTATGTACGTCATTCATTATGCTTTTGTTTCATTTCAGCAGCAGAAATACTGACAGAGGAGACGGGAGGCATCCCTGTACTATGTAAAATTTCGTGTACATAATCATAAATGCCACTACAAAGATTTCAGGCAAACCACCAGCACCTGAGTGGGTAGACGCACTTCCTGGTCGCTTCAGTGTCACCAGACAACACCGCCAGGCATCGAAAAATAAAAGAGGAATAGACAAGGAATGAAATGCAAGAAAATTCGCTTCGCTAGTATTAGCAAAAGCACAGGGTAGTACAATAAGTTAGTATTTAGTATTGGGAGAAGTCTGCACGTTTGGTGGAGGTATAGAGGTAGCGCCAGCTTAAAATTAGCGTGCATGACAGGAGCAGAACTAATCAAACGCGTGCACACACAAAAACACCTCACACCACTTAATTTACGTCTGTACAACGCTAACAGGGCCCTGCAGTCATTAAATTTATTTTTGGATTTGCATCTTTACTGATAAAATAAATGACTAAATAAATATATTAAATAAAAAAAATTTTACTCAGCACCATGACGCCCAGAGTAGCCGAGCGGTTCTAGGCGCTACAGTCGGGAACTGCGCGACCTCCACGGTCGCAGGTTCCAATCCTGCCTCAGGCATGGATGTGTGAACAGAAGCGATATCTGGCGTTCCGCAAGGTAGTGTCATAGGCCCTCTGCTGTTCCTGATTTACATACATGATGTAGCTGATAATCTGAGCAGACTCCTTAGATTGTTTGCAGATGACACTGTACAATCTAGTAAAATCATCAGAAGATCAGTTCCAATTACAAAATGATCTAGAGAGAATTTCTGTATGGTGCGAAAAGTGGCAAATGGCACTAAACAAAGAAACATGCGAGGTCATCCACATGGGTATTAAAAGATATCCGATAAATTTTGGGTATATGGTAAATCACACAAACGACAGCAGATAACTACGATGGTCTGCTGTCTTATAGTACTGCCACATTTCCTAAATTACTATTTCTCTTGCGTTAAATTACTTTTATTAATTCTCGTAATTGACATTCCGGCTTTTAACTCGAAATACATCGTGTATGAAAAAGAAACATCCGATTTTTTAAAAAAATCATAATTTTTATTATATTTGGGATATGTGAGTGAACAACGTACTGTTGGAAAGAGCGTACTCTCTAGGTTTACATCAGTACCGCTAGATAGCAGCACTGTGTGCCCACTTCAGTTCTAGTACAACGTGTTGAGGAACAGAAAGTGTTTTGTGTTGCACATATTGCGCAGTGCGGGTCATTAACAACTGTTCAGTGAGACTTTCGAACTAGGTATGATGTGCATCCCCCTCAAGCACAGAGCATTAGACAATGGCATGAACAATTCCGAGAAACAGGTTGTTTGTGTAAAGGCAAATCGCCGGGCTGTCCCTCGTGTCTGACACAGACGTCGAATGCATCCGCCATAGTTTCACAAGCAGTTCGCAGAAATCCGTTCTCCGTGCAGCTCAACAGCCCAACATGCCCCCGATCTCCGTCTTCCGTGTGTTGCGTCGACGTTTACACATGAAACCATACAAAATTCAGCTACTGCAAGCTCTTCATGAAAGTGGCAGACAACAACGTGTGGAGTTCTGCAATTTCGTTCTTTGCAAGACGGAGGATTACAGCTTTCTTCCACGCTTAGTTTTTAGTGATAAGGCAACATTCCTCTCATATGGAAAGGTGAACCGTCATAATGTGAGAGTATGGAGTACGGAACAACCACATGAAGTTGTCAACACGAGAAGGACTCTTCAAAATGTGATATATTTTGAGCAGTTCCCGTGGAAAGGGTGTATTGTTCATTTTTCTTGGCGGGAAAACTGTTACAGGAAGCACATATCTCGATATGCTTGAGAACTTCCTTTCCCCAAAGTTGGAGACTGATTCGAACGACTTCATTTATCAAAAGGATGGGGCACCGCCACACTGGCATCTGGAAGTGCGGGAACTTTTGAATAAAAGGAAATAAAAGTTCTGAAACTCTACTTTCATAGTGCTGTTCAAGCACTATCGGTCGAAATTTAATTCCTCAAACCTACGTACGACATTTTGAAGTTATTAATTTCGTAGGTCAATAAGTATTTTCAAGTCTTAAATGGTTCAAGTGGCTCTAAGTGCTATGGGACTTAACATCTGAGGTCATCAGTCCCCTAGACGTAGAACTACTTAAACTTAACCAGCCTAAGGACATCATACGCACCCATGCCCGAGGCAGGATTCGAACCTGCCACCGTAGCATCCGCGTGGTTCCGGACTGAAGCGCCTGAAGTGGTGTTTTCCCGTACGACCATTTCACGAGTGCACCGCGAATGTCAGGAATGCGGTAAAATATCAAATCTCCGACATCGCTGCGGCCGGAAAACTATCCTGCAAGAACGGGTCCAACGACAACTGAAGAGACTCGTTCAACGTGACGGAAGTGCAACCCTTCCGCAAATTGCTGCAGATTTCAATGCTGGGCCATCAACAAGTGTCAGCGTGCGAACCGTTCAACGAAATATCATCGATATGGGCTTTTGGAGCCGAAGATCCACTCATGTACCCTTGATGACTGCAGGACACAAAGCTTTACGCCTCGCATGTGGCCGTCAACACTGACATTGGACTGTTGATGACTCGAAACATGTTGGCTGGGCAGACGAGTCTCGTTTCAAATTGTATCGAGTGGATGGACATGTATAGGTATGGAGACAACCTCATGAATCCATGGACCGTGCACGTCAGCAGTGCACTGTCCAAGCTTATGGAGGCTCTGTATTGGCGTGGGACGTGTCACGTTGGACTGATATGGGTCCCCCGATATGTCTAGATACCACTCTGACAGGTGACACGTACGTAAGTATCCTGTCTGATCACCTGCATTCTGTCGTGTCCATTGTGCATTCCAACGGACTTGGGCAATTCCAGCAGGACAATGCGACATCCCACACGTCCCGAAATGCTACAGAGTGGCTCTAGGAACCATCTTCTGAGTTTAATCCCTTCCGCTGCCCACCAATCTCCCCAGACACGAACATAATTGGCATGCCTTGCAACGTGCTATTCAGAAGAGATCTCCAACTCCTCGTACTCTTACGTATTTATGGACAGTCCCTAAGGATTCGTGGTGTCATTTCTCTCCAAGAATAATCCGGACATTAGTCGAGTCGATGGCATGGCATGTTGCGGCATTTGTGAAGACTTCCCAGCGAAAATTCTGCACAGCAGTTGAAACACCTTGGCAACATGTGGGTGGGAAATATCCTGCAAAAGAACGATGCTATCCGTCAACATCCCTGGGCATTTGGAGATGCTGCTGCAAGATCCAAATGAACGAATTTCTTTCACTGGACTGCTTCTGGCCAGCCGATGTGGCTGAGCGGTTCTAGGCGCTTCAGTCTGGAACCACGCGACCGCTATGGTCGCAGTTTCGAATCCTGCCTCGGGCATGGATGTGTGTGATGTCCTTAGGTTAGTTAGGTTTAAGTAGTTCTAAGTTCTAGAGGACTGATGACCTCAGATGTTAAGTCCCATAGTGCTCAGAGCCATTTTAACCATTTTGGTTGCTTCTGTTTGTGCATATCATAGAATTATAGAACACAATGTCTTTCAGCGTTGAATTTTCGTTAAATAAATTGCGTTACGTAGTTTAGAAAGGTGGTAATTCTAAACTCCTGTCGATAAGTAACAAAAAAATTTGTTTGTGCCGTATGCACAAGTAGTAGATTTTCTTTTAATATTTTCAGTATGTGTTTGTTAAACAAAGAATTTGTTGACTCCAAGTCGCTACAATGCGATCTGTAAAGGGAACTGAACACTGTCCACAATTGAGGAATCATCGCAGAATTTTGAATCCATATTCTTTCTCCCTCTTTCAGGTGTCACCGTTTATAAATGTTCACCTTTTAGTGTAATGTCAGACAATGACCTTTTGCGGCAAGTTCGCATCGAAAAGACCACAAAGAGACCAGCGGAAGCTTTCATGTCTCTCTTACATTGCATTTTTCCACGAAAATCCCTTAGGAGCTTAGGACACAAGTCTTTGTAGTGAAAATTAAATAACGAGAGAGAATTAAGACAGAAGGCTAGAGAACGGAACGCTTGGAGAGAAGAATCCTTTTGGTAAACAAAATAATAATAACAACAACAGGCTGCTATAGAAGTTCACTGTTTCTCTTGTGGAGCAGTACGGAGGTAAAAAGCTCCAGTTACACTGCATTCAACAGGGCGCTAGAAATTGAGCATTTTCGTCACCCGAATTCCCTCAGTAATTCTTAATTTTAACACTTTGCCGTCAGCGCGTCTCGTACAAATTTATTCACTTGGCGCCGGCAGCGCTAATTCGGTTTACTCGGCTTGTCGCCGGCCGCTTGCCACATTTCCGTTGATGACAAGCTTCAAACACATTTACTTTTGCGCGCTTTAATTTTCCGGAAATCCTCTATTTTGCCGTATCGCTCCACAAACTCGAATTTTCTTTTCAAGTAACTTCTCCGCAAGTTCTACACTGTTATAATAATTATCCATGCAGAGGTGATGCCACTTTCCATCAGAAGGTGTCAATAGTTCCGTCACTGTTTTTGCTAAAAGCTGTCCAGCACCGGAATATATCTTGAATGAGGAAATGTATCCCGTACTCGAATCACACAGCATCCGAATGAGTAGGCCGTATTTAGAAATTTTCGACGAATTGTGAACTTCAAAATTTAACCGTCACGCCACGGTATCATTCCTTCATCAGTTGAGATGTTTTGACTTGGATTAAACGTTTCCTTAAACTTTTTGGAAAAATAATCAATTACGAATTGCACTTTCACAAGCCGGTCGGGACTATCCAGTTAATTGTTGCTGTCGGAAAAGTATAAAAATGATAATATTTTTCTGAATCGGTTGCGGGACATCGTTTTGCGAAATATCGGTGTGTCTATCAACAGATTCGTTAACCAATAATCATTAATCTTTGCTTTTCTTACAATTCTCATAAGGATAGCAAACCCAAACCATTTTCTAAGCTCGGGTCCCGTAACGTCGACAAATTTGGCATTTTTTAATCCAATTTCCTTCTATTGTAATTTTCTCTGTAGTATTTTTTGGTTTCGTTGCTAATATATTCAAATAGCTCGTTCCCAATATATTATTGTACGATATCCTCGACGGTCTGTGTATCTTTGGGAAATATGATTCTTCAAATTCATTGTTGGTCCTTGGTAAATCAAAGTCTGACCACTGTGCACTGTTTTCTTCGTCTGATTCAGCCGAATCAGTTGGCAACCGTAGAGTTCACCGAATTCTTCTTGACGTATTTCACTACCTTCCAACGATTCTGTTTCACTTTTAGTTTTTTTTATATCCAATGTCTTCTACCCAATTGGCCAAGTCGACCTGAAACGTCAGACAAGACGTCCGCGCATTCATCGTAAATAATCCTATTGTCTCTTTCGTCCGCTATCATGAAAGGGCACAAGTACTTATAAAAACAAAACATTTGTTGACGTGTGTAACTTACAGTTACCTAAACAAAACACCAACAGAATGCAAAAGATAGTAAAGTGCTGTCGCCGGCCACTCCGCGATTATATGTAGACGACACCACTGTGGTGTCGCCGGACGGCATAGTGTTAATACGCTACTGGCCATTAAAATTGCTACGCCAAGAAGAAATGCATAAGATAAACGGGTATTTATTGGACAAATATATTATACTAGAAATAACATGTGTTTACATTTTCACGCAATTTGGGTGCATAGATCCTGAGAAATCAGTACCCAGAACAATCACAACTGGCAGTAATAACGGCCTTGATACGCCTGGGCATTGAGTCAAACAGAGCTTGGATGGTGCGTACAGGTACAGCTGCCCATGCAGCTTCAACACGATACCACAGTTCATCAAGAGCAGTGACTGGCGTATTGTGACGAGCCAATTACTCGGCCAACATTGACCAGCCGTTTTCAATTGGTGAGAGATCTGGAGAATGTGCTGGCCAGGGCAGCAGTCGAATATTTTCTGTATCCAGAAAGGCCCGTACAGGACCTGCAACATGCGGTCGTGCATTATCCTGCTGAAATGTAGGGTTTCGCAGGGATCGAATGAAGGGTAGAGCCACGGGTCGTAACACATCTGAAATGTAACGCCCACTGCCGTCAATGCGAACAAGAGGTGACCGAGACGTGTAACCAAAGGCACCCCATACCATCAGGCCGGGTGATACGCCAGTATGACGATTACGAATACACGCTTCCAATGTGCGTGTTCGCCGCGATGTCGCCAAACACGGATGCGACAATCATGATGCTGTAAACACACCCTGGATTCATCCGAAAAAATGACGTTTTGCCATTCGTGCACCCAGGTTCGTCGTTGAGTACACCATCGCAGGTGCTCCTATCTGCGATGCAGCGTCAAGGGTAACCGCAGTCATGGTGTCCGAGCTGATAGTCCATGCTGCTGCAAATGTCGTCGAACTGTTCGTGCAGATGGTTGTTGTCTTGCAAACGTCCCCATCTGTTGACACAGCGATCGTGCACGATCCGTTACAGCCATGCGGATAAGATGCCTGTCATCTCGACTGCTAGTGACACGCGGCCGTTGGAATCCAGCACGTCGTTCCGTATTACCCTCCTGAACCCACCGACTCCATATTGTGCTAACAGTCATTAGATCTCGATCAACGCGAGCAGCAATGTCACGATACGATAAACCGAAATCGTGATAGGCTACAACCCGACCTTTATCAAAGTCGGAAACGTGATGGTAAGCATTTCTCCTCCTTACACGAATCATCACAACAACGTTTCACCAGGCAACGCCGGTCAACTGCTGTTTATGTATGAGAAATCGGTTGGAAACTTTCCTCGTGTCAGCACGTTGTAGGTGTCGCTACCGGCGCCAACCTTGTGTGAATGCTCTGAAAAGCTCATCATTTGCATATGACAGCATCTTCTTCCTGTCGGTAAAATTTCGCGTCTGTAGCATGTCATCTTCGTGGTGTAGCAATTTTAATGGCCAGTAGTGTAGCACGCATACACGTTGGTTGCAGGCGCTCAACTGCACTCCTTCTAACCAACACACGCCCATCACTGGCACCGAAGCGGAACCAGCTTTCATCATAAAAACACAAAAGAGATCCGCCGTACACTCTAAAGAGCTCTCGCTTGAAATCAATGAAGTCGAAAATGGCGACGGTTTGGGGCCAGTGGATGCACGACGTCTGGCTGGAGCTGTCCTTAAAGGAACAGATTTGTTAACAGTTCGTTCCGTCACCGTGGTGCCAACTGCTGTTGCAATTGGCGCTGCAGATGCAGTACGATGCCCCAGAGCCACACTCCGAACACGATAGTTTTCCGTCTCCGGCAGTCCTACGTGACCGTCCGGAGTCCGATCTCGTTGGGACCACCGCTGCCAGCTGTCGAGTACAGTAGCTACACTACTGCCAAGTCTCTCTGTAATATCGCAGAAGGAACATCCAGCTTCAGTCCCACTGGGGTGTTAATAATGGCGTCTTTGTCACCTTAAAGGCATCCTCGACTAACATCAGCTCACCAGGTCTAATCACAAAGTACTACCACAGCCACCTTATTCACGACCATTACAGCGTGTATCTACGAGGTGCGACAATAAAGTAATGAGACTGATGTGGAAAAAAATGTTGCTTACTGTTTTAGTCAAGTTTAGTGTTGTCTCCTTCAGAGTAGTTTCCTTCTGATTGCACACACTTTTTCCAGCGCTTCTCCAGTTAATGGTTACATTTCTGGAACTCATCTTCTGTAATACCCTCCATGACCCTCGTCACACCTTTTTGGACATCTCGCGTTGTTTGAAAATGGTGTCCCTTGACCGCCGTTTTGACTCTTGGAAATAGAAAAACGTCGCACGGAGCAATATCTGGTGAATAAGGTGGCTGTGGTAGTACTGAAATTTGTTTTGAGGTTAAAAATTGTTGTACTGACAGAGCAGTATGGGATGGCGCATTATCGTGATGCAGAATCCTATTATCAGCAATGTTGGCACGGACACAAAGAACTCTTTTACGAAGCCTTTCTAAAATTTCTTTGTAATAATATTGGTGAACTGTTTGTCCAGGTGGCATCCACTCTTTATGAACAATTCGCTTGGAATCAAAGAAACACATAAGCATGAATTTCACTTTTGACTTTGACATGCGACCTTTTTTTGTGTGGGTGATCCCTTTGAGCACCATTGCGAACTTTGGCGTTTTGTCTCTGGATCGTACTGAGAAAACCAACTTTCATCACCATTGATTTCCGTTTGCTCTAACAGATCGGCTGCCGCATTTTTCCGTGTTTCTCGCTGTTATGGTGTGAGATTTTTGGGAACCACTTTTCCACAAATCTTTCTCATACCAAGATCTTCCGTTTTTATTAGACGAGCCGTTTCTCGACTGATGTTCAGTTCTTCCGCAATCATTTTCATGAATAATCTTCCATCAGATCGTACGAGTTCACGCACCCTGGCCAAGCTGACATCCGTCCGTGAGGTTGATGGTCGTCCACTGCGGTCTTTGCTTTAACATTCGTTCTGCCTTCACTAAACACTTTATGCCAATGAAAAACTTGAGCTCTTGGCATAACCTCCTCTCCAAAAGCCTTCTGAAGCTTACCGTAAGTTTTCACAGAATTTAATGCAAAAAGAAATGGCATACCGTTGCGCAATGTTATGCGTCTCCGTTTCCGTGACGAGATACACAAACACGTGTTAACTTATCACAGCACAACTCACGACTGAGCAGTTGCATCCATGTGCCACTTGGACTAGAAGCAGCTTATAGACCAACGTCAAAGATATTGTGCCTAACCAAGCCTGTAGGGGGGTCACATCTTGCAAAGAAAATCAGTCTCATTACTTTATTGTCACACCTCGTAAAGCAAACCTGATTTGCATCTTCATACTGGTGCAACTAACGCCACCCTTACGTGACTGGCACGAAATTTCAATAGACGGTCTTTCAGATGTGGAAAGACACCTACCAACCTTCGTTTATGTTGCACAACTTTTTCTTGGTGTTGCGCTTCTTTTTCTGCTCTCTCTCTCTCTCTCTCTCTCTCTCTCTCTCTCTGTGTGTGTGTGTGTGTGTGTGTGTGTTCAAGATTTTCAGCGTGTCTGAAGTATAATCCTTCCAGTTCTGCTACAAAGCGGCCGGTCACGACTCTATTGTGCTCCAGCGCTTAGGTGCTACGATGTCCGTCTCCTACTTCCTGTGTTTAAGCAGGACCAACATGACTGTGTGGGCCTTTCACCCAGGGCTTGAGTTCTGTCTGCCCTTTCGTTTCCACTGTCGTTCCAGCCTCTACTAGTATGATAATAAAGGCACTCTGTCACCTTTCATGCAATAAGCGTTAACAATTATTTACAAGGCGTACGTGACAATGTCAGTCTCCTTTAAATATTCACATATACGATGTATCATCTATCAAATAATACCTAATGTGGTTGTAGATCATGGCAAAGTATGTGGATGAGTTCTTATAAGCTGCAAAATTATAGCCACCTTACATCGTTACATCTGATTAGTTAGCCTGAGTTCATCATTCCACAATGAAATTATCTGTTAGTGGCTTAATATCTCTTGTGCTGTGCAATATTTTCCTTTAGTAAAAGAAAGACATAATTGACAAAAACTGAATGATCTAAAGTCATCCCCGAGTTTGCCCCACAGAATCTGCAAACCACATGCCCCAAATAATGCAAGATCCTCTGGGGTGGTTCCTTCACTGTGCCCTCTTACTATAGACCTTCCATCCTAATACGCTTGTCCCTCCTGCAACTAAATCTACATCAATGCTCGGAAACACCACTGTGAAGTTAATGGCAGAGGGTACTTCGATTTGTACCAGTTATTAAGACTTCTTCAAGTTTCGTTCACGTACGGAGTGCGGGAAGAGTGTTGAAACACATCTATGCGAGCTGTAATTTGTCTAAACTGGTCCTTGTAATTCCTCGGGAACGACACACACTGGATTGTAACATCTCGTATTTCCCTAGAGATATCATTCGAAGGTGTTTCTGAAAGTTTATCAGTAGACTTTCTCGGGATAGTTTGCGTATATATTCAGGTGAGTGCCAGCACAGTTTCTGCAGCATCTCTGTTCCAGTCTCCTACGGGTCAAAGAAACCTGTGACCATTATTTCTGCCCTTCTCCTTATACACTCCTGGAAATGGAAAAAAGATCACATCGCAGTCTTTAACACTGGTAGCATGCCGCGACAACGTGGACGTGAACCGTATGTGCAGTTGACGGACTTTGAGCGAGGGCGTATAGTGGGCATGCGGGAGACCGGGTGGACGTACCGCCGAATTTCTCAACACGTGGGTCGTGAGGTCTCCACAGTACATCGATGTTGTCGCCAGTGGTCGGCGGAAGGTGCACGTGCCCGTCGACCTGGGACTGTACCGCAGCGACGCACGGATGCACGCCAAGACCGTAGGATCCTACGCAGTGCCGTAGGGGACCGCACCGCCACTTCCCTGCAAATTAGGGACACTGTTGCTCCTGGGGTATCGGCGAGGACCATTCGCAACCGTCTCCATGAAGCTGGGCTACGATCCCGCACACCGTTAGGCCGTCTCCCGCTCCCGCCCCAACATCGTGCAGCCCGCCTCCAGTGGTGTCGCGACAGGCGTGAATGGAGGGACGAATGGAGACGTGTCGTCTTCAGCGATGAGAGTCGCTTCTGCCTTGGTGCTAATGATGGTCGTATGCGTGTTTGGCGCCGTGCAGGTGAGCGCCACAATCAGGACTGCATACGACCGAGGCACACAGGGCCAACACCCGGCATCATGGTGTGGGGAGCGATCTCCTACACTGGCCGTACACCTCTGGTGATCGTCGAGGGGACACTGAATAGTGCACGGTACATCCAAACCGTAATCGAACCCATCGTTCTACCATTCCTAGACCGGCAAGGGAACTTGCTGTTCCAACAGGACAATGCACGTCCGCATGTATCCCGTCCCACCCAATGTGCTCTAGAAGGTGTAAGTCAACCACCCTGGCCAGCAAGATCTCCGGATCTGTCCCCTATTGAGCATGTTTGGGACTGGATGAAGCGTCGTCTCACGCGGTCTGCACGTCCAGCACGAACGCTGGTCCAACTGAGGCGCCAGGTGGAAATGGCATGGCAAGCCGTTCCACAGGACTACATCCAGCATCTCTACGATCGTCTCCATTTGAGAATAGCAGCCTGCAATGCTGCGAAAGGTGGATATACACTGTACTAGTGCCGACATTGTGCATGCTCTGTTGCCTGTGTCTATGTGCCTATGGTTCTGTCAGTGTGATCATGTGATGTATCTGACCCCAGGAATGTGTCAATAAAGTTTCCCCTTTCTGGGACAATGAATTCACGGTGTTCTTATTTCAATTTCCAGGAGTGTACGTTCTATAGCCCCCATTAGTTCTATTTGGAACACGCTCCACAACCTTGATTATTGGTCTAGGGTGGGTCGCATTAGTGTTTTTTAAGCAACCTCCTTTGTACACTGATGGCGTTTCCTCAGTATTCTATCAATATTCCGAAGTCTGTCACATGGCTTGTCTACGTCATCGTTTCATTTCATAACCGTACAAGTTGTTACATACAGGTATTTGTATGTGTGCGAATTTTTTATGTGAGAAAGCTTCAAGCTTTTTAAATAAAACAAACGTTATTAGCATTACACATCTGTATCCTTCGTGTCTATGTATTTCCAGCTCTTCTCCCGCCAGTGAGCCCCAAACTGTAGTGTGTAACGTGGCAGTGTGTAACTGAAGTACCCGGTGCGTACTGTAATCGAACCTCGAATCTGAAGAGTACGTCCACACGGGGAACACCCACTACTTCAGCACGACAATGCAGACCACACAGACAAGACCGCTATGGCACCTGCAACAATCCGACACCAAGCGTTCGATGCTATCGATCTTCCTCCATACAGCCCCGACTGGGCCCCATCCGATTTTCAATTGTTTCCAAAAGTTAAAAAGTGTCTTCGATGACTTGCCTGTCATGAAGAGGAGCAAGCATAGGTGAGGTTGTGGATCCGTTAAACGAAGTCAACATTTGACGGTGACCATGTCAACAAACTGGTCATTCATTGGGAAAAATGTGTGCTTCGCGAGAGTGACTATGTTGAGAGATAAATATGTAGACATAAAGAATAAAAACGTCGAATGTTGATATTTTCATATAGAATGTCCGGAGGCATTACTCTTCAGTCCACCCTCATATGTGACTCTTTAATACAATAATCGGAGGGCACTGCCTTTTTCATTTTTCTGAAGTGTGCAGTTGTACATTTGTGAACATTTAAAGCAAGTTCCCATCCTTTGCACCAATTTTAAATCTTTTCTAGGTATGACTGAATATTCCTGCAGTTTTCTTTCAGACGGTATTACGTTCTGGATTAAAATGGTTCAGATGGCTTTGAGCACTATGGGACTCAACTGCTGTGGTCATCAGTCCCCCTAGAACTTAGAACTACTTAAACCTAACTAACCTAAGGACATCACACACACCCATGCCCGAGGCAGGATTCGTACCTGCGACCGTAGCAGTCGCACGGTTCCGGACTGCGCGCCTAGAACCGCGAGACCACCGCGGCCGACACGTTCTGGATTACTGCGTTACACAGTATTTTCCACAGGGTCGTTAATTTTCAACATGAACAGCAAGGGTCTGAACACAATAACCTTGGGACATACATGAAGCTACTTTTACAGGGTGTCCCAAAAAGAATGACCCAATTTTAAATAGAATTATTTATTAGGAAGAAGGGCATAACACCAACAAATTGAATACTAAATTACTCAGAAAAAAACAGAAGTCTATAAAAATCCACCATAAATGACCAACATGTCCTCCATTGGCTGCACAGACGACATCTAGCCGATAGCCAAACTCATTCCAAAGAAGGCCGGGTTGGCCGAGCGGTTCTAGGCGCTACAGTCTGGAACCGCGCGACCGCTAAGGTCGCAGGTTCGAATCCTGCCTGCGCATGGATGTGTGTGATGTTCTTAGGTTGTTTAGGTGTAAGTAGTTCTAAGTTCTAGGGGACTTATGACCTCAGATGTTAAGTCCCATAGTGCTCAGAGCCATTTGATTTTGAATCATCCCAAACTGAGCGTAAGGTGTCTTCTGTCACTGAAGCTACAGCAGTTGATATTTTGGGTTTTAGTTCATCAGTGTCACGACGTAAGGGAGGGATGTATACACATTCTTTAACATATCCGCACAGGAAGAAATCACATGGTGTTAAATCAGGGGACCTAGGAGACCAAAAGTGTAAAGCCTGGTCTCACGCTCCTGTACGCCCTATCCAACATTGAGGCACGTTGGCATTGAGAAAACTGCGCACGTTGTTGTGCCAGTGCAGTGGTGATCCATATGGCTGATAGATGAAATTGTTAGAGTCAAGTTGTGGGAATAACCAGTTCCATAGCATTGCAAGATATGAGTGTCCTGTTACGGTTTCTTCTTCAAAGAAGTTTGATTTGCGAAACAGCACAAAAAACATTCAATTTTGGTTAATCACGTTCGTGTTCAATTGTTTCACGAGGATTTTCGAGCCCCGACGGTGGACATTACCGCTAATACGGAAAGTTGCCTCATTGCTGAATATCAAGCGTGACATAAAAATGTCATCTTCCATGTCCTCTAAAATAGCATTGCTAGAAGTCACTTTGTCAGTATCTCGAAGAGCTTGTACCAGTTGTAACTGATACGGTCTGAGGGCTAAAGGACGCCGTAGCACACGACACACAGTCATGAACGGTAACGCAAATTCTTGGCTAGCACGACGCGTAGACTTGCGGGGGCTCTGATTTTTTTTGTTGTTGTTGTTGTTGTTGTTATTTTTAAACCCGTACAAACAGGCAGGCTGTCAGCAGCATGTTACGCCGCTCTTCATCCATAGAACAGACAAATAAACAACAGAAAGAATACACAGAACTTACTGAACGGTGGGTAGTAAAACAGTAGAAGAAGCACAGCGGGAAGACGAGCTAGACTCCTGTAGCCTACCAGGGTTGGGCATACCTTGGCTTGGATGGGGAGAGAAGAACCTGCCCGTTCTGCTGATAAAAGTGTGGCAGCTTGCCTGCCTAACAGGCAAGCACGGGAAGGTTAAAAGCGGGATGTGTACACTACTGACTTATTCATGTACTTGTTCTCAACAGCGTGTGGTGATGTTAAAAATGATAAAAAAAAAGCGAATGACGCTCTCTGGAATAAAGGGCGTCGGTCTTGTGCTTCTGCTTGCCATGTGTCAGCTACAGGGGTGACGCGACGGAAATACGCTGTGAGCGCTGGAGGTTGCAGTATTTGAATAGAAGGAAACGTGAAACGGCTTTGACAGCGATATGTTGACGTTTCCACAATCAGCTACGGCCTCGGGTCAGTTCTTTCTGCTGCGGAAGATTGTCTGTGATTCAATCTACTGAACTACGTGAATGGAAGTGATTCGCTGCAGTGCATTAAGAATGTTTCTCTTCTGTACAATAACCTTTCGTAAAGCAGAAACTGCTTGTGGATTCGTCGATAAATCTGTTGCAGCTGGTGCCATCGTGTTCGTCACAAAAAGTTCCATTCAGTGTTGGTGTTTCCGTTAGCTTTGCAATAATATATATATATATATATATATATATAAGTGTGATAAATCGAAGACACGATGCGTATTCGAAAAGTAAACGACGTCGGCGTAATTTAAATCTTGGCTGATGAGGACAAAGTTGCAGGAATACAGCGCTTGATTGTTTACGAAGCCGCAGAAGCCTTTTTCCCGGTTTAACGCTGAGTACTTGTTTGACTGAGGACGAAAGCAAACAATAGTAGCTTCGAAATTCGCCCATGCCACTTGCCAAGTGCGTGCTTTGATACGATTTTCATACGCAAATGGGTCAACAGCTGCTCGAATCAGTCTGGTTGGGGCAACGCTGTATCGTTGCTTCTTATGTTTCTTTACCCACTTGGTGATAGAGTCACGGACTACCCAGAAGCTGCTTATAATGCGGTTCAGTCTTATAACTGCCCACGTCGAGTTGTGCCGACTCCACTGTAGCTTGAATGGATTTTTAAAATTGTTTTATATGCCCGACTTCTAATTTCACCACACAAGTCTCCAGGGTTGAGCAGTTATTGCCCGATGACGTCACGCAATACAATTGGTTAAAGCGGAGTTCGCCGTTATTAATTATGTTTTTACATTTAATTTTATTGCTCGTACAGAGACTCAATGTTCCTTTGTTTAACAGCGCGTCGTCAAAATAAGTATGAAATGCTAATGTCTTTGCAATACATAATGTCGAGTATTGAGTTAAAGTTCGTACCCATTTTGCCATTTTAGAGAAGAGAAACCTTAAGCGCTTCTGCTTCTATAGTCTCGCTAATTTCAATTTACTTCCTATCTCAGTTCAGTATTTAACACAAATTATATATCAATGCCATTTCAGAGATATTACGTCGGTTCCACACTAACGGAATAACACTTAATTTTCATTTAACATAACTTTTACTAATAATCCTTTATCTTATGACGTAAATGTTAATGAATGATCACTGTCTAGGAGGAAAGAGGGACTGATCCTAATCATGAGATAATAGCTTTTAATGAGCCCGAAATCGCTAATTAAATAAAAAGTCACGTTTAAGGATGATATGCGAACAACTTTAGTTACGTCCGTTTTCACGTATCTGTCAAAACTAATCCTGTCGCCCACAATTCAAATTAACATTGACGTTAACCGCTTTTGTCGGAACATCGAACCGTAACTATTATCTGAAAGTTTATTACAGTCCACGAGTTAATTTCCTTCAGATACGCGCACGACAGAACAGCAGAACGGAACACAAACGACTTGTTTTAACAACCGAACAACGCAATGACGTTACATTACGACAATGTCCGCCCAATGAACATCTCTTTGACTTTATCTTCTCCACTCTGCTTAATTAAATTATTCCTAATTACAATTTATTCAGCTATTTAACGAAAACATCTCACAAAAATAAAATAAACTTATCCCAACGTAAAAGACCCCTTGTAATCTATAACACTCCTTAAAACACAGACTGTGCTACACTTGTCAGCAGCGTGTATAAAACGTTCTGTTTCCTGTTGCAACGTGGGTTCGTCCGAAGTCTGACTCAGGCTACAAAATAAAACAAGTCCTCGTCTAAAAAGATTCTACGACATTCTCATTTTCACGATACGCGTGCTGCTACCATGTCTGCCTAGCCCACAGTTTTTGGCGTAAAAGGGGGTGATTCCGTCCGACAGCATTCCTGCGCGTTTTGACTTTATGGTGCGTAGCAGTGTCTGCAGAGTGTCTTCACAGTGCTGTGCAATGATTGCGGTTCCACGCTCGAGGAAGTCGACGAGCAGGGGTCGCCTGCTGTCGAAGTGTAAACAGCTTTGGATTTCTTTGGCGGGGGAGATATAACATATTTCCACTGTTGGCTCCGTCGTCATCCCACGGGCTGTCGGAATGCTGTCTGCCGGAATCATCCTATTCCACGATAACGTGTGCCCCCAAACTGCCAATCAGACGAAGACTACGCTTCAGCGATTTGGTTGAGTAACACTGCAGCATCCCTCGTACAGCTTGGATCTTTCACAGTGTGATTTTCACATCTTCGGCGATCTGAAAAAAGACGTCGCTTTCAGTCGGATGAGGAAGTGTAGAAGTGGGTGTGGCTGTGGCTCCGTCAACGGCCGACTACGTTCTGGGAAACACGAATATTATCAAACTTCCTGGCAGATTAAAACTGTGTGCTGGACCGAGACTCGAACTCGGGACCTTTGCCTTTCGCGGGCAAGTGCTCTACCAACTGAGCTACCCAAGCACGACTGACGCCCCGTCCTCACAGCTTTACTTCTGTCAATACCTCGTCTCCTACCTTCCAAACTTAACAGAAGCTTTCCTGCGAACCTTGCATAAGTAGCAATCCTGAAAGAAAGGATATTGCGGAGACATGGCTTAGCCACAGCCTTGGGGATGTTTCCAAAATAAGATTTTCACTCTGCAGCGCAGTGTGTGCTGATATGAAACTTCTTCGCAGATTAAAACTGTTAAGTTTTGAAGGTAGGAGACGAGGTACTGGCAGAGGTGAAGCTGTGAGGACGGGGCGTGAGTCGTGCTTGGGTAGCTCAGTTGGTTATTTGCTGCAGCGCTTGAACCAGCTTTACATGGTCTACGGCAGCGATTAACTGGTATCTCCTTGCGGGACGTGACCTTACGTTGTGGTGCATTCGCCGATGACGTAGTGTTCCTGGCCAGATCGGAGGATGAAATGCATAAGGCGCTACAGTGGCTACGCCAGTACGGGGCGGTCGCTGGGAGCGTCATCAACGTGAAGAAGACAAAATACATGGATGTCGGAGAGGGGCTTTCCCACACAACGGCGGTGCCCGTACTCAAGTGTTTAGGAGTGCAGTTCTATAGCAATGTCCGCCGCACGGCGGCGGCTGCGTACCGCCGGCTCCTGCACCAGACACGTGCTCTGCTGCAGGACAACAAACTGCGTCGCTTGGATATGCTCCTCAGAAAACGTTATGTCAACACCTACCTTGTCTCAAAACTGAACTATTTTGCGCATACCCTTCCCTTGACGGCTACGATGGCCGACAGCTTTCAAGCAGTAAATGGACATTTCGTAAGCACCGGTCTGGTTTTTAAAGTCGCCGGAATCATCCATTTCCACGAAACGTCGGCCCCCAAACTGCCAATCAGACGAAGACTACGCCACCCTGACACTGCCGCAGCGGGCGGGCGGTATCGGTTTAATTAATGTACACTCCTGGAAATGGAAAAAAGAACACATTGACACCGGTGTGTCAGACCCACCATACTTGCTCCGGACACTGCGAGACGGCTGTACAAGCAATGATCACACGCACGGCACAGCGGACACACCAGGAACCGCGGTGTTGGCCGTCGAATGGCGCTAGCTGCGCCGCCGTCAGTGTCAGCCAGTTTGCCGTGGCATACGGAGCTCCATCGCAGTCTTTAACACTGGTAGCATGCCGCGACAGCGTGGACGTGAACCGTATGTGCAGTTGACGGACTTTGAGCGAGGGCGTATAGTGGGCATGCGGGAGGCCGGGTGGACGTACCGCCGAATTGCTCAACACGTGGGGCGTGAGGTCTCCACAGTACATCGATGTTGTCGCCAGTGGTCGGCGGAAGGTGCACGTGCCCGTCGACCTGGGACCGGACCGCAGCGACGCACGGATGCACGCCAAGACCGTAGGATTCTATGCAATGCCGTAGGGGACCGCACCGCCACTTCCCAGCAAATTAGGGACACTGTTGCTCCTGGGGTATCGGCGAGGACCATTCGCAACCGTCTCCATGAAGCTGGGCTACGGTCCCGCACACCGTTAGGCCGTCTTCCGCTCACGCCCCAACATCGTGCAGCCCGCCTCCAGTGGTGTCGCGACAGGCGTGAATGGAGGGACGAATGGAGACGTGTCGTCTTCAGCGAAGAGAGTCGCTTCTGCCTTGGTGCCAATGATGGTCGTATGCGTGTTTGGCGCCGTGCAGGTGAGCGCCACAATCAGGACTGCATACGACCGAGGCACACAGGGCCAACACCCAGCATCATGGTGTGGGGAGCGATCTCCTACACTGGCCGTACACCTCTGGTGATCGTCGAGGGGACACTGAATAGTGCACGGTACATCCAAACCGTCATCGAACCCATCGTTCTACCATTCCTAGACCGGCAAGAGAGCCTGCTGTTCCAACAGGACAATGCACGTTCGCATGTATCCCGTGCCACCCAACGTGCTCTAGAAGGTGTAAGTCAACTAACCTGGCCAGCAAGATCTCCGGATCTGTCCCCCATTGAGCATGTTTGGGACTCGATGAAGCGTCGTCTCACGCGGTTTGCACGTCCAGCACGAACGCTGGTCCAACTGAGACGCCAGGTGGAAATGGCATGGCAAGCCGTTCCACAGGACAACATCCAGCATCTCTACGATCGTCTCCATGGGAGAAAAGCAGCCTGCATTGCTGCGAAAGGTGGATATACACTGTACTAGTGCCGACATTGTGCATGCTCTGTTGCCTGTGTCTATGTGCCTGTGGTTCTGTTAGTGTGATCATGTGATGTATCTGACCCCAGGAATGTGTCAATAAAGTTTCCCCTTCCTGGGACAATGAATTCACGGTGTTCTTATTTCAATTTCCAGGAGTGTATATAACCGTGCGCGATCGCTTTATCTCAACACTATGCGTCGCACATGCACCTCTGCACACGCCACTCTGACGGGCACCCTGATAGCGGAAGTGGCACCACACTCTCTGCAACCCCCGGTTTCTGTAGGACACATTTCACCGGCACTCAGCCACAACAGAGTGTTCTTGATTGACTTCATCTGCTTACGGTCAGAACTTCCGACGACACGGAAGCCCAGCACAAAAGATGGTCGTCCACAGACATCCTGAAGTTGCCTGGAACACGGTGTGGCGAGCGGTATACACGCCTTTTCTACCTACGACGGTGCGTTCATTGTGGTACGTGGTTGTGAATGGGAAGTTCGCTACTGGTCAGAGGCTACATTCCATACATCTGACGGACGACCCCTTTTGTCCGACATGCTCAGTCATTGACTCGGATGCACACCGTCTGACTTGTGCCGCAACCACGAGCGCTGGCTACTGACGCAGCGCATGCTGGCGTTACTCTTGCGGCGATTGCCGGAGGCTATCTCCCCTGATGATATATTGCGCCCCGACGGAGTATACTTTCCATCAACCAGAACGAACGCCGTTAACTGGCTAAAAGGCATGGCTCTTTACTACATATTTTGGGATGCTCCCAAAGGCACGCTTGACTTTTGGTCCCTATTGATGACGACACATGCAGCTTTCAGCCGCCACCCGAAGTACAGAACTCGTTTCGCAAATTATTTAGGTTCATTATTTGCGGATCCTCCTGCTCACTGGGGCGTTCCGGGTATGAGACGCTGAAAATGAAGAAGAACGCTGGAGGATATTGATCCTCTACGGACGGAGTAGGGGGAACCCCTCCCAGCAGACGAGAAGACGACTCGGACGCTCGGCCACGGCAGTTGTAGGATCTTTCTTTGTCATGAAACAAAAATAAATCTGTAAACACAAAAAATGTGGTAAAAATTAAATAAATAAAACAACATCGACAAACCCACTACATCCTCTTCCTAAGCCTTCGATCCTCGAACTCGCACACGTTGCAAAAAAAAAAAAAAAAAAGTTGGTAGAGCACTTGCTCGCGAAAGGCAAAGGTCCCGAGTTCGAGTCTCGGTCCTACACACAGTTTTAATCTGACACTCCGGTGCAGAGTGAAAATGTTATTCTGTTAACGAATATTATTGTTTCATCTCCCAGTGAGATAAATGTCTCAATCCGTGTGGTGATTACTTTTGAATGGAACCATTCCTTGGTCCCGTTGTGGCATGTGATCGATTTTCATTTTACTGATCCTCCTCTACACTGAAGAGTAAAAAAAAAAATTGGTATTTTCATGTGAATTCAAATACAGAGATATGTAAACAGGCAGAATACAGCACTGCGGTCGGAAACGCCTGTGTAAGACAACAAATATCTAGCGCAGTTTTTAGGTCGGTTACTGCTGCTACAATGGCCGATTATCAAGATTTAGTGAGTTTGAACTTGGTGTTATAGCCGACGCAAGAGCGATGGGATATAGCATCTCTAAGGTAGCGATGAAGTGGAGATTTTCCCGTACCATCATTTCACGAGTGTACCTTGAATATCAGGAATTCGGTAAAACATCAAATCTCTGACGTAGCTGTGATCGGAAAAAGATCCTGCTAGAACGGGACTAACGACCACTGAAGAGAGTCGTTCAGAGTGACAGAAGTGAAACCCTTCCGCAAATTGATCCGGATTTCGATGCTGGGCCGTCAGCGTGCGAACCCTTCAACGAACCATCATCGATATGGGCTTTGGGAGCCGAAGACCCACTTGGGTACCCTTTGATGACTGCAAGCCACAAAGGCTTACGCCTGACTTGGGCCTGTCAACACCGAAATTGTCTGTTGATGAATGGCAACATGTTGCCTGGCCGGACAGGACTCGTTCCAAATTGTATCGAGAAGAAGGATGTGTACGGGTATGTAGGCAACCTCATGAATCCATGGACCCCACATGTCAGCAGGGGACTGTTCAAGGTGCTGAAGCCTCTGGAATGGTGTGGGGCGTGTGTATTTGGAACGATGTGGGTCCCCTGATACGTCTAGATACGACTCTGACAGATGACTCATACGTTTATTCATGTACCTTGTGCATTCCGATGAACTTGGTCAGTTCCAGCAGGACAATGCGACATCCCACACGTCCAGAATTGCTACATAGTGACTCCAGGAATCCACTTCCGCTGACCACCAAACTCCCAGACATGAACATTACTGAACATATCTGAGATGCTTTTAAACGGACTGTTAAGAAGAGACCTCCACCTACCGGATTTATGGACACCCCTGCAGGTTTCATGGTGTCAGCTACCTCCAACACTCCTTCAGACATTAGTCGACTCCATGCCACGTCGTGCTGCGTCAATTCTGCGTGCTCGCGGGCGCCGTAAACGGTATTAGGCAGGTGTACCAGTTTCTTTGGCTCGTCAGTTTATTTGCTGAAAGTGCCTACTACCACGATCCGCATATTCTCTTGATAGTAACTAGGTTAAGTACAGAACACGCTTCCAGATATTCAACGAATCGTAACTTTTAGGAGTCAAACAGCTGGAAATACTAGCTCAAAATTTCACAGTTCTCCTATAATGACTAGCCTGAAGTTTCGAAACTATGACTACGTAGTATACCGCGTGGAACTGTTTCGCCCTTCGGAAGAAAGCCACAAAATTCTCTAGGAATCTAAAAACTTCCAGAAAAGTTGTCCAAACCTGATATTGTCAATTTCCAAAGCACTCAGTTCTCATCGAAAAAAGCAACAATTTTTTGCAATATTAGTGCAACACCGAAACACAGGTCCTCACGCTGCTACCGTTGAATTACGGAGGAGGGAAGACTGGAATTTGACGTCCCGTCGACGTCGATTTCACTACAGACAGAACACAAGCCCGAATACAAAACAAATAGCCCGTGTCGTTTCAAACGAACCATCCCAGCATTCGTCTGGAGCGATTTAGGGATGTCCCAGATAACCTAAATCGGGGTTTGAATCTTCGTACTTCTGAATGCGAGTCCAGCGGGCCATCTCGCTCGGTGAATTACGACACCTCTAGACAAGTATGCGCAAATCTCTCTCCCATCCAGAATGCGACACCGTTCTCCATTCTGGTTGGCTGGAACATACTATAGCCACTATAGCCAGTCACTTTCATAAACTTTCGCGGACAGCTTGGTGATTTGCCTCGTTGACCAATCCTGCATTACGAATTTATTAATTATTTTTTTAAACTTAGTAATTTTCGAAAAGCAAGTAAGCTTGAAATAACCGCATCATTTCTTGTCTTATGGACGAAATAAACATTTTGCTCCTAGACTCCTTCAACCGGCTACTTAACATTAAGCATGTTGTACAATGCATGTGACTCACTTGTCTGTTACACAATACAGTCCACAAGCTTATTTATAAATCACTTTAACAAATGTCAAGATTCCTAACGCACATACATGCTGCATCTACACCCTGACTCAGTGTGACAGTAAAAGAATTTAATATAGCAATGTAAAAACGTCTACTTATAGTAATTACTGTTTGAAAACTGAGACCTTATGTAACGTTTATTTTTATCAACAAAATACGGTCTATTTAATTGTGCAACAAGGTAGTATTTAGTTTATGACATCCTTTGATGTATTTAAAAAATAAAATCATATTATTGCATCAGGATGTTGCTTTCAATGGAGGGATACAAAGTTTAGCAAGATAGGTGACAAGAAACAGCGCAAAGCTGCAGTTACAGAGGAAAGTGTCGACGTAAACTCCGTCCACAGCTCTTGGAGGGACCTCAATCCCAGCCTCCGACCTACCGCCGTCTCATCTTATACCAATGGAGTCAATTTTCGTGACCTAGAAACTGCAATCGTCCTGCCACAACTGTGGGTTCTTTGAGTGTTACGGAAAATGGTTCATTTTTAACTACAACAAATGAAATATTATTTCACTTCATTATATAAGTGAATGCCAGATTTACTTAACTTTGCCACTGGATTGTTCGATAATTTACAACTGTCACTAACTATGAAAGCATCATTGCTGTACTGTGTAGAACAGCAAACTATTTCCTTGAGACACAGTGTTCGCCATATAGAGCAGTACAAGTTCATCTAAGACTTTAACAACTAGTTGCTGCTACACTATGATGTTGACTGCTGTAGCTGAGGTCTCAAACTGGGATTGAGCTCTTGCATTCTCGACACTACATTGACCTCAGTGTGAGAGCAGTGCTGTGCTGAGGTAGATCCGTAGTCTTGGCTCAAATGGCTCTGAGCACTATGGGACTCAACTGCTGTGGTCATTAGTCCCCTAGAACTTAGAACTACTTAAACCTAACTAACCTAAGGACATCACACACATCCATGCCCAAGGCAGGATTCGAACCTGCGACCGTAGCAGTAGCACGCTTCCGTACTGCGCGCCTAGAACTGCGAGACCACCGCGGCCTGCAGCCGTAGTGTTGAGGAGCACCTCCCATTCATCGCCGCGGATGGCAAGCCCTCGCTAATGTCTGTGGTATCGATTCACGTTGCTGACCTCAGTGTGGCAACGCGATCTCTGGACGACACTACATGGCAGTAACGGGTACCGAACGCGGGCTCTCTGCGTGGCGCTCAGTCACGCTGACCACTATAATATTACTGCTCAAAATAAGAAATTAATGTTTTTCAAGCTGCTAATATTAAACTCGTTGTTATTGAACTGACGTGTGTAGTGTCTCTGTTTGTATCCCTGTGACGGAGAATATCCCAAACGGCGTCGACTTGGCCCACAGCGTACGTAATTTCGTACACGCAGAGAAGTTACTCTCGTGGCGGAGCAGCAGCTGCCGACTCAGACGGTTGCCTGTAAAATTGTTGAAAAGTAAGGGAAAGAAAACTTCTATAGGAAATTCTCGGAAATCGAACACTGCCATTCGCATTTGGTCATTCGATGATTGTCTGCGAGTGATATGAGTTCATCTTAGCAGAGAAAACTTTCTCTATGCTTTTGACCGTGTTACTCAAGCAGGTTCTGCAGCAGACATCACCCACCAAACGTTCGAAGTCCTATACAAGCTTGTAGTACACAATAGTTCATCACAGAATACTTTGATCAAAATGAAACACGCAACAGACTGTATTATGAGCGCTACAAAGTGCAACCGTTACTAAACTCTACATTAAAATTACATATCGCTTGTGTATCTCAAAAATCCTTAATTACACAATATGGTGGCTAACAATGACTGTTTCATTGCACACACTTCCTACACGTCCTCTCAGTATCCTGACTCGTAACAAATTCCAATTTTCTTACTTTTCTTCGCTCGCCATGGAGCAATGTTAAATCAAGGAATAAAAATTTCGCTCGCGCAGACATGTAGTTTGCCTAAGGTCGCTTAGATTGTTATCGATTGTTGTGTGTCTATAGAGCACTAGGGAAATCATCGAATTAGTTCGTCCTGTGTGCTGTCGTCCAGTAGAAGATGAGTAAATGGTTATGAAATTCATCAAAGCACGGGAAAGCGGATCTACTGAAGTTCGCTCTTGGGTGGAACGACTGAGCGACGTCCCGCATTCAAGCCCCACCGATAACAATTTTTTTAAACGTTATGCGTGAAACTGTTAAATGGGAGAACACTTCTCTGGCTTGCAAAAGGACTTTTCGAAGTTTATAGCAATGTTCTTTTGGCAGTCTGATTTTGCTTCGTTAGCTGATGTTATGTACTTATTACCGATCTTATTATTTGGTTTATTATTAATCGTTATTATTACTATTACTTCAGCACGTATGATGCAATAGTTTCTTAGTTTTTCTATTCTGATTGTATATTCTGTGAAACTACAAATGTGTTCTAAAGGTTTATTAGTTTCAAAAAAACGGAGCGAAAGCAGATTGCCAAGAAAACTTGGCTGTAAACTCCAAACTACCCTTTTACATGCCATAAACACGTTGTCCCATATAACTCTTTCACAGTAATACAATTTTAAAAAAATTCCGTCATTGGGGTTTGAATCCGGTATCCTACATATGAGAATCCAACGCTCTACCTAAACCCGCGCCGGCGAAACATTGCACTTGACAGTTCGCTTTTTGTCTAGTTAGGTTGGCTATACTGTAATAGCGATGTTGCAACAGCAGCCTCTATACACACAGCAGGCGATACAGTTTTCCGTCCCGTCTCGTAAATGCAAGCGCTTGAGAGTGTATATAAAAACTCGTTTTTAGTTGCAGTTCAATGACAGGAAGTAAAGAACCGTATAATAATGCATGTAAAAGTATAACAATGCACATCCTTTCGATAACGGAGCAAAGCAATACAAAAACCAACCATCTGACGACTCGTACTTTAAAATCAACAATGTACGTAGTTTACAAAATAAATAATAACCGAGATTGTAATAAATAACCAATATTAGTAATTTTTCACTCACCAATTTACAGCGGTAATGGCGCAATTCCATCCAGCTCGCCATCGTCATTGTTGTCCGACTCATCGCCAAAACCGTCTTCATCGTCGTCACCAGCAAGACAAATCATTAATTGTTCATGGCCTCTGATAATGCCTTCTATTGTCTGTGCTGCTCATATAATCTTCTCGACATGCTCTACTTTTTTTCTCCATGAGACTGCATCCACAGTCACAAGAGCTTCACGCAACAGCTTTTCCACCTCTGTTATAGTAAAGGACTTGTTGCTGTTCCTTACATACATTTTTACATCACTCCATATTAACTCAATAGGGTTGAAATGGCAGTATTACAGTATGACCCTGCTCCTTAGCAGTTTCGTCTACTACATATCTAGGTGTCGTAGGCTTATTTTCTTTAACAAGAGAATATAATAGAACCTTTGTCATACTCATATCCGCTGCAATATTTCGAGCCTGTAACCACTGCACCATAACCTCTTTCCGATCATTTGTGGTTGGGGCTTTGTTCTGTATCACCGAATGATATGGAGCATTGTCCGTTACAATTGTTGTAGGGGCAGGAAATTGTTTTAAAAGGTTCCTGAACCACTCAACAAATCGTGTGTGATCCATACCTTCATGGTAATCACCAGTCTTTTTTTATCTAAAAATTAAAAGTGCGTCGGGGACAAAACCACTGGAGGATCCTGCATGGACCACAATTAATCTAGCTCCTCTTCCTGTCGGCTGATGGCCGCTACTGCTGGGTGTGTTATCCGTCCAGCATTTACTGACAGCTTCCCCGGCATTAACCCACGTTTCGTCTAGCCAAATTATGGAATGAATGTCTCTGCTCACAATTTCATGCAAGAAATTGCTACGAGCGGTAACAATATGTGCCCTCTCCAACAGTACTTTGCGTCCGCCTAGCGGTTTGTAACGGAAACCCATATTTTTTAGCACAATATTTAGTGATGTTTTACCACCCCTGAAGAGTTCACCTTCTTTTAAAGAGACTAATAACTTAACTACAGTCGGATACTCTTTTCCGCTGTAGTAAGCATAAACATGCCTAAGAATTGCATCAGTCTGGAAAGAATCTAAATCTGTGATAGGACTAGGCTGCTTTTTCTTCTTTCACGGGGTTGTTAAAAATGTAAAACTTGAACTAGACAGCTCGGAATCATTACGGTTCACTTCAGTATCTCCTAACTTTTGTAGTAATACTCCCTTACTTACTACGGTTCTTGCACTAATACCAAGAGTTTTCGACGTACGTTCCACCACTTTATCGGCAGGAATTGATGGCTGTCCATGAATGCTAATGTAGTTTTTCTCCTGCTCGTAAAACTCACGAGTTCTGCGTAGTAACTCCATGCCTGGCTGTTTAGCGGCACCCCTCGACGCAAAGGATTGTCACTAGGTGAACGAAGTCTATCCGGTGGCATTTTCCAAGTATGTAAACTCACAACGTTACAAAAGTCACAATGATATAGCACACAGTACAACGAAAACACGCGGTAAACAACAAACAATTCACGTTGTATACGCATTCACTAAACAAAGCCGGCAACGCGGGAACTTTGACGTCACAGCACATGAGTAACAGCAGTGCTCACTGCGCTGCGATTGGCTGGCGCCCCACGCTGAACGCCTCCTATCGTCACTTGTTACTCTCTTACGCTGCCAACTTCATACACAAACGTCCAGTGCAATGTTTCAGCGACCCGGATATACTTCCCAACGTAAGCATTTTGTGCCAAATACAGTTACGGTTCTGATTTGCTCCATAGTTCCGGTGTCACTTTTAATTAATGTTTACGCCCGTTCAACTGGACGACAGCACACAGTAGGAACTAAAGCGATGTTTCCGTTGATACGCTATCGACACAACGTTTGGTAACGATCTGAGTGTCTGACATCTGGAGGTTTGGGTGTCAACTACGGCGATGGACAGAAAGTGTAGGCAGGAACGTGAAATAACGTAGATTGACCTATTGTTCCGTAGGTCGGTTGATGGAGAAACAGTAAATCGGTAGTTGGATGGAGAGAGTACTGAGGAATCATAGAAGTTTCGTGTAATCTGGACAGATCCCAAGAACTTTAGGTATCGGATCCAATAAACAAAGGCAGAAAAGTACCGGTAACATTACAACATTATTGAGCCAATTTGCTACTGCCTCCAGTTGCATGGATCGATGGTTATCAAGTCTTTACGTTATCGCCGGTTTACATCTGTTGCAGCACCTGCCTAAGTGACTTAGTGGTGGCAACAACACAATGATAGGACTCGGTGTTACTGGCGGCCTCGGGGATCTGCTGGAGTCTCGACCGCCAGGCAGTTATATGCCTAACCCCCGTGACTCAAGACTGTTATCTGAGTCTCTTTAGCGGGGCTGCAACAACGTTGCCTGTCTGCAAGTGGCGTAGCGACGATTTTCGTTGGATGATGATGTTTGGTTTGTGGGGCGCTCAACTGCACGGTCATCAGTGCCCGGACACAGTCCCAATTTTAACACAATCCAACTTTTTCACAATCCGATCTAGTCTCTGTCAGAAATGATGATGATAATGATGATGGAATGATGAGAACAACACAAACACCCAGTCGCCGGGCAGAGAAAAATTCCAACCCGGTCGGGAATCGAACCCGGGACCCCATGTTCCAGAGGCAACAACACTAGCCACTAGACAACGAGCAATGGAATTATTTTTTATTTTATTTATTTATTTATTTATTTTTTTTTTTTTTTTTTTTTTGCAGTTCCTGCAAATCTGTCACATGTGGGTTTCTAGCAGGGGTGTATCCGGTTCTGTGTACTGCTATATGACGCCACTTGCTATCTGCAGCGTGGTGGCCTTTGATAAGTGATGCAGGTTTTGCAATAAATCTAAGCACATTGAAGAAATCGCTCCGCTGTGCTCATAAAGATGAGCATCGCGTGTGTCTACAAAGTCGCTCTCTCATGTACAGGCATCTGGGTGCCTCTAATGTCCTCTGCCTTTGAATAACTAAGTCACAGAGCCACCACTTTAGCGATTCTACTATAAAAAGTATTCACATGCACATGGACGCAGATGACTATAAAAGGTGGCCCTCTTTAGTGTCAATGAAGGTAACAAATTGTATTTCTCACCGTAAGACTTTTTCTATTACCTGCCACATAAGTAAATAACGTTATTAAAAGTTATCAAGGCATCTTAGGAATTTGAATGAAAGAAAGAATTAAATACCACTGCAGACTTACTCAAAAAACACACCTGAGGTACGGAATGTGGATCAACATAACATCTTGATTGTATACTATCTAATATTCACATAGTAGAATGATCTGATTGGCGCTTGGAGAATTTGAACCAATGGTGATGCCTCGACTTAATTTGCAACTTTAAATGGAGAACGCTATATTACTATGATCAATCTGACTGCGAATGACTGTGAACTGAACTCGGAATCAACCTACAATAATGTGCTTGGATCGGGCAACAACTGTTGCTTTCGTGTGCGAGCAGTGAAGTAAGGCAAATTTCCTCCCAAGATTCCTGCTGCCAGTGTTGCATATCTCTTTTCCCATCTTGCCGTTGAAGTCTCCCAATAAGATTTTTGCATTGCTTTTATTTATTCTGTTCACAATTTGTTCGAGAAGGTCCACAAATTTATGTACCTCTTCCTTTATTTTTCTTAGAAGTTTCTGTTTTCGTTTGTGGGAGTGTGAGCATTTACAGATGAGTAGATTTTATTCATTGTTTTAAAAGTCAGAGTTGCAGTTATTGGTGCTATTGCTTGAAAATCAGTTATTCAATCTATTAGTTTAATGTTCACTACAAATCATGCTCCAGATTTGGGGCATTGCTTCAAATTCTCTGTCCCAGCTTCCCCTAATAAATTCTGTATCCCCGTGACACGAACGGGTCTATCGTGTTTCTTATTTCTTGGGCTTCACTATTAAAACGTTTTGTTGATTAAATTTATAGGTTAAATTTCAGTTTTCCGATTTGAAGTAGTGAATTTATGTTGTGCTACGTAATTTATTTGCTCATTTTGTTCTTATTGTGTATCACTGTGTGTTTGGCTGATTGCAAAAGCTCCGATTTATTGCTGCCTTCTAGCTGGCTATCCACCGAATTCCACGTAGACATTACCTGCCTTTTTGGGCCGGACGAAGGCACTTTTTTTCTAAAAGGCTTTTCTAAACTCCTGGAAATGGAAAAAAGAACACATTGACACCGGTGTGTCAGACACACCATACTTGCTCCGGACACTGCGAGAGGGCTGTACAATCAATGATCACACGCACGGCACAGCGGACACACCAGGAACCGCGGTGTTGGCCGTCGAATGGCGCTAGCTGCGCAGCATTTGTGCACCGCCGCCGTCAGTGTCAGCCAGTTTGCCGTGGCATACGGAGCTCCATCGCAGTCTTTAACACTGGTAGCATGCTACGACAGCGTGGACGTGAACCGTATGTGCAGTTGACGGACTTTGAGCGAGGGCGTATAGTGGGCATGCGGGAGGCCGGGTGGACGTACCGCCGAATTGCTCAACACGTGGGGCGTGAGGTCTCGACAGTACATCGATGTTGTCGCCAGTGGTCGGCGGAAGGTGCACGTGCCCGTCGACCTGGGACCGGACCGCAGCGACGCACGGATGCACGCCAAGACCGTAGGATCCTACGCAGTACCGTAGGGGACCGCACCGCCACTTCCCAGCAAATTAGGGACACTGTTGCTCCTGGGGTATCGGCGAGGACCATTCGCAACCGTCTCCATGAAGCTGGGCTACGGTCTCGCACACCGTTAGGCCGTCTTCCGCTCACGCCCCAACATCGTGCAGCCCGCCTCCAGAGGAGTCGCGACAGGCGTGAATGGAGGGACGAATGGAGACGTGTCGTCTTCAGCGATGAGAGTCACTTCTGCCTTGGTGCCAATGATGGTCGTATGCGTGTTTGGCGCCGTGCAGGTGAGCGCCACAATCAGGACTGCATACGACCGAGGCACACAGGGCTAACACCCGGCATCATGGTGTGGGGAGCGATCTCCTACACTGGCCGTACACCTCTGGTGATCGTCGAGGGGACACTGAATAGTGCACGGTACATCCAAACCGTCATCGAACCCATCGTTCTACCATTCCTAGACCGGCAAGGGAACTTGCTGTTCCAACAGGACAGTGCACGTCCTCATGTAGCCCGTGCCACCCAACGTGCTCTAGAAGGTGTAAGTCAACTACCCTGGCCAGCAAGATCTCCGGATCTGTCCCCCATTGAGCATGTTTGGGACTGGATGAAGCGTCGTCTAACGCGTTCTGCACGTCCAACACGAACGCTGGTCCAACTGTGGCGCCAGGTGGAAATGGCATGGCAAGCCGTTCCACAGGACTACATCCAGCATCTCTACGATCGTCTCCATGGGAGAATAGCAGCCTGCATTGCTGCGAAAGGTGGATATACACTGTACTAGTGCCGACATTGTGCATGCTCTGTTGCCTGTGTCTGTGTGCCTGTGGTTCTGTCAGTGTGATCATGTGATGTATCTGACCCCAGGAATGTGTCAATAATGTTTCGCCTTCCTGGGACAATGAATTCACAGTGTTCTTATTTCAATTTCCAGGAGTGTATATTTAACTTTCGAAGGTAATTAACCTTAGCTGGAGAAAGCTCCGATTTAGAACTACGGTTGTTAACCGCAACTGGTGTGTTTCATACGTGGGAGATATTTTATTTCACTCAAGTCCGCCGGTAAGCCGGTTAGGGCGTCCTTATTCGCCCCCTGGGATGCGACAGCGTAATAGCTTCGTAGAGAAGTGACTTTATGGCGGTGCATTTTTGTAAAGTGCGTTGCACCATCAACAGCATTTACAGTACCTATTGCGCTCCCTGCAGTGCTGAACCAGAAGAAATAATTTATAAATCAGTTGTGTACTCTAAGCTACCAGTTAGTTTTATTACTTTTATTGTAAATGATTTAACAGCTTGTGGGGCGGCGAGTAAGTTACTTCACTGGTTTAAAGTTTTGATGCCGTCTTTAATCACGTGAGCCTGGCAACTACTTTGGTGGTCAGCCAGAAAGCGAAGGGAAACAAACTGACCTTAGTTTATAGATTGCTCGGCCACATTCCGATCCAGCCCACTGAAAGAAAAGTGTCTATTTCCCATTTATTTGCGGAATCAGGGCTATGACTTCAGTAAAAGTTTAAAGTTCCAATCAAGATTTAATTTAATTAGTTTCTCACAAACAACACTTAATATTGCGTTATGTTCAATTGAGAACAAGTCTTTCTAATCTAACAGCACCTTTAGCACTTCAGAGGCGACCACTACGGTAACTTCCTACCAGATTGTTTTTCGCCCTGACTAACATCACTGAATTGAAAGTTCCCAATAAATGTTCAAAAATTAATGCCCGCCATAAAAGTGGAAATAAATTCACCACTTGCCACGCGGAATTGAATTTCACACGGACGGCACACTAACAGTTATTTTACCGAATTCTAAACGATCCAGGACGGTATACAGTCACGGCGACTTCACTATCCGTTTTCACTGCCAAATACGCGCTTGTCACAGCTCGGCTCTGACGTCATCCGAGGCAGAGCGCGACCAGACGTCTAACTGGCGTGGGCCTCACAGTGTCTGAGAGCGAAGTGAACCCTCCTACTGCTTCAGGTGCTGTATTTATACGGTGCCGGTGCGGACTGCCGAGAAAACATCTGATGTCTCTGTCTGTTTGCATACGGCGGCAGTCTACAAACGACCGCTATCTCTGTCACATAATCTTTAATAATATATTTACCAATTACTTCAAAAACTTCTTAATTTTTGATGGTATGCTGATAAGCAGTTTGAAAGCACGTAGAAAGTTTCAGCTCGTTAGAATGAAAACTTTGCTTAATAGAATTTATTTAGTGGAACTAACGGTATATTGTTACCTCTGAACCATACCTTTGCTAAGACTTATATCAGATACTATTTATGTTACAAGTCTTAAACTTGGTTTAGCTCTATTATTTGATATATTTGATCTTCTGATTTAACCAAAGTCCTCTATCATTAAAATTTCAACTACTTAATCTACAACACTTAAGTACATTTTAGCTACAAAATTAGTTTCTATTTAATTACTCAAAAACCATAAGAGGTAGATTAACGTGGACTCTCTCTTAGTATTTTTGGGGTGTACTGAAGCATAAATCGAATTTTCAATTTTCTAAGTCAATTATTTAGCGCCTCTGATTTTTCTCTTAAAACGGCATTTTTCCGTAAACTATTATGTTTAGAACATCAAGACTTGGTATTTCCAACATTATTGCACTAAACTATAATTTAAGAACGTTTTAAACATAAATTTTGATTTTTAATTTCATACTAAATTGTGGTGCAATACTTGTGCGCTACATGCAGACACGTTAATGTGACGTGGCGCCACTAGCAGTGAACTGGGGTATGTCCCGGCTGGCTCCCTCGCCTCTGTATCTCACAACGATACAGCGCTTGGTTTCCTTCAGGCTATACTACCGTTCTAGAACGGTTTTAAATACATGATGATTTAACTTATTGTTTTGAAGTTAATGTTTGCTTACATACTGATCGTTTGTTTTTAACTGATTAAATTAGTGTCAGGACGGTTTTGCTCCATGTTATTTGCACTGCATTGTATCCTGTGATCATCAGCAGTGTAATCTTTGCTCTCTTTAGTTGCGTTATCCAACTGTAGCTAATCACCTGTGACCATGGGTGGAGGCGAAGACTAAACTTCCGTCCCAACTGCTGTGAAGAAATCATTTTTTATTGGCTAGATTGAAGAGTATGTAAGAATTCAAAATTATGTCTTTCCTGTTACGATTATTCACTTCAACTTTTTAAAGACAGCTAGACCAGCCTGGTTGTTTGCCTACACGATTAAAGAGTATGAGCTTTGCTATTACTTGTGAAATTTCACAAATTAAAAGTTCAAATAAAGATTCGTCAGTGGTTTTTATGTATGTTTCGTGGCCCGGTGCCTTCGGCTCACCCAAATACTCGTTAGCGGTTCAGGCATGTTAGGAAGGGAGAAGCCCTCACAGCAGCAGTTCCAATGGTTCTGAGCACTATGCGACTTAACTGCTGAGGTCATCAGTCGCCTAGAACTTAGAACTAATTAAACCTAACTAACCTAAGGACATCACACACATCCATGCACAGGGCAGGATTCGAACCTGCGACCGTAGCGGTCGCTCGGTGCCATACTGAAGCGCCTTCAACCGCACGGCCACTCCGGCCGGCACAGCAGCAGTTTATCGAACTCTCCTGAGAAGGTAAAAGGAAGCTGTCAGGACTATGGGCCAGGGGAAGCAGTCACTGGGGCTGTTGACAACGCCCCAGCTCGTTCTGCACGAGACACGGTCACACGTGCCCCCTTCACCCCCCCCCCCCTAACCACGGCTCCCCCTCCTTCCCCCATATTCTCCTGACATGGTGAAGAAACCATTGTGTCACAAGCATTTACAGAATGACGACCAGGGTGGAATTTGGCTGCTGAATCTCTGATACAAATGGGGGGGGGGGGGGGGGGTCATACCCTGATGTGGCACTCTCACACTGCTAGCAGGTCTAGTACAGCTACGGATTCGTGTTGGTAGCTGCTCTGTGTGAACTGAGAGACTGGCGAAAGAACTTGTCGCCGCCGGGCGGCTTGCGGGGTCGTTCCGGACGGGCGCTCGCTGCCTGGGCTGCGGCAGCAGTCGGTGTGACGTCAGCGCGGCAGCTGCGATGGTCGGCCGGTGCCAACCACCGGCCAGCGACCACCGTTCCTTCCACTGCGGCTTGAGTCGCGCCGCGTCCGGGTCACAGTCCCCTCCTCCGTGCATCTGCAGGTGCGGGACAAGCGACGCGACCCACCTTGCGTTTGTTCACCACTAGGGGATCGCAGTGGCTCTCCTCACACTTGACGCTTTTCAGTTCAGAAAAACCTCAACGTTCAGATGTGAATCCAAGCAGGAGGGAGGGGGGCCTTGGTAACTGAGGTCATGAACCCCCCCAAAAAACCTATTGGTCAAATGTTTTGAGCAATGGATATGGATAGTTCTACACTACTGTTCATTAAAATTGCTACATCGCGAAGATGACGTGTTACAGACGCGAAATTTAACCGACAGGAAGAAGATGCTGTGATATGCAAATGATTAGCTTTTCAGAGCATTCACACAAGGTTGGCACCGGTGGCGACACTTACAACGTGCCGACATGAGGAAAGTTCCCAACCGCTTTCTCATACACAAACAGCAGTGGACCGGCTTTGCCTGGTGGAACGTTGTTGTGATGCCTCGTGTATGAAGGAGAAATACGTACCGTCACGTTTCCGACTTTGTCGCATTGTAGCCTATCGCGATAGCGGTTTATCGTATCGCGACATTGCTGCTCTCGTTGGTCGAGATCCAATGACTGTTAGCAGAATATGGAATCGGTGGGTTCAGGAGTGAAATACCGAAAGCAGTGCTGGATGTTAAACTTCACTGTGACATCTATCCTTCCTTCCAGCTGTAACCTGGCCTTATCCCCCCCCCCCCCCCCCCCCTGCCCAGGGCTCACTTTTTACTCTCCCCTCCTTCCCCCAGAGAGGATTTTCCTGCTTCCCTCCCTGAGTCCTTCGCACCCCCTCATTGGCTGTTTTCCTCTCCCATCCCTTCCCTCCCAGCCCTCCTTCAGTGCGCGCTGCACCTCATAGCCCTTTTTCTCCTCCTCACCTACTTTCGCTTTTCCCTTTTCCCTTGTCCCCCGCCCCACAGCATATCCTCCAAGGTTTTTATTTGTTATCATTATGCTGCATTAGTGTTGTGTTTTGGTGCCGTTATACATTGTCTTCTAGTGGTGTGGTTTTAATTGTGTGCTCGACCTGTTATCATTCATGACTGCTCCATGCTATGCCGTCCATCACATGGCTGTTTTAATCGTTCTACGACTTTTTATGCTCCAGTCGTACTTTGCCTGGTGCCTTTTAATCCAGTGTGTGTTTCTTTTTTGTGTAACAACTTTTTTAGATTTTTATCTCCTATTTACAGTCACCGCTTTGTATGATTTTTTCCTTATGTTCCCGCCTTTTTTGTTTCTATATTCCGCCATATTTTCTCCTTTCTGTTATTTTAAATGTCTTCTTTTGTTTAATAACTGTCTTTCGACAGCAAAGCAGCACGTATGCTGCTGCCAGCCCACCCCAGATGAGGCAATGAAATACAGTAAAGGAAAAAAAAGGTGCAGTGTGACAATGGGTAACTGTTCTAATGTTCTTATTGCCAAACCTTATGTTCCTCCTAGCAGCAAATATTCCCTTGTAGATCAACAGGATTGTATCCCCTGTACTTCAGTGATATCTTACTGTCCTATTATTATTTCCCATATAGGGCTATTGGCAAGACTGGCTGGAGCACTCTCCAGTGCTAGACTAATAGCGAAAATATTCACTTCACATCCAGCAGTTACTAACAAAACTGGATAAAGCTACCATCTAGTGCTCGATCAACTGCATCTGTTTAAATAAACGAGATACCCCACTGCAAACAAAATAAAGACTTGTGTCAGTCCTATCCAGCAACCCAGCACAGACTGAATGCGTATCCAACTGATCCCCATAGTAAGGAGTGGGGAGAGGAGAGAAGAGGAGCGGAGAGGAGAGGAGAGGAGAGGAGAGGAGAGGAGAGGAAAGGAGGGGGAGAGTGGAGTGGGAGTGGGAATGTGGGTGGCAAACAGCGCTCTCTGGTGGTGATGTTGTGAACTGTGGCAGTTGGTCTTTGAACCTCAAGGTGAACCCACAAGATTTGATACTCCCACAAAGAAATTTGAATTTCTCACCAGTTTTCCCATTCCGCCATCTTGGATTACATCACAGGAGGGGAAGGGATGAAAGGGGAGGTGAGGAGACTGGGAGTTCCGTGAGTGAGACCCACCTGCCAGCTGGGGAAGCCCGTGAGGTCATTAGGGGTGGAGAGTAACTAATTTGTCAATTAATTAATTTGCATAATTAATTCGATTTCAATATGATATTAAAATGATCTCTTTGTCCCACTACTGATGACGATGTGGCACTACCAAAAGGAGAGACATCTTGTGCGGTGTATGGTTCTGGTGCATCGTACTGCATCTACAACAACAATTTGGGCAGCAGTTGGCACCACAGTGACACAACGAACTGTTTACAGCTTCAGTAGCGTCAAGCGAGATCTCATTAGTGGCCAGGGTGAAGGTCTTTTCTGTTTTGTGATGAAAACCGGTTGTGCCTCAGTGCCAGTAATGGCCATGTGTCGGTTAGAAGTAGGCCAGTTGAGGGCCTGTATGTGCACACGGCACACTGTACCTACAGCTAGAGCTATGGTCTGGGGTGCGATTTTGTATAAGAGCATAAGAACTCTCGTTGTTACCTCACGGACGCTGAATGCAAATTTGTATGGCAATCTGGTGACTCGATCTATCATGTTACCATTCATGAACAGCACTCCAGGGGGTGTTTTCCAACTGATGATGACGATGTTTGGCTCGTGAAGCGATCAACCGAGCGGTCATCAGCCCCCGTACACACTCTATTTTCTTTTCACAATCCAGTCTAGTCCCTCTCACATATGATAATGACGATGAAATGATGAAGACATCACAAACACCCAGTCCCCAGGTACAGGAGGAAATCTCCCAACCCGGGAATCGGACCCGGGAGCCTGTGGTCCAGAGGCAGCAAGGCTAGCCCCTAGACCACGAGCTGCGGCCGTTTTCCAACTGGGTAAAGCAGGCCCACATACCGCTGCTGTTACCGAACACACCCTACAGAGTGTCTACAGGTTGCCATGGCCTGCACGGTCACCAGATCTGTCGCCAATCGAGCATATACAGGACATCACCAGAAAAAAACTCCGAAGTCATGTTCAAACAGCATTAACTGTCCCTGTTGTGACCGTGCAAGCGCAATAGGCATGGAACGCCATCCAACAAACTGACATCCGGCACCCGTAAAACACAATGTGTGCACGTTTGGATGCTTGCATTCAACATGTAGGCAGTTACACTGGTTGTTAACGTAGTACCAGCATTTCACATTTCCAGTGGCTGGCGCTTACATTAACTTGTGATCTTGCATTGCCAATTTCCAAAATATCATTACTCTACGTTAACTGTTTTTTGGTGTTGCGATTTTTTCCTTTGGTGTAATTACACTGACCGAATTTAATAATTTAAGTCTCAAATGGCTCTGAGCACCATGGGACTTAACTTCTGAGGTCATCAGTCCCCTAGAACTTAGAAGTACTTAAACCTAACTAACCCAAGGACATCACATACATCCATGCCGGAGGCAGGATTCGAACCTGCGGCCGAAGCGGACGCGCGGGTCCACACTGTAGCGCCTAGAATCGCTCGGCCACACCGGCCGGCTAATAATTTAAATTGCTGTCGCAATATACTAATTAAAATATACTATCTTACATTAAAGGTGTAACACACTATGTCAGTTTATCGTTCTAGAAAGTGGATATATTTGTTGAGGCTGCGTAAATGACAACGAGCAGCTTACGTAGACTGTATCGATACATTATTTGAGAATGGGACCACACAGCGACTTCCAACGAAGTTGATAAAGTTTAAACATTTCCGAAACTTTTTGTGACTGGCACCTGCTACGAAAGGTTGAAAGTAAAAAGGTTCATAGGTTACTACATTTTCGCTGCTCATGCAGTAAAACGTGAGCATCATACATAACGTTTTAATTTATTATTGCTTTATTGCCAAATGTGTTCGCAATACATTTTTCAGACAGAATCAAAATATAACCCTAAATGCGCAGTAAATTTGTAATGTTGTTCTACATTTAGTTGAGGAGATAAGACCTCATTTGTAATCAGAGGCTCCAAGGTCTTTTATGGATCGGATTCCGATTCTTTGAAGAATACGGGTTCGAGGGTTACTGGTGTTGCACAATCAGCTGATACATAATTGTCTCACTGCAAGAACTTAATGGAAGGCAACACTGTCTTCTTCGCCGAAGCGAGTAGCGGACCGGAGAAGCTAAAATAGAGTTTATATTTACAGGGTTATTATACAAAGTACTGCGTGTTTGAAAGAAATATGCCGGCCGCTGTGGTCGAGTGGTTCTAGGCGCTTCAGTCCGGAACCACGCGGCTGCTACGGTCGCAGATTCGAATCCTGCCTCGGGCATGGACGTGTGTGATGTCCTTAGATTAGTTAAGTTTAAGTAGTTCTAAGTCTAGGGGACAGATGACCTCCGATGTTAAGTCCCATAGTGCTTAGAGCCATTTGAGTCATTTGAAAGAAGTATATTTCCAATTCAAATTTTTTGCAGGCGGTAAAGTAATTATCCTGTTCTGGTAACACGTCTCCGTTCATGATTCTCTGTTTTTATTTTAATTTATTTTCTTCTGTAGCAGGCGAACCCTCCCTTCGATATCTTTGCGCAAAGAGAAGAAACGGAAGAAAAACTGAGCTACAGAACTGTGAAAAGAAGCTACTGAAGCGAGAAAGATGTCTTTAAAAAAAAAGTCTTTCCTGCCGGGTGCGCTCACGATGAAACGTAATGCGTGAAAAATTACCAGGAGTGAGAAAGCACTTGTTAGCAAAGGAAAAGAAACGGACTGCAGGACATCCTTGCGTGTGTGTGTGTGTGTGTGTGTGTGCGTGTGCATGAGTGGGTTTGAAGGGGTGTGACGCAAATCACAGCGCGCTAGGTGCAGCCTCAGAGGTCGGACCTCATGCATGAAACGGGCTGCCAGTTAAAGCGGCCCCTCCACAAAGCCGACCTGCCCGGACTGCAGCCTCTTCCTCGCATCAACGGCCACCGGCCGTCCGTCGACCCTCGCATCTGAGTCAGCAGTACCGGCCGTGACCACTGCGGAGATGGCCTTCTGAAAGCAAGAGCTGAGCTTCGAGACCGCAGACTTACCGGCGCTGCGAACACGAGAACGAGGCAAAACCAACAATGTCCTTTTCTTTGGTAGGATCCAGGAATAAAACGCCTGTACACCGGTTGACACGCCTCCACTGCCTGGAACGGAACTTCTGCCGCATTTTTTCTTTGTGGCAAGTTACGTGGTGGAGGAATCCTTTCTCATTACACAACCATTTTGTATCGTCAGCATTTGGGTACCCAGTGGCACAACCCTCAACGACCCGCAGCAGAATTTTTTGGAATCGCCAACTGCGACGTAATCGCGTATTCAAACAGTGATCCAATACCGAAAAATGCTTCATTATTCCAGTCTCTGATCACAAATAAATTCTTTAGACGATGACTGGTTTCAGTTTGTAATGACAATCTTCAGATTTGTTTTTCAGATCTGTTTTTATCTTACTTTATTTTCTTCTGTAACAGGCGAACAGTCATTGCAGACTGGAACCGGTCATCGTCCAAAGAATTCATTTTTGATCAGAGTCTGGAATAATAAAGCATTTTACAGTATTACATGTTGTAAAAAAGATCTGAAGATGGTCATTACAGACTGAAACCGGTCATCGTCTAAAAAATTCGTTTGTGATCAGAGACTGGAATAATAAAGCATTTTTTGGAAAGTTCACCAAAAACTCGTACCCTCAGATACCAAATCATCTTGGTTCGATGCACTCTACGGGGATGTCGCAGCAAGACACAAGTTACATCTCTCACCATACGTCTTCTATACATCAGGTGCAAGTTACACAATATACTAGTACACACAGACGATGAGCCAGTATTTTTTACCATCTAAATAAATAACTTACGGGAATACAGTTGGTTGACGTCGTTAACAACCGTCGATATTTCGACGGGAGCACACGCCGCCATTTTCGAGGCGTAACTGCAGCAAGTAAGCGCTGTACAAGGAAATTTAAAACCTCGGTTCACAGAGAAACTCCGGAAAAATAAATGACACACACCCTGTAAACAAGGGAGCCATCACACGTCCGAAAGAACAGACACCATACACATACACTTACGGCGATCGCAAGCTAAACATCATTTCTGTGTGGATGCACACATACGCTCCACTCATGCGGGAATATGCCTTGTCCCGAGCATTGAGATTAATGGGCGGGGAGCACTAGTTTCGTAATGTGTGGAGTAAGTTGGGAATGTCGGTCTGCAGGGAGGGGGGGGGGGGGGGCGTGCTTGGGATATTCTGCGCAGCCGCAGTAAATCCTGTGTCCTTAGCGGTCGCCGGAACAGTAGCTCTGCGTGTTCGGTCACAGACATGATGTAATTATGTAATAGGCGTATTTAAACTGTTTTAGCATGTAATTATCTGAACTGTTTCTTATTTAAATTGTTTTGTTAATTAAATTGCATTGTGTATTATTGAGAAAGAGCGGGAAACCGCGCATAGATACATTTTGAGAAAGAGCGGGAAACAGCGCGCAGTAATACATCTGTAATGGTAGCAGGGATTGTCTGCACCAAAAACCATTGTTGGCGGCGAGACCGCACTTTTGTAGCATTGAGCGTTGGAAGCGAGCTGTTGCGAGTAAGATGTGAGACGAGGCAGTCGTAGCTAGCGAGACATGAGAGGAGGTCGCTGTAAGCGAGTTATGAATTAACACTTTGAAAGAAGCGGTGTGCTCGCCAGCCACTCGCTATATGTAGCGCAATGCTACTTTTTAAGAATTTTTGTAAAGAACTATACCCCTTGTAACTGTTTGTCAAGATCGTTCTCAGAATATAGTTAACTTCTACCAGATTAAATGCATTAAGAATTTTCTATCCCAAAATCATTCACGTAAATGCTTTACGGAATTTATTGTTATCTTAAAAGAAAAGTCTAAACTGAGCTTCAGCTTTTATCAAATCTAAATTAACTTCAACTTAAAGAATTCCAGTCACAAAGTATTATGAAACTCCACCAGCAGCTTATAATTATGTTAAAGAGAAATAAGTATATTCATTCCACAGTTTGCTGTAGCCGTCAGATGGCGATCCAGTATAAATAATTAAAGGTAAGAATCAGTCTTAATAATTTCAGGTAACGACTGAGGGCCACGGCGACAACACATTTTATGTTTCGTCGTAATAATCAGCAGGTAGTCTTGACAGAGCAGCAGTTAAAAGATTTTAAGAGACGCAGCGTTCAGTCAGCAAGCAAACGTTCATCCAATATTAGACGGGAAGGTTTCAATGGATGTATCACTGGGTGAAGGGATCAACAACGATCTTCAACGGATGTCATGTGACGTCCGCTATAACCAAATACAACGAACGAAACGGAAAAAAAACGGTTAGCTCGCCTTCCTAGTAAGGAGGAGGTCCCGGGTTCGAATCCCGGTCGGGCAGACATTTGCAACTCTACCCGTTGATTCTATCATCGTCCCGTACACAGCTGATGTTTGTAATTGAAATTTTAGGTAGCGTTAAGTCTGTCGATCTGTTTTTTGATAGGAGAGACCAGGATTCCGTACAGAATTTAAACAAAAACCGTCATCTCTGTTTATAATATTACTTGCTAATTTAATAAGATTATCCAACAGCTGGAAGCGCATGCCAGGATCTCCGTTCTGTTATACTCCACAAGAAGACCGGTGCCAAGACGGTGCTTTGCAGTGGTGCTTCAAATGGTTCAAATGGCTCTGAGCAGTATGGTACTTAACGTCTGAGGTCATCAGTCTCCTAGAACTTAGAAGTACTTAAATCTAACTAACCTAAGGGCGTCACACACATCCATGCCCGAGGCAGGATTCGAACCTGCGACTGTAGCGGTCGCGCGGTTCCGGACTGTAGCGCCTAGAACCGCTCGACCACCCCGGCCGGCGCAGTGGTGGATTTGCGCGGCTGTTATAAGCGAATGTGTTTTCCACAATCCTGATAGTCTGGCCACTATATGACATGCCGCAACTGCATGGGATACGGTAGACACACGCCTTATGGCAACCAAGCTCATTCTTTAAAGCACCTTGATCCTAGATGCTGGTCGAAAAATACATTTCACATCACATTTCCGCAAAATACGACCAGTCCTATTGGAAATGTTCCCTGCGTAAGGCAAAAAGGCCGTAGACTTTGAAGGTACCTCGGTATTGTCATTACCTACCCAGCGCACAGTTGGTGGATAGCGCACATCCGATCTATCTTTCACACTGATCATTTTGACGCATTTTGACAGAGATGGGCAAACTGAGCTGAGAAACTTTCAGAGTCCGAGATGATACGGGCCCTGTGAACCAAGGTACGAAGTACTCCTTCGCGTTGAACCTGCAGATACACTCCTGGAAATGGAAAAAAGAACACATTGACACCGGTGTGTCAGACCCACCATACTTGCTCCGGACACTGCGAGAGGGCTCTACAAGCAATGATCACACACACGGCACAGCGGAAACATCAGGAACCGCGGTGTTGGCCGTTGAATGGCGCTAGCTGCGCAGCATTTGTGCACCGCCGCCGTCAGTGTCAGCCAGTTTGCCGTGGCATAGGAGCTCCATCGCAGTCTTTAACACTGGTAGCATGCCGCGACAGCGTGGACGTGAACCGTATGTGCAGTTGACGGACTTTGAGCGGGGGCGTATAGTGGGCATGAGGGAGGCCGGGTGGACGTACCGCCGAATTGCTCAACACGTAGGGCGTGAGGTCTCCACAGTACATCGATGTTGCCGCCAGTGGTCGGCGGAAGGTGCACGTGCCCGTCGACCTGGGACCGGACCGCAGCGACGCACGGATGCACGCCAAGACCGTAGGATCCTACGCAGTGCCGTAGGGGACGGCACCGCCATTTCCCAGCAAATTAGGGACACTGTTGCTCCTGGGGTATCGGTGAGGACCATTCGCAACCGTCTCCATGAAGCTGGGCTACGGTCCCACACACCGTTAGGCCGTCTTCCGCTAACGCCCCAACATCGTGCAGCCCGCCTCCAGTGGTGTCGCGACAGGCGTGAATGGAGAGACGAATGGAGACGTGTCGTCTTCAGCGATGAGAGACGCTTCTGCCTTGGTGCCAATGATGGTCGTATGCTTTTTTGGCGCCGTGCAGGTGAGCGCCACAATCAGGACTGCATACGACCGAGGCACACAGGGCCAACACCCGGCATCATGGTGTGGGGAGCGATCTCCTACACTGGCCGTACACCTCTGGTGATCGTCGAGGGGACACTGAATAGTGCACGGTACATCCAAACCGTCATCGAACCCATCGTTCTACCATTCCTAGACCGGCAAGGGAACTTGCTGTTCCAACAGGACAATGCACGTCCGCATGTATCCCGTGCCACCCAACGTGCTCTAGAAGGTGTAAGTCAACTACCCTGGCCAGCAAGATCTCCGGATCTGTCCCCCATTGAGCATGTTTGGGACTGGATGAAGCGTCGTCTCACGCGGTCTGCACGTCCAGCACGAACGCTGGTCCAACTGAGGCGCCAGGTGGAAATGGCATGGCAAGCCGTTCCACAGGACTACATCCAGCATGTCTACGATCGTCTCCATGGGAGAAAAGCAGCCTGCATTGCTGCGAAAGGTGGATATACACTGTACTAGTGCCGACATTGTGCATACTCTGTTGCCTGTGTCTATGTGCCTGTGGTTCTGTCAGTGTGATCATGTGATGTATCTGACCCCAGGAATGTGTCAATAAAGTTTCCCCTTCCTGGGACAATGAATTCACGGTGTTCTTATTTCAATTTTCAGGAGTGTATAAGTCAGAGTGAGTAGGCTTCCCACACCGAAGCGCCAAAGAAACTGGTATAGGCATGCGTATTCAAATACAGAGATATGTAAACAGACAGAATACAGCGCAGCGGTCGACATCAAGTGCCTGTCGCAGTTGTCAGATCGGTTACTGCTGCTACTATGACAGGTTATCATGATTTAACTGAGTTTGATCGTGGTGTTATAGTAAGTGGACGAGCGATAGGACACAGCATCTCCAAGATATCGATGACGTCGGGATTTTCCATTTCACGAGTGTACCGTGAATTTCAGGAATTCAGTGAAACATCAAATCTCTGATGTCACTGCGGCAGGAAAAAGATCCTGCAAGAACGGGACCAACGACGACTGAAGAGAATCGTCAACGTGACAGAAGTGATCCTTCCTCAAATTGCTGCAGAATTCCGTGCTGGGCCATCAACAAGTGTCAGCGCGCGAACCTTCAACGAAACGTTTATCGATATGGGTTATTGGGGCCGAAGGACTGTTGATGACTGGAAACATGTTGCCTGGTCGGATGAGTAGCGCGTCACATTGTATTGATTGGATGACGTGTACGGGTATGGAGACAACCTCGTGAATGCATGGACCCTGCAGGCCAGCAGCAAGCTGGTGGAGGCTCTGTAATGGCGTGGGGCGTGTGCAGTTGGAGTGATACTGAACCCTTGATGCGTCGAGATACGACTCTGACAGTTGACACGTACGTAAGCATCCTGTCTCATCATCTTCATCCATTCATGTCCACTGTGCATTTCGACGGACTTGGGAAATTCCAGCAGGATAATGCGACACCTCACACGTCGACAATTCCTCAGCGTGGCTCCAGGTACATTCTTCTGAGCTTAAAGACTACCGCTGGCCGCCAGACTCCCCAGACATGAACATTGTTGAGCACATCTGGGACGCCTTGCAACGTGCCGTTCAGAAGAGATCTCCACCCCCTAATTGTCTTACGGATTTATGGATAGCATTGCAGGATTAAACGTGTCAGTTCCCTGCAACTCTACTTCAGACATGAGTCCAGTCCATGCCACGTCGTACTGTGGCACTTCTGTGTGCTCGCGTGGACCCCAAACGATACTTGGCAGGTCTACCAGTTACTTTGGCTCTTCAGTGTACAAACGGCATGTCCCAAAGTACCACCCACCTTCCTCCTCACCGAACCGTCAACGAAGGAAAGACAGTGGTCCTTTTCCATCTCCATCGTGAAACAAATATTCCGATGGATTGAATTCAGGAGTTCTAAAAATTCGTCCTAATTCTCACTGCCTTGAGGTCAAACAACCAAATACATTCAACATTCCTGAAAGAAAAAAAAAAAAAAAAAAAACACGCAAATTTGAAAGCTGCCGACTACAAGTCACGTTTATCGAAATCTGCCATAAACAAACTGGCGGTAGTAAATGACAACTCCACTTGGCTGCTCGTAGTACTGGCCATTGAGTAAAAAGGAATTGGACATCAATAATGTCGAAATACGCAAGTTAATTCAGCACGAAACGTAACCTCAATCAACCGTAATGAATCAGACAGAGGAACACGAATGAGGAGATAGGCCACATAAGAGTCACTCATACGCATTCCCACGTACCGACGTAAGAAATCCGTCGACTGCTTAATGTGCTCACACCGACCTGCTATAGGGCTCAAAAGAGGAGCTATGTGTTTTGCTACACGATACGTCGGATCTCAAATGTTACTCGGAGTCGGACGAAGAGGAACCCCCTCCTTGTGAACCTCAAGTAATCTAGTAAGTAACATTATAAAGATGCTGACTTTTGTTTAAATTCAGCGTGGTATCCTGATCTCACTCCCTTGTCAGAAAACGAAGGGACAGAGTTAATACTACCTCACACGTTGGTTATTAATTTCACTATCGATAGCATCTGACGGCGGTCATGTTTCCCTTCTGATGATACTAGTGTTTACAGCGTGCGTGAGTGTTATCTTTCCGGAGTTTCTCCGTGAACCGAAGTTTTAAATTTCCGTGCACAGTGCTTACTTGCTGCAGTCATTCATCGAAAATGGCAGGGTGTGCTCCTATCGAAATATCCACTATTGTTGACGACGTCACGAGGCACCATTCCCGTAAATGGTTTGAACGTTGTAAGCGCCGGTAGAGGCTCATGTCTCATTCTTAGAAGCATCTTGGTCCAACTTTGGGAGGCAGTACATCAGTGATTCTACGCGTCGTGTTTTCGACAAGTTGACATTACATTCCCAGAGATACCTGGCATAGTGTATCTGTGCACAATACACGTAATTCCCGGTAAATTGTGGGCTGGTACTTTCTGAACGCAGAACCGGGACAAAAAGTTTTCCATTGCCTTCAGACGTGGCGAATTTGATGGTCTCCACTGTTGCGCTACTCAAGCGCTGTTTCACGATTCTGGATGTGGTAGACTGTAAATTACCCTGCTTGAAGATGCCACTGTCACTTGGGAAAACGTCAAGCATGAAGTTCAGCAGATGACCATGTTCACAACACCTACAGCTCTCACGGCGCATTTTATTCCTGCCACTGGTGTCATGGAAGCCCAGGTGAATGTCCGCCATGCCATAACACTGCCCCTGCTGACCAGCATCTATAGCTGAGTGAATGTACGTCATGGCAGCATATCTACACGCGACTACTGGCAGGCGTAAGAAGGAATTGTGATCATACGAGCACTTATCCTGCTTCACAGAGCTAGAGAGCATCTGCCCTCGCCGGCCGCGGTGGTCTAGCGGTTCTAGGCGCGCAGTCCGGAACCGCGCGACTGCTAGGGTCGCATGTTCGAATGCTGCCTCGGGAATGGATGTGTGTGATGTGCTTAGGTTAGTTAGGTTTAAGTAGTGCTAAGTTCTAGGGGACTGATGACCACAGATGTTAAGTCCCATAGTGCTCAGAGCCATTTGAACCATCTGGCCCCCAGATTCTGTTATGAGGAGTGGATGTCCAACGCTGTGTCACCTACATCTACTTTCGCCATACTCTGACCATTTCCCTTACATGCCACGACAGCAGCAAGTGAACAGGGAAACAACTTTTCAGTTTCTGAGATGCTGGTTTCAAGCATGATGCCAGAACAGTCCGCCGGCTTCGCCGCTAGACTGATTCCCCATTTCCTGCTCTGCTTCTGTCCTTTCCTTGCGGTGTCACGTGACTGTAACGCTTCCAGGTGGTATTCAGTCTCATGGTGGGCGGTGGCCACAGTGTTTTGGCCCATAAGTGTGGATTCATTAACTCTTACCAAATGTTATTTGGTCGCGGAAAAATGCTGCCCCAAGAAATGCTGCCCCACCACCTTTGACTTACTGTCACCCTCCAGCCTGATTATCACGTGTTTTTGGATGCCCAGCTGTGATAGTACGTTTGGTGTGTTGGCCATTTTACTCACTACAGTACGCACAACCCGTCCCAACATAATGAATTTGCAGACTTATCTCTAGCAACAATTCTTGATCATGTGGAAAAGGTGTGGTAGAGGATACACTGAAATGTTGTGTCATTACTGTGACATATCACTTGTGGGCGTGTGGGGTGCTATTCTGTGCAACGGATTAATCTGAGATTTACCCTTTACTCTGTGGCTCCTGCAAGATGGAATTTCCACCCCCACACTGCTACAGAAGTCTGACAGACGCTCCTAACGTTCTAAAGAGAAATGCCTGAAAAACTTTCAGCAATAAATATCTTTTGGAGTCGTCTGCTGTAAGAAAATGACACAAAAATTCACAAAATTTCTTATGTAACTAGTGGGGGACTTGGGTACTGGAGTAATGCTAGTTAGTGTAAGAAAAACATGAAACTAACGAAAATTATTATTTATTTTGCAATCTGAGGAATCACAATGGCACTTTTAGTTATGAACTGAACACGTTATTTCCTGGTTCTTTTCGGATTGTGAAGTTACCTCTCAAGGATAGAATTCCCTAATGAAATTTCTATACAAAGTTTAAGACTGTTATTGTCTTGGCAGACTGGGGTATCGGCGAGGACCATTCGCAACCATCTCCATGAAGTTGGGCTACGGTCCCGCACACCGTTAGGCCGTCTTCCGCTCACGCCCCAACATCGTGCAGCCCGCCTCCAGTGGTGTCGCGACAAGCGTGAATGGAGGGACGAATGGAGACGTGTCGTCTTCAGCGATGAGAGTCGCTTCTGCCTTGGTGCCAATGATGGTCGTATGCGTGTTTGGCGCCGTGCAGGTGAGCGCCACAATCAGGACTGCATACGACCGAGGCACACAGGGCCAACACCCGGCATCATGGTGTGGGGAGCGATCTCCTACACTGGCCATACACCTCTGGTGATCGTCGAGGGGACACTGAGTAGTGCACGGTACATCCAAACCGTCATCGAACCCATCGTTCTACCATTCCTAGACCGGCAAGGGAACTTGCTGTTCCAACAGGACAATGCACGTCCGCATGTATCCCGTGCCACCCAACGTGCTCTAGAAGGTGTAAGTCAACTACCCTGGCCAGCAAGATCTCTGGATCTGTCCCCCATTGAGCATGTTTGGGACTGGATGAAGCGTCGTCTCACGCGGTCTGCACGTCCAGCACGAACGCTGGTCCACCTGAGGCGCCAGGTGGAAATGGCATGGCAAGCCGTTCCACAGGACTGCATCCAGCATCTCTACGATCGTCTCCATGGGAGAATAGCAGCCTGCATTGCTGCGAAAGGTGGATATACACTGTACTAGTGCCGACATTGTGCATGCTCTGTTACCTGTGTCTATGTGCCTGTGGTTCTGTCAGTGTGATCATGTGATTTATCTGACCCCAGGAATGTGTCAATAAAGTTTCCCCTTTCTGGGGCAATGAATTAACGGTGTTCTTATTTCAATTTCCAGGAGTGTATTTTCTGAGGATCTCATAGTGTATTATCCTGTCATTATGGATCAAGCTCATGTAAGGTCCATAAAATCCGGGTGCCTTACATGTGCCAATTCTTCCGCATTAATTTTATACTGCTGTGATCAATGTTTGAACCATTGCTCATTCCAGTACAAAATTATAAATTCCAATAATTTAATCATTGCCCAGCTACTTGTCTATCTTATGCTAGATGATGTCGTTTTAACATTATATTTTGATTTGAAATGTATTCTTTTCCATGGTATTTTCTATTGAGATGATTATTATGTGGCTTTACAGTCCTTTATATATAGTTATTTGACTAATCTTACAACATTTTTCTCTAGTGCTTGAGGGTAAATTCTACTGAAATGGTTCATCCACCCTTTAGATTCTCTCTTTACAATAACTTCAGGCATTCCACAAGTCTCAAACATTCATGATATTGATGATTGTGAAAGATGAGTGATGTTAAGGAAGCCTTCATTTCCCTTATATCTACTCTCAGCACTTAAATGTTACAACACTACTTAAAATTGTCATTATAAACTGATCTCTGTGTACTTAAGTGGACATTATGTATTTAAAATAGTGAATATTTTTGCATCTTTCCACACACATTAACACAAACTTTATATTCAATGACATTATTTGTCATTAAAAACATGTTTCCAAAACATCTATAATACACAAATTCTTATTAACATATATTTAGATTGAATGGGCATTTACAAATTACACATGAAATACAAAATATAAAACATGGTCCATTTATGAATATGAATTTGGAGCTCCAACGTCAGGCGCGTAATGGGGCCCCTTAGGGATATGGCAGCAAGAGAGGGGAAGAAAACCAATGTGCACTCCGTGTGCATACCAGGGGGAGTCATTCCAGATGTGGAAATTGTCCTTCCGGACGCCATGAAGGGTACAGGGTGTACCCATCTGCAGGTGGTCGCTCATGTCGGCACGAATGAAGTGTGGCTTCCTGTGGCTATCTGATTTGGTGAAGACTGCCAGTCTCGCTAGCGGGATGAAAGCAGAACTCACCATCTGCAGCATCGTCGACAGGACTGACTGCGGACCTTTTGTACAGAGCCGAGTGGAGGGTCTGAATCAGAGGCTGAGACGGTTCTGCGACCGTGTGGGCTGCAGATTCCTCGACTTGCGCCGTAGGGTGGTGGGGTTTCGGGTTCCGCTGGATAGGTCAGGAGTCCACTACACGCAGCAATCGGCTCAAGGGTGCAGGGGTTGTGTGGCGTGGACTGGGCGGTTTTTTAGGTTAGATGGCCTCGGGCAAGTACAGAAAGGGCAGCAACCTCAAAGGGTGCGAGACAAAGTCACGATATGCGGAGACCAAGCAGCAATCGCTATTGTAATTGCAAACTGTCGAAGCTGCGTTGGTAAAGTACCGGAACTTCAAGTGCTGATAGAAAGCACCGAAGCTGAAATCGTTATAGGTACAGAAAGCTGGCTGAGGCCAGAGATAAATTCTGCCGAAATTTTTACAAAGGCACAGACGGTGTTTAGAAAGGATAGAGTGCATGCAACCGGTGGTGGCGTGTTTGTCGCTGGTAGTAGTAGGTTATCCTGTAGGGAAGTAGAAGTGGATAGTTCCTGTGAAATATTATGGGTGGAGCTTACACTCAACAACCGAGCTAGTTTAATAATTGGCTCCTTTTACCGACCTCCCGACTCAGTAGCATTAGTGGCAGAACAACTGAGAGAAAATTTGGAATACATTTCACATAAATTTTCTCAGCATATTATAGTCTTAGGTGGAGATTTCAATTTACCAGATATAGACTGGGACACTCAGATGTTTAGGAGAGGTGGTAGGGACAGAGCATCGAGTGACATTATACTGAGTGCACCATCCGAAAATTACCTCGAGCAATTAAACAGAGAACAGACTCGTAGAGATAACATCTTGGACCTACTGATAACGAACAGGCCCGAACTTTTCGACTCTGTAAGTGCAGAACAGGGAATCAGTGATCAAAGGCAGTTGCAGCATTCCTGAATATGGAAGTTAACAGGAATATAAAAAAAGGGAGGAAAGTTTATCTGTTTAGCAAGAGTAATAGAAGGCAGACTTCAGACTACCTAACAGATCAAAACGAAAATTTCTGTTCCGACACTGACAATGTTGAGTGTTTATGGAAAAAGTTTAAGGCAATTGTAAAATGCGTTTTAGACAGGTACGTGCCGAGTAAAACTGTGAGGGACGGGAAAAACCCACCGTGGTTCAACTACAAAGTTAGGAAACTATTGCGAAAGCAAAGAGAGCTGCACTCCAAGTTTAAACGCAGCCAAAACCTCTCAGACAAACAGAACCTAAAAGATGTCAAAGTTAGCGTAAGGAGGGCTATGCGTGAAGCGTTCAGTGAATTCCAAAGTAAAATTCTATGTACCGACTTGACAGAAAATCCTAGGAAGTTCTGGTCTTACGTTAAATCAGTAAGTGGCTCGAAACAGAATATCCAGACACTCCGGGATGATGATGGCGTTGAAACAGAGGATGACACGCGTAAAACTGAAGTACTAAACACCTTTTTCCAAAGCTGTTTCACAGAGGAAGAACGCACTGCAGTTCCTTCTCTAAATCCTCGAACAAACGAAAAAATGACTGACATCAAAATAAGTGTCCAAGGAATAGAAAAGCAACTGAAATCACTCAACAGAGGAAAGTCCACTGGACCTGACGGGATACCAATTCGATTCTACACAGAGTACGCGAAAGAAATTGCCCCCCGTCTAACAGACGTGTACCTCAAGTCTCTAGAGGAACGTAAGGTTACAAATGATTGAAAAAGAGCACAGGTAGTCCCAGTCTTCAAGAAGGGTCGTCGAGCAGATGCGCAAAACTATAGACCTGTATCTATGACGTCCATCTGTTGTAGAATATTAGAACATGTTTTTTGCTCGCGTATCATGTCGTTTTTGGAAATCCAGAACGTACTCTGTAGGAATCAACATGGATTCCGGAAACAGCGATCGTGTGAGACCCAACTCGCTTTATTTGTTCATGAGACCCAGAAAATATTAGACACAGGCTCCCAGGTAGATGCTATTTTCCTTGACTCCCGGAAGGCGTTCGATACAGTTCCGCACTGTCGCCTGATAAACAAAGTGAGAGCATACGGAATATCAGACCAGCTGTGTGGCTGGATTGAAGAGTTTTAGCAAACAGAACACAGCATATTGTTATCAATGGAGAGACGTCTACAGACGTTAAGGTAAGTTGCAGCATTTGAAAATTGACCTAGTAGATAGTGTCGGAAGTTCCATGCGGCTTTTCGCGGATGATGCTGTAGTATACAGAGAAGTTGCAGCATTAGAAAATTGTAGCGAAATGCAGGATGATTTGCAGGGAGTGGTAACTGACCCGTAACATAGACAAATGTAATGTATTGCGAATACATAGAAAGAAGGATCCTTTATTGTATGATTATATGATAGCGGAACAAACACTGGTAGCAGTTATTTCTGTAAAATATCTGGGAGTATGCGTGCGGAACGATTTGAAGTGGAATGATCATATAAAATTAATTGTTGGTAAGGCAGGCACCAGGTTGAGATTCATTGGGAGAGTCCTTAGAAAATGTAGTCCATCAACAAAGGAGGTGGCTTACAAAACACTCGTTCGACCTATACTTGAGTATTGCTCATCAGTGTGGGATCCGTACTAGATCGGGTTGTCGGAGGAGATAGAGAAGATGCAAAACAGAGCGGCGCGTTTCGTCACAGGGTTATTTGGTAACCGTGATAGCGTTACGGAGATGTTTAGCAAACTCAGTGGCAGAACCTGCAAGAGAGGCGCTCTGCATCGCTGTGTAGCTTGCTCGCCAGGTTTCGAGAGTGTACTTTTCTGGATGAGGTATCGAAATATTGCTTCGCCCTACTTACACCTCCTGAGGAGATCACGAATGTAAAATCAGAGAGATTCGAGCGCGCACGGAGGCTTTCAGACAGTTGTTCTTCCCGCGAACCATACGCGACTGGAACAGAAAAGGGAGGTAATGACAGTGGCACGTAAAGTGCCCTCCGCCTCACACCGTTGGGTGGCTTGCGGAGTATAAATGTAGATGTAGAAGTGATACTTTAAAAATTTATAAATCGTGTTACAGAATACAAATGAAACACATAAAGTACAAATTCTCAGTGGCATAGGTGCGACTGAATATTTACAGGTATCTCAACTCCTTGCTGAAGTGATTATGTTTTGCACTCTTTAAAATATTACTACAAATTTGTCACATGCATTATACCCTTTCTTAATGCACTTTACACTTTAAAATTTTGGCTAGGTTTGCATCTTGATGCTGCTGTTGATCAGTGGTTGTTGATACTGCTAATCAATTGTAGACTCTGCACAATATTGATGATGATTATCAACATTTGCAGTTCTGAGTGTTCAAGAACAAATGCTATTATATGGTCGATTCCATGTTGCATTGTTTTGACGACAAGCTACTCGTCCAAGGCAATGCCATGATGTGACAACATAGGTGGTATAGTCCTGTATTGGTGTAGTTGCCATCAAGGTTGATGCGTGTAGACCCTCAATGGTTGCTGCATTTTGATGTCCCCGTTATGTGTACTCTGTTTGATTATTTGACCGCCTTTGGTTAGTTTGACAATTAGAATGAAATAACTGCCATGGTTTTGTTGAATATTGCTTTCTGTTGATTCTGCTAATTCTGATACTGGTTTAAGGTATAGGATTTAGTTAGGAATATTGCTAAATTCTGCACTCATATTGGGACCGTTTCATCTTCATGTCTTGTTTCTTGGCACTTGGAACTTTTTGGGCATAGGGATGAGATATGTTAGTGCAAGTTATTCGGAAGAACTACCAGTTACATTGTTATGAGATATGGTCAAGTCTGAATAGATCATTTCTGAAGTGATATATCTGTTTTCAGTTCAGTACCTCCTTCTGGAATATTGAGAGAGATATTCTGAGTTTATTTTTCCAGGTTGTTGTACTCATGGACAATGTTCTTCAAAATACACCTGACTTGGCTTCCGCACTATTGTGAAGCTTGAGACAGTAAATTCCTTACTTCTGTCTTCGGTTTATCGCCACTGCCATATCGTGCAATCGTATAAACTCTCACACTCAGATCGTTGCTGCCTGTCGACTTTCTGCTTCTGTCAACAGCTTGGCTTCCTTCACCAGACGATTGTAGTGACGTTGTGTTGCGTGCCTTCTTTGTTTCATTTGTTTTACAATGACTTTTGCTTAATGTTACTAATTACAAGTTTCTTTTACTTTTGGAAATTTACATGAATTTTACAAAATGAACGTTTAAACAGTATTTTTCAGTACTTTACATAAGAAATTAAAATATCTCTGACACATTAAGTTACTTCATTTTATAACGGTTCCTCTCCTTCTTGAATGTACATGGATTGATGATGAGTAGGTTAGTTAATTACTACATCATGCAATTAGTTATATTTTATTTTTTCTCTAACCTACTTTGACGATTTAAATGATTAGTATTACTGTACCCGTTTTTGAATATTTACATGTTTGTAGCACGTCCTGTCTGCTTCTTGAGTTCTGCTGCTACCTGAAACATACATACATTCCTTTGCTGTATCATTTATGATCCATTTATATTTTAGTTTCCATGGCTGATTGCTATATGACCACAGCAAGAATTATCATTCATTATAAGTCTTACGGCGGTTGACGTGATGTAGTCCTATATGTTTTCACATTCTTGGGTTCACCAATTCTACCGCATTTGCACGAACCATTTTATGAACCATTTACCAATTAACATGGGTCCTTTATAAACTGATTAAAATTTTTGGCAAACCTGTTTTCCTTTATTAGATAATAAGTGAGTTCTAACTAGAAGCAACTGTCCCACAGTGAATGCCCGTGTTGACACACCTTTGTCTGCTCTGAGCTTCCATTTTGCAGCTGCTTGTTCAGTTATGAAATCTTCACCAGTTATCAGAGTGGCGTCGTCTTCTAGTTGCAGCATTTCAATGGATTGTGTATCCATCATCTCTAGGCGAAGTGATTCCTTTATTAGATAATAAGTGAGTTCTAACTAGAAGCAACTGTCCCACAGTGAATGCCCGTGTTGACACACCTTTGTCTGCTCTGAGCTTCCATTTTGCAGCTGCTTGTTCAGTTATGAAATCTTCACCAGTTATCAGAGTGGCGTCGTCTTCTAGTTGCAGCATTTCAATGGATTGTGTATCCATCATCTCTAGGCGAAGTGATTCGCCTGAAGATGATGGATACGCAATCCACTGAAACGTTGCGACTAGGAGACGACACCACTCAGCTGATAACCCGTGAAGATTTCATAGCTGAAATACGTCGAGAAAGCCTGCAATCGCATATGCTCGTTCAATGTTCTCGAGTACTAATTTTATTACCTGTTGGTGTGATGGTCTTCTAGATGGGGGGAACTGTAGAACTTAACCTACCCTATCCACTAGTCTTTTAGTTTGAGCCCTGTGACTGGTGGTAATCGTGCAGTATTGTGCGCCATTTTGTTAATAATAGTCTGTAAATGATCTAAACTGGCATCCCATGCAGCATTCGTGAACTACAGTTCTTCTTCCAATATCCTTCATCGTTCGCTCTGCACAATTGGCGCTTGGTTTGTACCTGGATATGAAGGTGGGTTCAAGGTAAGGTCGTTTTAATGTCGCCAACCAAGCTTTAGATGTCTACTGGGGCCCATTATCTTCTAAACATTCATAGTGGTGTCTGTTTGTTCTATATCGTGTCTCCCTACCACTTTCGCGCAGCGACGCTCTGAGCGTGTTTTTTAGAGAATTAACTAGTTTGAGCCCGGGACCTGTTGCTGCTAAGGAGACGCCAGACCACACATGACATGTAGAATTCAGAAGAGTTCAGTGAGACTAGCGATCATATAACCAAATACTTAATGATCTCAGCGTCAGCTCCACTACACTCCCTGTAAAAGAATCTTAATACTAACTAAATTTAGTGGAAGGGGTTCAAGGATTTCCTATTTTTAGTTAGTTGGTAAAATAACGTCGAAAAATCAGTTAAGTTTACCATTGGAAATTTTATTCTACTCGCAAAACATTGTTTATAAATTGCACTATTGATAAAAGGAGATGTTTTAATACAGGATGGTAAAAACCAACTGCCTTTAACAAAAATGTGAACGAATATTCCCTGAATGGGTTTCCAAGTTCTACGATCGATCGAAGGATGACCTATGCCATATCACATCTATAATCTAGGTTTAATTTAAGTTTCACAAAAGAGAAAACTATCAAAATGGTCTACAGTGACCCTCAATTATCTTTAATTACTTATCTAACTTGTCGTAAATTACAGTAGCTGATGTGGCTTCTCAATAACTATATAAAAGAAAAATCATCGTTTTTCAGATCAGTTCTTCAAGTGGCAAATGTGAACACCATGAGTTTTAATTAACGATGGACACTAGTATTACGCAAAAAAGAGGGTGTAACAGACGAGACTTCTGCAGTTTTGAGTGAAGCCTTATGCGCTCAAAAATGCGGCATCGCGTGCGTTCATTACCTTGTCGGTGTTTAGGCAGCATCAGGGCAGCGGCGGGCAGCACAGCTCCGCTCACCTCGCCATCTCCGAAGCAACTCTTCTCTTAACTTCTCCTTACTACAATTTACCGAAGCTGGTAAAAAAAAACTATCTGGCTGTGTTTTCATCTGACCAATCAGGGTCTCAATGTTAACCTTAAGCTCCGCCTACAAAAATTCTGTCCATCCAATGAGAAACGTTATACTTTTCGTGTTGGGGCAATGTTTTTAAAGTTTGCAACGTAACAGAGACGCGAAAAAGTCTCACGCTAAAACCTGCAGCTGGTGTGGCCCTTTTAGCGTTATTGTGAGATCTATACTGTTCTTCTGGAGGGCTCTATCTTTTAACATGGGCTTGGTGGTGATCCTAATGTAACAGACACGCGAAAAAGTCTCAAGCTCAAACTTGCGGGTGGTAGTGGCCCTTTTTGTGCTATCGTAAGATCTATACTGTTTTTCTGGAGAGCTCTAGCTTTTAACATGGGCTGGGGGGTGGTCCTTGACGTAACAGAGACGGGAAAAAGTCTCACACTGAAACGTGCTGGTGGTAGTCTTAGTAGTAGGCTGGTGACGAGGGTGTCCAGTCCGTCCCTTATCGTAGGGCCTTCTAGCTTAACACGGTTCTGCTCTCGGCTTCTGTTCTCGTTTCTCCCCTCGGAACTGCGTCGTTCTCACGGTGGGAAGGTACGACATGCATTTAGGCATTCTTGTGTTAGTCTGTGGTATTCCATTTGCTCACTTGTTACTCGTATTACTTTGGTTAATTTAATGTCACGATTTATGTGACATACTACTGGATTTGCTTATCATGTCAGGGTTTTCATGGAAGGTGTTGGATTTGCCTGACACCTTACAACCTGAAATTAAACTTTCTACATTTCATACCTGCTTGAGGGAATCACGTTGTAGTGCCTTACTGATCACAACACCAGTTGCGCGTTTCAGAGTGGTCAAAGTGACATATTTTCATGTTAACTCTAAAACTACAAAGATAAACGTGTTCCCATTCCTTGTCCTCGGTAACAGCCCATCAAATATGTTGCTGCTAGATGTTTTAACTTTTTCGGTATTGTGGGTGACAATGGTGGTATAGTCTGAAAAGTAACGTCTTTGGCACGTCGGCAATCCTAACATTTTTTGAGTACTTGCCGAATACATCTTTCCATGTTGGGGAAATATGCGGTCTCTTTGAGTTTCATAAAGCACTTCTTCACCCCAAAGTGTCCATTACTTAAATGGGTGTAGCATATATTCTTGTTCCCGAGTTTATCTGGAACACATACTGTCCATAAACTTGTACTTGAGTCTCGTCTGTACAACAGGACCTCATTCTTTAGCAAATAATGCTGACAAATGTCATCTGAGTTCTTTTCTTTCCACTCATGTTTGACCCTTAACACCTCTGGCTCTTTGTTCTGTTCGTCTGAAATGCCTGAAAAAGCTGTTGTTATGTAGTATTCAAAAGGAACTCCTCTTAAGTAACATATACCAATTTGGTCTCCATCTGCAGGGAACTTCAAGTTACTTGTGGCTGCACTATGTGGACACCGGGAAAAAATCTTCTGAGATGTTTGCCGGTCCTGGGATATGATCATACTCTTGTAAGATTAAAATCCACCTAGCTAGACTACCACGTGTCAACTTCGCAGTGAATAAAATCTTAAAAGTTTTATGATCTGTGTATACAATAGTTTTCCTTCCGAATAGCGTATCTAAACTTTCGGAAACCCCAGGCTACCGCTAAAGCTTCCAGCTCTGTAATGGAATAATTCCTCACAGTTTTTGGTAACACACAACTCTCAAATGCAACGGTCTTATGCTTTATCTGTCCATCTTGTTCGTAGCATTGAAATAATACTACCCCTAACCTAGTGTTGACACTGTCTGTGGCCCTACAAAAGTCTTACATAAGATCTGGGTGTGACAGTATCGGTGCTTCCGCTAACGCCTTTTTCAACTTCTGAAATTCTTATACTGCAGTATCATCCCACACCCATGGAGTGTTTTTACAAGTTATACTGCATAATCGGGGTGTAGCTAGTCTATACAGATCAACCTTTTAAAAAACGTTATGAGTCCCAGAAATTCTCTGAGCATCTTCCGATTATATGGTGTTACAAAATTTTTTATTGCTTCTACTTTTTCTGGGTTCAGTTTTATTCCCTGTGCGGATATAAAATGTCCTAGGAAGTCTATGTCTTGTGTTCCATATATGGTTTTTTCCAAGTTTACCATTACCCCATGTTCTTTAATTGTTTTTAGTAAGGCATAAAGGATTTCATTATGCTTCTTCCACGACGACTCTGACTGAGGATGTTATCTACATAACATATCAGTCGCTCCTGTAACTCCTTGGGTAGAATACTTCCTAGACCTTCCAAAAGCAGTAAATGCATTAAATTTCCTGGATTGAGGAACTCATTCAATTTGCCAAAAGTTACACCGTAAATCTAGTGATGAGAATACTTTGACATTACGAAATTTTTGGTGCAAGTCTTTTAGTCTTTCGGGCTGATCAATTTCTGGAATTATGATTGTGTTAATTTGTATGGAATCTAACACCAGATGTATCAGTCCATCCTTTTTATTTCACAACACGTAACTATCTGTTATAAGTTGACAGGACCTGTTCAATGACACCATCTTGTTCCACCTCATTCCAAGAACGCATCATGTCGGTAACTCAACGGCATGTTACAAGGAGCTACTCTAAAAGGCTTATGGTCCTTAATCTCGAATCTGTATTGTAGATCTTCAATTGCTCCAGGTTTCGGTTCAAATACATTCTCAAGCTTGTGTAATATTCCAGCTAATTCCAACTTCACTGATATGTTAATCCCTCTGTACACTGATTTTTTTTTTCGATCTCTGTGTAAATGTCTTCAAGTATTCCCAAATCCGTAGGCACTGGTCCATTCGTCCTTAGATATCGCGGGTCATTCTGACAAGCAGTATCTCCATCTACTTGCATTTGTACCTGTCTCAGGTTATCCTCGAATTTTAAGGTGATTTCTCCTAAAGTGATACTTCCTCTGCCCATATCCAACACAGCTCTATGTTGACTGAGGAAGGCAGCTCCGATAATCATAATGACTGACATCTTTGGTATTATGACAAAATTATTGCATGACCCTGGCAGTCAAATGCAAGTCTTGTCTGCCTTGTGATGTTCGATGAAAGTCCCATAATTGGCCTGTATACTTTGACCTTTCGTGTTTTTAACACTAATAAGTCATTGCCACCATTGCAACGATTGAATAACGGCTCTGATATGGCCGTTACTTCACTCCCATTATCAACTATTGCTTTAACGACAATATCCTTGACTGTTACACGAAGTGTCAGACTTATAAAAGACATCATGTTTACGCCAGTGACTGTAACACTTCCTTTATTTCACGAATGCAATTTAGGCCTTAGCCCATTATCAAGTGCAGATGATTATGGCTTTAAGCCATGTCAACTTAAAATGAGCTGACACATTTTAAGTTGACATGACTTAAAGCCACATACATCCGCACTTGATAATGGCCTAAGACCGAAATTGCATTCCCGAAATAAAGAAAATGTTACAGTCACTGGCCTAAATATGATGTCTTTTATTAAGTTCTACATGACGGTGAATCCCAGGTATAAAAAGTTAATTTATCAGACTTCTCGATGAAGTACTCTCGTCTTCGTCTTCCTCCATTAATATGTACCCACTTACTTCTTAAATTAACCGATGTATGTGTGTTTGTTCTGTCACAACTGGATGTTTATGGATGGTCTTCATCGAGAGTTTGGGGAGAAGTATTTCCTTTTTTTAAATTGTCCAACTTTATTCTTACTGCTTCTGGATCAACTTCTTAACTAACCAATCTAGACTTTAAATCCTCATTTTCACACCTTGAAACTTCCTTTAAGTTTGTCTCCTCGTCACACATCTGTGCAATCGTGTTTAATTTGGGTTTTAGAGCCTAGCAAGTATTCTTTAAATGTGACAGTACTTCACACTTAAATTCTAGGGAGTCGTCAGATTCTAGGTTAAGTGTGTCTGTACTCGCACCCTGATTCAACTCTTTATCGTGTTCTTCATCTGCCACTGAGAGTTGAAGATGCAAATTTTCAACTGTGTCGTCATTTATTACGAAGCTGTTTCCTGTGTCTGGTGTGATGATTACATAGTCTCGGCAATACTACCGTACTATGTCCTCGTATGTGCCAAAATTGTATATATTTGAATCTGATTTACAGGACTGTTCAAATACTTCATAATCTGGTTAGTTTTTCGATCCCGACCGGATATTTTCGCTGTTATTTTCCTCTCTATTATCGACTTGTTCTTGCCGATTTTGTTTGTTTCCCGCGATCCACAATGCCTCAGACTCTTTCTGCTTTTCTTCCAAAGTTTTGTGGAAGGATTTTAGTAGACCTTGCAGCGTGCTGAACTTTTGATGAGGTGTACTTATCCGTACTTTCTTTTTATTCACCGATCGAGGTGGTGTAGTGGTTAGCACACTGGACTGTTATTCGGGAGGACGACGATTCAATCCCGCGTCCGGCCACCCTGATTTAGGTTTTCCGTGATTTCCCTAAATCGCTCCAGGCAATCCGGGATGATTCCTTTGAAAGGGCACGGCCGACTTCGTTCCCCATCCTTCCCTAATCCGATGAGACCGATGACCTCGCTATTTGGTCTCTTCCGCCAAACAACCCAACCCCAACCTTGTTTTTTTATATGACCTGTATGAGCCTATTTTGTCGGATAATACTATTGTCTTGATCAATCGTAGTGTCACAGGTTACAGTAGGATATGTATTATCCTGCTGAAAATCATTTTTCGTCTGTGCATCTGCACCGTATACATTAACAGTTCGTCGTAATCAAATGGCTCATTACTAGGTAATGCTGGGAGTACATCCTCTTCGTCAGAGTCAATCCAACCTATCTCGTCCTAACACTTCAGTTGTGGCTTCCTCCCTATTCGCAGTATCTGTGCGGATATCTTTGATGCTCTTTCTGTCGATCTTGTTCGCAATTCCGACTCTTGTAGGTCACACCTTAACCTGTTTATGGTCTTGTCATCCGTTTCTGCAGAAAATGTGTTACCTGCTTGAACTCCTGCAATACCTAACGCCAGTCAATCCTCACGCTTTCCAGGATTTGGTGGTCGTAAATTAAACCTCCATCTGTGGTTCGTTTCTCCGGTAATTATCCGAAGTATTTGCCTGTGGCTGCGTTCTCGCACCACCTCCCCGGATCTGTTTTCTCTCCATGGACCTGGAGATCGCCGATTAAAGTCAGTCTGTCGGTTATCCCGGGTCCTCCAGTTTCCATTCCTGTTTTCGTCTATATTCCGCCTGTTATAACCACTATTAAAACCATATCCATTACGCTGTGGTCTGGTGTTTCCACTACTTTCATTTCCGTAATTATTCCCATTTCGTCCAAAATTGAATCTCATTCCTGGCCTATCATCTCTACCATTATTGTTATTCTGCTTAGTATTACGTGTTCTTTCAGAATTGCTCTGTCCTGAATCGCGACGTCTTTGAGCGTCGTTTTCATACATGATTACTACTTCTCTCAAAGCAGATTTAAAAGTTTCTACATAATCGTCCCCACGTCCTATCAAGGCTTGTTGATACTTCATTGGCAGTTTCATTTTGCATATTTGAATCATTTCACAGTCGCTGTATGGGTTATCTAAGTATTGGTTCCTTTTAGCCATATTTTCAAAGAATCTTCTGTTTTCTCACGCGAATTTTCGAATGAGACATTTTGTAATAATCCATACTTTATTCTCATCTGAGCCTCAGGAGATCAATATCTTGCTATAAAGGCAGGTCTAAACGAATCATACGAATCATAAGTTTCTGCTGTCTTCTGCGTAGTTTGAGCAACACTTCCCTCCATCTGTGAGCAAATAAATTCTTGTGTTTCAATGGCCAATGTGTCTGTATTCCTACTTTAAATTGGTCAATAAATCTGCGGCGGTGGATAATATTTGCATCTTCCTTATAGTGCTGGTATTTCCGCACTGTAAGAAAGAGATTATAATCAAAACCTCTCGCTTATCTTTGTGAAGTAACTGCTCGGCTTTGAAGACTGGAATTCTGTCCTCGGTTTGCGTCAGATCTACGCAAACGTGTGTAACTTGGAACATTATGTGACATTTGTGCTGTAGACATACTAGCAGGTCTCATTGCGCAATATGCGTGCATAACGCATGCTACCAGCTCTGTATCTTGACGTGTAAGCAATTCTGGCTCGTTAAGACGCCGTAATGTAACCCGTCGGTATTTTTCCTACGGGTTGTGGCGCTGCATAACACGTCTCTACGGTTTGATCAGCGTATGTCACGCTTTGTGCCTGACGTACTGAGCCTTGCTGCAAACAACGCTCTTGTATTCCAGAGTGACCTGTTGTTCTTTCTTGAACAAGTGGTCGCAATCCAGACTGTTCCCTACGGTTACCGTGATGTTCTAGCATACACTGCTTTAGACTAATTTCCCGTTCGCGGTTTGTGGTTTTGGACTGTCATCCGCATGTGCCTTTCCGTCTTATGTCACACAAAATTTCACATACTCTTTCTGTCGTATTATCGGCAACTGTTGACTATGCAGTATTCACAGAAGTATCTACCGACACAAAAGTGGATTCTGTCGTCGTCTGCGACTCCTCACTAACACTTTCAACATCACCGATCTCAGCCGTTCAAATTGGTGTTCGTTTTTCTCCTGTATTTTTTAAAATACGGGCATCGAATTTCTTTAATGCTGCTTTTGTCGTTCTTTTGTCAGACGTCTTCTCAGCAATAACATATTTCGCCTTCGTCGTCGCTTTGATGGCAAAAGCTTCGACCTATTATTTAACTTTTTGTCACTTCGTTCGTATCTTCACGCAACGTGATGATGTCTGTTTGGACATTGTCGATGTCTGTTTTCAATTGTTTGTGCTCTGTAACGAGCGTCTGATGCTTGATTTGCGCTTTCTTAGCTTCAGTTCGCATTTGATATTAAAAATCCTCATTAGCTCATTTAAATCTACGTTGTCATAGCTGGTCAATCCACTGAGTTTGTGGAGAATAAACTTTCTTTTTGAACCCCTGAAAAAACCCTCATGCACAGAATGTGATGGTAGGTTAGTACCCTAGCTTTTTATATTCAATGGTCAAAGTGTACGCAAGTTGGAGTGAGCGAAATCTACACTCAACATTTTCTGTGGCCCAATGCACGATCTACTTTACCGAGCGGTATCTGCCACGGCGTTGTCTCGGTGCTGCATCTGAAACGCTAATTGCCTACTCTAGCCTTGACTGAATTCACTCAATCGCAACTTTCCTACAGTCCATAGAACGGTCATCTTTCCCTAGTCGAAATAATGGCTATTGCACACTCGGTATGGGTTGGAACGATGTGCACAATTTCTTTAACCTCAAAAATTCCCGCAGGAACAATTAACTACCGCTTTGCTATCTGTCGCCACAATATGTGAAGCGTATTGTCCTCACTTAGCAGAGAGCAAAGCTCTTAACGCCCTATCTTATTTCCACACACTTGTGCGGTCCGCCATGAGACGAGTGAGACAGAAATTTTAGGTCTCAAAATGCTTTTATATAATGGGTATCTCCCCACCGTGTCGCGTCTGCATCGCCAAGTACGGCTTCAGGCAATCACCATCTCGCTAGAGGTGAATACATTTTTATTTCTCTTGCTGGGTCGCAGCCTAGCTCTCTTACTGACGTGCAGCAACTTACCCTCGGTCCTGGTCTTATATACATTAAAAGGAATAGTGTATTTTTCCGGCCTCATCCCTTCTGAGCTGAAGCTCGTCATTCTCTTTCTAAATGGGACTTTTACGATATCATTAACTGCCTGCTCGTTTCATCTCCAAAATGCGTTTCACTTTAACTTGTTTGTTCATGCCAGTCTATACTGGTAGAGATTGTTTTGTTAGTTTTCGGTACATGAGATTAACTGAACTGCAATTACCTTTTGCTGATATAATACAATTATTGTTTTCTGAGGATGTCATACTGTATCGACCTGTCGTTATGGATCAAGCTAATGTAAGGTCCGCAAACTCCGGACACTTTACAACACAGCTATGTGAGTTATTCTTATAGTTTATATGTTAGGTTATTCAAATTTTTTACAAAGACGTCTAACTCATTGCAAGTGGCGAGAACGTGTTACTTGTGAACGGTATAAAAGGCATGAGACTGAGAAGCGGATGTAATTTTTTTCTAATTTACTTCTTTTGTCTATGAAATGTATTCGCAAACACACACTGTGTACTACATCAATCTTTACGATTCATTCGACTGTTCCGACGTCTTGCTTTACGATTTGTGGGCGGCTATTTCGAATCTGTGTTCTCACAGCAGAATTCAAGGATAGTGAGTCTGCATGTGTGTGTGTGTGTGTGTGTGTGTGTGTGTGTGTGTGATTGTGTGTGTGAGTGAGAGAGAAAGAGAAGCAGGGAGAGAGATAAAGAGAGAATGAAGAGCAGAATCATTATCTCCAAACAAAATTAAACGTCGTTTCGATAAAGAAACTTGCTCTCATCTTTAGACGACTTCTGGTGAACGAACAAAACTAAACATTTACTCTCCTCCATGGATACTGCGCTGTAATATGTCAGCAGTGGTCGAAGCGTGTGACTGGAGAAGCCGTGAACAGTATGAAAACAGTAACACAAATACGCGGTATATATATATTACTGGGTGATTCATCTGGCCCTATCGGTGTCGTTTTGTGCAACTTGCAATGTTGTATCTGCCCTTCAAAAACCTTGCGTGAGGTTTTCCTATTCTCTTGCTCACTAAGCTCAAACTATTAGTCCTACAGAAAAAAAATTAAACAGAACATTTTCGTAGGACATTTGAGTAGTTAAAGTTCGTAACGAAAAACATTTTAGCCAGAGGCTGTAATTTTCGAGTTATTCGACGAGAAACCTAGACGAAAGTTACCTCCAAACGTAGCTGCCCCCCCCCCCCCCCCCCCTCGCAATCACATTCAGCCCCCACGGGATTTCTAGTATGCTGTTCATGGCACTCCCTCCGGCCACTGCACAAAAATATCTGAATTATTCCCGATACTCGGAGTTCTGTTGTCGCTATTTAATGGCCAATTACGCCACCAGCATAGTCAGCCATTTCTTAAACAGGGTTAATTTAAACCTACCCTTAAGGGTAATTAAAGAAAAACGGCTTTCGTAATCGTTACGCTACAAGTAATTAAGTTGACCCTTACAAGAACAGTAATTTCGTAGTCAGAAGGTCTCACGAATCCAACGATGTAGTTGCCTATTTTATGCTCTTAAAATTCACAAACGTATTAGATAAGATTTACACAAACGTCCACTTTACAATTTGTAAGTGCTCAACTACGTCGGTATAACAACCCTAGGCAATGAAGATGAAGCGAAGGTCGAATATGGAAAATAATCCGTGCAGTGGCAAATTTATTCTGCAGTGGTAAGAGGGAGTGCCGTTCACAACACAACAGAATTCCTCATCCGTGGGGCTGAACGTGGAAGTGAGGGAGTGTTTGAAGCTCACATCTGTACGCTTCCTTGAATGTTTCGAAAGCTACAGCCTCTAGCAAAAAGGTATCCCATTGAAAAATTTATGTTGTTGTTGTTGTCTTCGTTCCTCAGACTGGTTTGATGCAGCTCTCCAAGCTACTCTGTCCTGTGCAAGCTTCTTCATCTCCCAGTGCTTACTGCAACCTACATCCTTACGAATTTGCTTAGTGTATTCATTTCTTGGTCTCCCTCTACTATTTGTACCCTCCACGCTGCCCTCCAATACTAAATTGGTGATCCCTTGATGCCTCAGAACATGTCCTACCAACCGGTCCCTCCTTCTTGTCAAGTTGTGCCACAAAATCCTCTTCTCCCCAGTTATATTCAATACCTCCTCATTAGTTATGTGATCTACCAATCTAATCTTCAGCATTCTTCTGTACCACCACATTTCGAAAGCTTCATTTCTCTTCTTGTCCAAACTATTTATCGTCCATTTCTCACTTCCATACATGGCTACACTCCATACAAATACTTTCAGAAACGACGTCCTGACACTTAAATCTATACTCGATGTTAACAAATTTCTCTTCTTCAGAAACGAATTCCTTGCCATTGCCAGTACACATTTTATATCCTCTCTACTTCGACCATCATCAGTTATTTTGATCCCCAAATAGCAAAACTCCTTTACTACTATAAGTGTCTCATTTCCTACTCTAATTCCCTCAGCATCACTCGACTTAATTCGACTACATTCCATTAGCCTCGTTTTGCTTTTGTTGATGTTCATCTTATATCCTCCTTTCAAGACACTGTCCATTCCATTCAACTGCTCTTCCAAGACCTTTGCTGTCTCTGACAGAATTACAATGTCATCGACGAACCTCAACGTTTTTATTTCTTCTCCATGGACTTAAATACCTACTCCGAATTTTTCTTTTGTTTCCTTTACTGTTTGCTCAATATGTAGATTGAATAACATCGGAGACAGGCTACAACCCTGTCTCACTCCCTTCCCAACCACTGCTTCCCTTTCATGCCACTCGTCTCTTATTACAGCCATCTGGTTTCTGTACAAATTGTAAATAACCTTTCGCTCCCTGTATTTTACCCCTGCCACCTTCAGAATTTGAAGGAGAGTATTCCAGTCAACATTGTCAAAATCTTTCTCTAAGTCAACAAATGCTAAAAATGTAGGTTTGTCTTCCCTTAATCTATTTTCTAAGATACGTCGTAGGGTCAGTATTGCTTCAGGTGTTCTAACATTTCTGCGGAATCAAAACTGATCTTCGTCGAGGTCGGCTTCTAATAGTTTTTCCATTCGTCTGTAAAGAATTCGCGTTAGTATTTTGTAGCTGTGATTTATTAAACTGATAGTTCGGTAATTTTCACATCTGTCAACACGTGCTTTCTTTGGGATTGCAATTATTATATTCTTCTTGAAGGCTGAGGGTATTTCGCCTGTTTGATACATCTTCCTCACCAGCTGGTAGAGTTTTGTCAGAACTGGCTCTCCCAAGGCTGTCAGTAGTTCTAATTGAATGTTGTCTACTCCCGGGACCTTGTTTCGACTCAGGCCTTTCAGTGCTCTATCAAATTCTTCACGCAATGTCATATCTCCCATTTCATCTTCATCTACATCCTCTTCCATTTCCATACTATTGTCCTCAAGAACATCGCCCTTGTACAGTCCCTTTATATAGTCCTTCCACCTCGTTGCTTTCCCTTCTTTTGCTTAGAACTGGGTTTCCATCTGAGCTCTTGATATTCATACAAGTGGCTCTCTTTTCTCCAAAGGTCTCTTTAATTTTCCTGTAGGCGGTATCTATCTTACCCCTAGTGAGATAAGCCTCTACATCCTTACATTTGTCCTCTAGCCATCCCTGCTTAGTCATTTTGCACTTCCTGTCGATCTCATTTTTGAGACGTTTGTATTCCCTTTTGCCTGCTTCATTTATTGCGTTTTTATATTTTCTCCTTTCATCAATTAAATTCAATATTTCTTCTGTTACCCAAGGATTTTTACTAGCCCTCGTCTTTTTACCTACTTGATCGTCTGCTGCCTTCACTACTTCATCCCTAAGAGCTACCCATTCTCTTCTACTGTATTTCTTTCCCCCATTCCTGTCAACTGTTCCCTTATGCTCTCCCTGAAAGTCTGTACAACCTCTGGTTCTTTCAGTTTATCCAGGTCCCATCTCCTTAAATTCTCACCTTTTGCAGTTTCTTCAGTTTTAATCTACAGGTCATAACCAATAGATTGTGGTCAGAGTCCACATCTGCCCCTGGAAATGTGTTGCAATTTAAAACCTGGTTTCTAAATCTCTGTCTTAATCTGTCTATCTGATACCTTTTAGTATCTCCAGGATTCTTCCATGTATACAACCTTCTTTTATGATTCTTGAACCAAGTGTTAGCTATGATTAAGTTATGCTCTGTGCAAAATTCTACCAGACGGCTTCCTCTTTCATTTCTCTCCCCCAATCCATATTCAGCTACTATGTTTCCTTCTCTCCCTTTTCCTACTCTCTAATTCCAATCACCCAAGACTTAAATTTTCGTCTCCCTTCACTACCTGAATAATTTATTTTATCTCGTCATACATTTCATCAATTTCTTCATCATCTGCAGAGCTAGTTGGCATATAAACTTGTACTACTGTAGTAGGCGTGGGCTTCGTGTCTATCTTGGCCACAATAATGCGTTCACTATGCAGTTTGTAGCAGCTTACCCGCACTCCTATTTTTTTATTCATTATTAAACCTACTCCTGCGTTACCCCTATTTGATTTTGTATTTCTAACCCTGTATTCGCCTGACCAAAAGTTTTGTTCCTCCTGACACCTAACTTCACTAAGTCCCACTATATCTAACTTCAACCTATCCATTTCCCTTTCTAAATTTTCTAACCTACCTGCCCGATTAAGGTATCTGACATTCCACGCTCCGATCCGTAGAACGCCAGTTTTCTTTCTCCTGGTAACGACATCCTCCTGAGTAGTCCCCGCCCGGAGATCCGAATGGGGGACTATTTTACCTCCGAAATATTTTACCCAAGAGGACGCCATCATCATTTAATCATACAGTAAAGCTGCATGTCCTCGGGAAAAATTACGGCTGTAGTTTCCCCTTGCTTTCAGCCGTTCGCAGTACCACAACAGCAAGGCCATTTTGGTTAATGTTACAAGGCCAGATGAGTCAATCATCCAGACTGTTGCCCCTGCAACTACTGAAAAGGCTGCTGCCCCTCTTCAGGAACCACACGTTTGTCTGGCCTCTCAACAGATACCCCTCCGTTGTGGTTGCACCTACGGTACGGCCATCTGCATCGCTGAGGCACGCAAGCCTCCCCACCAACGGCAAGGTCCGTGGTTGATGGGGGTAGGTACAAAATTTAACTACATCAAATTCCTTACCAAAAAATGTTGTGTTCTTTATTTCTGTATGACTAATAGTAGTTCGTGTGTGGCGTGCGAGAGAATATGAAAATCTTGCATGTGGTTTATGAACGCCAAATATAAGATCGTGGGTTGCATAAAATGACTTCGGTAGGAGTAGCTGAATCACATCGTCCCTCCATTAGAGTATGCTATTGTGGTGTCATCTCCCAAACATATGTAGTGTTTTCATTGAAGTCTCACAGCTTCATTTACAACTTCCGTTTGGTTTCTCTATATACGCCTTTATCTAAGTGAAGCTGTAAATCACTATAACAACTGGGAATCGTAAAGCATTCACATCAACTCCTGCAATATAATGTGTGATCAAAAAGTCAGTGTAAATTTGAAAACCGAATAAATCACGGAATAACGTAGATAGAGAGGTACAAATTGACACACTTGCTTGGAATGACTTGGGGTTTTATTAGAACCCAAAAAAATACAAAAGTTCAAAAAATGTCTGACAGATGGCGCTTCATCTGATCAGAAGAGCAATAACTAGCATAACAAAGGAAGACAAAGCAAGGATGATGTTCTTTACAGGAAATGCTCAATATGTTCACCATCATTCCTCAAGAATAGCTGTAGTCGAAGAATAACGTTATGAACAGCTCTGTAAAGAATGCCCGGAGCTATGGTGAGGCATTGGCGTCGGATGTTGTCTTTCAGCATTCCTAGAGATGTCGGTCTATCACGATACACTTGCGACTTCAGGTAACCCCAAAGCCAATAATCGCACGGACTGAGGTCTGGGGACCTCGGAGGCCAAGCATGAATGAGGCGCCTGAGCACACGATCATCACCAAACGACGCGATCAAGAGATGTTTCAAGCGTCTAGCAATATGGGGTGGAGCGCCATCCTGCATAAACACCGTACGTTCCAGCAGGTGTTTATCAGCCAGGGTGGGGGTGATGCGATTCTGTAACATATCGGCGTACCTTTCGCCCGTCACGGTAGCAATTACAAAAACAGAATCACGCATTTCCTCCCAGAAAAAAGTCCAACCCATACCGTGACTTTCTCGTCGTGCAATGGAGTTTCCACGACAGTTCTAGAATTTTCGGTAGCCCAAATTCTGCAGTTATGGACGTTGACAGACCCTCGGAGCCTGAAATGATCTTCGTCGGTCCACAACACGACACTCAACCAATCGTCATCTTCAGGGATCTTTCGAAACGCCCACACCGCATATGCCCTCCGCTTCACTAAATCATCAGGTAACAGTTCATGATGCCGATGGATTTTGTACGGATAGCATCGGAAGATATGCCTCAATGCCAACCAAACAGTAGTGTATGGAATGCCGGTGCGACATGTGACTGCACGAGCGCTGACTTCCCCGTGCATAGACGAACCCGCTGCAGTCTCCATTTCTTCCTGAACTGTATAAGCAGCATTACGCCTTGTGCTCGGTCGGCCACTACGGGGTCTATCGTCTAAACAACCCATGGCTTCGAAATTCGGAATCATTCTCGCCACAGCTGTGTTTGTCAGCGGACTTTTACCCGTTCGAATCCCCTTCCTATGGCAATAGGATCGTAATACTGAAGTAGCACATTCCCCATTCTGATAATACAGCTTCACTAAAAGCGCCTTTTCAGGTAACAACTAAGTGTTGCGACTGCTGGAACATCTGATTCTCTCTCTCATTACAGCTCCTTTTATACACGATTGTCATGCCCAGTCACTGACGTTTTGCTGTGAACTTTTTTCTAATAAAACCCCATGTCATTCCAAGCATTTGTGTCAATTTTTACCTCTCCCTCTACATTATTCCGTGGTTTATTAAGTTTTCAAATTTATACTGACTTTTTGATCACGCGGTACGTACATTCTAAGATCCCTGCAATATTGTACTCTCTAAGACTAAAAAAAATTAAAAAAAATAAATTAACCACGAAGGTATTATCTAAATGTGACGGAATTCGGTTTATGTGATGAACATGTACAGACAAACAAATGATTCAAAATTGTTAGCGACCCCTTGGCCAACGACGGGAGAAGAAAGCGCGACTGATGTATCCCTCTCGCCTTCTGTCGCGGTGCCGGGATGGAGGTGCTACACCGAAGTTCTTGAAATGTAAGCGCCTATTCACCACCACCCAAGCACATGGTATCTACGATAGAATGGAACAAGCGTTTCTTTGTAAGCGAATTCATACATCACCGAGAGACTTGGCAAGAACGGATAAGGAACTTTTGGACATTTTCTATCAACTAAGTGGCAGAATGCATCGAGGCGACAGGGACAAGATCGACAGCACCCCTCACAGGAGCATGCAGAACGAACTCGAGCGCTGCACTGAGCAACAGAAGAAAAAGATGTCGGAAGCAGACTGACAGGGCGATTCCCGACATGTCACGCACAGTGGTCAACCTCACTGAACGACAATTGACCAAAGAGGAAGTGTCTGGGGAGGGAATGTCGCTATCATCCCGGGTTACTACACCTATGGATGACGTCGTTGCTAATACCGTAGCGTCAATCAGACCCTTCCTTGTGAAAGAGCGGAGAAAATACGCACTGAAACAGACAGGGTACAGCGCCGAGTAAAACCACCAGCTTGCGACCTGAAGAAAGAAGAGGTACAAGCTATTAAGAATCTTAAAGCCGACAAGAGCATATTGGTACTTCCTGCCGGTATGAGAAATGCGACCGTTGTATTAAGACTGAAGATAATGAGCAGAAGACCCGGGAGCTATTAGATCCGCCGACGTACCGAAAAGTAAACGCAGATCCGACGCAGAATATCACACGGAATACGAGTCAGTTAATCAAGGCGTCTTCTGTGCCGGCAGACATACAGAGGAACCTGCGCAACACAGAAGCCCTACCACCCCGGCTCTGTGGGTTATCTAAGATCCATAAGAACAACGTCCTACTAAGACCGATTGTTAGCGCTCCTAGCTCACCGACGTATAAGGTGGCAAATCACTTGATCCCTCTGCTCCAGCCGCACGTGGAGAAGGCTGACACACACATAAATAACTCAGCACATTTCATTGAGAAGCTGAAAAAACTAAAACTTGAACCAAACTAATTCCTGGTCAGCTCTGATGTTGTTTCTTTGTTTAGTAAAGTGTCACTCAGTGATTATCTGGAAGACATCGGTTCCATTTTCCCGCAAGGCCTCACAAAGCTCTTTCATGCATGTCTCACCACAAGCTATTGAATGTGGAATTGTAATTTCTATGAACAGCTGGAAGGCGTCACCATGGGCAGTCCTCTTAGTCCAGTGGTGGCCAATTTCTTCATGGAACATTTCGAAGCACGGTTCTGGACTTAGCAGCTTGTAAACTTAAGGTGTGGTACAGATACGACGGTGATACACTTCTGGCCATTAAAATTGCTACACCAAGAACAAATGCAGATGATAAACGGATATTCATTGGATAAATATATTATACTAGAACTTACATGTGATTACATTTTCACGCAGTTTGGATGCATAGATCATGAGAAATCAGTGCCCAGAACAACAACATCTGGCCGTAATAACGGCCTCGATACGCCTGGGCATTGAGTCAAACAGAGCTTGGATGGCGTGTACAGGTACAGCTGCCCATGCAGCTTCAACACGATACCACAGTTGATTAAGAGTAGTGACTGGCGTATTGTGACGACCCAGTTGTTTGGCGACCACTGACCAGGCGTTTTCAGCTGGTGAGAGATGTGGAGAATGTGCTGGCCAGGGCAGCAGTCGAACATTTTCTGTATCCAGAAAGGTCCGTACAGGACCTGCAACATGCGGTCCTGCGTTATCCTGCTGAAATGTAGGGTTCCTCAGGGATCGAATGAAGGGTAGAGCCACGGGTCGTAACACATCTGAAATGCAGCGTCCACTGTTCAAAGTGCCATCAAAGCGAACAAGAGGTGGTCGAGAGGCGTAACCAATGGCACCCCTTACAATCACGCCGGGTGATACGCCAGTAAGACGATGACGAATACACGCTTCCAATGTGCGTTCACTGCGATGTCGCCAAACACGGACGCGCCCAACATGATGCTATAAACAGAACTTGAATTCATCCGAAAAAATGACGTTTTGCTATTCGTGCACCCAGGTTCGTCGTTGAGTATATCATCGCAGGCGCTCCTGTCTGTAATGCAGCGTCAGGGGTAACCGCAGCCATGGTCTCCGAGCTGATAGTCCATGCTTTTGGAAATGTCGTCAAACTGTTCGTGCAGTTGCTTGTTGCCTTGCAAACGTCCCCGTCTGTTGACTCAATGATCGAGACATGGGGGCATGATCCGTTACAGCCATTCGGATAAGATTTATGTCATCTCGACTGCTAGTGATACGAGGCCGTTGGGATCCAGCACGGCGTTCGGTATTACCCTCCTGAACCCGCCGATTCCATATTCTGCTAACAGTCATTGGATCTCGACCAACGAGAACAGCAATGTCACGATACGATAAACCGCAATCGCGATAGACTACAATCCGACCTTTATCAAAGTCGGAGACGTGATGGTACGCATTTCTCCTCCTTACACGAGGCATCACAACAACGTTCCACCAGGCAACGCCGGTCGACTGCTGTTTGTGTATGAGAAATCGGTTGGAAACTTTCCTCATGTCAGCACGTTGTAGGTGTAGCCACTGGCGCCAGCCTTTTGTGAATGCTCTGAAAAGCTAATCACTTGCATATCACAGTATCTTCTTCCTGTCGGTTACATTTCGCATCTGTAGCACGTCATCGTCGTGGTGTAACAATTTTAATGGCCAGTGGTGTACTTTCGTCGAGTGGAACCATGGTGAAGAACAGTTCGATGACTTCCTAAGACACTTGAACAACCTCCAAGCAAAAATAAAATTTGCCGGGGAAGTAGAAGAGGACAAAAAACTACCATTTCTAGATGTGCTGGTCACAAGGGATGGTTAAAACTTGGGACACAGCGTATTTCGAAAACCGACACACATGGACCGATACCTACACAGACTATCAAACCACCACCTGAGCCAGAAAAGTGGGATGATTAATACGCTCGTAACGGGAGCAATACGTGAGCAGCAGCACCTCAAACGCGAAATGCAATACCTGGGAAGTGTCCTGAGGAGCGATGGGAGGTCCACAGATTATATTAGAAGTGCAGCAGAACCAAACACTCGGCGAAGTGACAAATCAGAAAAAGAAACGTCGGGTACGGCCTTTCTGCAACACATTCTCAGGGTGACGGACAGAATTGCGCAGACAAGGCGTAAAGACTATTTCCAGAACGACAAAGAAGATCAAAGGATGTGTTAGATCAGCAAGGGAGAAAAGGGACCCACTTGCAAAGTCAGAATATACCTCATACCGTACACATGTGAAAACGTTTATGTTGGTATAACTGAACAGTCAAGCAACACCAGGATAACAGAATATTAGCGACATTGCAGGATGGGGCAGGTGGAGAAATCGGCCGTGGCAGAGCTCGCGTTGTGTGAGTCCGACCACGCAGTAAAATTCGCCGACTAAGTTCTGGCTGTAGAGAAGAACTATCAGACCTGCTTGTTCGGAGAAACTACATACATAAACACGAGAATAGCTTCAACAGAAAGAAGAGAACCTCAAGGTAAACGGATCCCGGCTTCCCGTGCTGCACCGGACGACCGCGCCGGAACTGACCGCGGAGACAGACAGTAAATGTCGTGTGAGTAGGGCCTCCCGTCGGGTAGACCGTTCGCCGGGTGCAAGGCTTTCTATTTGACGCCACTACGGCGACTTGGGTGTCGATGGGGATGAAATGACGACGATTAGGCCAACACAACACCCAGTCCCTGAGCGGAGAAACTCTCCGACCCATCCGAGAATCGAACCCGGGACCTTAGTATTGGCATTCTGTCGCGCTGACCACTCAGCTACCGGGGGCGGACACCACGGAGAAGCCCTCGGTGGTTGGCGCGCCAGGTACATATAGTCGGCGGCCGCGATCTCTGCTCCAGTGCAGCACCGGCAATGGGGGGGGGGGGGGGGGTGAAGCTTTGACAATGCCAGCCACACGTGCTGACGAAAGGTTAGAAAAAGCCTCGGACGAACGTCGGTCGAAGAACCCGAGACAGAAGCCAACGGGCAGTTTGTTAAAAAAATAATTACAGTTTCAAAATAACTGGATGATTTATTCAAGAAAAAGAGCTTCACAATTTTAAGCAAGTCAAAAACGCGTTGATCCACCTCTGGCTCTTATGCAAGAAGTTATTAGGCTTGGCATTGATTGACAGAGTCGTTTGATCTTCTCCTGAGGGATATCGTGACAAATTCTGTCCAAAATCCGTAGCTGGTTGGAGAACCCTGCCCATTATACTCCATACATTCTCGATGAGGGTGATCCGGCGACTTTGTTGGCAAAGGTGGGGTTTCGAAAACAGGAAGACAAGTAATAGAAACTCTTGCCCGGTACAAGAGAGCATTATTATTCTGAAATTCAATCCAAGGATAGCTCACCAAGGAGAACAAAAGGGGCGTAGAATATCATCGACATACCGCTGCGCTGTAAGGGTGCCACAAATGACAATGGGTCCTTCTATGGAGAGAAATGGTACCCCAGACCACCACTCCAAGGTGTCAGCCCATAAAGCAGGTGACAGTTTGGTACGCCATCGCTGTCCATGGCGTCTCCAGACACATCTTCATTCATTGTCGGGGCTAGTTCGAAGTGGGTCTCATCACTGAACACAATTCCTTGCCGAATACGTGTCAGCAATGGGGTATTGTCATCCATATATGCCAAGAATCAGGAGTGATTGTCTGGAGTGCCACTTCTTTTCATAGCAGGAGCCCCTTGGGTTGTCTTCTGCGACAGCCATATAGCACTGCGGTACCTCGATGATATTCTACGTTTCTACGTCCCGTTGTGTTACCCTTGATGGTAAACCGTCCTGGGGGGGGGGGGGGGGGGGAGGACAGTTCAGCGAGGTACTGCCCACCCACACTTGGCGAGAATTTCTGCTGCCTGTCTTCCTGCTCTCCAGACCCTACATTTGCTGGCATGGACACCCAGTCTTTCCCCATATGAGAACGTTTGTAGCTTCCCAAGGCACTGAAGCATCTCTAACGCACCAGTTGGACAGAATTTGTTTATCTGTTTAATCTTTACATGTGGTATCACATACAATCTCATCTACCGATTTACGTCTCATTCGGACAGTTCCTTAGTGGTACGGTGGTGTAGATAATCTTCTGGTTATTTAAGGATGAGGAAACCGAGAGCTGGACATCACACGTCATGAGATCAGTGTGACTACAGTGCCAAATGGGGCTAGGCATGCAGCATAAGGCATTTGAAGGAATCGGAAAAGACACGTGCGTGTTTATCAGTGAGCTGGTACAGTGCACTGTGGTGGTGGTTTCATTACAGTATGGCTCAGGGACAACATTCCATTTACTTCACATGGGGAAAACCCATTGGGAAACTGGAAGAAGTGTGATGTGCTACAGGTTTAGCCGAGAAGTTTCGTACTTCTCACACCACTGTTTCTCGTGTGTGGGGAGGAATTTGAAGTACTCTCCTGGGAGTCAGAATTCCAGAAAAATTGGTGTTTTGTGCAGACGCTAACCTTGATGGGTGGCCTGGGAGAAGCTAAATAGAAGAAGTCGAGAGGAAGGGAAATTTTGTGGGAATTTGTTCACTTCCTAGAGCAGGCATTGGTCGGCGCTGGGAAGCGACAGATAATTAACGCGACTTGCACTGCAATTGGCGTAAGTGATTTTAGTGGAGGGGAAACCGAGCCGAAGAGCGGACTGGGAGAAGTCTCTGTAGGGGTCTTCCGTTCCCAGCTTGCCTAGAGTGTGGACGTGGCGTTCTTGACTCAGCTTGCCTGGGAAAGGGTGAGCATCTCTGCAGTTTAGGACCTAGCAAATGGAACGATTGAGCTTGGAGATAGAAAGTTTTCATTCAGCTACGTACTGAGCAAGATAGCTAGGAGTGAATAGACGAGTGCAGCCTTGCAGCACCACGAGGTCGGCCGACGTCCGCACAACGACGGCTCTGCGCCATGCGGTATTCGGTGATATTGCGCCCTATCTGGCCACTGATTTGTTGGATCAAATCGGCAAAGTTTACACGAGGGTTTCATGGGCCGTGTAGTGTAGAATTCTTCTTGCACTTCGCATTACACCTGTGTCAGTCGATAGGAATTACTTCTGAGTTATGGCGCTTTACGCCATACAAACGCAATTTATTACCAGTGCCTGTTAGGAGAGTCATGTAATGAGATGATGGAAGGTCGGGAGTTAAAATAAATTTGTGCTACTCGACTGCATCTGTTTTCAATCAAGTAGTTGAAATCCCAAGTCATTTTCTTAATTAATTTTATGTTCAACATTTTCCTCTGGTGTTCAATAGCTGAATATAACATCAATGTGCACCCCTTTTTAATTAAAAGTGATAAATTCTGAGTCAATTAATGTCAACACTGCCACCGCAGTTCAATCTGGAGTGACAGAGCCTTATTACTTTCTTTGCGTTATCCGATATTGCGGAAGTTTTGCACTCTCTGTTGATCTGTTACTCAATTAGCTGGGGTGAACAAACGCCAAAACCAGGTACGTGACGGGTGGGGTGTTACAATATAGTTTAATGAACTGCATATGTACGCACAATTAAAGCACACCACTGGACGTACAGAACGAAACACAACATCTATATAAAAAAAGGCAACACAATAGCCAGTCGGACCTTCAGCAGTAAAACTTCTGCTAGTACTGAGACAAATCGTTATGTGATATCGATTCATTTTTATGACCACTTTTCTGCAGTTACATTTGTTGGCACTGGGAACCTATGCTAGGAGAGAAGGCTTCATACCTTGCTGCTTGACTCATGTTGGTCTATGACTCTTTCTGTCAGCAGTAGAGGCCAAGAGTAAATCTCATTATATCAGTCATGCCTCTCCGGAGGTGAGGTAACCTTAGCGCAAGTCAGGACAACTCGCTCCACAGCTGCTGTGTGCTCGGAAACGACACCGGTCTGGTGAAGAGCGGTGAAGTCGCCTCCACCTTACCACCCCTCGGACATAAAGCGAGTTCGGCGATTAGGATTTTCTGTGCTGACATCTAAGACCAGTCGACTAGCGCCGGAGCGTCGCCTCCCTTCTCACATCACAAATTTGTGTTAACGATTGTGATCGCGTTCTGTCACCTAGCGCAGTTCGTGGATGAGCCGACCGAGGTACCACTGCTTCAATCATTCGTTCGAATGGTCCAGAATGTTCATCAAGCCAATGGTGTACAATTCTCGGGAGATGAGATGGCGCATTGTCATCCACAAAAATTCCATCGTCTTTTTGGAACATGAACTCCATGAATGGCCGCAAATAGTCTCCAGGTAGCCGAATGTAGCCGTTCCCGGTCAATGATCAGTTCAGTTGGACCAGAGGACACAGTGTATTCCATGTAAATACAGCTCAAGTCATTACAGACTCACCAACAACTTGCACAGTGCCTTGTTGACAGCTTGGGTCCATGGCTCCGTGGCGTTTGCGCCACACACGAACCCTACCATCAGCTGTTAGCAACTGAAATCGGGACTCATCTGAGCAGGCCACGGTTTTCCAGAAGTCTAGGAGCCAACCAATATGGTCATGAGCCCTGGTTATTTAACCAGTGTTTCTTGTCTGTTAGCACTGACAACTCCACGCAGACGCTGCTGCTCTCGGTCGTTGAGTGAAGGTCGTCGGACACAGCTTTGTCCGTGGTGAGAGGTAATGCCTGAAATGTGATATTCTAGGCACACTCTTAGCACTGTGGTTCTCGGAATACTGAATTCCCTAACGTTTTCTGAAATGGAAAATCCCATTCGTCCAGCTCCAACTACCGTTCCGCGTCCAACGTCTGTTAACTGCCCTTTATACCTTGCGTACGCGATGCTACCGCCGTCTGTAGTCTTACATATCGCTAACCTCGCGACAGTAAAATGTCCAGCATGTATGCAAAGAGGGGAAGCCCTGTCCTGGTACTCCAGGCACCCTATGGTTACTGTGCAAGGACGCATCGCCGCCAATATATATGTCACAGTTTTGGCTTATCAGGTCCATCTCGTGGTACAATGTTTGTTCACCAGTGACTTAGCCGCATGCCGCATGCTCCTGTTCAAAGACCTCAGGTCGTCCAGGACTTGTTTCGTGGGAACAACCATTAATTATCGTTTCTTTTCTGACTACCAGGGGCATTAGATCTAAACATTATTGAGCCTTTGTGGCTTACTTTGGAAACAAGGGTGAGTGATCGCTTCCCATCTCCATCATGGTTACTTGAACTTTCCACTGTTTTGCAGGAAGATGGTATAAGATCCTCTGGAAAACCGTACAGGACCTATATTTATTGATTACGAGACGATTGGAAGCTGTCTGGAATGCCAGCGGCTCTCTTAAACAATATTTGGTATGGTAATGTCTTGTATTTTGGTGTTCCTTAATTTGGTACAAGCTCCGCACTATTCCGTCTCTTAGGGGTAACTGGTGTTTGGTCCGCTGTGCTTGTAAAGAAAAAAAATATTAGCCTTCAGTCATAAAGAAATTTTATCCTTTTCAAGAGCTCAAAGCTCATTAATAGGTATCTGTTATTTTCATAAGGCAGTTGCCGCTTGTCTTATTAAAAAGACGATAAAAATATTTTTTTTCTGATAATGGAACAAATGTGGAAAAAGTAAGGAAAAAGGACACTGAAGAGCCAAAGGAAATGGTACGCCTGTTTTATCGTGTAGGGCCACCACGAGCACACACAAGTGTCACAACACTCGACTAATATCTGGTGCTGGAAGTGACACCATGAATCCTGCAGGGCTGTCCATAAATCCGTAAGAGCTAGAAGGGGTAGAGATCTCTTCCGAACAACACGTTGAAATACATCCCAGATCTGCTCAATAATGTTCATATCTGGGGAGTCTGATGGCCAGTGGAAGTGTTTAAATTCAGAAGAGTGTTCCTGGAGCCACTCTGTAGCAATTTTCGGCTTGTGGGGTGGCGCATTATCCTGCTAGAATTGCCCAAGTCCGTCGGAATGGATGCAGGTGATCAGGCAGGATGCTTAGACAAGTGTCACCCGTAAGAGTCGTATACAGGGGTCCCATATCGCTTCAAATGCACACGCCTCACATCACAGCAGAGACACCACCGGCTTGAACACTCCCCTGCTGACATGCAGGGTCCATTGATTCATGAGGTTGTCTCCATACCCGTACAGTCCATCCGCTCGATACAATTTGGAACGAGACTCGTCCGACCAGGCAACAAGTTTCCAGTCATCAACAGTCCATTGTTGTTGACGGGCCAGGCGAAACGTACAGATTTGAGTAGTGCAGTCATGAATGGAAGACGAGTGGCCCTTTGGTTCCGAAAGCCTATATCGATGATGTTTCGCTTAATATTTCCCACGCTGACACTTGTTGATGGCCAGAATTGAAATCTGCAACAATCTGCGAATGGGTTGCACTTCTGTCAAGTTCTACGATTCTCTTCAGTCGTCGTGGGTCTCGTTCTTGCACTAACTTTTTCCAGTCGCAGCGATGTCGGAGATTTCATATTTCACCGAATTCCTGATATTCACGGTACACTCGTGAAATGATCGTACGGGAAATACCCCATTTCATCGCTACCTCTGAGACTCTGTCTTCCATCGCTCCTGCGCCAACTATAACACCGCGTCCAAACTCACTTAAATATTGATAACCTGCCACTGTAGCAGCAGTAACCGGTCTAATAAGTGCGCCAGACACTTGTTGTCTTACACTACTTCTCATTGAAATTGCTACACCACGAAGATGACGTGCTACAGACGCGAAATTAAGCCGCCGGGAAGAACATGCTGTGATATGCAAATGATTAGCTTTTCAGAGCATTCACACATGGTTGGTGCCGGTGGCGACACCTACAACGTGCTGACATGAGGAAAGTTTCTCATACATTAACAGCAGTTGACCGGCGTTGCCTGGTGAAACGTTGTTGTGATGCCTCGTGTAAGGAGGAGAAATGCGTACCATCACGTTTCCGACTTTGATAAAGGTCGGATTGTAGCCTATCGCGATTGCGGTTTATCGTATCGCGACATTGCTGATCGCGTTGGTCGAGATCGTATGACGGTTAGCAGAATATGGAATCGATGGGTTCAGGAGGGTAATACGGAACGCAGTGTTGGATCCCAACGGCCTCGTATCACTAGCAGTCGAGATGAGAGTAATCTTATCCGCATGGCTGTAACGGATAGTGCAGCCGCGTCTCGATCCCTGAGTCAATAGATGGGGACGTTTGCAAGACAACAAACATCTGCACGAACAGCTCGACGACGTTTGCAGCAACATGGACTATCAGCTCGGAGACCATGGCTTCGGTTACCCTTGTCGCAGCATCACAGGCAGGAGCGCCTACGATGGAGTACTCAACGACGAACCTGGGTGCAAAACGTCATTTTTTCGGATGAATCCGTGTTTTGCGACATGGTGGTGAATGCACGTTGGAAGCGTGTATTCGTTATCGTCGTACTGGCGTATCATCCGGCGTGATGGTAAGGGGTTCCATTGGTTACACGTCTCGGTCACCTCTTGTTCACATTGACGGCACTTTGAAAAGTGGACGTTTCATTTCAGATGTGTTACGATCCGTGGCTCTACCCTCCATTCGATCCCTGCGAAACCCTTCATCTGAGCAGGATAATGCATGACCGCATGTTGCAGGTCCTGTACGGGCCTTTCTGGATACAGAAAATGTTCGACTGCTGCCCTGGCCAGCACATTCTCCTGATCTCTCACGAATAGAAAACGTCTGGTCAATGGTGGCCGAGCAACTGGCTCATCACAATACGCCAGTCACTACTCTTGATGAACTGTGGTATCGTATTGGGGTAGCATGGGCAGCTGTATCTGTACACGCCATCCAAATTCTGTTTGAGTCAATGCCCAAGCGTATCAAGGCTGTTATTACGGCCAGAGGTGGTTGTTCTGAGTAATTTATTTCTCAGGATCTATGCACCCAAATTGCGTGCAAATGTAATCACATGTCAGTTCTAGTATAATATATTTGTCCAATGAATACCCGTTTATCTTTTGCATTTCTTCTTGGTGTAGCACTTTTAATGGCCAGTAGTGTATATAGCCTTTGCAGACCGCAGCGTAGTGTTCTGCCTGTTTACCTACTTGGATCTCTGTATTTGAATAAGCATGCCTGTCCCAGTTTCTTTGGCGTTTCTGTGTAATATCCTAAGCACGGAACTCGTCGTGTTTTAAATAAAAACCGCAATTTTGGCTGAAAGCTGACCGTTTAACGTTCACATTTTAAAAACTGAAATGGGGGAACTATATACCAGAGACCGAAGACGGTGACCTTGGACGTGCTCGCTGTCTGGAATGCAGCCTGTCTGCCTTGCGGGTGCGTCACGCTCTGTGGATGCGGCGCCTTGTGTTCGGCCTGTGCTGGTGTCTGTGGGCCTCTCTAGGCGCGCGGCAGAACCGTGCCCTCGACCCCGGAGGCAGCCAGGCAGTCGCGGGCCGGAAGCCGCGGTCTATCAGCTGAGCGGCCAGCCCATCCGTTTCCGCTTCCCTTGTCGGCAATGAGTTCCCGGTAGCCCTAACTGCAGCCCACTTCTCTGAATGCGCCGCTCCCAGAACTTCTCGCAGCAATAGTCGGCCGGAAGCGGCCAACACCGCAACGTGGGAAAGCGCTCCGTTTCCTTTTTTCGTGTAATTCGTTGCAGCAGCTGCTGCTTTCCTGCTTCGCGTGTTAACGCTCACTATTCCCGTTCACTTGTGTGGTATTTTTGCAGCCCTGGCCTCAAATGTGGCTCATGTCATTGTGTGAAGAAATAAAAAAGTAGCTGTATACTTACTAAGATGGTATCTGTTCTTTCGGACATGTCGTCGGCGGTTGCGATGGATAGAGCGTCTGCCGTGTAAGCAGCAGATCCGGGGTTCGAGTCCCAGCCGGGGCATACATTTCTCTTCGTCATGTACATAAGTTCAACTCCCGCTGCAAGTAAGTTATAATTCATAACACTGGTTACGTTCCTTTATGGTTTTGAGTGTAAATATATATGGTTCACTAAGACTGTATCTGTTTTTTGGGACATGTCCGAAAGAACAGATAGCATCGGTGACCAAGCAGCTCGTTATAATGAAATTACAATGAAATGAACACCCCTAGCTGCTTACAGGCATTGACATACGACAACGGGGACAGATGAAAATGTGTACCCCGACCGGGACTCGAACCCGAGATCTCCTGCGTACATGGCAGACGCTCTATCCACCTGAGCCACCGAGGACACAGAGGATAGCGCGACTGCAGGGATTTATCTCTGGCAAGCCTCCCGCCAAACCCACATTCTCAACGTATTGTCCTGCACTACATTCGTAGTGTGTCCCCCCCCCCCCCCCCCCATTATACTCATTACTCGCGGCGCGTTGCCGATTCCCGTAAGAGTTCGGGCACTGTTTGTGCATTCGCACAGAAGAAGTAAATATATAGTTAGGCTCAACGGCCAGGTGACCATCTTCTTCTGCTGTGCGAATGCACAAACAGTGCCCGAACTCTTACGGGAATCGGCAACGCGCCACGAGTAATGAGTATAACGGGCGGAGGCACTACGAATGTAGTGCAGGACAATACGGTGAGAATGTGGGTTTTGCGGGATGGGTGCCAGAGATAAGTCCCTGCAGTTTCACTATACTATCTGTCGTCGACGGTTGAGATGGATAGAGCGTCTGCCATGTAAGCAGGAGATCCCGGGTTCGAGTCCCGGTCGGGGCACACATTTTCGTCTGTAAGCAGCTAAGGGTCATCATTTCATTGTAATTTCAAAAAATTACTGGTCGTCAGAATGACTGGTTCTACACAAAGAAAAATCACAACAACCTTCACTGAAGCTAAAAGGAAATACGTACGTCAATATTGACAGTGCAAAAAGAATTCCCCTGTCACAGAGAGAAGATAACGAGTGCACAAAAGGCATCTACTAGGGGTGTATGACTTGTCTAATGACGTGACGGAAAAAATAAATGAGAGATGATATGCGAGAAATAAGATATCCATTAATCTAGTGTGAGTTTGACAGAGTCTTGGAAGAATTTCGATTACATAAGGGAGAAGCGATGGATAACGTTCCGTCGGAATTTCTAACGTCATCGAGGAAAGTGGCAACTGGAAGAGTATTGAAACTGATTTGTAGGATAGAATTGGAAGGAAAAATCAGCATTGCCCGTATTTTGTTGTTTTATTGTCAGCAAAATCGATTTTCGGTCACTTAGTGACAATCCTCAGTGCTGTAATATACAATTAAAATTGGTAGGCACTGGTATCAAGCTATAACCACAAGCTTAGAGCGATCTCTGGGTCTTAGCAGTTTATTGCTTTTAATAATTAAAAACAGTAATTCCGCTGGCGTTTTGGTTTTTTCATTCCAATAATTAATTCTATTCTATTCGGTTAAAATAACCATATCCTGTTAAAATCGCCTCATGATTACTAAAACAAACATTTTTTTCCTTACATGTTATAACTGATACGAAAAATGGATGAAACTAAGAAGAAATGTTCACAATACAGTGTTGATTAGCTGAAATTTCGTTTTCTTTCATCAAAGGCAGACAAATGATTGCCCAAATGCCTTTTATGCAACAAACTTTTGAGCAATGACTCTATAAAACCATCGAAACTCGAAGATCATCTAAGAAGGCGTCATCCTGATGAAATAGGTAAATACTTGAAATACTTACAAACATTGAAGGAAAAACATGAAATGAGACCGACCGTGGACAGTATTTTCGCTTCAACATCTCAAAGTAACGATCATGGCTTGCGGGTATCTTAGAAATTCTCATTGCTTATAGCGAAATCTGGAAAACCGCACACCATCGAAGAACAGTTAATTTTACCCGCTATTGAAGAGGTTTTAAAAACCGTTCTGCACAAACCACCATTTGACGTACTCACAAGAATTCCTGTAAGTAACAACACTGTACAAAGACGTATTGATGAAATGTGCTCTGATATTCAAAGCTTTTTGTGTAATTATCTGTAAACCACTAATATTTCTACTCAGCTAGACGAGTCGACTTTACCTGATAATGGGGCATTATTATTGGCATATGTTCGATTTGTTATGGACGAAGGAATCATTGAAGAGGTGCTATTCACGAAAACTTTCAAAACGGACACTAGAGGCGAATCAATATTTAATGTCCTGAGTGATTTTTTTTTTTAATGAAAAATCGGTTCCATTTACAAACATGATTTCGAGCGCAGCAGATGGAGCTCCTGCCAAGTTCGGGCGATATCGTGGGTTTTAAGACATCTTAAAAGAACGATACAAGGACTAACTGCAATTCACTGTGTCATTTACCGACAACACCTTGTAGCGAAAAATTGCTACACCAAAAGATTGTTGCACCAATCGCTTCAATGTGTGATTAACAAAGTTAACAAAATAAGAAATAATGTGTTGAATACCCTTTTATTTGCACTATTGTGCGATGAAAATGAAGATTTCCAACTATTGCTCTTACATACTGAGGTACGCTGGTTGTCGAAAGGTGTAAGTTAATCAACATTTTACTAACTTTTCGAATCGGTTATAGAATTTCTGCACACAAGAGATCCAGGTTTAAAAGAAAATCTGATCAAATTTAAAGCAGACATTGTTACTTGACAGATCTATTCAACAAATTCAATGACGTTAACTTGCAGTTATAAGGAGACAGCTTAAATTTAATAAAAACAAAGGGTACAATTTCGGCTTTTCTAGGTAAATTGAAATTTATGAAGTAAAATATTAGTGGGCGCAAATTCTCCCAGTTTCCAAACTTGTCATAGGGAAAACGTCTTAATGAGGATATTCAGACATATGCTTAACATTTAATTACCCTGCATGAGTACTTCAAAAATAGATTTGAACATTTCTGACTATGGAAATAGCACGACGGATCATAAATCCATTTGATGAAATGGAAGTGGCGAATGTGGTATTACAAGAGGAGCTACTTGAGCTTAGCACCAATGAGGAGCTGAAGGTGAAGTTTAAAAAACGCTATCAAACATTTTGGCTGCAGGCAGAACTACCCGAAAAATATCGTAGGCTGTAGGAAACTACGAGAAAATTTTTGATAGCGTTCCCCTCGTCATATCTTGTAGAAAAAAGTTTGTGTCGTTACCAACCAATTAATTTAAAAAAAGGAGCAGATTGAACATCACAGAAGGGGAGATATGAGGTAATTCCTTACAATGCTGAAATCAAACACTGATAATTTGCTGTCAGTTCATCAAGAACATCCGTCTCATTAAAATTATGACTTTTTTAAAATTGTTTATTTGCATTTTAGAGTTGATTGTTGATATTTTGTCTATTGTTGATTAGTACGTTATCAATGTTTATTTTTAATCATATTATGCATATAATCATAAGTATTATTTTAATAAATAGGACACTAGAAATATGTTATTTATATTTTTATTTTTACCACCCCAAATTTAGAGTTCGGACGTGACCGTGACATTTTTTAGGAGTTTTGGGAATATAGTAGAAATGTAGTCGCTCTACCGAAAATAGTAGAACTTTCAAAGTGATCTACGAGAAAAAAAAGTTTGAAAGCGTCCTCTATACACCAAAGAAGTAGTAATGGAAATAAAAATGAGGTTCAAGTGTGTTATTAAAATTGAGTGTGAAAAGATATCAGTGATGACATTTACTGACGACATTTATACGCTCACTCAAAATAAAGTAGAATTACAGGAATTGCAGTAACTGTTGACTGGAATAAGTAATCTACTGTGTTCACCTTAAGGACTGAGGGTAAACAAAAACGAAACTGACGAGGCATTGTAGAAAGATTAGTGGCAAACTTAACAACAGCCAACATGAAATAGCCGAAATAACGGAATTCTACTATTTCAAAACTATTTGCATCGGTTTTTTTCCGTTTCTTTTCACTCCTTTTTCCTCTTTTTTTCGGTGCGTCTAATGTCGATCACACTCGATCATAACGAGATCTACATTGTTTCTAAAGCAACCTATAATGTCTTATAATAACTACTCGTTAAAATAATAACATCTGAATGTCAGAATATGAGTATTTTTTGTTTCTCTTACGCCAAATAGCAATTACTACGACTACAAGTTACGTTACAAATACAGAGAATATAATATACTTTTACTACAATAACTTTTCATCAATTTTAGGTCAATGATTCTCAGGCTATTGTTCAGCAGTAGAATGTCTTGTAGCATTACAAACTTCTTCTCCTCACTGTACACCGAGAAAGACCCACACGCTTTGCTATTGCTCCGTTGTATCTAGTTTCTCTGGCTTGTCTGTGTTCTGTACAGCACAGGCCGTGCAGTCAGGTCCACGGATATCTCACTGTCTCCAGACCACATGGCAAATGCACCTTGGGAGAACTAGCTATGACAAAACCATTCCACCTGGTGTGCAAGATACAGAGAGAAGGAAGACACCTCCAGACTCCAGGAAGAATGTAATAATTCAAATTCAGAAGAAGGTTGGTGTTGGCAAATGTGAATACTACAGATCTGGCTTTAAAAGATAATTATTTACAGATCGAGAAATGCATTCCAGCTTCGTTTTAATGTATTGAATGTTACATCTATGTGTATGGGTTTTTGATGACGTTTCTCATTTACATATCGTTGTGTGATTGGTAAGATTGTATTGCTCTTTGTTCCTGTTCTTAATAATGGCCTCCTTTGGCGCTCGTCAAGATGCTGTCAGTGCTGTTCAGTATCATCTGTGAAAGCGAGCCACTCTGAAGACGAGTCTCTAACAGGCAGCATCGATTTGGTGCGTTTATTGACTAGTGAGGTACATACGTTATGAGTAGGGCTGTCTGTTTGGTAGCGACACATGGTGTTAGGAAATATAATAGGTGTCACAATAGATGTTTTCTGGAACGGATTTAGTCTTTGTTTTGAATTGGTCGGCTTTCGTGTTAACCTTCGACTGTCACACACTTTTCCTGAGCCTGGCAGTACAGGGTCCTAGCAGCGAAATTTGTGAGCTCGTTCCCTACACAACTCAAATGTGAGCAGGAGGACTGAAATCATACCTAGCTAGTCGATAACAGGGGAAGAGTTAACACTGTGGAGACGGTGATAGGACGGCGGATGACATGCAGTGTTCAGATGCTCTCGTTGCAGATCACAGCAGTTACACGTTCAGTCTGAATGCAAAATGTGTAATAGTGCTCAAATAACTTACGGGTTTGCTGCCGGGTAACATCGTCAAACAGCACCGATATTTCGACAGGAGCACACCCTGCCCTTCTCAAGGCACAAATGCAAGCAGGAAGAAATGTGCAAGGAAATTTAATGCCTCGGTTCACAGAGGAGAAACAAGGAAGACACCACACACAGAGCAAGTGTCAACACAAACAAAGATAAGCAACATCAGAAATATCGATAGTTACTATTAATCAACAGGTGAGGTAGCACTAATTCTGTCCCTCTGTTTTTTTATGAGAGGCAGAGCCGGAATCCAAGCAGCATTTAAACAAAATCCACCATCTCTGTTAATATAGTTGCTTGATAGTTTGATTTCAACAGCTTCCTTAATAACACTATCCCAATAGCTGGACGTGCAAGCCAGAATCTCCGTGTTGTTGCATTCCATTGGGTGGCCGGTGTGAAGGCAATGTTCTGCAACAGCGGATTTGCTCGGCTGTTGTAAGCGTGTGTGACGCTTATGTTCAATACACCGGTCTTCCACAGTCCTGATTGTCTGATCAATATATGACATGCCACAACTGCAAGGAATCCGATAGACACCAGCCTTACGCAAACCAAGATCACATTTTACGGACGCCAACAGGGCCTTAATCTTAGAAAGTGGTCGAAAAACACATCTCACATCATATTTCCGCAAAATACGACCAATCCTGTTGGAAATGCTTCCTGCGTAAGGCAAAAAGGCCGTAGACGTAGGTGCCACTTAGTAGCTATCGTCACTCACCCGTTGCACAGAAGGCTGAAGGCGCAACGCACGTTTGATCTGCCTCTCACTGTAACCATTCTGACGAAAGGTGACTTCGAGATGTGATAGCACAGCTGCCAAACTTTCAGGGTCTGAGATAACGTGGGCCCTGTGAACCAAGCTACGAAGTACTCCTTCACGCTGAGCTGGATGGTGACAACTATCAGATCGCAGATACAAGTCAGTGTGGGTGGGCTTCCTATAAACAGAATGTCCCAACGTACCATCAGTCTTCCTTTTGACCAACACATCAAGGAAGGGAAGGCATCCATTCTTTTCCACCTCCATAGTGAACTGAATATTCGGGTGGATTGAATTCAGGTGTTCTAAAAACCAGTTTACATTCCCACTACCATGAGGCCAAACAACAAAAGTATCTTCTACATATCTGAAAAAACACTCAGGTTTCAATGACGCTCAGTCCAATGCACGTCACTCAAAGTCCTCCATAAACAAATTGGCCACAACAGGTGACGACAGACTTCCCATTGCAACTCCATCAGTCTGTTCGTAGTACTGACCATTGAATAAAAAGTAAGTGGAAGTCAGCACATACCCAAACAAATTTGTTAACTCGACACCAAACTTAACCTCAATTAGCTGCAACGAATCAGAGAGAGGAACGCGAGTGAAAAGAGAAACCACATCAAAACTGACCAAAATATCAGAGCCTTTCAAACGCAGTCCTTGCAATCGACGTAAGAAATCTGCAGAGTTCTTAATGTGGTGTTCACATCTACCTACTAGTGGGCTCAACAAACTAGCAAGATGTTTAGCTACACGATATGTCGGAGCACCAATATTAGAAACAATGGGCCTCAACGGGACAGCCTCTTTATGGACCTTAGGGAGGCCATATAATCTAGGTGGTACAGCACAGTAAGAATTAAGATTCTTGATAGCCTCCTGTGACAAAGAACTTTTCTCCGGGAGGTTATTAGTCTTTCTCTCAACACTATTAGTAGGGTCAGCACCGATTTTGCGAAACGCCGAATCAGAAAGTAGACACTGCATCGTTTGAATGTAATCGTGCTTGTTCAACAAAACGGTGGAGTTTCCCTCGTCCGCAGGTAAAATAACAATATCAGGATCCATTCTGAGTGAACGTAAGCAGCCGCCTCAGCTGCTGTAATGTTCGACGATGTTACCCGGGAGCAAACCCGTAAGTTATTTGAACATTCAATTCACCGGGAAAAATTAAGGTCTCACATTGTGTAATAGTGATTCATACATTATTCTTAGATAGTAATATATAGAAACTAAGCTATGAGCCTTAAATCCCGTTAAATAGAGTTAAGAACCATTATAATTTCAGTGAACTGCACATGCAACGGCTAAAGGCACAGAGAATACTGATACTGAATTTGCAGGAAATTTAATTAATTATTCTGAGCTAGAAGAAAGCGCATAAAATTTTGAAACCTATGCATTTACTGGAAACAATACTGGTAATGTGAATTTAGTCTCAACATTGTTGGCTCCACAACCCAAAACTGTGGTTAAGAACATATTAGCAAGGAGAAGGATTCGAATGTTATTTGAAACCCTTCAAAGTTTAAAAAATAAAATTGACGCAGAATTAATGCGTACAACGAATGAACTTGTTGATTCAATTTCACAAAAATATAATGCGTTCAAGACTGAATTTCACAGTAAATGCGATAATCCGGAGGTGAAATCGCTGCAGTAAAATCTCTATTCGAAGAACAAAAAGTTTACCGTCAAAAATCTCCAGCTGAAACTTATGATTTAGCTACTATAAAGCGAAACTACACTGACAATGCGAATGTTGTAACGACGACGCTTTGTTCTGCACAAGCTCATTGTACAGAACTTCAAACAAACGTAAATGACAATAGAGAAGTGGTACGCAGTCCCGTCCACATTCCTGCAAAGCTTGTAGAATGGCATTGATACAGTATTCAATTAACAGAATATCAGACTTATTGCTACCGCACCAGGGCTCATCGTGGGTCACAGTTTATCCCTGAAAAGCATAGAGGAATTCAAACCAGATCGTTGCATACAATCAGCTATTTTCATGAAATAATTTCGAAATTTCTTCTCTAAAATATGTCTGTAAGGGCAGTAAACTGATACACGTTTTAGTTATACAAAAGATGGAGTTCATACGTGGCGCTCTAAAGTGTCCGAAAAATGTGAAACTCGTGAAGAATTTGCAACAGTACTTTTGAACAAATATTGGCCATTAAATTATAAATGGACAATTGAATCATCATCGTCACCGCTAAATTACAGGTGGATTGAGGGAACTGTGGGACAACATTTACAAAATCACTGGCTTTAGATCTTGAATTAGTGGACATTTTAATACAGAGGCTGCCTGTTTTGATGCGAGAAAAAATTGGCTTCATCTCCGCACCATGAAAATGAAGAAGTATGTGTCATATTACATCATATGGAGAATACTGATCAAGAAAGGAGACGATGCACCGGAGGGAATTTTGATGGAAAATATCACGAAGTACTTTTCTCACCACATGAAGACACGTTTCACAGAAAATTTGGGCGGTCAAATCGTTTGGACAGAAGTGAAGATGGACTACAAAGGAGCACAGATTACAGACAGCACAGCGAAGCTGTTAACCATTATCTACATCTACATCCATACTTCGCAAGCCACCTGACGGTGTGTGGTGGAGGGTACCTTGAGTACCTGTATCGGTTCTCCCTTCTATTCCACTCTGGTATTGTTCGTGGAAAGAAAGATTGTCGGTATGCCTCTGTGTGGGCTCTGATCTCTCTGATTTTATCCTCATGGTCTCTTCGCGAGATATACGTAGAAGGGAGAAATATATTGCTTGACTCCTCGGTGAAGGTATGTTCTCGAAACTTCAACAACAGCCCGTACCGAGTTACTGAGCGTCTCTCCTGCAGAGTCTTCCACTGGAGTTTATCTTTCATCTCCGTAACGCTTTTTCGATTACTAAATGATCCTGTAACGAAGCGCGTTGCTCTCCGTTGGATCTTCTCTATCTTTTCTATCAACCCTATCTGATACGGATCCCACACCGGTGAGCAGTATGCAAGCAGTGGGCGAACAAGTGTACTGTAACCTACTTCCTTTGTTTTTGGACTGCATTTCCTTAGGATTCTTCCAATGAATCACAGTCTGGCATCAGATTTACCGAAGATTAATTTTACATGGTCATTCCATTTTAAATCACTCCTAATGCCTACTCCCAGATAATTTATGGAATTAGCTGCTTTCAGTTGCTAAACCTTCTATATTGTAGCTAAATGATAAAGGATCTTTCTTTCTATGTATTCGCAGCACATTACACTTGTCTACATTGAGATTCAATTGCCACTCCCTGCACCATGCGTCAATTCGTTGCAGATCCTCCTGCATTTCAGTACAATTTTCCATTGTACTGAAACATCATCCGCATCATCCGCAAAAAGCCTCAGTGAGCTTTCGATGTTATCCACATGGTCATTTATATATATTGTGAATAGCAACGGTCCTACGACACTCCCCTGCGGCACACCTGAAATCCCTCTTACTTCGGAAGACTTCTCTCCATTGACAATGACATGCTCAGTTCTGTTATCTAGGAACTCTTCGATCTAATCACACAATTGGTCTGACAGTCCATATGCTCTTACTTTGTTCATTAAAGGACTGTGGGGAACTGTATCGAACGCCTTGCGAAAGTCAAGAAACACGGGATCTACCTGGGAACCCGTGTCTATGGCCCTCTGGCTCTCGTGGACGAATAGCGCGAGCTGGTTTTCACACGATCGTCTTTTTCGAAACCTATGCTGATTCCATGCTGATTTTCTCTAGAAAAATAATTATATTCGAACATAATACGTGTTCCAAAATTCTGCACCTGATCGACGTTAGAGATATTGGTTTGCAGTTCTGCACATCTGTTCGACGTCCCTTCTTGAAAACGGCGATCACAAGTGTCGCGATGATAAACGAACTCTAGACAGATCGATAGATCAAGAAAGGAATGACGATAGCGTGATGAAGTTTCAGATGTGGTTCGAACGGAAACTGCAGCTGCAACTACAGTTAACTAGTCAACATTTGCCATCGATAATGTTCCGTGTGACATGGATTTCGGCGTAAGAGGAAGAAGTTAGTGAAGATATATTGATGCCCATTAATGACATGCTTGCAGCATTAATATTGCTGAGTTTCTGGACAATGGTAATGAGGTTTCCACACTACTGAATAAATTGTAATGTGAAGCTGTAGATCCTGGTACTGAGAATATATGTTACTGAAATGTCATATAGTCACTATTAAAATATAATACATATGGTTTATAAACAAGAGGGATATACAGGAAGAGTCCACCTAGAACAACTCCGAAAGTATGATAGTAGCTGAAAAGTTTGTGGGACAAATGTTGCATGGGACCAGGGGAGCCATATTACGACGCTGGTTTGTTGTTCCTAGTTGGGTCGCGTCAGAGATATGAAGGTCAACCTTTTTTTTTTTTTTTTAAGTGACATGCTATAGTTTGGTACTTATTTTCTGATAGCGGCTATCGAAAAAGGTCTTTGAAGGTCAACGAAGGTCGAAAAGGTGGCATGAACGTCCATTTACGGAAGGTGTTCAAAGTGATGACTATTGATATCAATGCAGTGCTGCAGTATTCTTATCATGGATTGAGTAGTATTCCTTATCACATCGGCTCTTATCGCAGCACATGCTCTGACAGTTCTCTCTCGAATATCGTGCAAATAGTAAATATTCGACGAATACGGAGTATCCATCTAATGTGCCATTGACATGTAAATATCATGCGACGGACTCGTAACACAACATTGATAGGAACGGTAAGACTAGTATAGTAGAATCAAGCGTATGTAAATGATGTATTCCTTCGAAGAACAAGTCGCTATGCTTCTCATTTACGGAGAATGCCAACGAAATTCAGCGAGAGCTATAGATTTATGCACTGAAAGATATCCTCAACGTACTCACCCGACACGTCGTATATTTAAATATGTGTATGATAAATTGAGTACAAGTGGATCTTTAACGCATCGGAAACATATCTGGCAAAGGAAAGTTACTAACAAGGAAACGGAAATAGGTAGTCTTGCCACTGTGGTTTGTGATCCTTATGTTAGTTCACTTCAAATAGCAAGGGAATCTGACATGAGCCAGAGCAGTGTTGTTCGTGTTCTCCATCGCCATAAATATGATCCTTAGCCGGCTGTTGTGGCCGAGCGGTTCTAGGCGCTTCAGTCCGGAACCGCGCTGCTGCTACAGTCGCAGGTTCGAATCCTACCTCGGCCATGAACGTCTGTGACGCCCTTAGGTTAGTTAGGTTTAAGTAGTTCTAAGTCTTCGGGATTGATATCCTCAGATGTTAAGTCCCATAGTGCTCAGAGCCATTTGAACCGTTTGATCCATCATCCTTACCATATGAGTCTCCACCAAGAATTAACTGGTACGGATCATATACGTCGCATTGAATTCTGCCTTTGGGCTCAAGTTCAGATTCAGAGTGATAATACATTTATTAATTTGATTTTACTTACTGACGAGGCTACATTCACGAACCATGGAAAAGTTAATTTTGCATAACATGCATTATTGGCCCACTGAAAATCCATGTTGGCTGCAACAAGTTGCACACCAAAAACAGTGGTCGGTGAATGTATGGTGTGGGATTCTGGAGGATAGAATTATAGGCCCCTGTTTCATCGAAGTAAATCTTAATGGTAGGAAGTACACTACATTCCTGCAAAAAATTGGGTCTGTTGTTGGAAGAAATAACTTTAGGAACAAGGAACAGAATGCGGTATCAACACGACGGGCGTCCGGCATATACTTTGCTGATGGCTAGAAATGCAGAGACAATTTCCAAATCGTTGGACTGGACGGTGAGGAGGTGTATCGAGGCCGGCTCGTTCGTCAGACTTGACGACTCTGGATGTTTTCTTGTGGGGACTAGTGAATGACATTGTTTATAAAGATGTTACAACTACATCTGAAGATATGCGGAGAGAATTGTCAGAGCATGTGCTTCGATAACTGCCAATGTGATAAGGAATGCCACTCAACCCATGATAAGAAGACTGCAGTACTGCATTGATACCTATGGTCATCACTTCGAACACCTTCCGTAAATGGACGTTCATGACACCTTTTTGACCTTCGTTGACCTTCAAAGACCTTACTGTTACACATCATTCGATCGATAGCCGCTGTCAGAAAATAAGTACCAAACTATAGCATCCCACTTAAGGAAACAAAGTTGACCTTCATATCTCTGAAGCGATCCCGCATAGCAACAAAAACCCAATGTCATATTATGGCCCCCGTTGTCCCATGCAACTATTGTCCCACGAACGATTCAGCTCCTATCATACTTTCGGAGTTATTCTTGGTGGCAATAGTTAGTGACTCACCCTGTATAAGTTTGTTGTTAGACATAAGAGCATTCAACAGAATCATTTTACTGCCAAGGGCCCAGACAGAAAATTTGGAGGAATTATTGCAAGCCTTTAAAGACATCACACATAAATGTGTTAGACGAATCAAGTCACTTTTTTCATATAATGGAAGAAGTTATCAGTTTATGATAATGCCACATGGAGTGCACGTGTCCGTGACTGCATTCATGCGTGCTCTGGATGAAGTTTGAGCAGTCAGTGAAAAAGGTCAGCATTTATGTCATTGGAAGAACCTTTGGAGACCTTTATTGTACTTATGCAGGCTTTCGAAAAAAAACACACATTTTAGGACAAACTGGATGCTGTCAGAAAATTCACTCTAAAATTAAAGTTGTATCCTGAATTGCGCGGTTCATCGATAGACACAGTTTACTAGCACCAGCTCTGTTCCATAGATCTACTGGTCTAGTGAGGTTTTTGAGAAATGTTTTTCAGCATTTTGGCATCTTCTTAAGATTCTGAGACTGTAACTAGATGTATATTCTAGATGCGTACTTACAGCATATGTTCTGGATCTTTGTGGGATACTTAGAACATCCATTGAAAAAGTTCCAAGATGAAAATTATTCCAGGCGTACAAGAGACCTCACAGCAGTAACTGCTCTGGCAGCTTGAACTTACAACCGTAAACAACTGATGCTCGTTCAGTCGATCACTTGTGAGCAGGCAGCGTTAATTATTGGACGTGCAGCAGTAGAGTGGCAAAGTCGAGTCAGAAGTCGCAGTAGAGCAACATCTCTAGTGTGATCAAGACATCCTGCAGAATATTTTAAAGAAGAGAAAAGTATGTGCAAAGTTTACCCCACACCTTGACTTTCCAACAAAAACAGCCACACGGACCCCTGTCGTGACTCGATTAAAATGCTAAACTTGGACAACTCTTTTGTGTTGAAAATCATCACGAGTGTCGAGACTTGGTGTTATCAATACGGACCTACCGGAAAACGAGTAAGAGCAGAAACTCCTGCGAAGGGTCAACCAACACTCTGACGACAACAGACATCGAGAGAGGGTGAAGCACGAGCTGAATAACATCCGAAAGAAGGACCTTTCTGACAGTTTTGACATGATTTTATGAATGTTCTGTGAACTGCACTCAAGTGGGGGAGACTATGTACATCGCCTGACCTCATTAAAACAACTCAATTAACCTTGAAAGGTGGCTACACTGAGTCACAGCGCCAGAGATTGCGCCAAAGAGTATTATCCAGCCACCTCCACTGGCAGTGCTTGTTGAGTAGTTGCTGTGGGCAGTAGTAGTTCTGAGGTAGGCGTGATCAGTGCTTGTTGAGACGATGTCGATAGAGTACTAGTTGTGAGCATGTCGTGTGCAGTTGTTCTGACGGGCTAGACAGCCGATGCTGTTCCATTGGGGATGTTGTAATGATCAGAGTGTATTTTTCGTCAATATATATAAGGTAATTAAAGCATTTTTGTATTTTAAATTTCGTAAATAACAATGCCTCTTGCCCACAGGTTCAGTCAACAAACCATCTGGCTTGTGTTCATGTATTAGAGTGTAATTCTGGTTTCTATGTGCAATCATAGTATTTCTGGTTTTTTTAAATTACTTCATTGTAAATGGCGTTTAAAGCATCTTGTCGTGTTGAGGAACAACCGTGCCAGATGTGTGCGTTGAATCACACTTCCACACACAGAACAGTTACACTTATGCTTTCTTGTTTCGTAGCTTTTATAGTTGCTGGGGACTTAATTAATTAATTGTGTTAACGGAAATTTTCTTTCATTCTTTGTTGTTATTGTATGCAGTCAGATTGCGTACTAATATTATTCAGGACCAACCGGTTACGAGACTGCGTAACCGGACAAACAGCGACTAAAATTAAAATTATTTGCATTTTATTTAATTTAGCCCCCCATGCACGTGGCGACCGCTGCTTCGGATCGTCCCTTGGAATTCTTTTGATAGTAAAAATAGCAGACAGCAGTATTGTTGTAGTAATTTGTAGTTCAGTAATTGTAGTCTGTATTGCATGTGTAGATTTGGTAACTGAACATTTGTAGTTGTCTTGTCGTTCTTTTAATGGTATTTTGGCAGAATTTAATTTTTGATGTCTTGTATACGGGTTTGACAGTTTTGTGCAACTATGAAGATTTTAATTGTTCGTTAGGCGTGTTTGTCGGGAAGCATTTCGTGTGAATGGTATTGTTGGTGATAAAGTGTTATATTCTGTGTAATTTTAGTATTGTGAAGAGTTTTGTATGTTTTGTAAATGACTACGCGATCGATGAAAAAGGCAAAAATGATGGACAGTCAGAATGACGAAATTGTTAACATGGCGAACTCGCCAACACAGGAGAACAGTATGATGTATAATGAAGAAGAAAACAATTTAATGAGCAGGGAAAATAGTCCGGAACCAGTTCAAAATTTTTCACAATCGGAAAATTTTCAGAATATGAGATTAACGATAGAAGATTCTGAAATAGTATAGACCACAGATAGCTTTACGGCTATGCCGAAGGAAGTTAGTTTTACGGGAAATGTTAGGGGCGAAAAGAATTTCGAACCAGTTAATATGGAGCAGTTGATGAGTGCAATAATATTAAGTTTGGGATCACAGTTAGGATCTGAATTAAAAACAGAGATGGGAAGTTTGGCAACAAGGTTAGACTCACAAATAGGAACAATTAATACTCAAATGGGAACATTGGCAACACAGTTAGATTCACAAATAGGAACAATTAAAACTGATATGGGAACAATGGAAACACGGTTAGACTCACGAATAGGAACATGTTTCAAAAACATGAAAGATGAATTAAAGAAAGAAGTTAGAGAAGAAGTACAACCGATTTTGAATGCTCACAATAATAGATTAATTTCAATAGAAATCAGACAAAAGGAACAGGACAGAGAACAGGAAGAAAGAGATCGCGTGATAGTACAAAAATTTTCAGAGTTAAATTTACAACGTGCACACGACAAGGAAGAAATATTTGAAAGAATCAAGGAATCGGTACCAAACGACAGAATAAATAACCTAACACAACAGTGTGAACAGTAAACTACTGAATGTGTCAATACTGAAACCCGAGTCGCGACACTTACGGAAGACGTAAATAAACAGAAAGAAAAAATAGGTGACTTATTCGAAAGAGTTGAGGAGATTTTAGATAAATTGACAAGTCTTAGTTTAAATGGGGACAGGGATTCAGACGATACAGCTCCATTGCCATTTGCAGAAACCCAAGAGTACCAGAACATAAATAAACATGTTGAAAATCAGGGAAAATTTAATGAGCGCGTTAAAAGGGAATTTGAGGCGTTACGAAAGCAAGTCAAACAAATTGAAAGCGAAATCGTAGGAAAGGACAGTAGAAGAAATTTAGAATCACAGATAGCAGAGGGCTATGAAGAAAATAATTTATTTCATTTACGAGATGGAACAAGAGAGCGCCAGGCGCGCGAACTTGACAATAATCGACATTGGGACGGGGACAGACATGGTAGGTCTTTGTCGCCACGAGGCGAAAACTTTGACTATAAACACTTTTTAACTGTTCGTAAATTTAAGACCTTTCGTAATTCTAAGAATGACATACATCCATGTTCATGGTTAGATCAATTTATGTACGCACTTCCACCAAATTGGCCACAAACTGGAATTTATGTGTGGATATTTAGAAAACGAACCGGCAACGTGGATGCGCGCACTTATTAGAGATTGTAATAATTTAAATGATATTTATCATACATTTCTATCGGCATATTGGTCCGAAAACACGCAAGACAAAGTCAAACATAGTCTTATTATGTGGCGTAATTTTAAACAGTCGGAGTTCCGCACGCCGGCAGAATACTTTGAATGTATGATTCGAAGAATCAGTTTCTTTCCAACCATTATAGCCCGACTGAATTAATTCGCAGTTGCTTAACTAAGCTGCCACAATCGATAAGACAAATTGCTTTAGCCGGAAGATGTAAAGACGACAGTGAGACTATTAAGACGTTGCTACAAGAACTTGAGTATGACAACGACGACGGGACTTCTTGTAATTTTTTCAGTAACAGTAATTACAATAGATTTTCAGAGAAAAGGGATAGTGATCGGAACAGATGTTATAGCGGTAATTTTGAAATTGACAGACGTAACAGACAGGACAATAGATACCAGCCTTATGACAATAACAGACGGTCTAACAGAAATTACACAGACAATTATAATAACGGAAATTCCTACCGGAATGATCACTCATACGGAAACAGTAATCGGTATCATCAAGACAGAAATTATTCATACAATAATAGAAATTCTTACTACAGAAATAACCAGAGTAGTAGATATAACAATAATTTCAGAAGTGACAGTCGAAATTACACCGGAAGCAGTCATGCAGATAGACAGGAAAATAGAAATTTTAATAACAGACACAACCAAGAATTTACATCTAACAGACAAGAGGGACCTAATTGGCATCCTCCGCGTGACAGAAATTCAGTGAGACAAGTTAAAATCGTAGAAATTGATCCGCGAAATGACGGGAATAATCAAAGACGTGACGCGAACAATCGACAATGACTTGCAGCTTCGGCCTCTGGCAGCAGTATAGACGGTTCAGAACAGTTACACTTATGCTTTCTTGTTTCGTAGCTTTTATAGTTGCTGGGGACTTAATTAATTAACTGTGTTAACGGAAATTTTCTTTCATTCTTTGTTGTTATTCTATGCAGTCAGATTGCGTACTAATATTATTCAGGGCCAACCGGTTACGAGACTGCGTAACCGGACAAACAGCGACTAAAATTAAAATTATTTGCATTTTATTTAATTAAGCCCCCATGCAACCTTTCTATACTTTTTGTTAGTCTGGTCTCGAAACTTCTTGCATTTATAGGGTATGAATTTTTGCATATAAGTAATTCATTTTCGAGTTCAGAAAAAAGCTTACGAAATGTGACGCTGCAGACGAATGTATGAGATCAGATGTGCAGATCGAATAATTAATGATTAGTTAATGAATCAGACTGAGGAAAAACTTAATTTATCGCACAAATTGACTAAAAGAAGGCACCGGTTGACAGGACACATCGTGGGTCATCAAGGAACGGTCTAACTAATAGTGAAAGGAATTGTGGACTGTGAAAATTGAAGAGGGAGCCTAATACCTGTAGGGATCTCAGAATAAGGTCGAACAAGGGGGGGGGGGGGGGGGGGGGGGGAGAATGCCGCGCTGCGCTATTTCTTGTTCTTGCTCCAGTGATAGATTTTGAGACTCGGCCAAGTTGTACACTACCTTTGCAGGTTTTAAGATGTTTTCTTAAGGCAGTTTTTGGAAACCCGGTAGCTTTCAGTGCTTACCGTATTGAGCTCCCATTTCTAATAAGGTCAAGACATTGGTGGTAGAGCAGATCTGTTAACTGCTGTCCAGCTGATGTTCTCGGTCGATTTCTTGAAAAAAAATGACGCTGTGGAAGACGTTATTATATTCGAAATGTGTTTGAGAGGTAGCGATGTTTGGAAAAACCGCTATTTAACAGGAAAAAAGTAATTCAAGTTCTCTGCGGTGAATAATGAGGCATCTAAAGTAACCAAACACGAACGAAACGTGCTTGAATGCATTATTAAGGACCACATAAGTCAAAGTGCAGGCTATTGGTTAAAAGTTCGCAAATAGTTTTTTGAAGGGGTGAAAGTACGGCCTGCGAACTTCTACCTCATTAGACCTGGGTACTTTTACCCCATTCTGCTGCTTTCTTTGTCGGAAATTTACAGATAACAGAAGCAACAGAAGTTTTGGAGACCAAGGGGGATAATGGGAGCGTATAGCCGTCTGTTCCGGTACCGAGCTTATTTTATTTTTAAAAAGATTTAGGTTCACCTAACGCTCAACCGAAACTGCACATATTTTAGATCGATAACGTACTAAAGTGACTTACCGCATTTCCTCCATCCGGAAGTGCCCGACTGCCATGAGGTTCCAGAATAGAACAGAGGAAATGTTGACGTATGAGCCGCCTGGTGGGAAAATGACGAACTTCTTCCTCAGTGACCTGAAAGCTTCATGTGTACCACGCGTACTTCTGGCCCCACCTGTCTATAAAGCATTCAGGTTCAAATGGGTGTAATTTGCAGCAGCTACGCAGAGTTGCAAAGGCTTGCACACGACAGACTTAGACAGAGGAATCGATATATTAGTTGAACCCTCTAGGAAAATATGCTCTTGGAATTTTAAAAGTAAACCACTGTCTGATGCAGGATGCATTGCCATTGCAATTTGATGAGCATCAACGTGACGCTTTCGAATTTACTAAATAAACTTGTCACGAAAAATGCTGCTATTCTTCGGATCCTCTCTATTTCTTCTGACAATGTTGGGGGTCCAGAGCCAGACCCTTCACCAAGCGTCGATCTTTTCCGGTTCTTCTACCAGTTCACTAAAATTCTTTGGTGGTACGTCTTCTCTTATTCTACCGTAACATCCACGATCAGCCTCAAGGAATTTCGATATTACCCACTAGCTTTTTACATATATTGTGAAAAGTAACATCCCTATATCACACGCTAATTGAACGGCAGAACAAACTCTTGCGTTTAAAGATTTTTCACGGCTAAGAATGAGAAGTTGCGTTCTATTTCTTATGAAGGCGTCAAAGCAATCAAACAGCTTGACTGGTACTCCATACGCTGGTATTTTGCTCACTAAGGTGACTCTGCGGAACTGTATCGAATAATCATTCCCATCTTGAATCAATCCAGCTCGAATATGAATCGCACAGTCTACATCTGCATCAAAGTTTATGTGACCCTTCTGCAATCCACACGTAAGTGCCTGGCAGTAGGTTTCACGAACCACCTTAGGACTATTTCTCTACCGTTCCATCCCCTAACAGCGCGTGCTAAAAATGCGCACTATTTCTGTACAATGGCTTTCCTTGAGTTATTACGCTGGTTTTTTTGTCTATATAGAGAATAGCAATAATAAAATATTTTCACATTCATAGGAGAAACAACTCGCTTTTCATATCCACGACTCTCTCTCCCCTACTTCGCGATAATACAAAACGAACTGTCCTTTACTTTTTCGATGTCCTCCGTCCGTCGTATTTGGTAAGCGCCCCATAGTGCACAACAATACTCTCGCAGTGGGTGTACAAGCGTAGTGTAGCCAGTCTCTTTATTAGACTTGTTGCATCTTCTAAATGCTCTGCCAATAACACGTAGTCTTCACTTCGACTTCCCCACAACGTTATCTACGTGATCTTTCCAATTTTAGTTGTTTGCAATTGTAATTCCTAGGTATTTATTTGAATTGGATGCCTTTAAATTTGGGTAATTTATTGTGTAACCGAAATTTGTCGGATTTCATTTCGCATTCATGTGGATAATCTCACACTTCCCCTTACTCAGAGAGAATTTCCACTTTTCCTCCACACAGATACTTTGCCTAAATCATTTTGCGATAGGTTTTGATCTTCTGATGAGTTTGCTAAACGGTAAACGGCACCATCATATGCAAACAGTTTAAGGCGGCAGCTCATATTGTCTCTTACAACGCTTATATAGATTAGGAGCAAAAGGGCCCATAACACTTCCTTGGGAAGGGCTAGAGATCCCTTCTGTTTCACTCGGTGGTTTTCCATCGTGTACTATGCACTCTGACCTTTCTGGTAGGAAATCACGAATCAAGTCGCACAACTGAAGAGATACTACATACGCAAGCAATTTTATTGGAAGTCTATTTTCAAAAATGGTATCTCAAAAGCCTTCTGGGTATCTGGATATATGTAATCAATTTGTGATCCTCTGTCGTTATCACTCACGGCCTCATACGAATAAAATACTTTTATTAATCCGTGCTATGTGTCAATACCACGTTTCGTTGAAGGAAATTCATAATGTTCGAATACAGAATATCTTCCACAATCCTACTGCAAATCGACGTGAATGTCACGGGACTGTAATTCATCACATTTCTCCTACTTCCTTTCTTGGGTACTGGCGTGACCTGTGCAACTTTCTAGTCTTTTGGTACGGATCTCCCGTCCAGTGAGCGGTTGTATACGATTGTCAAGTATGGGGCTATTTCATCAGAATACAATGAAATGAATCTAATCGGTACACTATCTGAGCCGGAAGACTCGCCTTTATTAAGTGATCCAAGCTGCTTGACTACGTACATCGTCTTCTGTGGCGCTTCCACTGGAAATTTTATCATTGATATCGCGAGTTACAAAATCTGACGACATTCCGGTCACGTGACACTATCGTTCTGCAGACAGGAACACTGTCTCTCCAAAACAGTTACTCAGCTTCCTATGAGAATGACTCAGTAAAGGATGTTCGCAGACCACGCACTTGTGTACTAGCAGATGGGCTTCTAAGACTAACTGAAGCCTGTGGAAACATACGAGTAGAGTCATTGTTAGTCATTTTGATACTGTATCCTGAAGACATGACTATCAGACTGATGTTCGCAGAATAGTGACAAGCCAATTCCTGGCGAAACGGTTTGTGGAACATGGAGTCGAACTTTAACGGCACTGTGCGCCATGTTTACCAACTGTTGATAAGCGTTTTGTAAATAGTGAAGTGATCCCTTTGATAACGATAAATGCACTGCGTTGTTATTGTGATTTTCAGTCTGAGGAATCCGTATGCATGTGGCAGCATGCGTGCCTCTTATGATCCAACCGGCCACGCATAAAAACTGGTTTTACCGGTGCTCAAACATCGGGTTCTACTGGTGATAAAAATGAACGATCAAGTGTTTTGGACACTCCTTGGCTAGGGACCATTTATATTACCAACTGGACGAACTCCTTAGCGTTACTATCCTACAGTACAGAATTAAAGTACGAATATTTCACACTTTCTCCTGCTTATGCAAGAGAGAAAATCGCTAGGTTCTTTTTGCATTCGATGTGATTTACGATGGGTCGATAGGACTTATAGAGGCACCATTAGGTCGTGGACGGTTCCTCGGAAACCCATCAAAAACGTTACTTTTTTTTTCTATGTATCCGCTGTCTTCAGCGGACCAAAACCCAACTAAGGATTCCAAAATGGATATGCACAGCAAATGGCTGAAATGCTTACGATATATTCCTAAGATCCCGATATCGAACAATCTTGATAATTTACTTGATATCTTTATTCAAATGTTCAAATGTGCATTAATTCCTAAGGGACCAAACTGCTGAGGTGATCGGTCCCTAGACTTACAGACTACTCAAACTAACTTATGCTAAGAACAACACACACACACCCATGCGCGAGTGAGGACTCGAACCTCCGGTGGGAGGGGCCGCGCAGTCCGTGACATGGCGCCTCAAACCACTCGGCCACTCGGCGTGGCTTATTCGTTTGCATGATACAGAGGTGCCAAGTTACCCTATTTCTGTGCGTAAAATCCGATATGAAGCGAAATCTAAATAATAGTAACACCAGAAGGAAGCTCATATTTTAACGGTACGTTTTCTAGGCATGTATCTACAAGAGCCATGTCCCCGTTTTCAAAAATCCTTGTTCGTTATGCAAGAACACACCAAAAACTTGTTTTTTGCGTATCAAAATCTAGCGGAGGATTCCGAGAAGGCTGTGCACAGCTGTAATTTTTACGATGTATTACTAAAATTCCGATCTCGAATAATTCGGAAAATTTTCTTCATACGCCTATCTTTATCTGCTCTGAGATAAAGAGGTTCAAAGTTACCCTACTTGTACAAATAAAGCACTCGTGTAAAATCCGGAGTGAGGTGAAAGCGTAGTTTATAAAGTGACGTAGCACGAAGAAATATCATGTAGTATTTCCATTGTAATCTGGAAACCTCACGCCTAAACACTGAAGCACATGTTAAACTTTTTGCGCGTAAAACCCGGTCTGAGGTGTAAAATTAGCTTTCCGTCATTTAAATTTCACTCAAGTAAATTACCTAAATTTTACTGAGGGTTACAGCTTTTTTTATAGGAGTTACATGCCCTGTTGTAGCAAGGATAGAAGGGAACCAGTGGAAAAATGGTCCTATCGGAACACAACAAATGCGAATATTTTCCTGTTTATTTAAAAGACTGATTGAAAAGTAGGTTACCAGCTCCTCTTTCTATCTTCCTCAGCACCTTCAGAAATTTTCCCAAAAATTTAGGCATGCAAACATATACGTACTTTTTTATACTGAGAGAAGAAGACAATGACAGTGGCAAAGAGAAGAAAAAGTAATAAATACTGGAAGACAGCAGACAGTGGTTGTGTTATAGAAAGAGAGAAGAAGATAATGGCAGTGTTAGAGAAAGAGAGGGATGTAGTGTTTGTGGAATGTAGTTGATAGTGACAGAACAGTGTTATGAAAAGATTGAAAGGGACAATGCCAGGAGGGGAGGAATAGGTAGAAAGAGAAATTGGAAGATTGTGAGAAACAGGTGATAATGAGAGACAGAGTATATGATGATGACGAAAAGGAGAGACACTGATAGTGAAAAGAGACAACAACAGTAGGAGGCAAGGAATGAGACATTAGCAGTATGAGAATTCAAGAGGGAGACTATGAGAGTGAGAGAAGACTGTAGTAATAGGACAGAACGTAGGTGACTGTGGCTGGAAATGGACGGATCAGCGACTTACAGCGATGGACTAGTGGGTGTCACTTAGCTATGGTTAAGGGAGTTTCAACGAGTTTTTGAACTGAGTAGCATGTTGAAAAAGCGCAAATACTGTCGTATGCCAAAATTTTTGAGAATTTTTTTTAGGTACTGAGGAAGGTAGATGGTATAGATGGTATATGGACAAGATGGTACAGCAGCCAAGATGATAAAGTGCGGAAGCAACAAAGCAATAGACAACATGACTAACATCATGCACAAGATATGGAAAACAAAGACGTTGCCAGAAGGATGAATGAATGCAATTGTAGTATCAATACATAAGAAGAGGGACAAGAGAGATGCAAATAACTAGAGAAGAATATCGCTACTAGAGGTCGGATAGAAGGTGCTGTCAAAAACTACTGCTCAAGAGAGTAGAAGAACAGGTAGAAAGTACAGTTGGCGACTACCAAGAGGGATTCAGGAATGGAAGAGGTTGTACAGAAGAGGTATTTATCCTGAAGCAACTGATAGAACAACACAGGGCCTTAAAAAACAAAAGACAGTAATAATCTTCATGGACGTCACAAAGGCATATGACTCCATCGACAGACAGACTCTTGTTAGGATGCTGAAGAAGAGAGCACTTGATGGAACTACACAAGACGTCATAAAAGAAATTCTGACAGACACAAAAGCATGGGTGAGATTCAGAGGAGCATTGTCAGAAGAATTTGAGGTCAAGACTCGTGTTAAACAGGGAGATGGATTGTCACCATTGTTGTTCAGTGTAGCACTGGACGAAATGATCAGCCAGTGGAGAGCAATAAACGAGGAAATGGGAATACCAAAGACCCACGTGGGGGACTAAAAGGACAACAGGGCTCGACCGCTACCCTTTGTAGCAATAGTAAGTGAGACGGAAGAAGATGCAAAGACACAACTCGACAAAGTAAGTAAGGCAGCCAGAAAGGTGGGACTGAAGATCGTCTGCAACAAGACGAAGACATTACATACCACTGCAGACTGGGAAACACGGGAAGGCACTGTACAAATGGTGGACAAATTTAAATAACAGGAAGGAACAGGAGCAAGGAAGGAATAACAGAGAGGATAAAGAAGATGAGGTCAGCCTTCTGCATGACGAGAGAGATATACAATAAAAAGAATATATACACAGAGGCAAAGATAAGCCACTACAAGGCAACGTTGTGGAATGCTGTATTATATGCTGCTGAGACGATGACACTAGGAAGAAATGGGGCATAACAACTAGAAAAGAAAGAGAGAAAAATACCGAGAAAAATACTACGTCCCAAAAGAAGTAGAGAGAGGTGGATGCAAAGATCTAGGGAAGAATTGTACCGGAAGCTGGGCGGAGTGGCCATGCGGTTCTAGGCGCTACAGTCTGGAGCCGAGCGACCGTTACGGTCGCAGGTTCGAATCCTGCCTCGGGCATGGATGTGTGTGATGTCCTTAGGTTAGTTAGGTTTAATAAGTACTAAGTTCTAGGCGACTGATGATCTCAGAAGTTAAGACGCATAGTGCTCAGAGCCAGCCCAATTGTACCAGAACATGAGAACAATATCCTGGGAAATAAGACTCAAAAGGGCAAGGTTTTCTAGACATGTAGTTTTGATGAGTATGGACAGAGTGACGAAGAGAGCGTGGGAAGCAACAGAGAGGACAGGGGAAAGACAGGAACCAAATGGGTTGTTGAACTTCAGAAGGACTCGTTGGAATTGGGGATCAAGGTCGAAGGAAAGGAAAGTTGGAGGATCAAATATACCCCGGAGATCAACGACAGATAAGAATATAGGAAAAGATTATAGTGTCATCAGTGGGGCCGAAAGGAGAAATGGACACTGAAGATCTCGGACGAAGAGCGGGAGAGAAGAAGAGAAAGAAAGAAGAGGTTCTGGGAGAAGAAGAGGAAAATGCAGTCCACCAAGGGGCTACCCGTGCTACTAAAGAGAGCGTAACGCAAGAAGAAGAAGAAGAAGAAGAAGAAGGTAGAATGAGGCAGCTGGTACCTCTCTTCTTAGTCAGTCTTTTAATTATACAGGAACATATTCGCAATTCTTTTCCGCTGGTGGTTTAACACAGCTTGCCGTTCCTTTCTACCCTAAGCTATGCAGGAACACTGTATACCCTCCACTGCGCTTCATCATGCTGGTTAAGGAGAACGAACATAGACGTTTTTTGCAGATTTAATCAAGTCCGGAAAGCAGAGAACAACTGCGTCCGGTGTGTTACAGGCGAAGTGAAATGTGACGAGCGAGGCATCGACAGGGGTCAGGTATCGCTCAGAAAGAGATAGCCACGCGTCTTCAGTAAATACCTCCGAAACAAGCACGGCCTCCCTCAGGCAACTGACCCCCAGAATCGTCTCTTCTCCTCCTCTCCTCAGTGTAGGAGCTGTAATGGGACACAGGCGAAGAAGCGGCCACTTCGACGCCCCCCAGGCGCCGCGGCGGAACACGGGACCACTTCTCCGAATTGTTCCTATCTAATCAGGAAACGGCTATCAGGCTGTTCAACAGGCTTCCTGCCATGCGCTGTTAATTGTCACAGGCGTAGCGGGAAACAAACAATGACAACACTTCTTGGAAGACAATCAGCAGAGCATTAGCTTAGTCATTTTGACGCGGAAATAGCTCTATTATCTGGACAAGCATCGTCTTCTAAGAGCCGTGTCTCTTACTCCAGTCTCTTTTTTCTTTCTTTCAGTTCCTTCGTCTGTCACTGTATCCACCGCTGCGGCGCCTGAAATCCCCTGTCGTGTCTCACGGGGAACCGTCCGTCCACATTAAAAGAAACAGTGGGCAAGGCCCCATAACAGAGTAGAGCCGGTTATTCTCCTGCTATACGTAAATTAAAGATTTACTTTCAAATGAAACGAATGATACATGAGACAGACTGTCAGGAATGATATGTACCAAATTTTATGATAATGATTCGGCCGTCCCCTCTTAATAGACAAATTTATCAGAGACGAAGACGAAATCTGGATATTCCCAGTGTATTAATACACTGACGTGACAAAAGTCAAGGGATACCTCCTAATATCGTTCTGGACCTGCTAGTGCAGCAATTCGACGTGGCACCGACTCGTCAAGTCTTTGGAAGTCTCCTGCAAAAATATGGAGCCGTGCAGCCTCTCTAGCCGTCCATAATTGCGAAAATGTTGCCGGTACAGGATTCTGTGCACGGACTAACTTGTCGATTATGTCCCATAACTGTTCGTTGGGATTCATGTTGGACGATCTGGGTTGCCAAGTCATCCCTTCGAACTGTCCACAATGTTCTTCAAGCCAATTTCCAACAATTGTGGCCTCGTGATATGGCCCATTGTCATCCTGAGGCGTAGCGCCGTATACCGATCCTGCCTTGGAGGCGGTTAAGTGGGAGATGTGTCTCAGAGCTGGATAGTGACAGATGGTGGCGCGAGACGGGACGAGCAAGTAGTTTATGTATTGCCCGATCGAGGACAGTATTGGATAGGAGACTGAATTAGTTTTGATTCTGCCCACTAGAGGGCGCAAAAGTACTAGAATATTTTTTATAAACTGTTCTAGTGTTTTCATAAAGTGGTATTATGTCTTTTGTGTATGTAAAATGTTGTAAATGTGTTTTAGCAGTATGAATGATGAGTGAGTGTGGTTTAAGGTTAGTATGAAGATAATTGTTTAACGAGTTATGTAGTAGAATTTAGTGTGGGAACATTTCGAAGAAGTACGGATGTGGACAAAGGGGATTTTTGTAGAATAGATCTGTAAAGTAAGTTTATGGTAAAGGGAAAGTTAATTCAGGTATAAATAACAATAGTAAATAACTTTATGCATAAACAAAACATCAGCATATTAGATAATTACACTGATAAAAAGTGCAGTCGTTAGGTTTACAATTTTGCGATTGGTTATTGATGAAAAGCGAGGACTGACGCGGGGGAATATTGTATTGCTATTGGCTGTTGAGTAAACTGACCAATGGTAACGCAATATTCTTCGCGCGCCTTTCTCTGCTGGCAGAGAAGAGTTATTCGGAGCCTAGCCACGGAACATTTCGGACATGTCTAATAGTAGTTCCGATGGAAATCATAAGTTGCCGAATCTAGCAGGTTTCATATATTAAAAGTGTGGTAAAGCGACGGCATAATTATTCCGATGGGTGTTTAGAAATTTCGGAATTTTTAATTGAATTTTGTGACGAGAAAAGACTTATATTCCGCGTGGCGTATTGAGCAGGTCGGTGGCTAAAAACTGTGACTCCATTAGGCAGAAGTTGGTAGCACTTCAGTTGTCGATGTTCACATGTTATGGATTTTCATGCGTGACAGAGAATGTGTAATCAGAGCTATGAATACAGAAACGTCTACGTCCTTTTACCACTCTTAACAGCTACGTACACACATGATTTTGTCTTTGTTCACGTCTATGGTAAAGTCCCTTTCGAATTATACGAGTTTCATAATAAATATTAAAAATCGGTACTTCAGTTTTCGTGTTGACGGATTAATATTATGATGTTTCATCGTATGTCCCGCTTCTCTGCAGAGACATATAATTTTTAATACTTAGGTGTAAGCGATTTGGCAACACGAAGCTGTTATCAAGCTGAAAGTTGGACCGAGAGAGTTGGCGCACTTATTGGCACACTGAAATCGCACTCGGGAGAACGACGGTGCAAATTCGTGTCCGATGATCCAGATTTAGGTTTTCCGTAATTTCCCTAAATCGCTCCAGGCATATTCCGCGACGATACCTTTGAAAGAGCACGGCCGATTTCGTTCCCTATCCTTGACACAATCCGAACTTGTGCACCGTCTCTAATGACCTCAATGTAGACGGGACGTCAATCGCAATCTTCCTTCTACGTTACCATGCTTCTAGTTTGCCTCCAACATTGCAGACATAAACTATGCAGCTGGTGGTCTGATGGATAGCGTCACTGCGTCTGGACTACCGAACCCCATCGTTCGATTGCCGGCTGAGTGGGATATCTTCCTCGTTTTTTGACTGAGTGTTTATCTCGTCCTAATTACTTCATCTCATTCTGAACTCGCAGTTCTCCTAAGTGGTGTCCAGTGGAAAGACTTAAAACAAGCGGTCAAACAACCCCAGGTAGGACTCTCGACTAATAATCATATGGTACATCAAAACGAATCAACCGCTTAAAAGGATCGTAACTATTATGTTATTTGAGGTATGTGCGTGAGTTGGAAAGAGCAAACTTTCGAGTTTTACACGGTTCCCGCTAGGTAGAAGCAGCGTGTAATCACTTCAGTTCTAGTAATAATGGTATCGTGACAACAGAAAGCATATTTGTCTTTTACGTTTAGCGCAGTGCCGGTCAGTAACAACTGTCCAACGTGACTTTCGTACAAGGTACGGTGTAGATCATCTTACAGCGCAGAGACGATGGCATGAATTATTCCCAAAAACAATTTGTTTGTGTAAAGGCAAATCGTCAGGCCGTCCCCGAGTGTCTGACACAGACATTTAACCCATCCGCCATAGTTTCGCAAGGAGTCCGCAGAAATCCGTTCGCCGTGCAGCTCCACTGCTCAGGATGCCCCCGATGTCCGTCTGTTGTGTATTGCGTCGACGTTTACACGTGAAACCATACAAAATTCAGCTATTGCAAGCTCTTCGTAAAGGTGACAAACAATAACCTGTGGAGTCCTGTAATTTCGTTCTTGGCAAGATGGAGGATCACAGTTTCCTTCCACGCTTAGTATATAGTGACGATGCAAGATTCCGTTTAAATGGAAAGGGGAACCGTCATAATGTGAGAATACGGGGAACAGAACAGCCACATGAAATTGTACAGCATGAGAGGGACTCTCCAAACTTTAATGTGTTTTGTGCAGTTTCACAGGAAAAGGTGTATGGTCCATTTTTCTATACCGACAACATTGTTCCACGAAGCACATATCTCGATATGCTTGAGAGCTTTCTTTTTCCGTAGTTGGAGACAGATTCGAACGACTTCATTTGCCAGCAAGATGGGGCACCGCCACACTGGCATATGCAAGTGTGTTAATTTTTAAATCAAAGGATTACTGAACGATGGATCGGTCGAATTGGACCAAAAGGTTCAGCCTTACATTAGTGACCTCCAAGGTCACCGGATATGACTGTATGTGATTATTTCTAGTGGGGGTTTATAAACGACTCTGTTTATGGGCCTCCGTTACCAACAACAATGAATGAAATAAGACGTCACATAACTGCACCTGTGGAAGCTGTAACTTAGCTCCAATGTGTGAACACTTTGATTACCGCATTGACGTATGCTGTGCATCTCAAGGGGGACATACTGAACACCTATGAAAAGGTACGAAAAAAGTTTTTTGAGTTTTCCGTGCATCAAAAAACAAAATTCATATGCTTATTAGTTTCAGAAATATAGATGTGTCAAATTGTGTGACTCTTTTTGATACTCCATTATATGTCTGAAATTGCATCACTCGCTGGGGACGATCTGAAGATTACATTATTCTTGAAAAATCGAGTTTGCCGAGATCGCTATTAATTCTTTGTATTACTGTTACCGGCTTCGACAGATCTACGCTGTCATCACCGGATCTGAAAGTTATGAAAACAACCATCCAAAACCAAGGTGGCTCAAACATTCGTACGACTTCATATGAGTACTGTACATAGTAGTGCAACATTAGAACGTACCTTGTAATATGATTAAATATACATACCTTTTTTTAAAACACTGAAAGAGACATGGTGATGTTACATCTAGTTGTAATAAAAAGTGATAGGGAAGAGCAACATGTCACAAATAAATACCACAGACTTAAATCATACAACGTGTTGCTCTGATGTCTCAGCAAACACTAAACATCTGGTGTCATTGGTGATTTAGCTAGTGTAATACTTTCACTGATAAGGAAGTATAAAGTTGCTTATATAGTGGTGTCTCATAATCGGCGAATTTCAATATATGTGCACCCTGAAATTATGTCTTGCCACCAATCTCATTAAAAGAATTTACTAACGTTTTAAATCGCAGATTTAAAATAACATTATGTTCTGAAAAAAATACAGGTACAGTGTCATTTTTTTGAAGAAAGTAAAATTTACAATGGTATATACACAGTCATCCTTTACATGTAAACTTATAGTAACTATAGTTCAATATAATTTTTAAAAGCAAATTTACATTAAACGTAATTCAGACTGTTTATCAACACAGAGCCATATCAAAAGTCCTGACACAAAAAAGCCCTTAAGGTACTTACATGCAAGACAAATATGGGCCATAGCTGTGACCATACAAAATCACTCCATGAAATATTAAATTTAGATAATTGTATTCTTTGCACCACATAAAATGAACTACACTAAGTCGTCTGCTCGAGTGATTCAGTGCTCGATGTCTAAGTACAGCAGTTTCATTGAATACATATGTGGATTAAAGTGTCAGGTAACTGCGTAGCGGATTACTGCAAAATATTGTGAAGCTCGTGGTAGAGTTCCCGAAGTTTACATGAACATATGCACCGACTCACGAAAAAATTGGTATGTATCGAGGAATTCAAAGCTTACGTATGCTAAACTGCTCATGGTTTATGTCTTCTAGTTTTTAGTTTAAGTAGTCACAAAGCAGAAACTTCCTGGCAGATTAAAAGGGTGTGCCTGACCTAGACTCGAACTTGGGACATTTGTTTTCCGCGGGCAAGTGCACAGCCGAATAAGGTACACAAGCACTCACTTTTAGTTTGCCTCGTGAGTCGTTGCTTGGGTAGCTCAGTCGGTACGGAACTTGCCAGCGAAAGGTAAAGGTCCTGAGTTCGAGCTTCCATCCGGTACACAGCTTTAATTTGCCAGGAATTTTCATATCAGCGCACACTCCACCGCAGAGTGAAAATTTCAATCTAGGCACAAATCTGTTCTTCAAGAATAGTATCACATACATCCATTTCCCTTCTTACGTAGGGAATAACTCTTCATGTTGTCTCTAATAATTCAGTGGACTGGCAATTTCAGCTGGTACATTTTTTGTCGTTTCACCATAGTCACTCTCTCTGCTGTTAATGGCAATATTTTTACTAGGACCTCCAATCACCTGCACCAATAACTTCATCTACGAGTAGCACTTACACCCAGTGTAATATCTGTATTCCCCTGCCACTATGATCTGCTACGGCTCCTTCTAGTACGAAGGGACTTCGAAAACTAGGTCACACATTATAATGGCAGAACATGTAACCTTTATAAAATGCTGCAGTACATTTCAGAGCAACACAGACACAATGCAGCATTTTTTTTTATAAACAGCTGTCGAAACTCTCTATCAGTTGTTCAGTTCCTTCAGGATAGAGTACGCAGCTAGTGGTGTAGTGGTTAGCATTGCTGTATCGCGGGGCCCCGAGTTCGATTCCCGGCCGGGTTGGGGATTTTCTCTGCCTGGAGACTCTGTGTTGTCGTCATCATTTCATCATAATTCTTGAAAGTGGCTAAAGTGGACTGTGTGAAGGTTAGGGCTTTGTACGGATGCTGATGAACGAGCAGTTGAGCGCCCCAAATACCAAACATCATCTTCAGGATAGAAATCCGTTCCTTGGTTACGGAGTCATTCGTGAACTGTTGTGTAAACGTCCTCGGCGTTGAAATATCTCTTCCCCCCTCCCCACTTTCCTTCAGATGTTGTTTCAGCTTGTCGTCTGCCTGAACATAGTCGACTGTGGTCGATATTGATGACTTTCCATCCCGATCAGCCTTACTAATGTCTGTAGTGCCTTGTTCACATCGTTGGCATCATATGACTGCTGTTGGACGCGACATGGCGTTTGGTCCATATACAGCCACAATTTAATGTTGAATCTATATGGAATTTAGTCGTTAGAGGATATTGATAGAGATAACAACTTCTGTGTTAGTTGGCGTTTGGGTCACCATTCCACTCCCACACTCTGGGGCACCTGTTATCCGTATCACAGCAGAACCGTCTCTTCAGGAGAACAGAAACGCGTTCTCACTTCTGACTATGTGCCGTTCTTGTTCCGCAAATAGTTTCAGAGTGGGACGACACGTGTAGCATATTTTCTGAAATCCACACGTAACATAGAAGTTCCATTTCAGTCTCTTAACACATGCATTATCCTGCCCCTTCTTCTAGTCTGTAATCGGCAAAAATTAATATCGTCGCAGAATCCGCAGCAGATCTCCAAATTCTTCATCTAATCTATCCACTTCATTTTCTTCATCCCTCTTCGATTCTCTTCTTTTCGGTTTCCCACCGCCCATGATTTTATTTCCATGCGATGCGCCTTCGCAAAAGAAAAGTAAATATTTCAGAATTCGAATCAAGGACAGCTTCCAACATGAGTAACGTAGAAGTAAATAACGTCGGAGTAGTGAAGCAACTAAAATCACTTAATAAAATCAAATCTTCTGGTCCAGACTGTATACCAATTAGGTTCCTTCCGGAGTACACTGATGCATTAGCTCCATATTTAACAATCATATACAACCGTTCGCTCGACGTAAGGTCCGTACCCGAAGACTGGAAAGTTGCAGAGGTCACACCAATATTCAAGAAATGTAGTATGAGTAATCCACTAAATTACAGGCTCGTATCGTTAACGTCGATATATAGCAGGATTTTAGAACATATATTGTGTTCGCACATTATGAATCACCTCGAAGACAACTGTCTATTGACACAGAGTCAACACGGGTTTAGAAAAACATCGTTCCTGTGAAACACAACTAGCTCTATATTCGCATGAAGTGCTGAGTGCTATTGACAAGGGATTTCAGATCGATTCCGTATTTCTGGATTTCCGCAATGCTTTTGACACTGTACCACACAAGCGGCTCGTATTGAAATTGCGTGCTTATGGAATATCGTCTCAGTTATGTGACTGGATTTGTGATTTCCCGTCAGAGAGATTACAGTTCGTAGTAGTTACAGTTCGTAGTAATTGAAAAAAAGTCATCGTGTAAAACAGAAGTGATTTCTGGCGTTCCCGAAGGTAGGGTTATAGACCCTTTGCTGTTCCCTATCTATATAAACGATTTGGGAGACAATCTGAGGAGCCGCCTTCGGTTGTTCGCAGGTGACGATGTCGTTTATCGACTAATAAAGTCATCAGAAGATCAAAACAAACTGCAAAACGATTTAGAAAAAAATATCTGAATGGTGGTAAAAGTGGCAGTTGACCCTGAATAATGAAAAGTGTGAGATCATCCACATGAGTGCTAAAAGGAACTCGTTAAACTACGGTTACACGATAAGTCAGTCTAATCTAAAAGCCGTAAATTCAACTAAATACCTAGGTATTACAATTGCGAACAACTTAAATTGGAAGGAACACATAGAAAATGTTGCGGGGAAGGCTAACCAAAGATTGCGTTTTATTGGCAGGACACTTAGAAAACGTAACAGACCTAATAAGAAGACTGCCTACACTACGCTTGTCCGTCCTCTTTTAGAAAGAATACTGCTGCGCGGTGTGGGATTCTTACCACATAGGACTGACGAACTACATCGAAAAAGTTCATAGAAAGGCAGCTTGTTTTTTTTTGTTTGTTTTTTTGTCGTCAGTCTACTGACTGGTTTGATGCGACCCGCCACGAATTCTTCCTGTGCTAACCTCTTCATCTCAGAGTAGCACTTGCAACCTACGTCGTCAATTATTTGCTTGACGTATTCCAATCTCTGCCTTCCTCTACAGTTTTTGTCCTCTACAGCTCCCTCTAGTACCATGGAAGTCATTCCCTCATGTCTTAGCAGATGTCCTATCATCCTGTCCCTTCTCCTTATCAGTGTTTTCCACATATTCCTTTCCTCTCCGATTCTGCGTAGAACCTCCTCATTCCTTACCTTATCAGTCCACCTAATTTTCAACGTTCGTCTATAGCACCACAACTCAAATGCTACGATTCTCTTCTGTTCCGGTTTTCCCACAGTCCATGTTTCACTACCATACAATGCTGTACTCCAGACGTACATCCTCAGAAATTTCTTCCTCAAATTAAGGCCGGTATTTGATATTAGTAGACTTCTCTTGGCCAGAAATGCCTTTTTGTCATAGCGAGTCTGCTTTTGATGTCCTCCATGCTCCGTCCGTCATTGGTTATTTTACTGCCTAGGTAGCAGAATTCCTTAACTTCATTGACTTCGTGACCATCAATCCTGATGTTAAGTTTCTCGCTGTTCTCATTTCTACTACTTCTCATTACCTTCGTCTTTCTCCGATTTACTCTCATACCGGAAAGTGTACTCAATAGACTGTTCATTCGTTCAGCAGATCATTTAATTCTTCTTCACTTTCACTCAGGATAGCAATGTCATCAGCGAATCGTATCATTGATATCCTTTCACCTTGTATTTTAATTCCACTCCTGAACCTTTCTTTTATTTCCATCATTGCTTCCTCGATGTACAGATTGAAGAGTAGGGGCGAAAGGCTACAGCCTTGTCTTATACCCTTCTTAATACGAGCACTTCGTTCTTGATCGTCCACTCTTATTATTCCCTCCTGGTTGTTGTACATATTGTATATGACCCGTCTCTCCCTATAGCTTATCCCTATTTTTTTCAGAATTTCGAACAGCTTGCACCATTTTATATTGTCGAACGCTTTTTCCAGGTCAACAAATCCTATGAACGTGTCTTGATTTTTCTTTAGCCTTGCTTCCATTATTAGCCGTAACGCTGAATTGCCTCTCTCGTGCCTTTACTTTTCCTAAAGCCAAACTGATCGTCACCTAGCGCATTCTCAATTTTCTTTTCCATTCTTCTGTATATTATTCTTGTAAGCAGCTTCAATGTATGAGCTGTTAAGCTGATTGTGCAATAATTCTCGCACTTGTCAGCTCTTGCCGTCTTCGGAATTGTGTGGATGATGCTTTTCCGAAAGTCAGATGGTATGTCGCCAGACTCATACATTCTACACACCAACGTGAATAGTCGTTTTGTTGCCACTTCCCCAAATGATTTTAGAAATTCTGATGGAATATTATCTATACCTTCTGCCTTATTTGACCGTAAGTCCTCCAAAGCTCTTTTAAATTCCGATTCTAATACTGGATCCCCTATCTCTTCTAAATCGACTCCTGTTTCATCTTCTATCGCATCAGACAAATCATCACCCTCATAGAGGCTTTCAATGTATTCTTTCCACCTATCTGCTCTCTCCTCTGCATTTAACAGTGGAATTCCTGTTGCACTCTTAATGTTACCACCGTTGCTTTTAATGTCACCAAAGGTTGTTTTGACTTTCCTGTATGCTGAGTCTGTCCTTCCGACAATCATATCTTTTTCATTGTCTTCACATTTTTCCTGCAGCCATTTCGTCTTAGCTTCCCTGCACTTCCTATTTATTTCATCCCTCAGCGACTTGTATTTCTGTATTCTTGATTAATCAACTGAAGTATTTCTTTGTTACCCATGGTTTCTTTGCAGCTACCTTCTTTGTACCTATGTTTTCCTTCCCAACTTCTGTGATGGCCCTTTTTAGAGATGTCCATTCCTCTTCAACTGTGCTGCCTACTGCGCTATTCCTTATTGCTGTATCTATAGCGTTAGAGAACTTCAAACGTATCTCGTCATTCCTTAGAACTTCCGTATCCCACTTCTTTGCGTATTGATACTTCCTGACTAATGTCTTGAACTTCAGCCTACTCTTCATCACTACTATATTGTGATCTGAGTCTATATCTGCTCCTGGGTACGCCTTACAATCCAGTACCTGATTTCGGAATCTCTGTCTGACCATGATGTAATCTAATTGAAATTTTCCCGCATCTCCCGGCCTTTTCCAAGTATACCTCCTCCTCTTGTGATTCTTGAACAGGGTATTCGCTATTACTAGTTGAAAGTTGTTACAGAACTCAATTAGTCTTTCTCCTCTTTCATTCCTTGTCCCAAGCCCATATTCTCCTGTAACGTTTTCTTCTACTCCTTCCCCTACAACCGCATTCCTGTCGCCCATGACTATTAGATTTTCGACCCCCTTTACATATTGCATTACCCTTTCAATATCCTCATACACTTTCTCTATCTGTTCATCTTCAGCTTGCGATGTCGGCATGTGTACTTGAACTATCGTTGTCGGTGTTGGTCTGCTGTCGATTCTGATTAGAACAACCCGGTCACTGAACTTTTCACAATAACACATCCTCTGCCCTACCTTCCTATTCATAACGAATCCTACACCTGTTATACCATTTTCTGCTGCTGTTGATATTACCCGATACTCATCTGACCAGAAATCCTTGTCTTCCTTCCACTTCACTTCACTGACCCCTACTATATCTAGATTGAGCCTTTGCATTTCCATTTTCAGATTTTCTAGTTTCCCTAGCACGTTCAAGCTTCTGACATTCCACGCCCCGACTCGTAGAACATTATCGTTTCGTTGATTATTCAATCTTTTTCTCATGGTAACCTCCCCCTTGGCAGTCCCCTCCCGGAGATCCGAATGGGGGACTATTCCGGAATCTTTTGCCAATGGAAAGATCATCATGACACTTCTTCAACTACAGGCCACATATCCTGTGGATACACGTTACGTGTCTTTAATGCAGTGGTTTCCATTGCCTTCTGCATCCTGATGTCGTTGATCATTGCTGATTCTTCCGCCTTTAGGGGCAATTTCCCACCCCTAGGACAAGAGAGTGCCCTGAACCTCTATCCGCTCCTCCGCCCTCTTTGACAAGGCCGTTGGCAGAATGAGACTGACTTCTTATGCCGGAAGTCTTCGGCCGCCAATGCTGATTATTTATCAAAATTCAGGCAGTGGCAGGGATCGAACCCGGAACCGAAGACGTTTTGATTATGAATCAAAGACGCTACCCTTTTTTTTAATAATTTGTATTGAAGAAACTAAAAGTACATATATAGTAACTATGCAAGAGTTCTTCAAGGTACCATACCATTTAAACATATACAAATGACTGTTAGTTAAGCAAAAAAAGTAAATTAATTAATTAAAAAGAAAAACATTAAATACAACAAAATATAACATATTCTGTCCTCTTCCTTTCTTTAATTTTTTTTCGTTTGGGCGATGCATGGGAACGTGGATAAGGGTGTTGCATCATGTGACAGGTATGCATGGTACACCCCAACTTCGAGGGGGGTCAAGGAAGACGCTGCGGAGATAACCGGCAAAAGTTTGTCGGTAAGATGGTTTTCGGTTGAGGGTGCTATGCGCGGTCACAACTTTGTACCCAATGTGCATCATAGTCGATTTACGGACATTAAGAATGCTACCAGAAAGACGTCCATACTGGTGGATCCATTGGATGGCGTCATTGAGTTCCGTGGAGGAGCAGGTGAGAAAGAGAAGATCGTCCGCATAAGCCCTACAGTGAAAAGTGTAGTCACGCAAAGTGAGGCCCTGCAATCTAGAGGTAAATCCAGTGATGAGGGGCTCAAGTGCAATGGCATAGGCATCCTTGACGCACAGAGGGATCGGTCCTACAAGCCTCCCATTGACTTGTACTATCGAGACCGCGGGACGTAGTAACCGGCGAATGGCATCGACAAAAAGTAATGGGAACCGCATACGTGTCGCCACCATGAGGAGGAATGGGTGTCGAACGCGATCAAAGGCACTCGTGAAATCGACGGATACCAATGCTGCACGAAGGCGACAAACCGACGCCAGTGCAAAGAGGTCACAGCATTCTCCTAGGGCTGTTTGTAAGGTGGCCCCACAACCACGTGCAGTCTGCTCAGGTGAAAGGTCCGTAGGTAAGACGGTGCGTATGCGCGCTGCTAAGAGGCGTGCATAGATGTTATAGTCTGCATTCAGTAGTGTAAGGGGGCGATATGCAGAGACATGAGACCCTCCCTTCGGTTTAGGCACAGGTAGAAGAATGCCAGTGACGAATTCAGGTGGAATTGGGAAGGACGGAGTAAAGAGTTCCTGAATCATTTCCGTCCAGCGAGGAAGCATTAACGTGTTGAACGCCCGGTAAAACTCCACTGGGAGACCATCTGGTCCGGGTGATTTGTTCTTGGCCCCTTTGTTGATCGCATCTACCACCTCTTCTGCGGTGATTGCAGACATCATGGACGTTGACTACGGTGATGGTCCGATCAGGGGAAATACGGAGATCATCAGGAATGGGAGTCGCCATCGGTTCTTCATCATAAAATTGGCGATAATGTTCAGCAAAGCAGACACCACCGCCGCCTGTGTTGTGTGGTGAACACCATCGGAGGTCGTGATGTTGGGGACGAAAAGTCGACGTCGACGACTATGGTCGGATGCGGCATGGATTGTGGATGGGGTTTCGTCGTGGAGGAGGTCTTGTCGTCGGGAACGCACCACGACTCCATGCAGTCAAGCACGTTGAAGAGAGAGGAGACGAGCTTTGGTACGTTGTCGTTCCCTATGGGTGATAGGTGATGGAGGGAGCGCATCGAGCTCACGGAGGACGGCGTAGTGAAAATTTGTGGTGTCTCCATGCCATGCTGCTGCTTCCTTGCCACATTGTATGAAGGCCTTTCTGATCGCAGGTTTGGCACATTTGAGCCACCAATGGAACGTGGATGTGTACTGCGGAAGGCGTCTTTCGCAAGACGCCCATGTAGTGGCAATACATTGTCGGCAGTGTGGATCACTAAGGAGGGAGGTATTAAGCTTCTAGTAACCTCTGGTGTGCCACACTGACTGATGTGGCAGAGCCAGGGAGCAAATGACGGCGCAGTGGTCCGAAAATGCAAGGGACCACCGTTCAGCTTGGGCGACGTCATTGCCAAGGTGGGCAGAGACATAAAATCGGTCCAGTCTGCTCGCAGAATGTGCTGTATAATGGGTAAAACCGGCGGTATTGCCATGAATTTTCTCCCAAACGTCCACTAGATGAAAATCTTCGGTTAAGGTGAGAAGCGCCGGGCACGGCGAATAACCAGGCATTTGGTCCTGCGGATGGAGGACACAGTTGAAATCGCCTTCCATGATAAGGCGATCATAGCGTCCAGAAAACAGGGGCGCCATGTCATGTCCGAAGAAAGTCGACCGCTGCCGACGGTTCGAGGAGCCAGACGGAGCGTAGATATTGATGACGCGCGTGTCTAAGATGGTAACAGCCATGCCTCTTCCACTGGGAAGGATTGTCGTGTCCTTGAGTGGAATTCCTTCGCGTATGTAGAAAGCCACTCCACGCCCTGATTGATCACATGTGGACGTGTATGAATCGTGGCCGTAGGCTGGTGGTAGTGTGGCAACGCGTACTTCCTGAAGAAGGGCGACGTCGACGTCAGAGGCCCGAAGCATGTCACATAGGAGTTGCAGCTTGGGTGCAGTGCCGATCATGTTGATGTTCAGTGTGGCAAACCGGTACGTTTGTTTCACCGGTGGTGGACGCGCATCCACCATCACCAAGGGAAGTAAGAGGAGGGCACCGACAGGAAGTGCGGTCCCATCAGCTGCAGTGCCTTGCTTTTGATGTTAACAAGCAGCCTTGTCCGGCGGAGGCAACTCATCCGGAGGAGGGGCCGTCTCTTCCTCAAACTCGTCGGCCCATGCTCCTTTGCCATGGGTCCGTCCAATGTCCATGGGAATTGCGTCGTGGTGAGAGAGATCTGGAGTTGTCGGCGGGGAGACAGGCGTCTCAACCGGCGCACCGATCTTAACATTGTGCGTGGCGACCTCCATAGAGGTCCCGTCCTGCGAAATGTCTTGATCATCGTGAAAGTTGTCCGCCGACCTCTGCATGGAAATGTCGGTTGTTTGGGTGTCGTCTTCGTCGTCGCGGGTGGCGACGCTTTGAGAGCCCCTGGGTGAACGGCGACGGCGTTTGCGCCTACGTGGCGAGCGTTGTTTGCGCACGTGTTCCTCAGTGTCGGACGACGGCAAGGAAGAGCGTCGACCTGGTTCGAAGGCGTCGGTGGGTACAATGAAACTGTCAAACAGGTGTTGTGAAGAAATACTGTTCTTCTCAGCGGCCGGTGCGGGAGCCTGTTCGGCGGCAAGGACGTCAGGTGGAGCGTCCACACCGTCCACAGGTGACTGGGGTGGTGGGACGTGCCGATCGGAAGGACCGGCCGACGGACTGGACGGAACTGTAGACGTGGCAAGAGCCGCTGCGTAAGTGAACGGTAGGGCGGTCATCGTGGGTGTGACGGATGCTTCCGACAACGGGAGCTGCGCGACACGTCGTTGAATGCATTCAGACCGTAGGTGAACTTCTTTCCCGCAACCGGAACAGGTTCGAGGTTGGCCGTCGTACATTATAATGGCACGGCAGCCTCCGATACGTAGATAGGAAGGCACGTGTTTCTGCAACTCGATGCGGACCTGTCTAACACCGTTTAAAACGGGATAGGTCTGAAATTGTACCCATCGTTCGGCAACATGTTCCAGAACGTTGCCATAGGGACGGAGCGCCTCGATGACGACGTCTGCAGGTAGTTCGAACGGCAGTTCGAAAATCCTTATCGTCCGTGTGCCGAGACCTGCGTGATCGACGGTAACGGGTCCGACGTTGCCATCGGAATGACAGAAGCGCAGTCCACGTTTGGCCTCTTGAAGCACCTTGTCGCACGCCGCATCGTTGATCATTTTGACGTAGACGGTACTGCTAACTATCGACAAGCGGATACCAATTAGATCCGTTGGTGGTATTTTAACTTCATCGCGAATAAATCGTTCTACCTCCAGGGCCTTGGGTCGGGCGAAGTCGGAACAAAAGTTGAAACGTAATGTCTTCTTCCGATAGTTGTGCGCCATGGTGGTCTAGAAGGGAAAACGGCACTTACAGCGGCCGAAGTAAACACAAACACACCGTGCGCGCCTCGCCCGCAGCGCTCTGGCGCGTGACCGCCTCGCAGCACTGCCGGCGGCAGACTGTCCTAGACCACGGGTGCATGTTTTTTATTATCGCGAAATATGGGAGAGTGTCACAGAAATGATACTGGATTTGGGCTGGAAATCGTTCAAAGAAAGGCGTTTTTCATTGTGAAGGAATCTTCTCACGAAATTCGAATCTCCAGCTTTCTGCTCCGAATGCGAAAACATTTTGTTGACACAGACCTACATAGGGAGGAACGATCCCCACGATAATATAAGGGAGATCAGAGCTCCTACGGAAAGATATAGGTGTTCATTCTTTCCGCGCGCTATACGATATTGGAATAATAGAGAAATTTGAAGGTGGTTCGATGATCCCTCTGCGAGGCACTTAAATGTGATTTGCAGAGTATCCATGTAGAAGTAATGTAGATAGTTCAGGTGCAGACATTTCTTCCTGAAGTTTAGTACCTTCTTTAACGAATACAACGCTAATTGATTAATGTTAAAAATTACGCAACAGGTTTCTTCTTGTTCCATAGACGAGAGAGGGAAGGAAATGAAGAAATGATATTCTTCACGTATAGGTGTACTGTCCAATCACATTAACTTGACTACCTGTCAAAAAGTAATATGCTAAATTTTTCGTGATTATCGTTCATCAAAAGAATAAATGAAGAAAAGGTACAATAATAATTTCCAGTATCGTATGTTCATTTTATTTATATTTTAAGGTTACATTAATTACTTATACATTAAGTATACATGGCAAATTCATATATTAGATCCAACAAAATAACTGTATTGCATTACATGAATAAAGTAAGACATTGCAATAATAAAGGACAAATGAAAAGAAACAATAGTTCATTTAGACAATCAGTCTTAGTGATACAAAATTAAACATCGCTTTGGATTGCATTTTACACAGCGAAATTTTGTACATTTAGCACACTGTCCACATCTTCTTTCCGTGTTCTGCTCATCAGTCATTTGCCCAGCATTATCAAATCTTATGTCTTCTTGCACCTGTTACAGAAGTCTTGGCCTCGCACCTGTTAGCTTTTCAATGTTGGGTGAAACCATAATTGAAAGTACAGTACGTCTGGTAAATTCCAGTAAGATTACATTGTTATTTAGCATCCGCTATAGAATCCACATATTCACAACAACACCGTTTAGGCAGAACCTGATAAATGTCGTGTACCGTTTCTTTGATTTTATTCGAGTGCGGTATAGACTAAGTAGATTGTCAGATAGATCTACCCTTCTCATGCGGCGATTATATTCCTGTACAAGAGAAGGCTGTGGTATGGAAACCTTCTTTCCTGATTCTCTATTCCACCTCAAGCATGTACTTTCACCTAATGCATCTTCATCCAGTAATTTTTTCCCCAGAGTCACTTGACTATTGTCGTCCCATCTTACAAGTGTGATAGAATTCTCTGTATCACATAACACATGAGTAATACCTCGTGGTGCCTTCTTTGTATCTGGCATGGGTCCCTTCTCCAAGCAGTCATTTCTCAGGGTTCCTATAAATTTGATTCCATTTGAAGTAAGAGATTCAACAAGGGGCGAAGAATTAAAGTAATTATCAGTGTACACTGTTCTGTTCTGAGGGATGTAGCCCACACAGAGCGTTCCAACTACAGAATGTCCCAGTGGCTTATGGAGATCTTTTTGACTTGCTCCAACATACGGCTTAAATTTGATGAGATATCCGTTAGATGTAGTTAAATGTCACCATTTTAAACCGTAGCGAATTGGCTTGCCTCTTACAAACTGTTTCATTAAGTGGCGGTCATAATAAGGCTTAATTGCCTTATCCAACAAGAAGTTTGACCCTAGAGGCTCTATGATGTCTTGAAATTTCTTATTTAGATGTGAAATTAATAGCCGAACCTTAAACCTTTATCTTCTTTTTCAATGCTGTCATTATCATTGATATGGAAGAATCTATATGAATTTTGTCAAAAGTGTTTCTAGAGATATAATTCGAAACAAGGACATTGTTTGTGTCAGGTCTGGTCTCCCAGTACATACGGCTATGGATGACCTTACAAAATCAAGATAACAGCGACATAGCGGTGTATTTATAGATGTAATCATGAATTATTTGTATGTTGTGTCCCTTTTGAGGAGCATGTTTTACTTTCGTCAGAATGTCAACCAAATCAGCATCAAAAACTTTGCGAAAAAGATCTATTGGAGTCGAGTTTGATGTACGGAGATGTTCTATTATATCAGGTGTAGGATCAAGAGATACCTCAAATTTTTGTGAAGAGTCTAGTCTTTCTTCTATCCAGTGTCTTGTTTTCATAGCTCGGGTGCGTGATCGTCATTTGGAACATCAGGGATTTTCCTTTTGAGTGTATAAAAATATGGCATTTTCAACACAGTCGTCAGTATTTACTGATTTTATCTCTGCAGTTTGTCCCAGATCCTTCTTCCCTAGGCCAGCAGCAGTGGCGGGTTGTCCATCTGCATCACCTATATTAGTGTCCTCACCACTATTTGGGGGAACAAATGCGAAGCCAAGCTCCCTACATGTATCAAATATGTCTCACAAAGTTTCATCTTCTCCTAGTACAGGATATTTAGAACCTCTTCCGTCTCCTGTTCCAAATTATATCTGAAACAATTCGGGCCAACTGCGAGAAATTAGCCTTACTGCCAACTGTATAATATTTCATACATAAAGATGCCACAACAAAGAAAATAAGCACTCTTTTCCAATTTGTGTTTGTTGTTGTTGTGATCTTTAGTCCAGAGATTGGTTTGATGCAGCTCTCCATTCTACTCTATCCTGCGCAAGCTTGTTCATCTCCCAGTACCTACTGCAACCTACTTCCTTCTGAATCTGCTTAGTGTATTCATCTCTTGGTCTCCCTCTACGAATTTTAACCTCCGCGCTGCTCTCCAATACTAATTTGGTGATCCCTTGATGCCTCAGAATATGTACTACCAACCGATCCCTTCTTCTAGTCAAGCTGTGCCACAAATTTCTCTTCTGACGAATTCAATTCATCTAATCTTCAGCAATCTTGTGTAGCACCCCATCTCGAAAGCTTCTATTCTCTTTTTGTTTAAACGATTTAGAGTCCACGTTTCACTTCCATACATGGTTACACTCCATACAAATACTTTCAGAAAAGATTTCCTGACACTTAAATCTAGACTCGATGTTAACAAATTTCTCTTTTTCAGAAAAAATTTCTTTGCCATTGCCAGTCTACTTTTTATATGCTTTCTACTTCGACCACCATCAGTTATTTAGCAAAACTCATTTACTACTTTAAGCGTCTCATTTCCTAGTCTAAAACCCTCAGCATTTAATTCGTCTACATTCCATTATCCTTGTTTTGCTTTTGTTGATGTTCATCTTATATCCTTCTTTCAAGACAGTGTCCATTCCGTTCAGCTGTTTTTCCAGGTCCTTTGCTGTCTCTGACAGAATTTCAGTGTCATCGGTGAACCTCATTTTTTTTTTATTTCTTCTCCATGGATTTTAATTCCTACTCCAAATTTTTTTTTGTTTCCTTTACTGTTTGCTCAATATACAGATTGAATAACATCGGGGATAAGCTACAACCCTGTCTCATTCCTTCCCAACCAATGCTCCCCTTTCACGCCCCTCGACTCTTACAACTGCCATCTGGTTTCTGTACAATATGTAAATAGCCTTTCGCTCCCTGTATTTTACCCCTGCAACCTTCAGAATTTGAAAGAGAGTATTCCAGTCAACATTGTCAAAAGCTTTCTCTAAGTCTACACATGATAGAAACGTAGGTTTGCCTTTCCTTAATCTATTTTATTTGTGTTTATATATTGCGTTTAAGAACTCAAATTATTAATGCGTAACAATATGAGCGAAATTACCAATCTGTACATCATAATTTTATTATTACTCACTTCTGTCCATGACGACAATCAGCAGAGTCAATAGCACTAGAACAAATGCTATCCACCAGTAAATAACCAGTCATGATCTCCACAGTCCACTATGGACTTTCAAACTAACCATAAAACAAAACGAAATATTTCAGTTATTGACAAAGAGCTTCTGAAAACAAATATGCCTGAGCAGAGCGAGCGTACGATAAACCATGCGATGGGATGTAATGGGTTAATGTGACTAAAACTAGGAAGGCTCAACGGTGTCGACCGGCCGCCGTGTCATCCACAGCTCATAGGCGTCAATGGATGCGGATATGAAGGAGCATATGGTCGGCATATCGCCCTCCCAGAAGTACGTCAGTTTACAAGACCGGAGCCGCTACTTCTCAATCACGTAGCTCCTCAGTTTACCTCACAAGAGCTAAGTGCACCCCGCTTGCCAACAGCTCTCGGCAGACCGGACGGTCACCCATCCAAGTGCTAGCCCAGATCGACAGCGCTTAACTTTGGTGATCTGACAGGAACGGATGTTTCCACTGCGGCCAGTTCGTTGGCCACTAATGTGACTGGACCGTGTGTTTTTTAGACGATTTTAGTTATTTATAACTTCCTTTTGTTTACAACGATTATTTTTAAGCTATATGGTGGTGATCGTCGTGAAGGGCTTAGGATCCTTCATGTCGCTGAGGACGCCGTGAGCTCAAGGCTACTTCTGCTGGAAGCTAGTCGGCGTTTATAGGACCGGCCAGGTACAGGCATCCTAACACATCAGTGGGGTTCTCCCGGGACTCACTTGTAATGAGAATCTAGGTTTTTTGGAATGTCTTTTGAGGGTGGCTGAAAATATTAGTGCTCATCTTATCGTTGTATTGTTTTGCCACTGATTCCCAGTATTTAAACAGAACCTATCGGGATAGCGCCTACATCAATATGGTCATTTTCCTAGAGAAGCCCACTGTGACAGGGATATAGACTGTATTCACAAACACACAGGAGAAATAGTTATACATCTCCACTTTCATATAATGAATGAGAAACTAGAATTACCTGGAATAATACTTGTATTTTCTACAGCACGTAGGAAAAAGTCTGTGACGCAACTGTGGAATGTGTAGGGTTACGCGTGAGACGAGGAAGCAGATAGGAGGTAAAATGGCACGTACTCGATCTACTTATCGAATAGCGTTCATGATTCAGGTCCACCTATCGGCGGAGTTATCATCATCCCTTGAATTTCTTGGATCTTTATCTCAGAGGCGCCACAAACTATCGACTCTTTACGAAAATTATACGTCAGAGATGCGAAATGACGAAGTTACAATTCCCACTTATGACATTCCCGGGTGAGGTATCTAATCTCTAGGCCTCGCACTCTTTCTAGAAATAAGGCCGAGTCATGTATACGAAACTGCTACAGTCTCATGAGATTGAAAGGCAACTTGCAAAATAATTCTGCATTCATCATTATGACGATGCTCTTCGTTGTTCTTCCTGGGTTTCGCGGAAACTTTTACATTCATTGTTACCCGAGGCTCGAGAATAGTTTCTTCTCTGAAAACAGTTCTAAGGAAATCGAGAGTCATTTCATGACCTGAAATGTCTTATGGAAATATAATTGATAACCGTGTTTTCAGGACATTTGAAAATAAAAAAGATCTCAAGTGAACAAGATTTATGACATATCAGAGATGGAGCACAAGGAGAACTATGTAATCCTGAAAAACAGCATTTTTACCACAATTTATGGGTATTCATTGGTGTGAATTATGAAAAAAAAACATAACAAAAATTTCTGATCGAGTATGTGTGACACCATACATACATTACTGGCTATTAAAATTGCTACACCAAGAAGAAATACAGATGATAATCGGGTATTCATTGGGCAAATATACTAGAACTGACATGTGATTACATTTTCACGCAGTTTGGATGCATAGATCCTGAGAAATCAGAACCCAGAAGAAGTGGGCATTGAGTCAAACAGAGCTCTGATGGCGTGTTCAGGTACAGCTACCTATGCAGCTTCAACACGATACCACAGTTCATGTCATATGACTGGCATATTGTGACAAGCCAGTTGCTCGGCCACCATTGACCAGGCGTTTTCAGTTGGTGAGAGATCTGGAGAATGTGCTGGCCAGGGCAGCAGTCGAACATTTTCTGTATCCAGAAAGACTCGCACAGGACATGCAACATGTGGTCATGCATTATCGTGTTGAAATGTAGGGTTTCGCAGGGATCGAATGAAGGTTAGAGCCACGGGTCGTAACACATCTGAAATGTAACGTCCACCGTTCAAAGTGCCTTCTATGCGAACAAGAGTTGACCGAGACATGTAACCAATGGCAGCCCATACCATCACGCCTGATGATACGCTTGTATGGCGATGACAAATACACGCTTCCAATGTGCGTTCACCGCGATGTCGCCAAAGACAGTTGCGACCATCCCCATCATGATGCTGTAAACAGAATCCGGAAAAATGACGTTTTGCATTCGTGCACCCAGATTCGTCGTTTAGTACATCATCGCAGGCGCTCCTATCTGTGATGCAACGTCAAGGGTAACCGCGGCCATGATCTCCGAGCTGATAGCCCATACTGCTGCAAACGTGTTCGAACTGTTTGTGCAGATGGTTGTTTGCCATTCGGATAAGATGTATGTCATCTCGACAGCTAATGATACGAGGCCGTTGGGATCCAGCAAAGCGTTCCGTATAACCCTCCTCCACCCATCGATTCCATACTCTGCTAACAGTCATTGGATCTCGACCAACGCGAACAGCAATGTCGCGATACGATAAACCGCAATCGCGATAGGCTACAATCCGACCTTTATCAATGTCAGAAACATGATGGTACGCGTTTCTCCTTCTGACACTAGGCACCACAACAACGTTGCACCAGGCAACGCCGGTCAACTGCTGTTTGTGTATGAGAAATCGGTTGGAAACTTTCCTCATGTCAGCACCTCGTAGGTGTCGCCACCGGCGCCAACCTTGTGTGAATGCTCTGAAAAGCTAATCATTTGCATATCACATCATCTTCTTCCTGTGGGTTAATGTCGCGTCTGTAGCACGTCATCTTCGTGGTGCAGCAATTTTAGTGGCCAGTAGTGTAGAATACTGGAGACAAGAGAGAAGCCTGCATCAGCGATTCTCCTTGCGATACGGCTAAGAATCAAGAGAATAAGTAAATTGCTTCGAAGGACAGAGATGAAATTTTTTGAAGACCATTGATATGAAATGATTGTATGGCATTGTTGGCTGGGAGGCTCCTTTCGGGGGAGCTCGGCCGCCGTATTTCAGTTGTTGACGCCACATCGGTGACTTGCGAGTCAGTGATGACGAAAGACACACAACACCCAGTCCCCTGCCGGGAATCGAACCCGGGGCTCATCCGCGGTAAACGGTAACGCTACCGCTACGCTACGGAGGCGAACTTGAAGACCATTAATCTGATACTAAGTAGGGGATAGGCAGTAAATTAAATTGTACCCACGGAACGTAACATGTAACGAGATATATAGAAAAGAGAACCGAATATACATTTTTTTATTCATGTCGAAATTACAGATAAAATAAAGCTCACTTATACTAAAATACACTGACGGAAAAACAACTGCAACACCAAAAAGTAGCTGTCTGATATAAACAGGAGTTGGTAGCCCTGTTTTACACTAGAAGCGCCACTATGTAAATCAGTTTTGCTTTAAATAGACGGGGTAACGGTCGTGAGCGTTAATTATCTTCGCGATTGGACGTCGTGAGTTGATGTTAGTCAACAATGCCGAAGGCGACAAAGATGCCATTATTAACACACACACTGAGTCTTACGTACATCACGTGTAACATATTTTACCTTATATTTATTTTAAAGTTTATATTGGCAAGTAGAAGAGATATGACTTTTTTTCGGTGTTTGTGATTTGGATTTGATGTTTTCCATTGTAGTTTCTGAAGATTCAGTCAAAAATAACAAATTTTCCGATTGTTTCCAACAACAAACAAAATAAATCATGATTGTAAAAATTTCATAATTACAGTACACTCTGTAACAAACGGCGACGGGAGACTTGCCTTGCAACATCAGAGTTTCGCCGCAGGAAAACGCTACCTCTAGTTACAAGTTGCCGATTCGTTATTGACAGAGTACCTCAAGCAATAGATTGCCACTCTTCAATAGCAATCTTTACTTCATACTGTGCAAATGATATCCCAGAATGTGAAGTCAGTAGCCAGCTGACAGGCGAAATAACTCAGTATTTATGGGAAGAACACCATCACAATCCAGCAATTCAAATGGTTCAAATAGCTCTGAGCACTATGCGACTTAACTTCAGCGGTCATCAGTCGCTTAGAACTTAGAACTAATTAAACCTATACAACCTAAGAACATCACACTCATCCATGCTCGAGGCAGGATTCGAACCTGCGACCGTAGCGGTCGCTCGGTTCCAGACTGTAGCGCCTAGAACCGCACGGCCACTCCGGCCGGCAATCCAGCAGTTAGTCGGCCTGATGAAGACTGGTGCAAAGTCGGTGCAAAAGTCGGTGCAAAAGTCGGTATTTTGGCTGGTTACGTTTCTTGTTCGAGCATCTTCAGTGCTCTGCACCTTAAACTGCAATCGATTCTAACGTTGTATCTCCTGCGAGAAATTTTTGAGACATATGACGGTGAGATGACATTATGGAAACAGAACAATCAAACTGGGATTCGTTTTCGAAACAATACAGCAGAGTATAAACAATAGTGAACGGTGGGTCTAGAACAGACCTTCTCCGAGCACAAAAGCAAGTTGTAACATTACATATTAAAACAAGTCGCCAGCCTAATTAGGCATTTTTGTGTCAAGTAAAATGACAGATCAGAAGGCAGTGCTGAGGCTAACCTAACTTTCCTTGCCACACACACACTAAACTCTTTCCTTACATCTGTTCCTACTACAACATAGTAACCTAACCTTTGCAGGTAAATGTGCTACTAACAAATAAATGGCAATGAGACAGTAAACAGTAACATATGCCTTTCAACAACACCTACCTTAAATGAATTAGGTGTAACTGTTTATAAAACGAATTACCGACACTCGCGAAACTAGTAGCAACACTGAAAAGGGAAAAGCATTGAAATGATTCTAATTTAAATCAGGGGGTCTGCCAATGATCATAATCTATAACTTCATTGCGTAGTACAGCGTCTCTATGCATGTGCATAAACCAACTTGCATTAGATTAGATAATACAGTAAATAGGTCTTTCTTCAGTTTGAAACAATTTGAAATCTGGCTCTGAAGGAGCCTTTGCATTGCTTCATTAACTAACTAGTCTAGTACCTGAGAACCCTTAAACTTTCATGATCTAAAGAACCATACTCATTACCAAAACTAGGCCAGTTTTTATGAGAAATTGTAAGTACTCTTGTCATTAATTATTAATTAAGTAAAGTACAACAAACTACTACTCATTAACAAAAGTGCTTTCATAAGCAGTCTTTTGACCTGCTCAAAATTATAATTGGCTGTGAAAATGACGAAACATTAATTTCAGGTTCAACCACTTTCTGATAATAAATTAGGACATTCGGAATTAAATTCACTAGGATAGGATTCCTGTCCAGGTTTGTGGTTTGGGATAATCACTAGTGTAAAATAGAGTTTTTAGCAACGCCACAATTACTATTAGAAAATCAACCAGATTTCATAAATACATGGTCCATTTACAGAGTGGCAAATATAAACATTTTAATGGAAGACTGGTGGTACAGGTGGCGTAATTTGAAGTGGCTGTTAATCTGGCGGCGATGCAGTCTTAGCAATAGTGTTGGCCTTGCCCTGTTATATATCTTCTTGGCGTGGGAATTATAGCTTTATAGGGCCAAAAACCATGCCACGATGATGGTATCACCAAACACAGCATCCGAGGCCCATCATTACTGCCCTGAAGCTCTTCTGGCTTCAAAACCCCGAGAATATGAGCCACAATGATACGCTACTGGTAGCGAGGTATTAACCACAGCACTGCTCAGCCCAAATTTCTTAGCCGTCACAAAATACGAGTTGCTACTTGCGCGCAACCACACCTTTTCCACTCCGCCAGACTACTTCCATAGCTGCGAGACTTCCCCACATCTTTTATATTTAACCCTATGGTCCCTAATTATGGACCAAGTAATTTATAGAACACTAAATGACAATCATTTCAGTAGTTATTTAAATTCACAAGCGTAATTTAAACAACATCGTTCACAAATTCTCATAACTGAAACATACACTCCTGGAAATGGAAAAAAGAACACATTGACACTGGTGTGTCAGAGCCACCATACTTGCTCCGGACACTGCGAGAGGGCTGTACAAGCAATGATCACACGCACGGCACAGCGGACACACCAGGAACCGAGATGTTGGCCGTCGAATGGCGCTAGCTGCGCAGCATTTGTGCACCGCCGCCGTCAGTGTCAGCCAGTTTGCCGTGGCATACGGAGCTCCATCGCAGTCTTTAACACTGGTAGCATGCCGCGCAGCGTGGACGTGAACCGTATGTGCAGTTGACGGACTTTGAGCGAGGGCGTATAGTGGGCATGCGGGAGGCCAGGTGGACGTACCGCCGAATTGCTCAACACGTGGGGCGTGAGGTCTCCACAGTACATCGATGTTGTCGCCAGTGGTCGGCGGAAGGTGCACGTGCCCGTCGACCTGGGACCGGACCGCAGCGACGCACGGATGTACGCCAAGACCGTAGGATCCTACGCAGTGCCGTAGGGGACGGCACCGCCACTTCACAGCAAATTAGGGACACTGTTGCTCCTGGGGTATCGGCGAGGACCATTCGCAACCGTCTCCATGAAGCTGGGCTACGGTCCCGCACACCGTTAGGCCGTCTTCCGCTCACGCCCCAACATCGTGCAGCCCGCCTCCAGTGGCGTCGCGACAGGCGTGAATGGAGGGACGAATGGAGACGTGTCGTCTTCAGCGATGAGAGTCGCTTCTGCCTTGGTGCCAATGATGGTCGTATGCGTGTTTGGCGCCGTGCAGGTGAGTGCCACAATCAGGACTGCATACGACCGAGGCACACAGGGCCAACACCCGGCATCGGTGTGGGGAGCGATCTCCTACACTGGCCGTACACCTCTGGTGATCGTTGAGGGGATACTGAATAGTGCACGGTACATCCAAACCGTCATCGAACCCGTCGTTCTACCATTCCTAGACCGGCAAGGGAACTTGCTGTTCCAACAGGACAATGCAAGTCCGCATGTATCCCGTGCCACTCAACGTGCTCTAGAAGGTGTAAGTCAACTACCCTGGCCAGCAAGATCTCCGGGTCTGTTCCCCATTGAGCATGTTTGGGACTGGATGAAGCGTCGTCTCACGCGGTCTGCACGTCCAGCACGAACGCTGGTCCAACTGAGGCGCCAGGTGGAAATGGCATGGCAAGCCGTTCCACAGGACTACATCCAGCATCTCTACGATCGTCTCCATGGGATAATAGCAGCCTGCATTGCTGCGAAAGGTGGATATACACTGTACTAGTGCCGACATTGTGCATGCTCTGTTGCCTGTGTCTATGTGCCTGTGGTTCTGTCAGTGTGATCATGTGATGTATCTGACCCCAGGAATGTGTCAATAAAGTTTCCCCTTCCTGGGGCAATGAATTCACGGTGTTCTTATTTCAATTTCCAGGAGTGTACATAGTCAAAGAATTTCCAGATACAACATTAGACATAATCATTACCACAACGTGACATAGAAATATCGATACAGATATAAAACAGGCCAAAAGCAGGTGTTACAAGTTGTTCTCAGGAAAGTTGCAGCTCAGATGGAGTGATTAGTACACCTTCCATCGATATTTCCGGACGAAAATTCCACTGGGTACAATTTACAGGACGTCGTAGGGTACCCCTTGGTGCCGTCACGCGTTTGCGAAAAACTTGTAGAACGAGGCAATGTTCCTTCGTGTGATATCTGAGGAAATTAACCGCTTATCTCTTATCAGCCTCGTTCGGTGTCACAGGTGAAATGGTTTCTGCAGATAATGCAGAGGTTCGGAATTCCTGTGTCACCTGCGAAGAATGAGTCAGTTATCTCTCTGAAATGATTCACTCGCTAGCTCTCTGACATCACAGTCCACCTCGTGCCCGTGCGGCTGCTATCGTGCTACGGTATCAGTTCTCAGCGGAACAGCTGCAAGTCAGCAACCGGTGATTCATCGAGGCTGGGTGTGACCCAGGTGACAACTTGTAATACACGGCTGTTGTGCAGACTCGTGCATCCCTACTCGGAGCAAAGCGAGCGGAGAGTCTCAGCATATTAATTAGGCTTCCTCGATCGTCGAATGGCTTCCTGTTGAATGGTTGGTGCACTGATATACGGTACTGAAGTATACTGACGTGCCGATAGTGCTAGAGGCCTGAAATGTTCGGTAGTGCAAATGTTTCTTGTGTTTTAATTAGTGAGCAATTCCGACCACTTGACCCGTGTATAACAAGTGTAAAAGAACGAACGTACAAATTTACGTACCAATATCCTTAAAGACTGTTTGCTGCAGAACACTTGTGCGTACTGAATTTATTTGTTTATTTACACGTCAAGTTCCATAGAACCAAATCGAGGAGCAAATCTCCAAGGTCATGGAACGTGTCAGTACATGAAATTACAATGTTAAAGTAATAACAGATAAAAATAAAATGTTTATGAACACGAAAATGTCGAGCCATAAGTAAACACACTCAAACAACACGACATAAGAATCAGCTTAATTTTTCAAGGAACTCCTCGACAGAATAGGCGTGACCTATGAGGAAACTCTTTAGGTTCGATTTGAAAGCGAGTGGATTCCTGCTAAGATTTTTGAATTCTTGTGGTTGCTTACTGAAACTGGAAGCAGCAGAATACTGCACACCTTTCTGCACAAGAGTTAAGTAAGTCCGATCCAAATGCAGGTTCGATTTATGCCGAGTATTAACTGAGTGGAAGCTACTTATTCTTGGAAATAAGTTGACATTGTTAACATGAAATGACAATAAACAATATATATATATATATATATATTGAGAGTCCAATGTCAAAATACAGAGGCTCGTGAACAGGGATCGACGAGAGGTTCACGAACTTATACCACTTATTGCCCGAACTGCAATTTTTTGAACCAAAAATATCCTTTTAGAATGGGAAGAGTTACCCCAAAATATAATACTATACGACGTAAGTGAATGAAAATAAACAAAGTAGACTAATTTTCGGGTCGAACGATCACTTACTTCAGATGCCGTTCGAATAGTAAAAATGGCAGCACTAAGTCTTTGAACAAGATCCTGAACGTGGGCTTTCCATGACAGTTCGCTATCTATCTGAATACATAGAAATTTGAACTGTTCAGTTTTACTAATCATATGTCCATTCCGTGAAATTAAAACGTCAGGTTTTGTTGAACAGTGTGCTAAAACTGTAAAAACTGAATCTTACTGTGACTTAGCGTTAGTTTATTTTAACAAGCCATGAACTTACGCAATGAACTGCACTATTTGAAACCGAGCCAATGTTGCACACAACATCCTTTAATACCAAGCTAGTGTCCTTAGCAAAAGACATATTTTAGAGTTACACGTAATACTAGAGGGCACATCATTTATATAAATAAAGAACAAGAGTGGCCCCATCATTGATCCCTGGGGCACCCCCATCTGACTGTACCGCACTCAGACCCCATTCATAGCCGTTCTCAACATTGTGGAAAATGACCTTTTTTGTCTGTTGTTAAAGTAAGAGGTGAACCAATTGCGAGCCACTCTCCATAAGTATTGGGACACCCTGAATTCTGAGCCAATTTATTGTTGCCAGATGTGTCCAAGATGGCGACGATGATTTGATCCAAGATGGCGGCGTGTAGGCTTCGCAGCAGCACATGATGTCATCTAAGATGGTGGCTGTGATGTCATCCAAGAAGACGGATTTTGGTGGGAAGTTTGAATTTTGGTGGGAAGATAGGTCAATTGGGCTACCTCCACTAACCTAATTCCCCTCTCCTCCCGCAGAAAAATGGAAGTTCAAATTTCATTCGGATAGTGCAGGACACCTCCCCCCATGAACCATGGAACTTGCCGTTGGTGGGGAGGCTTGCGTGCCTCAGCGATACAGATGGCCGTACCGTAAGTGCAACCACAACGGAGGGGTATCTGTTGAGAGGCCAGACAAACGTGTGGTTCCTGAAGAGGGGCAGCAGCCTTTTCAGTAGTTGCAGGGGCAACAGTCTGGATGATTGACTGATCTGGCCTTGCAACATTAACCAAAACGGCCTTGCTGTGCTGGTACTGCGAACGGCTGAAAGCAAGGGGAAACTACAGCCGTAATATTTCCCGAGGACATGCAGCTTTACTGTATGATTAAATGATGATGGCATCCTCTTGGGTAAAATATTCCGGAGGTAAAATAGTCCCCCATTCGGATCTCCGGGCGGGGACTACTCAGGAGGATGTCGTTATCAGGAGAAAGATAACTGGCGTTCTACGGATCGGAGCGTGGAATGTCAGATCCCTCAATCGGGCAGGTAGGTTAGAAAATTTAAAAAGGGAAATGGATAGGTTAAAGTTAGATATAGTGGGAATTAGTGAAGTTCGGTGGCAGGAGGAACAAGACTTCTGGTCAGGTGACTACAGGGTTATAAACACAAAATCAAATAGGGGTAATGCAGGAGTAGGTTTAATAATGAATAGGAAAATAGGAATGCGGGTAAGCTACTACAAACAGCATAGTGAACGCATTATTGTGGCCAAGATAGATACGAAGCCCACACCTACTACAGTAGTACAAGTTTATATGCCAACTAGCTCTGCAGATGATGAAGAAATTGAAGAAATGTACGATGAAATAAAAGAAATTATTCAGATAGTGAAGGGAGACGAAAATTTAATAGTAATGGGTGACTGGAATTCGAGTGTAGGAAAAGGGAGAGAAGGAAACATAGTAGGTGAATATGGATTGGGGCTAAGAAATGAAAGAGGAAGCCGCCTAGTAGAATTTTGCACAGAGCATAACTTAATCATAGCTAACACTTGGTTTAAGAATCATGAAAGAAGGTTGTATACGTGGAAGAACCCTGGAGATACTAAAAGGTATCAGATAGATTATATAATGGTAAGGCAGAGATTTAGGAACCAGGTTTTAAGTTGTAAGACATTTCCAGGGGCAGATGTGGACTCTGACCACAATCTATTGGTTATGACCTGTAGATTAAAACTGAAGAAACTGCAAAAATGTGGGAAATTAAGGAGATGGGACCTGGATAAACTGAAAGAACCAGAGGTTGTACAGAGTTTCAGAGAGAGCATAAGGGAACAATTGACAGGAATAGGGGAAAGAAATACAGTAGAAGAAGAATGGGTAGCTCTGAGGGATGTAGTAGTGAAGGCAGCAGAGGATAAAGTAGGTACAAAGACGAGAGCTGCTAGAAATCCTTGGGTAACAGAAGAAATATTGAATTTAATTAATGAAAGGAGAAAATATAAAAATGCAGTAAATGAAGCAGGCAAAAAGGAATACAAACGTCTCAAAAATGAGATCGACAGGAAGTGCAAAATGGCTAAACAGGGATGGTTAGAGGACAAATGTAAGGATGTAGAAGCTTATCTCACTAGGGGTAAGATAGATACTGCCTACAGGAAAATTAAAGAGACCTTTGGAGAGAAGAGACCCACGTGTATGAATATCAAGAGCTCAGATGGCAGCCCAGTTCTAAGCAAAGAAGGGAAGGCAGAAAGGTGGAAGGAGTATATAGAAGGTTTATACAAGGGCGATGTACTTGAGGACAATATTATGGAAATAGAAGAGGATGTAGATGAAGACGAAATGGGAGATACGATACTGCGTGAAGAGTTTGACAGAGCACTGAAAGACCTGAGTCGAAACAAGGCCCCCGGAGTAGACAACATTCCATTAGAACTACTGACGGCCTTGGGAGAGCCAGTCATGACAAAACTATACCAGCTGGTGAGCAAGATGTATGAGACAGGCGAAATACCCTCAGACTTCAAGAAGAATATAATAATTCCAATCCCAAAGAAAGCAGGTGCTGACAGATGTGAAAATTACCGAACTATCAGTTTAATAAGCCACGGCTGCAAAATACTAACACGAATTCTTTACAGACGAATGGAAAAACTGGTAGATGCAGACCTCGGGGAGGATCAGTTTGGATTCCGTCGAAATGTTGGAACACGTGAGGCAATACTGACGTTACGACTTATCTTAGAAGAAAGATTAAGAAAAGGCAAACCTACGTTTCTAGCATTTGTAGACTTAGAGAAAGCTTTTGACAATGTTGACTGGAATACTCTTTTTCAAATTCTAAAGGTGGCAGGGGTAAAATACAGGGAGCGAAAGGCTATTTATAATTTGTACAGAAACCAGATGGCAGTAATAAGAGTCGAGGGGCATGAAAGGGAAGCAGTGGTTGGGAAAGGAGTGAGACAGGGTTGTAGCCTCTCCCCGATGTTGTTCAATCTGTATATTGAGCAAGCAGTAAAGGAAACAAAAGAAAAATTTGGAGTAGGTATTAAAATTCATGGAGACGAAGTAAAAACTTTGAGGTTCGCCGATGACATTGTAATTCTGTCAGAGACAGCAAAGGACTTGGAAGAGCAGTTGAACGGAATGGACAGTGTCTTGAAAGGAGGATATAAGATGAACATTAACAAAAGCAAAACGAGGATAATGGAATGTAGTCAAATTAAATCGGGTGATGCTGAGGGAATTAGATTAGGAAATGAGACACTTAAAGTAGTAAAGGAGTTTTGCTATTTAGGAAGTAAAATAACTGATGATGGTCGAAGTAGAGAGGATATAAAATGTAGACTGGCAATGGCAAGGAAAGCGTTTCTGAAGAAGAGAAATTTGTTAACATCGAATATAGATTTATGTATCAGGAAGTCGTTTCTGAAAGTATTTGTTTGGAGTGTAGCCATGTATGGAAGTGAAACATGGACGATAACTAGTTTGGACAAGAAGAGAATAGAAGCTTTCGAAATGTGGTGCTACAGAAGAATACTGAAGATAAGGTGGATAGATCACGTAACTAATGAGGAGGTATTGAATAGGATTGGGGAGAAGAGAAGTTTGTGGCACAACTTGACTATAAGAAGGGATCGGTTGGTAGGACATGTTTTGAGGCATCAAGGGATCACAAATTTAGCATTGGAGGGCAGCGTGGAGGGTAAAAATCGTAGAGGGAGACCGAGAGATGAGTACACTAAGCAGATTCAGAAGGATGTAGGTTGCAGTAGGTACTGGGAGATGAAGCAGCTTGCACAGGATAGAGTAGCATGGAGAGCTGCATCAAACCAGTCTCAGGACTGAAGACAACAACAACAACAACAGTGCAGGACACCATGGTTATCTCTAGTAACCTAAGAAAATTGCGGTAAAATAGTAACCTAAGTCATGCGACGGCCATTGCATCCTATGAAGTGACGCCAAGTTTGAATTTTGGCGGTAAAGAAAGGTCACTTGGGCTATCTCTACTAACCAAAGAAAATGGCGGGAAAGAAAGCGCATTTCGATTGACTTAAGTCACTCAACCGCCACCACTTCCTAGGGATTGGCGAGAAAAGGACTCAGCCTGCACTGGGTTGCTGTAGAGAGGAAGGAGAGATTTTAGAACAATTTATTTAGGGATGGAGTATATTTATCACAGTAATACAGAACACACGCTCTTCCATGCCATGCAGCTTACAGACCTGCAAACTACTCCTAAATATGTATAATGCTCTGCACACATGCTTGCTAATTGCAAATAACGCATGCACAGCCTACAGACCTGCAAACCACTCGTAAATAATGCAATACCTTTATTTCCAAAGAGCCAAACAACCCACAAATTGTCAAAATAATAAACCACCTAAAAGACTCTGCAAACATGATTGCTAATTGTCAACTGTTGAACTCATGCAACAGTCTTTATTTAAAAAGTTAGAGGCAGCACCATTATCCGGTGTGTTCACCACAAAGTCCGGACTCCAACTGACCTAGTACACAGTACCACTACCAGAGGGCGCTGTCGTCTGTTCTGTGACGTAATCAAAGATGGCAGTCATGAAATCAGCTTATGACACAATTACCATTACCCAAGGTGGTGGCAAACAGTGTGTTCACCATGAGGTTTGGACCTAGTACGCAGTACCACCACCAGAGAGCACTGTTGTCCATTCTGTGATGTAATCCAAGATGGTGTGGGGAAATGGTGGGAAAACGACTCTGCCTGTGATGGACATAAGTTTATATTTTGCAGTCAGTGTCTCCACCACGAGATCTAGACTCCAACTGACCTAATACACAATACTGCCACCAGAGGGTGCTGTCATCCCTCCTGTGACGTATCCCAAGATAGTGGTCTGGAGGGGAAGATGGCATGAAAATGACTCAGCCTGAGCTGGGCTGCTGGAGAGAGTAAGGAAGGAGTGTACTTTGTTTATTTTTTGAACAATATATATACGGAATGATTTTGAGAGATAGTATATTTATCACACTGATACAAAACATGTGCTTGAGGTCATGACACACAGCCTGTAAACTACCCCTAAATAACACTCTGCAGACATGCAGACAGATCTAACTTACCAAACTAATTTCAGTACAGACATGCAGACTCCTCCAAAATAATGCAGTACACTGATGTGTAGATACACTCAGTATTCGTAGACTGTCCAAATAATACATAGCACAGCCTACATACCAGCACAAAAAATAATGCTACAGACCCACAAACAGTCTACACAGACACTGCCCGCCACCCAGTGTCCATTAGATTAGACCACGCAGGAGACTAGCGCACACACTCCCAGAAGTCTGATGCTTCGACACACCCCACCCCCAAGAAGTGATGTACAGATGTCCGTTCGGGTCTCACATGCATGTGGTGGTGACATCCCTTTCGTACTTGACACTTGAGAAATTCCTCTCGAAATATGCGTTCACCTAGACACCTTTTCTGATGCGACCGTACAGGAGCAAAGACCTGTTTAAAGAGTGCAGATGGTCCAAGGTGGACAGCTGGCACATGTGTTCGCCGTTGCTGGCATGAACCCTCCCTCTACCTGCGGCTGGCGAAGAGGTAATTGCCAAGTGATGCTGCAGAAATCCGTTCCAGAATAGCACAAGCTGCTCTCTCCCTAGTGATTCTAATGGACCATGCATGACATGTGGCTGCGCGTAGCTACATACCATCACAAGCACATCTAGCAACGTTCTCAGTGTTATACTGAAGCAACATGGCTATCTAAAATTAGAACCGAGTCAAACTCTAGTAAATTGCATAGTATCCCAGAAATACTTAACGTGCCCTTTTGTAAGAGTTTTCGTGATGTCTCAGATTGTATGCACGGAAATTCTTGCTCTAACAGAACCTGTTTACGAAAATTGGGCATAATAAACCTGTCCATCACCTGATAGGTTCACCTTGAGCATCAGGCTTATAAAGTATGTGTTTGTGTTCAGGCATGTGCAAAAGGAAGGTATGGATTTGAAGTCTAGTACCATGATAGCAAAGGGAAGAGTATGTCAAGTTATAAGAATGGTACTGATATTTCTACTTCCATAGCCATAGCCGTCAAGAGGGTGTATTTCCACGTATTGTTAAATCTCGTTCAATTGAGACCGCGATTGTAACATTTAGTTGTAAGTACAAGGATAAAATATATATGTGTAGGATTTCTTTGGATCATGATTCTACCTGTTCTTGCTCAGCCACAGCACCAGTGACCTGTGTGGGGGTGATTCACATTTCCTGTTAACGGTAAGAGCTGTCAAATTGGAGTGTAGGAATGTAGATGAATTAACTGTGTAGTCCTCTAGACGACCAAATAGCGAGCTAATACTTAGTATGCGTTGGATAGCTTTCGTGATCGCGTGGAAATTTGAGAAGATTGAATATGGAGGTGTGTTTGCGCTAGACCGCTATTCCCTCCCATGTAAATTGTTTGGTTGACTGCTTCTGCACATTTCGCGTCTTTATTTAGTTGAGGGAATATCGATTGTTGTGTGTGCATCTAGCATGTGGAAGACACGTTTGCCGGTTCTCTAGATATGAGAAACAAATTATTTGACTTTGTAAATTATATGGATGATTTGGAATCTGTTACATCACCGGCGTTGATATTAGTGAGTGGAAATATCTATTTCCTCGATTTGTTTAGAGTTATTTCATGTAAAGGTGTTCGCAGAGGGGATAAGCGCTAAAGTTTCGGATTTGTAGAGAAATAATTTCCAGTCTATATCGTCGGAATTTCGTTGCGTGAGCTATTGGTAGGCTATTGCTGTGTGCTTGATATCGAGAAGTAGCGCGAAATGGTATAATATTATGGCGAACCATGCAAAAATACATGTGTTCTTCTAATCCCAGAGTCTGGAGATAGGTGTAGAAAAGCAAACAAGCAAGCAATCAGGTCCAGACCAGAAACAATAACGCATTTGCGCCAAGGGGAGATGAGCCCAAATTTGTAGAACAGTTCTCAGATTGACTTCAGTCCATTGATGTGCTGTGACCACCCATCAGGCGTGGATGTGTGTGCACAGGCTTTTAGCTGCGTGAACATTTAACGTTTCTGAGAGGTGTATTGACAGCAAGACGAGCATTCCACCATGAGGGATGAGCCACACTAGGTATGCAGGCACGGCTGAACATGTCACATATGGTCCGTTATAATCACTGGGGAGAAAGCAGCTTCTGCTATTCTGGAATGAATTTCTGCAGCGTCGCTCATCAATTAGCTCTCCGCCAGATGATAAGTAGGGGCAGTGTTCACAGAAGGAGTGGCGAACACATGCGTGCACGGCCCACCTTGGAGCTTCTGCACTTTGAAAATAGGTCTTCACTCCCATTTGACCCCACCATCAATGGCGCCTAAATGATCACATATTTCAAGAGGAATATTCTCAGGTATCAAGTATGAAAGGGATGTCGCCGTCTCATTCTTGAGAGCACCTGTGTGTGGTTTGACAGCTGACGGCAGTATCACTTCGCTGTGGCTGCCTGTAGCCTCCTGTGTGCTCTAGTGCAGGGTGCTTGCGCCTGTTGATTGCCTGTCTGTTGCATTATTTTGCTAGTAGGTCTGTAGGCTGTGCTATGTGATATTTGTACAGCTTAGTATTCCGTGTCTGCACATCAGTGTACTGCGTTAATTAGGAGGAGTTAGCATGTCTGTGCTGAAATTATTTCGGTAAATTAGGAGCTGCTTGCATGTCTGGGAAGCGTTATTTAGAAGTAGTTTACAGGTCTTCAGACTGTGTATTGTGCCGCAAATAAGGGCGAGTGTTTTGTGTCAGTGTGATAAATATTCTCCATCCATAAATAAAATGTTCCAAAATAAATATAGTACACTCCATCATTACACTCCCCAACAGCCAAGTGAAGCCTGAGTCACTTTTGTACCATCCCTCCCCCCCCCCCCCCCCAGACCACCATTTTGGATTACATCACAGGAGGGATGACAATACCCTCTGGAGGCAGCACTGTCTACTAGGTCAGTCGGACTCTAGATCTCTTGGTGGAGACACTGTCTGTCACCATTTTCCCCCACCTTCTTGGATTACGATATGGATGAGAGCGATCTCTGGCTGTAGTAATGTGCACTAGGTCAACTGGAGTCTGGACCTTGTGGCGAACACACTGGATGGCTGTACTGCATCAAATTGTTTAGATAAAGACTTATATCCAGAACTGGTCGAGTCCTTTTCCCACAAATCCCTACTAGAAGGAGGTGGTGGTCGGGTGACTCAGTGAGGATAGCCCAAGTGATCTATCTTCCCGTGACTTTCTTAGGTTAGTAGAGATACACCAATTGATCTATCTTCCCGAGACTTTCTTAGGTTAGTAGAGATACACCAATTGACCTATCTTTACCGCCAAAATTCAAAGTTGCCACCACTTCCTAGGACGAGGTGGCGGTCAGGTGACTTAGGTTAGTGGAGGTATCCCAAGTGACCAATCTTCCTGCAGTTCTCTTAGGTTAGTAGAGATAAAGATGGTGTGATGCATTATCCTGTTGGAATTTGAACTTCCCATCAGGGGAAATGGCAGGGGGAGTGGTACTTTCCCGCCATCTTGGATAACGGTACTTCCATCATCAGCTAACGTTATATCCGCCATCTTGGATGGTGTCATCAACTGATGTCAACTGATGTCAGTTTGGCATAGAATACTCCTTGGGGTTGGGAGACGTCATCGCCGCCATCTTGAATAGCAGTACTTTGGCATAGAAATCGCCTTCGGGTTGGGTGACGTCATCGCAGCCATCTGGGATAACGTACTTTGGCATAGAATTCGCTTTGCCCCAATACTCACGCTATGTGCCGCCACTGAGTCTCACGCTCCCCCTTTCATCGTCATCATACAACACAAACTACAACAATGCATTATACACACATCCAATTTAGTCACATATACTCTATATTATACACATGACACATCTGTTACATATCCACAAGAAAAGGTATCAATGTGCATGTAAAAAGAACGTCCCTTCTGACTTTTGTCAGAACCCAACCCATTGGATACCCTATCCAAAAATGCCACATGACATTTACACTTAAATTTTAGCGTGATAGTAGACTTCCATGAAATAAATTACACAAATGGTATGAACGTACTTGAAAGAAGGCACTCAGAAACAGCGAATATCGAGAAACAACACGATCTGTGAATGAGTGAATGAATGAATACGATTAGTTTGTGATGAATGTAATCTCCTACAGTGGCAAATACGCTGAAGCGTCGAAGAAACTGGTACAGGCGTGCTTATTCAAATAAAGAGATATGTAAACAGGCAGAATAGGACGCTGCGGTCGGCAGCACCAATGTAAGACAACAAGTGTCTGGCAAAGTTGTCATATCGGTTACTGCTGCTACAATGGCAGGTTATCAATATTTAAGTGAATCTGAGCATGGTGTTATAGTGATGGGACACAGCATATCCGAGGTAGCTATGAAGTCGGGATTTTCCCGTACCACCATTTCATGAGTGTATCCGTGGATATCAGGAAACTGTTAAATATCAAATCTCCATCACGGCGGCCGGAAAAATACCCTGCAAGAACGGGACCAACAACGGCTGAAGAGAATCGTTCAGCGTGACAGAAGTGCAATCCTTCCGCAAATTGCTGCAGGTTTCAGTGCTGGGCCATCAACAAGCGTCAGCGTGGGATCCTTTCAACGAAACATCATCGATGTGGGCTTTCCGAGCCGAAGGCCCACTGATGTACCTTTCATGACTGCACGACACAATGCTTTGCGCCTCGCCTGGGCCAGTCAACACCGACATTGGATTGTTGATGACCGGAAACGTGTTGCCTGGTCCGACGAGTCTCGTTTCAAATGGTATCGAGCAGATGAACGTGGACGGGTATAGAGACAGAGTCATGAATGCGTGGAACCTGCATGCCAGCAGGGAACCGTTCAAGCTGGTGAAGGCTCTGTATTGGTGAAAGGCGCGTGCAGTTGGAGTGATATGGGACTCCTGATACGTCTAGATACGACTCTGCCAGGTGACACGTACGTAAGCATGCTGTCTGATCACCTGCATACATTCATGTTCATTGTGCATTCCGACGGACTTGGGCAATTCCAGCAGCACAATACGACACACCACACGTCCAGAATTTGCTCCAAAGTGGCTAGAGGAACACTCTTCTGAGTTTAAACACTTCCGCTGGCCACAAGCTCCCCAGACATAAATATTATTGAGTATATCTGGGATGGCTTGCAATTTGCTGTTCAGAAGAATCTCCACCCCCTCATACTCTTACGGATTTACTGACAGCCCTGTAGGATTCATGGTGTCAATACCCTCCATCACTACTTCAGACATTAGTCGAGTCCATGCCACTTAGTGTTACGGCGCTTCTGTTTGCTGGAGAGGGCCCTGCACCATATTTGGCAAGTGAACCATTTTCTTCGGCTCTTCAGTGCAGTTTAGCTGTGGTGCTCTTCACCTCCTATATTCATTTTCACCAAACGAGACACCCTTCATGCTTTTCTAAAACATGCATCAGTCCTATTGAATGTAACTACACACCTGCTACAATCCGACAAACGTTTCATTACTGAAACCCCATACACATATCACTTGATCTCTGAACAATTTGGGCAAGGTGTTTATGCTTCGCAACTTACCAAACAACATTACACGTCCACTAAATATTTCCAATAACATTCACATTTGTTCAATAGATATTTCCATATTTTAAATAATGATTTGTGCTCAAAAACTAATACATTCAGATGTTGATAAGGCACAATTCGATGTTTTACGAGAAACATTATTTTCCTTACTATCAACACTCAAGAGGGGCAGCAGCCTTTTCAGTAGTTGCAGGGCCAACAGTCTGGATGATTGACTGACCTGGCCTTGCAACATTAACCAAAACAGCCTTGCTGTGCTGGTACTGCGAACAGCTGAAAGCAAGGGGAAACTGCGGCCGTAATTTTTCCCGAGGGCATGCAGCTTTACTGTATGGATAAATGATAATGGCGTCCTCTTGGGTAAAATATTCCGGAGAAAAAATAGTCCCCATTCGGATCTCCGGGCGGGGACTACTCAAGAGGATGTCGTTATCAGGAGAAAGAAAACTGGCGTTCTACGGATGGGAGCGTGGAATGTCAGATCCCTTAATCGGGCAGGTAGATTAGAAAATTTAAAAAGGGAAATGGATAGGTTGCAGTTAGATATAGTGGGAATTAGTGAAGTTCGGTTGCAGGAGGAAGAAGACTTTTGGTCAGGTGATTACAGGGTTATAAATACAAAATCAAATAGGGGTAATGCAGGAGTAGGTTTAATAATGAATAAAAAAATAGGAGTGCGGGTAAGCTACTACACACAACATAGTGAACGCATTATTGTGGCCAAGATAGACACGAAGCCACGCCTGCAACAGTAGTACAAGTCTATATGCCGACTAGCTCTGCAGATGACTAAGAAACTGAAGATATGTATGATGAGATAAAAGAAATTATTCAGATAGTGAAGGGAGACGAAAATTTAATAGTCATGGGTGACTGGAATGCGATAGTAGGAAAAGGAAGAGAAGGAAACGTAGTAGGTGAATATGGATTGGGGGGAAGAAATGAAAGAGGAAGCCGCCTGGTAGAATTTTGCACAGAGCACAACTTAATTATAGTTAACACTTGGTTGAAGAATCATAAAAGGAGGTTGAATACATGGAAGAAGCCCGGAGATACTGACATGTTTCAGATAGATTATATAATGGTAAGACAGAGATTTAGGGACCAGGTTTTAAATTGTAAGACATTTCCAGGGGCAGATGTGGACTCTGAATACAATCTATTAGTTATGAACTGTAGATTAAAACTGAAGAAACTGCAAAAACGTGGGAATTTGAGGAGATGGGACCTGGATAAACTGAAAGAACCAGAGGTTGTAGAGAGTTTCAGGAAGAGCATAAGGGAACAATTGACAAGAATGGGGGAAAGAAATACAGTAGAAGAAGAATGGATAGCTTTGAGAGATGAAGTGGTGAAGGCAGCAGAGGATCAAGTAGGTTAAAAGACGAGGGTTAGTAGAAATCCTTGGGTGACAGAAGAAATACTGAATTTAATTGATGAAAGGAGAAAATATAAAAATGTAGTAAATGAAGCAGGCAAAAAGGAATACATATGTCTCAAAAATGAGATTGACAGGAAGTGCAAAATGGCTATGCAGGTATGGCTAGAGGACAAATGAAAAGATGTAGAGGCTTACCTCACTAGGGGTAAAATAGATACTGCCTACAGGAAAATTAAAGAGACCTTGGGAGAAAAGAGAACCACTTGTATGAATGTCAAGAGATCAGATGGAAACCGAGTTCTAAGCAAAGAAGGGAAAGCAGAAAGATGGAAGGAGTATATAGAGGGACTGTACAAGGGCGATGTTCTTGAGGAAAATATTATGGAAATGGAAGAGGATGTAGATGAAGATGAAATGGGAGATATGACATTGCGTGAAGAATTTGATAGAGCACTCACTGAAAGACCTAATTCGAAACAAGGCCCCGGGAGTAGACAACATTCAATTAGAACTACTGACAGCCTTGGGAGAGCCAGTTCTGACAAAACTCTACCATCTGGTGAGCAAAATCTATGAGACAGGCGAAATACTCTCAGACTTCAAGGAAAATATAAAAATTCCAATTCCAAAGAAAGCAGGCGTTGACAGATGGGAAAATTAACGAACTATCAGTTGAATAAGTCACATCTGCAAAATATTAACGCGAATTCTGTACAGACGAATGGAAAAACTGGTAAAGGCCGACCTCGGGGAAGATCAGTTTGGATTCCATAGAAATATGGGAACACGTGAGGCAATACTGACCTTCGACTTATCTTAGAAGCTAGATTAAGAAAAGTCAAACCTACCTTTCTAGCATTTGTAGACTTGGAGAAAGCTTTTGACAATGTTAACTGGAATAATCTCTATCAAATTCTGAAGGTGGCAGGGGTAAAATACAGGGAGCGAAAGGCTACTTACAATTTGTACAGAAACCAGATGGCAGCTATAAGAGTCGAGGGGCATGAAAGGGAAGCAGTGTTTGGGAAGGGAGTGAGACTGGGTTGTAGCTTATCCCCGATGTTATTCAATCTGTATATTCAGCAAGCAGTAAAGGAAACAAAAGAAAAATTCGGAGTAGGTATTAAAATCCATGGAGAAGAAATAAAAACTTCGAGGTTCGCCGATGACATTGTAGTTCTGTCGGAGACAGCAAAGGACTTGGAAGAGCAGTTGAACGGAATGGACACTGTCTTGGAAGAAGGATATAAGATGAACATCAACAAAAGCAAAACGAGTATAATGGAACGTAGTCGAATTAAGTCCGGCGATGCTGAGGGAATTAGATTAGGAAATGCGACACTTAAAGTAGTAAAGGAGTTTTGCTATTTGGGGAGCAAAGCAACTGATGATGGTCGAAGCAGAGAGGATATAAAATGGAGACTGGTAATAGCAAGGAAAGCGTTTCTAAAGAAGAAAAATTTTTTAACATCGAGTATAGATGTAAATGTCAGGGAGTCGTTTCTGAAAGTATTTGTATGGAGTGTAACCATGTATGGAAGTGAAACATGGACGATAAATAGTTTGGACAAGAAGAGAATAGAACCCTTTGAAATGTGGGGCTACAGAAGAATGCTGAAGATTACATGGGTAGATCACGTAACTAATGAGGAAGTATTGAATAGGATTGGAGAGAAGAGGAGTTTGTGGCACAACTTGACAAGAAGAAGGGATCGGTTGGAAGGACATGTTCTGAGGCATCAAGGGATCACAAATTTAGTACTGGAGGGCAGCGTGGAGGGTAAAAATCGTAGAGGGAGACCAAGAGATGAATCCATTAAACAGATTCAGAAGGGTGTACGGATTGGGAGATGAAGAAGCTTGCACAGGATAGATTAGCATGGAGAGCTGCATCAGACCAGTCTTAGGATTAAAGACAACAACACCTCAATACTGCCCCGAAAGCGGAGTCCGGTAAACATATGGGAACCACAAAAATCATTTATCTCTTGTTCTCGACTGGTGTTGCAGTTCAGTGACCAACACAAATGTGTCTTAATTTCAGTAATCGCAATTAATGTTGTCGAAAACCAACTTATCCGCCACAGGTGGCGCCCACAGAGCAGGTACATGTCATCCACACGTCACGGCCGCTCTGTTCCGTTCGATAGCCGCTGCACAAATCCATTCCATCCCCGGTAATCGCTGTCCCACCGTTCCGCAGAATCGCTAACTCGGAGCTTTGCACAGTAGCCTATAATCTCCACTACATTATTCCGTGCTATCCTCTCCACGCAGCTTGGCCCGCTTCTGGGAAATTGCCCAATCCAATTCCGTACCTCCGTCGTTTGGCTGGCGGCAGACCAAATCCTTCACCCTCTATCCACCCCTTCCCACCACCCTTCGAGTACCTAACAACTCGCGAATCAGGTAATTACACGACATTAGTTTGCAGCGTACATCATATTCAACTTAATTTACGCGTTATCTCGTGCTTGTAATGTTCGGTAACTACATTTGGATAGCTTAATGCCGATCTGCACTGAAATAGCTCGCCCTTGATACTGCTAAAACAAACATTCGAACTAGACTTAGCAGCCTGTACTGTCAGATGGTGCTGACAAAGCAGTGAAATAGTTTCTCAGCGCCTTCGAGGGCAGTGATGGTTGGTAAAAATTCGTACATAATAATTGAACTCTTTAATTCAGATCGTTGTTAACCAGCGTCTGCGAAAACCGATCTAACATTCGCATCTCCCCCCATGTAAATTACAAAAACTTATATTTATCAAAACACTTTTCGCTAAAGTTTTTCATTATAAGTTTGTTAATGCTTACCACGACAAGTCAAAAATGAACACGCAAGAGAGATTACAGTAACTTACGGTATCTTCCGTCATTGGATACATGCTTATCTCGATATTTTACTTCTTTCACTTCTTATATCCTTCGCTGTTCCAGTTCAAGCAAGAAAAGTTTGTGTTGTAATTTTTTTCTAATAAGGGTAGCTCTTTACAACTAATGAAAACGGTGTTAAAATTGCGTGCCCTGGCAGTTCTCATCTTTTTTTTTTGTATGTATATCCTGAGTGAGTTTGATTTGTTTCTATCAACAACGTTGTATAAAGCAGTATGGCAAAGTACTTTTGAAACTTTTTACGTTACAGTGTTTGGCAGTATCCTCTGTTTCCATAACTTCTCACAGCTATATTCCCGATGTTTTGTGTCGTGTTACTTTTGCTTACTAATAATCAGGATATCCGTGACACAATGGAAGAATCTGTGACTGACAGTCCAGTAGATGTTTTGCATCGCTTACACATACACCTCACTATTCGCGCTTGACGCTTTCTACTGTTTAGTCAGTGTTACAGCCAATCGTCCCAGTTCGCTATTCTGGTATTGTATCAGCACTTTGTTTAGTTTTCAATGAGTGCTCGTATGTATGTGTGCGCTCGCACGTGCGAGAGAGAAACAAAAAGAGGGGGGACAGGGGAAGGAGGCAGTGTGGATGAGGTAAAAAAATTTTGTTAATAATTATTCAAAATTATGTTATCCTTATATCTAAGAAACCAACGTGAATACACAGACAATATTACGAAAAGGAGCAAGAGAACATATCGTGATGAAGATCACTAAAAGACATAAGTCGAAACAAGTCACATGGAACAGACGACATTCTCCCACAGTTATTGAGGTGCTTTTTGAAATTCTGAAGGTAGCAGAGTTAGAATACGTTACCTTCTAAGAGATGTAGGGCATGAAAATAAAGTAACCTATCCAGCATGTTACGTGATCTGCACACAGGGTAAACAGTAAAAGAAGTCAGAGAGAAATTTGGAAAGGGCATTTAAATTCAGCAAGAAGAAATAAACAGTTTAAGAATCGTCGGTGTCATTGTAGCTCTGTGAAGAACGACAAAGTACTTGCAAGCTCAGTGAACGGAACGGAATGTATAGTATCTTTGAAAGCGATTATAAGATAAATATCCGCAAAAGTGAAACAAGGTTATCGGAATGTCAAATTAAATCAGTTGATGCAGTAGGCGGTCAAATTAAGTCAGTTGATGCAGAATTAATTACATTGAAAATGAAGCAGTAGACAGATTGGCATAGAGAGCTGTTTCATCCCAGTCTTCAGACCAGAGATTACAATAAGGACTTTCAGTACATATGCTAATGAAACATTATTATTAATGATAAAAAATAATTATATTTCGTACGGGAAATACGTGCAATCGTTTTATTTTGCAGCAGAGATAACCCTCTACAAAAAATTAAGATAAATTACCTCTATTTTTTCCAATTAACCAAAAATCAGATGTAGATACATAGTGGTACCAGTTAAAAAAATTGGTCAGGACTCACGTGCTGAGGGTTTAGTAGAAAGTTAGTTACGTATACAGATGATTCTCCAACTGGCGAGTAGACAATCGCGAGGTTGATTGTTATCGATATGGAAAGTGGCCCAGAATTCAAAGGCCGTATCATAATCTCTAAGTAGCCTCTAAGACTAACCTGAACGTACAAAAAGATGTGAGCAGAAGGGACTTCAGTTATTTACGCTATACTTATCTAAAAATTACTGACTATGAACGCTGGATCATACCATTCTCTTTATTCTATCCGAACATGACTTGATTTTATTGCATCTGATGTAGCGAAAGCGGTCTTTCTTTTGAAAACGATACATGTAGGGAGAGTATATTTAATTAAATTTTTGTATATACTTAGTAAAACATGACTACGACTTACATTTTGTGTTTGCTTGCATGTGGTGCGCGTACTGTAAGACCTTCGGTACACACACCATCAGATTATTTGACTTGTCGCTCTAACGAAGTAGGCGAGTGCCAGCAATATGTCTCGTGGTCTTATCGTGGCGTGTTTATCTTCTGCCGTTAGGTCAGACGATAGAAATGCCACTTGCACGCTTAGAGTAGCAGATTGACGGTGACCAACTTTAAACAGAACTTGATTAATTTTCACACACATTTATTAAAATAATAAAAAAATAGACATTATGTAACTTGATTCTGGAAGCTGTTTACAACTGACAATCTGAAGCTCCCTTGGTCTTGGTACGTTAATCTTACTCTCACATATCTCTGGTACTTGACAAAGTCTCTATTCATTTATCTTCATGGCTATGTACAGGAATATGATTATCTTATTAGGTGCAGACTGAAACTTGACTATAGACTGGTACAGACTAATGCAGACTGCCTAATCGGAGGTCTGTACCTCGAGCCTCCAGATATCACCGCGCGAGCGTGATCCGCAAGGAGAAAACGTTCTATGTTAGCAGTAATCTCATTGGCTGCGTGACATATTAAAACGCGGATCGGCGGAAGCAGAATTTGGCCCATCTCTAAGACAGCGCCATCTCATAGTGCGGAGATGGACGAGAGCTGCACCTGCGCTGTTGTGCTTAGCGGGGAGCGCTCTATTGGGAAAGTTGTGTAAGCGCTGACTACGCAGAACTATGTACACAACAATGCAGTAATACTTTTCTATTATGCTGTTTATTGATGGTGAATGCAACGTATACTCCAATGGCAGAAAGATACTTTTACGTAATATAACTAAAAATTCGAAACCTAAGTCAACGAGTAGTAGCCTGTAGGCATTGATGAGTGAATAAATGTCCGTATGTTTTGATTCCATTGGCTTAGAAGCTTAAATTCGTACACCGCAAAGGGACAATAGACCTTGGTTTGCGGCATCAATTTCGACTTGGTACACCCACCCATTCCTGGGAGCAAGAGGTCTTAACAGGTGGACAGACAGATAAAAACTTGGACAATAATTTTTTTTTTCGTTTGATGTAATTACAAAACACGATTTTCGGACTTTTTATTTAGTTATACTGCGAAACCTTACTTCCAAGCAAATCTCGTGATTCTAGGTCAACGGGAATCACCCCATAGATTTTAATGAGTTAATTTGCGAATATCAAAATACGGGACATAAATGATGGAATTGATTTAGAAGCTTGGATGTTGAACTCTTCCAAGGGACCATAGACTTCAGTAAAACTAAGCTAAACTCCGTCGGAAAAGGCTTTGAAGTCTCAAATGTGCCGACCGACCGCCGTGTCATCCGCAGCCCACTGGCGTCACTGGGTGCAGATATGGATGGACATACGGTCAGCACACCGCTCTCCCGGCCGTTGTCAGATTTAGTGATCGATATACCACAGTACGTGACATCAGCTTAAAATTCATATGGCTACCCATTCCTGAGAAAGATGCTTCTTAACAGTCGGATAGAGAGACAGTCGGACGGACGGACGAAAAACAATGCGTGCCTATAATGTTTTTACGGATTGAACCCTAAGAATGGATTTCAGGAAAGAACACTGTCGATAGCTGCAACCATTAAACAGTCATGGGTAATTTTATTACGCAGTAAGGAATTAACCGACAACAGTTCTGATGCTCTCTCTGAACTGAATGACCAACTATAAGAATAATATCCTGCCAAATAATGCGTTTGCAACTGAATTAAATACTGGGGCTCTGTGAGAAACACAGTGGTGCCTTTTCCAAGGCGTTTGGAACTGGCTGTGCATGTGTATACGATGCCATCTGATCTTGGATCAACTGACACCACTCGTGCTTTTGATGGTGGCCAGATAACAGTTGACAGACACACGTGAAACATCTGTCATTTTTGCGAGTCATCGTGAAAAATGTGTACCGTTAGTACCTCGATTCGGAGCGAAATAAGCCCACGAAGACAGCACAGCACTCGCTGTTAAGTGTTTTGTGGGGCAGGTGTCAAAGTCCGACTATCTCAGTAGACAGACGGTCTGTAATGTAAAACTGTCCTCAGCATGAAGATTGGTCTGAAGATCGCAGTGCAGGCACGGTACTGTTGCAGGAGGTAGGCTGCTGCGTTCCTCTGACCTTTGAATTGACTAATGCTGCCACTGTTGAACGTGGACGTTGAACGATACTGCTAGCTGCCATTTTGTACACACACAAACAACAGCAGCCTGAGGGGAGGGGAATGAAAAAAATATATTTAGAAAGAAAACGGTTGAACAGTCTAATGATTCCAAGCTAATTGCTGTCTTCTTCCTAGTAAAATTTGCAAGACGTAACAGTTTGCAGAATTAGCTATTGATTTCTACAAAATATGGTGTGAGAATTTACGTTCACCGTGACAGAACCACCTGCAAAACTCACGTCCTCACCGTTTACTATACGAGGTCATCCGAAGTTGCCCTCGTTCTGGTGGTATATCTCTTTGTTTTAAGATAAATGAGACGCAAGGGAAAACGATGGACAGCCCGCAAGTAAATATCCAACTAGTTTGATAAAAACAGACTATGTTATTGATGCTCTGTGATCTCCTGTTGTATTGATAGGTACAAGTTCCAAATATGGCTCGAAGTACTTTGTGTTCATCATCAGATTCCTAGGAAACTTCACGGGAGCCACTGACTGGGTGTAATCCTTTTCTCAGTGTTGGCCTGCTCTATCAGAGCTCGCGAGATCCGTATTAAATTAATTACACAAGTAAAATTCAAGTACTCGGTTCTACAGTAGCCTGTTAATGCATTGTTGCTCCAAGGTATTGTATTAATAAAAAGAATACTGAAAAAAATGCTTCAGCATTAATTCAGCACACTTCTGCCATTATCATTAAGTCTTACAGTGGAGCTGCATGTCCTCTGGTGTAACGTGGCTATGATCTCGCGCCTTACAAGCACTCATCCACATACTTTGTTGTGATCTGCAAACACAGTTAGGTATCATGTGATAGGTTGTACATCGTATATATGAATATATAAAGGAGACTGCGATTGTCACGTACGTCTTGTAAATAATTGTTAACGCTTATTGCATGAAAGGTGACGTAGTGTCTTTATTATAAAAACGGCGTAATGAATGATTGCCTGTACTAGTAGAGGGTGGAACGCCAGTGGAAACGGAACGGCTGACGGAACTGAAGCCCTGGGTGTATGGCCCACACAGGTGTGTGGGCCATACACCCAGGACGTCATAGCAACTAGGCGCTGGAGCAGAATAGAGTCGCGACCGGCCGGTTTTGTAGCCGAACCGGGAGGTTTATACTTCGGAGACGCTGAAAATCTTGGACGCAGGTGAGAGGAACGAAGAAGCGGCACCTCGGAAACCACGCTGGATGGGTTATTTCCAAGGATTTTTACTCAGAAGCATACCATTGTACGAATATAGGTTTTTCCTCGCAAACTTTCCGCGCTGGACGACAAAAGACTAAAATAAGGTTGTTCGGCGTTCGGAAGAATCTTTAGAGAGGGAGAATGTTCCGCAGTGTCGGGAATATGATACGTTTCCGGGATTACGTGGGTGGGAAGCCAGCACTGGAGAGACGCGGTCATCCCTTGTGAGCGCCCATGTGTGACGGTCGCTCTACATCAGCTTTGTTGGGACAGCCGGACTTGCTCTCTTTGTTCTCAGGAGAGTTTGTAGTCAGAACAGTTAGGAACTGTACTGTTCCGAATCTATACGATTCTGGACTTCACCTCCGGATTGGAAGTTGTCGTTGAATAAGCAGCGTTCAGTAATTGCGAGCACTTCCTCTGCCTATACTTTCGTTGAGACGTTATCTGAACTCCGCCCTTGTGGCTGGGAGTTCGCGTTTCTAGACTGCAGAACACAGAGAGGAGAAGACAGTATTAGAGTATATTAGTCAGAGGACCGCCTTCTGCCGTCCTAGAGTTTGAAAGAGTTTATTTGTGGCTGGAGTTCTTCCATCGTCACAGACGAGTACGAGAACCATCACTTCGACGCACCGGACGCACTGCATGCGGTGATATCGCAAATCGCTTCGGATTATTAGCACTATAAAGGCTAAACAGCTGTGATCACGTTAGTTTATTTCCACTGAGGTTCCACACCACCGTAGATCATCTTTGAAAGTAGTGTCTTCTAGTGTTTGGTACGTAGATGATAACAGTCATTTCGCGTTATTGATATTAGAGCGCGCAATCATAATAAGGGCAGAGTGGGCAATTGATCAGTAATTTACTTAGGAAATGTAAACTTTGTAATATAAAGGTTTTTAAAATGTGCAATAAATATATATACAGCAACAACATTTATCATTTAGTAAGATTAGTGCCTTCATCATTCATTTATCTTTAGACTGTAATTTATAGAATTAAGAGATCCTAAGATCTGATTCAGGGGGTAGTCAGACAGGGCCATATCTTCATTTTAGAGTTTTTTTTCCGTTGCGTGCATTCATTTTACACCTGCCTGGAGTGGCATGATGGACGGGAAATATAATAGCTGCACTTTCCCATGGTTTTCAGCCTTAGCAGTACCAAATGGCACGGTCGTGCTGGTTAAGGTAACAGCGTCAAGTCGGGCAATCGTCCAGACTGTTGCCCTACAGCTGCCGAAAAGGTTTTTGGCACCTCTTGATGAACCACATGTTAGTTCGGCCTCTTCACACATACCGCTCTGATGTGCCTACACCTACAGTGCGGCTATCTGTACCGTCAAGGCAAGCAAGAAACCACACTACACCGATATTCATGTTCCGTGAAACACAGAATAAAATATAGAAAACGGTTTAACATGATGTGTTGACAGATATGATAGTGTATACTTAATAGAAAACTGTTTAAAGTGATGTATTGACAGACATAATACTGGATAATTAATTTTACCAGGTACAGGCATCTGTTTAAATGAGTAAACCGAATAATATGATTCATGTCAAAAGTAAGCGATAATGTGATGAGAGCCAGACTGCAATACACCCATAATCATGATTACGTGTATGGGAACGTACGCTAATAGTACAATAAAATCCATCATACGCCACAGAGTGATTAAAAAGTAGTTATTGACTTTGGCAAGCGCTAGCTTTAGTTTTTCATCAGAAAATGGATAGCGCGTGGTACATATAAATTAGTACCTACTGGGTGATCAAAAAGTCACTATAAATTTTAAAACTGAATAAATCACGGAATAATGTAGATAGCGAGGTACAAATTGACACACACGCTTGGAATGACATGGGGTTTTATTAGAATCCAAAAAAATACAAAAGTTCAAAAAATGTCTGACAGATGGCGCTTCATCTGATCAGAATAGCAATAATTAGCATAACAAAGTAAGACAAAGCAAAGATGATGTTCTTTACAGGAAATGCTCAATATGTCCGCCACCATTCCTCAACAATAGTAGTTAATGAGTAATGTTGTGAACAGCACTGTAAAGCATGTCCGGAGTTAAGGTGAGGCATTGGCGTCGGATGTTGTCTTTTAGTATCCCTAGAGATGTCGGTCGATCACGATACACTCGCGACTTCAGTTAAGCCCAAAGCCAATAATCGCACGGATTGAGGTCTGGGGACCTGGGAGGCCAAGCATGACTAAAGTGGCGGCTGAGCACACGATCATCACCAAAAGACGCGCGCAAGAGATCTTTCATACGTCTAGCAATGCTATTTTTTTTTGTTCTAATAAAAACCCATGCCATTCCAAGAATGTCTCTCAATTTTTACCTCTCTATCTACATTATTTCGTTTTGATATTTATGCTGACTTTCTGAACACCCGTTACTTATAACATCATTATTTTGTCCATTTGATAGACGCATTTTTTGTTATCAGAAAACATCCTGGGAAGCTGCGTTCTAAGTATACGACAGTGTCAGGAAGAAAAGCCACCTATGTCACTCGTCGCAGCCGCTGTTGAGAAGTACAACGTCGGAATCTGTAAATATAAGCTCAGATTGACTCGGTTTAATTTAGGGACTTACATACAGTGAGCTGAAAATGATATGACCACGACATGTGCAGGTTCTGATTGTACTGATATTTTAACTGACTCCACTTTTCTGATAGCAGGGAACGCTAGGAATTCCAGTCACGCCTAATTTAGTTTTCTCGTATTTCCTTTCATTATACAGCTACCTAAGTATGCACAGAATAGTTTAAGATGCGTTTGAGTGAATGAAAAATTCGCGTCTGAAAACATACTCTGGTTGCGTATCGGAAAGAATCATATCGCATTTTTGTTTTCGCTACAGGCCAGCTGAGAACCATTTCGAAGTTGTAAAACTATTGCTATTCAACGCCTGCCTGCCGCAGTGGTAACACCGGTTCCCGTCAGATTAACGAAATTAAGCGCTGTTGAGCTTGGCTAGCACTTGGATGGGTTACCGTCTCGATCTGCCGAGTGCTGTTGGACAGCAGGGTGCACTCAGCCCTTGTGAGGCCAATTGAGGAGCTACTTGACTGAGACGCAGTGGCACCAGTCACGAAAACTGGTGTGCTGACCACATGCCCCTCTTTATCCTTATCTGGTCACGCCCAAGGGCAGAGGATGACACGGCGGCTGGTCGGTATCGTTGGTCCTTCAAGGCCTGTCCGAATGCTGTTTGTTTGTTCAAAAACTGTCCATTTTCTTCCATATCTCTTTGGAAATGATTTGACTTCCAGCCTCCCAACTCTGACTTCTGTTACTGAATTTCATTGTCTGTTTTAGTTTAATTATGCTGATTTCTTCTAAGTCTTCATCTGGAACTAAGTTGGGTTTGCCTTTTAATTTTCCTAATGCTATATTTTTCTTGTCAGCTTAGACTTATTCATTTCTGTTGCCTACAGCACATGTCTTCTTTTTCGCTATTTCGTCTGCAATTTTTTCTATGCGACTGTTACTTATTAATGTAAATGTTTCTACTGTTGCTCAGTTTGCCAATATTGTTCCTTTTTCCTGATTTCTTCACTTTCTTTTATTAATCCTAGAATTAATGTTTTTAAAGCTTTATTTGTGATGAATTATTAGTACTTAATTATTAATTTTTGCATTTATAAAGAATAATTTTTTTGTTACGAACATCTTTTGTTGATTCGTAATTTTTCTCTGATGCTTACACTCTTTTCTCCCTCCATTAGGCTGAGTGACGTCTCCCAAAAACTTAAATTTGTTTGTCTTTCCGATATTTTCATGCTTTGTGCTTAATCCTGGTAGTGGAGTCTTGTTGTTTGTCATTACCTGTGCTTTTCAAATGATATTAGTAATCTTGCTGTTCCTCCTACCTCTACATTGTCTGCCAGAATTGCAAAACCATCTGCAAAAGCTAAACAATCAGTTTTGGGACTATCCTTTTGCCAGTTGCTGTGAACTGAATTTGATCAAGAAAATAATATGCAAATGAATTCACTATGGGCGCCAGAACGTAGTAAATTCAATTTAGAAAAGATAGCGATTATAGACTTTGGAATGAATGTCCAGATATGAATTCAGAAATGATAGTATGATTAGTATTTCATGATTATAGCCTTGGGAATGAATGTAATGATATTACTCAAAAAGTCTGACATCTGAGTCGACAGTAGACTGACGTGTCTCCAGAAGGCAGCCTCTCTCCTTCTGTCTGATTCCTGTGTCCTAGACTGGTCTCACTGAGTGATTTTTTTCTCGTTGTTCTGGGACCGCTACTGTTTGGACATTTTGTTAATGGTCTCACTGTGTTTCTAGTCGAATCATTCTTTTTCATTGGAGGTCTCAATTCGTAATCTTGCCCAGTGACTGACAGACGCTGCATGACCACACATCCCAGTATTCCTGCATGATCCGAAAATATTCAGTCTGGTAGAGGCTGATGTGTACCTTGGAAATTCCCACATCACTATTAGATGTTCCTCACGGTGGCGCTTTTCAGCGTTGGCTGCTTGCTCTCTAGCGAATTGCACACTGCTAGAAATTGCTCCCAATATGTACCTGCATTCCTGAGTCGTCACGAAGGCAGAAAACCAACAAAAAACCCACTTGTTTGTAATGGCAACCCCTGATCTTTGCTCTAGCGTCCCCAGGCGTTTGGGGTTCGCTGGTGTCCCGCTATCTACCATTCTATCTTCAAGTGGGGCAATACTTCCAGAGTAAAGTAAACGCCTCAGATAACCCACACCTCTCCAGATTTTGACAAAAGTCTCTCTTGTCCAGAATGCACGGTGCTGAAGTATCGCACAGTCACTTTATATTCCACTTTTGATGTTATAATTTATTCCTCTATTCTCTGACCAGTTTTTCAAGTACACAGGTAAACAAGACTGGAGGTAGCCCATAGCCCTGTCTAACTTCTGTCTTATCTCAAATATGTCTGAAAGTTGTTGGTGAGGTCTTCAGTCCAAATACTGGTTTGATGAAGCTCTCCATGCTACTCTATCCTGTGTCTCTTCATCTCCGAGTAACCGAGTAACTACTGGAACCTACATCCTTCTGAATGTGCTTAGTGTATTCATCTCTTGGCCTCCCTCTACAATTTTTACCCCACACGCTCCCCTCCAGTACTAAACTGGTGACCCTTGGTGCCCCAGAATGTGTACTGAGAACATGTCCCTTCTTTTGGTCAAGTTGTGCCACAACTTCCTATTCTCCCCAGTTCTATTTACTACCTTCTCATTAGTTATATAATCTACTCATCTAATCTTCAACATTTTTCTGTGGCACCACATTTAGAAAGCTTCTATTATTTTCTTGGCTACACTCCACACAAATGCTTTCAGAAAAGATTTCCTGACGCTTAAATCATTACTCGATGTTAACAAATTCCTTTTCTTCAGAAATGCTTTCCTTGCCATCACCTGTCTATATTTTATATCCTTTCTATTTCGACCCGCATCAGTTATTTTGTTTCCGAAAGAGCAAAACTCATCTACTATACCACTTTAAGTGCCTTGCTTCCTAGTCTAATTCCCTCAGCATCAACTGATTTAATTCGACCACATTCCATGATCCTCGTTTTGCTTTTGCTGATGTTCATCTTATATTCTCCTTTCAAGATACTCCCTATTCCGTTCAACTGTTCTTCCAGGTCCTTTGCTGTCTCTGACACAATTACAATGTCATCGGCAAACCTCAAAGTTTTTATTTGTTCTCTATGGATTTTAATCCCTACTCCGAATTTTTCTTTTGTTTCCTTTACTGCTTCCTTGATATACAGATTGAATAACATCGTGGATAGGTTATAACCCTGTCTCACTCCCTTCGAACCGCTGCTGCCCTTTCATGCCCCTCGACTCTAATAATTGGCATCTGGTTTCTGTACAAATTGTAAATAACCTTCCGCTCCTTGTATTTCACACCTGCCACCTTCAGAATATGAAAGAGAGCATTTCGGTCAACCTTGTCAAAAACTTTCTCGAAGTCTGCAAATGCTATAAACGTAGGTTTGCCTTTCCATTATCTATCTTCTAAGATAAATCGTAGGGTCAGTATTGCCTCTCGTGTTCCTGCATTTACAAACTGATCTTCCCCGAGGTCGTCTTCTACCAATAGGTCTGAAATATCTCCTACGACTTATACGGTAGATATCGTATATGTTAGTGTTACTTTCCATAATTTTATTGTCTGTTTGAAACTCTTCCTGCGTTTTGATTAACGTCAGTTTATCAATAGTCATTAGTCCTTTCATAGTCTACAATGTATAAAAGTATTCTTTAGCTCCTTTTATAATGACTTTAAACAGAAATGTGCTGATGATGTAAACCAAAACAGAAACAAGTGCAAATAAAACTGATCCATAGTGAACCAAGACGACATACAATGACGACCTGCAGACAGAGAACATTTGAAGAAAAGAAGGAAGAAAGTGAGGTCCACTGTGTTGGCAATAGTGGAATCATTACAGGGAAACACTACATCGCCTGGAGAAGGATAACGAAATGAATTGGTTTTGGGCCAAACTTTGCATTCACCAAAAATTGGTCAAGGAAACCACACAGGTCTGTCAGCGAATCGACATTACACCTTCCTATTTCGAATCCAATGCTTGTCCACTGGATCAGTTTCCAAGCTGAAGTCGCCGCATAATGGCCGCAGCACTTCATAATACGTTTCCTTAGTTGTATGTCTCGTGATCGTAGATGTGAACGATGACGAAGAAAATTCAGGCTTCACACGTCACGGATGAGTACAGCCGCGAGAGGCCGGGCAGGTGTAGCAGGAGGGGGAATCGCGATATGATGTCATAGCAACTCCCCACCACGACATTCCTCGCGACGAGTGCCGTTGCTGGAAACTCGTCAGGCTGACTATAGCAGTGTAACCTCGCCGTCCGTTGTAGAAGACAGTATTGACGTCATCAAGTTGGCTCGCAGTAGGCTGGACTGGCGGATCTAGCAGGCGGGGTGAAATTCGGATATGACGTCGTAGCAGTGCTGTGATATGACGTCACTTGTAGACAGCCTCCAGAACAAGAGGAAAGCGGAAATGAGTAGTACTGAAGCACTGCTAAGGACTGACGTTACTTGTAAGGTGCTGACTGATTGCGCCATGAATGTGACGTCTTAAGCCGTGCCGGAGACGTCCACTACTACACTCTACTTACAATGTAAAAGATGAATAAGGATTTTGCTGTGACAAAAATTTTAGTCTGGAAAGTATTTTACTACAACAAAAATTTTAATGCGACCACTAAAAGAGACTTACAAAGTTGCTCTACCAGCACATCAAGCATCTGGAAGATGAAGCATCGCCAATAAAAATCATCACCTGCTCTAAAAAGGATAACTCATCAATTCGTTCTTAGATTTCTATGCTTTTCGATGTGTTGGCTTAACATAGTTATACAGGGTGGATCACAAAGAATCATCTGGTTTTGCACGCCTATATTTCTGAAACTAATAAACATATTCAATGAATTTTGTTTTTTATGCACTGGAAACCCAAAAAAAAAATTTCATACCTTTTTCATAGGTGTTCAACATGCCCTCCTTGGGATGTACGGCATATGCCAGTGCGGTATTGAAACTTAGTTACAGCTTCCACAGCTGCTGTTATTGCGATGTCTCAGTTCATTCATTGTTGTTGGTAACAGAGGCACAAAAACAGTCTTTTATAAACCTCCAGAAGAAATAATCACATATAGTCAGGTCATGTGACCTTGGAGGCCAGTAACGTAGGGCTGAATCATTTGGTCCAGTGCGTCCGATCCATCATTCAATAATCCTTTGATTTACTAATTCCCGCATAACATCCTGTTGGTAAATGAAGTCGTTTGAATTAGTCTCCAACTGGGGGAAAAGAAAGTTCTCAAGCATATCGAGATACGTGCTTTCCGTAAAATGGACCATACATCTTTTCCCGTGAAACTGCACAAAAAAAAAATTACATTTTAGATAGGCCCTCTAATGTTGTACAACTTCATGTTGTTGCTACGTACCCATATTCTCGCATTATGACGTTTCACCTTTTCATTTAAATGGAATGTTGCCTCATCACTAAACACTAAGCATGGAAGAAAGCTGTCATCCTCCATCTTGCAAAGAACAAAACTGCAGAACTGCACACGTTGTTGGTTGTCAGGTTGTCACGTTCACGAAGAGCTTGTATTAGCTGAATTGTGTATGGTTTCATATGTAAACATGTGACACTCGGGAACGGCCGATTTGCCTGTACACAAACAACATGTTTCTCGGCATTGGTCATGCCATCGTCTACTGCTCTTCTATGCTGTAGTAGGATCCACACCCCACCTGGTACGAAAGTTCCGCTAAACAGTTATTACTGACTCGATCTGCGCAAAACATAGAACACAAAACACTTTCTATTGTCTCGACACCATTTTTACTAGAACTGAAGTGGGCGCTCACTGCTGCAGGAACCATGTAAAACTTGAGAGTTTGCTCTTTCCAACAGTACATTGTTTCAAAAATCGGATTATTCTTTTTGATACACCCCGTTCTTTGATTGATAAGAACTTAATAAAATAAATATGTCTGTACATAAGGCAAAGAGAATCATAACATCACCAAAAGACAGCTGCTCCAGCTTGCCCTTTCTCACTCGATATTGTGAACCATGGATGAAGGCCAAGACATCCACCACCACACACATCACACTCAACCTCTGCCCCAAACGCAGTACCGCCCCTGGTCACGACGGTGTCACCTACCACCACATCAAGGAATCCACTAGTCCTTCCTGACTGCCCTTGCTACCCTGTACAACTTCCTCCTCTCCACTGGCTTTTACCCTGACCTGTGACGACTTCCCATGTTCTGCTGTCCCCTAAACCCAACAAACCCCCTCTGACTCCTTTTCCTATCGTCCCACCTGCCTCACCTCCATGTTCAGTAAGGTCTTCGAGTCCATCCTCTCCCACCGTATTTATCACCACCTTAACCAGCACCACCTCCGACGACCAGTTCCTTAACCTTAACGGTCTTCTTTCCCTCCAGCTTAGCTCACATTGTTCCGCTATCTTTGTTTCCATCAACCTTCAGGATGCCTGCGACCATGTCTGGCATTCCAGGCTCCTCTTCAAACTCCAGACCTATGTTCTCTCCATCAATTTCGTCCATGACGTTGCTTTCTTCCTCTCCCATCGTCCCTCCTATGTCACTGTCCACAATTCCAACTCCCGGACTTTCTATCCCACTGCTGGCGTGCCGGAAGGCTCTGTCCTTTCCCCTTTCCTCTATATTCTGTATACCACAGGTATGCCCAAACCTGCCCTGCCTATACGCTTACTCAAATTTGCTGATGATACAGCCTTCTTGGGCCATTATCCTACCCTTCAATGATCCCAATATACCCTTCAAACGCACCTCGACCAGGTCACCACCTGGTGCAACCAGTGGCTCCCTTGCATCATCCTTTCCAAAACCCAGGCAATCCTCATGGGTTGTACCACCTGTTCCTTCTGGCTCCATAATTTTTACCTCACCATTTATCTTCATCTATTCACCTCACTCCTACACTGAGCTACCTTGGCCTCACCTTTGACTGCCACCTCACTTGGATGCCCCGTCTGCTTATGATCCAAAGCAAAGCCCACAGTAGACTTCGCCTCCTGAAACTCCTGTCTGGCTGGACATGGGGACTGCATTCGTCCACCAGCCTTCAAATCTACAAATCCTTCATCTACCCCATCCTTTGCTATACCAGTGTTGCTTAGATATCCACTCCTCCCAGATTCTATTAAGCCCTCCATATCCTTCCCCCCCACACGAATTCTCTATGACCTCTTCCCCTTCCCCACCTTCTTCGTTTCCTTGAACACATCTGCACCCTGTACACCATTCACAGATTCAATCCCCCACAACGCCTAGTGTCTTCCATCCTCTCCACCCCTAGCCCACTGTCACGCCTTTACCATTGTGTGCCACTCTCTCTCCATCTCCACACCCTCCATTCACTTTCCCAACACAATGTCCAGCACCTACCCCTCCAAGATGATGAACTTCGCCCTGATCTCTACCCCTCCTACAAACTCTAACCCCATCTTCCCTCCTACTCCTCAGGGGTTCCTCTCCCCTTCCCTTCCCTTCCCCTGATCGGTTTTCCTCCCTATACGGCTCCCTTCATTTCCTGTGTCCCCTACTGTATCTCTGTACTCCTTCCTGCGTTGTCTTCCCTCTTCATCTTCCACCACACCCATCTCCTGTCTCTTGGTGCACCCCCTACCAGCCTTTTCCTCCCTCCAGTCAGCCCCCCCTTCCCCACTGTACCTTTCTCCCCTCTTTTTCCCTCCTCACAGGCCTTTCATCCTTCGGCCAGTCCCTAGCAGCGGTTTTTATTCTTTGAGTATGCTCCTTACAGTGGTTTTTAAAGAGACTCTTGCTGTGCGTGTTTTTATACTGTGGCCGACTTTTAACTTGCGTGCAACTCCAGTGTATTTTAAGTACCCCTCAAATTGTCAGCTGTGTTCTTTTAATATTATATCGACATTTTTAACTGCCCCAGTGAATGTCCCCATGATAGTGTATATTTTAACTTCCATTATCTCCATTTACTGTGTTTTTATGTCCCCATTTTTCCCCTTTTTTATGTATGACTTACACTTTTTATATTTTACGTAAATCCACTCAGCTGAAGAGTGGTGGACTGTGCTGCTACCTGCCCTCCCCTGCCCATAGGGGGTGGGGGCATGAAATTACAATAGGCAGATTCGATGTTCCTAGATTTTTGGCAAGCGTTTGGCACAATATTGGACCGCAGACTTTTTACGAAAGGCTGAACGTATGCAGTAGGTATTCAAGTACTTGTGTGGCTAAAAGACTTTTAGGTGATACAACCCAGAACGTTATCTTGGATGGTGACTGTTCTTCGGAGACAACGGTATCGTCCAGAGTGTCCCAGGGAAGTGCAATAGCACCCGTCTTACTCTCTTATAAACATAAACGCTCTAACGATCAGTGTGAATAACAGATAGTGACTGCTGATGATGCCATAGCATACTGAGAAGTGTCTCCATTGAGTGACTGAAGGAGGATTCATGAAGACTTGAAAAGAATTTCTGTATGATGTGATGAATGGTTTAAACATTCATGGTGGTGTCTGTTTGTTCTATATCGTGTCTCCCTACCACTTTCGCGCAACGACGCTCTGATCGTGTTTTTTAGGGAATGAAATAGTTTGAACCTAGGACCTGTTGCTGGTAAGGAGACGCCAGACCACACATGACATGTAGAATTCAGAAGAGTTCAGTGAGACTAGCGATGATATAACCAAATACGAAATGATCTCAGCGTCGGCTCCACTGCACTCCCTGTAAAAGAATCTTAATACTAACTAAATTTAGTGGAAAGGGATCAAGGCTTTCCTATTTTTAGTTAGCTGGTAAAATAACGTCGAAAAAGCAGTTAAGTTTACCATTGGAAATTTTATTCTACTCACAAAACATCTTTTATAAATTGCACTATTGATAAAAGGAAATGTTTTAATACAGGATGGTAAAAACCAACTGCGTTCAACAAAAATGTGAACGAATATTCCCTGAATGGGTTTCCAAGTTCTACAATCGATCGAAGGATGACCTATGCCATATCACAACTATAATCTAGGTTAAATTTAAGTTTCACAAAAGAAAAAACTATCAAAATGGTCTACAGTGACCCCCAGTTATCTTTAATTACTTATCTAACTTGTCGTAAATTACAGTGGCTGATGTGGCTTCTCAATAACTATATTAAAGAAAAATCATCGCGTTTCAGATCTGTTCTTCAAGTGGCAAATGTGAACACCATGAGTTTTAATTAACGATCGACACTAGTATTACGCAAAAAACGGGTGTAACAGATGAGTCTTCTGCAGTTCTGAGTGAAGCCTTATGCGCTCAAAAATGCGGCATCGCGTGCGTTCATTACCTTGTCGGTGTTTAGGCAGCGTCAGGGCGACAGCGGCCGGCGCACCAGCCATCCAGCTCGCCGTCTCGGAACTAACTCCTCCTAACTTCACCTTACTACAATATGCCGAAGTTGGTCTAAACAAAATGTCTGGATGTGTTTCCATCTGACCAATCAGGGTCATAATGTTAACCTTAAGCTCCGCCTACAAAAATTCTGTCTATCCAATGAGAAACGTTATACTTTTCGTGGTGGGGCAATGTTTTTAAAGTTTGCAACGTAACAGAGACGCTAAAAAGTCTCACGCTAAAACCTGCAGCTGGTGTGGTCCCTTTTAGCGTTATCGTAAGATCTATACTGTTCTTCTGGAGGGCTCTATCTTTTAACATGGGCTGGGGGGTGGTCCTTGACGTACCTGAGACGCGAAAAAGTCTCACGCTAAAACTTGCGGGTGGTAATGGCCCTTTTTGTGTTATCGTAAGATCTATACTGTTTTTCTGGAGGGCTCTAGCTTTTAACATTGGCTGGCGGGGTGGTCCTAGACGTACCTGAGACGAGAAAACGTGCGGGTTGTGTGGCCCTACTGGTTAGCTGGGGCCGTAGGTGTCCAGACCTTCCCTTATCGTAGGGCCTTCTAGCTTAATATGGTTCTGCTCTCGGCTTCTGTTCTCGTTCCTCCCCTCGGAACTGCGTCGGTCTCACGGTGGGAAGGTACGACATGCATTTAGGCATTCTTGTGTCAGTCTGTGGTATTCCATTTGCTCACTCGTTACTCGTATTACTTTCGTTAATTTAATGTCACGATTTATTCGGAGCTATGTGACATACTACTAGATTTGCTTATTATGTCAGGGTTTTCATGGAAGGTGTTGGATTTGCCTGACACCTTACAATGGGAGCATCCACTACATGAAGCAAGTAATGGAGATGAAAGGAGAAATGATACTCTATTTTAGGAGTACAGTATTAGTTGTCTCCTGGTTCACACTGACGTCAGTTAAATGTCTAAGCAAAAGACTGCAAAACGATATTTCTATATTAGTAAATAATTACTCTTAATACACAGTCCAATTATATTTCAAGCTTACAATGCCAAACCGAAAGGCAAAGTCTCAAGAAAATTTGGCAGCTTTGCCTCTAATTCATTGAGGGTGACGGGCAATCACCCTGCCTGTGCTTCCCTGTATTTCTTCTATTCCCTGCCGCCCGCGGTGGCCGAGCGGTTCTAGGCGTTTCATTCCAGAAAGGCACGACTGCTAAGGTCGCAGGTTCGACTCCTGCCTCGGGCATGGATGTGTGTGATGTCCTTAGGTTAGTTAGGTTTAAGTAGTTCTAAGTTCTAGGGGACTGATGACCTCAGATGTTAAGTCCCATAATGCTCAGAGCCATTTGAACCAGTTTTTTTCTATTCCCCTATAAATCACTGTTTTCTGGAACTCATTGTTATCCTTTTGATTTTATTTGTTGACAACGTTACTTGATTGCAATATGGACTAGTAATTGCATAATGGAACGGTTTATGATATCACGCGATGAAAACTGTAAAATATGCGACTTGTTTTAAGATACTACATCATCATGAACTGTCGGTTTACTCTTTTCTGTTTTTCGTAACTGAAGCTTCGACTAGACTTTAAACAGTTTCGCTGTGGGGAACTAATCACTTAGTTCTTCCTCACTTCCTACAAAGTGGTCAGTATCATCCCCAAAGTGTACATTGTTGACTTTGTAAGTAGGCTGTTTAGGTTTTTTTATTGGTAACGCCGCCGCCACGTAGCGCTCTGTATGAAAATCACTGGCCATGCTGTGTGCAGTCTGTGGCTGGTTTGCATTGTTGTCTGCCATTGTAGTGTTGGGCAGCTGGATGTTAACAGTGCGTAGCGTTGCGCAGTTGGAGGTGAGCCTCCAGCAGTGGTGGACGTGGGGAGAGAGATGGCGGAATTTTGAAATTTGTAAGACTGGATGTCATGAACCGCTATATATATTATGACTATTAAGGTAAATACATTGTTTGTTCTGTATAAAAATCTTTCATTTGCTAACTATGCCTATCAGTAGTTAGTGCCTTCAGTAGTTTGAAACTTTTATTTAGCTGGCGGTAGTGGCGCTCGCTGTATTGCAGTAGGTTGAGTAACGAAGATTTTTGTGAGGTAAGTGATTTGTGAAACGTATAGGTTAATGTTAATCACGGCAATATTTTTGTAGAGATTTTTGAAAGTCAGATTCCGTTGCGCTAAAAATATTGTGTGTCAGTTTAAGCACAGTCGTGTATAATTTTTCTAAGGGACGTTTCAACTTCCCTGCCACCAGTTTAAATTCCACCAATCCCAGTCATACAGTGTGCCCCTGATAAAATGCTATGAATATATTCTGAGGTGACAATGTTCAACATTGTTTGACTCCATTTGCCACGTCTAAAAACGGCGAGTATCGATCAACCATATTTATGCATCAAATGAATTCGTAATTGCGAATAATCAGCTGTAGAATGGAATAACGAGAATAAAAATTAGTGCCGGACCGGGACTCGAACCCGAATTTGCCCCCTATTCCCAAACTGTCGAGCTACCATTTGACTATCCGTTCATGACATATGGAAGTTTTGGTTTAACTGTCGGCCGTGTACAGATAGACAAATGGTACGAGTTCGAATCTCAGTGTGGCACACAGTTTTGTGCCACACGGTAGCTCAGCGTGTTCGATCAGAGGGCTGGTTGCCCTATGTACTAAAAAACTGTTTGAAAGGACCAACAACGAACTTCAACGGATGTCATATGACGTCCGCAGCTACCAAATACAACGATCAGCTACGATATTTGGGAAATCCGGGTTTGGGTCCCCTACCGACACTAATTTTCATTGTCGTCATTCGATTCTGCAACTGATGGTGGTCCTTATCCGCAAGTGCGAATTAATTTGGTGTGTTTCGTAAAGGCAGTGGTCGCTGCAGTCCCTGTTCCATCCAAAGAAACTTCGCATCGTAATCAGAATAACACAAGCACTGAAATATCGTATCGCATCCACCTTCACGGCTGTAACCGCTATGAAGACCTTTTAGTAATGATTGTAGGTACTTTGGAACCCCGAAGTCATTGAGCACATGCCACGAAAGGACTTTATGTTCTAGGAAACAGATAAAGACAGAGAGAACTCACGAAATTTTTCAGTTATTTACCTCGAATTCAAAATTACTCTGGAGTATTTTTACGTATCAACCTACTAAGATCAAGGGTTTTCTTTACGCCTTCATTCATTATGTGCAGGAGGACTTTGCTAACACGCGATATTAATGCCATAGTCCAATAACTGCAGCAGTTCCTAATTGACCCATCTCTGTGAAGAGGAATTACAACAGGTGCAATCCAGTCTTTAAGTCATTCACCAGTTTCCCACACTGCAATGCAGAGTGTTAGTGCCTTCCCCTCACATCACAGTCAGCTCTTCTTTGGAAATACCGTGTATACCCGGGGCTTTGTTGTTATCGAACGTTGTCTTCGATGGTGAGTGTTCATCGGAGGTGAGGGGATCACCTGGAGTGCCCCAGAGAAGTGTGGTGGGTCCACTGTTGTTTTCTACCTACATAAATGATCTTTTGGATAGGGTGGATAACAATGTGCGGCTGTTTGCTGATGATGCTGTGGTGTACGGGAAGGTGTCGTCGTTGAGTGACTCTAGGAGGGTACAAGATGACTTGGACAGGATTTGTGATTGGTGTAAAGAATGGCAGATAACTCTAAATACAGATAAATGTAAATTAATGCAGATGAATAGGAAAAAGAATCCCTTAATGTTTGAATACTCCATTAGTAGTGTAGCGCTTGACACAGTTACGTCGATTAAACATTTGGGCGTAACATTGCAGAGCGATATGAAGTGGGACAAACATGTAATGGTAGTTGTGGGGAAGGCAGATAGTCGGCTTCGGTTCATTGGTAGAATTTTGGGAAGATGTGGTTCATCTGTAAAGGAGACCGCTTGTAAAACACTGATACCACCTATTCTTGAGTACTGCTCGAGCGTTTGGGATCCCTATCAGGTCGGATTGAGGGAGGACATAGAAGCAATTCAGAGGAAGGCTGCTAGATTTGTTACTGGTAAGTTTGATCATCACGCCAGTGTTACGGAAATGCTTCAGGAACTCGGGTGGGAGTCTCTTGAGGAAATGAGGCGTTCTTTTCGTGAATCGCTACTGAGGAAATTTAGAGAACCAGCATTTGAAGCTGACTGCAGTACAATTTTACTGTCGCCAACTTATATTTCGCGGAAAGACTACAAAGATAAGATAAGAAAGATTAGGGCTCGTACAGAGTCATATAGGCAGTCAATTTTCCCTTGTTCTGTTTGGGAGTTGAAAAGGGAGAGAAGATGCTAGTTGTGGTACGAGGTACCCTCCGCCACGCACCGTATGGTGGATTGTGGAGTATGTATGTAGATGTGGATGTAGAAACGTTTGATGGCTTTCTCCGTTTCACTGATTTGGAAATCATGCGTTTGATTTACCATTTCGTGCTGGTCTAGTTCGTCACAAATGCTGGTGCGTTATTTCATCTTGTCAGTTCTTGCAGTTGCGCTGTATTATGTGGCAAAGTAATGTGTATGCTTCTTCATCTTAAGCTGTTTGTACTAGACTTTCCTTCAACAGGCTGCTGCCTTCGATCAGAGGTAGAGTAATGTTCTAAATCCGGAGAAGACTCACTTTAGTGAGCTGTTATGCTTCGGAGGTCAGAGTGGCGACTGCGGCGCTTCCGGCAGTGTCTGCAGACGCAGGGACGCCAGACGTTCCGGAGCCGCCGCCCACGCAAGAGGGCCCTCCTCTGCGCCGGCTGTGAGTCAGCCGCCAGCGCTGGCGCTCTCAGTCTCCCTGGCCTCTGCTTTCCCGTAGCGCGGCTTATCTCGCTCGCGTTGACTCACTGTCTCGGAGGCCTTGGTGAGAGCCGACAACGGGGCTACGCCCTTCACGACGAGCCGTAGTGGGAGCAGCCGGGAAGCGCGGCGGGAGCCTCTTGCATCCGCTTTGAAAATTAAAAGCTGCTCTCCTGCATACGTCCAGTGCCACATGCAGACGAATGGCTGGAAAAATATAACATCTACAATGTTAGTGAGCAATTCACACTTAATGCTTTTGGCAGAGGATTCACGGAACAACTTTCGGACAGAGCATGCTGATGCAATAGCACCATACTTAACAATCGTTCGATCGACGAAAGATCCATACCCAGCGACTGGAAAGTTGCACAGATCATACCAATACTCGAGAAAGGCAGTACGACTAATCCACTAAATAACAGGCTCATATCACTAACGTCGATATGCAGCGTGATTTTGGAACATACACTACTGGCCATTAAAATTGCTACACCACGAAGATGACGTGCTACAGACGCGTAATTTAACCGACAGGAAGAAGATGCTGTGATATGCAAATGATTAGCTTTTCAGAGCACTCACACGAGGTTGGCGCCGGTGCCGACACCTACAACGTGCTGACACGAGGAAAGTTTCCATCCGATTTCTCATACACAAACAGCAGTTGACCGGCGTTGCCTGGTGAAACGTTGTTGTGATGCCTCGTGTAAGGAGGACAAATGCGTACCATCACGTTTCCTACTTTGCTAAAGGTCGGATTGTAGCCTATCGCGATTGCGGTTTATCGTATCGCGACATTGCTGCTCGCGTTGATCAAGATCCAATAACAATTAGCAGAATATGGAATCGGTGGGTTCAGGAGGGTAATATGGAACGTCGTTCTGGATCCCAATGGCCTCATATCACTAGCAGTCGAGATGACAGGCATCTTATCCGCATGGCTGTAACGGGTCGTGCAGCCACGCCTCGATCTCTGAGTTAGCAGATGAGGACGTTTGCAAGACAACAACCATCTGCACGAACAGTTCGACGACGTTTGCAGCAGCATGGTTCAAATGGCTCTGAGCACTATGGGGCTCAACTGCTGAGGTGATAAGTCCCTTAGAACTTAGAACTACTTAAACCTAACTAACCTAAGGACATCACACACACCCATGACCCGAGGCAGGATTCGAACCTGCGACCTCAGCGGTCACACGGTTCCAGACTGTAGCGCCTAGAACCGCTCGGCCACTCCTGCTGGCTGCAGCAGCATGGACTATCAGCTCGGAGATCATGGCTGCGGTTACCTTTGACGCTGCATCATAGACAGGAGCGCCTGCGATGGTGTACTCAACGACGAACCTGGGTGCAGGAATGGCAAAACGTCATTTTGTCGCATGAATCCAGGTTCTGTTTACAGCATCCTGATGGTCGCATCCGTGTTTGGTGTCACCGCGGTGAACGCACATTGGAAGCGTGTATTCGTCATCGCCATACCTGCGTATCACTCGGCGTGGTGGTATGCGGTGCGATTGGTTACACGCCTCGGTCACCTCTTGTTCGCACTGATGGCACTTTGACCAGCAGACGTTACATTTCAGATGTATTACGACCCGTGGCTCTATCCTTCATTCGATCCCTGCGAAACTCTACATTCCAGTAGGATAATGCACGACCGAATGTTGCAGGTCCTGTACGGGCCTTTCTGGACACAGAAAATGTTCGACTGCTGCCCTGGTTAGCACATTCTCCAGATCTCTCACCTATTGTAAACGTCTGGTCAATGGTGGCCGAGCAACTGGCTCGTCACAATAACATATTTGTCAAATGAATACCCGCTTATCATCTGCATTTTTTTCTTGATGTAGAAATTTTAATGGCCAGTAGTGTCTATTGTGTTCGAACATTATGAATTAACTCGAAGAAAGCGGTCTATTGACACACAGTCAACACCGATTTAGAAAACATCGTTCTTCTGAAACACAACTAGCTCTTTACTCGCAGGAAATGTTGAGAGCTATTGACAAGGGATTTCAAATTGATTCCGTATTTTTGGATTTCCGGAAGGCTTTTGCCACAATACAACACAATGAGCTTGTAATGAAATTACGTGCTTACGGAATATCATCTCAGCTATGGAACTGCAAACGTGGTATCCTGTCAGAGAGGACACAGTTCTTAGTAACTGACGGAAAGTCCTCGAGTGAAAAAGGAGGTATTTCGGCGCTTCCCAAGCAAGTGTATAGGCTCTTTGCTGTTCCTTATCTACACTATTTGATCAAAAGTATCCGGACACCTGGCTGAAAATGACCTACAAGTTCCTGGCGCCCTCCATCGGTAATGCTGGAATTCAATATGGTGTTGGCCCACCCTAAGCCTTGATGATAGCTTTCACTCTCGCAGGCAAACGTTCAATCAGGTACTGGAAGATTTCTTGGGGAATGGCAGTCCACTCCTCACGGAGTGCTGCACTGAGGAGGGCTATCGATGTCGGTCGTTGAGGCCCAGCCGAAGTCGGCGTTCCAAAACGTCCCAACGGTGTCCTATAGCATTGAGGTCAGGACTCTGTGCAGGGCAGTCCATTAGGGCGATGTTAGTGTCGTGTAACCACTCCGCCACAGGCCGTGCATTATGAACAGGTGCTCAATCGTGTTGAAAGGTGCAATCGCCATCCCCGAATTGCACCGCAACAGTGGGAAGCAAGAAGGTCCTTAAAACATCAATGTAGTTCTGTGCTATGATAATGCCACGCAAAACAACAAGTGGTGCAAGCCCGCTCCATGAAAAACACGACTGCACCATAACACCACCGCCTCAGAATTTTACTGTTGGCATTACACACGCTGGCGGATGACGTTCACCGGGTATAGCCCATACTCACACCCTGCCATCTGATCGCTACATTGTGTACCGTGACTCGTCACTCCATGCAACGTTTTTCCGCTGTTCAGTCGTCCATTGTTTACACTCCTTAAGCCAAGTGAGGCGTCGTTTAGCACTTGCCGGCGTGAAGTATGGCTTATCAGCAGCCGCTCGATCATGAAATCCAAGTTTTCTCACTTCCCATCTGTCATAATACTTGCAGTGGATCCTGATGCCGTTAGGAATTCCTGTGTGATGGTCTGGATAGATTTCTGTCTATTACACATGAATATCCTCTTCAAATGTCGGGGTCTCCGTCAGTCAACAGACGAGGTCGGCCTGTACGCTTTTGTGCTGTACGTCTCCCTTCACGTTCCCACTTCACTATCACATCGGAGATAGTGGACCTAGGACTGTTAAGCAGTGTGGAAATTTCGCGTACAGACGTATGACGCAAGTGACACCCAATCACCTGACCACGTTCGAAGTCCGTGAGTTCTGCGGAGCGCCCCATTCTGCTCTTTCACAGTGTCTAATGACTACTGAGGTCACTGATATGAAGTACCTGGCAGTAGGTGGCAGCAAAATGCACCAAATATGAAAAACGTATGTCTTTGGGGTGTCCGGATACTGTTGATCATATAGTATATATAAACGATTTGTGAGACAATCTGAGCAGCCTTCTTAGTTGTTTGCAGGTGATGCTGTTGTTTACCGACTAATAAAATCATCAGAAAATCAAAACAAATTGCAAAACGATTTAGAAAAAAATATCTCTACACTGAGAAAATCGGAAATTGACGCTAAATAACTAAAAGTGTGATGTCATCCACTTAAGTGCTAAAAGGAATCCGCTAAACTTCGATTACACGATAAACCAGTCAAATCTAAAGGCCGTAAATTCAACTAATAACCAGGAATTACAATTACGAGCAGCTTAAAATTGAAGGAACACATAGAAAATATTGTGGGGAAAGCCAACCAAAGACCACCTTTTTTTGGCGGGACCCTTAGGAAATCCAAGAGATCTACTAAGGCGACTGCGTGCACTACGTTTGTCCGTCCTCTTTTAGATTACTGCTGCGCGGCATGGGATCGTTGCCAGATAGGATTGACGGAGTACCTCGAAAAAGTTCAAAGAAGGGCAGCACGTTTTGTATTATCACGAAGTAGGGCAGAGAGTGTCACTGAAATGATACAGGATTTGGTATGGACATCACTAAAAGAAAGGAGTTTTTAATTGCTGAGGAATCTTCTCCGAAATTTCAGTCACCAGCTTTCTCCTCTGAATGCGAAAATATTTTTTTGATGCCGACCTACATAGCGAGAAACGATCACCATGATAAAATAAGGTAAATCAGAGCTCGCACGGAAAGATGTAGGTGTTCGTTCTTTCCGCGCTCTACGATATTGGAATAATAGGGAACTGTGAAGGTAGTTCGATGGACCCTCTGCCAGGCACTTAAATGTGATTTGCAGGGTATCCATGTAGGTGTAGATGTAGAAGTTTGAAACTTAATCAGTCTAAAACGCAAGCAATCATAGTCGCCCACAACACATTTACTGCCCCTCAATTCAGCAAATCGTTTCCACCATTACATCTAGATGGCATAGAAATAAACTTTTCTTCTTCTGCAAAGAACTTCGGAATACTTCTGGACCATCATTTAGACTGGTCTGAAAACACAACTGTAGTCTGTAAGAAGGTGTCAGAGTTTTATCAGTCACTACAGAAATATTAAAAAAATGTTTCCTTTCGAACTTGAAAAGAAGCTTTTAGAGACACTAACACTCTCCATACCCGACTGTGATGATCTCATTTTTGTTGGAGCGTAAAACCAGCTCCGGCACACCAGTCGCGAACGACAGAGAAGAGAAGGCTGTGAGAAGAGGTCAACCAATTGCAAGATGACTGACACCCCCTCCAGGACGACAACGCGACAGCAGTGGCCCCTAGGTGAAGTCAACACAAGCGCTGCGCCCGACTGATAGCAGCCCACTTCGATAGCAGCTCCAACGACAGCCACTTCGTTAACCGACGCATCGTAGCCTCTGTCATTAGCAATCTCTACATAGCACAGTCAGAGATCAGAAGTCACTGCAGTTTAGTTGACAGACTTTTTGTTAGTAGCAGTCGCTAGGACTAGGAGTGTTACTTGTGTTTGTCTATTCTGAAGAAGACTGATTAATTTGTGTCTTCCTTTGCTTGCAACACATCTGTGTAGTTACACTTGTGGATAACCATATATAAAGGACTACAAGAAATTCTCAGATCAAAGTTAAGTATTTTTACGTGTCTTGTTGTAAGAAAAAGTTATTAATACGAGTTGTTTGATTATTTGTCTAGTGAACCGAGTATCTACATCTACATGACTACTCTGCAATTCACATTTAAGTGCTTGGCAGAGGGTTCATCGAACCACAATCATACTATCTCTCTACAATTCCACTCCCGAACAGCGAGCGGGAAAAACGAACACCTAAACCTTTCTGTTCGAGCTCTGATTTCTCTTATTTTATTTTGATGATCATTGCTACCTATGTAGGTTGGGCTCAACAAAATATTTTCGCATTCGGAAGAGAAAGTTGGTGACTGAAATTTCGTAAAAAGGTCTCGCCGCGACGAAAAACGTCTATGCTGTAATGACTTCCATCCCAACTCGTGTATCATATCTGCCACACTCTCTCCCCTATAACGCGATAATACAAAACGAGCTGCCCTTTTTTGCACCCTTTCGATGTCCTCCGTCAATCCCACCTGGTAAGGATCCCACACCGCGCAGCAATATTCTAACAGAGGACGAACGAGTGTAGTGTAAGCTGTCTCTTTAGTGGACTTGTTGCATCTTCTAAGTGTCCTGCCAATGAAACGCAACCATTGGCTCGCCTTCCCGACAATATTATCTATGTGGTCCTTCCAACTGAAGTTGTTCGTAATTTTAACACCCAGGTACTTAGTTGAATTGAGAGCCTTGAGAATTGTACTATTTATCGAGTAATCGAATTCCAACGTATTTCTTTTGGAAATTCCTAGACACAACAATTTTCCTAGGGCTTCTCGTACGCAAGCTCACGCAGGTTTTAAGTTGTGATGAATGCTTGAGTACGATGCGTTTGTGTCGTACGCGTTTTCGACCGTACCACACCTTCCTACGAACGATTATCGTGGCTACGTGCTGATAATCGTAGAGATTATCGAACTCTATGTTATCGTTTTCTCAATCGTTGCACTCCTTCTTATTTGTCCTCACTAGTACTCTACTGTCTGAACAGCACATCAGAAATACTCGTTCTCGACAACGTAAAATACTCTCTGTTCCATTACACAGCATTGCAATGTTTTCTAAATCATTTTCTGTCAGGAACCCGACATTGGAATGATCTTCCTCAAAACATCAGACCAATTAAAGAACTTCCAAATTTCAAAAAGCAGCTCTTGGTCGACCTCCTAACACAGTAGACATACAGGGGACAGGCAAAATAATGTGAACACCTTTACTTACTTGCCAAAGGTTTGTTAATAAGGGTTTGGACCCCCAATTGCCCGTAATGCAGCTGCGACTCTTTTTTGAATACTGGCATATAATGATTGTATAACCTCCAGTGGAATGTGTTGTCATTCTGCTATCACAACCTGTCCTAACTCCTGTAGTGGCGAGGGAGGCGGAAATCTACTCCGGAGTCTGCACCCCAATACCGCCCACCAAGGTTCGATAATATTCAAGCCTGGGGACTGTGCTAGTCAGGGAAGACGCAGCAGTTGGCTTGAATGCTCCTCATACCACTATTACACTGTCCAGGCTGTTTGAATTATCATCCTTAAACATGGAATCATTGTTGGGGAATGTTCACATAATCGTTGGCTGTAACACGGCCTTTGAGAATAATGATAGCACCAGCAGATAACGATGAAATGGCTGCCCACACCGTCACGCTTCCACCTCCATGCGTAACCCCTGGAAGCAACCAATCAGGACTGTAGGCTTCTTTTGGAGTTCTCCAGACGCAAACCCAATACGAAGTTAGAAATAACGAAAACGGTGTCTCGTCGGACCATATGACGTGTTTGCACTGATCAGTCAAAATGGCTCTGAGCACTATGGGATTTAACTGCTGACGTCATCAGTCCCCTAGAACGTAGAACTACTTAAATCTAACTAACCGAAGGACATCACACACATCCATGCCCGAGGCAGGATTCGAAGCTGCTACCGTAGCGGTCGCGCAGTTCCAGACTGTAGCGCCTAGAACCGCTCGGCCAATCCGGCCGGCACTGATCAGTCGTCCAGGATTTATGCTCCTGACACCACGTTTTACGCTACTATACGTTGGTTGTCGTCACTAATGGTTTCGGTATTGTTGCTCGTCCACGAATATTCACTTTATGGAGTTCCCAGTGGACACTGTCGGTAGAAACGGCGTCTCGAAGGTGGCTATTGTGCTCTGCAGTCACTTTAGCCGCCGCAGTTTTGTGTTGTTTTGACACAATTCGAGTTATCGTACGACGATCTCTGTACTCTAGTTTTCATTTGTACCCACTATTACGGTTACACGGTGATGTATTTCATGTTTTGTCTAGGGTGTCATTGCTGTTGATATAGTTGCTCTTGAAACATTCAATAAGTCGTCTGTGTTGGTTACTGATGCTCCAGCTAATCGGTCCCCCACAATCTGCCGTCTTTGGAAGTCTGTTAGGTCTTTCATTGCACGTCGACCTCGGCCTCTGAATGCAAATACGAAGTGTACACTTCTCGAAAACAACCTAGATCAATGCCAAGTCCGTACTGAACACGGGCAGTCCAGCGCAACACGTGCCTTACCTGCGTTGTTGACCGTCAAACCCAACCATCCCATTACTATCACTGTTCACATTATTTTTCCTATCCTCTGTATTTTCTACACTATGTCCAACTCATTCTCGTCAGTCCCCCCTTCCCGAAAACTTGTTCCTGCCCTTTTTTTTCAGGCGGGTTCTCTATTTACGTTAATATCTTTCCGAACAGCCGTTGTCACTGTTTTAACAATTTTGTAAGTAATAAAAGACCGTTCCAGTTTCGAATAGCATGTGATTAAAAGGAACACCAAGCTCAATTCAAGCGAGCTCCGGTTTCTCTTATTTTATTACACTGGTCATTTCACCCTCCATAGATGGTACTGAACAAAATATTTTCTTATTCGGAGCAGGAAGTTACTGCCTGAAATTTCGTGACATGATATGGTCACGACGAATAATGACTTCGTTTTAATTATTGCCGCCAGAACTTTCTTATCATATCCTTGACACTCTCTCTCCCATTTCGCGATATACAAAAGGAGCTACCCATCTTGGGACTTTTTCCACATCCTCCGTCAGTGCTACCTGGTATTAATCCAATACCGCGCAGCAATACTCCAGAGTAAGATGGACAGAGGTAATAAAGTCAGTAACTTCGCTTGAATTGTTTCATCTGTAAGTGTTCGCCACGCCACAGTACTATTTTTATGCACATGGTTAAGGCGTAAAATTTGATGTAAGTGTGGCATGCACACTTCCTTCTGCCGTTCCTTGTGACATACCACAATAAAACATTAACACACGAACTACTACGGTTATTTCACACAAAATACTATAAAATATCATCATGTTATTTAAATTTGCACGACACACCTTTTTATGGAAGATAACGCAAATCTCAAGCACGTTGACTACCCAAGTGCTTTTGGCGCTTCATTGTACGATATTTTAATTATCTTTATTGTGACCCATTACTTATCATTACGAAAAGTCTGACCAAAACAATCAACACAAATTTAATATGGCATGCTGGGCAATCAACAAATATTCGAGAAATGAAATCGAAAGGAGGAAAGCATAAAACTTTATCATATTGTTCCGTTACTGGCAAATCTACAATGCAGTGAGTGGTGTTCCTTGCAAAAAATACTACAGAAAGAGCAGATATACGAACTTAAAATTTATAAAAGCTATTAATAGATTTAGCAAATAATTTTGTGCAGACAAAATATATAAAAAATTTAAACAAAATCGAGGAAGCTGAACACCTACAAACAATGGATACAACGAGAGTATTAATGAAGCTGATATGTCTCAAACCAAAAGATAGAAAGCATCCTACTAAGGAAAGTAAAAAGAGTCTAATACGCATTCAGTCACCTGACGTGAAAAGGATAGAAGAGAATCTGCAATCAACAGTTTTGTTTCTTACAATTCTTTCGAATTATAACGAATTTTAAGGTGCAGATACACCTAATTAAGATTAAATTACCAAACCCAGTAGAATAAAACAAAGTAAATGTAAGTCAAAACTATTGAATTATAACATGAAAGTTATTACATGTGTAATGTAACACAGAAACAGTGTAAGATAAATATTTGGCAATTTTATCAGGAAATACAATAACGGGAAAAAATCGCACCAGCAAGGAGTTGTTCGACATAAACGGAAGTTGGTAGGCGTTTTCCTACACATGAAAGACGATGTCTGTTCCAGTTTCATGCCAGTGGCTAGTACCGCCACTATGAGGTTGCAAATCAGGTTTTGTATCAAACACACGCTGTATCGGTTGCGAGCTTCAGTTATCTTTGAGATTGGACGTAGTGAGCTGATGTTAGATGTCTAAACATTCATGGTGATGTCTGTTTGTACTATATCGTGTCTCCCTACCACTTTCGCGCAACGACGCTCTGAGCTTGTTTTTTAGGGAATTGACTAGTTTGAACCTGGGACCTGTTGCTGGTAAGGAGACGCCAGACCACACGTGACATGTAGAATTCAGAAGAGTTCAGTGAGACTAGCGATGATATAACCAAGTACTAGATGATCTCAGCGTCAGCTCCACTGCACTCCCTGTAAAAGAATCTTAATACTAACTAAATTTAGTGGAAAGGGTTCAAGGCTTTACTATTTTTAGTTAGCTGGTAAAATAACGTCGAAAAAGCAGTTAAATTTACCATTGGAAGTTTTATTCTACTCACAAAACATCGTTTATAAATTGCACTATTGATAAAAGGAAATGTTTTAATACAGGATGGTAAAAACCAACTGCGTTCAACAAAAATGTGACGAATATTCCCTGAGTGGGTTTCCAAGTTCTACAATCGATCGAAGGATGACCTATGCCATATCACATCTATCATCTAGGTTTAATTTAAGTTTCACAAAAGAGAAAACTATCAAAATGGTTTACAGTGACCCTCAATTATCTTTAATTACTTATTTAAAATGTCGTAAATTACAGTGGCTGATGTGCCTTCTCAATAACTATATAAAAGAAAAATCATCGCGTTTCAGATCTGTTCTTCAAGTGGCAAATGTGAACACCATGAGTTTTAATTAACGATCACCATTAGTATTACGCAAAAAGGTGGTGTAACAGAAGAGACTTCTGCAGTTCTGAGTGAAGCCTTATGCGCTCAAAAATGCGGCATCGCGTGCGTTCATTACCTTGTCGGTGTTTAAGCAACGTCAGGGCGCCAGCGGCCGGCGCAGCACCCATCCAGCTCGCCGTCTCGGAACTAACTCTTTCTAACTTCTCCTTACTACAACTTACCGAAGTTGGTTTAAAAAACTATCTGGCTGTGTTTTTATCTGACCAATCAGGGTCTCAATGATAACCTTAAGCTCCGCCTACAAAAATTCTGTCTATCCAATGAGAAACGTTATACTTTTCGTGGTGGGGCAATGTTTTTAAAGTTTGCAACGTAACAGAGACGCTAAAAAGTCTCACGCTAAAACCTGCAGCTGGTGTGGTCCTTTTAGCGTTATCGTAAGATCTATACTGTTCTTCTGCAGGGCTCTATCTTTTAACATGGGCTGGGGGTGGTCCTTGACGTACCTGAAACGCGAAAAAGTCTCACGCTAAAACGTGTGCGTTGTGTGGCCCTACTGGTTAGCTGGCGCCGTAGGTGTCCAGACCTTCCCTTATCGTAGGGCCTTCTAGCTTAACACGGTTCTGCTCTCGGCTTCTGTCCTCGTTTCTCCCCTCGGAACTGCTTCTGCCTCACGGTGGGAAGGTACGACATGCATTTAGGTATTCTTGTGTTAGTCTGTGGTATTCCATTTGCTCACTCGTTCCTCGTATTACTTTGGTTAATTTAATGTCACGATTTATTCGGAGCTATGTGACATACTACTGGATTTGCTTATCATGTCAGGGTTTTCATGGAAGGTGTTGGATTTGCCTGACACCTTACAGATGTAACGAAATTTTTTAAAACTTTTGTCCATATTTTGCAACTTCAAACGTGACTGTACTCAATACACTAGAGGTATGAACTAAAAAACGCCTTCACTCACAACTTTTCGTGTTTTATTCAGTATGCGATGCATTTCGGTCCTGTGGGTCCATCTTCAGGTGTAATTCGTCTTAATACATGCTTTATTTTTTCTGTTGAAGGAGGTGAGATGCATACTCCTGTCACGAAAAGGTCTGAAGTTAGGTTACGAATTGCTTAAGTCATCCGCTGAAAATATGTGCGAAATAGTGGAAAAGATGAACAGTTAAATTTACCAAATAATCCATGAAAAGCGTTTTTAACGTTTTAGCAACAGCATAAGTTTTTTGCCCATCGTTTTCAATCATATCAATTCATTCAAGAAGTACATTCGCAAACACATGTTTTTAAACACTTCACAGATGTTTTTGTACATGGTCTGGTCGGAGACGAATTTTTCATAGTGCTAAAGATATAATTAAACTATTGACATATGCAGGAAGTAATTGACATATAGGAAATAACTTTAGAATAGGTCTTTAAAATTACTGAAATAGCTGTGGTTTGCGAAATCTGTTTGTTCATTTAACATCAATTCTGGGTTTTTGATTTTTTGGAGGTATATCTCCAGTTGTTCTAATAGATTTTGGGGTCTTACCATTGGCTTCATTATGTAATACTACCAAATTATTTTCTAGATTGTTGGTGACATGTTTTGTTTCCACTGTGATATGGGGCCAAGGAATGGGATACTGCCAAATATTTTGTTCTTTCATAGTGTTACCATTCACAGTGTTACAATTCGTTGTATCTAGAATTTTATTTTTTTTTTGACATTGGGTTAGACTGGAAATGTCGCAAAAATATCACTTAAAGATTATTTGACTTAACATAGAATTTGAAATGTTTGTTGTTATTCTTGGGTTCCAATGATATGAAGAAGATATGATCATGGGTACACATATTATTGATCACTCTGGCCTCCACCACTCAAAGATAACTTTGAGACAAATACATAGGATTACTGCTAGTACAGTTTCCAAACATTACACTTAAGTAATTAGTTCTGCAGTGACATATAAAATTTAGTTCATTACTCATACATATCGTAGTTCGGTGTAGATCGGAGTAACCTGCTTCCTGCCACTGGTGCCGAAGCCGTCGTCCCAGGCCACTTCATCTGCAATCTGGATCTAGTTACGTGAATTCCATGAAATAATCCAGGTACCAAGTCGTTTTATAGTGGTTTATTAGTTACAAGCTGCACACTTCTTCTTGGTGGAATCCCACTCCACGTAACACTCACAAAACTGTTGTACAACAATTAGATTATTACACTGACGTGCGACACAATGGTCGCGTCTGTGAACCGTCCTCAACTGAGCTTCCAGAGCCTTCTGCTCCCCCTACTTACATGTCCTTAACAATGAAGTTAACAAAATCATAGTGCAAATTTATAACATTAACAATTAAAAGTTCAAAGTTATTATGAATAAATACACACAAAACCTTTCGTCTTTTATGCCCAAACTGGTGTATACAATATAAAAGATTTTTACATAAGACATACATCACATTATACAAAATAGTGAAAAACAACAATGACAACCTAATTTTTCTTAATTATGGCTTCATCAGTGAAAGCAAAATAATGGTAGCATATACTGGACGAACATGACACACAAGTAAACAAATTAAATAATAAATTTTGTGAAATTTACTGTATTACACGAAATCACTTATTAGATACTACTGTAATTACGAAACTTTCTATGAATTGCCTCTTCGGACAGCATTTCATTAGGGTACCGGCAAAGGAATGTAAAACAAGGTCGGTCAGCGTGTGAATGGCTGACCTCTTCTAACAGCCTTCTCTTCTCCGTCGTTCGCGACTGGCGTGCAGGCGCTGGTTTTACGCCGTAACAAAAATGACATCATCGTAGTCAAGTATGGAGAGTATTAGTGTCTCTACAAGCTTCTTTTTAAGTTCGAAAGGAAATATCCTTTTAGTATTTCTGTAGTGACTGAAGCGACGCTGACACCTTCTTAGAGACTGCAGTTGTGTTTTCAGACCAGTCGATATTATGGTCCAGAAGTACGAGGGTCAATCAAAAAGTAATGCCTCCTATTTTTTTTCTACGTTTAATTGTCAGGAAATTTAAATGCAATTACATAGGTTGAAAACCACAACATTGAGGATCATTTTGTCATTTTTCAATGTAATCTCCGCCCATCTCTACAGTTTTGGTCCATCTTTGAACAAGGGCATGTATCGCAGCACGGTAAAAATCACAGCTCTGTTTCCTAAGCCATTGACGCACGGATGTTTTGACGGCCTCCTCATCTTCAAAATGAATCCCACGATGAGCTTCTTTTAGTGGCCCGAACAGATGGAAGTCTGATGGTGCCAGGTCAGGGCTGTATGGGGGATGAGGCAAAACTTCCCATCCAATTTTGACAATCTCGTCAGAGGTGTGACGACTGGTGTGTGGTCTTGCATTGTCATGCAAAAGAAGAATATCTGCCATTGATTTTGTTGGGCGAACTCGCTGAAGACGTGCTTTAAGTTTTTTGAGGGTTGTGACGTATTGAACAGAATTTATTGTGCATCCCTGCTCCAAAAAATCAACCAGAATCACACCCTCTGTATCCCAGAAAACTGTTGCCATAACTTTCCCTGCCGATCGCACAGTTTTGAATTTTTTCTTCCTCGGCGAGCTTGTGTGACGCCACTCCATTGACTGCCTCTTTGATTCGGGTTCAAAAAAATGCACCCATGTTTCGTCCCCGGTCACAATTTTTTTCAGAAACTCATCTCCCTCCAAACGGAAGCGCTGCAAGTGTTGGGAGGCTATTGTTTTCCTTGCCTCTTTATTCTGATCGGTTAACATTCTTGGAACCCACCGTGCACAAACTTTTGAGTACCCCAATTGTTTAATAATCGTGATCACACTGCCTTTACTAAGAGAAATAATGCGACACACTTCATCTGCAGTCACCCGACGGTCACCACGAATGATGTCATCAACTTGCTGAATGTTGTGTGGAGTCACTGCACTCACCGGCCTGCCGCTCCGCTTTTCGTCAGTCAACGGTGTTTGCCCTTCAGCTTCCTTACAACGACGAACCCATCGTCTAACAGTGCTGACATCCACTGTCACAACACCATACACCTTCTTCAGTCTTTCATGAATGCGTATGGGCGTTTCACCTTCTGCATTCAAGAATTCAATCACACAACGCTGTCTCAAACGAACATCGATGTCGGTCATCTTACAAACTTCTGCTGTGCTGCCACCTGTTGACACAGAAAGTTACTACTGCAGTGGATTGCAGAAGAAGGTTTGAGGAATGGCGCCAAATTCAAATTTTTCACTTAACTTAATTTTTTTAAGTAGAAAAAAAATGGGAGGCATTACTTTTTGACCGACCCTCGTATTACTAAGTTCTTTGCAAAAGAAGTAAATGCTATTTCTGTGCTGTTTAGAAGTAATGATCGAAAGGATTTCCTGAACTGAGGGGTAGTAAGTGTGTTGTGGGCGACTATGATTGCTTGCATTTTAGACGGGTTAAGTTTCAAACTTCTACATCTACTTCTACATCGATACCCTGCAAATCACATTTAAGTGCCTGGCATTATTTTATAGACAAGAATGCCTTTTAAGGCAACAAAGGCGACATTATCAACACCTCACTGATTCTGAACGATGTCGTGTAATAGGGGTATGAGCATCTGGATGTTCCTTCTGTGATACTGCTGGAAGACGTGGCAGGAACGTAGCCAGGCTACTTCATTCCTGGCAGCGGTGTTCCGGAGAAAAAGGACGGTAGCAAGTAGACCGCGCTCCGGACGGCCACGAAACACTGCCGAGAGGGAAGACCGTCGTGTACGGCGTATGGCTCTGGCGGATCATACTGCATCTACAGCAGCAATCTGAGCAACAGTTGGCACCACAATGACACAACGATGTGTTACAAATCGGTTACCTCAAGGACAGCTCTGAACCAGACGCCCTGTAGCGTGCATTCCACTGACTCCAGGCCTCAGACATTTGCGCCTTCAGCAGTATCAATGCAGGCAGGTTGCGGGTCTGTTTTCTGACGAAAGCCGATTCTGTCTCAGTGTCAGTGATGGCCATGTATTGGTCAGAAGGACGCCATTTTTGGGCATGCAGCCAATCTGTCTGTTCTCGATACCATTAATAACGTACAACTTTTCTGCGAAGTAACAGACATATTTTTGTGACAATATTCACATTTGGTTTTATTAATGTATAGGTACTCCGATGTATCGATATACATGGTGTTACAAAAAGGTACGGCCCGACTTTCAGTAAACATTCCTCACACACAAATAAAGAAAAGATTTTATGTGGACATGTGTCCGGAAACGCTTAATTTCCATGTTAGAGCTCATTTTAGTTTCGTCAGAATGTACTGTACCTCCTCCATTCACCGCCAGTGGGCCCAATTGAAGGAAATTAATGTTGACTTCGGTACTTGTGTTGACATACGACTCATTGCTCTACAGTACTAGCAACAAGCACATCAGTAGTATCAACAGGTCAGTGTTCATCACGAACATGGTTTTGCAGTCAGTGCAATGTTTACAAATGCGGAGTTGGCAGATGCCCATTTGACGTATGGATTAGCACGGGGCAATAGCAGTGGCGCGGTACGTTTGTATCGAGACAGATTTCCAGAACGAAGGTGACCCGAAGCAGTTGATCGGCGTCTTAGGGAGCACGGAACACTCCAGCCTATGACTCGCCACTGGGGAAGACCTAGAACGACGAGGACACCTGCAATGGACGAGGCAATTCTTCGTGCAGTTAACGATAACCCTAATATCAGCGTCAGAGAAGTTGCTGCTGTACAAGGTAACGTTGACCACGTCACTGTATGGAGAGTGCTACGGGAGAACCAGTTCTTTCCGTACCATGTGCAGCGTGTGCAGGCACTATCAGCAGCTGATTGGTCTCCACGGGTACACTTCTGCGAATGTTTCATCCAACAATGTGTCATTCCTAATTTCAGTGCAAATGTTCTCTTTATGGATGAGGCTTCATTCCAACGTGATCAGATTGTAAATTTTCACAATCAACATGTGTGGGCTGACGAGAATCGGCTCGCAATTGTGCAATCACGTCATCAACACAGATTTTCTGTGAAAGTTTGGGCAGGCATTGTTGGTGATGTTTTGATTGGGCCCCATGTTCTTCCACCTACGCCTGATGGAGCACGTTATCATGATTTCATACGGGACACTCTACCTGTGCTGCTACAACATGTGCCTTTACAAGTACGACACAACATGTGGTTCATGCACGATGGAGCTCCTGCACATTTCAGTCGAAGTGTTCGTACGCTTCTCAACAACAGATTCGGTGACCGATGAATTGGTAGAGGTGGACCAATTTCATGGCCTCCACGCTCTCCTGACCTCAACCCTCTTCACTTTCATTTATGGGGGCATTTGAAAGCTCTTGTCTACGCAACCCCGGTACCAAATGTAGAGACTCTTCGTGCTCGTATTGGGGATGACTGTGATACAATACGTCATTCTCCAGGGCTGCATCAGCGCATCAGGGATTTCATGCGACGGAGGGTGGATGCATGTATCCTCGCTAACGGAGGACATTTTGAACATTTCCTGTAACAGAGTGTTGGAAGTCACGCTGGTACGTTCTGTTGCTCTGTGTTTCCATTCCATGTTTAATTTGATTTGAAGAGAAGTAATAAAATGAGCTCTAACATGGAAAGTAAGCGTTTCCGGATACATGTCCACATAACATATTTTCTTTCTTTGTGTGTGAGGAATGGTTCCTGAAAATTTGGCCGTACCTTTTTGTAACACACTGTAATACAGTGATATGGTTCTTGTGTGCATTCATTTCTGTGAGACTGCCATAATCTTTGACTTACTTGTAACCGTTTTGGCGCGAATGTGCACAGAGCAGTGTTTGTTTCACTTTGCAGAAGTTAAGTTGTTATTTAGCGTTGTAAACGAACAGTCAAGTCTTGTGTTTGGTTAAAGTGGAAATTAAATATATGAAGATTGATACAAAACTGTTTTCTTCATGATGTGACAATTAAGATGAAGTATATGTGAATTTACAAGAAATTTAATAAAAATGCAGATCGTGAACACCAAGTCAAAAATTATTTCTACCGTACTATTGCTCTGATCTGGGGTTGTTTGATCATTAAGAATTTCCTGAAAACGCATTTGTTAGGTCTTCAAATATTGTTAAAATACAGGCCTGGACCTTCGAGCAGTCAAATTGGAATCACCCTAGGATCAACAAGATGAGCCATAATAACTTTGACGAAATCTACGTGGGAATCAATTCAAGGTGTGTGCCAAAATTAATGACTTTTTTTTACAGTGACTTCATTATTTCCATTCTGACGATACCATCCACAGTCAATAACTTTGTTGTTGCCCAATAAAGCGAACATGTGCTGCGTGAGCAACATTATTAATCTGATTTCTAACCTACTTTGCAAGTGGTGGTATTGTTAGAACGTGCAATGGAGTTAAGGTCTAGGATGCGATTTCATATGACACCACGAGTACTCTCGTGGGTTCCCACCCAACCTGACTGCAAATTTGTACGTCGCTCTGCCTGCTCTACTGTTATCCAAGAACAGCATTCCAGGGGCTGTTCTCCACTAGGATAACGGTCACCCATATACCGCTGTAGTAAACCAACGTACTGTACAGAGTGACAACACCAGATCTGTGTCCAGTCGAGGACATATGGGACATTATGGGGCGACAAATCCAGCGTCATCCACGAACAGCATCAACTGTCCCTCTATTGACCGGTCAAGTGCAGCAGGCATGGAACTGCATCTCCCAAACTGACAATCAGGACCTTTACAACACAATGCATGCACGTTTGCATGTTCGTGTTCAACATTTTGGCGGTTGCACAGGTTATTGACGTACCAGCATTTCACATTTGCAACGGCTTATCTGGCCCTTACATTAACATGTGATCTTGCTGTGTTAAACACTTAAATGCATTACCTAGACAAATGCATTCCCGAAATTTCGTTAGTCTACATTAATTATTTTTTGGTGCTGGGATTTTTTTCCGTCAGTTATATAAGATAAACTGCACGCCAGCAAGTATGAAGAATTACACTTACCACAGGTGAGTAAAGTTTTTCACTGGTATTCTGTCCACTTAGATGACGACAGTAAGTATACCCTGATGGTGGCCAGTTAACTAAGTAAACTAATGCTGTAGAACATCGACAGGTTTATAACTCTGACGTTGTTCTACTGAACAGCGACTGAACAATCAGTTCACGTTTCGTTTTTTTCTTCCCTTCTTTCTTCCTGCCGTAGCACTACATTTCTAAAGCTTCTCTACCCTCCTTGACATTGTTGTTGTGGTTTTCAGGCCTGAGACTGGTTTGATGCAGCTCTCCATGCTACTCTATCCTGTGCAAGCTTCTTCATCTCCCAGTACCTACTGCAACCTACGTCCTTCTGAATCTGCTTACTGTATTCATCTCTTGGTCTCCCTCTACGATTTTTACCCTCCACGGTACCCTCCAATACTAAATTGGTGATCCCTTGATGCCTCAGAACATGTCCTACCAACCGATCCCTTCTTCTGGTCAAGTTGTGCCACAAACTTCTCTTCTCCCCAATCCTATTCAATACTTCCTCATTAGTTATGTGAACTACCCATCTAATCTTCAGCATTCTTCTGTAGCACCACATTTCGAAAGCTTCTACTCTCTTCTTGTCCAAACTACTTATCGTCCATGTTTCACTTCCATACATGGCTACACTCCATACAAATACTTTCAGAAATGACTTCCTGACACTTGAATCTATACTCGATGTTAACAAATTTCTCTTTTTCGGAAACGCTTTCCTTGCCATTGCCAGTCTACATTTTATATCCTCTCTACTTCGACCATCATCAGTTATTTTGCTACCCAAATAGCAGAACTCCTTTACTACTTTAAGTGTCTCATTTCCTAATCTAATTCCTTCAGCATCACCCGACTTAATTCGACTACATTCCATTATCCTCGTTTTGCTTTTGTTGATGTTCATTTTATTTTATATCCTCCTTTCAAGACACTATCCATTCCGTTCAACTGCTCTTCCAAGTCCTTTGCTGTCTCTGACAGAATTACAATGTCATCGGCGAACCTCAAAGTTTTTATTTCTTCTCCATGGATTTTAATACCTACTCCGAATTTTTTTTCTTTCCTTTACTGCTTGCTCAATATACAGATTGAATAACATAGGGGAGAGGCTACAACCCTGTCTCGCTCCCTTCCCAACCACTGCTTCCCTTTCATACCCCTCGACTCTTATAACTGCCATCTGGTTTCTGTACAAATTGTAAATAGCCTTTCGCTCCCTGTATTTTACCCCTGCCACCTTCAGAATTTGAAGGAGAGTATTCCAGTCAACATTGTCAAAAGCTTTCTCTAAGTCTACAAATGCTAGAAATTTAGGTTTGCCTTTTCTTAATCTTTCTTCTAAGATAAGTCGTAGGGTCAGAATTGCCTCACGTGTTCCAACATTTCTACGGAATCCAAACTGATCTTCCCCGAGGTCGGCTTCTACTAGTTTTTCCAATCGTCTGTAAAGAATTCGTGTTAGTATTTTGCAGCTGTGACTTATTAAACTGATAGTTCGGTAATTTTCACATCTGTCAACACCTGCTTTCTTTGGGATTGGAATTATTATATTCTTCTTGAAGTCTGAGGGTATTTCGCCTGTCTCATACATCTTGCTCACCAGATGGTAGAGTTTTGTAAGGACTGGCTCTCACGAGGCCGTCAGTAGTTCCAATGGAATGTTGTCTACTCCGGAGGCCTTGTTTCGACTCAGGTCTTTCAGTGCTCTGTCAAACTCTACACGCAGTATCGTATCTCCCATTTCATCTTCATCTACATCGTCTTCCAATTCCATAATATTGTCCTCAAGTACATCGTCCTTGTATAGACCCTCTATATACTCCTTCCACCTTTCTGCTTTCCCTTCTTTGCTTAGAACTGGGTTTCCATCTGAGCTCTTGATGTTCATACAAGTGGTTCTCTTATCTCCAAAGGTCCCTTGACATTACTGTTTACCTTTCTCGTTTGACATTGGCGTAACTCAACGCTAGAGACAAATATTTTCAGAAATACTTCATGAAATTTAAATTTTTATTTAATGATAACGATTTTTTCTAGTACAGTAAACCTTTTCTTGCTATTGCAACCGGTGTCTACCTAGAAGTCATTTAGTATACAGGGCAAATCTAAATACAAGGAATTTCTTTCCCTTACAATGTGTCATTAGCAGAGAAGACAGGTGCATATAAGTAACAGTTGATTTACATTTACATCTATACTCCGCGAGCCACCTGGCGGTGTGTGACAGAAGGTACCTTATGTACCTCTATCAGTTCTCCCTTCTATTCCAGTCTCGTACTGCTCGTGGAAAGAAAGATTGTCGGTATGCCTCTGTGTGGGCTCTAATCTCTCTGATTTTATCCTCACGGTCTCTTCGCGAGATGTACGCACAGGGGAGCAATATACTGCTTGACTCCTCGGAGAAGGTATGTTCTCGAAACTTCAACAAAAGCCCGTACCGAGTTACTGAGCGTCTCTCTTGCAGAGTCTTCCACTGGAGTTTATCTATCATCTCCGTAACGCTTTCGCGATTACTAAATGATCCTGTAACGAAGCGCGCTGCTCTCCGTTGGATCTTCTCTATCTCTTCTATCAAGCAGTGGGCGAACAAGTGTACTGTAACCTACTTCCTTTGTTTTCGGATTGCATTTCCTATGATTCTTTCAATGAATCTCATTCTGGCATCTGCTTTACCGACGATTAATTTTATATGGTCATTCCATTTTAAATAACTCCTAATGCTTACTCCCAGATAATTTATGGAATTAACTGCTTCCAGTTGCTGATCTGCTATATTGTAGCTAAGTGATAAAGGATCTTTCTATCTGTATATTCGCAGCACATTACACTTGTCTACATTGAGATTTAATTGCCATTCCCTGCCCCATGCGTCAATTCATTGCAGATCCTCCTGCATTTCAGTACAATTTTCCATTGTTACAACTTCTCGATGTGTTACAGCATCATCCGCATATAGCCTCAGTGACCTTCCGATGTTATCTACAACCTCATTTACATATAGTTTTTTGGTTACTTTGGACTTGAATCACGCGAGGGACGAGACTGAGGTAGATCGATTTTAGGGCACCCGCATTGATAGGATAACTGTTTTACATGATACCCACATATAACACCTGCACCTTTAAGGACATCATTGGCTTACTAAACACAGTACTAAATGCTGAAAAGTTTTATTCGCCGTGTGTACCCTGGCAGCTGCTCACGGAACGCGTCCGACACGCAACTTGGAGCTCAGCCAACTGCCGCGGTGCTGGTAATAACAATCAGTGGCTGGCGCTGTTTACACTGCAGGCGCTCGCCGTTGTCCTCTGAAGTTCAACGACCCCACGCTGTTCTGGTCTGCAGTGCGAAGAGCCGTATCACCCAGCTGTCCACGCCGTTCAGCTTTGGTCAGGTCTCTTCACCTCAGCGTAACTGCTTCAGGCTACATCAACTTGGCCCGTCTGGACATCCTGATGCCAACTGCCAGAAGCCAATGTCGGGAGAATTCCGTCGAAAAGTCGTGTCCGATTGCCTTTTCTTTCCTCGTTCTTTTCGGGGAACACTGCTGAGAAAATTTAAAGAACCGGCATTTGAAGCTGATTACAGAATAATTCTACTGTCGCTAACATACATTGTGCATAAGGACCAAGAAGATAAGATACTAGAAATTAGGGCTCATACCGAGTCATATAGATAGTCGTTTTTCCCTAGTCCTATTTGCGAGTGGAACAGAAAAGGGAATGACCAGTAGTACAAGATTCCCTCCACCACGCACCATACCCTGATTGTGAAGTATGTATGTTGATGCAGCTGTGGAAATGTAGAGCCCGAATAACGCTTTCCCTTCACTGGCTGCCTCTCACGCCTCTCCACATCTTGTGTGTTCGGTGCTGCTCTCCACGCTGGACAATCCCGTGCAAGTCTCTTCAATTCTTTGTAACAGCTAACCTGCTTGCCACGTTTTGGTCTCCCTCCACAACTTCTACTTCTCATACTTCCCTCCATTACCAAACTGACTCTATTGATGCTTCCGGCACTATGCTGCTGGTCCCGGCAGAGGCTCGAGTCCTCCCTCTGGCATGGGTGTGTGTGTTTGTCCTTAAGATAATTGAGGTTAAGTAGTGTGTAAGCTTAGGGACTGATGACCTTAGCAGTTAAGTCCCATAAGGTTTCACACACATTTGAACTTTTTTTTATGCTTCCGGACATGTGGTGTCAACAAATACTTTCTTATAGTCGCGTTGTACCATAAATCTCTTTCATTCCCTATTCGATTGAGTGAGTGTTCATTAGCTACGCCATCTGCCCTAATAATCTTCGGTGTTGCTCTGCAGCACTATAATTCAGATGCTAGCCCGCTCTCGCATGTGTCGTTTGTCGCCCACACTTCACCTTCGTACAAAGTTAAACAAGTATTTTGAACTCAGGCTTCCTAGAACTTAATTTTATATACGTTGTCCCATGAGAAACGATCGAGTATTGAAGGATCTGAGAGGAACGACCATTCGAAGCAAAAACATCTAGTAAGAAGCGTGCGTTAAGAGCTATGAAGACTTCTGAGCCTTCGTTACAGTGAAATCTCTTCTACTGCAAGCTCTAGGCTTTCCATATTTTGGGAAGCTGTACTACGGACGAAAACAAGAAAGAAAGTTAAGTAGACATGAGCTCTAAAGTGCACACCTTATGAACTATGAGCACTTTGTTCATCATCGGTACTGTGAAACACATTTCTTCAGGTACCCATTTTAGAGTCCATGTTTCCTTTTTAAATTTTTTTAATTAATTTGGTCCATTCTACCACCTCCCAAAATGTGGAATGCTAAGAGCTTGCAGCAGAAGGGATTTGTTTCACAGTATCGAAGATGAAGTGGTGCTCAGAGCTTTGAAGGTATGCGTTTTAGAGCCAATGTTTATTTTAAAAGTTTTTGTTGTTTTGGCCCTTAGTGCCATCTCCAAAAATATTGAAAAGGCAGAGCGTATGGTAGTGGGGATTTGTTTTGCAGTATCGAAGATCAAGAAATGCGCATAGCTCTTGATGCAGCCATTTTAGAGCTCATGTTTACTTGTTTTGCATCGAATGATTGTTACTGTCGTATTCGTGATTGCTGACCACTAGCTGAGTACCCAGGCCTGCCTATGTGTATATTTTTCCAATTCCACTAGCCGATCTCATCCTTCCCCCTCCTGTCTGTCCACCTCCTTCCATCTCTCTCCCTCCACTTTAATCACAGCTGTCTATCTCCTCCTTTTCCTCTCTCCGTCCATCTGCTCCGTTTGCTCCTCCCTTCTGCCCATCTTCTCCTTCTCCTTCTTTCATTCTCATCCATTCCAGACCTCTCGTCTACCATCTTCTTCCACTTTGCCCCTTCCTGTCTCCTCCTCCCACTCTCTCTACCCATCTCCTCCCCAACTCTCTATCCATGTGATCTTCTTCCCTTTCTCCTTCCATCTCTTCTCTTTCTCTGTATATTTCCTCCTTCCTCTATCTTTCCACCTCCTCTGTTCTCATACCTGCGTCCATGTCCTCCTTCCCCCTCTCTGTCTTTCCAACTCTTTCTCCCCCTTCTCTCAATACGTTTAACCCCCACCACAGTAGGAGGTTGCTGGTTCTCACCGTACAGCATTTCTTTCCAGATAGTAATATATCTACCATGGACGGTAGCGGCCATGCGTTTCTAGGAGCTACTGTCTGGAACCGGTCGACCGCTACGATCGCAGGTTCGAATCCTGCCTCGGGCATGGAGGTGTGTGATGTCCTTAGGTTAGTTAGGTTTAATTAGTTCTAAATTCTAGGCGACTGATGACCTCAGAAATTAAGTCGCATAGTGCTCAGAGCCATTTGAACCGTTTTTTGCACGGTAGAAATCGACCCAGAAGTTTATGAGGAGCCTTTTAGCCCCGTCTTTGCAGCGTACGCATATGTCACGTAGATTTCACATATATTTAACATATATCACGCAAATTTGTAGACATATTCGCCTGTATCTATAATGAATTTCGTCCTGTAATTTCGATTGCATGCAGGCTTAATTCTATGACGTGATATGTCCTGAATTGTGTGTCGTACAGTGATGTAATTTTCCAGGTACATACAGTGGTATATACACACATCAAAAAACGTTTTCATCACACCGGTTCCCATAACTCCTGAAGATATACGTTGACTGTGGATATTGTATCACAGACACGGTCTCTTTGACTGTTGAGAGACGTCACTAAACCCGCCCAAAGACGTAAACAAATATGCATGAGCAGCGCCTATTAGACGGAGGGGGTCCGACATCCGATCATTTCCAGTCATTCAGACAGGAAAGAGGTACACGGCTAGTGTTGTCTGTAGTTCAATGATGCGAAGACAGTCAATACCGCGGTTCGATCGCGTCCGCATTGTTACTTTGTGCCAGGAAGGGCTCTCAACAAGGGAAATGTCCAGGCGTCTCAACCAAAGCGATGATTTCCGGACATGGAGGAGACACAGAGAGACAGGAATTGTCGATGACATGCCTCGTTCAGGCACCCCAAGGGCGACTACTGCAGTGGATGACAGCTACCTACGGACTATGGCCCGGAGGAACCCCGACAGCAACGCCACCAACTTGAATAATGCTTTCGTGCAGCCACAGGACGTCGTGTTACGACTCAAATTGTGTTCAGTAGACTGCATCATGCGCAACTTCATACTCGACTTCCATTGTGAAGTCCATCTTTGCAACTACGACACCATGCAGCGTGGTACAGATGGGCCCAACAACATGACAAATGAACTCCTTAGGATTGGCATCACGTTCTCTTCAGCGAAGAGTGTCGCATATGCCTTCAAGCAGACAATCGTCCGAGACGTACTTGGAGGCAACCCAGTCAGGCTGAACGCCTTAGACACACTGTCCAGAGAGTCCAGCAAGGTGCAGGTTCCCTGCTGTTTTGGGGTGGCATTATGTGTGGTCGACGTACGCCGCTGGAGGTCATGGAAAGCACCGTAACGGCTGTACAGTACGTGAATGCCACCCTCCGACTGATTGTGCAACCATATCCGCAGCATACTGGCGAGGCATTCGTCTTCATGGACGACAATTCGCGCCCCTATCGTGCACATCTAGTGAATGACTTCCTTCAGGATAACGATATCACTCGACTAAAGTGGCCAGCATGTTCTCCAGACATGAACCGTATCGAAGATGCCTGCGATAGACCGAAAATGGCTGTTTATGAACGACGTGACCCACCAACCACTCTGAGGAATCTACGCCGAATCGCAGTTGAGGAGTGGGACAATCTGGACCAACAGTGCCTTGATAAACTTGTGGATAGTATGCCACGACGAATACAGGCATGCATCAGTGCAAGAGGACGTTTTACTGAATATTGGAGGTACCAGTGTGTACAGCAGTCTGGACCGCCACCTCTGAAGGTCTCGTTGTATGGTGGTACAACATGCAATTTGTGGTTTTCATGAGCAACAAAAATGGCGGAAACTATGTTTATTTTGATCTCTGTTCCAATTTTCTGCACAGGTTCCGGAACTCTCGGAACGGAGGTGATGCAAAACTTTTTTTGATGTTAATTTTAATTTTAATAATTAACAGCCTCAGTTGCACTGTTTGCCTATAATTTTTCAGTCGGGATAACCCAAACGTCTTCAGAATAACAGTAAATACCGTCTTTCCATAGTGGACATCGTCAAGCTAAAACTAGAAATCCATAAATTATCGTCAGACTATAAAACGTATCTGGAACTGCCTCAGCCCCACTTCGCGACCGCGATGCTGCAGCCACGAGTGCTGTACTGGAATTATTACAATTAAAATTAATATTTACACAGTTGCTGACAGGGCCGCGAAATGTTGAAGATATTTTTTGATGTGTGTATGAACACGTTGTGCGTAATGTATCACGAAACGAGCTAGTAGTAACGAAGTAATATATTAAACCGTCATGCCTCAAGCTGCAGTTTCACTGCTTGAACGTCGAAAATGAAGTAAGTGATAAACTTCTTTCTTTTCATCATTCTGTGAGAGTTGTCAGCGAGAAAATGTTTCTTAAAAGTTTGAAATTATGTGTAAAGTTTTTGCAAATCAACAAGTGCTTTCATTCTGAAATTCTGGATGAGTATAGTGTGGGTATTTGCATGTGGTGAGTTATACATTATTTTTCTTCCTCCCCTTCCCACCACCCCATTCGACAGGTGGTTCTTACAGCCACAGTGTATCGTTACGGACACCAAGTGATATGTGTACCAAGTTTGACTGTAATCGATAAGGTAGTTTAAGAGGAGATGTTCAACATACATACATACAAACGTACACCGTTATAAGATACAGAGTTCTGTTTACTCACTGCTCATTTTATTGTTTCTTTTCGCTTATAGTTTTTTTAACCTTTTTGTCGATTTATTCTCTAAATCGTATTCCTTTCATTTTGGAGTTTAATTATTCAGTGACTGGTTCTTTTTATATCGCACTATTTGGCAACCTGTTGCTCAATATGTGAGATTTGCTGTTGTTGTAAACTGCTTAAAGATTTCTTTTAAAGCTCTATGTTTCTCATGAACTGTACCATTTGTTGTAATTTTTTTGGTCATTCTACTGTAAATCAGATGTGTATCCTGGTAGAAAAGTACGCCAGAATCCGGAGTCACTTCCACATTTGAGCCTTTGTTGTTGCTAATCCTGCGGCATCACCTCGCCTACAACTTTTAGAGTCTCATTTCGCAATCTAATTCCCTCTGCATCACTTGATTTCAAAATGGTTCAAATGGCTCTGAGCACTATGGGACTGCTACGGTGATCAGTCCCCTAGAACTTAGAACAACGTAAACCTAACTAAACTCAAGGACAGCTCATCACGAGGCAGAGAAAATTCCTGAACCCGCCGGGAATCGAACCCGGGAAGCCGGGCACGGGAAGTGAGAACACTACCGCACGACCACGAGCTGCGGACTCACTTGATTTAATCCATCTACCGCCCATTACCCTCGTTTTACCTTTTTTGGCGTTTCTTAGGCTGCTACTCTAATTATGCAGACGCTGTACTAACTGTACATGGATAACACTAAGCAAGTGGGGAGTGACGCGGAGGGGGCGACGGTGGGCAGCATATAGACATCTCAAAACGACGCAATATGTCTCCAGTAAAGCAACAGTAGGTTACTCATTCGAAGAACTTGACAGGGTACGTGCCCGCAGCACAAAGCGCTCGCAGACGCCTTTTACATGGGCGCCAACACAGTGTACGCGCCCGGCGTGCTAGCCCGAGGCTGCGCTTACGAGAAGCGGCCGTAGTGACCGCGCGCGCCCTGGAAAGCTGACGAAACGCCGAAGCAACGTGACCCGAGCTGCTGGAGGGAGGTACCGAGAACGTCGAACAACGGCTGCTGGCTTGGGCTTCGGCAACTCGAGCAGGCGCCTTCCCGCAACTGATGCCATCGAACAGGGCGCGTGGCGTGACGGGAAACGCATTGGAGGGGCGCCACGGGTCCGTTCGTGGAAGCGAGTCTGGGTCACGTGGCCCTCGACCCGTCTACTGTGCGTCTCTTGTGACAGACCAACTGGGAAACGCGTTTCGATGCCTTAACACGAAAACTTTTCATTCGCACATTGAGCACTGTGAACTGGACTGACTTCTAACATGGCTCGACAAAAAATCCATGCAGTCTGAGCGATCCGTGGTCTTAGCTTTAGTGTCTTGCCTCTGTGTTATGAAGAGCGGGATTAAATTACATGTACACCCGTCTACTGTGCGTTTCTTGTGGCAGACCAACTGGGAAACGCGTTTCCATGCATTAACACGAAAACTTTTCATTCGGACATTGAGCACTGTGAACTGGACTGACTTCCAACATAGTTCGACAAAAAATCCATGCAGTCTGAGCGATCCGTGGTCTTAGCTTTAATGCCTTCCCTCTGTATTATGAAAAGCGGGATTAAATTACATGTACACAGCATCTACATCTACATCCATACTCCGCAAGCCACCTGACGGTGTGTGACAGAGGGTACCCTGAGTACCTCTATCGGTTCTCCCTTCAGTTCCAGTCTTGTATTGTTCGTGGAAAGAAAGCTTGTCTGTATGCCTCTGTGTGGGCTCTAATCTCTCTGATTTTATCCTCGTGGTCTCCTCGCGAGAAATACCTAGGAGGGAGCAATATACTGCTTGTTCTCGAAACTTCAACAAAAGCCCGTACCGAGCTACTGAGCGCCTCTCCTGCTGAGTCTTCCACTGGAGTTTATCTGTCACTTCCGTAACGCTTTCGCGATTACTAAATTGATCCTGTAACAAAGCGCACTGCTCTCCGTTGGATCTTTTCTGTCTCTTCTATCAATCCTATCGCGGATACAATCCCACACTGCTGAGCAATATTTAAAAAAATGGTTCAAATGGCTCTGAGCACTATTCGACTTAACTTCTGAGGTCATCAGTCCCCCCTAGAACTTAGAACTACTTAAACCTAACTAACCTAAGGACATCACACACATCCATGCCCTAGGCAAGATTCGAACCTGCGACCGCAGTGGGCGAACAAGTGTACTGTAACCTACTTCCTTTGTTTTCGGACAGCATTTCCTATGATTCTTCCAATGAATCTCAGTGTGGCATCTGCTTTACCAACGGTCAACTTTATATGCTCACTCCATTTTAAATCACTCCTAATGCCTACTAACAGATAATTTGTGGAATTAACTGCTTGCAGTTGCTGACCTGCTATATTGTAGCTAACTGATAAGGGATCTTTCTTTCTAAGTATTCGCAGCACATTACACCTGTCTACATTGCGATTCAATTGCCATTCCCTGCACCATGCGTCAATTCGTTGCAGATCCTCCTGCATTTCAGTACACTTTTCCATTGTTATAACCTGTCGATATACTACAGCATCATCCGCAAAAAGCCTCAGTGAACTTTCGATGTTATCCAAAGGTCATTTATGTATACTGTGAATAGCAACGGTCCTACGACAATCCCCTACGGCACAACTGAAATCACTCTCACTTCATAAGAACTTCCCTCCATTGAGAATGACATACTGCGTTCTGCTATCTAGGAACTCTTCAATCCAGTCACACAATTGGCCTAATGCCTCATAGTCCATATGCTCTTACTTTGTTCATTAAACGACTGTGAGGAACTGTATCAAACGCCTTGCAGACACAAGTACAGCTGGGAACGATAAAGTTAATATCTTCTGGGTTGTTAGGTCGCGTCATATTTCCTTCTAAAAATCGAAGTTTCAACCCCTCTGTCGGGATCTTCTTCAGTATGTTCCGGTGTCCACTATTGCTAGAACACTGCCAGAGACCAGCGTCGCGTTCTGTTAGAAAGGAGAGTTTTCCCGCTTTTATGCTGGAGAAGTAGGAGTATCGGCTGAAATTCTTGTGGCTACCATTGGTGTTGCATCGTCAAAGGGTAATATTTCCGCGCTGATGCAGAAGAAGGGGCATTATTGGCTAATCTCCGTAAGTAGGCTGTTTAGGTTTTTATGTTGGTAACGCCACGTAGCGCTCTGTGTGAAGCCGGCCGCGGTGGCCGTGCGGTTCTGGCGCTGCAGTCCGGAACCGCGGGGCTGTTACGGTCGCAGGTTCGAATCCTGCTTCGGGCATGGGTGTGTGTGATGTCGTTAGGTTAGTTAGGTTTAAGTAGTTCTAAGTTCTAGGGGACTTATGACCTAAGATGTTGAGTCCCATAGTGCTCAGAGCCATTTGAACCATTTCGCTCTGTGTGAAAATCACTGACTGTGCTGTGTGCAATGTGCGGCTGTTTGCCATTGTTGCAATATTTGCTATTGTATTGTTGGTGAGCTGGATGTAAACACCGCGTAACGTTGTGCAGGTGGAGGTGAGCCGCCAGCAGTGGTGGACGTGGGGAGAGAGATGGCAGAATTTTGAGAGCGGACGATCTGGACGTGTGTCCGCCAGAAAAAGGAAATTTATAAGACCGGATGTCATGAACTGATATATATAGTATGACTTTTGGACATTACTAAGGTAAATACATTGTTTATTCTCTATCAAAATCTTTCATTCGCTGACTATGCCTATCAGTAGATAGTGGCTTCAGTAGTTAGAATCTTTTATTTAGCTGGCAGTATTGGCGCTCGCTGTATTGCAGTAGTTCGATTAACGAAGATTTTTGTGAGGTAAGTGATTCATGAGAGGTACAGGTTATTGTTAAATGGTTCAAATGGCTCTGAGCACTATGGGACTTAACTTCTGAGGTCATCAGTCCCCTAGAACGTAGAACTACTTAAACCTAACTAACCTAAGGACATCACACACATCCACGCCAGGGGCAGGATTCGAACCTGCGATTGTAGCGGTAGCGTGGTTCCAGACTGTAGCTCCTAGAACCGCTCGGCCACACCAGCCGGACATTGGATAGATTGGCAGTGTTCCTTACTTACGCTGGAGAAGGGTTATTTTGCTTGAAATTCATCCTACTGCGGTTGGTTGGCCATCATCATTGGCTAGATGCGAAACGGACAGAGCAAGAGTGGGTGGTGGCGGGGGGGGATGTTTACCCAACATATTGCTGTCCTCCGAGGTGACATGCAGCTCGCACACCGCGGTCGTATATTCACTTCCTCGACGGGGTGGAGTCGCGATGCCGGAATCCTATAGCCTTCCTTTCTATTGAAATTACATGCATTTTTGGAAATTGCAACCGATTCTCGAAGCTTTCTTCTCTAAATGTTGGTTTCCTTAGCCAGCATTGCACGTAATTAAAATCGATGTTGAGCCACGGTCTTGATGTTCCGCTACTGTCGCTTTCATACTTCGTTTTAGCCGTGTGGCATTCGTGTTCCTTAATGCGTGCTGGCCTATGTGGCCGAGTGGTTCTAGGCGCTTCAGTCCGGAACCGCGCTGCTGCTACGGTCGCAGTTTCGAATCCTGACTCGGTCATTGATGTGTGTGATGTCCTTAGGTTAGTTAGGTTTAAGTAGTTCTAAGTCCATGGCTTTAGATTTTAAGTCCCATAGTGCTCAGAGCCATTTGAACCTTAATGAGTTCTTCAACTTCGGGGTTTTGTGAAGGTATGCGATGTTATTTTATTAATTACAAAACCGAGTCACAAACAACTAGGCGGAATGAGACCACTAAGCAGTATGACGGTGCACTTCCTCTGCCCTCGGCGAATGCAATGATTTGCTTCGGAAGACTGTCATAAAAGCCGTTAACCTCTCCAACACTACGCTGGCCCACAGCTGATGTAACTGCTTCTGAATACCAGTACTGGAACGAATCTGACATCAGAAACGGTCCACACAAATTCTATCGGGAACAGATCCAAGGACGTTGTAATGACACATGTTTCATTACAGACGAACATTGTACTGTTGATAAATGGTACCAGTAGAGTGTGCACGAGATGTAACATACGAAGACTCAGGATGTCCGTGACGTACCGCAGTGCCGCCGGATTTCTCCAAATCACCACCATCCGTAACCTGTACTCCCGATGACTCTCGATACCATGACGCCACTGTGCAAAACGTTGGAAGACTTGCACATGTCCCTCGCTCACTACCGTACTTACCAACGGCGGCCGTCTTGGATAGCGCAGAACCGTGATTCATCGCTGAAGGCTGACAATTATCAGCATCCCATGCTTCCTGGTTGTGGCACAATTGCAAAGACCGCCGTCTGCGTTGTTCTAGTAACGGCAGCCCACCCATGCGACGGTAATTCACCAGTGCGCCAGTAGCGAGTGTCAGACGAATGTCGCGGTACGAAATATAACGTCGCAAGGGCTCCAGTATTTAATTTTCGATTTCAAGCACTGATGTCATGAAGTTACCATGTACTTGGTGCACCATTTGGTGAACCTCAGAGGTGGTAGATCAGATCCTTGACGATAAAGATAACGCCTGCCCTTACATTCCTGTGCAGTCCTGTTACATCCAAATGTCCCCCAAATTTGAACATTGTGAGACTCGACCAGCCGGCCTAATATATATCCATAATGAGGCCCCTTTAAAATTTTGCCAGATACTGATAATGCTTCCTGATACTTGCACGTGGCATCAGCTTGCCGTTCTATATCTATATATACATATACATTCACACTCCGCAAACCACGACGAAGTGCATGGCAGAGAGTTAGTTCCATTTTACGAGTCATTAGTATTTTTTCCCGTTCCATTCGCGTGTGGAGCACGGGAAGAATGTTTGAATCCCTCTGTGCGTGTTTTAACCAATTTTATATCGCGATCCCTTTTTGAGCGATAGGTAGGAGGTTGTAGCTTATTCCTAGAGTCACCAGGAAGTTGTAGCATATTCCTAGAGCTATCATTTAAAGCAGGTTCTACGAAGTTTGTCTGTAGACTTCCGAGGGGGCGCTTATGTCTATTTTCAACAGGCTGCCAGTTCAGATTCTTCAGCAACACTATAAAAGTCCCTCATAGGTCAGACAGAGATGCGATCAGTGGTGCTGCCCTTGTCTGTATACGTTCAGTATCTCCTGTTACTCCCAGTGCTCACTCAGCATATGATACTGTTCATGTCCTTCACATTTAACCTACCATCTGTGGGTGATGTTTGATTTGTGGGGTGCTCAACTGCTGTTCCCCAGATTCGACGTCTGTAGACATTTTTTCTACATCTACATCTATATTTATACTCCGCAAGCCACCCAACGGCGTGTGGCGCAGGGCACTTTACGTGCCACTGTCATTACCTCCCTTTCCTGTTCCAGTCGCGTATGGTTCGCGGGAAGAACGACTGTCTGAAAGCCTCCGTGCGCGCTCGAATCTCTCTAATTTTACATTCGTGGTCTCCTCGGGAGGTATAAGTAGGGGGAAGCAATATATTCGATAGCTCATCCAGAAACGCACCCTCTCGAAACCTGGCGAGCAAGCTACACCGCGACGCAGAGCGCCTCTCTTGCAGAGTCTGCCACTTGAGTTTGCTAAACATCTCCGGAACGCTATCACGCTTACCCAATAACCCTGTGACGAAACGCGCAGCTCTTCTGTTCGGGAAGCTGAAAGAGGCTGTCAACAAGGACAAACCAGTCACACCAGATGATAGCGACGATGCATTGGTGCAGCCTGCTCGGATACCTCGGCTGAAATGCTAGCACGTGTGTGGCACTCATTTCATACCAGACTGGAAGCGTGTATTGCCACTGCCGGGAGTCATTTTCAGCACACACTGTGATGATCATTTGTCTCGTTACTGAGCAGAATACACATAAATAGACTAAGCACTTGTGTTGTTCTTTCGTGTGTGCTACCACAATTAATGCACAAGTGCCTGTGTGGAATTTTTCAAAATACGATATCTCGTAAACGACTCGCACTAGAATCTTGCAAAAAACACCACTAAATTTCTCATTTTGTCTACTTTTAGTTTGATAATATTAATAGACATTGTTCCACTTGAAAGAGTTCATTTTTCTGCAAGAAATGTACTTCGAAAGTATTATTTTAATACGTTTATTGGCTAACAATATGAGTATTTGACTACCAGTCCATTATGTGAAAACCGCATGTCAATAGCGTTTCCCGTTTCCGCTATTTTGTCAGTGCAATTTATAGGTGATTCACTTGTATATTCCGTTCAATTGCCTTCCCAAATCGTTCGCTGTCTCTGACAGAATTACAATGCTGTCAGCAAGCCCCAATTCTTTTTCGTGTCCCTGAACTTTATTTTCCTTTCCAACTTTCCGCTTCATTTCCTTTACGCGTCTTTCAATGTACAGGTTCAATAACATCAGGGATGGACTATAACCAAGTTGGACTATTATTTAGGAAGTCGGAGTTCACGTTCCCATCTGGCCGTTAAGATTTGGATGTTCCGTTGTTTTCCTAAAGGCCTTGAAGGCAGATATCTAGATGCTTCTTTGGGAAAGGGTACAGCGTAATCACCATACCGAGTTTGTCCTCAGTCTTTGATGAGACGAGGAGTTAAACCACATTTTTCTTTCGTAATTACCAACGCGAGTAGGGTCAACGCTGTCGTAACTTTTCAGCTAGGACACTTTACGGAGAAACTTCCTGTGGCTGCTTCTGCATGTTAATGTCCTCCTTGACTTCCATGTGCATGAAGCCTGTCGTTCATGATGGATTTTCAGCACGAGACGTCGAAGTTATTGAATGAAAGTTTGGGATGATCAACGCATCCAAATCATTGCTGCATCGCTACCGAGCGCACTCAGTGTTACTGACGAAAATCTAGTGAGTGATACTACACTAATGCTCATGAGTTAACAATAATACTGATACACGGTGAAACAACGCTCTGCAGGGCGGTTTGCGGGTTTAAATCATCTCGGGGCATGACCATTCGGTGCATTTGACCTGCGGTCGTCGCACGGTGGCGCTGGCAGCAGTCCACATACACAGAGGTGTGTTGGTGCAAGTCAGAGTACGGTGCAGTGAGTAAGTGTGCAGATGTTTTCGGACGTGCTAATGGTGACTGTGTGTTGAAAATGGCTCAAAGAACACATACTGATGACGTTATGAAGGGTAGAATACTAGGGCGACTGGAGCTGGTCAAACACAGCAGGTCGCAGCACGGGCCCTCCGTGTGCCACAAAGTGTGATCTCAGGATTATGGCAACGATTCCAGCAGACAGGAAACGTGTCCAGGCGCTATAGTACAGGAAGTTCACACTGTACAACACCACAAGAAGACCGATATCTCACCATCAGTGCCCCCAGACGCCCACTGAGTACTGCAGGTAGACTTGCTCCGAACCGTACCGCCGCCACTGGAGCAGTTATCTCCAGACACGCAGCGTAAAGACGACTGAGCAGACATCGTTTATTCGCCCGGAAATCTGCAAGGTGCATTCCACTGACAACTGGTCACAGGAGAGCCCGCAAAGCCTGGTGTCAAGAACCCAGTACACGGTCATTGTAACAGTGGTCCCAGGTTATGTTCACGAACGAGTCCAGATATAGTCTGAACAGTGATTCTCGCCGGGTTTTCATCTGGCAAGGATGGGAGGCTGCAGCCCAGCAGGTGCTCGACCACCTGATCCAGAGTATGCCAACCCGTTGTGCGGCCTGTGTACCTGTATATGGTGATCATATCCCATATTGATGTTGGGGTACATGCGCAGGAAACAGTGGCGTTTTGTAGCACTTGTGTTCTGGGACGGTTTTCTCAACTTATCACCAATACCGTGGACTTACAGATCTGTGTCGTGTGTGTTACCTATGTGCCTATGCTATTAGCACCAGTTTTGTGTAGTGGCACGTTGTGTGGCACCACATTCTGCAATTATCCTTAATTTATGAGCATGAGTACATTTATGCACCGCCACGCGACATTGTTAGAACTAATTTACTAGCTTTCGTCTAGCTTCCTATCCGTACGACATTCGGAAGCTCGAGCCACAAGATTTCGTTACTCTAAATCTCATCATGATTCGCACAGAATGGTAATCAGCGAGCTTTCGAGATGTGTGGTTTACGAATTTATTCCACTTCAGGCAAGAAGCGCTGCAGAATGTGAGCACAACAGTGCGATAGCTTTTAGCAACAGCACATTTTCTGGGTTGTATATAGACTAGTGGATGCTGCTCACTCACATAACTCCGCTTACACTTTTCAGACTGTAGCGATTGCTATCGCCACGAAAAAAGAATCTTGCCGAGGTGGGGTGGCGTGCATGCCTCTTCGATGCAGACGGCAGTAACGAAGGTGCAAACATCGTACAGTATAACTCCTGAAGAGGGGCAACAGCCTTTCCAGTAGCTGCTGCGGCAACAGTCTGTATAATGGACTGATATGGCTTTGTAACATAAGCGAACGTGACCTTGCTATGTTGGTACTACCAACGCCTGAAAGCAACGGGAAACTATTGCTGTTGTATTTTCCGAGACATGCAGCTCTACTGAATAACTTAATGATGACTGCATCCTCTTTGGCAAAGTATTCCAGACCTCCCTGCGGGGACTACTCTATACTTTGGTCATTGTGCGAAATCTTACTTCCTAAACAGCATAATTCTTTTACTGCTTTCATTACCGCGTCTTCCCAACTCTGGTATTAAGCGAGACGTCGTACTCTTTCCTGCTACTCTTCACGAATTTCACCTCTGCTGCATTTATCCTTACGCCATGTTCTGCATTATGTATATTGTCCATTCCTTTCAACAGACATTTTATCTCTGGCTAGACGAACATCACGCGTAGCCTAGTTACTTCACAGCGATTCTGCGTGTTTCCCGGAACTACAAGGTCGCTACTTCCTCGCGTATTGCCCATAATTCTACCTCCACACGGTAGTGTGGCCTGGATATGTTTCTGCTTCATTTCCCTGCTACGCTCAGGGCCACATTTTATTAGACACTGTGGGAGAGCAATGGGCGGTGCTCGGGCCGGAAACAAGTGAGCGTCGGATGGCGCAGCTTTCTCCCAGTTCCGGGGAGTCCCCTCCACAGGCAGAATACCTGGAAGAACAGGTGGCCTGTCCTCCAGTCACAAAGGGCTGGAGACAATCCTGTGGCAATTCCGTTCGTAGAAACAGGTACGCAGGCGGTGTTTACGAAGCCGTAAACTGTTAAATACAGCACGATCTATTTGAAGCTCGCTACTTACGTCTGCATTCGCTTAATAGTAATGTTCGCATCCAAGATAAATGTCCTTTACTTTAGCTGCATCATGATTTCGCAGCTTTTGAAGCGTTCTCAGTTTATTTTAATTACTGTGAAAGGGAAGCTTTCTTGAAAACAAATACATTAATGTCCCTCCAATGCACGCTTTTGTCATCGGGTTCATTTCGTTTCATTGAAATAAAACAGCATCAGTGCTCTGTAATGAAACATATTTACAGTGACTTATTTCCTAGATCGAAAAACAGTTCGCTAATATAGTTGCTGAATTTTACTTATGGTATTTCGTGATTGGTTTTTTGCCCACATCTGGAAACGCCACCTGCTTGCATGCTTTTGGGTTATTTCTTCGTTTGTTTCTGTTGAATCCTTCACTGCTTTGAATAACTATACACTTTATGTTTTACACTTTACAATGTAGCATTACTACTGCTTATTTGTCTCCTTCTGGATAACAATGTATCGTGTGTTTTGTGTAGTATAACAAATTTTAATGCCAGTTTCTCTTTGAGCGAAAACTGTTCTTTTTTCCTGCAGTTCGCCATTTGTGTGTTATTCCATTTCATTTTGTTAATACGCATTTATTTAATTTGTAAGAGAAATGAAGGAACAGTTATTCAGTTGGAAAACTTGGTGTTGAGTGGGTGTGAGGCAAAAATGAGTGAACGATAAGTGCAAAGTAATGAGGTGTAGAGTGAGAGTTGGAGGAAAGCGTGAGGACCAAGGGGTGAAATGATATGGGGACGGGGAGTGAATGAAGGAAAAGGAATTTATTTTTCTGTAATTTTTTTCAGTTATTTCATCCAATGTCTGGTTTCCAATGTTCATTTTGTTACTGAGCAACTGTTTGTTGTGGTAGAAGTGGAAAGGGAGAAAGTATCAGTCTTTACTGATTTTTATGATCTTCATATTTTTTCTGTAGTGCTTGGGATCTACTGAATTATCCTTTAAAGTGACCTACAAATGCTGAGCGGTCTGTACAGTTTTTCCACGCCCTGATGTACTCTTTATATCCTGTACCAAATGTGCTGCCAGTCGCCTCGGTGTAGCTCCCTGAGACCCAAAGCTGTTCTACCAGCGCATTAATAATGAACTTCTCACAACTGCGTTATATCAGTGCATATGAAATATTAAGGAGTGGTTTTGGAGGAATTTTTTGACTCGATTGACTATAGCTGTCACCAATGTTAATTTTGTCCAGTTCATTCTTATTCCGGGGAATCAAAGGCAAGAAATTAGTATGTTGGCTCCTAAAAAACATATAAATACCATTGAGAGTCAGCTGCAGTGACTTTTCATTATTCCCGGCACACTTTATGTTGCTAAATTCAGTCATTTCCTTACATCACCAACATCCCCTTTCTACAGGCATCCCTTTCTACCGACATCTCCCGTAAATGGAATGTGTCCTCGACAGCAGGAGAAGGGATACTGCTTCCATAAAACCTGAAATTAATTTAAAACAATTATAACGAAACTGTCAATATTGGTTAACAGAGAAATCCTGTTCTACTAAAAATAAATAATGGGCTTATTTCTAAAAAAAAATTCTAAATTCTTCTTCTAGCATTGCCTGGATTTCCATATGGAAGCTCATCCCCAGCTTCACCATGTCATCACTTGATGAAACATGTTGTTGCTCTTGTAATTCGTACACGTCTGCTTGCTGGTGATGACTATTGTCTACAAGATCATCTTCCTCATCATCGCTAAAGCCCTACAAGTCAGAAAATTCACCATTCACCAATAAATCTATTATCAGTTCATCTGTAAGGCCTCCCCTCCCTAGTAAAACAAATTTCCTATCTTAAATATGCATATGAATAAAAACAGCAATGCTCTCCAGTACTTTTCATGCTTAGAGACATTTAATTTGAACAAGTATCAGGTTCTGTGACGATACGTTTCGCCAGCTATAATCCCATTCTCTGTTGAAACGGACATCAAATTCCCTCAAAGAAAAGCAGTGGAAAATGTTGGTAACTTAATGAAGACGCCTTAGAAACATTCAAAACTATATTTTAAGCATTAATATTGGTCAATGATTTGTTTAAAAGTAGTTACTTACTCATCAAATTACCTTCTATTAGGAATGTGGAAGCCCTCAACAACTGTGATACGACTTTCAAAATGATGGAGCACCTAATTTGATTTTACTACATTCCATTACCCTTTCCTTCGTTTCGTTGATAGTTATGTTATAACCACTTTACAAGACATTATGCACTTCGTTCATCTGATCTTCCAAGTCCTTTGCTGACTATCACAGAAATACAAGGTCGTTGGCGAATTTCAAAATTTTAATTTATCCTCACTTAACTTTAATTCCACTTCCAAATATCTCTTTGTTTCTCTTTACTGCTTGCTCATTGTAAAAACTAAATAACATCATCCTACATTTCTCCTGAAACCAAATCAATGTTTGCCGACGTCGGCCTCTACCACTTCCTCCATTCCTCTACAAATAATTTGTTCTCAGTTTGCAATATATAATCCAAAAAGTGTAGTATTTAAACAAAATTGTTATTTTGCACAGGGTTGCGGCAGCTTCTAAATTGCAGTCGATAATTTTAACGATGTGGTGACTGAAGACTTAAATCTGTTTTACGTATGTTGAAGATAGACGAGAGCCCGAAACACGTATTGATATAAATAAAAGTGGATAAAAAGTCACTAATTGTTATATTTCTTATAGTAGCATATTCGCTAATTTCATCTTGCCCCTCTGGCTGACTTGCACCTGTCACTTAATGAAGTTTAAATACTTTCCAAACGGATTTGTTTGTAAACGATATGTCAATAAATCCTCGGTAGATGGACAATATCCTAAGAATGGGCTTCCTGACTAACAATGTTAAGCTTATCAGAGACTAATTAATAAACAGAAAATGAAACTGTTCGTTAATATTAATTAAAAATGCATGAAGAGACTGTTTGAAATGAGCTCAAATCAATTATTAACACATGCCCGGCGTAATGGTCGTTTATCAACAGCACGAACTAATGTAGTCGACATTAATTATTGCAGTAAGGGAACACGCGCTTGCCTATCGCTGCTCTGCTCCTGTTCGTACCCTATGTCATCGCCAGAATATACACGTACTTTGTCAAGCCACCGTGTTCTTTGGCTCACGCACGTCTGCACGATAACGGTACCACATATAATAAGGAAAATGCTGAAATAAAATAAACAAATAAACGAATTCTCTCACTCTCAAGAGTGTATCCACGGCTAAGCTTGGGAGGAGTCGACGGAGCGGAAAGGCAAGCAGGAGGAAGGGCGCAGATTCGTATTGGTTCTCCCCTGCACACTCTACGTATGTCTTTTGTCGCTCTATATCGGAAAATAACGAACTATCCACTGTTAACGCACTGAAAGCTACGTAATATTATCTACTAAGTTCCCGAAAATCTTCAGACAGCGTCCCAAATATGTTCCACCTAGATCAAATGAGGCAATTGTCGTGGATAAGACATCAACGGGAGTTCTTTATCATTAGGGTTTTCTTGAACTCCCTCTTATGCAAGTCACTATTTGTTCTTTTTATTGATCCAGACATGTTTTGACACTTATGTGTCATCTTCTGTGAAGCAGATGGATTTCTGCAAGGTATAAAACATAAGTTTATTTACTGTAGACCTATTGTTACTGTTGTTGCTGCTTTGATGCTGCTATCCATGCTATTCTATCCTGTGCGAGCTTCTTTATCTCCGAATAAGTACTGCAATATACAACCTTCCGAATCTGCGACCTGTATTCATCTCCATCTACGATTTTTACTCCCACACTTCTTTCCAATACTAAGTTGGTGATCCTTTGATGTCTCAGAATGTATGCTATCAACCTGTCCCTTTTTTTGGTCAAGTTATGCCACAAATTTCTTGCCTTCTCAATTCTATTCAGTACCGCTTGATTAGTTACGTGATCTGCTCATCTAATGTTGAACATTCTTCTGTAGCACTTAGAGGACCATAGACACGGGTTCACAGGTAGATGCCGTGTTTCTTGACTTCCGCAAGGCGTTCGATACAGTACCCCACAGTCGTTTAATGAACAAAGTAAGAGCATATGGACTATCAGATCAATTGTGTGATTGGATTGAGGAGTCCCTAGATAACAGAACGTAGCGTATAATTCTCAATGGAGAGAAGTCTTCCGAAGTAAGAGTGATTTCAGGTGTGCCGCAGGGAAGTGTCATAGGACTGTTACTATTTACAATATACACTCCTGGAAATTGAAATAAGATCACCGTGAATTCATTGTCCCAGGAAGGGGAAACTTTATTGACACATTCCTGGGGTCAGATACATCACATGATCACATTGACAGAACCACAGGCACATAGACACAGGCAACAGAGCATGCACAATGTCGGCACTAGTACAGTGTATATCCACCTTTCGCAGCAATGCAGGGTGCTATTCTCCCGTGGAGACGATCGTAGAGACGCTGGATGCAGTCCTGTGGAACGGCTTGCCATCGTTCGTGCTGGACGTGCAGACCGCGTGAGACGACGCTTCATCCAGTCCCAAACATGCTCAATGGGGGACAGATCCGAAGATCTTGCGGGCCAGGGTAGTTGACTTACACCTTCTAGAGCACGTTGGGTGGAACGGGATACATGCGGACGTGCATTGTCCTGTTGGAATAGCAAGTTCCCTTGCCGGTCTAGGAATGGTAGAACGATGGGTTCGATGACGGTTTGGATGTACCGTGCACTATTCAGTGTCCCCTCGACGATCACCAGAGGTGTACGGCCAGTGTAGGAGATCACTCCCCACACCATGATGCCGGGTGTTGGCCCTGTGTGCCTCGGTCGTATGCAGTCCTGATTGTGGCGCTCACCTGCACGGCGCCAAACACGCATACGACCATCATTGGCACCAAGGCAGAAGCGACTCTCATCGCTGAAGACGACACGTCTCCATTCGTCCCTCCATTCACGCCTGTCGCGACACCACTGGAGGCGGGCTGTACGATGTTGGGGCGTGAGCGGAAGACGGCCTAACGGTGTGCGGGACCGTAGCCCAGCTTCATGGAGACGGTTGCGAATGGTCCTCGCCGATACCTCAGGGCAGCAACAGTGTCCCTAATTTGCTGGGAAGTGGCGGTGCGGTCCCCTACGGCACTGCGTAGGATCCTACGGTCTTGGCGTGCATCCGTGCGTCGCTGCGGTCCGGTCCCAGGTCGACGGGCACGTGCATCTTCCGCCGACCACTGGCGACATCGATGTACTGTGGAGACCTCACGCCCCACGTGTTGAGCAATTCGGCGGTACGTCCACCCAGCCTCCGCATGCCCACTATACGCCCTCGCTCAAAGTCCGTCAACTCCACATACGGTTCACGTCCACGCTGTCGCGGCATGCTACCAGTGTTAAAGACTGCGATGGAGCTCCGTATGCCACGGCAAACTGGCTGACACTGACTGCGGCGGTGCACAAATGCTGCGCAGCTAGCGACATTCGACGGCCAACACCGCGGTTCCTGGTGTGTCCGCTGTGCCGTGCGTGTGATCATTGCTTGTACAGCCCTCTTGCAGTGTCCGGAGCAAGTATGGTGGGTCTGACACACCGGTGTCAATGTGTTCTTTTTTCCATTTCCAGGAGTGTATATTAATGACCTGGTGGATGACATCGCAAGTTCACTGACGCTTTTTGCAAATGATGCTGTGGTGTATCGACAGGTTGTAACAATGGAAAATTGTACTGAAATGTGGAGGATCTGCAGCGAATTGACGCATGGTGTACGGAATGGCAATTGAATCTCAATGTAGACAAGTGTAATGTGCTGCGAATACATAGAAAGATAGATCCCTTATCATTTAGCTACAAAATAGCAGGTCACCAACTGGAAGCAGTTAATTCCATAAATTATCTGGGAGTACGCATTAGGAGTGATTTAAAATGGAATGATCATATAAAGTTGTCGTCGGTAAAGCAGATGCCAGACTGAGATTCATTGTAAGAATCCTAAGGAAATGCAATCCGAAAACAAAGGAAGTAGGTTACACTACGCTTGTTCGCCCACTGCTTGAATACTGCTCAGCAGTGTGGGATCCGCACCAGATAGGGTTGATAGAAGAGATAGAGAAGATCCAACGGAGAGCAGCGCGCTTCGTTACAGGGTCATTTAGTAATCGCGAAAGCGTTGCGGAGGTGATAGATAAACTCCAGTGGAAGACTCTGCAGGAGAGACGCTCAGTAGCTCGGTACGGGCTTTTGTTAAACTTTCGAGAACATACCTTCACCGAAGAGTCAAGCAGTATATTGCTCCCTCCTACGTACATCTCGCGAAAAGACCATGAGGATAAAATCAGAGAGATTAGAGCCCACGAACAACACGAGGCTGGAATAGAAGGGAGAACCGATAGAGGTAATCAGGGTACCCTCCACCACACACCGTCAGGAGACTTGCGGAGTATGTATGTAGATGTAGATGTTGATTTCGAAAGCTCCTATTCTCTTTTTATCTGCACTGTTAATCGTCCGTGTTTCAATTCCATAGATGGCTACATTCCAGATAAATACTTCCAGAAAAGACTTCCTAACACTTAAGTATACAGTCGATATTAACAAATTTCTCTTCTTCAGAAATGGTTTTCTTGCTATTCCCAGTCTACATTTTGTATCCTACTTCGGCCATCATTCGGTATTTTGCTGCCCAAACAGCAGTTCTCATCTGTTATTTCAAGTGTTTCGTTTCCTAATCAAATGCCCTTAGCATCACCTGATTTAATTCGACTACATTCCACTGTCCTTCTTTTGCTTTTGTTGATGTTCATCTTACATCCTCCTTTCAAGACGATTCCCATTGCGTTCCACTGCTCTTCCAGGTCCTTTGCCGTCTCTGGCAGAATTTAATGTCATCGGCAAACCTCAAAGTTTTATTTCTTTTCCCTGGACTTTAATTCCTACGCCACGTTTTCTTTTGTTTCCTTTACTGCTTCCTCAATATACAGATTACATAACATCGGGAATAGGGTACAACCCTTTCTCCCTTCTCAACCACTGCTTCACCTTTACGGCCCTCGACTCTAATAACTGATGTCTGGTTTCTATACAGGTTGTAAACAGGCTTTCGCACCCTGTATTTTACTCCTGCTACATTCAAAATTTCAAAGGGAGTATTCCAGTCAACATTGTCAAAAGCTTCCTCTAAGTCTACAATTCCTGTAAAAGTAGATTGGCTGGCGTAGAAAAATTTCCGCTACCAGTCACAATTCATTCGTCACGGGACCGGTTTCGGGCTTGTATCGATCCTCAGGTGTTTATAAATTCATGTAGATGGTTATATTGATGGAGATCACTGTATAAATACAAAGAAAATTATTTGCTGGTGAATAAACAGATGCATGTGGAACAATTGTTAGTGGCAAGGCAACATTTGTCGAAAATATATCTGTACTTACATAAGGGTGAAGCATCATTATTATAATTACGCTGCCGTGGCAGTTTTTCCATTTATTTGCACATTTGTTATGATATTCATGTCCATGTTCCAGTTTTATAAAATTTAGCTGCATATTTCGCTACTGCGACGTGCACTCATGATATACACGTTACTATGTAAACACATTGTACTATGCCAACTTCCTCTTCTATAGTATTGCTTTCAAGTTCATCTCCCTTGTACAGATCCTCTGCATACTCTTTTCACCTTTCCTTTCTTTGTTTAGGATTTGTTTGCCATCTGGCTCTTTACTTTTCCTGTATGCGGTATCTATATTTTCACTAATGAAATATGTCTCTAAATCCTTACTTTACGTTTTACATTTCCTCTCGGTCTTCACTTTCGTCTGCTTCATTTGCTGCGTTTTTATGTTTTCTCCTTTCATCAGTTAAATTCAATATCCAAGGATTTCCACTAGGCCTTTTCCTTTTACCTATTTCATCCATTGCTGCCTTCACTATCTTAACTCTTAAAGCTTCCTATTCTTCTTCTACTGCATTCCTTTCCGATGTTCTAGTCAACTGTGAGCCTAAAATATTAGAACATGCGGATTTTCTTTTGCACAGCTGGAAATTACATTGCTAATGAAAACGCATTTTTACACATCAGTTTTTCTGCCCTTTTTTTGTCTTGTTGACAGCATGTCATGTGCAGTCATGAAGAAAATTTGTGCATTTTGAAGTAATTTTTCGTGGATAGTAGTTACGTATGTTACCGGACTTACATTTTCCATTCTGTTTTGTAACTCTTTCTACCTCCCCCCATGAACCATGGACCTTGCCGTTGGTGGGGAGGCTTGCGTGCCTCAGCGATACAGATAGCCGTACCGTAGGTGCAACCACAACGGAGGGGTATCTGTTGAGAGGCCAGACAAACGTGCGGTTCCTGAAGAGGGGCAGCAGCCTTTTCAGTAGTTGCAGGGGCAACAGTCTGGATGATTGACTGATCTGGTCTTGTAACAATAACCAAAACGGCCTTGCTGTGCTGGTACTGCGAACGGCTGGAAGCAAGGGGAAACTACGGCTGTAATCTTTCCCAAGGGCATGCAGCTTTACTGTATGATTAAATGATGATGGCGTCCTCTTGGGTAAAATATTCCGGAGGTAAAATAGTCCCCCATTCGGATCTCCGGGCGGGGACTACTCAAGAGGATGTCGTTATCAGGAGAAAGAAAACTGGCGTTCTACGGATCGGAGCGTGGAATGTCAGATCCCTTAATCGGGCAGGTATGTTAGAAAATTTAAAAAGGGAAATGGATTGGTTAAAGTTAGAAATAGTGGCAATTAGTGAAGTTCGGTGGCAGGAGGAACAAGACTTTTGGTCAGGTGACTACAGGGTTATAAACACAAAATCAAATAGGGGTAATGCAGAAGTAGGTTTAATAATGAATAGGAAAGTAGGAATGCGGGTAAGCTACTACAAACAGCATAGTGAACGCATTATTGTGGCCAAGATAGACACGAAGCCCACACCTACTAAGTAGTACAAGTTTATGTGCCAACTAGCTCTGCAGATGACGAAGAAATTGAAGAAATGTATGATCAAATAAAAGAAATTATTCAGATAGTGAAGGGTGACGAAACTTTAATAGTCATGGGTGACTGGAATTCGGTAGTAGGAAAAGGGAGAGAAGGAAACGTAGTAGGTTAATATGGACTGGGGCAAAGAAATGAAAGAGGAAGCCGCCTGGTAGAATTTTGCACAGAGCACAACTTAATCATAGCTAACACTTGGTTCAAGAACCATAAAAGAAGGCTGTATACATGGAAGAAGCCTGGAGAGACTGACAGGTTTCAGATAGATTATATAATGGTAAGACAGAGATTTAGGTACCAGATTTTAAATTGTAATACATTTCCAGGGGCAGATGTGGACTCTGACCACAATCTATTGGTTATGACCTGTAGATTAAAACTAAAGAACCTGCAAAAAGGTGGGAATTTAATGAGATGGGACCTGGATAAACTAAAAGAACCAGAGGTTGTACAGAGTTTCAGGGAGAGCATAAGGGAGCAATTGACAGGAATGGGGGAAAGAAATACGGTAGAAGAAGAATGGGTAGCTTTGAGGGATGAAGTAGTGAAGGCAGCAGAGGATCAAGTAGGTAAAAAGACGAAGGCTAGTAGAAATCCTTGGGTAACAGAAGAAATATTGAATTTAATTGATGAAAGGAGAAAATATAAAAAAAACAGTAAATGAAGCAGGGAAAAAGAAATACAGACGCCTCAAAAATGAGATCGACAGGAAGTGCAAAATGGCTAAGCAGGGATGGCTAGAGGACAAATGTAAGGATGTAGAGGCTTATCACACTAGGGGTAAGATAGATACTGCCTACAGGAAAATTGAAGAGACCTTTGGAGATAAGACAACCACTTGTATGAACATCAAGAGCTCAGATGGAAACCCACTTCTAAGCAAAGAAGGGAAAGCAGAAAGGTGGAAGGAGTATACGGATGGTCTATACAAGGGCGAAGTACTTGAGTACAATATAATGGAAATGGAAGAGGATGTAGATGAAGATGAAATGGGAGATACGATACTGCGTGAAGAGTTTGACAGAGCACTGAAAGACCTAAGTCGAAACAAGGCCCCCGGAGTAGACAACATTCCATTTGAACTACTAACGGCCTTGGGAGAGCCAGCCGTGACAAAACTCTACCATCTGGTGAGCAATATGTATGAGACAGGCGAAATTCCCTCAGACTTCAAGAAGAATATAATAATTCCAATCCCAAAGAAAGCAGGTGTTGACGGATGTGAAAATTACCGAACTATCAGTTTAATAATTCACAGCTGCAAAATACTAACGCGAATTCTTTACAGGCGAATGGAAAAACTAGTAGAAGCCGACCTCGGGGAAGATCAGTTTGGATTCCGTAGAAATGTTGGAACACGTGAGGCAATACTGTCACTACATCTTAGAAGCTAGATTAAGGAAGGGCAAACCTACGTTTCTAGCATTTTTAGACTTAGAGAAAGCTTTTGACAATGTTGACTGGAATACTCTTTTTCAAATTCTAAAGGTGGCAGGGGTAAAATACAGGGAGCGAAAGGCTATTTACAATTTGTACAGAAACCAGATAGCAGTTATAAGAAACGAGGGACATGACAGGGAAGCAGTGGTTGGGAAGGGAGTGAGACAGGGTTGTAGCCTATCCCCGATGTTATTCAATCTGTATATTGAGCAAGCAGTGAAGGAAACAAAAGAAAAATTCGGAATAGGTATTAAAATCCATGGAGAAGAAATAAAAATGTTGAGGTTCGCCGATAACGTCGTAATTCTGTCAGAGTCAGCAAAGGACTTGGAAGAGCAGTTGAATGGAATGGATAGTGTCTTGAAAGGAGGATATAAAATGAACATCAACAAAAGCAAAACGAGGATAATGGAATGTAGTATAATAAAGTCAGGTGTTGCTGAGGACATTAGATTAGCAAATGAGACACTTTAAGTAGTAAAGGAGTTTTGCTATTTGGGGAGCAAAATAACTGATGATGGTCGAAGTAGAGAGGATATAAAATGTAGACTGGGAATGGCAAGGAAAGCATTTCTGAAGAAGAGAAATTTATTAACATCGAATATAGATTTAAGTGTCAGGAAGTCATTTTTGAAAGTATTTGTATGGAGTGTAGCCATGTATGGAAGTGAAACATGGACGATAACTACACTCCTGGAAATTGACATAAGAACACCGTGAATTCATTGTCCCAGGAAGGAGAAACTTTATTGACACATTCCTGGGGTCAGATACATCACACGATCACACTGACAGAACCACAGGCACATAGACACAGGCAACAGAGCATGCACAATGTCGGCACTAGTACAGTGTATACCCACCTTTCGCAGCAATGCAGGGTGCTATTCTTCCATGGAGACGATCGTAGAGATGCTGGATGTAGTCCTGTGGAACGGCTTGCCATGCCATTTCCACCTGGCGCCTCAGTTGGACCAGCGTTCGTGCTGGACGTGCAGACCGCGTGAGACGACGCTTCATCCATTCCCAAACATGCTCAATGGGGGACAGATCCGGAGATCTTGCTGGCCAGGGTAGTTGACTTACACCTTCTAGAGCACGTTGGGTGGCACGGGATACATGCGGACGTGCTTTGTCCTGTTGGAACAGCAAGTTCACTTGCCGGTCTAGGAATGGTAGAACGATGGGTTCGATGACGGTTTGGATGTACCGTGCACTATTCAGTGTCCCCTCGACGATCACCAGAGGTGTACGGCCAGTGTAGGAGATCACTCCCCACACCATGATGCCGGGTGTTGGCCCTGTGTGCCTCGGTTGTATGCAGTCCTGATTGTGGCGCTCACCTGCACGGCGCCAAACACGCATACGACCATCATTGGCACCAAGGCAGAAGCGACTCTCATCGCTGAAGACGACACGTCTCCATTCGTCCCTCCATTCACGCCTGTCGCGACACCACTGGAGGCGGGCTGCACGATGTTGGGGCGTGAGCGGAAGACGGCCTAACGGTGTGCGGGACCGTAGCCCAGCTTCATGAAGACGGTTGCGAATGGTCCTCGCCGATACCCCAGGAGCAACAGGGTTCCTAATTTGCTGGGAAGTGGCGTTGCGGTCCCCTACGGCACTGCGTAGGATCCTACGGTCTTGGCGTGCATCCGTGCGTCGCTGCGGTCCGGTCCCAGGTCGACGGGCACGTGCACCTACCGCCGACCACTAGCGACAACATCGATGTACTGTGGAGACCTCACGCCTCGTGTGTTGAGCAATTCGGCGGTACGTCCACCCGGCCTCCCGTATGCCCACTATACGCCCTCGCTCAAAGTCCGTCAACTGCACATACGGTTCACGTCCACGCTGTCGCGGCATGCTACCAGTGTTAAAGACTGCGATGGAGCTCCGTATGCCACGGCAAACTGGCTGACACTGACGGCGCCGGTGCACAAATGCTGCGCAGCTAGCGCCATTCGACGGCCAACACCATGGTTCCTGGTGTGTCCGCTGTGCCGTGCGTGTGATCATTGCTTGTACAGCCCTCTCGCAGTGTCCGGAGCAAGTATGGTGGGTCTGACACACCGGTGTCAATGTGTTCTTTTTTCCATTTCCAGGAGTGTAGTTTGGACAAGAAGAGAATAGAAGCTTTCGAAAAGTGGTGCTACAGAAGAATGCTGAAGATTAGATGGGTAGATCACATAACTAATGAGGAAGTATTGAATAGGATTGGGGAGAAGAGAAGTTTGTGGCACAACTTGACCAGAAGAAGGGATCGGTTGGTAGGACATGTTCTGAGGCAACAAGGGATCACCAATTTAGTATTAGAGGGCAGCGTGGAGGGTAAAAATCGTAGAGGGAGACCAAGAGATGACTACACTAAGCAGATTCAGAAGGATGTAGGTTGCAGTAGGTACTGGGAGATGAAGAAGCTTGCACAAGATAGAGTAGCATGGAGAGCTGCATCAAACCAGTCTCAAGACTGAAGACCACAACAACAACAACAACAACAACTCTGTCTACTGTTATTGAGTACACTGCTTCCACAGTGTTTTTTTCTGTATCGTTTATACTGTTTCACTCACACCTTTAATTCATACTTCCCGCATAAACCATGTTTTGTGAAACGTACATTTCACTATACAGGGTGTTTCTCATTTAATGTTACACACTTCTCGAAGTTGTAGAAGTGACTTAGTAGATCAAGTTTGACATCGGAATCCGTGTCCGGAAACGTCATCCAACGATGCTACAAAGCAGCAAAGTTATAGGCACCGACGACTGTACGTGTTTGTACGCATTGGGTGATTGCGTGATGATGTGACAAACTTTCAAGCATGGTGGAGGAGGATACATATATCAGTCTGAAGTACGGGTCCCCTAACTGGAAACTAACGAGTCGAAAGTTATAAGCGAAAACCATTCCGACACCTACAGCAGTGGAATAAACGTGCCGGTATTGTAGTTGATGATATTGCAGGATAGACCAAAACAAGAATAAAATTTAGTACGCTTTGGCTCTAAAATGCATCCCTTAAAAGATATGACCTCTTGTTCAATAGAAGAGATGTGTTTCACACTAGCTAAGATGGACAAGTGCTCATAGCTTGCAAGTGCAACCCATTTTTACCAGACTTTTTTCTTGTTGTGGTCAATACTACTACCTCTGAAAGTTGCATTCACTACATTCCTAGCAACAACAGTACCGATACATGTATTTCACTGTCAGACGCGTCAGAATGATTTTCGCATGCAACTTTCGTCTCATTCGCTTCCGAACCAGGGAACCTTACTTCAAACTGATAAAACATTCATCCGTCGTCATCATTCTTGAAAGTCTTTAACATCGTCACGGAATTACTCTATATGTTACGTTTACAGGCGCCAGCGTCTGTAACTTTGACGCCCCGTAGTGCCGTTGGATGATGTTTGAGGACATGGCTTCCTATGTAAAACTTGATCTATTGAGGGGAGATTGCTCTAGGCATTATCAGTGCCGATGAGCCATATGGTCTGAACCTCTGGGGGACTTAGCGAACGGCTCAAATGGCTCTGAGCACTATGGGACTTAACTTCTGAGGTCATCAGTCCCCTAGAACTTAGAACTGCTTAAACCTAACTAACCTACTGACATCACACACATCCATGCCCGAGGCAGGATTCGAACCTGCGACCGTAGCGGTCGCGCGGTTCCAGACTGTAGCGCCCAGAACCGCTCGGCCACTCCGACCGCCGGACTTAGCGCTTGCAACGAGCAGTTGGGCTAATGGAAAGGGCGCTACTTGTACCTGTCAGGTTCACAATTCGAGTCGGCCTTGAGGCGTGTCCGCACCACTCAGCAAGCACGCGCCTTTCCCGAACCAAAGATTTCTACACCCCATTACTTCGTTGCACAGTCCGCAACAACTTCGAACTTACAGACACCCACCTACGCGGTGGCCCGTGGTTTGGCTTCATGACCACCAGTCGTTCCTTCCCTCTCACGCGCAGGCAACAAGGTACCAGGTCACACTTGGAAGCTGGCCGGGGTGGCCGAGCGGTTCTAGGCGCTACAGTCTGGGACCGCGCGACCGCTGCGGTCGCAGGTTAGAATCCTGCCTCGGGCATGGATGTGTGTTATGTCCTTAGGTTAGTTAGGTTCAAGTAGTTCTAAGTTGTAGGGGAGTGATGACCTCAGATGTTAAGTCCCATAGTGCTCAGAGCCATTTGAACCATTTTGAAGGCAGGCATGTACCTACCCCCCCCCCCCCCCCTCAAATACTTTTCAGTGTGTACATCGAAGAAGCAGCGATGCAAATAAAAGAAAGGTTCAAGAGTAGAATTAAAATTCAAGATGGAAGGGTATCATCTTACGATTCACTGATGACGTTGCTATAATGAGTGAAAGTGAAAAGAAGAATTAGATGATCTGCTGAATGGAATGAACAGTGTTAAGTAATGAATACTGACAGAGTAAACTGAAAAAAGACGAAAGTAATGAGAAGTAACCGAAGTGAGAGCAGCGAGAATCTTGACATTAGGATTGACGGTCACGAAATAAATGAAGTTAGGGTATTCTACCACGTAGGCGGCAAGGTAACCAATGACGGCCGAAGCAAGGAGGACATCAAAAGCATACTAGCACTGGAGAAAAGGGCATTCCTGGCCAAGAAAAGTCTATTAGTATGAAACGTAGACCTTAATTTTAGGAAAAAATTTCTGAGAATGTACGTTTGGAGCATAGCATTCTATGCTAGTGAAACGTGAACTGTGGGAATTTGGAAAAGAAGAGAATCGAAGCATCTGAGATGTGGTGCTACAGTATTGTTTAAAATTAGGTGGTCTAATAAAAGTAAGGATTGAGGACGTTCTGCGCAGTACTGGAGAGGAAAGGAATATGAGGAAAACACAAGAAGAGGGGACAAAACCCGTAGGGGAAGACAGAGACTGAAGTAGATACAGCAAATAGTTGAGGGCAAATAATTGAGGACGTAGGTTGCAAGTGGTACTGTGAAATGAAGATGTTCGCACAGGAGGGGAATTCGTGGCGGGCCGCATCAGACAAGTCAGAAGACTAAAAAAAAAAAAAAAAAAAAAAAAATGCAAAGGATGGACACAAACAGTATTGATCTCCACAATAAGGGGTGTGGATACTTTTGATCAAATAGTATATATTCAGATCCCTTACGCCTTGTTAAACACACAAACACACCACACACACGGACACATTACGTACTACTACACTTTCAGATGATTGAAGTTAATGTGTTTCGTTGCATAAAGGTTTGTAATAACGACAATACGTATTGTGCACTCTAACACCTGACGCAACAAATAACGTGATTCATCTGACATTTGATCGACACTCCAATTTAGATTACTTCGTTCCCACTGAAATCGAAATTGAGGATAGAGACAGGTCATCATGGCATCACATAGAAGAAGTCCTTTACATTTACATCACAGGTTAGGCAGTGAAAGAAATTTATGGCTGATGCTACACTCTCTTTCTTGGTACGCAAAATCTGAGTGAAGAACAGTGTACGACACTTCTCATTCTATTGTTATAATTATGAATGTCAGTGCGTTTCTCTGAGAGTGATTGGATTTTCACGACAAACTTCGTAGAGGAGTAATTGCACTGCGAACCTTTTGTCAACATACGAAAATCTTCCACCAGTTGCTGGACGTCCAAGTCTCATCACAGAACGTGGAATTGGGAGGCAGCCCACTGTGTAATGCAGGATAGGCAGCGGTCTGTGACACACCAGACAACAACATAAAATGCTGCTGCAGGCATAAGTGTTCCGGATCACACAACTCCGCAGTAAAGGACTTCTGTGTGATGCCAAGATGACCCGACGCTGTCGTCAATTGCTATTTCAGTGGGCATTGGGTAATCTAAATTGGAGTGTCTATCAAATGTCAAATGAATCACGTTACGCCAGGTGTTAGAGTGCACAATAGGTATTGTCTTTATTAGACACGTTTGTGCAACGAAACACTTTTTTTTCCTGAATGGAGAGTTATTCTGGAACATTACTTTGAAAGAAATTAGTGAATGAAAATAAGAACAGCAAATCAACTTTTTGACTTTTTCGTCTCCAACATCTGACATTATCGATAGTACAAAAGTTGCAGAATTTAGACTTCAGGTTCATTCAGGATAAATACCTAAGTATTTAGAAAGATCTGTTTCAGATCTTGATTTACCCTCACGGTTACAAATAGTATGGTCAGGCCTTGTGCCTAAAAGTAATTATAAACAGAGCCCCAAGTTCGTAAGTGCTTACATGTAAAACAGACGGTTTGTAAAACCGGATGGTTCTTTTGATAATAAGAGCTTTGTAGTTCCATGCTTTTGACAATGTTGACTGCAATACTCTCTTTCAAATTCTGAGGGTGTCAGGCGTAAAATACAGGGAATGAAAGGCTATTTATTCTTTGTACAGAAACCATAATGCTGTCATAAGAGTCGAGGAGCACAAAAGGGAAGCAATGGTTGAGAAGTGTGTGAGACAGGGTTGTAGCATATCCCCGCTTTTATTCAATCTGTGCACTGAATAAGCAGTAATGGAAACCAAAGAAAAATTTGGAGTAGGTATTAAAATCCCTGGAAAAGAAATAAAAACTTTGGGGTTTGTCGATGTCAATGTAATTCTGTTAGAGACAGCAAAGGACTTAGAAGGACAGTTGAACGGAAATGACGGAGTCTTGAAAGGAGACTATAAGATGAACATCAACAAAAGCAAAACGAGGATAGTGGAATGTTGTCAATTAAATCAGGCAATGCTCAGAGGATTAGATTAGGAAATTAGACACTTTAACTACTAGATGAGTCTTCCTATTTGGGCAGCAAAATAACTAAGAATATTAAAAAAAGAGAGGTTATAAAACGTAGACTGGAGATGGTAAGAAAAGCAATTCTGAAGAAGAGAATTTTTCTAACATCAAGTACAGAGCTAAGTGTTAGGAAGTCCTTTCTGAAAGTATTTGTATGAGTGTAGCTACGTATGGATGTGAAACGTGGACGATAAACAGTTTAGACAAGAAGAGAATAGAAGTGTTTGAAATGTGGTACTATAGAAGAATGCTCGAGATTAGATGAGTAGATCACGTAACTAAAGAAGAGGTATTGAATAGAACTGGGGAGAAGAATTTGTGGCACAACTTGACTAGAAGAAGGGATCGGTTGGTAGGACACATTTCAAAGGCATCAAGGAATCACGAATTTAGTACTGGAGGGAAGCGCGGAGGGTAAACCTCGTAAAGGGAGACCAAGATATGAATACACTAAGCAGATTCAGAAGGATGTGAGTTGTAGTTGTGACTCTGAAATGAAGGGGCTTGCACAGGATAGAGTAGCAAGGAGAACTGCATCAAATCAGTCTTTGGAATGAATGCCACAACAACAACAACAGTTCCATTCTTAACCCTTGAGCGGCGTTTTGGAGTCTCTGGGACTCCAGGTTAGTATGAAGCTGTAGAACTTTCGTATTAGTTGATCGGGAAGCTTGCACTGTTCCGTACCTTTCTATGCTGGGAGACACGTCACATACTCGGTCGGCTGCAGTCTGTTATGAACACAAGCGCTGTGAACAACGAACTTAGAGAGACCCCGGGACTCCGCGACGCAGTTAGTGTAATATTTCCAGTTGAGTGAAAATGCCCACAGACCCAAGCGAAGTGAACACAACAGATCCTAACTTTGAGGAATGTGCACTGAGATGGACTTAAGGGAATGTGATGCTGACTGTCCGGATCAACATGGCGATCTCCGAGAGCAGCATCGCCATAGAAAACGCTAATCAAAGTGATCGCGAAACAGCAAGTAAGCTTTCTGGTGATGAATCTGATGACGACCAGATGTAGGTTATTAAAAGACGACAATTGTATCTTCAGTGCGTTGTAAACCTGCAGGACTCCTTATATGCGTTTTAATTTTATCCTTATTTCGCATCTTCAAACGTGATTGTAGTGAATACTCTGGGGCCGGCCGCTGTGGCCGAGCGGTTGTAGGCACTTCAGTGTGGAACCGGCGACCGCTACGGCCGCAGGTTCGAATCCTGCCTCGGGCATGGATGTGTGTGATGTCCTTAGGCTAGTTAGGTTTAAGTAGTTCTACGTTCTAGGGGACTGATGACCTTAATTGTTAAGTCCCATAGTGCTCAGGGCCAATTGAACCATTTTTGAATACTCTGGAGGTATGAGTTAAAAAACGCCTTCGGTCACAACTTTTCGTATTTTATTAAGTGCACGATGCGTTTCGGACTCTGTGGATCCATCATCAGATGTAATTTGTCTTAATACATGCTCTGTTTTTTCTCTTGAAATATGTGAAATGCAAATTCCTGTCACGAAAATGTATGATGTTAGGTTATAGAAATTTGTGGTAAGGTGTTATGGGACCAAACTGCTGAGGTCATCGGTCCCTAAGGTTACACACTATTTACTCTAACTTATGCTAAGGACGACCCTAGAGCTTAGAACTACTTACATCTAACTAACCTAAGGACAGAACACAACACCCTGTCATCACGAGCCAGAGAAAACCCCTGACCCCGACGGGAACAGAACCCGGGAACCCGGGCGTGGGAGGCGAAGCGTGGCACGACAACGAGCTGCGGACAAGGCGCCCTAGACCACGCGGCTACGCTGCGCGGCGTTAGGTTATGCATTTCGTACGTTAAACACGGAAGGTATGTGCGAAGTATGGATAAGATGAATATTTCTTAAGTCAGACGCAGAAAATATGTGCGAAATAGTGGAGAAGATGAACAGTCCATCTTTCCCACTGTTTCGCACATATTTTTCCGCGTTTGACTTACGAAATTCATAGCCTAACATCAAACCTTTTCGTGACAGAATATGCATTTCACCTCATTCAAGAGAAAAAATAAAGCATGTCCTAAGACAAATTACACCTGATGATGGACTCACAGAATCCGAAATGCACTGCATACTTAATAAAACACAAAAAATTCTAACTGAAGGAGTTTTTAATTCGCAACTTAAATCCGTATTTACAGCGTTGTAAATATTTTAGAATTTTCCTCCAGAAGTAAATGTCTGCTCTTTTCCCATAATTTCGACGTTATCATAGAATTTTCCTCCAGAAGTAAATGTCTGCTCTTTTCCCATAATTTCGACGTTATCAAATGTGTATTCGATAACTAGAACTTTTATTTGTCAGTTTCTCTTGGAAAATATCAGCCGGCCTTGGTGACCGGTTTTAGGAGCTTCAGTCCGGAACGGCGCGACTGCTGCGGTCGCAGATTCGAATCCTGCCTCGGGCATGGATGTGTATGATGTCCTTAGGTTGGTTAGGTTTAAGTAGTTCTAAGTTCTAGGGGACTGATGACCTCAGGTGTTAAGTCCCATAGTGCTCAGAGCCATTTGAACCATTTTGAACCATTTGGAAAATAGACAGAACAGAAAGACTACGTTTATTTTTGTAACACATCTTGTTTAAGATTTTTTCACTTTAGTTTGTTTCTTAATGGGTTACATATAAAAAAGCTTGTGTCCTTATAAGTCTCTGGTTACGTATACGTCCCGAAAGACCAACATAAAAGAACCATTACCACACAGTACACTTGGTTTGTTCAGAAGGGGTTGCGACACTTGTGAGGAGTAACAGTTGTGAGTAGCGACATTTGTGAGGAGACCCGGCAGAACAGGTAGCGGGAGGTTTACAGGGACTCCAAACAGGTAGTACACCGCAGTTCAGTACTGCCGTCACACAGGAGTGCAAAACGATCGCTGCAACGCACCAGGCGAAAGGCATGGGATCTACACAAGATCCGACCGATGCTGCAGGAATATTTTTGCAAGAAAATATTTGCTAATGAATGATGGGAGCAAATTTTTACTTTCAGATGACGACAGAGGACCAAATGATAGGATATCAGTGTTTGGCAGGGAAAGGGGGAAATCCTGTTTAACAGACTGCATTCGTTCTTTGTCGACGGAACCTTCAAAATCTCCAGCAAGCAGTTTGGACAGTTATTTATTGTTCATGCCGATATTTCTAGTTCTGAGGAGGAAACAAACACAGTTCCACCGTGTACGCCTTGCTACCCAATAAAAATCGAGAAACGTACGATCGATTTTTCACAGCTGGTAAGAGCAACGTACCTAGATGGAATCATACAGCTATCATGATGGATTTTGAAGCTGCAGTCATCCAATCAGTAACACATTTGTTTCCTGATGCAAATATTAATGGCTGCAACTACCATTTCAACCAGTGCTTGTGGAGGCAAGTGCAGAATTGCGGCCTTGTTGCTGCCTACAAGTAAAACGAAGAAATTCGTTTTCACGTAAGATTGTGTTCCGCTTTGGCTCACATTCCCCAGGACATGTCAGATGATGGGTGGCTATGCATTCAGGAGAGCACGTCAGCTAATGAAAAACTACAGGACTTTTACGACTATTTTGTTGAACAATGGCTGGATAATGAAGACATGCCAAGAGATATATGGAACTGCGCTTGAAGACGTCACCGCAATAACAATGTTTCAGAAGGATGGAATCAGAGGATAAATACATTAGTTTCGAAGGTTCATCCACATTTTTACTCCTTAGTAAGAATTCTCAGAGAGGACGCAGAATATCATGGGCACCAATTTGACCGACTAGTTTTAAATCTAGGTGGGAAAAGAAGAAAGAAGACCGCAATTAAGACAGATGAAATAGTTTCTAAGACCCTTACAAGACCCCAAGTTGACGGCAATATAAAGTCATTTCTTACTTGCGTGGCATATGCACAGAAATTACAATGAAAAGGAAATGGCAGAAGCTACAGCAACACTCGTAAATATTGATAAGGGGTTCAGTTCACGCAAATAGCCCTATTGTAAAAACTGTAAATAAATAATCATCCTGTAAATATTGCAAATAAATATAAAGCAGGACGAAGAGAGACTTCCTTGTGGTGTTCCCTGGAAATGACACAAAGTCGGCTAAATGTCTCTTGCAAATTGTAAAAGATTCACTAGTAAAGTCTGAAAAGTCATAACTTTTCTAACAATCACTATCAGCGTTTTTGTGTAGAGAATTTTAGAAACAATGTCTGTTTGAGTGGACGATGAATACATCTTGTTTCAATACATAAATTGCATTTCTTAGCGCTAATTGCTAGCAGGACTCACCTCAGTACACTTCCCTGCGTGGTACGGGAAAATTGGGGTTTATTTCGAAATGATTAAAGAAAAAGTTTCTACTGAGAACCAAATTCTTTACTTGGCTCGTCTTAATATATGGTAAAAGGTTGCCACTCCTATCATATCAAATTTTGGGTGAGGGGTTGAAAGATGGATATTTCTGTTTGCTGATGACACCAGCTTGGTAGTGAAGGATCTTGTGTGTAATATTGAAACATTGTCAAATAATGTAGTTCATGAAATAAGTTCGTAGCTTGTGGAAAATAATTTGATGCTAGATCACAGTAAGACTCAGTTTTTACAGTTTCTAACTCTTAATTCAACAAGAACCGATATTTTGATCAGACAGAATGGGCATATTATAAGCGAGACGGAACAGTTCAAGTTCCTAGACGTTCGGATAGATAGTAAGCTGTTGTGGAAAGCCAATGTTCAGGATCTTGATCAGAAACTAAATGCTGCTTTATTTACCATTAGAACAGTATCTGAAATAAGTGACAGTTCGACACGAAAAGTAGTCTACTTCGCATATTTTCATACGCTTATGTCATATGGTATTATTTTTTGGGGCAATTCTTCTGATTCAAAAAGGGTATTTTTGGCTCAAAAACGGGCTGTTCGAGCTGTATGTGGTGTAAGTTCGAGAACTTCTTGTCGACCCCTATTCAATAGTCTGGGAATTCTGACATTGCCCTCACAGTATATATCTTCTTTAATGTCGTTTATTGTTAGCAATATTAGATTATTCCCAAGAGTTAGCAGCTTTCACTCAGTTAATACTAGGCAGAAATCAAATCTGCATGTGGAATGCACTTCCTTGACTCTTGTGCAAAAAGGAGTGCAGTATTCTGCTGCATCCATTTTCAATAACCTACCACAAGAACTCAAAAATCTTAGCAGTAGCCCAAACGCTTTTAAGTCTAAACTGGAGAGTTTCCTCATGGCTCACTCCTTCTATTCTGTCGAGGTGTTCCTGGAAGAGCTGAAAAATTAAGGAAGTTCCAGTGTTACATTGTTGATTTTCTTTATTTAAACTTACGACTTGTCACCTGAATATGTTTCTTATATTTCTTTTTATCTGTTGCTACTATAGTGTTATAATTTTATATATTGACTCGTTCCATGACCATGGATACTTCTCCTTAATTTGGTCCCACGGAACAATAAATAAATAAATAAAAATAAAAATTGAAATCTTTTACGGTTTCTATAGTTGCTGCAAAATACATCGTCAAGTATCAGGTTGAGCGGAAATTATGCCCTATGTAAGATTAATAAGAACAAAAAATTCCAATGAAAAAGGTCTTACGCATAACTGTGCTGCAACTAATGGTTGACATGGTATCGTGGGAGCAAAATCAGCTCCGATTTCTAATTTGACTAAGGCTACTCTTCCCGGCCCAAAACAATCCTGAAATAATGTAACCTGGCTGCACTGGAGGAGTATGAATGTCCCTCGGCAGCTGCCCGGGCCGCCACAAGCCGAGCGCTCAGACACATCAAGCGGCAGCAGGTAGTGGCCGAGCAGGTAGTGGCGCAGCATTTGCGACACACCCTGTGGCGGTCCCTTAGCATCCCGGATTTCTCACAAGTGTCGCTCCTCACAAGTGTCGACAATTCGTTTTGGAGACCCCATTTAGTGCTAAAATTTCCGACCAAGTCTGTTACGGATTAAGGAAAAATTTACCATAACTTTCTATGCCCAGTCTTGCAGAAGTCTTGTAGGAGAAATGTTGTTGTTGTGGTCTTCTGTCCTGAGACTGGTTTGATGCAGCTCTCCATGCTACTCTATCCTGTGCAAGCTTCTTCATCTCCCAGTACCTACTGCAACCCAGTGTGCGATTTGTGCTTTTACCAGTGGGGGGGGGGGGGGGGGGGGATGTCTTAGGGGGTTAGTATAATTACATATGTTACTTGCTTGGACCGTGGCGTTACCCATGGTTAAACTGTTATTTATAAATAGATGCTAATGCCGAAACTCACTATTCACGCGTATGTACTATCAGAAAAGCTATCCCTTGTCATATCTTTAAACGTACATTATAGGTAAAGCTTATTTACAAAATCATCTACATATACGTATACGAGGGAAATTCCAAAAGTAAAGGCACATTTGTGAAAATCTGTACTTATTCTGATAGAAAACTGTAACATGCGTTATTTTTCTACGTAACCTCCCTCGACTTCAATGTAGTTTTCCCGACGTTTTACGAGTTTCTTTTATTTCATCAGAAAATACGTTTTTCGGTTGCATCTGTAACCAATTTTGCACCGCAGAACTGACGTCTTCATCACTTTCAAATCTTCTTCCCTGTAGTGCTTCCGTTAAGGGTCCAAACATCTGAAAATCGCTTGGAGCCAGGTGTGGACTGTATAGTGGATGTTCCAGCACCTCGAATCTCAACTCCTTTATTGCGTCGGCTGTCCGTTTGGCAGAATGTGGGCGAGCGTTATCTTGCTGCAGGATGACACCTCTTCACACTTTTCCATGACGTTTGGATCTGATTGCAGGTTTTAGTTTCGTACGCAACACATCACATCCACCATACAATACAGACCTGGCTGTAAAGCCTCGTTTACGCTGGGACAACGTCTTGCAACATTGTGGCATGCTACGGAAATGTGGCGTGCGTCGTCTTGTCATTTAGTTCTAAATGTTTTGAAATGCTTAACTACTGCATAACACTTTTTCAAAATTAATAAGCAAACATATTAATACTATTAATAGTAAGAGTGTATTAAAAACGTACAGCGTTCGGCTCAACAAATTTAAATTATATGTAAATTTTTACTGCAGTGCATGGGAAATAAACATCCCAGGTTGGGATGCATAAACTAAAACCAGAAGAGGGGATGGTCTGATGCAGAGGGGGGGAAATCCCCCCCCCCCCCTGCAAATGGCACACTGCTGCAACCTACATCCTTCTGAACCTGTTTGGTGTATTCATCTCTTGGTCTCCCTCTACGATTTTTGCCTTCCACGCTGCCCTCCAATACTAAATTGGTAATCAATTGACGCCTCAGAACATGTCCTAACAACCGATCCCTTCTTCTAGTCAAGTTGTGCCACAAGCTTCTCTTCTCCCCAATCCTATTCAGTACCTCCTCATTAGTTACGTGATCTACCCATCTAATGTTCAGCATTCTTCTGTAGCACCACATTTCGAAAACTTCTATTCTCTTCTTGTCTAAACTATTTATCGTCCATGTTTCACTTCCATACATGGCTACACTCCATACAAATACTTTCAGAAACAACTTCCTGACACTTACATCTATACTCGATGTTAACAAATTTCTCTTCTTCAGAAACGCTTTCCTTCCCATTGCGTCTACTTCGACCATCATAGGAGAAATAGTCTTTTTTAAATCCGATGAATATTTTTGGAGCGCACTGCGTTCTGTAATAAGCTTGGGAAGAGCTACCCTACAGTGATCTGTATCGCGCCCACACACTTAAAAGCACGGGAAGCCTTCCGCAGTGAAGCAGTAAATGCACTAAGAGAGGTGAAGGGAAGTTCTGTTGGTCGGGAACGTTTAGCAGCGCTTCATTACGGCACTGTAGTTTGGAGCCGCGTGCTTAAGCAGACCTTCCGGGAAGGGCCGGCCTCCAGCACTGCCACCTGCTGGCCGTCACAGAAGCGCCTTTCTGAGAAGGCGCGCAGCCAAACAGGTGAGCCGAATTCCAGGTGGCGAGCTCTCCAGCTGAGGGCCCGGCAGACGAGCCGCAAATATTTATTGACGTCCGACGAGGGTGGAGCAAACCGACGGCACGTTGGTGGGACGCGGGGTGGTTCTGTGGCTCATTCTACGGTACTACAATGCAAGCGCTCGTGAATTCACGGCGAGTGGACCAGTGGGAGCCCACGTGGGTAGGAGGGAAGGAAGATTGGGTTTAACGTCCTGCCGACATCGAGGTCTTTAGAGATGGACCCATTCCGACATTTGCCTGGAGCGATTTAGGGAAATCACGGAAAACCAGATCTGGATGGCCGGACTTGGTTTTGAACCGTCGTCCTCCCGAGTAACCACTGCGCCACCTCGTCCTTCTAATTGCCATAAGTGTTTTTATGCTTAATAAAGGATGGCTTTCCTACGGTTATACATCGGGCATTGCGATGACAGAAAATCGGCGATGTTGATTAAATTTAAAATATTAGTGCAGTCTTGTTATTCCTTTATATACTGCTCTGAATTTATTTGTAGTTTTCAGAACAGTTGTTTGATTGAGGCCAATTTCTCGCACAAGAACATCACTAACTATTTTATTGTGTATTCGCATAAAATCTAGAAAGGTGCTACAGCATCTTACAAGGAAACCTCCCCATCGCACCCCACTCAGATTTAGTTATAAGTTGGCACAGTGGCTAGGCATTGAAAACTGAACACAGATCAGTCGAGAAAACAGGAAGAAGTTGTGTGGGACTATGAAAAAAAATAAGCAAAATATACAAACTGAGTAGTCCATGCGCAAGATATGCAACATCACGGATAATGCGGACACAGGAGCGCCGTGGTCCCGTGGTTAGCAGCTGCGGAACGAGAGGTCCGTGGTTCAAGTCTTCCCTTAAGTGCCGGCACGGTAGCACAGCGTGTTCGGTCAGAGGGTTACGTGCCCTCTGTAATAAAAATAAAAAATAAAAAAAAACAGTTAATCGATCAACAACGAACTTCAATGGATGTCTTACGACGTCCGCCCCGAGCAGAGGCAACGAACAATAGCACACAAAATGGGATTTAAAAAAAAGTGAAAAGTTTAATTTTTTATTTTCAGACAATTATTATCTGTCCGTCCGTCGGTCCGTTCGACGTTAAAAACATACGTTTTGACAGAGCGCAGGGAAAACTGTGCGATTGTGAAACTGTTGCACTCATTTGTTGCAGATTATGTGAGAAACTCTTATGTTTTCATCACTTTTTTGGGAGTGATTATCACATCCAAAAGAAAACCTAAATCGGGCAAGGTACAAGTTAGGTGGGGCGACAACATATTCCTGTCATGTGACGCACATGCCGTCACCAGTGTCGTATAGAATATATCAGACGTGTTTTCCTGTGAAGGAATCCGTTGACCTATGACCTTGCGATCAAATGTTTTCGGTTCCCATTGGAGAGGCACGTCCTTTCGTCTACTAATCGCACGGTTTTGCGGTGCGGTCGCAAAACACAAACACTAAACTTATTACAGTGAACAGAGACGTCAGTGAACGAACGGACAGATCATAACTTTGTGAAAATAAACTTTTCACTCAAGGGAAGACGTGAACCAAGGACCTCTCGTTCCGCAGCTGCTCACGCCAACCACGGGACCACGGCGCTCCTGGTCGCATATTATCCTTGATGTTGCATATCTTGCGCATGGACTACTTAGTTTGTACATTTTGCTTATTTTTTTCATAGTTCCACACAACTTCTTCCTGTTTTCTCGATTGATCTGTGTTCAGTTTTTCAAGGCCTATCCACTGTGCCAACTTATAACTAAATCTGAGGGGGGTGCGATGGGGAGGTTCCCTTGTTAGCAAAGTCAGCGAGGACAAAAACTGTTGCATTATTTACCGTCTTCATACGTTTTCAGGAAGGTGGAGCTTTCTTGTTATATTTTTGATCACAGAAAACATGAACAGGAGATGTGAAAAAATAAATTGAGTTACACGTGCATTCAAAGTGAAAGTCCGAAACTATATATGGAACCTTTATAAAGATTAACGACTTCCCTCTCATTATTTGCCTTATTCAAGCCTACTCTTTAATGTTGAATTTACACCCAAGATGTCATTTTTGTAAGATGACAGGAAGTTATCAATATGAGCAGGTACTGATAGGAGCATCTTCTTCTTCTTCTTCTTCTTCTCCTTCTTGCGTTACGGCCTCTGTAGGACCACGGGTAGCCCCTTCGTGAACTGCATTTTCCTCTTCTGCTCCCAGAACCTCTACATTCTTTCTCTTCTTCGCTCCCGCGCTTCTTCCGAGATCTTCAGTGTCCTTTTCTCCTGTCGGCTCCACTGGTGACACTCTAATCTTTTCCTGTATTCTTCTCTGTCGATGATCTCCAGCATATTGATCGGTGTATATTTGTTCCTCCAGTTTTCCTTTCCTTCGACTTGATTCCTAGTCCTTCCGAAGTTCAACAACCCGCTTGGTTCCTGTGTTTCCCCTTGTCCTCCCTGTTTCCCACACTCTCTTCTGTCCATTGTCATCCTAACTACATGTCCAGCAAACCTTGCCCCTTTGAGTCTGATTTCCCTGGATATTGTTCTAATGCTCCGTTTCAATTCTTACCTATATCTTCGCATCCACCTATCTCCAGCTCTTTTGGGACCTAGTATTTTTCTCAGTGTTTATCTCTCTTATTTCTCTAGTTGTTCTGCCCCATTTCTTCCTAGTGTCATCTTCTCAGCAGCATATAATACTGCATTCCTCACCGTTGCCTTGTAGTGCTTTATCTTTGCCTCTATGGATATATTCTTCTTATTGTATATCTCTCTTGTCATACAGAAGGCTAACCTCATCTTCTTTATCCTCTCTGTTATTCCCTCCTTGCTCCCGTTCCTTCCTGTTATAAATTCTCCCAGGTATTTAAATTTGTCCACCATTTGCACAGTGCCTGCCGGTGTTTCCCAGTCTGCAGTGGTATTTAATGTCTTTGTCTTGTTATAGGCGATCCTCAGTTCCACCTTTCTGGTTACCTTACTTAAATTGTCGAGTTGTGTCTTTGCATCTTGTTCTGTCACTTACTAGGCAAAGGCTAGGCAGTCCACTTGAGCCCTGTTGTACTTTTTGTCCCCCACATGGGTCTTTGGAATTCCCATTTCCTAGGTTATTGCTCTCCACTGCCTAATCACTTAGTCTACTGCTATATTGAACAACAATGATAACAATCGATCTCCCTGTATAACACCAGTCTTGATCTCAAATTCTTCTGACAGTGCTCCTCTGAATCTCACCCTTGCTTTTGTGTCTGTCAGAATTTCTTTTATGAGTTCTTGTGAAGTTCCATCAAGTCCTTTGTTTTTCAGGATCCTAACAAGAGTCTGTGTGTCGATGGAGTCATACGCCTTTGTGAAGCCCACGAAGGTTATTACTGTCTTTTTGTTTTTTAAGGCCCTATGTTGTATCAGTTGCTTCAGGATAAATATCTATTCCATACAACCTCTTCCCTTCCTGAATCCCGCTTGGTAGTCGCCAACTGTACTTTCTACCTGTTCTTTTACTCTCTTGAGCAATAGTTTTGACAGCACCTTGTATCCGACCTCTAGTAGCGATATTCCTCTGCAGTGGTTTGCATATCTCTTGTCCCCCTTCTTATGTATTGGTACTACAACTGCATTCTTCCATCCTTCTGGGAACTTCTTCGTTCTCCAGATCTGGTGGATTATGTTGGTCTTGTCTATTGCTTTATTGCCTCCCCACTTTATCATCTCGGCTGCTATACCATCTACTCCAGTTGCCTTATTATTCTTTAGATCGCTTATGGCATGTGCGACTTCGTCCCTGGTTGGAGGGCGTGGCTCTCTCTCTTCTGAGTCGGTTCCCGGTTCCAGCTCGTCTTCAAGTGGTTCACAGTTCAGCAGGTCGTGAAAGTACTCTGCAAAAATCCGACATTTCTCGCCGCACTAACAGCCAGCTCCCCTTTCTTATCTCTTACAAACCTATCCTTGTATCCAACCAGACTCTTTTTGAATTTCCCGAAAAAGTGTCTGCTTGCGTTTTTCCTGAAGTTGGTCTCAATCTCGTCCAGTTCCTACTTCATCTTCTGTCTTCTGGTCCATCTTATGGTTCGGGCCGCTTCCTTTCTTGTTCCTAAGAAAAGTTCCCATTTTTCTGGGTCCTTCTTGTTGCTCCAGTCTCTCCAGGCTTGCCAGTGAGTCTCTACCGTTTGTTCAGCTGATTGCTATATGGTCAATTTGCAATTCCCCCAGGCCGGTGCGTGGGTTTGCCCATTTCTTTTTCTTACACGGTTTCGTCCTGAAGTGTGTTGTCGTCAATCTAATTGTGTGTTCTCGACACAGTTCAGTTAGTCTTTCTCCATTTTTCTTTGTCCGCTGATGTGCAGGGTACTCGCCCACTACTCCTTTATGTTGCTTCTCTCTTCCAATCTGTGCATTTTAATCTCCTACGAGTATCTTTACATGTCTATTTGGTATATCTTTCAGTATATCATCTAGCTCCTCCCAGAAACTGTCTGCAACGTTCTTGTCTTTCCTGTTCTTGTCATTTGTAGGTGCATGTCCGTTTATTATTGAAATGTCAGTGCTGATATCCTTTCTGACCTGCTCTTCATTTCGGTTACGCAATCCTCGTATCTCATACCAAAGCATCTAGGTGTATGTCTTTCCTTTCTTACCTCTGACTCCTGGTTTTCCTTTCAGTATTATGAACCCTTCTGACTCCACCGTATCTTCGTCAGTGTACCTTGTTTCTTGCATCGCTAGTATTCCAATGCTTCTCTCTTTCATTTCATCTAATACCTGTTTAAGTTTACCAGTCTTAATCATTGTCTGTACATTTATAGTTCCAATTCCGAAAGTCTTTTTAGTTTCAATCTTCTTTGAGGTTCTTAGGAGCTCTGATTCTTCCCTTATACACATTTTGGCAGGTCCCCCAGAATCCGAATGCCTGCTTGTGTCGACCTTGGTCAATGGGGTATTGTTCCCCTGGGGTAATCTCAGTTCCATAGTGCGATCCATTCCATGAATTAAAACAATTTTCTTTTAAATTTTTTTATGGGACAGCACGTGTCCGTCCAGTTATATGATTGAAGTTGTTAGCCCAGAAGATGTGTTCAGGCCGCCCCTGATATGGGGACACAGACGCCTTTGGTAGCCGCTCCTAAGATGGAATACAACCGCTACATGTGTCAGTGGCTCTTCCGCTCTGTCTGCCGTTGGGAAGAGACGTTCCTCTTCCGCCTTCGAGAATGTTGGCTAGGCTTCGCCTGTAACCCTAGGTAGAGGCCCTAACTGACGTGCCCTTAGCGCTAGGATTTCACCCGGAACAAGTCCCACCCATTCATCCCCCTCCACGCCTCTCGATAGTGTAAGGCCCTCCCCTAAACAGCCGCCAGTTCCACAAACTGGAAGCTACATCAAAGTTGTTATCGTCAGTCCAACACATATTACACTGTGATGAAATTCAGTAACGATAAGAAATATAAGTTTTTCTGGATAGTAATATAATATGAACGAGCAATATGAAAGAAATAAAAATATTTATAGAGAATTGAAAGGATCGCCAGCAATAGAAACCAAAAAATAACGTGATGTTATTTAAGGGCAATAAGGACAAATTTTCATTAACTAATTCACTTATTATAATAGGTTTATTTGAGGGAAACAGCAGAGAAAAAAAAACAGTGCGAAAACAATGGTCTTGAACCTGTCATGTCGGTAGTAAAACCACGGATGCAGTCGAATAACTGTTTTGTCTAAAATCAACGTTATATAGAAATAAGTCAAAGTCGTTTTGTTTATGTAGGCCCTCATAGTAGCCCAGGGAAATCAAAGAATATAAGAATGCCATAAAGAAGAAACGCCTAATGAAAGCAGTAAGATATTTGCTTATACGACATATTTCGTTAGTATTTGCATGGCTAAAGGGTGAATCTTAACTTGCAAATTCTTCCTATGCCATACCTGCGCATTATAAATGAGGTTATAAGGAATTGTGGCTGTTTCTGTGTGATTAGTGTCCTATATGTTGTTGCAAACGTCTCAGGAAAATAACCTGTCGTTATTCTTTGTCCTTTATATTTTAACCAAAAGAATTATTAATATCGTAAATGCCATTCAAACCATTTTTTAAAAATAGTGATGATGATGTGTATGTTTGTCAGAGAGCAGTTATGGAGAAATAAATGCTGGAGTGTTTCACCGCAGTAAAACGTCCATCATGCTGTGTTAGTTCTTCTTCTACCCCTAATACGTTTTAGCAAAACTATTCAGTGAATAAAACGCAAAAGCAGCTGGAATAAACGTAGAAAGAAAAAAGTAATTTTGATGCCCTCTGGAAGTATAGTGAACATTGGTGCTTGTTTCACATATACTATCTGAGTTCTGAAACTTAAGTGTCAAGTATGGTTTCTCTTTCTCCAAGCAAATTATTCTTTGACGGTAGGTTTTTCCTGTTTTAGCTTTGGCTGCTTTTTCTCACATAGAAGTTTGTTTCTTCATAGGCTATTCATCTGAATACTGAGTTCTCGTATTTAAAGAATTCAGTGCTAAATTGTTTTCTCTTATGTTTGCTGTGGAAGTACCTGGCACAGCTGAGGCCAATTGTGCACGCTTTTTGTAACGTGTCTTTTAACTATCTGGCAAAATTTTAAGACCTAGGAAGACACTAGTTTAACATTCATTCCTAGTGCAGCCGAACGCGGCAAACCACGTGGGTCAACTGAAACGATGCCCAAGCGCTGAACAAAGACCGGGAAAACCGGGGTTCAGTGGGCGGGACTTGTTCCGGGTGAAATCCTAGCGCTAACGATTCCTCCCTAACTGGGTGCTACCATCCGGAACGAGATGGACCCCGGATTTCGTATGAGGTTGTTACTTCTACCCCTCCTCCTTACCCATGACTTGCGAGATGGGACCCGGGCTTGATGGGAGCATGTACATTGTTAATGCATATGGGATCTTTATTGTGGCTGTCCTTCAAGAAATATTTTTCTGGAATTGATAACAATCAGCCAGTTCGGTCATTTAACAGAAAATCTTACAGCTTACGTTTCGACCTTCAAATCCATGTATAGCTATGAGGGAAAGGAACATCTCAAAGCACTTACCAGGGACAGAATGCTGATCCCAAGAATTACTCGCACCGGTGTGCAGCCAGTGGCTCCTGCTGACGAGGTGGAAGGGCAGCCTACCTGGACCTACCTGTAATGTGTCTCTAGGCACAGCAGGGGCAGTGGCGCAGGAGAAGCCTAGGTCGCCTGGCCAATGCTTTTCGACAGTATCATACCCTTTGTGAACAGGACTGGAAGCCATAAAAATTCGCAAGTTTACATGTTCACCATGGACCAGAAGCTATTGAGGGAGCCGTCAATTGCTGCTGACCCTCTGCTGAAGAGCTTTTTGGTAAGCCTTAGGCCCTCAAAGCAATTTTAGAAGGAACACGACATTTATGGCAGCTCTGAAATGGTCTACGTTGGGACACAAAAGCACTGCTCTTAGTTTAACCGACGCTCCTTGTCACACACACTATAACCTTTGGGCAGTTCAGATAGTGATCTCCACAATAAATGTGTTATTCACTGCATGGCTAAACAGAAACTTAAAACACGCTGCCTGAAGTGGTCATGGGTAAAAATAAGTCAGACACATGACGCCTTCTCTTCTCTGTACAGGAATTTGTGAGTCAGGGATTGGCTGCTTCTCCAAGAAAAGAGAAGGTTGCTAGCTTTGATTAGGGTTGGCCAATGGGTAAAGCAGATGAGTTAGAGGCATGAGGCTCATGAAGTCTTGTCTTCTTGTTCAGACTAAGGTCTGGAGAGGTCTTCTGGTTTATACTCCGATCTGGCGTGGTCTTCTGTTTCAGTCTCCAGTGTGGAGAGGTCTTCTTTTTCAGACCAGTCTGGAGAGGTCTTTTGTTTCAGTCTTCAGTGTGGAGAGGTCTTCTGTTTCAGTCTTCAGTGTGGAGAGGTCTTCTGTTTCAGACTCCGGTCTGGAGAGGTCTTCTGTTTTAGACTCTCGTCTGGAGAGGTCTTCTTTTCCAGACTCCAGTCTGGAGGGATCTTCTGTTTCAGTCTCCAGTGTGGAGAGGTCTTCTGTGTCAGACTCCAGTCGTATTCTGTTTCAGACTCCACTCTGGAGAGGTCTTCCGCTTCTGACTTTAGCCTAGAGAGGTCTTATGATTTAGACTGGTCTGATGATGGTTCTGGTCTTGACTCGTGTTTGAGTGGGTTGCTCTTCGGACACTTGTCCTGAGCGTAACTTTGCACCAGGATTGCTCTTGATTGGGGAGCTTTTGATGAGGACTTAGCCGTACCGACAGTTTAGACCTCAGTCATCTCAGACAACTGACTGTGCCTAGGGCAATCTTATTCGTGATTGGTCTGCTGCTTTGACGTTTGATCTCCTTGTGCGCACTGCCGTGTAAGTGAGTTAAATTGACAGGCGAACGGAAGTGTCACATTCTGGAATCTGCCGAGATTTTACGGCTCCCTTAAAGAGTAATTACGATTCTCTAACAGATCGCCAGCCGTGACTTTGCATATTCCGTGCCTGCGATAACAAATGACAGGCGTCGCACATCGCTGCTCTCCAGACGCTTGAGCGTCTGCTCCAGCTTGTAAGAGCAAACAGAATCACAGTCTCGCCTCTTGTTCTCAGCTGCATCGACGCCGTATAACTTCTGTGTGGAACAAATCCTTCAAAGTATATTCAGTGTTATGTAATTTCAGACTGCGTTATCCATGTTCAGAGCTAGAGTAAATAGTTCAGTCAGACACATTTAGTTTTGGCCAACCAGTCGCCACCCAGTGGAGTGTTAATTATCAGTTGTTTCAGTCTGTGTTGCCAACAGTTCACGTTTTAACTGTCGTCACGCTTAACAGGTATTGTTTGTCCTGTTTTTTTAATCAAAGAACTTGTGCCATAACGTTTGTAAAAGATCAGACCCGTGTTAATATATAAATCACTCATTAACAATTGACTACAATAATGACTGGGCCATCATTTTATTAATATTGTTTCAGCATTCATGTTCATTTAGATTCAGGTAAGTGTGCTAACTTCGAATGCAGGCTAACAACAACAAACACAGTCGAAGGGTTAAAACAAATCAGCATACACATGGGCCAAGTAGTTGAGTGGAAGGCTTACAATTTCAAGCGATTCCTGTAAGGTCATAAACTCAGTCACCTGTAACGTAATCAAATCATACTGCAAGTCCAATGTAGTCAATCATATTAGAATCATTCTCATAGGCATTACTTGAACAGTGGCTACATTTGCTTAGTTATTCCAAATGCACCATTCTAATTTATTTAGCTATGATTGGCAATTTCGGCATTTAGACCTTTTTCAAACACTTAGAGTGGGTATTGGGTATTAATAATCGCTTCATCTGTATTTTGGCCATTTATTGTTGTACCACTAAAGGACCACAATACAGCTGAAGCGATTATTAATATTCAAAATGAATACTCATAGCTGTGGTTGCTCCACCTACAATGTTGTCTGCACTTGGAGTAGGATCAAGTACAGACTAAATTACCTATCATGTCATCATTTCTCCTCTTACATAACGTCGCCTACATCAAATTCACACTGCAAGGACAATGCTACATTATGCTGTCCTCTGTTAACTTTGTTCGTCGTGTCTCAGTGTTGTCGCCATGACTACATTACTTTTTTAAAATAATAAAATAAACCGTCTTCACTCAATAGTCCTGACTTTCATTTTAATATATTTTCGAGCCATCGGGGCTGATCTTCAGGTGCGTCATATGTTTGCATTTTTTTAAAACAGGTTAGCACTTATCTCGTTAGGAGAGCATAGGTAATTACAAAGTGATATATTGTGGTGCAGTGCAGCTACAGATTTATAAAAGTAAGACAAAAAGATAATTACTTAGAGTTTCCAGCAGTGGTTACATATATTGGATATAGGTTCCACGTTTTATGCAAAACACCGTTTTTCTTGTCACACAATCATGTTTCGGCACCTATGTGTCATCATCAGTGGATTTTGTCTGTTGAACAACTGTAAAAAGTGAACATACTTTACGTTGTAACCGGTCTAACAAAATTAGACCAGAAGACAGTTTTTATTTGTTTTTGTTCTTCCACAGATTTTATATTATATGGGTTTGCATTGCAGGACCATCTGTATGGTGTCCTGCACTGATAGCTTGTCATCTGCAAACCAAACGAAATAAATGTGAATTTTATGTGCGAACTAACATATCGCTTGATTTCTGAAAATCTGATTTTGGTGTGGCAAACTGTTTTGTTTATATATTTGTTATTACTCACGTCTTGTTGCGACTGATCCTTCTTCTTTCACGTTCCGAGGGCGCTTCACACACATATTAAATGTTCTTTGTGGATTTTTAATGTGTGTGTGTGCAGTGCCGTCGGAATGCGGAAGAAGAAGGATCAATCACAAGAAAACGTGAGTAATAACAAATATGTAGACAAAACATTTTACAACACCAAAATCACGTTTTCAGAAATCAAGGGATGTGTTAACTCGCTGATAAAATTCACATTTACATCGTTTTTTCTGCAGACGACAAACTATGAGTGCAGGGCACCATACAGATGGTTCTGTAAAACCATATAACGTAAAATCAAAGTAAGAACAAAAACGAACCAAAATTGTCTTTAGGCCTCATTTTGTTAAATCAGTTACACCCTAAAATATGTTCACTTTTTCAGATCCTGAATAAACAAAACCCACTGATGATGGCCATAGAGGCGCCGAAACTTGTTTGGGTAACAAGAAAAAAATAATGTTTTAGCATAAAAGGCGGAGTCTGTATCCAATAATTTTAACTAGAAACACTGAAAAAATACAAGAGCTGTAGATCCAAAAGATGAATATAGTAGTTACATAGTTTATAGGTACAGCATGTATAAACATATTCATATGTTACAAACACTTCGCTTCACAGCACATATGTACACAATTTCAACAAGTCAATGAATATGTAAAGCTGTGACGTTTTCATATATGCACAGATGCTGTTATTTGTAATGTGAAGTAAAGGCGTCAAATATTTTCCACGTACAGAGCTTATAACTGTTAAATTCTCGCTTCTATGGGAAAAATAAATTGCTGAAGAAGCCGTGGCTGTCAGACTCAGTTTGTCCGTTTAGCAAGTTGTCAGAAAATTTTTCTTTGTGTACTAGTATCTCTAGTTCTTCTTACAGATCACGTTTTCTTACATTATTTTATGTGAAGAATACAGTCGGCTATCGTTTAGAGTGTGCGTGATCTGGCAGATGGTCAGGCATTTGAAGGTAAGCCGCCAGGTCTCGAAATACTTCGTTTACTGAATAAAGATCGTGATTAGTGACTGAAGGCGATTTGTTTTCTATTTTATACAAAAAAGGCAGAGTGGGTTTATTAAAGTGCTTTCGAATGAACTACTGCTTCCTTCTCGTGATGATGGCCAATACTGGCCGATACCGGCAATTTCTTGTTGGCATATGTGTCTGTACCTGACAATATACCATTTTAAAGTACGGGTCAGCAGACGGTTTTTCCGGAATTCAGTGCCTTAGAAATCCTTATGAGAGACAATTCTAGGAGAAACTATTCCCACGTTGTGTGGTACGTGCTATGTTTATTAGCTCAGTCTTTGAAATACTTCTCTCCTGACGTTTGTCTGTAGTGTATCGTCTGCAGTCATTACAGGGAAGCGATGTGATATAGTTCAGAGAACTGATGTCATAGCTCAAGAAATCTCTGTGTACTGTACTTCATAGTCTTGACTAACTGCTCCTCTCCATTTCAGGACTCTGTGGACATCTTCCGCATGTTATCGTCCAAGGCGAACCTCCGTTACTTCCGAGAAAATCTGAGGGTGACGAATACCGCTGGCATTGACCACCGATTGTCTAAGTCCTCCGTGACACTGGTGAAATATTTCAACGACTCACCGTCAGCGACAGCCGTCAACTCTGAAGGTCGCTTTGAGTGCTGCATGGATTCAGCGAAGCGAGACTCGGTAATTATTATCTGTTGCTCCTTACATTCCATGGCAGCCGCGTAAAAAGCCTACCATTACCAAGGTGACGCATGCGTGACATTGGGAGGTACGAATACATAATGGATTAAAAAGTAAAAGAAATAGACACCTTCATAGTCTTCGAAGCATCCTCTGACGGATCTACTGTCACGAGAGTTGAAGGAAAATTAGACGTACGGTGAAACACAATGTCGAAACGAAACGAAGAAAAGCATTCACTCTAGGAATATTATTTACTTTATGTTGTTTCCTTTCTCAAAATCTAGATAAAAGGTATGACGTCTCTTCTTCTGAAAGGGGAATGAGTACGTTGTGCAACCGGCAGTGTAAATAAAGATTACTAGTTACGGAAGAAGTTCGTACTTTAGCATTCAGAATCCTGCCTGAAATGTAGTTGCAACGTGTGGATGAATTTCTCGATTCGCGACGTGCCGTTTCACGTGCGAACTCGCTTGATTGAAGTGTGCAGTTAGCATGGACGGAGCACCTTCTACGTTAGTAAGCGAACATCCCAGCACCCTGTAGCTGAATATACGTATATTACAGGATCCACCATTTTCACTGTGATGGAAACGTTCCTTCGGTTCATGATTCTGACACCAAGGTACTTTTCTTTCGAATAAGGATGTTCTTACTGTGGTCCGAAGACTGGTTTCGAGCAGTTCCCCACCCCAGTCTATTCTACGTAAGTCCCCCCCCCCCCCCCAAACACACACACACTGTCTATCTGACTACTGCTTGCTGTCTGTATTAGAGCCTTACCTTGGCCTCCCTGCGCAGGTTTTATTCCCCACTCTTGTTCTATAACCAACCTGACGATTACTTGTGGCTTCAGGATACGTCCTATCAACAGTTCTCTACTGTTAGTCGTGTTTTGCCATATGTTTCTTTTCTTGCCATTACTATTCAGTACCTGTCCATTAGTCATCCGATCGACTCAACGTTCTTCTGTAACAACACATTCAAAAGTTTCTATTCTCTTCTTGCCTGAACTGTTTATCGTCTACGTCTCACCTCCGTACAAGGTCACATTAGTAATAACTTCGGAAAAGACTTCATAAAATTTAAATTTATATATGATGTTAGCAAATTAATCTTTTTCAGAAATACTTTTCGTACCATTTCCAGTATCTCTTCAGAATGTCAGTTACTGTGTTCCCAAATAGCTAAAGTCATCTACTATACTTAGTGTCTCATTTTCCAGACTGATATTTACATCATCGTCTGGTTTACTCGAATACGTCCCATTACTCTTATCTTACCTTTGTTGTGATTCATCTGCTAACTTTACAAGACAATTCATTCCTTTAAGAGCTCTGACAGAATTACAGTATCATCGGCAGACATTACAGTTTTTAGTTATTCTTGTTTCGACCTGAGTCGAAACAAGGCCCCCGGAGTAGACAACATACCATTGGAATTACTTACGGCCTTGGAAGAGCCAGTCCAGACAAAACTCTTCCATCTGGCGAACAAGATGTATTAAACAGGCGAAATACCCTCAGACTTCAAGAAGAATATAATAATTCCAATCCCAAAGAAAGCAGGTGTTAACGGATGTGAAAATTACCGAACAATCAGTTTAATTAGTCACAGCTGCAAAATACTAACGCTAATTCTTTACAGGCGAATGGAAAAACTAGTAGAAGCCGACCTCGGGGAAGATCAGTTTGGATTCCGTAGAAATGTTGGAACACGTGAGGCAATACTGACCGTACGACTTATCTTAGAAGCTAGATTAAGGAAGGGCAAACCTACGTTTCTAGTATTTGTAGACTTAGAGAAAGCTTTTGACAATGTTGACTGGAATACTCTCTTTCAAATTCCGAAGATGGCATAGGTAAAATACAGGGAGAGAAAGGCTATTTACAATTTGTACAGAAACCACATGGCAGTTATAAGAGTCGAGGGACATGAAAGGGAAACAGTGGTTGGGAAGGGAGTGAGGCAGGGTTGTAGTCTCTACCCGATGTTATTCAGTCTATATATTGAGCAAGCAGTGAAGGAAACAAAAGAAAAATTCGGAGTAGGTATTAAAATCCATGGAGAAGAAATAAACACTTCGAGGTTCGCCGATGACATTGTAATTCTGTCAGAGACAGCAAAGGTCTTGGAAGAGCAGTTGAATGGAATGGACAGTGTCTTGAAAGGAAGATATAAGATGAACATCAACAAAAGCAAAACGAGAATAATGGAATGTAGTCGAATTAAGTAGGGTGATGCTGAGGGAATTAGATTAGGAAATGACACACTTAAAGTAGTAAAGGAGTTTTGTTATTTGGGGAGCAAAATAACTGATGATGGTCGAAGTAGAGAGGATATAAAATGTAGACTGGCAGTGGGAAGGAAAGCGTTTCTGAAGAAGAGAAATTTGTTAACATCGAGTATAGATTTAAGTGTCAGGAAGTCGTTTCTGAAAGTATTTGTATGGAGTGTAGCCATGTATGGAAGTGAAACATGGACGATAACTAGTTTGGACAAGAAGAGAATAGAAGCTTACGAAATGTGGTGCTACAGAAGAATGCTGAAGATTAGATGGGTAGATCACATAACTAACGAGGAAGTATTGAATAGGAATGGGGAGATGAGAAGTTTGTGGCACAACTTGACCAGAAGAAGGGATCGGTTGGTAGGACATGTTCTGAGGCATCAAGGGATCACCAATTTAGCATTGGAGGGCAGCGTGCAGAGTAAAAATCGTAGGGGGAGACCAAGAGATGACTACACTAAGCAGATTCAGAAGGATGTATGTTGCAGTAGGTACTGGGAGACGGAGAGGCTTGCACAGGATAGAGTAGCATGGAGAGGTGCATCACATCAGTCTCAGGACTGAAGACCACAACAACAACAACAGTGTCACCGGATCTCATCTGAGTTACAAATCTGTCTGGGATGTTTTAACCATTCTAAAACTGTCCAAATCGATTCTCGATGATACGACTGTGAAGTGGAAACCTGTCGGAACATCGATTCCCGGTGATGTGGCTGTGAAGCGGAAACCTGTCGGAACAATCGCAGCTTAACCGAGACCAGACAAAGATTACGGAGGAACAGGTCGGAGATGTCGATAATTTGTATGAGCATGACAGTGCGCCCTGCTATAAAGCACCGTCTGTGAGGCAGTGGCTGGTTTGTGGGTAACAACATTCCTGAAATAGACGGGCCTGTACAGAGTTCCGATCTACCATCATAAAAAAAAAAGATTGCATCACCTCGGTTCCCACAACTCCGGAAGACAGACGTTGACTGTGGATATTGTATCACAGACACAGGCCCTTTGACCTTTCAGGGATGCCACTAAACCCCTCGCAGAGATGTAAACAACCATGCATGCGGAGCGCTTATTAGACGGAGGGGGTCCGACAGCCGATCAGTTCCAGTCATTCCACCAGGAAGGAGGTACACGGCTAGTGGTGTCTGTAGTTCAACCATGCCTAGACGGTCAGTACCGCGGTTCGATGGCGTTTGCATTGTTACTTTGTGCCAGGAAGGGCTCTCAACAAGGGAAGTGTCCAGGCGTCTCGGACTGAAGGAAAGCGACGTCCTTCGGAGCTGTAGGAGATACAGAGAGACAGGAACTGACGATGACATGCCTCGCTCAGGAATCCCAAGGGCTACTTCTGCAGTTGATGACCGCTACCTACGGTTTATGGCTCGGAGGAACCCTGACAGCAACGCCACCAACTTGAATAATGCTTTTCGTGCAGCCACAGGACGTCGCGTTACGACTCAAACTGTGCGCAATGGGATGGATGATGCGCAACTTCAATCCCGACGTCCATGGTGAAGTCCATCTTCGCAATCACGACACCATGCAGCGCGGTTCGGATGGGTCCAACAACATGCCGAATGGACCGCTCAGGAGTGGCATCACGTTCTCTTCACCGATGAGCGGCGCATATGCCTTCAACCAGACAATCGTCGGGGACGTTCTTGGAGGCAACCCTATCAGGTTGAACCCCTAAGACACACTGTCCATCGAGTGCAGCAAGTTTCCCTGCTGTTTTGGGGTGGCATTATGTGGGGCCGACGTACGCCGCTGGTGGTCGTGGAAGGAGCCGTAACGGCCGTACGATAAATTGAATGCCATCCTCCGACCAAAAGTGCAACCACATCGGCAGAATATTGACGAGGCATTCGTCTTCATGGACGGCAATTCGCGCCCCCATAGTGTACGTCTTGTGAATGACTTCCTTCACGATAAAGGCATCGCTCGACTACAGTGGCCAGCATTTTCTCCAACCATGAACCCTATCGAACATGCATGTCATACATTGACATGGGCTGTTCTTATGGACGACGTGACCCACCAACCTCTCTGAGGGATCTACGCCGAATCGCCGTTGAGGAGTGGGACAATCTGGACTGACAGTGCCTAGATGACCTTGTGGATAGTATGCCACGACGAATACAGGCATGCATCAATGGAAGAAGACGTGCTACTGGATATTAGAGGTACCGGTGTGAACAGTAATCTGGACCACCACCTCTGAAAGTCTCTCTGTATGGTGGTAGAACATGCAATGCGTGGTTTTCATGAGCAATAAAAAGGGAGGAAATGATGTTTACGTTGATATCTATTCCAGTTTTCTGTACAGGAACCGAGGTGATGCAAAACCTTTTTTTGATGTGTGTAAATGCTATGATGAGTCAGAACGTCGATGTTGCTCCAGACCCGCCACATCCAACATCACTACCTTCTCTGGTTTCGCCTGTTGAGGAAGACTGGGCTAATGGGCTGCCATTCTTCTAAAAGACATTCTAACATACCCAGTAGATTTCAATCCGTCATAAAAATGAAGGATGGACAGTCTAATGTTAATGTCGACTTATGTATGTCCAGATACCTTTGATCAGGTAGTATATGTTTAAATAATGATGCAGAGCTTATCACAGATTGCCGCCGGTGTGGCCGTGCGGTTCTAGGCGCTTCAGTCTGGAACCGCGTGACCTCTAGGGTCGCAGGTTCAAATCCTGCCTCGGTCATGGATGTGTGTTATGTCCTTAGGTTAGTTAGGTTTAAGTAGTTCTAAGTTCTAGGGGACTGATGACCACAGATATTAAGTCCCATAGTGCTCAGAGCCATTTGAACCATCATCTCAGATTACAGCACTCGATACATGTGAGCACTAACTAATATTTCATTATCCTCAGACATACAGCATATGCAGAGTTTGGTGATAGTAGGACAAGAAAGGGGGGGGGGGGGAGGTTGACTGCCGTTATATACGGTGTCGGCAGAACACGAAACAAATAAAGTTAAGCCAGATGTTCTCAGCCGTGCTCAGTTTTGCGAATAGAAAAAGCAGCCATAAGGAACTAGTAATGTTCATAATTCGTGACCTGCCTCAATGAAGCTAAAGATTCTACTCAGACCAACAGAAGAAACTGAAGAATTATTGTAACTCTCCCCTTTTAGAGCATGAAGCCTAGCACTGCTAGCTATAGGTCGAAAATTAAAACTGCCAAACACTAAGTTCCCCCAGAAGCCCAAGTCTTGAATTTAGTTCTTCACGCTACAAATACTCTACCAACGCGATTATACGTCGCCCATTTCGGCACAGGTACCTCAGAGAAATGCGCCTCGTCCAGCAGACCTCTCCTGCCCCCATTAAGTGTCTAGCAGCTTATACTTCTTAACATATTATGAGGCTCCATCCGTCACTTCTAGAGTCGAACAGCTGTCGAAATAGCGGGAAATATAGTCGTATGCAACCTAATTTCACTCGCCCTACCCTCCAATCAGAATGATGTCTGCCTGGATTTTAATAGCCACCATGTGAGTTGTGGGTTTATGCTAATGATAAAAAATGCAAGGCACAGATGAAATGGATAGGGCAGTATCTACATCAACACTCTGCAGTTCACAATTACGTAAATGGCAAATTATTCATCGAACCACTTTCAAGCTAACGTTGCACTCTTGAACAGCGGTTGGGGAAAAACGAACACTTAAATCTTTTCGTGCGAGCTTTGTGAGCCATGGCGAGCTGGTGTCAATGTTATTTTGTTCACGTATCGTTGAGATCGATTGTGGATGAGCTAAGCTATCTTTGCTTTCCGCGTGTCTTATTTTCCAGGTTGCGGGTGAAGGGATTGGGTTGTTAGCCTTCGACTGGTAACAGTCGAGATCTCGTGACATCCGCTGGGAGACGAGTGTCAACGGCTGCCGAACGAGCGTGGTGACCGTTATATGTTGTGGTGTGAAATTGGTCGGGCGTTTTGGCGACATGGGCAGCTTGAAGATACAAGTTCTGTGACTTCGCTGGGAACAAAATCTGAAGTGAAGCGGTAAAGCTATGGAACCTCCTCCTTCGTATTGTGTACGTGATATGAAGTAATTGTTCGTAATTGTGTTTTGTTGACCGACGCATTCAGAGGCATTTAAATTTTATTATAATGGTGAGACTTTCATAGTAGAACTTTAAGTTGGTGTGGAAGAGTTCAGTTGGCCTAGTTAAATGGTGGCCGTTATATGAAAGTTTTCTCAGAAGTTTTACTAGTGATCTGTGTTCCTTGTAATCAAATGATTCTACGTTATCGCTTTCATAGCCTGCACTCTAATAATACAGTATAAAATGCTTAAGGTCAAAGTTGCGAATTTGTCAGTAGTGTAACATGTTCCTTTACACGCTTACCCAAGTATCGAATCACAGGTTCTGCCGAGTGTTTCTATGTATCAGAGTTATTGGTATGTATTTGTGATTCCCGCAAAAACCTTTGATTGTGCCAGCGTCTTGGCGGGAAGTGAAATGTCATCTGAGGTCTAGGCCTGGATGTGTTTAAGAACTTGTCCACTACCGGAAGTTGTTCACATACCGCCTTCAAAAGTTTAGTATTTATCTTCCTTCCGCCAAGGCTCGTTAAGCTGGTCGATATAGAAATATATATTGCATGTAACCTGTTCTTCTACGAACCTGCTTCCTCAAATATTAGCGACTGGCAGCTGGCTAAACTTTGAATTGCATAGCATCTGGTGAGTTCCTTGCGCAGCTCTTTCTAGTAGTCTTTTATTAACACGTCTGAGCACGTGAACAATCATTTTTAAAGATCAGTGTTTCTGCTGTAGTTTTTTATGTAAGTGGTTCTATAGTGTTATGTAATTGGCTCTTAGCTTGACACTAGTGTTGAAGCGTCATTAAGTCGCCCTTTATTGGAAACTGTTTTCATTATATGTGTTTTGAGGGAAATCCTATTAATAACAGGTTTTAAGGAGTTTTATGAAGTGGCTATGTGAAGTAATTGATAATTGCTATGCTTAAGGTTCCTATAAATGCCCAGCACAAGTTTTTATAACTTTCTCTTAAGGGACTATTCATTTGAGTACTAAGTACGCTAGGTTTCTAACTGTGTTTTCTAAGCTTTATCTAGTGGCTCGTCCACAATTTGTAAGCGTCAAATTCCTTAAAAGGCGTAATGCCAATTAACAGTCTTAATTATAAATTGTGACTACCAACCATGATTCCACCCCGCTTCCTCTTTTATGGTATCTAAGATATGGTGGGTAAGTGTGGAACAAAAAGGGATCCACGTACCACTTTTATTTCTCTTACTTTATTACAATAATCATTTCTCTCAGTTCCGATTCGGAGGAGAAAGTTGGTAATTAAAATGTCTTGGAAAAATCCTGCTCCCTTTGCTTTAATTATTGCCACCCAAATTTGCGTTTCATACCCGTGACAACCTTTCCCTTATTCCATGACAACACAAACCGGGCTGCCCTTCTTTCTAGTTTTTCGATGTTTTCCGTCAATCTTCTCTGATGTGAACCCCACACAGTGCAGCAATACTCCATAGAGGACGGATAAGAGCAGTGTAGCCAGTCTCTTCAGTTGCACCTTGTAAGTGTTCTCTCAGTAAGATGCAGTCTTTGGTTTGCCTTCCCAACAACATTATCCATGTGATCTTACCAGTTTAAGTTATTCTTAATTGTAATCCCTAAGCATTTAATTGATTTCACGGCCTTTAGATTCGTGTGATTAATGGTGTAACCGAAATTCAGCGGGCTCCTTTAGGTACTCATGTGGATAACTTCACACATTCCATTATTTAGAATCAACTGCCACTTTTCGCACCATACAGACACCTTGTCTACATCATTTCTCAATTCGTTCTGATAATCAGATAATTTTATTAGCCAGTAGACGACAGCGTTAACGGCCACGAGGCAAAAAAATTCCGCTGGTGCACTTCAATTTCAAATAACGAAATAGAGTTAGACTCCACCGGACGGTGGCTAAACCTTCGCCAACTCGAACACACACGTTGTTGTTCGTGGGAATGTCCCAATAGCCAACAACGAGAACCAAACGGCACAATGTGAACATTCTTGACTTGCTGGTAAATTAAATTGAAACTCAACTTTCGTGTCGAGGATCGGTCAGCCACGGACCTCGTAGCAATGTGAACAGCCCCACATACTCCGACAATGCATAGAGACCACGAGCGGGCCCGGCCAAACCGTGCGCTGCAGAGATTCCCTCATTGCTACACGCCAACCGAACGACTCCCACACATCAGCACGGATACAGCACTAAAATAACTAAGCAGTCGACATCACAAGCTACACACAGTTTCACTAACACTTGCACCAAGGACTATACAATACTAACGTCAGAGATTGTGCAATAACAAGGACGAATCACGAGTCGGCACACGCAGGCAACCCGTAAGCGATCGCAGGCCAACAGACAAGTCGTCCGACAAGACGACCGATCGACGACCAGACAAGGTGATCGGCACTCAAGTGACATGTATCGGCAACCGTCGGGCGAGTAATGGCTGTCCGGATGTCACTGCAGCCGCGCCCCGACTGAACTTCTGCTGGGTCCTAAGTCAAACACTGCCAGGTCCGAACTGCACTGCTAGCGCGTCCCAACTCCGTGGCAGATCCGAAGTAACTCTGAACACATGACAACCGAGAAGTAATAACAGTCAGCAAAGATAATACGGTAGGGCTTATATCGTTATCGCCGCTGCTGCCGCTCACGGGCAGGCAAGGGGGCAACTCAGCGACACCAGTAGTTGAAATTAACATAACGAGGTGGCAGTACAGTAAAAACTGGATGTCAAATGAAATATGGCATGAACACGAGCCACGCACGGCTCAATGTGAGTAAAAAGTTAGTTGTCTGACAAGAACGATATTTTCTGAATCCATGTTGTCTATTTGTTAATAAATACTTATCTTCGAGATAACTCGTAATGTAGGATCTTCCTCTGAATTTCGATGCCCAGGATAGAAAAATGTTTAATTTAACTCACTGACAAAGCGATACTACTCCTGGCTTTTACGTCGCCTTCACAGGTCCGATTCAGATTCAACTGCCTCATTCCAGGATATTCTGTCAGAATTCTCCAACAGGCAACACCGCCTGGTCGTCATGAGTGTTGGTATACAGCTACCAGCAATTGGAACCAACCAGGTACCACGGTGGACCTTCATAAAGGCAAACTGGCTGTCTTACTCTAAAGATATCGACTTACGCCCCGTTAAACCCTGTGCAGAAAACTGGAAATGTTATTCTGTCACAGCGACTGCATCAGCCAGACGTAACGTATCTTATGGAATCCAGAAATAGTAAATTCTGAGACTAAGCTCCAGGGTAGGTACCTCTCTCAAGAATATGATCGAGCGCTAAATCATCAACTAAGCCACCAACAACCGCAGTCTGTTACTATGGAGATAAGAGAATGACTGGAAACCACTGTAGGTCATCTGGATTTCATCTAATAGAGTAGAAAAGAATGGTCCCCACTGACACACCTTGGAGCAGCGACAGCCACGCTAAACAGCCAACCAAGAACTCTCCCATCGTAAACAGAAAGGCAAATTAAATAACGTTTAGAAAAAGCCTCAGTTGACCAGATCTGTACGAAAACTTTCAAGGAAGAACTGAAGAGAACAGACGGCGAACTGTGAACCTATTTTAATGCACCTGTGACTACATAAGGAAAGAACTACGGTGTAAATTCACTGGAAATGAAAAAGGCAGCCGGACTGAATCGTGAGTTTATATAACATCTGATAAATGCTAGTGGAGACTGGCTTCAACGCTTCTGCAATGACAGGGTAGAAGCGAAGCAATTCTAAAACGGGTGGGTGGTTCATCCAGCCCCCGAAGCAGATTGCTGTTTTCAGTGCAAACATGTGATCGGCGGCCGTAGAGGCGAGTGTGGGTGCGTCCACCCACGCTACACACACGCCACCACCCGCGTACTGCCCAGATGTGGTGGGCGCCGAGCCCCGGGCTTCAACTGTAAACAGGTAACTCATTACCGGGTTCGGAGAAACGGCGGAAACCACTAATTAAACGCACGTCAAGTGTCTGAGTGGGTCAAAACGCATTCATTACAACAGTTCACCATTATCCTCACGCTCTAACGCCACACGCCTACACAGAGAACGTTCTAATGTTTCAGCTGCGTATCAGACGATCGACGTATTGTTTATTAAGGAGGAAAGAAAAAAAAACTAAAATTTATTTCAGTATTCCGTAAACTGGCATTGCTGACAGTGGAATGTTAACAACATAGCTAAGTATTTTTTACTAAGGAGAAAAAATAAATAAAATTTATTTCAGTATTCCGAAAACTGGCATTGCGGACAGTAAAATGTTAACAGATCTAGGTATTGTTTCTTAAGGAGAAAAAAAATAAACAAATTTATTTCAGTATCCCAAAAATTGGAATTGCTGACAGTGGAATGTTAACAACAGATTTAGGTAAAGAGGAAAAAAATTAAACAAAAATTTATTTCAGTATCCCAAAAACTGGCATTGCTGACAGTGGAATGTTAACAACAGTACTACGTATTGCTTATTAAGGAGGAAAAGAACACAAATTTATTTCAGTATCCAAAAACTGGCATTGCTGGCAGTGAAATGATAACAACAGATCTAGGTACTGTTTATTAAGGATAAAAAAATAAACAAAAAATTATTTCAGTATCTAAAAAACTGGCATTGCTGACAATGGAATGTTAACAATAGATCTAGGTATTGTTTATTAAGGAGAAAAAAAAACAAAAATTTATTTCAGTATCCCAAAAACTGGAATTGCTGACAGTGGAATGTTAACAACAGATTTAGGCATTGTTTATTATGAAGAAAAATAAACCAAAATTGATATCAGTATTCCGAAAACTGGCATTGCTGGCAATGGAATGTTAACAACAGATCTCGGTATTGTTTATTAAGGAAAAAAATTAACAAAAATTTATGTCAGCATCCCAAAAACTGGCATAGTTGACAGTGAAGTATTAACAACAGATCTAGGTTCACGGTAAGGATGCAGTGCGTGTCCGATACTTTGTAACATCCATGTTGACGATGTGCTGAGATAATAGCAAAAAGAAATAGAGATTTTCTTCTGTAACTTTAACCAATGAAACAAAAAGTCATTTATAATTTAATTATGCCTGGCAAGAAATATAACTTAACATACTCGGCACAGAAAACAAAAGTCGGGCTCTTAAACATCAGCACCCGGTCCTAAGCAAAATAATAGTAAACGGCCAGAAAAAAGAGAGAGAAAATGAGTTCAGCATCTTGGAAAATATTATTTCCTTCACAAAAACAATAGACTTATCGAAAACTATTTAAAGATTCAATTACATTAATGGGGACTAATACAGAATACTGAAGAAAAGAGGCAGGAAATAAATCGTAATAAAATATTACAAGGCAATGACAATAGAATGTATATTTAATGGCAGTGAGACTTGGGCAATAACAGCTGGAAATCAACGAAGGATGGAAGCTAAGGAAGTAACGTTTACAAGAAGAGCAACAGGCTATGCGCTATTCCATATGATGAGGATTACAAAGACCAGACAAGAACTAGAAATTGAAAAACATAAATGCATAGATGAATTTGGGGATAAATGGAGACATCATGTCAGAAGAATGAATGGAACATAGATTACCCAAAGTAATATTGAATTCTAGTCAAACAGGGTAACGAACAATAGGTAGACCAAGAAAGAGGTGCTTTTGCTTGCCCAGTTTAACGAAACTGCAAAAGGTCAAGAAAATACTGGCGATGATGTGGCGCGGACGAATCGGGAAATTCGGCATGACCCGCTGAAGTATCAGAAAGAATATCGATGCTGTCAGTGACCTCCTGAATGGCTGTTTCCAGCTCAGAAATGGTTTTGGGGTTACTGCTGTACATCTTGTCTTCAATAGAGCCCCACAAGCAGGAGCCGCATGTGTTCAGTTTCGGAGAATATGGCGGCCAATCGCGGACCATGAAAGTGGCTTCTGGATTCCCCAGAGCCAGAATGCGGTCCCCAAAGTTCTCCTCCAGGGCATCGAACGCTCTCCTGACGTCGAGCTCCGTTTTGCATGAATCACATCTTGTCGAAATCAGGGTCACTTTGGATAATGGGGCTGAAATAATCTTCCGAAACCTTCACGTACCGCTCGATAGTCATGGTGCCATCAGGGAATATCGCACTGATTATTCCGTGACTGGACATTGCACGCCACACAGTCACCCGTTGAGGGCGAAGAGGCTTCTCGATCTCGAAATGCGGATCCTCAGTCCCCCAAATGCCCCAGTTCAGAACTTATGACGCTTTTATTCCATATATTTCAATAGCTGTCACTCTGTAAAATGCATACAGAATTCTCCCCGTTTTATACTACGTGGTCCTAGTAATTCGCAAGTTAACATACATGTAAAGCCTGCTTGTTCAATATTACAAATTGTAGGACGTTCCACTGATTAAATGTCGTGTCATGGTAGTAAAATATTGGAAACAGCAAACCACATGAGTTGAAGCAACTTTCTGCGCAATATTTCCCACCCGTAGCCTTTTCCATGTGTGAATACTGGCTAATGAGAACTACCAAGAAACTCTGTAAACGAACAGGTGCAACGCTGGATGCCTGAAAACTTGCAGCTGGAAGCAACAGTCAGAGATCACTTTAAGACAGGTGTCTACCCCTGCAGAAATGGGCAGTCAGGACCATACGGTGTAACAGTAAACGTCCCTGGTGTCACGGTATCATGATGCTAAACTGTGACAGCCATTCTAGCAGACGAATTAAAGCATCAGCTCATAATAATTTCAATTAACACATTCATTACTCTTTTTCTGCCCTTTATTCCTTTCAAAGTTGGAACCTGACAACGTCAATCTCATTATTTACATATATAATCTTTAAAAAAAAGTGTCACATATTCATACAGGAAGGAGTATTGATCTAAATTAGAAGAAAGTTCAATAGGAATGGAGTTTCTGGGCCAAATGTGTACACCTGACATCCATCGAATTGTGGCAGGTGGAGGTCATGCACCGTTCCTCAGCCATGCACCTGGAGCCTAAATCTTGTGTTTAGACTGTCAAATTAAGAGCTACAGTGCTAATTCCATATCTAACCTTCATGTAATGTTTATTGAAATGCATTAAGATATTGACATTTCAACCTTTGGCCTACATGCGGAAATCTACTCGTAATATGGAAATCATATTTTCATCACCTGATGTTTTTGAAAGCTTTCAATAATGCTTCACCTCACCAAGTATCAATTTATGGGGGAATAAGATAGAACTTAACCAGGCACCATATAAAGGGGGGAAGAAATTAAGTTTGTTGTATCACCTCAACTACATATTTCAATAACACCTAAGGATAACTTCATAATGCTCCAAATAGAACATAAAACGCACAATGTAGCCAAAGGAAAAGATGGACAATCTTCCACACAGAGAAGAAAAATTGGTGTCCTGAAAACAGTATCTTTGCACAAAAATACAATTAATTGGCAAAAATATAAAGATAGCAAGCAGAAAACTTACACAGGTTGCTTACAGTAATATGCAAGTATAAATACAAATCTCTGATCACCAATGAATATTAGATATTTACAGCAAGACAAAACTCTCTGTATAATTTATCAAAATACATGAAGAGTTAGAGTACAAATTATAATCATATGTGACCCTAGTGTCATAACATAATTGTTCTACAAAATTTAATTTAAAAAATAAACAAGGCTAGCACACTGATGCTACTGATATAACTTACAGATTAAGCTGTGACTATCAGTGGGAATAGTTATATTATTCTATCACACTTTACAAGGCACAACTAACCCTCAAATAAAATGTTTGCACATATAAATCGTCTTTATTACTCATCACAACACGTATGTTGGCTCTACGGATACAACTTACAATTTAATCGTTCAGTTTAATTTTGATCTTTGAACTGCACAATAAAAATAACGAAAACTACCTGAATTATTTACTAAAATATGTAAGTATTTACTCTACAACATTACAAAACACTCAAATGGCAATGTTGTTGATCTAACTAACAGCTTAAAGTGCACTGATTGCCAAGAATAATCTTATCTTTGTATCTAAGTAAACAATGTTAATCCCATCTCTACATTATCTGTGTCAGAAACTCGTCTTAGTTCAGCTAAAATCAATATAAAAGTCAGACAAACATTATTGTGCCCCATGACATCGTAGTAACATTGTTGGGCAGATAATGAAGTACAAATCGTTTGTAATCTTACGCTGATAACACTAACACACAAGAACACATGAGACTTTGACTAAGTAGTGTACTCAACAGTGGTAAGACAAATTCATATGGGTAGGAAATAATGGTTGCTGTACTGTCAACCACTTTTCTAAGTCACCCAAACATGATAACGCCTCTGTGCTAGGGTATTAATTATGGCATCTCTGCTGATTATGTCAACTTGCGCTATTGCAGAGTGTAGACTATATAACTCTTCAGTTCGCTGAACAAGTATCGTCAAATACACTGCCATCTTCTGGAATTACAGCACAGTTTTAGAATCCAGTACCTGTAACACATCGTCAGGTAGTGGCACATATACTATCTATACGCATTTGATGTTACTGATAGTGACTGTGATTGAGATAATGGTTGTCACCATGTTAATCCATCATTATTAATCCAATAGCATTCATAATATGTTTATGATGCATGAGGAAATTTCTTAAAATTCTGTGTAACAACAATGATTTATATAGAAGCATGCACACGCCCACGTCTGTTCCTGTGCTTGTGCTATCTCCTTGCCTAGCATAGCTTAGATGTAGTTTCTCAGGCATTTTTGGAGGTGGTGCCATTGCGGCACTGTGGGCGGCACTGAAGCATACAGGCAGCTCACACTGAGGCTGGATGCTGCGGATCAAGTAGCTTGGAAGGAACCATGGTGGGTCACAGCCATGGCCTGCTAGATGTGCAAATCCACTAGCCAGATTCTGAGGTTGCATTTTTACTGCGGGGAGTGTGTAAACGCCTGCTGGAGTCACCACTTCTCTCTATCTGTGTGGCACCGAGGCATACTCTGGAGCTCGAATAGCCCTACTTACTGCTGTCTTGCTTAGTGGACATGTTCACTAACTTCATCCTAAATTCTTCTGCGCCTGATTCAGGAATAATGGTTAGCATCCACCTGTTAAGCGTGTGCTGTGGTTCGCGAAAACTCCAGTGCTTTTGCTATTGAGTATCGTTTGGTTCTTGTCAAAAACTGTCATGACTGATTCTGCGCCGGCCGTGCTGACCAAGCGGTTCTAGGCCCTTCAGTCTGGAACCGCGCGACCGCAACGGTCGCAGGTACAAATCCTGCCTCGGGCATGGATGTGTGTGATGTCTTTAGGTTAGTTAGGTTTAAGTAGTTCTAAGTTCTAGGGGACTGATGACCTCAGATGGCAAGTGCCATAGTGCTCAGAGCCATTTGAACCATTTTGAACTGATTCTGCTGGCTGTTGTTTGGCTGACGCCTTTTACATGGATCAGTATCCCGGTCATAAATATGAGTCCATATTAAACATTGGCCCAGTTGCAAGATCTTTTTGTGAGGGATTTGTTTCCTGTGCACTATTGGCATGACTAGTTTTCTAGGTTTTGTATTTTTAAAATTTTCCATTGCCAATTTATTTCTTTACTTACAACACTACTGTGTACTTTCGTTTGTTCAGATGTCTTTAAACTTTATTGTCAATAAAGGTTAAAAGGTTTGTGTCTGTGGTAGTTTACAAGATGCTCCAGTGTATAGTAATGTGGCAATTACATGTGATTAATTTCTGCACTGAAACGACCACCGAACAGAAGCATCCTCAAGGTATACTACTGAAATCTCTACGCAACAGACTATCAAACACGTACTACTATTATGTGACCTTAGTAATGAACCTCAAGTTGGCACCTTGTAATAAAATAATTAATATGAAACATATCATAAACAGAACGTCAATTATTAAATGAACAAGGAGTTTTCTATATAGAAATGTGAAAGGTTATTCATTGAAACAACTGACTTATTGAAAAAGAAACATGTATGGAGTATGATGTTCCAACATAATGATACAAAAGAGACACTGATTCAACAAAACACATAAAAATAGTAGTTATATCCATACTAATGTTTGAATGGCAACGTTGGTTTGAAGGATTGGAATTTTCTGTGCAATGCCTCCGAATGTGAGTAGGGAGATTGACGCAATCTGACTTACTCCATCTCATGTGAACCAATAAACGTCTAGGCCACGCATTAAGTGAACAGTTACTGCTTCAAGTCGAAAGAATATGGCACTGAGAGTATAAAGCAACATGGAAAATTTCCTATGTGCTGGAGCTGCAAATGTTCTTACCACAGACAGATGCCATCTTGAGTGAACCTGGTACTCAGCACTGCAGAAGTTTTCAAGTCTGCGACCAGGGCACCCACGTCAGACTACGGCATTGGGTCCACCTTGATCTCTTTCCCCCCACACAAACTCTGTTATGTATACACCATACCAGAGGAGAATGAGCTCTCCTATATTGGCGTCAGTGCAACGACTCCTAAAACACTCTAATGCAGCACCCAAAGAATCTCAAACCACCAACTGCATGCAGCAAAATTTTCTCCATGTTAATAGTGGAACTAAAAGTATGCAAACTGTCTCCCTCCAGCACATTGGCAGAAGTCTCTCTCCCAATAAAGAAACTTCTCACCAAAAATTCCTGACGACCTCGGTACATCTTCTGAGGCCACCGTCTGATTTCCATTCATGAAGCCTATTTTCAGCAAGCATTGGAAATCACTTGGTGTGGGAGAAAATGGCTGCAATAGCTGCATGTTAATGGACACTCAGCAATATGGGACTATCTCTGACTTGAAGGAGAAACGTTTTAGTGCCAGTAGATAAGGTTTCCTGGAACAGGTTCTCAGCCATCTAGCCTGCAAATGCCTCCAGAGTCCAAGAAAGTTTATCTCTCGACAGCGATAATTTCTAGGGCACTGGCTCATGGTGTGAGATGTCCTGAAAGTTGTAAAAAGCACCTCGGCTAGCATTGGGAACAATATACCGTCCTGCGTTAAAAGCTGGACACCATTTGTCGCGGGCGAGTCCCCGTCGCTTCGGCTCTTGCGCAACCCTCGCGCTGTGAGTAAAAGCGGACATCGTTCCCATGAACTACCTGCAAATAAACCTGCAGCTGGCCGCTTCCACTTTTTCAGAATTCCAGCCCATGAAGATGACCCTGCGGTAATATTCCGACTATTGTGTCTCAATCCACACAGCGGGAATAGAAACAGATCGCAAAATCCTAGTCAACAGAAGGAAATATCCAGCACCTCTACTCAGTACAACTGGATGCCGAGTATGTAGTGTGTACACACTGCCAGATCATTTCATTAAAGTCATAACAGTACCAAAAAGGAAAGTGAAGCAAGCCCTCTGGACTTATCGCCTTTCAAGGTCATTTAGTCATGTATACATGGTAGTCCATTGATAGTGAGTGGGCCAAATATCTTACAAAATAAGCGTCAAACGAAAAAACTACAAAGAAGGAAACTTGTCTAGCTTGAAGGGGGAAACCAGATGGCGCTATGGTTGGCCCGCTAGATGGCGCTGGCATAGGTCAAACGGATATCAACTGCATTTTTTTTTTTTTTTGAAATAGGAACCCACATTTTTATTACATATTCATGTAGTACGTAAAGAAATATAAATGTTTTAGTTGGACCACTTTTTTCCCTTTGTGATAGATGGCGCTGTAATAGTCACAAACGTATAAGTACGTGGTATCACGTAACATTTCGCCAGTGCGAGCGGTATTTGCTTCGTGATACATTAACCGTGTGAAAATGGACCGTTTATCAATTGCGAAAAAGGTCGATGTCGTGTTGATGTATGGCTACGTGATCAAAATGCCCAACGGGCGTGTGCTATTGTAAATAGGCTGTTTAGGTTTTCTTATTGGTAACGCCGCTTAGCGCTCGGTATGAAAAATCACTGGCTGTGCTGTGCGCAGTCTGTGTTTAGTTTGCATTGTTGTCTGCCATTGTTGTGTCGAGCAGCGGCAGCTGGATGCTAACAGCGCGTAGCGCTGCGCAGTTGGAGGTGAGCCGCCAGCAGTGGTGGACGTGGGGAGAGAGATGGCGGAGTTTTGAAATTTGTAAGAATTGGTGTCATGAACTGCTATATATATTATGACTAGTGAGGTAAATACATTGTTTGTTCTCTATTAAAATCTTTCATTTGTTAACAATGCCTATCAGTAGTTAGTGCCTTCAGTAGTTTGAATCTTTTATTTAGCTGACAGTAGTGGCGCTCGCTGTATTGCAGTAGCTTGAGTAACGAAGATTTTTGTGAGGTAAGTGATTTGTGAAACGTATAGGTTAATGTTAGTCAGGGCCATTCTCTTGTAGGGATTTTTGGAAGTCAGATTGCGTTGCTCTAAAAATATTGTGTGTCAGTTTAAGCACAGTCTTGTAATAATTTTTCTAAGGGGACGTTTCATATGTCGACCCTTAGCCGAGGATACCTAACTGGAATCTTCTGATTTTTTCTTGTAGTTTGTGTAATTAATGTAGATTTTTTTATTGCTAGCGCGTAATCATAGAGAGAATTTCCTTTGTAGGTGGCATGCATGTAGAGTTGCACCAAGTATTTCGCAGCTGCGCTTGCAATTAACTAGATATTATTTTCAGTGCTATGTTAATGTGTTCTCTTATTTTTGTTCTTCAAATTGTGTTTTTCTGTGTTGTCGTGTGAAAAACTGTGACAATAATGGCGTGTGAAAAACGTAACACTAGGCTCCAAAGTAAACTGAGAAATGACAGTGAAGACGAAAGCAGTGTGTTAACGTCACCATGTAATGAATTCACTAATGTTCAAAGTAGTAATTTGGTAATAGCGCATAGGGAAATGGAGCGAGTTGCAAATAATGGTGTAGGCAGTGAAACAATTAGTGAACAGGGAAGCATTATCGATCGATCGGTCGGCAACAGCTCGCCTCAGGATTCCGAAATGACAGGACACAATCTTGCAAATACTGTAGATTCAGATTTTGCGTCCTCACCGTTTTCTCAAATAAATCAAGACACATTTTCTGCTTTTCAAAATGCGAATATTGCCGGTTCAAATGCATTGCCGAAAAGCACTGAGGAACATGTTTCAGACACCAGTGCACTGTTATTACAGTTAATGCAACAAATGGGACAAAGGCTACAAAAGTTAGACACAACGCTTGAACAAAATCAGAAACAAATGGGACAAAGTCTTCAATAGTTAGACACAATGGAACAAAATCAGAGACAAACACAACAAAAGCTTCAAAAGTTAGACACAATGGAACAAAATCTTCAAAAGTTAGACACAACGCTTGAACAAAATCAGAAACAAATGGGACAGAATCTTCAAAAGTTAGACACAATGGAACAAAATCAGAGACAAACACAGCAAAAGCTTCAAACGTTAGACACAATGGAACAAAAGCTTCAAAAGTTAGACATCACACTTGAACAAACACATGAAGATTTAACTAATGAGTTACATAACATCGAATCGAAATGTCAAAAAGTCTGTAATGACGTAAAAACACAAATTTGTGAGCATTTCCAACCTATTTTTTCGCGGCATGAAAATGCATTACAGAATCACGAAGCAGCCATAAAAGAACTGCAAACTATTGTTCATGAAAATCATGAGACCTTGCAAGCTAAAATTGACTCAGTTGCATCTACCGATTCGGTTACGCAACTTGCAAAAACTCAAGCGAACTTAAAGGACACTGTAGATACTCTGAAAATTGGTTCAGAAAGACACACAGAGGAAATAATTTCACTGTCGGATAAAGTAGCCGGACTTTCAGATCAGTTCACTAACTTATCTACGAAGGTAGATGATGATCTGAATGACACAAAACCTGTAGCCTTCACTGACACTGAAGAGTATGAACAAATTAGGAAATTCAGACAGAATCAAAATCAAATCAACACACGGTACAAAAGAGAAATGCGGGAAGTACAAGATCAGTTGGCTCAAGTAATACAAGAATTACATATTTCAGAGGACACTCGCGCCCCAGTATGGGAAGAGGGACATAGCAATACAGAACAACCACAAAATAATAACACAGGGCATTTCGGAAATCATGAAAGTAATTGGCAAGGTGCACCGAATTTTGAGATGGAACCGCCGATACGACGTAACAATGACCGATATGCTACCCGCCGACACGATGATTTTGACTATAAGCTGTTCATTACTGCACGTAAATTCAAAACATTTAAGAATTTTGGCAACGACATTCATCCACAAGCGTGGCTCCATCAATTCTCTCATTGTTTTCCTCCCAACTGGTCATTAGAACACAGATTAGAATTTATGTGTGGCTACTTAGAGAATGAACCAGCTGTAAGAATGCGATCGGTCATTCACGATTGCCACAGTGAAGGAGAATTTTACCATGCCTTCCTCTCAGCATATTGGTCCCAAGCCACACAAGACCGAGTAAAACATAGCATCATAATGATGAAACATTTCGAACAATCTGAATTTTCCAGTCTTGTCAAATATTTTGAAGACATGTTACATAAGAATCAGTATCTTTCAAACCCATACAGCCCCTCAGAACTCATCCGCATTTGCTTAATCAAATTACCTGAACATTTACGACAGATTATTTTGGCAGGCCGTTGCAAAGACAACATTGAAGCTTTTCAGGGACTCTTACAAGAATAAGAAATTGACACAGACAGTCGCGGGATGTGACAACAGGAAAACAATCACTACAGTTCACATCCGTCACAATTCCGTGACGACAGAAACAATAACTGGACACGACAAGTCTATTCTTACAACGCAAATCGTGACCAAAACAGACACCACCCATATGACAACCACTGGCGGAGTAATAATAGTTGCAGAGAAAGATCGCATTTCCGTAGTAATGACTATCACAGAGACAATCAGAGAAACAGACAATATGGAAACCAATATAATTATTATCAAGGGAGACAGAATAACTTAAGACACAACGGTCCAGCGCGCAGTTACGATTCAGGGAGAAATTCTCCACCACGTCACCGAGAAGAAAGAAACTATGGAATCTACCGACATGACGACGGACGATTTGATCGTAACGACGGACCTGAACTCCATCAGAACTGGCGGGATTCAAACAGAGCTGGGCCCTCTCGGCAAGATGAATTTGTAGAAGTTAGGTCGCCTAATCCCAATAACGACGCGCGCCAACAAAGAGACAGACAATGACTCCCACCGCAGGCAGCCGCGTGCGCCGGCTGGCTCAGAGAAAAATAACATAAGCTAACCTTGAGCAAAATTCCAGTGTTCCTCACCGACGTAATCACATGATAATTGCTTTTCAGTTGACAGTCTGCGTACGAGGAAGAGTAAAGGTTTACACCACATTTCTCATGTAAAACCGTTTACTGAAATATGATCTGCTTTTTAACTTTGTCTTTGCCATAAAATTTTTCACTTCACGCTACTAGTACAATTTGTCAGACTTAGAATCTGTTAACATGCAACCATCTTTTAAGTTAAATATCCAGTCAAGAACCAAGAGAACTTATTTAAACAGAAATTACGAATGCATTGTTATAGTGAACAGACGTCACAGTGTTATTGTGTGTGTACATTCTTGCTTGTTAGTTGCACGATTACGTAACGACTATAAGGCTCACATACTTAGAACATTTACCAGTATTGCTAATGAGATTTTAATGCAACATTTTGGTTTACTTGAAAATACATTCTGGATTTAAAGTACTTTCTGTGAGATACCAGATGATACAGTGGTTAGTTTATGTGACAGCTACACGATTTTATCACGACGCTACTAATGAGTGACAATTTACAATGTTGCTTTTGCAGTTTATCTGTTTTATATATGCACAGTTTTTCTGAATTTTTCTGGAAAGTAAAACATGTTTTAGTAGTAACGTTTGTGGTATAGCTACAATGAGACAGCCTTTTCTCTAGCACAACAATACGTACAGTACAGTACTTACTTCATCACGGCAATAAGCGTAATAACTAAGATATCTATACGCAAAGCATTTCAATTTCGTTTATCATGAGGTAAGTACATTGACTTCTGCAGAACTTAGCTTTCGGAGGGCAATAACTACACTTCCACAGAGATTGTCTTACAGCAAGACGCACATTTAGCGCTACAGGACACGCATTAAACTATGTATTTTTCAACATATTTGAATTACAAAGGAAGTTTTCCGTGATACATTTCATTCCATTGCTGTAATCTGTAACACCTGAGGATATAATTACATTAATCCTCAGGGGGGTACACGCTTATTTTGTGTACCATGTGTATGGCAAGCACAAGGAGCCCTAGCTAATATGGTATTTGCTTATTCAACTTTACACATCGGTACCATATATCTCTAACACATAAATTACACAGCTATCTGATCATTTAACTGAGAGAGACAAATATATATTTTACTACTTCAGTGACAGATGTTTACGTAATTACACCATTGAATAACTTCACACTTACGAAACTGTATTTTGTCTGTACTTTGTGAACTGTTCATACTTTTTCAGAACCATTGTGATACTATGAGAGCTTTGAATGGTGTATTTGGTATGGGATCATGATTTTTAAAGTACGTTTGAGGTAGTTGACACTTTTGACATGAGCAGAGAGTTTTTTTTAGGTTTTGAAATTATTGGAGGAAGCTACGGAGATTTTGAGAATTTGACTGTGGTGTTATGTTGTTATTATTATTATGCTGCTGAGGTATGTTTAAGCTGATGCTATATGAGTTATTTGGTTATGCTACGTATCTTTTATGATGAAATATTGAAGAAGCGTCGACGAATATATATATGTGTAATAAGGTAAGAAATAATGAGTAGTGGTTAGGGACTCTGATTTGTGAAACAGGATGTTGGAAACCGAGAATCGTACTTTAAGAGTTATGAAATGAGTGTATATGCGTGAATGTATCACTATGCTGGCGAAAATGTTTTGGACACAATTATATTTAAATGATTTTATTTCTACAGATTTGTAACGCAAATTCTTGACCTGTGAATTTTTTTTTATATGAGACTGCCACTGTAGCGGAAACTGGTGTCGTAAATATTTCGATAAGACAGTTAAGTGACCACCTGCATGTAATCCGTCGTGGGCACCCATCTGCGCGACAAGCACCTGACAAAAGAAAGCCATTAGTGTGTGCCTGTCAGAGGCACAGGTGGAGAAAAAAAAAGAGGCCATTATCCTCGCTATTGAGATTCCTTTGTAGAAAGCATCGCAAATACTACACGCCCAAACTTGAAAACATATGATTACACTGTGGAGCTCTTAATTTATGATATTTACTAAAATGCCTAATGAAACGACAAGAAACATTTCATGGCTATTGTCCTGCTAGTTGAGAGAAATGCCATGTGGCTTGCTTTATGCATTTATTTACTCATTTTGTTTAATATCTAGTTTCTAACTGCACTGAAGCATTGGTTAAAATAAATTTTATGGATGTACTAATATAAATATTTTATGCCTACAGATCCAGTAAATAATAACTTTATGATGTACTTAAATAAAAACGAAGTAGCACAAAAAGACATTTCCCTTCACAGAAATTGCATACAGAATTGTCTTTTCAAGTACATGGTAATATTTTTTTACAATAAATTTTTGTAGTGCACCACTTTAATTGAATAGACATTAAGAAGTGAATAGACATTGTCCTTATCTGCATTGTTGTCTTTAGTGTAACATTTTCTCTGATTGAGCTTTGTCATGTTTAGGTATAAGTTATAGCATTTGCTGCGGCTGTTTACCATTCATAGTGCTACTGAATGTCACTTTGTATTACTAGGTTAAGCCAATTTTATTACTGATTTATTTTTCTTGTTTGCTGCGCATTGCCTTATATTAGTTGTAATATTGCTGCCTTTGTTTACTAATTTCCATTTTTTAACATTGCTGTTTGTGTAAATTGTTTTGTGCTGCTGCATTGCCTCATCCCTTAGTTAAGCATCTGAGCTCAGTAGATTTAAGTTAGCTTAAGAGGGGGTAGCCTATATAAGAGAATGATTTGCGATGGATTGGAAGAAATGCATTGAGAAGTTATACGAAAAAAGTACAGAAATCAGGTATAGATGGGACTTTTTGGAAATAATGAAGAACGAAGGGAGATCTCCGAGAAGTAAAGAAAGTTTTGTTTGCAAAATACTGCAGTAAAACAAACCCTGTCCTTTCCTTGTGTTATCCCACTATGTGTTTGTGTACCCTTGTGTATTTATGTTCTTCCTGTCTTTATATGTTTATCTGATAAGACTTATGTTGCAGAATTTTTCTAATACTAAGCTACATTCACTATGATGAGGAATACTGTTATCCTCAAATATAATTTGCATTAATAACATGTTATTTACTTCGTAAAGATGTTTACACATTATTTATTCTGTTTTGTTCTAATGCTCATTCATGAAGTTGATGTTTCGAAATTTATTCTGATTTTTTATGTATGTGCTCCTGTCATAATTCCTGTAACACTGATGTATATGTTATTTCGATTCTTTGGGGAAAGCCTGTATTACTGCAAATGTTATCTGTACTATTATGTTCTTTAATAATGTATTTTATACCTTTGTTATTGTATTCTTATGTTATAAAATTGTAATTGACACCACTTGATCAAATTAAGTAACTTGTAAATTACATTTCACTGCACACGTTTCTGTTGGTCATAGTATATGGACAATATGTGAGAAGTAGGGACTGATAGTGTTTGCACGTGTGTTAATAACTCAGTAAGGGACTGGATAACAGCATTGCTGGTTGTAAGGACATTTCAAAAACAATTTTTCTGAGTGCACAAGTGGTGGTTATGGACTTGATGTATTATCCGCAAGACTCTTCAATGGTGATTGTGCGCCTGCACAGTCAAACAGATGGCTGCTGGCCGTCTCTACAAGGACTACAGTGGGTCTACACCTTTGATGACCCACCAATACCATTATTTCTACAAGGACTGCAGTGGGTCTGCACCTCTGGTGGCCCACCAATAGTAATCTCTACCAGGACTACAGTGGGTCTGCTCTGTGATGACCTACCTACCGATAGTCTTCAACGTCGACTGACTCTGCTGCGGCCCATTACCTGTCTGCATGTCGAGAGTCAGCACTTTCTTTCGTTGGAAGGACAACACTACTTCTTCAAGACTGCTTAGAAATCCACTACTTCCAAGTGCAATTTCTTTTATTGCTCAGACTTTGAAATAAACACTGCAATTTTACAGTGATGAACGATCAGGACTGTCTTTATGGACTGTGAGAAAATTTTAGCTTCTGACCAACATTGTATCAATAAGTGTGTGCATTTGACATCTTAGTTATAGTAATTATGAAAAATTTTATTAAATCATTATTGGCCACTGCCCAAAACAATTTGTAAAAATTTTTTGTGGGGAGCATGGGGGCTATGTAAGTAGGCTGTTTAGGTTTTCTTATTGGTAACGCCGCTTAGCACTCAGTATGAAAAATCACTGGCTGTGCTGTGCGCAGTCTGTGTTTAGTTTGCATTGTTGTCTGCCATTGTAGTGTTGAGCAGCGGCAGCTGGATGCTAACAGCGCGTAGCGTTGCACAGTTGGAGGTGAGCCGCCAGCAGTGGTGGACGTGGGGAGAGAGATGGCGAAGTTTTGAAATTTGTAAGAATTGGTGTCATGAACTGCTATATATATTATGACTAGTGAGGTAAATACATTGTTTGTTCTCTATTAAAATCTTTCATTTGCTAACTATGCCTATCAGTAGTTAGTGCCTTCCATAGTTTGAATCTTTTATTTAGCTGGCAGTAGTGGCTCTCGCTGTATTGCAGTAGCTTGAGTAACGAAGATTTTTGTGAGGTAACTGATTTGTGAAACGTATAGGTTAATGTTAGTCAGGGCCATTCTCTTATAGGGATTTTTGGAAGTCAGATTGTGTGTCAGTTTAAGCACAGTCTTGTATAATTTTTCTAAGGGGACGTTTCACTATGTATGCTGCTCAGTATCCTGGACGATATCAGCCACATGTGAAACGTCAACTACGACCTGCAACAAATGATGACGCCCAAGCAGGTGTTTTAGCTGCTGTCGCGGCTAATCCGCACATCAGTAGCGAGAATCGGGAATCTCAAAAAGAGGATGCTACATCAGTATCGACTGCACCCGTACCATACGTCTATGCACCCGGAATTGCATGGCGACGACTTTGAAAGTCGTGTACAGTTCTGCCACTGGGCACAAGAGAAATTACGGGATGATGACAGATTTTTTGCACGCGTTCTATTTAACGACGAAGCGTCATTAACCAACAGCGGTAACGTAAACCGGCATAATATACACTATTGGGCAACGGAAAATTCTTGATGGCTGCGACAGGTGGATCATCAGCGACCTTAATGTATGGTGTGGCATTATGGGAGGAAAGATAATTGGCCCCCATGTTTTCGATGGCAATCTAAATGGTGCTACGTATGCTGATTTCCTACGTAATGTTCTACCTATGTTACTACAAGCTCTTTCACTGCATGACAGAATGGCGATGAACTTCCAACATGGCCGGCCAGTGTGGCCGTGCGGTTCTAGGCGCTTCAGTCTGGAACCACATGACCGCTACGGTCGCAGGTTCCAATCCTGCCTCGGGCATGGATGTGTGTGATGTCCTTAGCTTAGTTGGGTTTAAGTAGTTCTAAGTTCTAGGGGACTGATGACCACAGATGTTAAGTCCCATAGTGCTCAGAGCCAATTGAACCATTTACTTCCAACATGATGGATATCCAGCACATAGCTCGCGTGCGGTTGAAGCGATATTGGACAGCCTATTTCATGACACGTGGATTGGTCGTCGAAGCACCATACCATGGCCCGCACGTTCACCGGATCTGACGTCCACGGATTTCTTTCTGTGGGGAAACTTGAAGGATATTTGCTGTCGTGATCCACCGACAACGCCTGACAACATGCGTCAGTGCATTGTCAATGCATATGCGATCATTACAGAAGGCGAACTACTCGCTGTTGAGAGTAATGTCATTACACGTATTGCCAAATGCATTGAGGTTGACAGATATAATTTTGAGCATTTATTGCATTAATGTGATATTTACAGGTAATCACGCTGTAACAGCATGCGTTCTCAGAAATGATACGTTCACAAGGTGCATGTATCACATTGGAACAACTGAAATAAAATGTTCAAACGTACCTACGTTCTGTATTTTAATTTTAAAGACCTACCTTTTAGCAACTGTTCGACTAAATTGTAAGCCATATGTTTGTGACTATTACAGCGCCATCCATCACAAAGCGAAAAAAGTGGTCCAACTAAAACATTCATATTTCTTTACGGGCTACACGAATGTGTAATAAAAAATGGGCGTCCCTATTTAAAAAACGCAGTTGATATACGTTTGACCTAAGGCAGCGCCATCTAGCGGGCCAACCACAGCGCCATCTGGTTTCCCCCTTCAAGCTAGACGAGCTTTGTTCTTTGTAGTTTCTTCGTTTGATGCTTATTTCGTGAGATATTTGGTCCAGTCACTATCAATGGACCACCCTGTTTCGGAGCCTTGATGGGTACGCCTTCCCTCACACTCCCAAGAAGTATAACATGAGCCATTGTCACATTGGAATGCCTAACAAATGCAGATATCAGACAATAAAGTACTTTGCGACTGTCTCAGATGCTTATAGGGCTGTCTCACATGTGTACGCAGCACGTCCGTGTCCTTCATGGTGATCAGTGATCAGTCAACGTACAGCGCCGTTCATGCTCCTTATAAAGGTAGGAGACGAGGTACTGGCAGTGTAAAGCTGTGAGGACGGGGCGTGAGTCCTGCATGGGTAGCTCAGTTGGTAGAGCACTTGCCTGTGAAAGGAAAAGGTCCAGAGTTCAAGTCTCGGTCCGGCACACAGTTTTAGTCTGCCAGGAAGTTTCAAACCTACCAGCCCTAGTAACAATGAAAAATGCACCATGGAGGACGTTCTATGTGCCATAACGTCAGCTATTCCATTGGTTTACATACCTGCAGATGATGAGCACGTGTAAGTAGTTGCGTGGACATCCTTCAAGGTCTTCCACTTTTTTGTCAGACGGTATAAATTGGAAAACTGGACCGTTGTTGAGAGTACGTTTGCGCCAGCACTGAATACCTCCTCTTCTGAAAATAGCAAGCACTTCAGGAAGGAATATGCGTACTGCCTGGGGGTTTCTTTCCGAAAAAGGGGAAGGCCTTGCCGGCAGATAATGACAGTAAAGGGTACAAATCCACGTCTTATATGTTTCTGAATTATGGTAGCCACCCGGGTTCAAAGGTCATCCCTCGTTCCTACACGCGGATGGCGGAATTTATGAAGACAGCTAGCCGTGGATGCGACGTGAATGTCGAGCTGGCGTTTTATAGCATCTTTTCCTGAGCTGATCGCTGCACTTTGGATTAAAGTCTAGTGCAGCGCTTATGAAAGACGCTCGGACGGTTCTGTGTCAGTCTTAGTTGAGGAGTTGTTGACAGTTGTTATCAGCTGAGAATTGTAAGATCTTGTTTAAGAGGTTAGTAGTGAATTGTACGCACGAAGCAAAATTGTTCAAATGGCTCTAAGCGCTAAGGGACTTCACATCTGAAGGTCATCAGTCACCTTGACTTAGAACTAATTACACCTAACTAACCTAAGGACATCACACACAACCATGCCTGAGGCAGGATTCGAACCTGCGACCATTGCAGGAGCGCGGTTCCGGACTGAAGCGCCTAGAACCGCTGGGCTACAGCGGCCAGCTGGCAAAAAGCAGCTAGTAGTGTAGTGGAGTGTTTATGACTTTTTTGCGGGAGAGAGAAAAACTGCGTAATGATTTAGGTTTAGGGGAACTTTTCGTCACCATTTCGAGGCTACCGATAGCTTTGTAGTTACGTTTGGTCCAACTTTCACACTTAACTTCACTCAAATTATTTCGCAATCAGAATATGCTCTATACTCACTACATGTTACTTATTATGTAAGCCAGCCTATTTTCGGGGTATAAATTCCAAACAAATAATTCCAATTGCTGTTTTTGTAAGATGGCAAGAACTATGCCCCTTAGATGAAGTCATTAAAGATCACCTAACTCACTTTGAGCAAACAGTAAGGCTGAACAAAAATGACTGACAAGACACAGTGCATCTTGTAGAGGGTATACTATGGACGTATTGGAATAATTAATGTCGAGTGATGGTTTTAAAGTAATTCACACGACATGAAAACTATGTGGAAACGCGTCGATTAACTGGAGGCTAGTTTACCCCAGGGAAGTACTCAGAACTGACCGTGGCTACTGGGGGAGCGGCTAAAGGAAGTGACAATAGGCAGTTTAGGGCAGCTCAAGCTCTGGGAAAGCAACAACGGGCCGCCGCCTCCAGCCGCCTTAAGATGAGTGACAGTGAGTGGGTGGTTGACCCTGACTCCATGCTGGTGTACCGGGAAACAGACGGAGAACTTGTACACCTGTTGATAAATGTCCGTCGGCCCGTTTTCTGTGAAACATGCGACAAAGCTGCGCAAAGCTACGGTGGAGCGGTCAACAGAGGTCAAAATATGAGTGTTCATGACTATAGCAACTTCACGCTGAATTCACGGTCTGCAGAGTCTGAAGCAAATCAGGTGAAGAACGACAGAGTGCAACACGCCGGCCTCTGATGGGAACATAGGACCAAGGAATTTGAAGTACTCTCCTGGGAGTCAGAATTCTGGAAAAACTTGAGAGTTGTGCAGATGCTAACCTCGATGGGTGGCCTGGGAGGAGCTAAATAACAGAAGTTGAGAGGAAGGGAAATTTTGTGGGAATTTGTTCACTTCCCAAAGCAGGCATTGGTCGGCGCTGGGAAGCGATGCATAATTAACACGACTTGCGCTGCAATTGGCATAAGTGATTTGCTGGAGGGGAAACCGAGGTGAAGAGCTGACTGTGAGAAGTCTCCGTAGAGGTCTTCCGTACCCAGCTTGCCTAGAGTGCGGACGTGGCATTCTTTACTCAGCTTGCCTGAGAAAGAGTGAGCATCTCTGCAGTTTAGGACTTAGCAAATGGAACAATTGAGCTTGGAGATAGAAAGTTTTGGTTCAGCTATGTACTGAGCAAGATAGCTAGGAGTGAATAGACGAGCACAGCCCTGCAGCTCAACGAGGTCGGCCAATGTCCACACAACAACGACGCCCCACCACGCTGAATTCTGTGATATTGCGCCCTCTCCGGCCACTGATTAATTTTTTGCATCATGTCGCAAAGTTTCCACGAGGGTTTCATAGGCCATGTATTGTAGAATTCTTCTCGCAATTCGCATTACACCTGGGTCAGTCGATAGGAATTACTTCTGAGTTATCGTGCTTTACTCCACACAAATGCAATTTATTACCACTGTCTGTTAGGAGAGTCATGCAATGTGATGATTAAAGCTCGTGAGTTAAAAATAAATCTGTGCTAATCGACTGCATCTGTTTTCAATCAAGTAGTTGGAATCCCAAGTCACTTTCTTAATTAATTTTATGCTCAACATTTGCATCTGGTGTTCAATAGCTGAATATAACATCAATGTGCACCCCTTTTTAATTAAAAGTGATCAATTCTGAATCAGTTAATGTCAACACTGCCACCGCAGTTCAATCAGGAGTCACAGGGCCATTTTACTGTTTTTCGTTATCCGATATTGCGGCAGTTATGCTCTCTCTGTTGATCTGTTAGTCAATTAGTTGGGGTGAACACACGCCAAAACCAGCTAAGTGACAGGTGGGGTGTTACATTCTGTTTCGATTTCAGCCAGCATTCCGTGCCCGATACTAGTGGACGGTCTTGCATTTAGGCCTACTGTACTGACGGAAAAGAAGTCGCAGCATCAAAAAAGCTTCGCTAAGCGTGTAAAGTTACCATATTAAGTTCTAAGCGCTAATGACCAGAAAAGGGTCAAATTAGTATTACAGATTAATGTAATTGCGTGAAAGGACGTAGAACATCGCCTTCATAACCCTAAATACCTAATGACCGACAGAGGTCATTTTGAATAGTGCTAACAGATTTGTACCAAAATAGTGTAAAAAGAACCTAAAGCTATACTACATTCTTAAAATCATGTACTTGAGGTACTTAAGCATAAAGCTTCATCAAGTGAGGTCTGTGTATCGATTTGCAATAGAGGAGGATTCTTTATAATCATTAAATTGTTCACGATTGCTGACGCCGTGCAATGTTAAAAGTTGTCTTTATACAACATGTTCACTTTAAAGAAAGTAAATTTTCAGTTGAAAAATACTTAGAAAGATTCCTAACAACCTCTTCAAATTTGACTGTGGAGTTCGGGTTCTTCCTGTCGTATAGGTGAAGGGTTAATATTATGAGCTATGTAATGTGAGATTCGAGCCATTAAGTCGTATAGTAGAGACGAGTATTCGTGTAATAGTATTCTAATTGCCTTTCCCGAAAATTACCTTGAGTATCTAACCAGGAAACATCTTAGTTGTCCTGAGTAGGATCAGGGCCGAATATTTCGTTACAGTTACCGTAGAGGGGGGATTCTGCGAAGATTAGGCCGTTGTAACATCACTGAAAACGACGGTTAGCAGGAATTTTAAGAAAGTTAGGAAGATATTTTTGCTTGACAAGTGTACGAGAAACAGATTTTCAATTACCTGAGCAGGCGACATTCAGACATTGATGTCTGAGACTGGAAGTGTTCAGTAGAAATGGACTAAATTCAAGAGGATTCCATAGAGACATATGTGCCGACTACGGCTATGCTGACGGCCGCAGTGGCCGTGCGGTTCTAGGCGCTACGGTCTAGAGCCGAGCGACCGCTACAGTCGCAGGTTCGAATCCTGCCTCGGGCATGGATGTGTGTGATGTCCTCAGGTTAGTTAGGTTTAATTAATTCTACGTTTTAGGCGACTGATGACCTCAGAAGTTAAGTTGCATAGTGCTCAGAGCTATTTGAACCATTTGAACGGCTATGGTAGAAATTATGGAAATTCGGTCTTCTTATTATGCAATAAACTACTCTTTATTTAATGCCCAAACATATTTCGGCACCTGGAAGCCATATCTATATTCAGGATTGAGAAATTCAAACACGTTTTACCTAATAATTAACGTAAAAATAATTAGACCGAATATATTTTATGTCTGTTTTGATTATTACCTTTTTCTCTAGAATCTTGGGTACAGTAAGAAAATGTTTTCGTTAATCTGCAGCTTGCCGTAGGGAATATAATTAATCTCTGTTGGTCCATCCTGGACAGGGGACATTGGCTGGTTAAGTAATTTTCAATGTCAATAAAATTCAACAACACCCGTCTAACTTAAGATGTTGTTTTAGCTTGATAGCTATCAAGTTTTCGAATGAAGCACTATTGTAACGACATCCAGAGATTTATGGCTATATATGAAATTTTCGTTTATTTGGAGAGACGCATAAGGGACCTGAAGATGGCATAGTGAAATGCTGAAACTGGTATCCTTCAAAATAAAATAAAACAACATCTTAAGTTACATGTCTGTTGGTGCATCTCTTTGACACTGGACTGTAATGATATCATTGCGATGTTGCTTTGCGAGTTGACCAATCTTTTTTCTATAAATGTAGTTCTGTAACTCGAAAATACACTCATGCTCATAAATTAAGGATAAAGCTGACAGATGGTGAAACAACGCTCTGGTGGTGGTTTGCGGGTCTAAATCACCTCGGGGTATGAAAAATGGTTCAAATGGCTCTTAAAACTAGGGGACTTAACTTCTCAGGTCATCTGTCCCCTAGAACTTGGAACTACTTAAACCTAACTAAGCTATCACACACATCCATGCCCGAGGCAGAATTCGAACCTGCGACCGTAGCGCCCAGAACCGCTAGGCCACTACGTCAGGCCTCGGGGTATGACCATGTGGTGTTTCTGACCTGTGGTCGTCGCATGGTTGTGCTGAGAGGAGTCCACATACGCAGAGGTGTGTTGGTGCATGTCAAGAGTACGGTGCAGCGAGTAAGTGTGCAGACGTTTTGAGACGTGCTGATGGTGACTGTGTGTTGAAAATGGCTCAAAGAACACTTATTGATGTTATGTGGTGTAGAATTCCAGGGCGACTAGAGGCTCATCAAACACAGCAAGTCGTACCACAAGCCCTCCATGTGCCACAAAGTGTGATCTCAAGATTATGGCAACGACAGCAGCAGACAGGAAATGTGTCCAGGCGCTACAGTACGGGATGACCACAGTCTGCAACACCACAAAAAGACCGATATTTCACCATCAGTGCCCGCAGACAGCCACGGAGGACTGCAGGTAGCCTTTCTTGATACCTTACCGCAGTCACTGGAACAGTTGTCTCCAGACATATTGATGTCGGAACACACATCGTTTATTCGCCAAGAGTCTTGCAAGGTGATTCCACTGACCCCTGGTCACAGGAGAGCCCGTAAAGCCTAGTGTCAAAAACAAAGTGCACGGTCATTGGAACAGTTGTTCCGGGTTATGTTCACGGACGAGTCCAGGTATAGTCTGAACAGTGCTTCTCGCCGGCTTTTCACCTGGCGTGAAGCTGGAACCAGATACCAGCCCCTTAAACCCCTTAATGTCCTTGAAAGGGTGTGGGATGGGATTATGGTTGGTGCACGTATACCCCTGCATGTCTTTGACAGAGGAACTGTAACATATCAGGTGTATCGGGACGTAATTTTCCACCAGTATGTCCGCCTTTTCAGGGGTGCATCCTGATGGATGATAATGCCCCACAGAGCTGCCGTCGTGGAGGAATACCTTGAAACAGAAGACATCAGGCGAATGGAGTGACCTGCCTGTTCTCCAGACCTACATAAACCCCATCAAGCAGGTGTGGGATGCTTTCGGTCAACAGATCGCTGCACGTCTTCAAACCCCTAGGACACTTCAGGAGCTCCGACAGGCACTGATGCAAGAATGGGAGGCTATACCCCAGTACCTGCTCGACCACCTGGTCCAGAGTATGTCAACCCGTTGTGCGGCCTGTGTACGCGTGCATGGTAATCATATCCCATATTGATGTCGGGGTACATGCGCAGGAAACAGTAACGTTTTGTAGCACATGTGTTTCAGGATGGTTTTCTCAACTTATCACCAATACCATGGACTTACAGATCTATGTCGAGTGTGTTCCCTATGTGCCTATGCTATTAGCGCTAGATTTGTGTAGTGACACTGTGTGTGGCACCACATTCTGCAATTATTCTTAATTTATGAGCATGAGTCTACTTCGCTACTACGTTAGGTGACTACTTACAGCTATTTTCGTATACATGTCCACGCAGAAACACGGTAAATGCTTCTACTGAACCACACTCGCACTTCGTAGAGGGTGTGCAAGGTATTGTGTGGAGTTACACAACTGCAGAGGCATATTTTTGCACAGCCTGGAACTATTTCCAAACCAACGAATGTGAAAGCACAATACATGGTTGCGGTGACAGCCTGATGTGTAGGTTGGACAGAGGTCTCCTAAGTACACTCCGAAATATTTGGCGGCTGTGATTGTTCGGCAATGCTGCAGTCAGAGAACGTTGGTCCTCTCCACATATCTATGCGCATTATGTTCTTACATAAACAAGGTGATGCTAAGGGCCAATCACCTAAAACTTGCATCGCAAATATTTCGATTGTGGAAGGAGCCACTGATACGCTAATTTCACAGAATAGAGTGGCAGGGAAGGGAGCCGTCTCTGCAGCCAACACTCAGAGTGTTATCAGTTTCCAATGTGTATTTATTTACAACAGTAGAAATATTTCAGTGGAATAATGCCTATTCACAGCACCACAACAGTAGAAATATTTCAGTGGAATAATGCCTATTCACAGCACCACAAAGAAAGTAGACGTCAGCCAGCCAACACGGAACATGATATGACAGCTCAAATGGTTAAAATGGCTCTGAGCACTATGGACTTAACATCTGGGGTCATTAGTCGCCTAGACTTAGAATTACTAAAACCTAAGTAACCTAAGGACATTACACACATCCATGCCCGAGGCAGGATTCGAACCCGGGATCGCAGCAGCAGCGTTGTTCCGGACTGCAGCGCCTAGAATCGCTCGGCCACAGCGGCCGGCACATGACAGCTACTAGAGTCAATAATCACAACAAAAAGCTCTTGACATGGCAAGAAAGCTTTGACATACAAAGAGCCATTGCAATGAAAAAGGAGATAATCAATGACAAAATCCATATAAATAGTAACTCTCTGATCATGCTAGCCACAAAAACAATAACAAATAGAAATCCAAAATATAACCAGAATAAATAATTAATTAATCTTCCTCTCTCCCCCTCCCCTTCTCTCTCTCTCTCTCTCTCTCTCTCTCTCTCTCTCTCTCTCTCTCTCTCTCTCTCTCTCACTCTCTCTCTCTCTCTCTCTCTCACACACACACACACACACACACACATACACGGACGCACGCGCGCACACACACAGGACACACTCTCACACGCTCTCTCTCTCCCTCTCTCTCTCTCTCTCTCTCACACACACACACACACACACACACACACACACACACACACACACGCGCGCGCGCGCGCGCACACACACACACACAGGACACACACTCACACGCACACAATCACACACAAAAATGTCCTGCCTCGTGATGGCTGGGTGTTGTGTGATGTCCTTAGGTTAGTTAGGTTTAAGTAGTTCTAAGTTCTAGGGGACTGATGACCGTAGCTGTTAAGTGCCATAGTGCTCAGAGCCATTTGAACCATCTGAACAAAAATGTCCATTATTAAAAAAAAATACTGTCTCACTAATAACGGCAAATTTATACACTTCATACAAACACACCCAGGCACACCCACACGCACAAAACAATTGAAAATGTCAAATCACGCATACGACACAAACAAAAGACGAGAGATAAACAAGCTGCGACAGTTGGCAACACTACACACCAAAAACACACACATATTGAGCACAAAATGTAAAGTTCAAGTGAGGTATGCGGAGTGTTGAACCAAACGTGGGTGAATAAACGCCAGAAATCCGCGGACTGGAGCAAGGAGACTAATGAACACATCTCCAGGACACAAATGAACTAACAACGATGGAAATCGTAAGTAACACCAAACGATAATTTCACATCACGAAATCTGTGCTGCAAAAGTTGATTCTCACCTAAAAAAAGTGAAAAAATGACAACATCTAAAATATTGTAACCACTACAAAATACATTCATTATATTAATCAAAACAAACATGTATTACAGGCCACTGAAGATGTATCACAAATAAAAGAAGCGAAACGGGTATGGCAATAAACAGACTGTCTTCAATTAGTAACACAGACAAAACAAACTGTGTCTTCACTAACTAGTGCAAGTAGTTTACGAGTAAACACAGTCGCAGCACAGACGAGTGTGAATTTCACACGGATGCGTTTGTGCAGCCCTACACAGATGTTAATGTGTCTCCAGAGGTGTCTCGTTGTTTGACGGGACATTGCCTAGGCAAATGAAACAGTAAAGTGAAGACAGTACCTCTGACGTGTAAAGAACCAGTGTACCCTTGTAGCCTGTGCTCCAGCTTGCAGTTTGTTATGCAACGATTGCTACACACGCGATAGCATTTCAGCAGAAATTGCATCGCAGGCAACATGAATACGCCCTTTGATAACATCTGTAATTGTTTGAAGAGGTTATTTGGGTATCTTTCGTCGTACGCGGTACGCTAAGGAACGGCAGACTCGCTACATACACTATAAACCGCGAGCATTTCTGCTTCTATTTCACCATCTCCCAAGCATGTCTTACTAAGTACACTATCACATAATGAGTGGCAGGACGATCGCGATGCACTCGCAGTGTACTCACAACACGATGTAAACAAACATAACGTCGCCGCCTAGTACCTAAGCTGTAGGCTTGAACAAACAGCTGCCAGTGTTTACAGTTATCACAGTACGGGAACTCGTAAACGCCACTGACATCCCACTTTACGCTACTTTTAGATTTTTATTGACGAGAAACATTGCCCCAGTTGATAATTTGTAACTGTTAAAGAAAACTGCACTTTCGCCAACGCGTCAAAATCTGTAACTGGCTGCAAATACTCACCCTCGCCTACAATTCAGTTCTGCGGAAACCGCACATCGATAGTGGCTTCCATGTCCGAAATATCTGGGTACAAGTTTTAGGTGATTCACCCTGCACACCTACAAAACTATTTTTCTTCACTACTATAAAAAGTAATGTTTAAATCGAATTCGAAAGCAAAGGAAATCCTAGTTCTGGAAAAGAGGTTAAATAACTTGAGAGTTATTACTGATATTGTTCTGTTTGAAAATAGTAAAGAACTTCAAATATTACGCGGCCGTGCTGAGAAGCAATGCCTCTGAATGTTTTCAGTGAAAACTTTTAAAGCTTCTTAAATAAAACAAAACTTTATTAACAATCTAAATCTTTATTCTTCATGTTGTCATATTTATTTCTCAACATAGTCCGGTGGCGAAGACATTTCTCGCAACGAAAGACCAGGTTGTTGACACCGTCACTGTGAAACGTTTAACTTTGTTGACGGAGCTATAACCTTCGCACTGCTTCATCACAATCGAAGTGAACTCATAGAAGGTGTTCGTTAAGTTTCGGAAACAGCTGAAAATCGGATGGGGCCAAGCCACGGCTGTATGGAGGATGATCGGTGACTGTGAACCAAAGGCTTTTTGTACAGTAGATGTCGCAGCTCTCGTGTGTGGTATGGTATTCTCATGCTGAAGGAGGGACTACTCCATGCGCGGACGAACTGTTCGAATTCGTGCTTTCAGTTTTCTGATGGATTACAGCGCGGCTGTACTCACACATCGACATAGTTACGTTACACGCCGCCATGTTAGACTCGGAGCCCTCTAGCAGCCGAGAGTTGCAACGTGCGTCAGCGAATAATACATCCGATTTGTAATACCTCATCCGATACTCATAACAGCTATAAAATTCGGAGGGTTTACTTTGCAGAACGCCTTCATAGATGGCGAATTTCCGTTAGTCTGCCTCAAAGTTGGTAAAAAAAATGAACTATGACAAAACCAGTATCATGATGAATGATATCGTCTATGTAGCTTAGCAGCAGCAGATGGAAGAGCGCAGAAAGTGGAAAAGTGTAGAAACTGAAGAAGGCAAAAAGAGGTACAGGAAACTGAATAACGTACTAAGAAGAGAAACTGAAGAAGCAAGAGAAAAAAGGATGATACAGAAATGCGACGAAATAGAGAAAATGGAGACAGTGGGAAAGTATGAAATGGTGTATAGACTGGCTAGTGAGATAGTTTTTGAATGTAAAAGAAAGAGGAATAACATGGAAGTAGAAAGAGCGGATGGTACTCTAGCAGAAGAACCATAGGAGGTTTTGAACAGATGGCAAGAATATATTGAATGTCTGTATAAGGGGGATGAAATGCAAAGCGAAATTAAGGTTGAAGAGGAGCAATATGTGCGGGAAGATGAAAAGGGATTTACCATCTTAGAAGCAGAAGTATAAAAGGCGCTGAAGGAGATGAAGAATAGGAAGGCATATGGAATAGATGATTTGCCAGCAGAACTGTTGAAGAGTCTGGGTAACAAGGCAAGAAAAGAAATGGTCTACCTTTGTAACGAGATATATGACTAAGGGGAATGGTCTGAGGACCTAGCTGCAACAGTTATGATACCAATACAGAAAAAGAGAAATAATAAAAAATGTGAAAAGCACCATCAGTCTAATTTCTCATGCAGCTAAAGTCTTGCTGAGAGTGTTCAACAGGAGGTTACATGGCAAGCTAGAAAGAGGGACTGCAGAGGAGCAGTTCGGATTTAGAAGAGGAAAAGGAACAAGAGATGCTATTGGAATGCTAAGAACTATAGGGGAAAGATATATGGAAAAGGGTAGAGAAATCTTTGCTGTTTTTATAGATTTAGAAAAGGTTTTTGACAGAGTCCAGTGGAACAAGATGATGGATATCTTGAAGAGGAAAGGAGTAGATTGGAAAGAGAGACGACTGATACAGAATCTATATTTACACCAGAAATTAAGGATAAGGATTGGAAATGAAATGTCAGAAGGAAGCAGCATTGGACGAGGTGTTAGACAAGGTTGTTGCCTTTCCCCACTGCTGTTTAACGTATACCTTGAAGAGAGTATTACGAAAAGTTTAGATGGGAAAAGAGGAATATGTATTGGTGGAAAGAGAATAGAATGTATAAGATTTGCAGATGACATGGTATTAGTGGCAGAAGGTGAGCGGACAGTGAATAACATGCTAAAAAATCTGAATGGAGCTTGTGTGGAATATGGGATGCAAATAAACACAGCAAAAACAAAGAGTATGGTCATCAGTACGAGACTGTCCAATATTAAAGTATGACAATCTACCATTAGCCAAGTAAGTCAATTTAAATATCTCGGAAGCACAATAACTGAAGACTTCAGAAGTCACCAGGAGGTGAAAACCCGAATTCCCATAGCGAAGGTGGCATTCAACAGAAAAAGGAGACTCTTATGTGGCAAATTAGATAAAGGACTGAGGAAAAGGCTTGGCAAATGTTTTGTGTGGAGTGTGGCACTATATGGGGCAGAAACATGGACACTGAGACGAGAGGATGAAAAAACGTTAGAAGCATTTGAGATGTGTATATGGAATAGAATGGGGAGAATAAGCTGGATGGAAAGAGTGAGTAATGAAAAAGTATTGGAAAGGGTTGGTGAGAGAAGATGTCTGCTGAAGGTTGTAAGAGAAAGGAAAAAGAACTGGTTGGGACATTCATTGAGAAGGGAGTACTTGCTAGTAGATGCTTTGGAAGGACTGGTTTGTGGGAGAAGACTGAGAGGAAGTAGGAGATACAAGGTGATAGACGGCATAAAGGGAAGAGGAAATTATGCAGACCTGAAGAGGATGGCAGAAGACCGGACAGCCTGGAGAACTACTATGTGAAAACCTGCCTTTAGGCAGAACACTGATTTTGATGATGATGATGATGATGATGATGAATGAGTGGACACGGGAGGGAATTACGTACGTTAGAAGTACACGATTGCATGGGGTTACAGAATACGTTTATCTGAGTCAACTAGTAAATATGAAAGGAGAATTAAAACAAGACGTATCTCGATGTATCTGGAAAGCTCTCAGAAGACACACCTTAGTTTTCAAGGTTAAGATGTTGGTTTTGCTTAAGAACACATTTTTTTGACCAATGTATGCTATTGCTAGTAACATATGGCTGTGAACCATGGACATTTATTCCTCCAATTGTCAGATATATCATAGCAGCTAAAAGAGGAATGGATATACACACATCAAAATAAGTTTTTCATCGCCTCGGTTCCGTGAGTTCCGGAACCTGTACAGAAAATTGGAATAACGATCAACATAAACATCATTTCCGCACTTTTTATTGCTCATGAAAACCACACATTGCATGTTGTACCACCAAGAAGCGAGACTTTCAGAGGTGGTAGTCCAGACTGCTGTACCCACCAGTACCTCTAATACCCAGTAGCACATCGTCTTGCACTGATGCATGCCTGCATTCGTCGTGGCATACTGTCCACAAGTTCATCAAGGCACTCCTCAACGGCCATTCGGCATGGATCCCTCAGAGTGGTTGGTGGGTCACGTCGTTCATAAACAGCCCTTTTCAATCTACACCAGGCATGTTCGAAAGGGTTCATGTCTGGAGAACATACTGGCCACTCTAGTTGAGCGATGTCGTTATCCTGAAGAAAGTCATTCACAAGATGTGCACGATAGCGGCGCGAATTGTCGTTCATGAAGACGAATGCCTCGCCAGTATGCTGCCGGTATGGTTGCACTACCGGTTGGAGGATGGCATTCACGTATCGTAGAGCAGTTACGGCACCTTCCACGACCACCTGCGGCGAATGTTGGCCCCAAATAAAGCCACCCCAAAACAGCAGGGAGCCTGCACCTTGCTGCACTTGCTGGACAGTGTGTCTAAGGCTTCCAGCCTGACCAGGTTGCCTCTAAACATGTCTTCGACGATTGTCTGGTTGAAGGCATATGCGACGCTCATCGGTGAAGAGAACGTGATGCCAAACCTGAGAGGTTCATTCGGCGTTTTATTGGTCCCATCTGTACCGCGCTTCAAGGTGCCGTGGTTGCAAAGATGGACCTTGCCACGGGGTTTGGGAGTGAAGTTGCGCACCATGCAGCCTATTGTGCACAGTTTGAGTCGCAACAGGACGTCCTGTGGCTGCACGAAAAGCATTATTCAACATGGTGGCGTTGCTGTCAGGGTTCTTTCGAGCCTTAATCCGTAGGTAGCGGTCACCCACTGCAGTAGTAGCCCTTCGGCGGCACGAGCGAGGCATGTCATCGACAGTTCCTGTTTCTCTTTGTCTCCTCCATGTCCAAACAACATCGCTTTGGTTCACTCCTAGACGCCTGGACACCTCCCTTGCTGAGAGGCCTTCCTGGCACAAAGTAACAATGCGGACTCGATTGAACAGCGGTTTTGACCGTCTAGGCATGGTTGAACTACAGACAACACAAGCTGTGTACTTCCTCCCTGGTGGAATGATTGTAACTGATAGGCTGACGGACTCCCTCCGTCTAATAGGTGCTGCTCATGCGCGTTTCTTTACATCTTTGCGTGGGTTTAGTGACATATCTGAACAGTCAAAAGTACTGTGTCTAATACAATATCCACAGTCAGCGTCTATCTTTAGGCGCTCTGGAGACCGGGGTGATGCAATACTTTTTTTTATTTGTGTACCAGTGCTGGGCTACACAATGAAAGAGAGATGTAAAGTAGTAAGTGTTAGACTTGTAACAAAGTTCATTGACGTAATGTAAAGACTAAACACCTTGGAATGACCGCGTGCTGATCATGTCACAAAAAAAAAAAAAAAAAAAAGGAGGCAGATGGTCGAGACAAACCCTGAACTGTAGCTCAGTTTACCAAAAAAGGCCGAGAGAAAGACCACCGCACACGTGGGACAAAGACTTACAAAAGACAGTTGGATTCTGTTGTCAACAGGAAGTACAGGTTCGACAGAAAGGGCGCGACCCAGTCCTCACGAAATCTGGTAGGTTAGCAGGTAACAGGCCCCACTAATCCAGAACTAGACTAGTGGCCTGAAGGTAATAGCCCCGACAACTCCCAGCAGTTTGTGTGATCATGTCTCAGTCTAAGGCACATCATTGTAGAGCGAACATGTCCTCTGACGCGCTTGCAGTTTCAGTAAGTAGAATGGCGGAGGGGACTGCTTCTTCTGAAAGGTAGCACCTTCAGGTTTCAAAAATAGTTGGAAAGTAGTTTGGCGTGATGGACATGCAATCTTAAGGGCTGCTGAAGCTTTATTAAAAATGTTTCTTTTGAGAAGCTGTATGTTGTGGAGATTCAAGAAGACCAAAATCCTCCGCAGATAAGTTGTGACAAAATTCAGAAAGGAAAAAATTGTAATCTCAAGCGAAAAACCAAAGGAAAAGGTACGCAATAAATAACAATCTGCCGAAATTTACAACTAGTTTTGAAGATGTTCATGATGTTGTCAACACACTAAATGTAGAAACTACAGGCAGGACATATTTCTTCTACAGAATGAAGCCCAGAATAGAGGTAAAACCTTAAAACACTTATTCATTGTAACACAATGTATGTTGATTGAACACTCAAGTGTTCCACGGGGCTAGTTCATTGGTACATTATTCCAAAGGTTTTTTTTTCTACACTCCTGGAAATGGAAAAAAGAACACATTGACACTGGTGTGTCAGACCCACCATACTTGACCCGGACACTGCGAGAGGGCTGTACAAGCAATGATCACACGCACGGCACAGCGGACACACCAGGAACCGCGGTGTTGGCCGTCGAATGGCGCTAGCAGCGCAGCATTTGTGCACCGCCGCCGTCAGTGTCAGCCAGTTTGCCGTGGCATACGGAGCTCTATCGCAGTCTTTAACACTGGTAGTATGCCGCGACAGCGTGGATGTGAACCGTATGAGCAGCTGACGGACTTTGAGCGAGGGCGTATAGTGGGCATGCGGGAGGCCGGGTGGACGTACCACCGAATTGCTCAACACGTGGAGCGTGAAGTCTCCACAGTACATCGATGTTGTCGCCAGTGGTCGGCGGAAGGTGCACGTGCCCGTCGACCTGGGACCGGACCGCAGCGACGCACGGATGCACGCCAAGACCGTAGGATCCTACGCAGTGCCGTAGGGGACCGCACCGCCACTTCCCAGCAAATTAGGGACACTGTTGCTGCCCTGAGGTATCGGCGAGGACCATTCGCAACCGTCTCCATGAAGCTGGGCTACGGTCCCGCACACCGTTAGGCCGTCTTCCGCTCACGCCCCAACATCGTGCAGCCCGCCTCCAGTGGTGTCGCGACAGGCGTGAATGGAGGGACGAATGGAGACGTGTCGTCTTCAGCGATGAGAGTCGCTTCTGCCTTGGTGCCAATGATGGTCGAATGCGTGTTTGGCGCCGTGCAGGTGAGCGCCACAATCAGGACTGCATACGACCGAGGCACACAGGGCCAACACCCGGCATCATGGTGTGGGGAGCGATCTCCTACACTGTTCGTACACCTCTGGTGATCGTCGAGGGGACACTGAATAGTGCACGCTACATCCAAACCGTCATCGAACCCGTCGTTCTACCATTCCTAGACCGGCAAGGTAACTTGCTGTTCCAACAGGACAATGCACGTCCGCATGTATCCCGTGCCACCCAACGTGCTCTAGAAGGTGTAAGTCAACTACCCTGGCCAGCAAGATCTCCGGATCTGTCCCCCATTGAGCATGTTTGGGACTGGATGAAGCGTCGTCTCACGCGGTCTGCACGTCCAGCACGAACGCTGGTCCAACTGAGGCGCCAGGAGGAAATGGCATGGCAATCCGTTCACAGGACTACATTCAGCATCTCTACGATCGTCTCCATGGGAGAATAGCAGCCTGCATTGCTGCGAAAGGTGGATATACACTGTACTAGTGCCGACATTGTGCATGCTCTGTTGCCTGTGTCTATGTGACTGTGGTTCTGTCATTGTGATCATGTGATGTATCTGACCCCAGGAATGTGTCAATAAAGTTTCCCCTTCCTGGGACAATGAATTCACGGTGTTCTTATTTCAATTTCCAGGAGTGTATATTGAGAGACAAGAAAATTTCGTTGTACCAGTATGTCTTTCAAACTTTTGTCGATAAATGTAATGATCTAGGTTTGACATTTTCACAATCATCGATGCTTTCAGACACTGAAGACAGCATAATGATAGCTAGAAATGAAGTCTGAACTGACGCAGAATCCAAGCGCGCAAATTTCATTCAACCCAGAGCTGGTGCTGGGAAAAAAAATCTTTGGAACCTGCACATGACACGAAATTGGAAATTGTCTTTCTGATATAGTTGGTTTACAGATGCTGGATCCTGATACGGTTGACAGCTATTTCTTTGAGGATTTCATGCCAGCGATATCTAGATGGTAAAAATGACAAACGTTTTGTGATTACTTGTGAGGAGAGCACGGCAAGTGCCATAATCCGATTTTCAAGAAGCTTCGCTCAGTAAAAGAGTGGTCAAAAACAGAGAACATGTGTCTCGGTTTATGCGCAGACGTTTTATGCTTTCTAAGAAAATGATCTTCAGACATTTCGACGTGACTTAGATTATATCGATTGTAGAAACATTCGACACGTAGAAATTTGGAACACCATAACCATCGAATGAAGGCAGGTTTGCCACAGTGATATTTCTTCGTATAAATCTCGCTCGTGAAAGAAACGTTGTTAACATTGCTGAAGATTTCACTCGTTGTCAATAATTTCGTGGCGAACGATGTACAACGGATCACTTTTCCGAAAGCTGGAGCTTGCAATTGATTAGGATTTTACCGAAAACAATTTCAAATAATTTCTCATTCATTTACTTTTTTTGTTAATTCATTCACAAGGCATACCATTATCAGACGAATAAGGACAACGTTATTTCAATGTGCATTGGAAAACATTCGAATAAGTAATCTTCTACGAATATTGGTAGATAACGAAAAACAAAAATAAAATAATAATCGGGTTTCGAACACTGGGCACAGTACTGTAAAGACGAGACGCTAGTCACTCTGCCACCACTTTTGTTGAAGCATTTGCTCTTTCAAAAGAACGTAAATTATCTCGGAAACTTTGACCGTCGAGTTCTCAGAACGTCAAGTGTCTAAGGATAAGACGAGACTCGTGTTCTCTTATTTTGACCTCTCTTCTGCTGAGAGAAGTTTCTGGGAAATCAGGTTATGGCAGTTGTAGTGCTGTCCTCATCAGCAGAAACATATACAGAAGAAAATGCTCTCTTTCCTCCATGTATGTGGGCACGAAACACTAAAAACGGTTCAGATGGCTCTCATCACTATGGGACTTAACTTCTGAGGTCATCAGTCCCCTATATCTTAGAACTACTTAAACCTAACTAGCCTAAGGACATCACACACACCCGTGCCCGAGGTAGGATTCGATCTTGCGATCGTAACGGTTGCGCAGCTCCAGACTGTAGCGCCTAGAACCGCTTGGCCACTCCGGCCGGCACGAAACAATATTTGGAGAAAAATAACTGATAATGATCGAAGTAGGAAGGACATAAAATGCAGACTGCCGATGGCAAGAAAATAGTTTCTGAAAAACAGATATTTGCTAACATAGAGTATAGATTTGTCAGGAAGTCCTTTCTGAAAGTATTTGTTTGGAGTGTACCATGTATGGAAGTGAAACATGGACAATAAACAGTTTGGACAAGAAGAGAGTAGAAACCTTTGAAACGTGGTGCTACGGATGAATGCTCAAGATTAGATGGGTAGATCACTCAACTAACGAGGAGATACTGAACAGAATTAGGGACAAGAGAAACTTGTGACACAATCTGACTAGAAGAAGCAGCATCAAGGGATCACCTATTTAGTACTGGAGGGAAGCGTGGGGGTAAAAGCCGTACAGTCACCAGATTCAGAAGAATGTAGACTGCAGCACAGGACAGAGTAACGTGGAGAGCTGAATCAAACCAGTCTGGACTGAAGATGACAACAGCATTAATATTTCCGATATGACTGGATTGTTTCCTTTGAAAGCCACTATTTTTATCTTATTTGCAGATATTGTTAAGTTGTAATATTCTGCGTTTTGACTCAGTCTATATACTGCTCTTTGTAAATTTTCCTGTGTGGTCATCTGACCATCAGCGTATAACAGAGTATTTACTTGTACACTGAACCTGTTTTAATTTCGAAAAGTATTTCCCTGCTCAGCATTCTACTTACAAGGGAACCTTCGCACCCCCCTCAGATTTAGTTGTAAGTTGGCACAGTGGATAGGTCTTGAAAAACTGAACACAGATCAATCGAGGAAACAGGAAGAAGTTGTGTGGAACTATGAAAAAAATAAGCAAAATATACAAACTGAGTAGTCCATGTGGAAGATAGGCAACATCAAGCGTAGTATGAACTCAGGAGTGCCGTGGTCCCGTGGTTAGCTTGAGCAGCTGCGGAACGAGTAGTCCTACGTTCAAATCCTCCCTCGAGTGAAAAGTTTGGTTTTTCATTTTCAGACAATTATCAAAGTTCAGGCACTCACATATGATGTTAAGATTTGCTTGGCCATATGCAGGATTTGACGGTCTACACACGGAAAAAATTTGAAAACGTTAAAAACCTATGTTTTGACAGAGCACAGGGAAAACTGTGCCACTGTGAAACTGTTGCATTCATTTGTTACAGTTTATGTGACAAACTCTTATGTTATCATCACTTTTTTGGGAGTGATTATCACATCCACAAGAAAACCTAAATCGGGCAAGGTAGAAGAATCTTTTTACTCATTCGTCCAGTGTACAAGTTAGGTGGGTCGACAACAAATTCCTGTCATGTGACGAACATGCCGTCACCAGTGTCGTATAGAATATTTCAGACGTGTTTTCCTGTGGAGAAATCGGTTGACCTATGACCTTGCGATCAAATGTTTTAGGTTCCCATTGAAGAGGCACGTCCTTTCGTCTACTAATCTCACGCTTTTGCGGTGCGGTCGCAAAACACAGACACTAAACTTATTATAGTGAACAGAGACGTCAATGAACGAACGGACAGATCATAACTTTGCGAAAATAAACTTTTGACGCGAGGAAAGACTTGAGCCCAGGACCTCTTGTTCCGCAGCTACTCACACTAGCCACGGGACCACGGCGCTCCTGAGTTGCTACTATCCCTGATGTTGCTTATCTTTCGCATGGACTACTCAGTTTGTATATTTTGCTTATTTTTTTCATAGTTCCACACAACTTCTTCCTGTTTTCTCGATTGATCTGTGTTCAGTTTTTCAAGGCCTATCCACTGTGCCACCTTATAACTAAATCTGAGGGGGGTGCGATGCGGAGGTTCCCTTGTTAGGTGGAGGTACTCTGTTTTAAAACCTGCTTCTCCAGGATCGGGGTTGTGTCATGGGCTACTTACCCGACCACATAAAAAAAAAGCATAATTCATAGTCGCTAAGGAATAAGCCGGATTAGGTCTGCGAGACGGAAATGTCATGTTCCGAGTAACTGTGTACCAGCGCATTGTGTTCCCGGCGTTTGGCGACACGACGCAGCCGCCAGGGAGAGCGAGTGTTTGCGAAGGCCGCAGGTGAGTCGACGGGGGTCCGCCGGACTGCTCACGGGGGTGGCCGCTTCCCGGAACCGCAAACAGGGCGGACACGTTGACGCGCGGCAAACACGCCGCAAATCCCAGCTGACGGCTGCGCGGCTCTGCCCCGGCTCAGCGCAGGGAGGATGGGAACTACGCACAGTACAGTCTGCCTCTCGGCAAACTGAACAGCAGCGAGCAACTTCCGAAACCAGCTTCAGCGTCCACTGTCCCACGTGTTTGCGTTGCAACGACAACCTGTATGAGTTTACTTCAGCAATTCACTTTGGCGAGTCAGTTTCAGGAATCTGGTGCTAGCACTTGCAGAAGTGCTCCCATTTGCGTCGCCAGACGAGCGCGGTAAACACAGAGCAGCGGCCCCCGCTGTTACGTTACTATTACTGAAGAAAGATCTCCATGTAAAACGAAATCAACGAAAAAATAAATATTTGGTTGAAGAACTGGTTACAGAGACAGACATATTTAATCAGTTTCCTTTAATTTACGTCAATGGTCAGAGACTGTTTCATAACAGATTACCGGTTTCGGTCTTTAATGACCATCATAAGATCTGTTTCATAAAAACAAAGTCCTAATGTACCACCGACAACATGACTCGGGCATGTAATGTTATCTGTATGTATTTGACTATTCTGGTGCTGATTCCGCATTTAACACTCGACGATGCCACTATGGCTGCAGTACATTAGGACTTTATTTTATGAAACAGATCTGATGACGGTCATTAAAGACCGAAACCGGTAATCTGTTATGAAACAGTCTGTGACCATTGACGTAAATTAAAGGAAACTGATTACATATACGGGTCACTGTTCTTTTCGCGACGACGTCGCAGCTTGTGAAGACATATTTAAGTTACCAAAAAAACACTATTGAATGAAATAAAATAAGACGCCTCCGCTCAGATTAAAATCTTTGTGAGATTGTCGCATGCTAGTTCCGAAAAAAATGTTCAAATGTGTGTGAAATCTTATGGGACTTAACTGCTAAGGTCATCAGTCCCTAAGCTTACACACTACTGAACCTAAATTATCCTAAGGACAAACACACACACCCATACCCGAGGGAGGACTCGAACCTCCGCTGGGATCAGCCGCACAGTCCATGACTGCAGCGCCTAGACAGCTCGACTAATCCCGCGCGGCGCTAGTTCCGAACATCTCCTGTCTATTTTACAGTCAAATTTTCCAAAAAAAAAAAAATGGTTCAAATGGCTCTGAGCACTATGGGACTCAACTGCTGTGGTCATCAGTCTCCTAGAACTTAGAACTACTTAAACCTAACTAACCTAAGGACATCACACACTCCCATGCGGCCGCAGTGGCCGTGCGGTTCTAGGCGCTCCAGTCCGGAGCCGCGCTGCTGCTACGATCGCAGGTTCGAATCCTGCCTCGGCCATGGATGAGTGTTATGTCCTTCCGTTAGTTAGGTTTTAGTAGTTCCAAGTCTAGGGGACTGATGACCTCAGAAGTTAAGTGTTCAGATCCATTTGAAGCATTTATTCTATAGTTTTTGATGAGTGAGTTTGCGAGAGCCAAATCATGTGACAGAAATGGACATACCATTTTATTCCACTGACTTAGAAGCTTACATTTCTTCCACTGCCTAGGGACCGTAGACGCTAGTATTTGACATAAAGTCGACTTGATATCACTACTCGTTTCTGAAGAGAAGGTCTCTTAACATACATAGGGCAAACGGACAACAAAGTGATCTTGCAGAGGTTCCGTTTCTAGCGATTGAGGCACTGAAATCTAAAAATTAGGTAACATTTAAGATGTCTGTACTGCGATACTACTTCCCCTTCTGGTGAAACAGAGTAACCCGTAAATTAATTTCGCACTTTCTTGGCTGTGGCGGCCAATTATATCTCTAGGAGATCTAGTGGGACACTTTCTCTGAACAATTTGTCTTTGCACCATTGTCCTTTTCGACACTGACAATTTCCTATCGGTACTGAACACATATTACTTCTGCAGGTTAGAAGAAAACTTCTAGCAAATATGAAGGTTGGCAAGTACCTGCTATTAGATGCGGGAAACTGTTTGAGGAAGTCGACTTGATGCAGATGTTCGCACATCAGACACTTTGCAGAAACGGCTTCTTCAAGTAACTTGCGCAAGTTAACTTGCTAGTGGACACACGTCTGTGCAAGTCCGCTACGACTGTCGTCTGCAGTTTAGACTCCCATCCACAGCAAAACTACAACATTGGATCTCGACTCTGCAGCTGGATCTTCAAGCTGACACAATATTTCGAGGGTCCACTTCGCCGTTATCTTCAGGTGCAACGCTATTGTTGATGAGTCACGTCGAACTGTGAAAAGGTTTCCAATCACCGTTACCAGTCACAAAATTTGTTCACAGCCAGTTTATTTATTTAACGAGACGTTTCAAGGTGATACCTCATCATCAGGCTATATTGGCGCTACAAAAAAGGTTAACATGTGTTTATATAGACTAGATATTACAGCTTCTTTATATGGCTGCTGTGATCATCTTTGTTCTTCTGACGTGACCGTTTTCTTGTGATGCGTTGAGGCATTATTATATCCGTGGCTTTTTTGCAATTCTTCACGTGCGTAATGCTTCAAGTGACCACTGTCTCAAAAATCTATGGATGTGAGGCATTGGAGGCTGGCTCCTATTTTAACTGGACGAGAAGTGGGAATCCTCAGGTATGGCGGTCGAGGGGCCTGAAGATGCCGTAATATATCACCGAAACTGGTAGTTCAATAAAATAAACATTTAGAATGCTGTAAGGTGTTTGATTTGACATTCTGTACTGAACATTGGAGATTCCGCAACCTTCTCTGAAAAGATTGACGTACAGAGACATGAGCTGACTCGTTCTGCAGGCGAACATAGGCGAGCGCCACCATACGCCGTCGGGTCTAGGTGCGCCGTTAGAGCTCCAACTTTAATAGTGGAAACTATTTATTTACAACTCGTACAAAGTAGATACGTGTTTCAAAATTTTACTGACCTTCAAAGTAGTCACCACTATTTTGTATAATCCGTTGCCAGCGATGTGGAAGTCGTAGGATACTGTTAGCAGTACCAGTTGTGTTGACAGTTCGAGCGGCGCGGTCTGTTATCCAACGAATTTGTTGCAGATCTGAAGCGAATGCCGTGAAGTGTTTCCTTCAGTTTATAAATCGAGTTAAACTCACGAGGGCTTTAGTAAGGGGAGTGCAGTAGGTGGTATAGCACTCAGCAACCCCATCAGTCAAACAAGTCGGTAACAGCTTGCACTGTACGTGCTTGAGCATTGGCCTGCAAAATGATGGTCAGGTCCTGCAGAATGTGTCATCACTTCTGACGCTAAGCTGGTCGTATGTTGTGTTCCAAAAATGAACACGATAGAGACAGAAGTGATGACACTTTCTGCAGGACCTGACCATCATTTTGCAGCACAATGCTCAAGCACGTACAGTGCAAGCTGGTTTGTTTGACTGATGCGACTGCTAAGTTCTACGCCACCTACTGTACTCCCCTGACTTAAGCCCTCGTGATTTCAACTCAATTTCTAAACTGAAGGAAACACTTCACGGCATTCGCTTCAGAACTGCTACAAATTCGTCGGGCAATAGACCGCGCCGCTCGAACTGTCAACACAACTGGCACTGCTAAGAGCATCCTACGACTTCCACATCGCTGGCAACGGGTTATGCACGATGCTGGTGACTACTTTGAAGGTCAGTAAAACTTTGAAACACGTATATATTTCGTACGAGCTGTAAATAAATAGTTGCCACTACTAAAGTTCCAGCCCTCGTAGATCGGCAGCTGATCTCCAGCCGAAGATCTTCGCTAGCTTTCAGTACGGCTACTACGAGATGCATTCAAGTTCTAAGGCCTCCGATTTTTCTTCTCCGGACTAGAAAGAGATAGAAACATGGGCGTTGTTTTAAAATGAGGCCGCGTTCATTGTTAATACGTCCCAGAGAGGGCAGCACCGTACGGCAGATGGAATTTTACCGTCAGCGGCGAGAATGAGAACTGTTTTAAATACTTAAAATGGCGACGTTTTCCTTACTTGAACTGCGTGCAATAATTCGTTTTCTGAATTTGTGTGGTGTGAAACCAACTGAAATTCATCGACAGTTGAAGGAGACATGTGGTGATGGAGTTATGGATGTGTCGAAAGTGCGTTCGTGGGTGCGACAGTTTAATGAAGGCAGAACATCGTGTGACAACAAACCGAAACAACCTCGGGCTCGCACAAGCCAGTGCGACGACATGATCGAGAAAGTGGAGAGAATTGTTTTGGGGGATCGCCGAATGACTGTTGAACAGATCGCCTCCAGAGTTGGCATTTCTGTGGGTTCTGTGCACACAACCCTGCATGACGACCTGAAAATGCGAAAAGTGGCACCCAGGTGGGTGCCACGAATGCTGACGGACGACCACATGGCTGCCCGTGTGGCATGTTGCCAAGCAATGTTGACGTGCAACGACAGCATGAATGGGACTTTCCTTTCGTCGGTTGTGACAATGGATGAGACGTGGATGCCATTTTTCAATCCAGAAACAAAGCGCCAGTCAGCTCAATGGAAGCACACAGATTCACCGCCACCAAAAAAATTTCGGGTAACCGCCAGTGCTGAAAAAATTATGGTGTCCTTGTTCTGGGACAGCGAGGGCATAATCCTTACCCATTGCGTTCCAAAGGGCACTACGGTAACAGGTGCAGCCTACGAAAATATTTTGAAGAACAAATTCCTTCCTGCACTGCAACAAAAACGTCCGGGAAGGGCTGCGCGTGTGCTGTTTCACCAAGACAACGCACCCGCACATCGAGCTAACGTTACGCAACAGTTTCTTCGTGATAACAACTTTGAAGTGATTCCTCATGCTCCCTAATCACCTGACCTGGCTCCTAGTGACTTTTAGCTTTTTCCAACAATGAAAGACACTCTCTGTGGCCGCACATTCACCAGCCGTGCTGCTATTGCCTCAGCGATTTTCCAGACTCCTAAAGAAGCCTTCGCCGCTGGCATGAAATCATGGCGTCAGCGTTGTGAAAAATGTGTACGTCTGCAGGGCGATTACGTCGAGAAGTAATGCCAGTTTCATCGATTTCGCGTGAGTAGTTAATTAGACAAAATTTGGAGGCCTTCGAACTTGAATGCACCTCGTATCTCGGTATGTTTCCTAAGGCTGGATAGCAACCAGATCTGGGAATTTTAGTAAACATACCCGGTAACTGGACGATTGCGATAAATGGTAGCTGCCTTAGGACAACGTTGGGAATGCAGTCCGATCCTCCAGCGTTATTGGTGGTAAGAAGACTGAGTGAAGCTGCAACTTCTTCATCTGAAATAGTCCGAATCTCGTCGCCTTCGTAGCGATCAAAAGATATATGGGCAGCTTTTCAGCTATCGTGGCGATGATGCAGTTGTGCACAGGATCTTCACTGTGTCGCAAGTTGACAGCAAACGTGTCTGCGAGGATGCAGTTTTCTCGTCAGGATCGCAATCGACGTCTTGACAGTCTGAAAGTAGTGGAATGCGAACGATGCGCCTTCCACGCAAACAGATTTTCAGGTAAGAGACATCCTTGGCCTACACTCTCTGCTTCCCTGTTACCACCGCTTTTTTTTTTTTTTAAATTCAAACGGTTTAGCAAGGCCTTTGTCGTAGTTACACAATTGTCCTCGATGACGGATGCCAGCTGTCGTATGTTTTCTCGTGTGCTAAGCGGCGGGCGTGGCGTGGTTGCGTCCTCTGCTCTCAATGATGCCATCCCGAAGCGGTTCTTTCGTCGCTGGCATGAGCTGGAATTGATGCTGTCGTCGTCACTTCGGAAAGTATCATCTTCAGTTGTGGCCGGTTGGTGTTCTTTACATTGCTGCCACGGTTTGGCTGTCCAGTGTCGTGTGCATAGTTCTCGTAAATCACAAGCTGGTGGCCAGACGATAAAGCATAGCTCATAGATCCGTAAACATGTTGTCGTACGGCCTTAAAGACTGTATGAATAAATAATAGAATCCTAAGGCTTCAGATTAGTTGCCTCGTTTCGCTAAACGACGCGAAGGAGTCATCAGTGTTGTCTACGCTGTAGTTCCAAGTCGACAGTATGGAACTGAAATCTCCAGCCAGAAGGATTTTACCGTGGGGTGACGGCAACATCAACAGAAGCCAGTGCACCACTTTGCGGTCTCTAGGCCGCAGTAAAGCGGATGCCCCACTGACGTTTCTATAGCTACCCCAGTGACTCCTACTTACGTTAACAGTGGTAAAAAGGCTATCAATAAGTTGCGACGTGAGCTGCGGATGTAAAGATCCGTGCCACTAACCGCAGTCGATCTCTCTGTTGCGACAGCGTGTGTAACTTGGTATCCCAACATGTGCCCCTGGTGTGAGGTGCGCTTCGCGCACTAGATACATGTATCAGCTCTCATCTCCCTCATAAAAAGGCGGATTGCCCCAGCCTGTTGTTTCATGCTGTTGGCATTGGTTCAAATGGCTCTAAGCACTATGGGACTTAACTGGTGAGGTCATCAGTCCCCTAGAACTTATAACTACTTAAACCTAACTAACCTAAGGACATCACACACATCCATGCCCGAGGCAGGATTCGAACTTGCGACCGTAGCGGTCGAGCGGTTCCAGACTGTAGCGCCTAGAACCGCTCAGCCACTTCTGTCGGCCTGTTGGCATTCCACGCTACGACAGCTGATCTGTCATTTGTTTAAAGTTACCGTTCGTTTTCCTGGGGTTAAGACCAAGCAGGGTTGCTCTTTCACTGACTGTCGCAGGCCTAGCGACTCTAGCAGGTGTGGCATGAGGTACTTCGAGGTGTCAGTTGTGTTGATCTCTTGTGTTAGTTCTCAGTCGACTTCTGGATTTTCCTTTTCAAACGAAAATTGAAAACATGTTCCCTTTTGTAATTTGACCACAACGTGACAGGAAAACGTTACTGGGACTTAAGCTAACGTTCCCGTTTCAATTGTTTGAAAGATACAAGATCAGATATTTTGTACCTATATCTCACCAACACTACCTAAATTTCGATGTTCGCAATATATTAGATTATCATGTCAACCTAAGGAGCATACCGGTCTTTATGGATGTCACAATGATTCGTAGCGTTGGCGGAACCTACTATCTCTGAGTCAAATGTGTATCTGGAATCACAACGTCTACCAGTAGGACGTGTAATCCGACAACTTATCTACCAGAGACAGGCGGTATTAATTAATTTCTCTGTCATTCGGAACAGACCATCATATGCAACAGCCACAGGATCAAAATGTCCATAAACCTTGACGCTGACGCTCAATGTTAGGATAAAGAGTAGCCAAAACACAAATGAAGTGGGGATTTTCCCGTACGACCATTTCAGCAGTGTACCGTGAGTATCAAGAATCCGGTAAAACATCAAATTCCCGGCATCGCTGCGGCCGGAAGAAGATCCTGCAAGAACGGGACCAACGATGACTAAACAGAATCGTTCAATGCGACAGAAGCTGCAGATTTCAATGCTGGGCTATCAACAAGTGTCAGCGTGCGAACCATTCAACGAAACATCATCGATGTGGGCTTTAGGAGCCGAAGGCCCGCTCGTATACCGTTGATGACAGCACGACACAAAGAATTATGCCTCGCCTGGGCACATCAACACCGACATCGGACTGTTGATGTCTGGAAACATGTTGCCTGTTCGGACGAGTCTCGTTTCAAATTGTATCGAACGGATGGGCGTGTACGGGTATGGAGACAACCTCATGAATCCATGGATCCTGCATGCCACCATGGGACTGTTCAAGCTGGCGGAGGCTCTGTAATGGTATGAGGCGTGTGGACCTGGAATGTTATGGGACCCTTAATACGTCTATATACAACTCTGACAGCTGGCATTTACGTAAGCATCCTGTCTGATCACCTGTTCCATTCGCGTTCATTGTGTATTTCAACGGACTTGGGCAATTCTAGCAGGATATCTACAGAGTGGCTCCAGGTTCACTCTTTTGAGTTTGAACATTTGCGCTGGCCACCAAACTACCTGGACATAAACGTTATTGAATATATCTGGGATGCCTTCCAACGTGCTGTTCAGAAGAGATCTCCACCCTGTGGTACTCTTTCGGATTTATGGACAGCTGCACAGGATTCATGGTGTCAGTTCCCTCCATCACTACTTCAGACATTAGTCGAGTCCATGTCACGTCGTGTTGCGGCACTTTTGCGTACATGCGGAGTCCCTACACGATATTAGGCAAGTGTACCAGTTTTTTTGGCTCTTCAGTGTATGTTATAAATGAGGGGTTGGAAATGACTATGTTAATTAGGATTGTATTAATTACGAAAATAGTAGCCTTTGTTCATAAATAGTAGCCTTTGTTCCTATACATCGTAGTCAGAAACAGTCTGAAAAGCTTCGGTGTTGCAGGTGGATTGTGCTGAAAAATAAATGTAAAAAAAAAGTCGGTACGTTGCACCGTTTCCGAGTCAACTAACATTGAAGTTAGCCAGTCAGGACTTTGGGGGCAAATTCATCCATTGCACCAGATACAGTTAGACTAATTTCAGTTGTTACCATGTGTCAGATCAGAGCGCGTGAGACTGATCAGTCATTGGCTCGGGTTCGACTCTCACTGCCGTCCCACGCCCAATTTTATGTTGATCTATTCGTCGGTTTAAGGAAAGGAAACGGAGAAGATATTTGGCGACACCGTTCCTGGCGGGCCGCTTGAATTTGCGCGTACAACAGGGAGAAAAATATTTAAGCCGGAAAACTCTGGGAGGTTGCGCGGGACACCGAAACAAACATTTTTCTCTAATGTCGTACATTCCTCTGATGTTTTTTAAACTGACAGGGGTAATTTTCTCTGGCTCAGAATTAATTACACTCTGGGAGGTTACATGGGACAACGAGAACACTTTTTGTAATGTGATTTCCTGCGCAGACGAGAACAAAACACGAACAATTTTAATTCTTTATTAATAAGAGAAAACAGCATTAACACAACACAACTACTGCAGTTACAGTAGAGGTTCAAAAATGCCTCCATTGTCTCGTAAATAGAGGCTACAGTGGTAGGTCATGTTCTGTGTAGCACAGTCGTAAACGGCAGGAATGTCTGTAACTCATCCTGCTGCTGCTACTGTCACGGCAATCAGATCCTCTTCCGCAGTGGCGGCTGCTGTGTGAGAGAACAACCGCGCGTGAAAACCCTAACTTTTGATACGTTACGGATTTTTTAGTTAATTTTCTTTGAATTTTGTTAAACGAAATGTAGATGCGGCACTACATCTACCGCACTGTGCTACATATTGCTCCACTAGACTCAGTGAAACTTGGCATAAGGGTCGTGAGCACACGTTCACTTGTGCACGTTTTAAGGAGCTTCTGCGCACGAACAACTGGCGTGACGTAATTGCCTTATGGGGCAAATAGGTACGAATTTGACAAACAATGTGCACGGTTCATGACGTCCACTGCTAGCTTTTACCACTCAACTACTAGTCTGCAACAATGCCACTAGGTGTAGCACACTGCAACAGACTTTTATCTACGTTCGCCATAAATCCCGCTACGTGATGGTACAGTAGAAGTAGAAGTAAAAGTTTATTGTCTCATTACATACAATTTCAAGCCATTGACATAAACGTACAGGAGACTCGTCAAAACACAAAAACTGGTTTACAATTTTCCTTATTATTCCTGTAATATAATATACAGTACTGAATAGTTACTTAATAAGCAGTTAATAATTTTTCTTCAAAAGTACAAACTATTAAGATTAACAGTTCATAGTATTTGCTCTCTCCTGCTCAGATTTTCAGGTTGTCATTTATGAATTTTTCTATTGAATAGTAACATTTCCGTACCAGTTTCTCATATAAGGATTTTTTCACTGTTTCTAAATTTATGCTGAGCAATTCTCTTCCTTTCAGTTTGTTATAAATTTCCATACCCACATATGCGAATTCACACACTATATACTAAAATTATATCAGGCATTAGTATATGTCATAGTTATACTGAAAGAAAACCTGTTTTGTTGGATTCTGAATGAGATATGGTACATAAAGGTTTGGATTTTATGATGGCGCTGAGAACCATAAAACACATCATAGTCGATTGTGAGACTGTAGTGTTTATTGGTCCTTTTGACTTCTATTGATCTTGTTGTTTATTTCTAATGTAGGCCCGCATTTTACGTATATTTGAACATTCACGAGAAGCTGTCTCACAGGTTTCTCTGATATTCGCTTAAACAGGGAGGTCGAAGGTTTTGGCCCTTATGGCTCTCAGCGCGTCATTCGTATTCTAGTCAGGTGACTTTGTTGGTAGATAGTACTGCTTGAATTCAATCTTTTCCGCAAACGGCAGTTTGTGTTTGGAGTTGGTTGTCTTCTGTGCAGGAACCGGCTTTCCAGTGGAGTGTCAACATGAACTCTGTTGGATTCGTTAACTTATACGTGAATTAGTGATCTTCTACATTTGTCCGAAAAAAAAGCACGAAAACTCCCACATACGCAAAAATTCGAAATGGAAGGTAGCGAAAACTTAAACATAATTTCGTTCTTGCCATAAACTATACTTCATTATGTACAAAACAACAAAATTCCACAGAAACAATTCTTCCTTACAATGAATACCCTTAGCTGCATACAGGCGTTGATATAAGTCAACGGAGACAGTTGAAAATGTGTGCCCCAACGGGGACTCGAACCCGAGAGCTCCTGTTTACATGGCAGACGATCTATCCATCTTTTTTTTAATTATTTTTTTTATTTAATTCGGTAATGTTCGTTGCGTTTGGTCTTGGCGGACGTCATAGGACATCCGTTTAAGTTGATCGCTGATTGCTTTACTCAGTTTTTTTTTTTTTTTTTATTAGAACGGGCCAGTGCCTCTCCTACCGAACACGCTGAGCTACCGTGGCGGCTGCATCTGAGCCACCGAGGACACAGAAGATAGTGCGACTGCAGGGACTTACCTCTGGCACGCCTCCAGTGAGACCCACATTCGCAACTTATTGTCCCGCACTATATTCGTAGGGCCTCTGCCTATTATACTCATTGCTGGCGCCTTTACCGCCGATTCCCGCAAGAGTTCGGGCACTTTTTGTGCATCTGCTCAGAAGAAGATGGTCAAATGGCCGGTGAGCCTTAACCATATGGTATCTTATATACGAGTCTTCCTTTTTTCAGACAAGTTATGCATATTATTGTTATTATGTTATTATTATCATTGTTGATGTTGACAGAGGCTGAAGTTGTGCAAATACACTCCTGGAAATTGAAATAAGAACACCGTGAATTTATTGTCCCAGGAAGGGGAAACTTTATTGACACATTCCTGGGGTCAGATACATCACATGATCACACTGACAGAACCACAGGCACATAGACACAGGCAACAGACCATGCACAATGTCGGCACTAGTACAGTGTATATCCACCTTTCACAGCAATGCAGGCTGCTATTCTCCCATGGAGACGATCGTAGAGATGCTGGATGTAGTCCTGTGGAACGGCTTGCCATGCCATTTCCACCTGGCGTCTCAGTTGGACCAGCGTTCGTGCTGGACGTGGAGACCGCGTGAGACGACGCTTCATCCAGTCCAAAACATGCTCAATGGGGGACAGATCCGGAGATCTTGCTGGCCAGGGTAGTTGACTTACACCTTCTAGAGCACGTTGGGTGGCACGGGATACATGCGGACGTGCATTGTCCTGTTGGAACAGCAAGTTCCCTTGCCGGTCTAGGAATGGTAGAACGATGGGTTCGATGACGGTTTGGATGTACCGTGCACTATTCAGTGTCCCCTCGACGATCACCAGAGGCGTACGGCCAGTGTAGGAGATAGCTCCCCACACCATGATGCCGGGTGTTGGCCCTGTGTGCCTCGGTCGTATGCAGTCCTGATTGTGGCGCTCACCTGCACGGCACCAAACACGCATACGACCATCATTGGCACCAAGGCAGAAGCGACTCTCATCGCTGAAGACGACACGTCTCCATTCGTCCCTCCATTCACGCCTGTCGCGACGCCACTGGAGGCGGGCTGCACGATGTTGGGGCGTGAGCGGAAGACGGCCTACCGGTGTGCGGGACCGTAGCCCAGCTTCATGGAGACGGTTGCGAATGGTCCTCGCCGATACCCCAGGAACAACAGTATCCCTAATTTGCTGGGAAGTGGCGGTGCGGTCCCCTACGGCACTGCGTAGGATCCTACGGTCCTGGCGTGCATCGGTGCGTCGCTGCGTTCCGGTCCCAGGTCGACGGGCACGTGCACCTTCCGCCGACCACTGGCGACATCATCTATATACTGTGGAGACCTCACGCCCCACGTGTTGAGCAATTCGGCGGTACGTCCACCCGGCCTCCCGCATGCCCACTATACGCCCTCGCTCAAAGTCCGTCAACTGCACATACGGTTCACGTCCACGCTGTCGCGGCATGCTACCAGTGTTAAAGACTGCGATGGAGCTCCGTATGCCACGGCAAACTGGCTGACACTGATGGCGACGGTGCACAAATTCTGCGCAGCTAGCGCCATTCGACGGCCAACACCGCGGTTCCTGGTGTGTCCGCTGTGCCTTGCGTGTGATCATTGCTTGTACAGCCGTCTCGCAGTGTCCGGAGCAAGTATGGTGGGTCTGACACACCGGTGTCAATCTGTTCTTTTTTCCATTTCCTGGAGTGTACGTTGATGAGCATGACTAGCTATAAAGCAATGCTATTAATTTCGCACGCTCTTATTTACCTGAATATAAAAATTTGTACAGTATATCTACGAGCTACTGCTCTTCCGACAATTGGTGAGGGGGGTTTTGAAACAAAGTTTGCACTTTTTCCCTCACACAACAATGTGTCAATGGGTCAAATGGCGAAAGGGGTAGGCCATGGTACAGGACAACCACTGCCCATCCGAGTTTCTGGAAACTGTTGGTTCAAAAACCGAGGCACAGGACGACTGAAACGTGCCGGCAGCCCGTCGCGCTGGAGCCACCTCCGCTGTCTTATAGGGAGTGGCAGTCATCCAACAAGTCTGTCAGCGCAGTGCCGAGGACAGTGCGATGAAGCCCACCATTTAATGGCCTAGGTAGGAGGTATGGCCCAATTAAACGGTCACCTTACCGACAAGTTCACGTAGAACCGCAATTTCTGTGCGCGAGTAACGTGGCGTGTGGATTAACCTCACGCATAGCATCAGAAATGTGGATGTTCAAGACGCCACTGGGCCCCCAAAGTTGCTTCATCTGTAAACAGCACGGACAACTTAAACGTTGGATGCATTTGACACTGTTCCAGGTTCCACTAAGAAAACTGTGCTCTGGGTGGATAATCATCTGTTTCCAGGTTGTGTACACGCTGTAACTCAAATGGATTAATAATAGCTAACGAAGTACGTTTCTTAAATTCGTCTGATTCGTCACCATGTTGTGCTCAATTTCACGAGTGCTGAGAAAGATTACGACCTCTACTGGATTAAAAAATACTCACAGGTAATTACGACATAAGAGAGAAGTGGCTGTTTTGGTGTCCCGTGCAACGTCTCAGGGTTTGTCGGTCTAGGGGTAGCGTCTTTGATTCGTAATCAGAACGTCTTCGGTCCTGGGTTTGATCCCCGCCACTGCCTAAATTTTGATAAATAATGAGCATTGGCGGCCGAAGACTTCCGGCATAAGAAGTCAGCCTCATTCTGCCAACGGCCTTGTCAAAGAGGGCGGAGGAGCGGATAGAGGTTCAGGGCACTCTCTTGTCCTAGGGAAGGGAAATTGCCCCTAAAGGCGGAAAAATCAGCAATGATCAACGACATGATTATGCAGAAGGCAATGGAAACCACTGCATTAAAGACACGTAACGTGTATCCACAGGACATGTGGCCTGTAGTTGAAGAAGTGTCATGATGATCTCTCCATTGGCAAAAGTTACCGGAATAGTCCACCATTCGGATCTCCGGGAAGGGACTGCCAAGGGGGAGGTTACTATGAGAAAAATATTGAATAATCAACGAAAGGATAACGTTCTACGAGTCAGGGCGTGGAATGTCAGAAGCTTGAACGTGGCAGGGAAACAAGAAAATCTGAAAAGGGAAATGCAAAGGCTCCATCTAGATATAGTAGGGGTCAGTGAAGTGAAGTGGAAGGAAGACAATGATTTCTGGTCAGATGAGTATCGGGTAATATCAACAGCAGCAGAAAATGGTATAACAGGTGTAGGATTCGTTATGAATAGGAAGGTAGGGCAGAGGGTGTGTTACTGTGAACAGTACAGTGACCGCGTTGTTCTAATCAGAATCGACAGCAGACCAACACCGACAACGATAGTTCAGGTATACATGCCGACGTCGCAAGCTGAAGATGAACAGATAGAGAAAGTGTATGAGGATATTGAAAGGGTAATGCAGTATGTAAAGGGGGACGAAAATCTAATAGTCATGGGCGACTGGAATGCAGTTGTAGGGAAAGGAGTAGAAGAAAAGGTTACAGGAGAGTATGGGCTAGGGACAAGGAATGAAAGAGGAGAAACACTAATTGAGTTCTGTAACAAGTTTCAGCTAGTAATAGCGAATACCCTGTTCAAGAATCACAAGAGGAGGAGGTATACTTGGAAAAGGCCGAGAGATACGGGAAGATTTCAATTAGATTACATCATGGTCAGGCAGAGATTCCGAAATCAGATACTAGATTGTAAGACGTACCCAGGAGCAGATATAGACTCAGATCACAATATAGTAGTGATGAAGAATAGGCTGAAGTTCAAGACATTAGTCAGGAAGAATCAATACGCGAAGAAGTGGGATACGGAGGTACTAAGGAACGACGAGATACGTTTGAAGTTCTCTAACGCTATAGATACAGCAATAAGGAATAGCGCAGTAGGCAGTACAGTTGAAAAGGAATGGACATCTCTAAAAAGGGCCATCACAGAAGTTGGGAAGGAAAACATAGGTACAAAGAAGGTAGCTGCGAAGAAACCATGGGTAACAGAAGAAATACTTCAGTTGATTGATGAAAGGAGGAAGTACAAACATGTTCCGGGAAAATCAGGAATACAGAAATACAAGTCGCTGAGGAATGAAATAAATAGGAAGTGCTGGGAAGCTAAGACGAAATGGCTGCAGGAAAAATGTGAAGACATCGAAAAAGATATGATTGTCGGAAGGACAGACTCAGCATACAGGAAAGTCAAAACAACCTTTGGTGACATTAAAAGCAACGGTGGTAACATTAAGAGTGCAACAGGAATTCCACTGTTAAATGTAGAGGAGAGAGCAGATAGGTGTAAAGAATACATTGAAAGCCTCTATGAGGGTGAAGATTTGTCTGATGTGATAGAAGAAGAAACAGGAGTCGATTTAGAAGAGATAGGGGATTCAGTATTAGAATCGGAATTTAAAAGAGCTTTGGAGGACTTACGGTCAAATAAGGCAGAAGGGATAGATAACATTCCATCAGATTTTCTAAAATCATTAGGGGAAGTGGCAACAAAACGACTATTCACATTGGTGTGTAGAATATACGAGTCTGTCGACATACCATCTGACTTTCGGAAAAGCATCATCCACACAATTCCGTAGTGGGTAAGAGCTGACAAGTGCGAGAATTATCGCAAAATCAGCTTAACAGCTCATGCATCGAAGCTGCTTACAAGAATAATATACAGAAGAATGGAATAGAAAATTGAGAATGCGCTACGTGACGATCAGTTTGGCTTTAGGAAAAGTAAAGGCACGAGAGAGGCAATTCTGACGTTACGGCTAATAATGGAAGCAAGGCTGAAGAAAAATCAAGACACGTTCATAGGATTTGTCGACCTGGAAAAAGCGTTCGACAATATAAAATGGTGCAAGCTGTTCGATTTCTGAAAAAAGGTGGGGTAAGCTATAGGGAGAGACGGGTCATATACAATATGTACAACAACCGAGAGGGAATAATAAGAGTGGACGATCAAGAACGAAGTGCTTGTATTAAGAAGGGTGTAAGACAAGGCTGTAGCCTTTCGCCCCTACTCTTCAATCTGTACATCGAGGAAGCAATGATGGAAATAAAAGAAAGGTTCAGGGGCGGAATTAAAATACAAGGTGAAAGGATATCAATGATACGATTCGCTGATGACATTGCTATCCTGAGTGAAAGTGAAGAAGAATTAAATGATCTGCTGAACGGAATGAACAGTCTAATGAGTACACAGTATGGTTTGAGAGTAAATCGGAGAAAGACGAAGGTAATGAGAAGTAGTAGAAATGAGAACAGCTAGAAACTTAACATCAGGATTGATGGTCACGAAGTCAATGAAGTTAAGGAATTCTGCTACCTACGCAGTAAAATAACCAATGACGGACGGAGCAAGGAGGACATCAAAAGCAGACTCGCTATGGCAAAAAGGCATTTCTGGCCAAGAGAAGTCTACTAATATCAAATACTGGCCTTAATTTGAGGAAGAAATTTCTGAGGATGATTGTCTGGAGTACAACATTGTACGGTAGTGAAACATGGACTGTGGGAATACCGGAACAGAAGAGAATCGAAGCATTTGAGATGTGGTGCTATAGACGAATGTTGAAAATTAGGTGGACTGATAAGGTAAGGAATGAGGAGGTTCTACGCAGCATCGGAGAGGAAAGGAATATGTGGAAAACACTGATAAGGAGAAGGGACAGGATGATAGGACATCTGCTAAGACATGGGGGAATGACTTCCATGGTACTAGAGGGAGCTGTAGAGGGCAAAAACTGTAGAGGAAGACAGAGATTGGAATACGTCAAGCAAATAATTGAGGACGTAGGTTGCAAGTGCTACTCTGAGATGAAGAGGTTAGCACAGGAAAGGAATTCGTGGCGGGCCGCATCAAACCAGTCAGTAGACTGATGACAAAAAAAAAAAAAAAAAAAAAAAAAAAAAAAAAAAAAAAAAAAAAAAAAGTGTTACAAAAAGGTATGGCCAAACACAAAATAAAGAAAAGATGTTATGTGGACATGTGTCCGGAAACGCTTAATTTCCATTTAGAGCTGATTTAAGTTTGGTCAGTATGTACTGTACTTCCTCGGTTCACCGCCAGTTGGCCCAACTGAATGAAGGTAATGTTGACTTCGGTACTTGTGTTGACTCATTGCTCTACAGTACTAGCATCAAGCACATCAGTACGTAGCATCAACAGGTTAGTGTTCATCACGAACGTGGTTTTGCAGTTAGTGCAATGTTTACAAATGCGGAGTTGCCAGATGCCCATTTGATGTATGGATTAGCACGGGGCAATAGCCGTAGCGATGTACGTTTGAATCGAGACCGATTTCCAGAACGAAGGTGTCCCGACAGGAAGACGAAGCAATTGATCGGCGTCTTAGGGAGCACGGAACATTCCAGCCTTTGACTCGCGACTGGGGAAGACCTGGAACGACGAGGACACCTGCAATGGTCGAGGCAATTCTTCGTGCAGTTGACGATAACCCTAATGTCAGCGTCAGAGAAGTTGCTGCTGTACAAAGTAACGTTGACCACGTCACTGTATGGAGAGTGCTACGGAAGAACCAGTTGTTTCCGTGCCATGTACAGCGTGTGTAGGCACTATCAGCACCTGATTGGCCTCTACGGGTATACTTCTGCGAATGGTTCATCCAACAATGTGTCAATCCTCATTTCAGTGCAAATGTTCTCTTTACGGATTAGGCTTCATTCCAACGTGATCAAATTGTAAATTTTCACAATCAACATGTGTGGGCTGACGAGAATCCGCACGCAATTGTGCAATCATGTCATCAAGACAGATTTTCTCTGAAAGTTTGGGCAGGCATTGTTGGTGATGTCTTGATTGGGCCCCATGTTCTTCCACCTACGCTTAATGGAGCACGTTATCATGATGTCGTACGGAATACTCTACCTGTGCTGCTAGAACATGTGCCTTTACAAGTACGACACAACATGTGGTTCATGCACGATGGATCTCCTGCACATTTCAGTCGAAGTGTTCGTACGCTTCACAACAACAGATTCGGTGGATTGGTAGAGGCGGACCAATTCCATGGCCTCCACGCTCCCCTGACCTCAACCCTCTTGACTTTCATTTATGGGGGCATTTGAAAGCTCTTGTCTACACAACCCCGCTACCAAATGTAGAGACTTTTCCTGCTCGTATTGTGGACGGCTGTGATACAACCCATTCTCCAGGGCTGCATCAGCACATCAGGGATTTCATGCGACGGAGGGTGGATGCATGTATCCTCGCTAACGGAGGACATTTTGAACATTTCCTGTACCAAAGTATTTGAAGTAACGCTGGTGCGTTCTGTTGCTGTGTGTTTCCATTCCGTGAATAATGTGATTTGAAGAGAAGTAATAAAATGAGCTCTAACATGGAAAGTAAGCGTTTGCGGACACATGTCCACATAGCATATTTTCTTTATTTTGTGTGAGGAATGTTTCCTGAAAGTTTGGCCATACCTTTTTGTAACAACCTGTATAGAGGTCTTTGTGCCTACATTATCTGTCGTTCGTGTGCCCTAGTCTCCCGAAAAGAAACGTGTCGTTTACAAGGACACGTCTTTTCTTTATTATGTTATAAATAACTGGGCACCTTAATCATTATGTCCGCAGCTCGTGGTCGTGCGGTAGCGTTCTCGCTTCCCACGCTCGGGTTCCCGGGTTCGATTCCCAGCGGGTCAGGGATTTTCTCTGCCTCGTGATGACTGGGTGTTGTGTGATGTCCTTAGGTTAGTTAGGGTTAAGTAGTTCTAAGTTCTAGGGGACTGATGACCATAGATGTTAAGTCCCATAGTGCTCAGAGCCATTTAAACCATTTTGTACCTTAATCTTTCTCACATCTTTGTTCCATCCTTTAACCTGTTGTGTGCGATTGAAACGAGTGAATGTGAATATTCGTGAGAGCAACCAGTAGCTTTCTACTACAGCAGTTTTCGTCTGCTCCTTCTGCTTCTTCAGTAGTCTTAGAGGAAGTAGTTAGACAGAGAGGTCTAGCTTTGTCATCAGAGTGGGTACAATAGCACACAAATGAGTTACGTTGGCAATTACGACGTCCACATCTTCGCGAGAACCGCGAGATTGTATTTTTATTCGTTCATGGCGTTCAGTAAAAATATATTGTGTGTGAATACGCTATTGAACTGAATTAAAATGCGTGCCGCCCGTGAGTTTGGAACTTGAAATTCGGTGACTTTGTTCCGCCCCACTGTTACGTGACTGATGGTAAATATGTCCACCTTAAAAGACTGAGTATTGTATGAAACGCATTTTTAAATCTTATTGAATTTTCAGGTGTGAATCAACGCCTTTTCACGATGGGATTCAGGTTTGAGCTACGTGTGAACAGAGTAAAAATATACTGCATTATTCAACCAATTCGTGGTATGGAATATATTTGCTGAACTAAATTATATAGTGCCTCGACAATTGACCATTTTATAGTATTTTCGTGATTTGTCGTACTTGGTCACATTTGAACAAATCACTCACGAAACTCTTGGTAAATGCCCTTGCCTTCAGCGTTCGTGGATAATTTGTATGCTTGACATATTTTGTAAATTTTGGCAAAGCTATAACTGAGGTTTGCTTTGAATGCCTCGTGCCTCATGCGTTCACGTTTTGATAAGTACACGTTCTATCACTTAAACGTAGTCCACAGACTCTCTGCTGAATAGTCGTAGGATTTTATGCCGGTTTCTAGCAGTAGTAATACGATATTTATTCTGGTTGTTGTGGAGTGAGCGGGTGTAAGAAAGTTAGATTAGTTTTCCGAATTCCTGATTCCTTTGAGCATCCTATCCACCCCACAATAGTGTGTAGATTTGATGCATTAGGATAAATCATTAAACGTACGTTCAGTGAATTCGAAAGTAAAATTCTATTTACCGACTTGACAGAAAATCCTAGGAAGTTCTGGTCTTACGTTAGATCAGTAAGTGGATCGAAACAGCATATCCACTCTGGGATGATGATGGCATCGAAATAGAGGATGACACGAGTAGGTGTCCAACGAATAGAAAAGCAACTGAAATCACTCAACAGAGGAAAGTCCACTGGACCTGACGAGATACCAATTCGATTCTACACATATTACGCGAAAGAACTTGACCCCCCTTCTAACAGCCGTGTACCGCAAGTCTCTAGAGAAACGGAAGGTTCCAAATGATTGGAAAAGAGCACAGGTAGTCCCAGTTTTCAAGAAGGGTCGTCGAGCAGATGCGCAAAACTATAGGCCTCTATCTCTGACATCGATTTGTTGTAGAATTTTAGAACATGTTTTCTGCTCGCGTACCATGTCTTTTTGGAAACCCAGAATCTACTCTGTAGGAATCAACATGGATTCCGGAAACAGCGATCGTGTGTGACCCAACTCGCTTTATTTGTCCATGAGACTCAGAAACTATTAGATAAAGCCTCCCAGGTAGATGCTATTTTCCTAGACTTCCGGAAGGCGTTCGATACAGTTCCGCACTGTCGCCTGATAAACAAAGTAAAAGCCTACAGAATATCAGACTAGCTGTGTGGCTGGATTGAAGAGGTTTTAGCAAACAGAACACAGCATGTTGTTCTCAATTGAGAGACGTCTACAGACGTTAAAGTAACCTCTGGTGTGCCACAGGGGAGTGTTATGGCACCATTGCTTTTCACAATATACGGGTGAGTCACCTAACGTTACCGCTGGATATATTTCGTAAACCACATCAAATACTGGCGAACCGATTCCACAGACCGAACGTGAGGAGAGGGGCTAGTGTAATTGTTTAAAACAAACCATACAAAAATGCACGGAAGTATGTTTTTTAACACAAACCTACTTTTTTTAAAATGGAACCACGTTAGTTTTGCTAGCATATCTGAACATATAAACAAATACGTAATCAGTGCCGTTTGTTGCATTGTAAAATGTTAATTACATCTGGAGATATTGTAACCTAAAGTTGACGCTTGAAACCTCCGACGTTCAGTTGCGTGTTGTAACAAACACGGGCGACGGTCGGCAAGCAGTATCTGCAGGGACGTGTTTAGCCCCTCTCCTCACGTTCGGTCTGTGAAATCGATTCGTCAGTATTTGATGTGGTTTACGAAATATATCCAGCGGTAATATTAGGTGATTGACCCTGTATATAAATGACCTAGTAGATAGTGTCGGAAGTTCCATGCGGCTTTTCGCGCATGATGCTGTAGTGTACAGAGAAGTTGCAGCATTAGAAAATTGCAGCGAAATGCAGGAAGATCTGCAGCGGATGGGCACTTAGTGCAGGGAGTGGCAACGGACCCTTAACATAGACAAATGTAATGTATTCCGAATACATAGAAAGAAGGATCCTTTATTGTATGATTATATAATAGCAGAACAAACAGTGGAAGCAGTTACTTCTGTGAAATATCTGGTAGTATGCGTACGGAACGATTTGAAGTGGAATTATCATATAAAATTAATTGTTGGTAAGGCGGGTGCCAGGTTGAGATTCATTGGAGGAGTCCTTAGAAAATGTAGTCCATCAACAAAGGAAGTGGCTTACAAAACACTCGTTCGACCTATACTTGAGTATTGCTCATCAGTGTGGGATTCGTACCAGGCCGGGTTGACAGAGGAGATAGAGAAGATCCAAAGAAGAGCGGCGCGATTCGTCACAGGGTTATTTGGTAAGCGTGATGGCGTTACGGAGATGTTTAGCAAACTCAAGTGGCACACTCTGCAAGAGAGGCGCTCTGCATCGCGGTGTAGCTTGCTGCCCAGGTTTCGAGAGCGTGGGCTTCTGGATGAGGTATCGAATATATTAATTCCCCCTACTTATACCTTCCGAGGAGATTACGAATGTAAAATTAGAGAGATTCGAGCGCGCACGGAGGCTTTCCGGCAGTTGTTCTTCCCTCGCGACTGGAACAGGAAAGGGAGGTAATGACAGTGGCACGTAAAGTGCCCTCCGCCACACACCGTTAGGTGGCTTGCGGAGTACAAATGTAGATGTAGGTGTATAAATGTAGTGGATCACATTAGTTTATCAGTATTCGAAATCTATTATGTGTTCTGGATGTGATCCACAAATAATCTGATTAACGAATGAACTTTCTGGACCATGTGCTAAAATATTCGATGATTTCTAGAATACGATCCTGTCCCCCATATTTAATGTATTTATGAAAAAGTAAACTAAGTGATTCATTGATGAAGTTCGAAGTCCTATTCTAATCCCCCAATTAATCAGCTATTCCGTTGCGCACTTGTTTAAATGAGTATCAGATACAAGTAGTAACTATGGCCTAAGGAAAAGTTAAGACTAAAAGACAGTTAAATGGAAAATAAAGTTACTGGTTAAAGGAACGGATATGAAAGTAAGCGAATGCTGTACTCCATTCCACACTTGATAATCCTCCATCCATCCATCAGCCTGAAAGTAAAGAGGCCACATGGCGTACCCAGTTTTCAGAACTTTGTGCAGTAGATAGAATCGTCTGGGGAGCTGTTAGATATAAGAAAATTCGCGAAGGATTTCTTACGTAAACTCTTTTTTCTGGTTTCAGATGGTTTATTTCACTTTGAGGTGTAGTATTCATATGGTGTTGTTTTGTGCTCTTAATTCGTAATTTGAAGTGTTTTGTGTGATTTTATGCATCGTGATTATGAGAGACTCTCATTTGTTTTATGTATCGTGTGATTTTTTGGGAAAAGTAATTGGAAGATTAATAGGTGTGTGTGATTGATTTCGTGTTCAGAGTGCTAACATTTCAAATTTTGTATACGTTTCCATGATTATTACGGAAAATTATCTACGCTGATATGCAGTTTAGAGAATTTAAATGCAGTACAAAAGTGTTATGGCTCTATTATACACGACAACGTGGAAATAAAAAACAATCTCTTATATTTATGAAGAAAGAAGTCATACGTGGAATAGATGAAGAAACTTCATTTTGAGGTGAGGGAGGTGAGGAAAGAAATTGAAGAAGAAAGTGAAATTCAAAGTGAAAACTAAAATTTTCGTTGAAAATGTTGCCACTAAAAATGATGAGACGAGGGAATCAGGAGCGCAAGATACGTTTAATTACAGTTTAGAATCACTGGAAAATATTCGCATGAGGCTTGAGAATAAGGAAACCTAACAGGGAGCACTTGTATTGTCTAGTAAGCAAGGCACCGAAAACGCTAGTACACCTACTGATAGTTCTAGCATGTATGCGAGGGTGGATCCCGATAGTATAGAAGACAGATCACGAAGTCTCAGTAAGCATTGAAGAGATGTCGCAGTTTCCCGCGCATTCTGATTCTGACAATGGGCAGTTGCGTTAACATGAACAGGAAAGTAGGGGGGCCTGTGAGTCACGATTCGAGCATGGAGTGTTTTGTGTGCTTAGTTCTCAAAGAAATTAAATAACAATATAAATTTCAAAACAGGGAAATAATGGAAGAAATTGGGGGTGGGGGTATGGAGATGTTATCCAATTTTAGTGTACAGGGACGTTCATGATGTGCTTGAACAGTGACTTCCCATGCGTGCTTCGTTCCTCAACGGCCAGAGACAGCCACAGAGGCGCAGTAGGCTAAGAGGAAGAGAACCGGGTACAAAGATGGCATCTCTTACATTGAAAGCCTATTGGGTTTCAGTATGGAACTATAGTTTTGAGAGGACGTGGTCCACTGGGAGTACCCAGTAACTTTTATTTGTACAGTACGCAGAAAGTAAATTTTGTGAGTGTAACCGGGCAGATTTTAATGAAATATTCTTGAAGTGTATCAAGAGTCTGATGAATAAAGAAGACGTTTCTACAATACGTTCCGTGTTGTAGTTACGTGAGCGGCAAGACTTTTTTTGTGATAATAATGTGATTGATGCTGAGATTATCTATGGAGACGGTGCATATCCGGTGGAAGTGCACAGCAATTTTCAGACGTCTTGGGTTCGCGTGGTAGATATGTTTCTCATGAATACGGAGTATTTTTGTTATAAATATTTTTCTCTTTAATACGGTAATTTTTGTCCTTGAAACCATACTTCATATGTCTGTGTGTTTGGTATCTTGTATGACATATAAGTAAAGTTCTATATGGTGTCTGAGGTTCTGACTGTGTAAATAAATTTTTATTTAGTCACGTATTAAGATGATAGATTATGACTGAAATTTAATGTGGTCTTCTTGGTTGAAAGTGTTCATGTTGTGCTGTTTTTTAATAACTGAGAAGGAATGGATACACAGATAACACAATTAATAAGTCATCCTGCCACCCGGATAAACATAAGACGGCTTCATACAGAGCAATGCTAAACAGAATTCAGAAAATACCACTAGAACCAGCTGACCAAATAGAAGAACTAAACACCATCAAAGCAATTGCTTACAATAATGGTTACAATCCAAAATTAATAGATGAACTAAACTCTAAGATAAATACCCACATAAACAAATACAATAACAAAACTACATTAAAGAATACCACAACACAGCCAAATTAAAAATATGTAAGCTTGCCATTTGTAGGAAAGCTGTCATATAAAATAGCAAACTTGTTCCGAGGAACAAATATCAAAATCAGCTACTATACAAATAACAAAATAAAGGACAAAGCTATCCATAACATTAAAAATAATACCAAACCGTACAATCAATCAGGAATATACAAACTTAATTGCAACTCATGTCCAAAAACATACATAGGCCAAACAAGGAGAAACTTCAGCATACGGCTTCGAGAACACATGGATTCTCTTCGTTTAAAAAACTTAAATAAATCCACATTCTCCCAACATGCAGCAGAAGAAGAACATCAAGTAACAGACATATCCCATAACCTACAAGTTCTCCACTTAGCCAACAAAGGAAAAAGAATGAACCTCCTAGAAGAAATCGAAATTTATTCACATAAACATGCATCCCCTTCTGACATACATAACGACCAAACAGAGCTGCCAAACCGAATATATCTAAAAAACTTCCACACTCTACTTATCAAACCACTTATTAAGCACAATCAAGAAATAACATAATCTATTATAAACCCAACAAATGCATGTAATAATATAACACATGTTGTTGTTGTCTTCAGTCCTGAGACTGGTTTGATGCAGCTCTCCATGCTACTCTATCCTGTGCAAGCTGCTTCATCTCCCAGTACCTACTGCAACCTACATCCTTCTGAATCTGCTTAGTGTACTCATCTCTCGGTCTCCCTCTACGATTTTTACCCTCCACGCTGCCCTCCAATGCTAAATTTGTGATCCCTTGATGCCTCAAAACATGTCCTACCAACCGATCCCTTCTTCTAGTCAAGTTGTGCCACAAACTTCTCTTCTCCCCAATCCTATTCAATACCTCCTCATTAGTTACGTGATCTATCCACCTTATCTTCAGTATTCTTCTGTAGCACCACATTTCGAAAGCTTCTATTCTCTTCTTGTCCAAACTAGTTATCGTCCATGTTTCACTTCCATACATGGCTACACTCCAAACAAATACTTTCAGAAACGACTTCCTGATACATAAATCTATATTCGATGTTAACAAATTTCTCTTCTTCAGAAACGCTTTCCTTGCCATTGCCAGTCTACATTTTATATCCTCTCTACTTCGACCATCATCAGTTATTTTACTTCCTAAATAGCAAAACTCCTTTACTACTTTAAGTGTCTCATTTCCTAATCTAATTCCCTCAGCATCACCCGATTTAATTTGACTACATTCCATTATCCTCGTTTTGCTTTTGTTAATGTTCATCTTCTATCCTCCTTTCAAGACACTGTCCATTCCGTTCAACTGCTCTTCCAAGTCCTTTGCCGTCTCTGACAGAATTACAATGTCATCGGCGAACCTCAAAGTTTTTACTTCGTCTCCATGAATTTTAATACCTACTCCAAATTTTTCTTTTGTTTCCTTTACTGCTTGCTCAATATACAGATTGAATAACATCGGGGAGAGGCTACAACCCTGTCTCACTCCTTTCCCAACCACTGCTTCCCTTTCATGCCCCTCGACTCTTATTACTGCCATCTGGTTTCTGTACAAATTATAAATAGCCTTTCGCTCCCTGTATTTTACCCCTGCCACCTTTAGAATTTGAAAAAGAGTATTCCAGTCAACATTGTCAAAAGCTTTCTCTAAGTCTACAAATGCTAGAAACGTAGGTTTGCCTTTTCTTAATCTTTCTTCTAAGATAAGTCGTAAGGTCAGTATTGCCTCACGTGTTCCAACATTTCGACGGAATCCAAACTGATCTTCCCCGAGGTCTGCATCTACCAGTTTTTCCATTCGTCTGTAAAGAATTCGCGTTAGTATTTTGCAGCCGTGGCTTATTAAACTGATAGTTCGGTAATTTTCACATCTGTCAGCACCTGCTTTCCTTGGGATTGGAATTATTATATTCTTCTTGAAGTCTGAGGGTATTTCGCCTGTCTCATACATCTTGCTCACCAGCTGGTAGAGTTTTGTCATGACTGGCTCTCCCAAGGCCGTCAGTAGTTCTAATGGAATGTTGTCTACTCCGGGGGCCTTGTTTCGACTCAGGTCTTTCAGTGCTCTGTCAAACTCTTCACGCAGTATCGTATCTCCCATATCGTCTTCATCTACATCCTGTTCTATTTCCATAATATTGTCCTCAAGTACATCGCCCTTGTCCTCTAGCCATCCCTGCTTAGCCATTTTGCACTTCCTGTCGATCTCATTTTTGAGACGTTTGTATTCCTTTTTGCCTGCTTCATTTACTGCATTTTTATATTTTCTCCTTTCTTCAATTAAATTCAATATTTCTTCTGTTACCCAAGGATTTCTAGCAGCCCTCGTCTTTGTACCTACTTGATCCTCTGCTGCCTTCACTACTTCATCCCTCAAAGCTACCCATTCTTCTTCTACTGTATTTCTTTCCCCCATTTCTGTCAATTGTTCCCTTATGCTCTCCCTGATACTCTGTACAACCTCTGGTTCTTTCAGTTTATCCAGGTCCCATCTCCTTAATTTCCCACATTTTTGCAGTTTCTTCAGTTTTAATCTACAGGTCATAACCAATAGATTGTGGTCAGAGTCCACATCTGCCCCTGGAAATGTCTTACAACTTAAAACCTGGTTCCTAAATCTCTGTCTTACCATTATATAATCTATCTGATACCTTTTAGTATCTCCAGGGTTCTTCCGCGTATACAACCTTCTTTCATGATTCTTAAACCAAGTGTTAGCTATGATTAAGTTGTGCTCTGTGCAAAATTCCACTAGGCGGCTTCCTCTTTCATTTCTTAGCCCCAATCCATATTCACCTACTATGTTTCCTTCTCTCCCTTTTCCTACACTCGAATTCCAGTCACCCATTACTATTAAATTTTCGTCTCCCTTCACTATCTGAATAATTTCTTTTATTTCATCGTACATTTCTTCAATTTCTTCATCATCTGCAGAGCTAGTTGGCATATAAACTTGTACTACTGTAGTAGGTGTGTGCTTCGTATCTATCTTGGCCACAATAATGCGTTCACTATGCTGTCTGTAGTAGCTTACCCGCATTCCTATTTTCCTATTCATTATTAAACCTACTCCTGCATTACCCCTATTTGATTTTGTGTTTATAACCCTGTAGTCACCTGACCAGAAGTCTTGTTCCTCCTGCCACCGAACTTCACTAATTCCCACTATATCTAACTTTAACCTATCCATTTCCCTTTTTAAATTTTCTAACCTACCTGCCCGATTAAGGGATCTGACATTCCACGCTCCGATCCGTAGAACGCCAGTTTTCTTTCTCCTGATAACGACATCCTCCTGAGTAGTCCCCGCCCGGAGATCCGAATGGGGGACTATTTTACCTCCGGAATATTTTACCCAAGAGGATGCCATCATCATTTAATCATACAGTAAAGCTGCATGTCCTCGGGAAAAATTACGGCTGTAGTTTCCCCTTGCTTTCAGCCGTTCGCAGTACCAGCACAGCAAGGCCGTTTTGGTTAATGTTGCAAGGCCAGATCAGTCAATCATCCAGACTGTTGCTCCTGCAACTACTGAAAAGGCTGCTGCCCCTCTTCAGGAACCACACGTTTGTCTGGCCTCTCAACAGATACCCCTCCGTTGTGGTTGCACCTACGGTACGGCCATCTGTATCGCTGAGGCACGCAAGCCTCCCCACCAACGGCAAGGTCCATGGTTCATGGTTCATCTTAATTCTAATATCTTAATTCTAGTTTTGTTATATTGTAAATGTATGAATTACTGCTTTGTATAAATGTGTTATGTTAGTTTATTATCTTCAATGCTACAAAAACAAGTATGTATCGTAGTTAGAATACTTCTATCAGCCAAGTCAATATTTAGAAAACAATATCTTATCTTAGAATCTCAAAACTTTCGTAAAAATATAACTCTGTCCATAGATAAACCATTTGTATCTAAACAAAAACTGTCAGTCGACAACATGGCGGATAACGCACTGCGCCTGTGCAAAATACGTGATAAAAAGTGTTTGTGTTGTTGCAAAAAAGAAGAAAAGCCAGGAAAAAACAAGGAGAGGAGAATGTAAGTAAAATGAACAACTGACAGTGTGTGACTTTAAACTCGCGAAATTGAAGTAAATGATTGGAGTCGTTGCTTTTGCACAGGCCTGCTGCAGCATCCAAACTGCTGTCGAGATTGTACTACTGTAGTAACTGAAGATCCATGTAATTTGCCAGCTGAAGATGGGTGCAAACCCGAAATGCATATTGGCGTAAATAAAAAACGCATTAAAAAGTGCCTGGTTGCCGTATTTTTTCAGTGAAATATCATTATCCACGGCCACGGAGCTCAACAGTCCAAATAAAATGGACAAATTGTTATTAAAGAACTGATTTCAAGCATTGTGGGAAGATAGACTAATCGGTTGTACTGTTAGTTTCGCTTTTGGCAGAGGTTCTGTGCGATGATTTTTTATGTCCAGTTACTAGCTACAATTGAACAGTAGTCACAGGGGGCTACACAAAACTAATCCTTGTCACAGGAGTTATTGAAATTGAGTTGGCTAATTTTTCCAGTGCTTGTTAGAAGACTGCATCAACGAGAATAACGTTGATGTGTAAATAAATGTAGCTTACCGACCAGAAAGAAGAGGTATTCTATTGAATTTTCTGATGCAAGAGGCACGAAAGCAGTATCAGGGAAAGAAGACAGAAAATGTGTGGCCACCTCAGTGAAGTAACCCTCTATTCCATTTAGGTTACAACGATAATTTGATTTCATGCGCCTATGAATCAACAGAGACTATTAATATTCGATTTTCAGTGAGGCTACATTGTGAGATAATTTGGTGTTGTAACAGAAACCGAAAATTTTTCCATCACGAGACATTGTTAATTATTGACAGCTCAAGATGAGAAGACCTGCAAAATGAGTATTCTTTGTTTAACCACGTGCTATTTGAAGTTTGGTAAGTGACAAACATGACAATTTGTTAATTGAAAGGCAACCTGAAGATCCTTGGTAGAGCATTTTGAGTAATGGTGGACTGGTTTGTGTGCTTTCTCAGAGGTAAAGTGGAGTAGTGATAACTGTTTGGTGTCAAAACGTATCGGTTACTTTAAATTTCATGTGTTGGTTAGAGAGATGAATTGTCTGACCGTGTGTGTGAGTTTGTGGTTGCCTAATGGTGAATTCGATGTATGTAACTGAATAGACGATGTTTTTCGAATGAATATTTTCTATGTTTTGAAGATCACAGCGTATTAATGATGATACGTTTATTCTGAAATCATTACTTAGTGCTGTAAGATATTGTTGCCCGAGATTTCACGTTTGAAATTCTTGATTAATTCCTCCTGATTCGTCTGCGCTGTACACACATTACAACTATGACTCATAATTTTGATGTATTTTGGAGTATCTTGAGTGCTTATGATTTATATACTAGAGAATTAAAGTACGATTAAGTTTTAGAGTATCAACTATTCTTCAGCTTTGGGCAATTTATGGACTTAAATGAGACTGCTTAGTTCAGTCGCAAGAATATATATATTGGCCACGACATCTTGGTAGATGATTGTTGAAGTGTCTGTGTGTTTATGGGTTGCATTTTTTCATATGACTTGTCAAGCCAATGGCTGCATGGCATCTCCTGCCGCAATTGTCACAAGTGTATCTAGCTGCTGAGGCACGAGCAGAGGCAGCATTGCAAAGCTTTTTCTGCCTTAATCTGTCAAACAAGCCTTCATCATGCTTTGACATTCCAGATGATGTATTATCACGTCACTCTGGTCTCATGCTAGCCCGTGCCTCCCATCTGTTTGTGTCGTTTACAGGGGTCCTTGAACCGCAATACAGGACCTCCTACAGGTCTTTTGGCTATAGATACCTCTCCAAGCATTACCTCACGTGGTAATCTGTCAGGATCCATACGGTGGACGTGTCCTAGCCAGCGGAATCGTCTCTGCTTCAAGATAGCTGAAATGCTGTTGCAGTTAGTTTCAGATAGCACTGCTTCGTCGGTCACTCGGTCCTTCCACGTTACTCCAAGGATGGATCTCAGGCACAGCATGTGGAAAGCATTAAGGCGACGTTCTTGTTTGGCATAGGTAGTCCATGTTTCCGATGCATACAAAAGGATGCTGAGGACGCAAGTTTGATATACAAGAATTTTGGTGGTCAAAGAGAGTTTGTTGTTTTTCCAAACACGTGTAGAGAATGAAGAGAGAAATAATCAGTGTGTCACGCTGGTAGTGGAGACATTATCTGTGACGTGATGTGTGTAAGAAACAGATTGTCAGGAACTAGGAGAGTGAAGCAAGAGAATTACGGCAAGGACTATATCTTTGTTCCATTCTTTTGTTGTCTATTCGTACTGATATAAATAAATATTATTGAAAATGATTGTTTTTCGATTTATGAGCAGCAGATCTCTGTGAAGACAGAATCGGGGCTACAGTATGATTAGCAGTTGTAATACAATTGAGTAATCGCTGAAAACTGTTGCATGTGTAGCTGCGTTACCGTGAATTGTATAGCAGAATATGTCAAACGAAATTTCCTGGCAGATCAAAACTGTGTGCCGAGACGCAAACTCGGGACCTTTGCCTTTCGAGGGCAAGTGCTCTACCATCTTTTTTCTCTCTCTTATTTTGGTCTTTTTCGTTTGTTGCATCTGCTCGGGGCGGATGTCGCAAAACACCCGTTTCAGTTCGTCGTTGATCCATTAACTCAGCTATTTTATTACAGAGGGCAGCTAACCCTCTGACCGAACACGCTGAGCTACCGTGCGGGCAGCCATCTGAGCCATCCAAGCACTCAGCTCTACTTCTGCCAGTACCTCGTTTCCTACCCTCCAAACGTTTCAGAAGCTCTCCTGCTGCAAGTGAAAATCTCAATCTGGAATAGTGGTGTTAATTGTTATGTGCCCAGTGCTATAAGCAGTTACTGCACACTGTGTGCCAGTAGGCAAGTACATATTTGATAGTAGGTAAATACTGTTGTGAAGGAAAATGTGTGACTTTAACATGTATGTACATTTCTTTATTATCCTATAAAATCAACATGATTAGTCCGTAGTTACGCGTTTGTTTATTTATTTAAAACAAACATGACTATCCAACACGTACAACTGTTTCTTTTCGATAAAATGAGCGTGAGGAATCTCTAGATTTTTTTATGTCTTTCTAATAATCTTGGAACAATCCTAAGTGTCAGGTTACAGGACCATGGACGTACACTAGTATAAGAACCCATACTTTTTGTCAAAACTGGCCTTTAAGTAAGGTTGTCTTCTGTGTAATGATATGTACTATCATAAATTAATTTGTTTGTTAATAATGAAAATGCAGAAGTGGGAGACGTGATGATCTGTTTGTCCTCCACGACTGTAGGGGTGAGGGTCTTTTGGCAGGCGCGGGCTAATGGCTGTCGCACAGAGGAGTGACAAAGGAACAGGCACCCAGTTTCCGCGTCCTCCTGGGGGATTAGCGCTGAAAGGGAGTCCCCACTCCCATGCCGACGACACGCTACCTTCAGGGATGCCGGAGCAGCAGGCCTTCTTTCGGCCATAGCCGGCCGTCCTCTCGGAACCGGCCCGCTGATGGCATGTTGAGCAGCTTCCGGTCACCTGCGACTGGGCGGGGCCAAACAGTGTCCAGCCAAACATCTTCGCTTCTGGGAAAGTGGGCTTAAAGACTGGGAAGATCCCTGCGAATAGTCCCCGCCCACCCAATTTAAGCTCCTCCCCTGATCGGCAATTCGCTCTACCCGGCCGGGACAAAGACGAAACACGTTGGTGCCGTTGATATGTTACCCATACAACCAGAAAAAGAAAGTGCCCTTAGCGCTAGGATTTCACCGGGAACAATTCCCTCCCATTCACCCCCCTCCACCCTATCCATAGTGCAAGGCCCTCCCCTAAACAGCCGCCAATTCCGCAAACTGGAAGCTTCATCAAAGTTTACAGAATGAGATTTTCACTCTGCAGCGGAGTGTGCGCTGATATGAAACTTCCTGGCAGATTAAAACTGTGTGCCAGACCCAGACTCGAAGTCGGCACCTTTGCCTTTCGCGGGCGAGTGCTCTACAATCTAAGCTACCGAAGCACGACTCACGCCTGGTCCCCACAGCTTTACTTCTGCCAATACCTCGTCTCCTACCTTGCAAACTTTACAGAAGCTCTCCTGCGAGCCTTGCAGAACTAGCACTCCTGAAAGAAAGGATACTGCGGAGACATGGCTTAGCCACAGCCTGTGGGATGTTTCCAGAATGAGGGTTTCACTCTGCAGAGGAGTGTGCGCTTCTGTGAAGTTTGGAAGGTAGGAGACGGATATTGGCAGAAGTAGAGCTGTGGGGACCAGGCGTGAGTCGTGCTTCGGTAGTTCAGATTGTAGAGCACTTGCCCGCGAAAGTCAAAGGTCCCGAATTCGAGTCTCGGTTGGGCACACAGTTTTAATCTGCCAGGAAGTTTTACATCAAAGTTGTTATCGTCACAGTCCAACACATGTTACACTGTGATGAAATTCAGCAATTACAAGAAATTTAAGTTTTTATGGATAGTAATATAACATGAGTGTGCATTATTAAAGAAATAAAAATATTTATAGAGAATTGTAAGCAGTGCAAGTAATAGAATAAAAAACAACTTGATGTTCTTTAAGGGCAATAAGGTCAAATTTTCATTAACTAATTCACTTATTATAATACGTTTATTTGAGGGAAACAGCAGAGCAAACATACAATGTGAAAACAATGGTCTTGAATCTGACAAGTCGGTAGTAAAGCCACAGACGCAGTCGAATAAATCTGTTGGCTAAAATGAACGTTATATAGAAATAAGTCATTGTTTATGTAGGCCCTCATAGTAGCTCACGAAAATTAAAGAATATAAGAATGCCATAAAGTAGAAATGCCTAATGAAAGCAGTAAGATATTTACTCATATGACATATTTCGTTAGTATTTGCATGGGTAATGGGTGAATTTTAATTAGCAAATTCTTCCAATGCCATACCTGCGCATTATAAACGAGGTTATAAAGAACTGTGGCTGTTTCTGTGTGATTAGTGTCCTGTATGCTGTTGCAAACGTCTCAGGAAAATAATCAGTTGTTATTCTTTGTCCTGTCTGTTTTTAACCAAAAAATTTATTAATTTCGTAAATGCCATTCAAACCATTTTTTGAAAATAATAATGATCATCTATATGTTTGTGACGGAGCAGTTATAGAGGAAATAAATGCTGCAGTGTTTCACGGCTGTAAAACGTCCATGCTGTGCTAGTTCTTCTTCCAGCAAAAATATTCAGTGAATAACACACAAAAACAGCTTGGATCGATCTAGCAAGAAGAAAGTAATCTTGATTCCCTCTGGAAGTATAGTGAACACTGGTGCTTGTTTCACATATACTGTCTGAGTTCTGAAACTCAAGTGTCAAGTACATTGTGGTTCCTCTTTCTCCAAGCAAATTATTCTTTGAGGGTAGGTTTTTCCTGTTTTGGCTTTGGGCGCATTTTCTCACATTTAAGTATGTTTCTTCATAGGATATTCATTTGAATACTGAGTTCTCGTATTTAAAGAATTCAGTGCTAAATTGTTTTCTCTTATGTTTGCTGTGGAGGACCCTGGCACAGCTGAGGCCAATTGTGCACGTTTTCTGTAACGTGTCTTTTAACTATCTGGCAAAATTTAAGACCTAGCAAGATATTAATGTAACATTCACTCCTAGTGCAGCCGAACGCAGTAAACCACGTGGGTCAACTGAAGCGATGCCCAGGCGCCGAACAAAGACCGGGAAAACCGTGGGGTTCAGTGGGCGGGACTTGTTCCGGGTGAAATCCTAGCGCTAACGATTCCTACAAAAAGAACATTTCCTAACATATAAGGCAAAGATTTTAAGTTTCGAGTATAATGTGAGTGTTTGCAGGTACATCTCTGATAAGACCGTGTATAATTAATTCAACAGGAGTAATGATATCTTAAAGTGGATTACCTAATGGTACTTATATGGGTAATATATAATCACCTATAGCCAATATGAGCGCAAAACAAAAAAAAATCACCAAGGATTCAAAATAATAAATGAAAGCGAAACAGAAATCTGATGTCTGTTAATTATAATTTGGGCGAATTATCATCAAATTAATCGCTTAATATAATCTGATCTTTCAGGAAAACATTACACACGGCTAATAATGCGGTTGGAATTGTTATGTTGATAATGAAACCCTAGGGTGCATCAGAATAGATACACTTATGTTTTTACAATGTTCTTAACCAGACCTAGAGTAATGAAGAACATAAAAATGATACTGATCACAAATCAACTACGTAGCCAGTCATACATTTCCACACATGTCGCATGATGTATTTCATTATTATCGAATTTCTACCTGTTTGTGTCTGCTTGCGTAGCTGAGTGGTCGCGTGCTTGCCTCCCATGCACTGGGCCTGTGTTCGATTTCCGGCCAGGTTGGAGATTTTCTCCGCTCGTTGACTGAGTGCTGTGTTGTCCTCATCATGTCATCCTCATCACCAGCACGCCAGTCGCCCAGTGTGGCGTCGACTGTAATGAGACTCGCACTCGGCGGCCGAACTTCCCCGGCCGGCAATCCCATAAGATTGTTTCATTTCATTTGTAGCTGTTTGTGAAGTTGGGAGTAGGTGAATGGCAGCCCATGAATTATTACTATAAGAGAATCCTTTAGCGGAGTGAGTAATTCCCCTCAAAATTTCATACGAGTTATTTATTTACTTTCAGTTTATCTGTAGTGATTTTGATGTATTATGGTAGAAGATGTGTCTTAAATAGTAGGAGCTCTTGTTTTACATACTTGCTGTACTGTCTGTTCTTGTTACACAAATAAACTTCTACAAATATTCGTTTCTAGCTTTTAATCGTTCTCTTCTTATTGTTTTAGATCATTTGAAATGATTAACATAATTGTTTTAGTATTTTTCTTAAGATTCTAGGTAATCTACATTAGTTTGGCGATTACTCAACCATTGTACTCTTGCTTTTGTCTGACTGTGTTATTAGTTTGTCTTAAGGAGTCGCTGTTGTTTTCTTGATAGGAGATTTTAGTGTGTTTGGAGAGTGGCTGGGTATGTAAAACATGTTTAACATTCATTACCCAGCCAAATTTTTGTTTTATATTTTTAATTATTTGCCCTTTTTAAGGGGGTAGGACATCAAACGGGCCGACTTGGAGCAGGAGAGGCGTCACAGAACATTTTAATTTCCACTGTCTCTACTTTTACAAATAAATTCATAAAACTTTATCAGCATCACCAGGAAGGATTCAGGATTCACACTCATTGCAGTGTAAGATCGAAAACATAACAAAATAATTTTTTTTACGTCTGCAATTTCATCATTCTTTCACTTACTAATGGCTGCATTTGTTGTTATAGGTACACTTTTCTTCATAAGTTAGAGAGATTCTTCGATGAATTTTGCGCAGCATACAAACCATACTTACAGGTGTATGAAACCCTAGAATTTATTTAATTTATGAAAAAACGAATGAGCTGTTATATTTTAAACTTCATGTTAAGAAAAACACAAATTTTCTAGTTAATTACCTCAATTTTTACCACAGTTTTTAATAGATTGGTAAAATTCTAGAGTTTCATACGCCTTTGAGTATGGTTTGTATGCTGCGCAAAATTCATAAAAGAATCTCTCTTACTTATGAAGAAAAGTGTACGTATAGCAACAAATGCTGCCATTAGTAAGTGAAAAAAATGATGAAATTTCACATGGGAAAAAATTATTTTGTTATGTTTTCGAACTTCCACTGCTGTGAGTGTAAATTCTGAATCCTTCCTGGACATTCTGACAAAGTTTTATGGATTTATTTGTAAAAGTATAGACAGTGTAAATTAAAATTTCATGTGATGTCTCTCCTGCTCCAAGTCGGCCCGTTTGATGTCCTACCCCCCTTAACAAGATTTCATCCAATTACTCGATATTACTGTTTAAATTTTGTTTTCCTGAAATCTGTTTTGATTTTCCTCTTACAGATCAAATATTGATGTTTAATTTTTCGTTCTTTGTTCTTCCGTGTTTTAGAACACTTCACCTTCTTGAATGACCTAGGTGAGTTCTCTATTATTACGGCATGCTCTGTGTATGCTACGAATGTAACATCTTTAAATATGAACTGTCTGTGCTCATCATCATAGAAACTCTGATAGTCTCCAATGATGCTCACACCTTGAGACAACATTGTGGAATGCTGTGTGTATAGAGCTGCACCTGTGCATCTCTACAGCTCGTTGCACAACACCGGTCAGCGAGACGTACTTAACCACACGGTCATGCAGGACTGGAGCATATACTGTAGTGTGTTCCGGAGAAATTGCCGAAGATTGAAATTCAAAAAAATGGTTCAAATGGCTCTGAGCACTATAGGACTTAACATCTGAGGTCATCCGTCCCCTAGAACTTAGAACTACTTATACCTAACTGACCTAAGGAAATCACACACATCCATGCCCGAGGCAGGATTCGAACCTGCGACCGTAGTAGTCGTGCGGTTCCGCACTGAAGCGCCTAGAACCGCTCGGCCGCCGCGGCCGGCTTGAAATTCAGTTCGTACATCTATAGGTCATAGCTAACACTTGGTTTCAGAATCATGAAAGGAGGTTGTATACATGGAAGAACCCTGGAGATACTAAAAGGTATCAGATAGATTATATAATGGTAAGACAGAGATTTAGGAACCAGGTTTTAAATTGTAAGACATTTCCAGGGGCAGATGTGGGCTCTGACCACAATCTACTGGTTATGAACTGTAGATTAAAACTGAAGAAACTGCAAAAAGGTGGGAATTTAAGGAGATGGGACATGGATGAACTGAAAGAACCAGAGGTTGTACAGAGTTTCAGGGAGAGCATAAGGGAACAATTGACAGAAATGGGGGAAAGAAATACAGTAGAAGAAGAATGGGTAGCTTTGAGGGATGAACTAGTGAAGGCAGCAGAGGATCAAGTAGGTAAAAAGACGAGGGCTAGTAGAAATCCTTGGGTAACAGAAGAAATATTGAATTTAATTGATGAAAGGAGAAAATATAAAAATGCAGTAAATGAAGCAGGCAAAAAGGAATACAAACGTCTCAAAAATGAGATCGGCAGGAAGTGCAAAATGGCTAAGCAGGGATGGCTAGAGGACAAATGTAAGGATGTAGAGGCTTATCTCACTAGGGGTAAGATACATACTGCCTACAGGAAAATTAAAGAGAGCTTTGGAGATACGAGAAACACTTGTATGAACATCAAGAGGTCAGATGGAAACCCAGCTCTCAGCAAAGAAGGGAAAGAAGAAAGGTGGAGGGAGTATATAGAGGGTCTATACAAGGGCGATGTACTTCAGGACAATATTATGGAAATGGAAGAGAATATAGATGAAGATGAAATGAGAGATACGATACTGCGTGAAGAGTTTGACAGAGCACTGAAAGACCTGAGTCGAAACAAGGCCCCCGGAGTAGACAACATTCCATTGGAACTACTGACGGCCTTGGGAGAGCCAGTCCTGACAAAACTGTACCATCTGGTGAGCAAGATGTATGAAACAGGCGAAATACCCTCAGACTTCAAGAAGAATATAATAATTCCAATCGCAAAGAAAGCAGGTGTTGACAGATGTGAAAATTAACCAACAATCAGTTTAATAAGCCACAGCTGCAAAATACTAACTCGAATTCTTTACAGACGAATGGAAAAACTAGTAGAAGCCGACCTCGGGGAAGATCAGTTTGGAGGCAATACTGACCTTACGACTTATCTTAGAAGAAAGATTAAGGAAAGGAAAAGCTACGTTTCTAGCATTTGTAGACTTAGAGAAAGCTTTTGCAATGTTGACTGGAATACTCTCTTTCAAATTCTGAAGATGGCAGGGGTAAAATACAGGGAGCGAAAGGCTATTTACAATTTGTACAGAAACCAGATAGCAGTTATAAGAGTCGAGGGACATGAAAGGGAAGCAGTGGTTGGGAAGGGAGTAAGACAGGGTTGCAATCTCTCCCCGATTTTATTCAATCTGTATATTCAGCAAGCAGTAAAGGAAACAAAAGAAAAATTCGGAGTAGGTATTAAAATCCATGGAGAAGAAATAAAAACCTTAAGGTTCGCCGATGACATTGTAATTCTGTCAGAGACAGCAAAGGACTTGGAAGAGCAGTTGAACGGAATGGAAAGTGTCTTGAAAGGAGGATATAAGATGAACATCAACAAAAGCAAACGAGGATAATGGAATGTAGTCGAATTAAGTCGGGTGATGCTGAGGGAATTAGATTAGGAAATGACACACTTAAAGTAGTAAAGGAGTTTTGCTATTTGGGGAGCAAAATAACTGATGATGGTCGAAGTAGAGAGGATATAAAATGTAGACTGGCCATGGCAAGGAAAGTGTTTCTGAAGAAGAGAAGTTTGTTAACATCGAGTATAGATTTAAGTGTCAGGAAGTCATTTCTGAAAGTTTTTGTATGGAGTGTAGCCATTTATGGAAGTAAAACATGGACGATAAATAGTTTGGACAAGAGAATAGAAACTTTCGAAATGTGGTGCTACAGAAGAATGCCGTAGATGGGTAGATCACATAACTAATGAGGAAGTATTGAATAGGATTGGGGAGAAGAGAAGTTTGTGGCTCAACTTGACCAGAAGAAGGGATCGGTTGATAGGACATGTTATGAGGCATCAAGGGATCACCAATGTAGTTTTGGAGGGCAGCGTGGAGGGTAAAAATCGTAGAGGGAGACCAAGAGATGAATACACTAAGCAGATTTAGAAGGATGTAGGTTGCAGTAGGTACTGGAAGATGAAGAAGCTTGCACAGGATAGAGTAGCATGGAGAGCTGCATCAAACCAGTCTCAGTACTGAAGAAAACAACAACAACAACATCTATAGGTCCAGATTTAATTATCTCGTTTTGTTTTGAGCAGTTTGTTGCGATGATCGGTGATAGCTCCTTTAATTTCCGTGGTCTGAGTAGATACTCTCCTCCTCCTTCTTCAGCACTTTCATAGTAAGAAGCCCAAAGCCTTGCATGAATGTCATAATCTAGACTGTAGACTGTGTACATTTTCATCCCACAGTAACTGTAAATTCTCGTATGGGTAGCATTTTGAATTCAGGTAGACACTGGCGTTAGTTAACTTGCAGTTGTCGAATACCGTACAATCATTTGCTGTCTTCCCTTTTTTATCAGTCTGAAACGCAAGTATGATGAATCTTGGCGTATCCATATGAGAAGAGGTTTTAGGACCTGTGTTTGTTTGCTTGCAGTCGGTAGCACTGGGTACTCGAAAACATCCCAAGAGTTAAATGTTGTTGTTAAATATGTATCGGATTTCAGAACTTTTAAAAGCTTCAAACCCTCAATTTTCCATATCATCTGGCTTATTGTGATTCTATTCTCCTCTTGAGCTCCTTGAATGTACGAGTTATTAGGTCCACAAGTTTGCAGTAGCGGCAAGTGGGGTTCAGATGGTTGGTCATAGTTGTAATACAATAAGCTTAGGCATCTGTAAACACAATGCCATAAAAATATTAGTCGATTTGTGATTGCATCATAAGTTTATTCTCGATTAATTCTGTGGCTCTTAAAATGCTGTGCAAGAACCAATGGTGAGGGAACTATTAGTGGAAGAACGTGCAGAGAATGTTTTCAGCGCCTTAAGAACGGTGATTTTGATGGCGGCGGTGGAAGACAGAACTTTTTCGTAGCTACGAAACAGACGAAGACAGTCACAGGACGTCATTATTGAAAGCAATTGATGCGTTGGAGCCCAGCCACAATACAGCGATAGACACATAAAGGTAATTTTGCAGCAGGTCAGTGCTCGACCGTATGTCCCAAAACCCGTCAAGATATACGTGGAAACGTTGAAACGAGAAGTCCTATCCCTCCCGCCGAATTCTCCATACATTGCTCTCTCTGACCACCACCTTTTTCGATCACTAGCTTACAATCTGGCTGACCAGCACTTCCGATCGTATGAACAAGTGCAAAACTGAATCGATTCATGGATCCCCACAAAAGACGCCCAGTTCTTCCGTCACGGGATTCGTATGCTGTCAGAAAGATCGGAGACCATAGTGGCCGGCGATGGGTAGTACTATGAATCACAATTTTTTTTGTAAGTTTTTCACAATAAAGTCCCGAACTTCGAGAAAAACGGTGGAAGCAAAGTTGTAGACCTAACACTATCCGTCGCACTCCGTACGAGAAATAGTTCCTGTCTAGTGTTCATAATAATCTGCTTCATGCCCTCAAAGTATTTTTAGAGGTATGTATGCAGTAAATGGTTTATACCCTGCAACTGTTCTATCCACCGGATCGTCTATGAACCATCCCGCATTTCCTAAATCACTCAAATCCGTGGGCGCTGCAGAGACTTACGTTTAATGGGCTGATGTTATGCCGACATTGCGTTTGCTGTCGATTTACGCCCATTGAGTTCATAGCACATCTCTTGGGATAGGAAAGCCAAGGCGTTGCGTGTAAGCTTGGATGCCACAATAGCGCTGCCGTCGGTTTCCTTGAATGATCCTTCCAAATATATGAAACTCTTGCATGGAAGAGTCAGAGCGTATTGGTGCAGGAAGACAATCCTAATATCATCATTGTTCTTAAATGTGGTTGAAGCATAAGATTTATGCGAGAAGTATTCACTACGTATTATTCGGTCATCATACTCTACGAAACTGGTTGTATTGAGTGAGCATGTCATTGCTAGGTTTCAAGCCTGCTGATTGAAGAAACTCGCAGTCTGAACGTGTTATCACTTTGCGGTTCGGCAGCGAAGTAACGTGCTGCGAACTGAGTGCAGTGGTTTTATACCGTACGCCCATTCTGCCTTCGATATAATCGTACAATGACTTCCTGAGCGCGAAAGTCAACAAGTTGATTATTGTGGCCCACAGTACACAACTTAAGTAATCCAATGTCTGAGCTGTCACTGGAAAGTATTTCCCATTGGCAGGGGCCTCAACAATCTTCACCCCGTTGCAATTGAGGGGAAGAATCCGTAAATAGTATGAATCAGACTGGCGTTGAGATTTTACTCTTGACTCGGATTGTGATCTGACATGTAAAAATTTACAAGAATCATTCTTCAAAATGTGTCCTTTTGTGAAACCCAGTAGACACCCTATTGAACCTTAATCGTTAAAGTCATTCATTGCATTTACAGTCCTTATTTCGGATTTTGTGATGATGGTTGCACGTGGCTCAATGTGTTTTCCAGACTGTTTTAAGACTCCGTTCAAATCGTCGATATCGTATGCACCAGGTTCTATTTCCAAAATGTCTTTTTCATCATTAACATCCAGGTGCAGTTTGTTGTTACCCTCTGTGATATTTGGGATGCTGTTGTACGCCTCCAGCCCAATAAATGCAATACTCCACCCACTAGTGCCTAGATCAATAGAAGGGAACTAATACAGATTATAGTTCTTTTAAAGCCAAAGTGTACGACATTGCATCTGTACCTCAACTGATGAAGCAATGTTTAAAGCTCTTCCTTATATATTCTTCTTCTTCTTCTTCTTCTTTGTAAACTTCAGGAGAAACATGATGCACAAATGACCGCAGATGTGTGTATTAAAGTCCTATAGCGCCGAAAATAGTAAAACACACGTCTTCTGCGAGTGAAGAATCGTTGTAATTCTTCTGGCGGTTGCAGGTCACCAAAGGAGTCGAAATAGTAGATTGTATTTGCATTTTTAGTTGCATATGACACGGGTGCCGGGACCTCCAGTAACATCTAAAATCACCATTGCACATTCGCCAGTTTTCCACATAGTCCTCGGTAATGTATTCCGCATAAACACACCTCGGAATGTTGAATTTTTTTCTAATAAATTTTACTAGATCGGTATTTGCGGGTGTGCGATCTTGTACGCTTTTTTTAATTTATTTATGAATAGAACAAGCCCTTTCCTGTACGGTTTCAAGTATAGTCCTTTCCCGATGGCTGCGGCTTCTATCATGCGTTTATGTCTTCTTGCTACTTCTGATTGCGCTCTGGAGTACTGCGCGTTCTTGACTTTTGGAGCAATAGTTGCAGCACCTATAGCGAGGTACCCTACCGCCGAGACAGCGGAGAGGGCTGGGATGAGGAATGGAAGAAAACCACAAAACGCCTTGGGTACTGGTAGAACTCGATGTGCTTCAACCGATCCTGTTCTTCTTCCCACATCCTTCTGCTTCAGAGCGTTTTTAGTTGTATACATCGGTGTCAGCGTACAGTTCTTCAAAACCTTTGTTTCTCACTCTTTTTCTTCTTCTTCTTCTTCTTCTTCTTCTTCTTCTTTAGTGCACAGCGTGCATTGTTAATAACTCGCTTGAAATTCATCACTCCTAAACTAAATTTTTCCAAGCATGCTTTTATCCACTCTAAATGCTGCAGTGCCATGACCTACACCAATAGCCTTGGAAGATGTTTATTTGCTGCGTACGCAGTGTCGTGTACGAGCATATTAACCCCCTTATCACTTGGTGCAAAGCGTTTCTGTAGCTTTGTTCCATTTCCACGTAATTAAATCCCGGAATGTATAATTCCATTGGCAGTTTGTCTAGAATTCCACCACCTCCTCTACCGCGTCTCTTAGCGCTTATGTTAAGCTACTGCGGTGGTTACGGACTGCGCACCCCATTATATAGTATCAGTTCAACTGTTTCGTACGTCAGGAAAATCAATCCATTTGAGTAGCACTCTATTTCCCCAGCGTCTTATGACTCTCTCCACGAGAAACTCATCCAGCTCTGAGCTTTTCTGCAACTCCTCGATGTAGAAGTAACCTGCAATTTTTTCACATTTTCTATCCTTGAGAGTATAAGTTCTAGAATTCGTTCTTTGCACCTTTGAAACTGCAAATATCTCTGTATCTCGTTAGCTATGATTTCCCAAATGCTCTCCTGTGTTTTGAGATACGTACCAAATCACTTACATCAAAATATCTGTTTGTGCGGATCCACCAATTTAATGCGACAGTCTTATTTTTATTGCGCTATGTTTGGTTCGATTATACCTATCATTGTTCTGTTCAGACATTCCACAATACTTGCCTTCAAACGGGTGAATGTTGAGTAGTGATGTATTCCATGACGATGAACCACGGTCATTGAAAACTCTCCACCATGACCGGTTTAGAGGTTGTCCAGGCATCGATTTGTCCCTGTCTATAGCAAACGCTCAAACACATCAACAACATTTCTCCCCATTTTTGTTTTAAGAGGTAATTCGAAGTATGTGTCAATAACTATTAAAACACACTACTGGCCATTAAAATTGCTGCATCAAGAAGAAATGCAGATGGTAAACGGGTATTCATTGGACAGATATATTACACTAGAACTGACATGTGATTACATTTTCACGCAATTTGGGTGAATAGGTCCTGAGAAATCAGTACACAGAAAAACCACCTCTGGCCGTAATAACGGCCTTGATACGCCTGGGCATTGAGTCAAACAGAGCTTGGATGGCGTGTACAGGTACAGCTGCCCATGCAGCTTCAACACGATACTACACTTCATCAAGAGAGCTGACTGGCGTATTGTGACGAGCCAGTTGCTCGGCCACCATTGACCAGACGTTTTCAGTTGGTGAGAGATCTGGAGAATGTGCTGGCCAGGGCAGCAGTCGAACATTTTCTGTATCCAGAAACGGCCGTAAAGGGCCTGCAACACGCGGTCGTGCATTATCCTGCTGAAATGTAGGTTTTCGGGGAATCGAATGAAGGGTAGAGCCACGGGTCGTAACACATCTAAAATGTAACGTCCACTGTTCAAAGTGCCGTCAATGCGAACAAGAGGTGACCGAGACGTGTAACCAATGGCACCCCATACCATTACGCCGGGTGATACGCCAGTATGGCGATGACGAATACACGCTTCCAATTGGCGTTCACCGCGATGTCGCCAAACACGTATGTGACCATCATGATGCTGTAAACAGAACCTGGATTCATCCGAAAAAATGACGTTTTGCCATTCGTGCACCCAGGTTCGTCGTTGAGTACACCATCGCAGGCGCTCCTGTCTGTGATGCAGCGTCAAGGGTAACCGCAGCCATGGTCTCCGAGCTGGTAGCCCACGCTGCTGCAAACGTCGTCGAACTGTCCGTGCAGATGGTTGTTATCTTGCAAACGTCCCCATCTGTTGGCTCAGGGTTCGAGACGTAGCTGCACTATCCGTTACAGCTATGCCTATAATATGCCTGTCATCTCGACTGCTAGTGATACGAGGACGTTTGGATCCAGCACGGCGTTCCGTATTACCCTCCTGAACCCACCGATTCCATATTCTGCTAACAGTCGTTGGATCTCGATCAACGCGAGCAGCAATGTCGCGATACGTAAACCGCAATCGCGATAGGCTACAATCCGACTTTTATCAAAGTCGGAAACGTGCGGTATTTCTCCTCCTTACACGAGGCATCACAACAACGTTTCACCAGGCAACGCCGGTCAACTGCTGTTTGTGTATGAGAAATCGGTTGGAAACTTTCTTCATGTCAGCAAGTTGTAGGTGTCGCCACCGGCGCCAGCTTAGTTTGAATGCTCTGAAAAGCTAATCATTTGAATATCACAGCATCTTCTTCCTGTCGGTTAAATTTCGAGTCTGTAGCACGTCATCTTCGTGGTGTAGCAATTTTAATGGTCAGTAGTGTATTTTAAATTTTGGCTGTCTTGTTTGAAGGCTATAATGGTGTTTGCATTATCCCTAACCGTTTCAGGATTCTGGAATATGACAACCGAAACAGAAATATTTTCGAATTTGGTCTTGGTTTTCCTCAGCAGCATCGTCAAATATTAACATAATGTTTAGCTTTACTTTCTCACGTGGAAGGACATCACTGCTTTCACTGGATGTCGTATATGTAAAGCCTATTACACCGCGTAGTATCTCGTGTAATAGCTGATACTTGGGCTGAAACAGTGTCTTTGAGAATAAACAAATATGTTCAAATCGGATTCCATTTACTTGTGTTAATAGCGTCATAACAACATTAGCCTTACCACAACAAAATCGTTGTGACCCTGCCTTGATACCAAATACGCCAGGTACCGACAGGTAGTGAGCGTATACAGAAAGACACACTTGTAAGAATGGTAATAATATGTGTAGCCACAATAGCTCCATCACTTAACCACCTGAGCTATCTTTCCTACACCCTGAGTTCAGCAATATACATATAAATATATACATATATATTTACCCATTAAAAGTGACTTCATCATTCAGTGTGACAATGACTGGTGAGTAGGTGCTTCAGGCAACTGTCTTCTGCTTCATGGTTAGAGGCGCAAAAGTGAATATAATGATATTGGTAATTGTAATGCTTGTGCTATAATGTGATGCCGTATTTATATTCGACGTTCTCAGTGATTTCTCTATCTGTCAGCACATCACTTTCCATTCCTGTGCTCAAAAATTTAGTTTCCTTCTATTTAGCCTTAATGCCAAGTACTTCACCTCCTTTTTGCATTTTTCCGATCTACATTCCAGTCTCTTCTTCACTGCGTCCTGCAAATGTTATGTCATCTCCACATCTTAAGGTGTTTATCAACCCTCCCCCCCCCCCCATTTCTCCCCTCCCACAGTTTTCATGGTTGGCTCTGAGCACTATGGGACCTAACTGCTGAAGTCATCAGTCCCCTAGAACTAAGAACTACTTAAACCTAACTAACCTAAGGACATAACACACATCCATGACCGAGGCAGGATTCTAACCTGCGACCGTAGCGGTCGCGCGGTTGCAGACTGTATCGCCTAGAACAGCTCGGCCATTCTGGCCGGCCACAGTTTTCATTCTAGTTTCCATATCTGTTAACACTTGTAGTTACCATTATGTATCCACCAAACAAAAGGAAAAGAAACAGGGACAGTTTACATCTCTACCTCTCTCCTTCTCCAATCCGAAAAGATTCTCTACTGTATAAGACACTACCAACATATTAGTAGGGGGACAATGGCTGTGTGACCCCATGTTGCAGTGTTGCCAACTTTATTCCAGATGGCAGATCCAACATAGTGGCGATACATGTGGCAAACATCGCAATGTCGTCATGGTGGGAAGCTCAAATTTTGGCAGGAAGATATGTCAATTGGACTACCTCCACCAAGTCATCCGACTGCCACCTCTTCTTAGGAATCGGTGGGAAAAGGACTCAGGCTATGCAGGATAGGAAGTCTGGAATCCAACTGACCTAGTACTCAGTACTACCACCAGAGGGAAGCGTCGTCCCTCCGTGACACAATCGAAGATGGCGGTCTGTGGGGGTAAAATGGCGGGAAAACGGCTCAGCCTGGGCTGGTCTGCTAGAGATGAAGGAGTGTACATTATTTATTTTGGAACAATTTATATAGGGACGGATTTCATTTATTACACTGATACCTAACATTCGCTCTGACGTGCTTGGGTCACGATACACAGATTACAGACCCGCAAACTGCCTGTCAATCACTGGAATAATTCAGTACACTGATATGCAGACATGCATACTAAATAAAAACTGTCAAAATAATGCACACAATTTATTTACGGACGGGTTTAACCTAGTTTATTTATTACACTGGTACAAAACACTCACCCTCGCATGCTTGAGGTCGCAGTAAATAGTCTAGAGACCTGCAAACTACTCGTAAATCACCGAAATAATGCAGTACACAGATGTGCAGAGACGCAAACAACTCCAAAATTGTCAAAATAGTTCATGTAAAAGGCTCTCCAAACATGCTTTCTAATCGTCAACTGTCGAAATCATGCATTGCACAGCCTCTAAACATGTTCATCAAATAATGCAACAGACATGATACAGCTTGTAAACTGTCAAAAAATAATGCATGTGTAACGCTATTCAACCATGCTCACAACGCTTAAACACCTGAGTATAATGTAGTGCATAAACATGAAGTGCACGTAAGACATGCAACGTATCAGCAAACTGTTCCAACACGCTTTTGTGATTCACGGGGCCAGCTGGATACAACCTAGCGCCGGAGCACTAGCCATTGCTACCGCGTAGCTGCAGACGGCAGGTGAAAGTCACGCCTATTTTTGAGTATACAGTTAGAGTTCTTCGAGTGTTATATTGACGTCACATGTCTATGTAACTAAGCCCCAGTTACCCTCTTGACCACTTGCACGTGTTCACCATTGAGGGTGCGATCCTTCTCTCTACCTGCTGCCCAGCGAAGACCTAATTGCCGAGCAACACACCCTTGCAGACACTGCAGAAATCCATTCCATTGCTTTCCAGAATAGCACAGTCTGCATTGTTCCCAGAGATCCTAATGGGACATACGAGCTGCATCTAACCGTGGACGCGTTTACCAGCCAAGTGTGGCTGACGCATCACCGTGAAGTGCTTGCGTAACTGTATACTGTCGCATCTAAAAGGTTCTCAGTGCTATACTGATGTTACACAGCTGTGTAAAATAAGAGCCACATCGATCTCTTGGAAATTGTATAGTGTCCCAGAAATACTTAAGCGTCGCTTTTGTAGGAGCTTTCGTGATGTCTCAGCATGTCTGCATGGAAATTCTTGCCCTATCAGAACCTGTTTACGAAAATGGCGCAGAATAACGCCGAACGCATTCCACCTGATGGTCCTAAAGTGGCACCCCGTCCATCACGTGTTTCTCTTCCTGGAAATGGTTAAGTCCTGCTTTCAGTAAACATCTCCAAAACGCAAACGTTCTCACCGCTATGTAGAGGCTCCTACATCCCAGCGCAGAGGATGCCTTGTGAATGAGTGGAGCATCATAATTGGCTCTTATTGAATTTACCAACCGAATTCCTGAAGCCGCCAGTGTGTAAGCATTGACCGCCCTTTTTATTTTTTCCTTTCAGCAGACTAGAGTTTCAGCGGCAAAAAGCTGTTTTGTGCGGATCACTATATTGCACCGACAATTAAACCCTGTAAAGTGACCTACAGATCGTCAAATACGAAAAGTCTCTTACTCAGTTGCTCCACTCTTCCACTGAGGGTGGGAGCTTGAATACTAGAATGTGAAACCAATCTCCAACCCGCTAATATATCACCGCATACTATGTCGATGTAGCAAACATACAATTCGTATCCTGCACCATACAAAATCGCCCCTTTTACATCATTCGTATAGCTGTCGACCGCCAGACATTCATACATATACCGCAAAGACAGACAGCATATGCACATGCACCGTAGTATACTCCTCTCTGCACTAGATATTTCCTGTGAGGTCAGGCAGTCATCCACCCCCCACGCACCCTCAGTGGATCGAAGTCACTCTCAGAACTATTCTACTAATTCGGGGTCAGCTCCCCTCAACAGCCGGCCGATGTGGCCGAGCGGTTCTAGGCGCAACAGTCTGGAACCGCGCGACCGCTATGGTCGCAGGTTCGAGTCCTGCCTCGGGCCTGGATGTGTGTGATGTCCTTAGGTTAGTTAGGTTTAAGTAGTTCTAAGTTCTAAGGGACTGATGACCTCAGATGTTAAGTCCCATAGTTCTCAGAGCCATTTGAACCATTTGAACCCCTCAGCAAAAACACGTTACTGTTTCTGGTCCCGAGCTGCTTGCTTTTCTACACCCATCTCCAGACTCTGGGATTACAAGAACTTATGTAATTTCGCATGGTTTCCAAGAATATCATAGCATTTTCACGATACTTCTAGATATCAGGCACATAGCAATATAGCTTGCATAGCAGTATCACTCGCGCAACATAATTCTGAAGATACAGAGTAGAAGTTATTTCTCTAGAAACCGGAAACGTTAGCGAGGTGGAGCATGTTGTAAACCACTGAGTAAACTTATCCCTTCTGTGAAGACCTTTAGTTGAAAACTTGGAAAAATTGAGGAAACTGATATTTCCACTAGCGAATACTGATGTCGGTGATATAACAGATTCCAAATCATCCCTATAATCTACAAAGTCAACTAAGGTGTTTCTCATGTCTAGAGAACCCTCAAACGTGTATTCCACCTGTCTTACACCTGCTAGAAGCACACACCACAACTGATTTTCTCTCAACCAAATAAAGACAGGAAATGTGAAGAAGCAGTCAACCGGAAAATTCACATGGGAGGGAATAATGGTGCAACATAAACACACGTCAATGTTGAAACTTCTAAAATTTCCACGCCATCACGAAAGCTGTCCAACACATACTAAGTATTAGTTCACTATTCGGCCATCTAGAGGACGACACAGTTAAGTCAGCTACATTCCTGCACCCTAACAGACCTGTCCATTCGGACAGCTCCTACCGTTAACTGGAAACATGAATCATTTCCGCCACAGGTCACCGGCGCTGCACGCCAAGCATGCATAGGCAGAATCATCATCCTAGGAAGCCAGCCATATATATATCACTGTACTTACAATTAAATATTAGGAGTGTGCTCTCAATTGGACGACATTCGACAATGAGCGAAGTATCGGAAATATAGCCTGCTGACGGCTATGGCTCTGGAACAACAAATATCTGTACCATTCTTATAAGTTGACATACTTTCCCCCTCGCTATCACAGTATTCCACATCAAATCCATTCCTTCCTTATGACTCGACATAGTCAATTCCTTTGTACATGTCGGAACACACACACACACACACAACACACGCACATGCACATACTCAGACATACAGAAAACAGAGCAAATGCGCTGTAGTTGTGGAACATATGGGTGGAGGCGACTGGATGCAATCGAGTACAGTGCTATATTATGCCTCTGGATCACTGCATTTGCGCTAGGTGTTGGCAGCTGTACTACATTTACAAGGAATTTTGTAACACGGAATGAGAGTTGATGTAACGATTGCATGGGTAGAAATGACATAATAAAAGCAATAGAATTGCGAAAAATGGTGGAAAGTACATATAAATTGGTAGAAAATACACTGAGACGTGGGGAAATTGAGGAAGCACTTGAATGTCTTCTCGTTGGCGCAGAAGAATTCTGGTACTTGGGAACGAGTATGCGACTGCAAGAGGAATACGAGAGAACATTGACATGGAAGCATCAGGAACCAGGGAAACACTCATGTTTTTTTTTCCATTGAGGCAGCATTCTACTGTATGTCTTTGAGGTAATAGTGATACACTTCAGTTGACTGCTGTCTTTGATACTTTCCTGAAAAAGAGAGAACCATCTACCTCTAAACGTACTTGCATCTTCGTTGAAGGATGACATAGAATGGATGGGGTGGTTGGTTGAGATGAGGTTGTAACGAGGTATGATTTTAATGGTAGACTGATGATGCATTCTAGAGAGATAGAGGGAGAAGTTGCTGCAGGTCATTTTTTCCACTGTTCTGTCAGGATGCAACAGTCGTATGACATAGCCTGCGCTCAACTCGTATACAACTGCGTGTTCTTGTGAGTCATAGAGCAGTTTCTACGTGTGATCATTACCAATAGACCCCTCAGTCATCAGAGTACTTCCATCTCATGTGTGCTGAAACGTCACACATTCCTCTAAATGAACGAAGATTTATGCAATGTACCCCATTCCGCCATCGCATCTTGATTATAAAATCAAGACTTCAGTTTCATAAGTAAGATGATTCTAAGTTAGCGATAGTTGTTTGTCAGGCACTGCAATCCCCGTTTATACATTTGCCAGACAGATGTCCTGTTCACAGAGATAGTGGCGGCATGTCAAATGCCGCTGCTATACGTTTATCTGTTTCCTTCTAAGAGGTATTCTCTCTTACTAACGATCATTTAACATAGGACTGATGTGGGCATAGTATAACTTCTGATCCACGATCTGATGTGAACAATGGATGCTATACATGTCTGGAAAGCTGTATTGTGCATGCATCACACAGAATCGATATTTTAAGGCAGTGGTTTTTTCATTTTACGGTTTGCCACCATAGTTTATCGTAGAGAATCCGGCAAGAAGGATGTATGTCATGCACTGGAAATATATATCTTACATTGAAATATTATCAGTGTTACATTCCATATGACTAATAGATCGAAAATGGATCGATCTAACATTATAGCCTGTTTTAAGTGCATAACTTTGTAGCATTAGGAGTGCGTTTGTTTATGTTCTCTCTTATTAATACCTTCCAGGTACTGATCCCAGACTATAGAACTTTAAAGTTGATAGTGTGGTTGATAAGTGTAAAAATGCTTCGAACTCCATCCGCCTAGAGCTCCAGTATGCACAAAACCAGCCGTTTCTTGTTCTTCTTAACCGTCTGTTATTACATTACAACACTTTCAAATCTGTTATTGTACGCTGAAAAGGGGTACTAACCTCCTCGACATGGGTGCATGTGCAGAAACATTTGTGTACTTGGATGGGCGAGGACTCGGCTAGCTTGATTCATTTACGAGACGCTGAATGTAGAGGTCTACTTCTGCTCAACCACATAATGATTGACGGACATCGCTTGTTTGAGATGGAGAAAGTGTTTTGGTGGATGGGTAACACCTTCTGTGGATGGCTAGCACCGAAACAGTGATCGCATGCATGACTGCAATATGAAGAATCAGTCAAAACGGAATGCAGAGCCATCAGCTATTCTGTCACTGTGACAGATGAGTTACCTTCGGACAGCAGTTTGGAAACTCTCCACAACGCCGTCAATCTCCTCCAGTTATCTTATGTTGAAACTGCCCTTCATTTAAAATCATACAGTGTGTGTGGTGTGTTACGGTAGCAGCATTAACAACATGACATACCGTGCAACGTCAAGTTTTCTGCGAGAGGCAATGGGTCAGAGCGTCTTAATGTCAGTTTAGTGGAAGTAGCCCAATTGACCTATCTTCCCGCCAAAATCTGAGCTTCTCGCTACGACGTCATTGCAAGTTGCCATATCAATAACCGCCATCTTGGATCTGGCATCTTGAAAAAAATTTGGCGATAATGCAACGTGGGGCCGCTACTCATATAAACATATTCGAAGTTACTTAGATTCACGATAAATTCGCTAATTGCGCCAATGCTTGACTGATGGGATTCTAAGAGAGCTTCAGAAGACAGTCATTATCATATCTACTAAAGCAACAATAAGGATTACTATTGTCGCTATATCCACTCATTACCTCTGTACATTTTCTTTCCAACCAGATCTTCCTCTTTCCACAGTATTGTTAGCTGGTGTAGTCTCCTTAAATTTATTTTTCCAGAACTCGCTACATCAGAAAACGTCTGTCTTGTGCATCATCAAATTCTTTTTATGTCTGCCACTATCTTTATTGTTGTTGCTGCCATTATTATTGTCATTGTTATTTATCTATTTACATTATTTAGACTCATAGGGGATCACACAAAGCAAATTATGACTTGTGGCTATTATTTTTCTTGGTTTTCCAGCATTGTTTCATCACCTCACTATGCTTAGCTAGATGTTCATCTGACCACTTTCTTCTATGTACCTTGGGTTCGTCTTTTGATGAAATTTCCCAGCTGTACACCTTATATCTGAAGACGTTTCGATCTTCGATGTCTGTTGGTAAGATTTTGGCATTTTTTAGATGAATTTGCACCTTTTTTCACCCAGACATGCTTTGAGTTCCTGTGTTTTTTGTGCTAAATAATTTGCAGTCAATCTTTCTCGGCACATTCTTTGAGGACTTCAATCTGATGGAGTGCTGTGTGTTCGTCACCAGAAAGGATCGCGAGGTGATCAGCGAAGGCTAGGCATGAGACGTCGATGTTATCCTTTTCTTTTCCTAGCCAGATGGGTAGCCAGATCTTTCGATTTTTCAGTTCTTGTTCCCATTATTTGATGACTTTGTCTGAAACGATGTTGAAAAGTAGTGGAGAGTGGCCTTTCGACCTGCCTGACGAAATCTCGATGGAAAAATGTGAGATTTCTCCTTTGAATTTGACTTTGGAAGCTGTGTTTGTTAGAGTTTGTGTTTTTGGATCCAGATTGTTTCCTTTGAGTATATTAAACAGGAAGGAGTCGTAATTTTCCTTGAAACCTACAAATGTGCAGATAGTTGGGAGATTTTGGGTAGCTCGAATTTTCAGTGTACACTTCAGGTTGAACATTTGTTCAGTGCCTGATAAGTGTGGTATTTTTATTATTATTGTTATTGTTATTATCACTATTAGTGGCAGCTACCGCAGTAGCTGAGGAAATCCATTTAATGGCGTGGGACAACAGGCACAGAATTGCACTGCGAGGCAGTTTACCACTAACATTACCATACCTGCTAGGACAACGTACACAACCAGCAGCACAGATAAGATATACAAACTTTATGAAGGGCAATTCCCGACATTTCTTGATCTGTTTTAATTTGTATAATAAACTATTCTGAGTCATATGATCGTATAGGTGTTATAATTAAATTTTCCTTGAGACATTGTAACTAACCTGTTTCTACGGGTTATTACATCAAGATTAGAGTCGCCACCGATTCTTTTAACCATACAACTAATCAGTGGTTTGGCCGAGTCGGAAAATAAACACACCACCACATTCTTTCAGTCACACCACTATGAGAGTTGTGCGAAAAGATAAACAAGAAAAAGAAAGAGAAATGCTAGTGAAAATGGGCTACCGGACTAATGAAAGGTGGCTACAGGACCCTTTCAACATTTAAATCTCATGTTTATCTACGGTAATGTTGGAAGCTGAAGAAATGAATTAAGATTTGTGCCGCGACCGAGTCTCGAACCTGGGTCTTCTTGGTCTCTAGACAGATGTGTTGACCATTACACCACCGCAGCAATATGGTCAAATAGTCAATAACACAAGTTCTAATAGACATCTCCACCTTCTCTTGTTCCCCTTACATTGTCACTGTTCCCATGGCTCTCCAACTTTGGAACAGCACGACAGCGTTGGACGTAATGGGGAAGTTCTGTGCTACGCGTGATCGTATAGATATTCTAATTAAATTTTCCCTGAGAAATTTAAGTCTCACCTTCATCTACGATAGTGTTGGAAGTTGAAGAATTCCAGTATTATACTATTCTGAATAGTTTCATAGTTTTAATGATTATTTTACCTGTCATTATAAAATTATGTCCAGGGCAAAACACTGAAACAGTGATAAAAAACATTCACTGCCGCATTGTTATGAAGTGATAAATTCGAGTTGTGTCAGTCAAGTTCATTCACGCTACATGGCACCAAAATTCTTTTTAAAGCAGCATATTATCGCTTCGTGAAATATTTTCGGTAGCATTAAGTATTGGCCAACCGCCTTGCCGCTGTGGTAACACCGGTTCCCGTCAGATCACCGAAGTTAAGCGCTGTCTGGCTTGGCCAGCACTGTGGTGGGTCACCGTCCAGGTCTACCGAGTGCTGTTGACAAGCTGGGTTCAGTCAGCTCTTGTGAGGCCAACTGAGGAGCTACTTGACTACAAAGTAGCGGTATTTGTCACGAAAACCGCCAACGGCCGATAGAGCGGTGTTCTGACCGCATACCCCTCCGTATCTGTATCCTGTGACACCCAAGGGCTAAGGATGGCACGGCGGCCGGTAGGCCTGTTCGGACATTGTTTGTTTGTTTGGTTCAGGATTAGGTATCGAGAAGTCATCACAGTCGATTCACAGTTCTGTAATAGTTTCTCAGTAACTTTGATAGTAAGTTGTTTTCAAAATTTGCACTATTTTTTGTGCACATTTAACAACAACGGAGTGTGCTTAATTTTGGGTGTGTATATGTGTGTGTGTGTGTGTGTGTGTGTGTGTGAATGCTGTATCATTTTTTTGCTACGCAGCTACAATTCTCATAGCTAATCTTGTAACTTACCAACCACACCGACGTCAAAGTCGATTATGTAATGATTCCACTGAATCATTTCGTTCCAAAAATACAATCGTGAAGGTACAGAAGTCGTACTACATGTGCTTGATATCTTCTGTAGCAACACGACGTTGAGTGTCTGATAAGCTTATGTGCAATACTTTTTACTGGGAAAGATGCTTAAATAGTAAAACCAAACGGCCGTGTTACACCTGTAATACCTACCTTATTTGGATAACAATTCGGTACACAAGGTTAAGTACTGATATTAACAAAGTGTCACAACTAACAGGCTGTAGTTAGTGAGCGACCATCCACGTAAATCTCAACGAGACTTTCAACTAATTTACAGAATTTTCATTGATCATATATTCTTGTTTTTCTTTTATTATTTGTTACTGGTATTTCTGATGTTATCCACGTCTGTGAGGCAAAGACTCATGTCATTTCATTGCTCCATGTTACTACCACGATATCCATTAATGCCAATCACGAATAAATGTTCTTAAATCTGAATCTGAAAACAGGCCCACCAGTACTTTTGTATAGCGACAGCAAAGACCCCAACGAGCGAAAGTTTATTGCCCAGGTCGCGCCTCGAGAACAATGGACGACTTGCTAATATCGCCAAGCAATACTTCGTTACGAGAACAATGAGCTCTTCGTCACGCAACAGCGTTCGCTTGCACACACGTGACGGAGAGTGATAACATCACGAAATCCCCCCCCCCCCCCTCCCCCCATTGTTAGCGATGAAAGACAGTGTTCCTGTCGCGTCATTTTGGAACATAGATACGTTAGTTTTATTATGTGAAGGACGACATCACACTTTGTCAGCACGGTGGTCTCGGACCCACAAAATGAGCGACGAGGTGCTGTGGTTACCTCAGTGGATTTGCGTTGTACACTGAATCGACATTCAGTTGACCACCTTATGGAGGGTGGCGGAGGATGCATCCTACCGGCTGTCAATTTCCTCCATTCACGACCGATGAACGAACCTTATGTCAAAGGACCAACTGTTAATGCACCTGCGAATGAGGTGTAATTTAGGTGTAATTTCTTTCTCAGACGTGAAGGAGAAGAACTATTATGTTGGCTACAAACTATTCCTACAACGTAGTTGTCGATGCGATCTTCCGTACGATGACTGGTTTGATGCACTCTATCGAATACAGGCCTCTTCATCTCAGAATGGCTACTGCGATCCACATCCTTTTGAACCTGCTTACTGCAGTCATCTCTTGATCCCCCTCTACAATCTTTACTCCCCACACTTCCCTCCAATACTAAATGATCCCTTCATGTCAGAGGATGTGCCCTATCACCCGACTCATTCGTTTGTGCCCTATCACCCGACTCATTCGTTTAGTGAAGTTACGATACAAATATCTTTACTTCCCAATGACGTTCAATAGTTCAAAAATGGCTCTGAGCACTATGGGACTCAACTGCTGTGGTCATTAGTCCCCTAGAACTTAGAACTACTTAAACCTAACTAACCTAAGGACATCACACACATCCATGCCCGAAGCAGGATTCGAACCTGCGACCGTAGCAGTCGCACAGTTCCGGACTGCGCGCCTAGAACCGCGAGACCACCGCGGCCGGCGTTCAATAGTTACTCATTAGTTACGCGATCTATCCATCCAGTCTTCAGCATTTATCTGCAGCACCACATTTCTAAAGCCTCTATTCTCTTCAAGTCTAAACTGTTTATCATCCACACAAATACCTCCACAAAAGATTTCCTGTCATTGAAATCTACAGTCGAGGTTGTAAGTAGGCCGTTTAGGTTTTTTTATTGGTAACGCCACATAGCGCTCTGTATGAAAATCACTGGCTGTGCTATGTGCAGTCTGTGGCTGGTTGGCATTGTTGTAATACTCGCCATTGTAGTGTTGGGGAGTTAGCTGTTAACAGCGCGTAGCATTACGCAGTTGGAGGTGAGCCGCCAGCAGTGGTGGACGTGGGGAGAGAGATGGCGGAGTTTTGAAATTTGTAAGACTGGATGTCATGAACTGCTATATATATTATGACTATTAAGGTAAATACATTGTTTGTTCTCTATTAAAATCTTTCATTTGCTAACTATCCCTATCAGTAGTTAGTGCCTTCCATAGTTTGAATCTTTTATTTAGCTGGCAGTAGTGGCGCTCGCTGTATTGCAGTAGTTCCAGTAATGAAGATTTTTGTGAGGTAAGTGATTTGCGAAACGCATAGGTTAATGTTAGTCAGGGGCATTCTTTTGTAGTGATTTTTGAAAGTCAGATTGCGTTGCGCTAAAAATATTGTGTGTCAGTTTAAGCACAGTTTTGTATAATTTTTCTAAGGGGACGTTTCATATGTCGACCCTTAGCCGAGGATACCTCACTGGAATCTTCTGATTTTTTCTTGTAGTTTGTGTAATTAGTGTAGCTTTTGTTTATTGCTAGCGCGTAATTATAGAGAGAATTTCCTTTGTTGTTGGAGTTTTTCATTGTTGTACAGTAAAACAGTTGTGGCATGTATTTAAATTTGCAGCAAGTATTTCGCAGCTGCGCTTGCAATTAACGAGATATTAGTTTCAGTGCTACGTTAATGTGTTCTCTTATTTTTGCTCTTCAAATTGTGCTTTTCTGTGTTATCGTGTGAAATATTGTGACAATAATGGCGTGTGAAAAACGTAACACTAGGCTCCAAAGTAAACTGAAAAATAATAGTGACGATGAGCGTAGCTTACCAGCATAAACTGCGTAATTAATTAACAGACATTGAAAGTAGTAATTTGGTAACTATGCATAGGGAAATGGAGAGGGCTGCAAATAATGGCGTAGGAAGTGAAACAATTAGTGAACAGGGAAGCATTATCGATCGATCGGTCGGCAACAGCTCGCCTCAGGATTCCGAAATGACAGGACACAATCTTGGAAATACTGTAGATTCAGATTTTGCGTCCTCACCGTTTTCTCAAATAAGTCAAGACACATTTTCTGCTTTTCAAACTGCGAATATTGCCGGTTCAAATGCATTGCCAAATAGCACTGAGGAACATGTTTCAGACACCAGTGCATTATTATTACAATTAATGCAACAAATGGGACGAAAGCATCAAAAGTTAGACACAATGGAACAAAATCTTCAAAAGTTAGACACAGTGGAACAAAATCTTCAAAAGTTAGACACAATGGAACAAAATCTTCGGAAGTTACACACCACACTTGAACAAACACGTGAAGATTTAACTACTGAGTTACATAACACTGAATCGAAATGTCAAAAAATATGTAATGACGTAAAAACACAGATTTGTGAGCATTTTCAACCTATTTTTTCGTGGCATGAAAATGCATTACAGAATCACGAAGCAGCCATAAAAGAACTGCAAACTGTTGTTCGTGAAAATCACGACACCTTGCAAGCTAAAATGGACTCACTAGCATCCACCAATTCGGTTATGCAACTTGCAAGAACTCAGGAAAACTTAAAGGACACAGTAGATTCGATTTCAACACAAATGGACACTCTGGAACTTGGTTCAGAAAAACACACTGAGGAAATGTGTTCACTATCGGTAGATGATGATCTGAATGTCACAAGACCTGTAGCCATCACTGGCACAGAAGAGTATGAACAAATTAAGAAATTCAAACAAAATCAGAGTCAAATTAATACGCAATACAAAAGAGAAATCCGGGAAGTACAAGATCAGTTGACGCCGGTAATACAAAAATTACATACACTCCTGGAAATTGAAATAAGAACACCGTGAATTCATTGTCCCAGAAAGGGGAAACTTTATTGACACATTCCTGGGGTCAGACACATCACATGATCACACTGACAGAACCGCAGGCACATAGACACAGGCAACAGAGCATGCACAATGTCGGCACTAGTACAGTGTATATCCACCTTTCGCAGCAATGCAGGCTGCTATTCTCCCATGGAGACGATCGTAGAGATGCTGGATGTAGTCCTGTGGAACGGCTTGCCATGCCATTTCCACCTGGAGCCTCAGTTGGACCAGCGTTAGTGATGGACGTACAGACCGCGTGAGACGACGCTTCATCCAGTCCCAAACATGCTCAATGGGGGACAGATCCGGAGATCTTGCTGGCCAGGGTAGTTGACTTACACCTTCTAGAGCACGTTGGGTGGCACGGGATACATGCGGACGTGCATTGTCCTGTTGGAACAGCAAGTTCCCTTGCCGGTCTAGGAATGGTAGAACGATGGGTTCGATGACGCTTTGGATGTACCATGCACTATTCAGTGTCCCCTCGACGATCACCAGAGGTGTTGGCCCTGTGTGCCTCGGTCGTATGCAGTCCTGATTGTGGCGCTCACCTGCACGGCGACAAACACGCATACGACCATCATTGGCACCAAGGCAGAAGCGACTCTCATCGCTGAAGACGACACGTCTCCATTCGTCCCTCCATTCACGCCTGTCGCGACACCACTGGAGGCGGGCTGCACGATGTTGGGGCGTGAGCGGAAGACGGCCTAAAGGTGTACGGGACCGTAGCCCAGCTTCATGGAGACGGTTGCGAATGGTCCTCGCCGATACCCCTGGAGCAACAGTGTCCCTAATTTGCTGGGAAGTGGCGGTGCGGTCCCCTACGGCACTGCGTAGGATCCTACGGTCTTGGCGTGCATCCGTGCGTCGCTGCGGTCCGGTCCCAGGTCGACGGGCACGTGCACCTTCCGCCGACCACTGGCGACAACATCGATGTACTGTGGAGACCTCACGCCCCACGTGTTGAGCAAATCGGCGGTACGTCCACCCGGCCTCCCGCATGCCCACTATACGCCCTCGCTCAAAGTCCGTCAACTGCACATACGGTTCACGTCCACGCTGTCGCGGCATGCTACCAGTGTTAAAGACTGCGATGGAGCTCCGTATGCTACGGCAAAGTGGCTGACACTGATGGCGACGGTGCACAAATTCTGCGCAGCTAGCGCCATTCGACGGCCAACACCGCGGTTCCTGGTGTGTCCGCTGTGCCGTGCGTGTGATCATTGCTTGTACAGCCCTCTCGCAGTGTCCGGAGCAAGTATGGTGGGTCTGACACACCGGTGTCAATGTGTTCTTTTTTCCATTTCCAGGAGTGTATTTCAGAGGACACTCGCGCTCCAACACGGGGAGAAGAACTTAGAAATACGGAAAAGCCACAAGATAATAACACAGGGCATTTCGGAAACCATGAAAGAAATTGGCAAGGTGCACCGAATTTTGAGATGGAACCGCCGACACGACGTAACAATGACCGATATGCTACTCGCCGACACGATGATTTTGACTATAAGATGTGCATTACTGCACGTAAATTCAAAACATTTAAGAATTCTGGCAACGACATTCATCCACAAGCGTGGCTCCATCAACTCTCCCATTGTTTTCCTCCCAACTGGTCATTAGAGCACAGATTAGAATTTATGTGTGGCTACTTGGAGAGTGAACCAGCTGTAAGTATGCGATCGGTCATTCACGATTGTCACAGTGAAGGAGAATTTTATTATGCCTTTCCTCTCAGCATATTGTTCTCAAGCTACACAAGACCGAGTAAAACATAGCATCATAATGCTGAAACATTTCGAACAATCTGAATTTTCCAGTCTTGTCAAATATTTCGAAGACATGTTACATAGGAATCAGTATCTTTCAAACCCATACAGCCCCTCAGAACCCATCCGCATTTGCTTAATTAAACCACCTGAACATTTACGACAAATTATTTTAGCAGGACGATGCAAAGACGACATTGAAGCTTTTCAGGGACTGTTACAAGAACTGGAAATAGACACTGACAATCGCGGAACGCGAAAACAGGAGCACAACAATTACAGGTCACATCTGTCACAATTCCGCGATGACAGAAATAATACACGACAAGGCTACTCTTACAACGTAAATCGTGACCAAAATAGACACCACCCATAAGACAACCGTTGGCAGAGTAGTAATAATTACAGGGAAAGATCACATTTCTGTAGTAATGAATATAACAGAGACAATCATAGAAACAGACAATTTGGAAACCAAAATAATTATTATCAAGGGAGACAGAATAACTTAAGACGCAACGGTCCAGCACGCAGTTACAATTTAGGGAGAAATTCTCCACCACGTGACCGACAAGAAAGAAACTATGGAATCTTCCGACATGACGACAGACGATATGATCGGAACGACAGACCTGAATTGCATCAGAACTGGCGGGATTCAAACAGAGCAGGGCCCTCTCGACAAGGTGAATGTATAGAAGTTAGGTCACCTAATCCCAATAATGAAGCACGCCAACAAAGAGGCAGACAATGACTCGCACCGCAGGTAGCCGCGTGCGCCGGCTGGCTTAGCGAAAAATAACATAGACGCTAACCTTGAGAAAAGTTCCAGTATTCTTTACCGACATATACCGCATGATAACTGCGTTCAAGTTGAAACTGAGTACTATAAAGGGTAAAAGATTGCACCACATTTCACATGTAAAACCGTTTATTGAAAGATAATCTGTTTTTTAGCTTAGTCTTTGCCATAAAATTTTTCACTTCACGCTACTAGTACAATTTGTCACACTGAGAAACTGTCAATTTGTAACTATGTTTTGAAGTTAACTATCCAGTCTAGAACCTAGGGAACAGATTTAGACAGTATTTACGAGTGCATTGTTATAGTGAACAGACGACATAGTGTTATTGTGTGTGTACATTCTTGCTTGTTAGTGGCACGATTACGTAACGACCATAAGGCTCTCATACTTAGAACATGTACCAGTACTTCTAATGAGATTTTAATGCAACGTTTTGGTTTACTTGAAGATATATTCTGGATTTAAAGTACTTTCTGTGAGATACCAGATGACACAGTGGTTAGTTTATGTGACAGCTACACGATTTTATCACAACGCTACTAAAGAGTGACAATTTACAATGTTGCTTTTGCGGTGTTTCTGTTTTATATCTACGCAGTTTTTCTGAATTATTGTGGAAAGTCAAACATGTTTTAGTAGTAACTTTTGTGGTATAGCTACAAGGAGTCAACCTTTTCCCTAGCACAACAATATGTTACAGCACAGTACTTTCTTCATCACGGCAATAAGCGTAATAACTAAGATATTTATACGCAAAGCATTTCACTTTTGTTTATCATGAGGTAAGTACATTGACTTCTGCAGAACTTAGCTTTCGGAGGACGATAACTACGACACTTCCACAGAATTATCTTACAGGAAGACCTACATTTAGCGCTACAGGACACACATTTGAGAGATTAATTTTGTACTTGAACCATTTATTTTTCAAGATTTTTGAATTACAAAGAAAGTTTTCCGTGATACATTTCACTCCATTCCTGTAATCTGTAACACCTGAGGGTATAATTACATTAATCCTCAGGGGGGTACACGCTTCTTTTGTGTACCATGTGTTTGGCAAGCCCAAGGAGCCCTAGCTAATATGGTATTTGCTTATACAACTTTACACATCGGTACCATATTTCTCTAACACATAAATTACACAGCTACCTGATCATTCAACTGAGAGAGACAAACATTTATTTTACTACATCAATGACAGATGTTTACGTAATTACACGGTTGGATAACTTCACACTTATGAAATTGTATTTTGTCTGTACTTTGTGAAATGTTCATATTTTTTCGGAAGCATTGTGATACTATGAGAGCTTTGAATGATGTATTTGGTATGAGATCATGATTTTTAAACTACGTTTGAGGCAGATGACACTTTTGACACGAGCAGAGAATTTTTTTTTAGGTTTTGATGTTATTGGAGGAAGCTACGACGATTTTGAGAATTTGCTGAGGTTTTATGGTGATATGATGACGATGTGTATTACACTGTTGCGGTATGTTTATGATCAATAAGCTGATGCTATATGAGTTATTTGATTATGCTATGCATCTGTTATGATGAAATATTGAAGACGTGTCAACGAATAAGGTAAAGAATAATGAGTAGGTTTAGGGACTCTGATTTGTGAAAAAGGTTGTTGGAAACCAAGAATCGTACTTTAAGAGTTATGAAATGTACGTAATTGCGTGAATGTATTACAATGCCGACGAAAATTTTTTGGACACTGTTATATCAATAGGATTTTGTTTCTACAGATTTGTAACGCAAATTCTTGACCTGTGAAATATTTTTATATGAGACTGCCACTGTAGCGCAAACTGCTGTCGTAAATATTTCGGTAAGAAAGTTAAGTGACGACCTGCACGTAATGCGTCGTGGGCACCCAGCTGGAAACAAGCCATTAGTGTGTGCCTTTCAGAGGCACAAGAAAAAAAAGAGGTCGTTATCCTCGCTATTGACATTCCTTTGTAGAAAGCATCGCAAAAATGACACGTTCATTACTTGGAAAGATACTTATTTAAATCTGCACACCTGATAATGACAAGCGTCTTTCTACGAGAGTTGAGAGAATTTGTACTAACTTATGAAATGTTATCACAAGAAAGAAAACTGGCATTCTACGGATCGGAGCGTGGAATGTCAGATCCCTTAATCGGTTAGGTAGGTTAGAAAATTTAAAAAGGGAAATGGATAGGTTAAAGTTAGATATAGTGGGAATTAGTGAAGTTCGGTGGCAGGAGGAACAAGACTTTTGGTCAGGTAAATACAGGGTTATAAATACAAAATCAAATAGGGGTAATGCAGGAGTAGGTTTAATAATGAATAGGAAAATAGGAATGCGGGTAAGCTACTACAAACAGCATAGTGAAAGCATTATTGTGGCCAAGATAGACACAAAGCCCATGCCTACGACAGTAGTACAAGTTTATATGCCAACTAGCTCTGCAGATGATGAAGAAATTGATGAAATGTATGATGAGATAAAAGAAATTATTCAGGTAGTGAAGGGAGACGAAAATTTAATAGTCATGGGCGACTGGAATTCGTCAGTAGGACAAGGGAGAGAAGGAAACATAGTAGGTGATTATGGATTGGGGCTAAGAAATGAAAGAGGAAGCCGTCTGGTAGAATTTTGCACAGAGCATAACTTAATCGTAGCTAACACTTGGTTCAAGAATCATAAAAGAAGGTTGTATACATGGAAGAATCCTGGAGATACTAAAAGGTATCAGATAGATTATATAACGGTAAAACAGAGATTTAGGAATCAGGTTTTAAATTGTAGGACATTTCCAGGGGCAGATGTGGACTCTGACCACAATCTATTGGTTATGTCCTGTAGGTTAAAACTGAAGAAACTGCAAAAAGGTGGGAATTTAAGGACATGGGATCTGGATAAGCTGAAAGAACCAGAGGTTGTACAGTGTTTCAAGGAGAACATAAGGGTACAATTGGCAGCAATGGGGGAAAGAAACACAGTTGAAGAAGAATGGGTAGCTCTGAGGGATGAAGTAGTGAAGGCAGCAGAGGATAAAGTAGGTAAAAAGACGAGGGTTGCTAGAAATCCTTGGGTAACAGAAGAAATATTGAATTTAATTGATGAAAGGAGAAAATATAAAAATGCAGTAAATGAAGCAGGCAAAAAGGAATACAAACATCTCAAAAATGAGATCGACAGGAAGTGCAAGATGGCTAAGCAGGGATGGCTAGAGGACAAATGTAAGGATGTAGAAGCTTATCTCACTAGGGGTAAGATAGATACTGCCTACAGGAAAATTAAAGAGACCTTTGGAGAGAAGAGAACCACGTGTATGAATATCAAGAGCTCAGATGGCAATCCAGTTCTAAGCAAAGAAGGGAAGGCAGAAAGGTGGAAGGAGTATATAGAAGGTTTATACAAGGGCGATGTACTTGAGGACAATATTATGGAAATGGAAGAGGATGTAGATGAAGACGAAATGGGAGGTAAGATACTGCGTGAAGAGTTTGACAGAGCACTGAAAGACCTGAGTCGAAACAAGGCCCCCGGAGTAGACAACATTCCATTAGAACTACTGACGGCCTTGGGAGAGCCAGTCATGACAAAACTCTACCAGCTGGTGAACAAGATGTATGAGACAGGTGAAATACCCTCAGACTTCAAGAAGAATATAATAATTCCAATCCCAAAGAAAGCAGGTGCTGACAGATGTGAAAATTACCGAACTATCAGTTTAATAAGTCACAGCTGCAAAATACTAACGCGAATTCTTTACAGACGAATGGAAAAACTGGTAGATGCGGACCTCGGGGAGGATCAGTTTGGATTCCGTCGAAATGTTGGAACACGTGACGCAATACGGACCTTACGACTTATCTTAGAAGAAAGATTAAGAAAAGGCAAACCTACGTTTCTTGCATTTGTAGACTTAGAGAAAGCTTTTGACAATGTTGACTGGAATACTCTCTTTCAAATTCTGAAGGTGGCAGGGGTAAAATACAGGGAGCGAAAGGCTATTTACAATTTGTACAGAAACCAGATGGCAGTCATAAGAGTCGAGGGGCATGAAAGGGAAGCAGTGGTTGGGAAAGGAGTGAGACAGGGTTGTAGCCTCTCCCCGATGTTATTCAATCTGTATATTGAGCAAGCAGTAAAGGAAACAAAAGAAAAATTTGGAGTAGGTATTAAAATTCATGGAGAAGAAATAAAAACTTTGAGGTTCGCCGATGACATTGTAATTCTGTCAGAGACGGCAAAGGACTTGGAAGAGCAGTTGAATGGAATGGACAGTGTCTTGAAAGGAGGATATAAGATGAACATCAACAAAAGCAAAACAAGGATAATGGAATGTAGTCAAATTAAATCGGGTGATGCTGAGGGAATTAGATTAGGAAATGAGACACTTAAAGTAGTAAAGAAGTTTTGCTATTTAGGAAGTAAAATAACTGATGATGGTCGAAGTAGAGAGGATATAAAATGTAGACTGGCAATGGCAAGGAAAGCGTTTCTCAAGAAGAGAAATTTGTTAACATCGAATATAGATTTATGTATCAGGAAGTCGTTTATGAAAGTATTTGTTTGGAGTGTAGCCATGTATGGAAGTGAAACATGGACGATAACTAGTTTGGACAAGAAGAGAATAGAGGCCTTCGAAATGTGGTGCTACAGAAGAATGCTGAAGATTAGATGGGTAGATCACGTAACTAATGAGGAGGTATTGAATAGGATTGGGGAGAAGAGAAGTTTGTGGCACAACTTGACTAGAAGAAGGGATCGGTTGGTAGGACATGTTTTGAGGCATCAAGGGATCACAAATTTAGCATTGGAGGGCAGTGTGGAGGGTAAAAATCGTAGAGGGAGACCAAGAGATGAATACACTAAGCAGATTCAGAAGGATGTAGGTTGCAGTAGGTACTGGGAGATGAAGCAGCTTGCACAGGATAGAGTAGCATGGAGAGCTGCATCAAACCAGTCTCAGGACTGAAGACAACAACAACAACAACATGAAATGTCACATGACTATTGAATGATATTTTTATGCTTTGCCATTCATAGTTGCTTATTTCATTTGTAACCGGTTTCCAGCTGTGTTGCAGCATTGGTTTTATAAAATAAAATTAAATGCATTTGCTAATGTGAACACTTTCTGTCAACAGATCTATAAATAATCATTTTATGATCCACTTTCTTCAAAAAAGGAGCACTTGGAAAGGAAAGAACAATAAGAAGGGATTAATAACAGTTACTGCATACTTAATTTTCTTTTCAACTACTTGGTAATATCTTTTGTAGAATTAGTTTTGTGTTGCACCACATTAATTACATAGATATTAATATGTGAATAGACATTTCCCTTTTCTGCATTGTTGTTTTTACTGTAATATTTTTTCTGCTTGAGCTTTGTCATGTTTAGATATAAGTTATTGCATTTGCTGCTGCTGTTTGCCAGGCATAGTGTTACTGAATTTCACTTTGTATTACTCTGTTAAGCCAGTTTTACTACTGATTTATTTTTCTTGTTGCTTCATATTAGTTGTAATGTTGCAATTGCTTTGCTAAGTTCTATATTTCTACCTTTTTTTGCCAATTTGCATTTTTTTATCATTGCTGTTTGTGTTAATTGTTTTGTGCTGCTGCATTGCATCGTCCCTTAGTTTAGCATCTGAGCTCAGTAGGTTTAAGTTAGCTTAAGAAGGGGTAGACCATATAAGAAACTCACTATGATGAATTGGAAGAAAAGCATTGAGAAGCTATAAGAAAATGGTTTGGCCAAAAAAGTAGTGTACAGTGCAGAAAAACTATTTTTGAAAGAGGATTTGAACAGAATACAGAAATCATGCTTGGATTGGATTTTTTTTGGCTAGAGCAAATGTTGAAATAAGGGGGACGATCTATGGAATGAAGTTTTGGGTTGGACTGCAGTACCAAATGTTAGCCTGAAAACAAACCCTGTCCTTTCCTTTTGTTATCCCACTATGTGTTTGTGTACCCTTGTGTATTTATTTTCTTCCTGTCTCTGTGTACTGTTTCATAGAATTTTTTTCTCTTCTAATACTAAGCTACATTCACTATGATGAGGAATACTGTTATCCTCAAATATAATTCACATTAATAACATGTTACTTACTTCGTAAAGATGTTTACACATTATTTATTCTGTTTTGTTCTAATGCTCATGTGTGAAGTTGATGTTTCAAAAGTTATTCTGATCTTTTATGTATGTACTCATGTCATAATTTTTGTAAGACTGATGTATATGTTATTTCGATTCTTTTGTAAAGTCTGTATTACTACAAATGTTATATGTATTGTTATGTTCTTTAATGATGTATTTTGTACCTTTGTTATTGTATTCTTCTGTTATAAAATTGTAATTGACTCCAGTTCATCAAATTAAGTAACTTGTAAATTACATTTCACTGCACACGTTTCTGTTGGTCATATTATATGGACAATATGTGAGAAGTAGAAACTGATAGTGTTTGCACGTGTGTTAATAATTCAGCAAGGGACTGGTTAACAGCATTTCTCATTCTAAGGACATTTCCAAAAAAAAATTGTGAGTGCACAAGTGGTGGTTATGGACTTACTATATTGTCCACAAGACTCTTTGATGGTGATTGTGCATCTGCACAGTCGCAACAGATGGCTGCTGGCCATCTCTACAAGGACTGAAGTGGGTCTGCACCTTCAATGGCCCACCAATACCATTATTTCTACAAGGACTGCAGTGGGTCTGCACCTTTGGTGGCCCACCAATACCATAATCTCTACTAGGACTACAGTGGGTCTGATCTGTGATGAACAACCTTCCAGTATTCTTCAAAACTTCGACTGACTCTGCTGTGGGTTTGCTCTGTTGTGGCCCATTACCTGTTAGCACTGTCTTTCCGTTGGGAGGACAACACTACTTCTTCAAGACTGCATGGAAACCCACTACTTCCAAGTGCATTTTCTTGTACTGCTCAGACATTGAGCAAAAACACTGCTATTTTACTGTGATGAACGATCAGGACTGTCTTTATGGACTGTGAGAAAATTTTAGCTTTTGACCAACATTGTATCGATAAGTGCGTGCATTTCATTTCTTTGTTATTGTAATTATGAAAAATTTTTTCAAATCTGTATTGGCCAGTGCCCAAAACAATTTGTAACATTTTTTGTGGGGAGCATGGGGGCTATGTAAGTAGGCTGTTTAGGTTTTTTTTTATTGGTAACGCCACATAGCGCTCTGTACGAAAATCACTGGCTGTGCTGTGTGCAGTCTGTAGCTGGTTGGCATTGTTGTAATACTCGCCATTGTAGTGTTGGGCAGTTAGCTGTTAACAGCGCGTAGCATTGCGCAGTTGGAGGTGAGCCACCAGCAGTGGTGGATGTGGGGAGAGAGATGGCGGAGTTTTGAAATTTGTAAGACTGGATGTCATGAACTGCTATATATATTATGACTATTAAGGTAAATACATTGTTTGTTCTCCATTAAAATCTTTCATTTGCTAACTATCCCTATGAGTAGTTAGTGCCTTCCGTAGTTTGAATCTTTTATTTAGCTAGCAGTAGTGGCGCTCGCTGTATTGCAGTAGTTCGAGTAACCAAGATTTTTGTGAGGCAAGTGACTTGTGAAACGTATAGGTTAATGTTAGTCAGGGGCATTCTTTTGTAGTGATTTTTGAAAGTCAGATTGCGTTGCGCTAAAAATATTGTGTGTCAGTTTAAGCACAGTTTTGTATAATTGTTCTAAGGGGACGTTTCAAGGTTAAAAAATTTCTTTTCTTCAGAAATGCTCTTCTTACCATTGCCAGTCTGCATTGTATATCCTCCCTACTTCGACAGTCAAATAGGAAACTCATCTACTACTTTTACTGTCCCGTTTCCTAATCTAATTCCCTCAATGTCGACTGGTTTGATTCGACTGCATTCCACTAACCTTCTTTTTCATTTGTTAATGTTCATCTTACATCCTCTTGTCAAGATATTGACAGTTCCATGAAACTGCTCTTCCAAGTCCTCTGCTACCTATGACAGCATTATAATCTCATCGGCGCCCTTCGAAGATTTTATTTCTTCCCCCTGAACGTAAATTCCTTCTCCAAAATTTTCTTTGGCTACCTTTCCCATTTGATCGATGTACGTATTGAATGATATTAGAGACAGGCTACAACCTTGTCTCCCTTCCTTCTCAACCCTGCTTCCCTTTCATGCCCATCGACTCTTACAAATGCAGTTTGGTTTCTGTTCAAGTAGTAAATAGACTTCCGCTCCTCGTATTTTAACACTTCTACCTTTAGAATTTCAAAGAGCGTATTCCAGTCGACATTGTCAAAAGTTTTTTTTTTTTTCAAATGTACGAGCGGCGTAGAATAATTAATGCAATACATATTTTTCTTGGACAATTTCGGGTAAAGAAATTCGGAATTTGTTGTGGGACGTCGTGGAATATTTCCTCTTCAGACCCTATAGTTTTGTGAAGTTCCGATAGGTGGCTGCGCTAAGTGTAGCCTTGAAAATGACATCTGTAACCTAGGTGCGTTCCAAGCAGAGAGCTGCCTCTGAGGTTCTTCTGGTATGGAAATGGAAATGAGCGTTTGGCGTCATTGGCCTGGAGGCCCCTTGCGGGGCAGGCTTGGTCGCCTTGGTGCAGGTCTTATTACATTCGACGCCACATTGGGCGACTTGAGCACCGGATGAGGATGAGATGATGATGAAGACAACACAACACCCAGTCCCTGAGGGGAGAAAAACTTCCAACCCAGCCAGGAATCGAATCCGGGCCCTTTGGACGGCAATCCTTCACGCTGACCACTCAGCTATCGGGGCGGACAGGTTCTTTTGGTGAAAAAGCAGAGCATCGCAGATACTCATAGGCGCCTAGAGAATGTCTGCAGGCCTGGAGGTGAACAAAGGCACGGTGAGTCGTCGGACGAGGTGTCTGTTATCATCGAAACAAGTTCGTGTGCAAACCTGTACCACCTCCCACGTGCCAGGCGGTCGCACACAGCTGTAACTCTTGCAACGTTGCTACGTGAACACGCTCTCATTCGAGCTGATCTACCGATCGTAATCAAACACAAGTCTGGGACCCTGAACAGGTTATCCTGTTTGATGTCCTCCCCCATGCTGCAACGACCAACTCTGCTATGTATTGTGCTATCCTCAGGAAATTGGAAAATCGAATTGAACGTGTTCTTCGCTACAAAATACGAGGGTCGCTCCAAAAGAAATGCACACACACTATTTTTTTTTATCCGTCTTTTATTCTACATGTTTGAAAGTTTTACAGTGTGTAGATACATCCTTTAGGAACAATATTTTCATTTCTCCACATAATTTCCATCCCTCTCAACTGCCTTATCTTGGAACCAGCTCCTGTATATCCGCACGGCAAAATTCTGGACCAATCTGTTGGAGCCACTGTTTGGCAGCGTGCGCAAGGGAGTCATCATCTTCAAACCTTGTTCCATGGAGAGAGTTATTCAGTTTCCCAAAGAGATGATAGTCACATGGAGCCAGGTCAGGACAGTAAGGCGGGTGTTTCAGTGTTGTCCATCCGAGTTTTGTGATCACTTCCATGGTTTTTGACTGACATTTAGCCGTGCATTGTCGTGCAATAGCAAAACATCCTGCTTTTGCCGATGTGGTCGAACACGACTCAGTCGAGCTTGAAGTTTCTTCAGTGTCGTGACATATGCATCAGAATTTACGGTGGTTCCACTTGGCATGATGTCCACAAGCAAGGGTCGTTCGGAATCGAAAAACATGGTAGCCATAACTTTTCCAGCAGAAGGGGTGGTTTTGAATTATTTTTTCTTGGGTGAATTTGTATGATGCCACTCCATTGATTTCCTCTTCGCCTCTGGTGAAAAATGATGGTGTCATGTTTCATCACCTCCACCATTCTCGTACTGTTCAAAAAGTTCGCTGCATACCGTTTTTCTTGTTCCTTTGTGAGCCACTGTCAACATCCTGGGAAACCACTTGCCACAAACCTTTTTTAACTCCAACACTTTCAGTGTAGCAGCCATCTTGAAGACATGCTGTGATGGCGCCACTCACGGGAACAAGTTGAACTAAGTCTGAAAACAAGCGGGAAGGATGTATCTACACAGTGTAAAACTTCCACACATGCAGAATGAAAACTGTATTTTTACAAAAATAGTGTGGATTTCTTTTGAAGTGATCCTCGTACAAACGAACTCTTCCTCCATGACAACGAAAGACCTCACACGAGTGTGTGCACCCGACAGCAGCTCACAAAGCTTCATTGCTCTGTTGTTCCTCATCCACGCTACAGCCCTTCCGATTTCCGTCTGTTTGGCCCAATGAAGGACCCACTCGACGAGAGGCAGTACGTAGATGATGGGGACGTTATCGACGTGGCAGTATGTTGGCTCTGACCATACGGGCACACAGTGCTTCCCGGTGAGGTGGCGTAAGGCTGTCGCATCAAACATAGATTGTTTAAAATAGCGTTTTATAGCCAAAAAATTGAGGAATAATATCGTCTCTTACATGCTTTCAGAAAAATAATGTGTTGCATTACTTATTGAATGCCCCTCTTACAAAATCCATAAACACAGGTAAGTAATTTTGAAGGCGATGTTCCAAGATAATCCATATGGACGGTATAGCCTCGCGTGTTCCGACACTTCTCTGGAACACAAATTGGTCTTCCCCGACGTGAGATTCTACCATTTCTTGTAACTAAAGCTCTCAGAATTGCAATACAATGCTCCACTTGCAGTGTCTGTCACTGAAGTGTTTGTGCATCTTCATAACGCTTTCACGTTTACCTAACCGATCCCATGAATCAACACAGTGGTCTTCCTTGGTCTGTCTACATCTCTTCTATTAATTCTATCTGCTAAGGATCCTGGGTGATGAGCAGTTCGCAAGAACAATTGAACGAATGTTCTTTCGTGAATGAATTATGTTTCCACATTGAATCTCAGTCTGGCATCTGTCTTTCCTACCACTGATTTAATGTGGTCTTCGAATTTTAGGTCGCTCCGGGAGGTTACTCCCAGTTATTTTTATGGTTTTACTGTTTCGAGTGATTTAGCAACAACAGTGGAGTAGAAGAGCATTCACCAATTATATTGTCTCCATAAGTGTCCTAGCACCATCTCGTGTGGAATTCTGCTGAAAAGAACTGAGAAACCCACTATTTCTCAAAAAAATCTATTGCCTAGCGACAAGGTGACGCCATTCATAGATGAACACAGCTCTCGACAGTCTGCGCTCAGTTACTAATTCGGTGTTCGAGGTGTATGTCACCGTTGGCCTGCATAGTGTGTGCGTCACGATGATGCTGAAGAAACGGGTGTGGTCTGAATTTTAGGGTGAGCAGGTAAACAGGAACGAATTTCTGGATGAGTTCATTGCTTGCACTCAATGGGAACGATAAGCCACATGATAACGTAATTCATTTGTCTGCATAGTGAGGGGCTGTTGTATTACTTCACAAAGAGACGCACTTTCACTGAGCTGAAAACAGCTAGGAATCCACGAAAATATTGTAGAGATCACAACCAAGATCAGATGATCATAATTAATTCAATCATGTGAGCTACGATAACACCGGATAGTCACTTCGTCATTTCAGCTCTAATGCAACGTTATGGAATGGCGACTAGCAAACTAAATAGAAAATGGACGAGTTTTCAACGAAGGTTTTGGTTCTGCCTCGTACGAGGGATGAGGCAAAATGTCCCGCCGCAAAATGGATGCTGGATGAAGCTCAGATTTTCGTAGCTAACCGCTACAGTCCTCTACTGTGCAAAACAATCAAGCAAAATTAGTTTCGATTCCATGGCGGAAAATTTCTCTGGTCGAACCGTGTGTCACTTTTTTAGTTACTTTCTTTAAAGCTGAAGTTCATGAGGTCTGAGTGCATAGCGTACAGAGTGATATATGTCGGCAGCTCAGTATAATCCCGAATGGCTGCATTTGGAGCTCGGATGCCTTTCATAGAGCGAGATAATTAGTGCTGTCTGCAGAAGGGCCGATAGTCCATATCGAAGTGCTTTGAATGCTTCCTGTCATCAGAATGCAATCAGTCAACATTTGAGCAATACTGCATGCAATTTCAGAGACTATCTGCTGGCGGTAATGGATCCATCAGACGCGCCAATGTAATTGAGGCTGTGAAGCACGTCGGCCGTAGCTCACGTCATAGCCTTTCCATTGTCTCCGGGCAGCAGAAAGCTATCACTTGGTATTCGACCAGTTCGGCCGTCAGATTCGGAGAATGTCTGTTGCCAGTAACAGATCTGGCACATGCGCGTCTGCTGTTATGAAACAGACATGTTAGAATTGTGGTGCTGCAGTACTGAGATCTCCACTGCTCGTGACACTTAAATGTAATGAATCTGCTATCAGCGGAACATATTCAGAATGGCTAAAATATGCTAAGTTAAGCCTTTGTACAAAAAGGGCGATAAAGATATGCCGTCAAACTATCATTTTCAATGTTGCCGTGTTTTTCTAAAATATTTGAAAAGGTTGCGTTCAAGCGTCTTCCTAAGCATATGACTGCCAATAACATATTGTCGAAGTCGCAGTTTGGGTTCCTGAAGGGTTCCGATGTTGAGAAGCCTATTTGTACGTACAGTGAGAATGTACTTAATCCATTAGACAGCAAATTAGAGACTACTGGCATTCACTGTAACTTGTCAAAAGCATTTTACTTTATAATCACAGCATTCTCTTAAGTAAATTAGAATATTATGGTGTCACCGGCAGCGCTACCAAATGGTTCGAATCTTGCCTAACTCACGGAACGAAGGGTGACGTTGCGAAATACACTGAAGACCCAAAGAATCTGGCACACTTGCCTAACGTCGTGCAGGGCCCCCACGAACACGCAGAAGTGCCGCAACACTACGTCTGAAGTAGTGCTGGGGGGAACTGACACCATGAATCCTGTATGGCTCACCATAAATCCGTAAGAGTATGACTGGGTGGAGATGTTTTCTGGACAGCACGTTGCAAGGCATCCAGATATGATCAATATTGTTCATGTCTGGGAGTCTGGTGGGCAGCGGAAGTGTTTAAACTCAGAAGAGTGTTCCCGCAGCCACTCTGTAGCAATTCTGGACGTGTGGGGTGTCGCATTGTCCTGCTGGAATTGCCCAAGTCCGTCGGAATGCACAATGGACGTGAATGGATGTAGGTGATAAGGCAGGATGCTTACGTACATGTTACCTGTCAGAGTAGTATCTACACATATTAGGGGTCCCATATCTACATCTACACCTACATCCATACTCCGCAAGCCACCTGACGGTGTGTGGCGGAGGGTACCCTGAGTACCTCTATCGGTTCTCCCTTCTATTCCAGTCTCGTATTGTTCGTGGAAAGAAGGATTGTCGGTATGCTCCTGTGTGGGCTCTAATCTCTCTGATTTTATCTTCATGGTCTCTTCGCGAGATATACATAAGAGGAAGCAATATACTGCTTGACTCCTCGGTGAAGGTATGTTCCCGAAACATCAACAAAAGCCTGTACCGAGCTACTGAGCGTCTCTCCGGCAGTCTTCCACTAGAGTATTTCTATCATCTCCATAACGCTTTCGAGATTACTAAATGATCCTGTAACGAAGCGCGCTGCTCTCTGTTGGATCTTCTCTATCTCTTCTATCAACCCCATCTGGTACGGATCCCACACTGCTGAGCAGTATTCAAGCAATGGGCGAACAAGCGTACTGTAACCTACTTCCTTTCTTTTCGGGTTGCATTTCCTTAGGATTCTTCCAATGAATCTCAGTCTGGCATCTGCTTTACCAACGATCAAATTTATACGATCATTCCATTTTAAATCACTCCTAATGCGTACTCCCAAATAATTTATGGAAGTAACTGCTTCCAGTTGCTGATCTGCTATATTGTAGCTAAATGAGAAGGGATCTATCTTCCTATGTATTCGCAGCACATTACACTTGTCTACATTGAGATTCAATTGCCATTCCCTGCACCATGCGTCAGTTCACTGTATATCTTCCTGCATTTCAGTACAATTTTCCAATGTTACAACCTCTCGATGTACCATAGCATCATCCGCAAAGAGCCTCAGTGAACTTCCGATGTCATGCCCAAGGTCATTTATGTATATTATGAATAGCAACCGTCCTACGACACTCCCCTGCTGCACACGTGAAATCATTCTTACTTCGGAAGGCTTCTCTCCATTGAGAATGACATGCTGCGTTCTGTCATCTAGGAACACTTCGATTCAATCAAACAATTGGTCTGGTAGTCCATATGCTCTTACTTTGTTCATTAAACGACTGTGGGGAACTGTATCGAACGCCTTGCGGAAGTCAAGAAAGACGGCATCTACCCGTGAACTCGTGTCTGTCATTCCAGCTGACACTCCCCACACCATTCCAGTGTCTCCACCAGCTTCAACAGTCCTCCTCTGACATGCAGGGTTCATGGATTCATGAGGTCGTCTCCATACCCGCACACGTCTATCCGCTCAATACAATTTGAAACGAGACTTGTCCGACCAGGCAACATCGTTTCCAGTCATCAACAGTCTATCGTCGGTGCTGACGGGTCTAGACGAGGCGTAAAGCTTTGTGTCGTGCAGTCAACAAGGGTGCACGAGTGGGGCTTTGGTTCCGAAAGCCCATATCGACGATCTTTCGTGGAATCGTTCGCACGCTGACATTTGTTGATGGCCGAGCACTGTAATCTGCAGCAATCTGCGGGATGGTTGCACTTCTGTCACGTTGAATGATTCTGTTCTGCCGTAGTCGGCCCCGTTGTTGCAGGATCTTCTTCCGACCGCAGCGATGTAGGAGATTCGTTGTTTTAGCGGATTGCTGATATTCACGGTACACTCGTGGAATGGCTAAACACGAAAATCCCCACTTAATCGCTACCTCGGAGATGCTACGTCCCAATACTCGTACGCTGACTATAACACCACGTTAAAACTCACTTAAATCTTGATAACCTGCCATTGTAGCAGCAGTAACTGATCGAACAACTGCGCCAGACACTTGCTGTCGTATATAGGCGTAGCCGACCGCAGGGCCGCATTCTGCCTGCTTACATATCTCTGTATTTGAACACGCATGCCTATACCAGTTCCTATGGCGCTTCAGTGTACCTGTAGAGTAACCAATCAGTCTTCATTTTATTGGGCATTAATTACATGATATTCCTCAAGGCTCCATCTCGGGTCCATTGCTTTTTCTTGTGTACATTAATGACATTACCAGATGCTAAATTTGTTTTGTTTGCACATAATACAGACATTGCAATAAATAGCAAGTCAAGTATAGATTTAGAAATGGCTGCCAATCAAATTTTCACTGGCATTAATAAGTGGATTAAAGCTAATGCACTGTCATTAAAATTTGCAGTTCACAAACCGTAAGAGATTTCCCTCCAGAATGTGTACACGGTGATTTTTTCCATAGTGCACAATCGCTAGGGATTGATCGATGTGAGCATACAGAACAAAAAAGATCTAATGAACGTATGACCGAAAACGCATGGTTTCCATACTAGACACCATGTATTCAGTCAGACATTGTTACAGAGGCTGCGGTCCAATAGGCGCTGTTCCATGCAGCCACACTTGTATGTGCTGAAAATGGCTTCCTTGTGCCTCAACACATGCGTGAACGTGCCGTGGCATGTTCTGTCTCACCCATTCACATCGACCAGGCTGCATGCGAACAGTGTCAAAGACAGCGTGCATACGCTGCTTCACTGTATCCGCATCGGGAATGGGTTCTGCATACACAACACTTTTCAGAGGGCCGCATAACAGAAATCGCACGGTTTGAGATCCGGTGAACGAGCAGGCCACGCCACTGGATTCCGTCTTCATATCCATCGACCAGGGAAGACACGATTGAGGCGCGTCCGGACATTAACGACGAAGTGGACTGGAGCACCGTCATATAGTAGCCACATGACCGTTCGTATCATCAATGGTACTTCTTCCAGCAGGAGAGGCGAAGTCACCCGCAAGATAGTTCCGGACTATTAGGCGACGTGAAAGGATACATTCGCCAATTATCCCGGCCCACACATTCCGGCTGCACCAATGCTGATGATTCGCTGTCGTCATACCACGGCATACCATCCCACAGTTGACTGTTAGGAAATTTGAAGATACCACTCCGCGTAAAGATGGTCTCATCAGTGAAAAGGACGAATAAAACAAATCACGGAATCGTGGTTGCCTGACGAAGAAACCAGTGGCCAAACTCCTCCTGATACGGAAAGTCTGTGGCTAGTAAGCCGTGCACATGCTGTAAGTGATAAATGCAATAACAATTGTAATGGAGAATGTTCCACACGGTCGTCTGGCTAACTTCTGGTACTAACACGGCGTTTCCTTACACAGTGTTAATCACACCTTCCTCGAAGTCTGCTGTATTAACATTTCGTAGGTAATATTACTGTAGTTACTGCAGCATGGCCGTATCCTTTATTGATTGTTACGAAACACAAAGCAATTCCAACAACGCAAATAACATTAAAACCACTTCATGGAACTTCTATTGAAGTCAAAGGTAACACTACTTACAGCCAAAATAGAAGTAAGTGTTACTAACTGCACATCATGAAAGGAGGTACTCTATAAATGCAGTAAAGTAAAAGATAATGAAACCTACAAACAGAACATTACAATCAGTTGTCATTATTCGCATTCTATTTCGAAGTCAAGGTGTCCACTGAAACCATCGACGTCGTCTTCCACATTAGTATCACTTTGTAAAGAACCATACGTTTGTCTTGCATCTTTTGGGATCAGGATCAGCGTCAGAAGAGGCTTCAGATCTTCTGGTTTTTCCTTGGAAATAACAGTTCACACTGGCCACAGTGGAGTTAAGGTTTCACCCAATTTCAGTGAGTGGGAAGGAGGTGTTCCTTTTTCTTTCTTTTCCTGAATGCTTATTCCAACTGCAGTCTCCTAGTCAAAGTCTCTTTTCATAAAACGCTTAGACGTTCGTTCTTTCTCATTCCAATGTATCTAATTTTCAGATATTTTATACTGTTTTTCTGTGTCAAGTTTGTGATTTTTTATTTGTTATTCTATCATTTGTGTTCCAACAAATTCGCTGTTTGTGATTCCGTGGGCAAGAAAGGCATTCTTTTTACCACTTACTTTCATCGCATTCATTGTATACTATATGATCAAAAGTATCCGGACACCTGGCTGAAAATTATTTACAAGTTCCTGGCGCCCTCCATCGGTTATGCTGGAACTCAGTACGATGTTGGTCCACCCTTAGACTTGATGACAATTTCCGCTCTCGCAGGCATATTTTCAATCAGGTGCTGGAAGGCTTCTTGGGGAATGGCGGCCCATTCTTCACGGAGTGCTGGACTGGGGAGAGGTGTCGATGTCGGTCGGTGAGGCCTGGCACGAAGTAGGCGTTCCAAAACCACAAAGGTGTTGTATAGGATTCAGGTCAGGACTCTGTGCAGGCCAATTCATTACGGGGATGTTATTGTCGTGTAACCACTCCGCCACAGGCGGTGCATTATTAAGAGGTGCTCGATCGTGTTGAAAGTTGCAATCGCCATCCTCGAACTGCTCTTCAACAGTGGGAAGCAAGAAGATGCTTAAAATATCAATGTAGGCCTGTGCTGCGATAGTGCCACGCAAAACAACAAGGGGAGCAAACTCCCTCCATGAAGAACACGACCACACCATAACACCAGCGCCTTCGAATTTTACTATCGACACTGGCAGATGACGTTCACCGGGCATTCGCCATACCCACACCCTGCCATCGGATCGCCACATTGTGTACTGTGGTTCGTCACTCCACACAATGTTTTTCCACTGTTCAGTCGACCAATGTTTACGCTCCTTACACCAAGCAAGGCGTAGTTTGGCAATTATCTGCGTGATGTGTGGCTTGCGAGCAGCCGCTCGGCCATGAAATCCAAGTTTCTCTCCTGCCGCCTAACTGTCATACTATTTGCATTGGATCCTGATGCAATTCGGAACTCCTGTATGATTGTCTGGATAGATGTCTGCCTATTACACATTACGACCCTCTTCAACTGTCGACGGTCTCCGTCAGTCAGCAGACGAGGTTAACCTGTACGCTTTTGCGCTTTACGTGTCCCTTCACGTTTCCAGTTCACTATCACAGCGGAAACAGTGGACCTAGGGATGTTTAGGACCACCTAATCCACAGCAATCACGGACTCCTTCCTCGTGTTTCTTATTTTCCCAGCCGGGAATCGAACCCGGGCTCCTAGGACAGAAATCTGTCACACTGACCACTCAGCTATCGGGGCGAAGGGTCTGATGGTAAAACTGTTATAACTCTGTTTCTAGGCTGCTTATAAAGAAGAAATATGTACCAGATTTTACATTAGACCCGCAACAATATAAGTGTCAAAACAGCATCCAATTTCATGCATGACGTTTTGCATAATGCCAGTACAAACAGACATGTAGAAGAAATTGTAAAAATATTTTTTTCGTCTATTACACTTCTACAGTGTAAAAACTATTTAAACCGACAAACTCTGGGAGGTTCTAGGGGACATCAAAACATATATTTTTTCCTAATGTCATTTTTTCCTCTGAGGAGTGTTTAAAGCGGTAGAGGAAGATTGTCCCGGTGGCAAATTGATTAAACCAAACACTTTTCCATTTTTTATGACCAAGAGACAATACATTAACACAATCCAATTTATATTACAGTCAATTTTCAAAAATGCCTCCATTGACACGTAAACAAAGGTTACACCGTCGGATCATGTTCTGTCCGACACGGGCAAAAACCCCACTAGTATCCTGAATTGTTCCTGCTGCGACTACTATCCGGGCAACCAGATCCTCTTCTGATGCAACAGGAGTTGCATAAACAAGGTTGTGCATCTCTCCCCACACAAAAAAGTCCAGAGGGGAAATATCTGGGGATCTAGCAGGCTATGGTACAGGACCACCTCCGCTAATCCACGTTTCTGGGAACCGTCGGTCCAGGAATCGGCACACACGACGACTGAAATGTGCCGGCGCCCCGTCATGTTGGAAACACGTGCGTCGTCTTTCAGGGAGTGGGACGTCTTCCAGGAACTCTTGCAATGCTCTGGTGAGAAAATTGCAATAGTGCCTGCCATTTAATGGCCTAGGTAGCAGATACGGCCCAATTAAACAGTCCCCAACAACACCGACCCACACATTAACGAAGAACCGCAGTTGATGAGCGCTAGTAACTGTGGCACGTAGGTTATCCTCACTCCAAACATGCGAATTGTGCATGTTGAAGACTGCATAACGCCCGAACGTTGTTTCATCGGTAAACAACACAGAGAATGGAAAGGTAGGAGGCATTTCACACTGTTCCAGGTACCACTGCGAAAACTGTGCTCTGGGTGTACAATCAACTGGTTCCAGGTTGTGGGCACGCTGTAAGTGAAATGGACGTTGCAACTGCTCTCGAAGGACTTTTCTTACATTCGTCTGATTCGTCCCCATGTTATGTGCAATAGCACGAGTGCTGATTGAAGGAACACACTCCACATGCTGCAAGACAGCTTCCTCAAATTGCAGCGTTCTTACCGTGCGACGGCGTCCCTGTCTTGGTAATCTGCTAAATGACCCGGTCTCACACAGACGCTGGTACACAGCAGCAAAGGTCGTATGACGGCGATTAGGATATTGTTGTCGATAAATCCGCTGTGCAGCTCGTCCATTGTGGTGCGCTACGTAATACGCACCAACCATATCAGTGTACTCGCTCCAGGCGTTTCGTTTCATTACTAAACAGAGACAATGCACTACTATACTGGTGGACAGCAGTTGCCTACAACTGAAGAGCGTAATGCGGCCTCCACCGGTTTAAATACTCCTCAGAGGAAAAAATGACATTTGTTTTGATGTCCCCTACAACCCACCAGAGTTTGTCGGTTTAAATACTTTTGACCCTGTATAGACCATTCAGATTACGTTTTCTTAACCATCTTTTATATTCAGACATCGGACACTTACCAATTCGTTGTATGTATAGTTTTACTGGAAATGTAACCATAATTCATAAAATGAACACTGAGATAGAATACGTGTGGCGAAATCATGATTTCCTATTTCAATAAATTAATTATGAAGAAATCAAGGCTATAATGATTCCAGTTCCTAAAAATAAATATCTAAATAAGACAAAAGATAAAACTATTAAACACAAATGGCTCTGAACACTATGGGACTTTAATTCTGAGGTCAGCAGTCCCCTAGAACTTAGAACTACTTAAACCTAACTACCCTAACGACATGAAACACTTCCATGACCGAGGCAGGATTCGAACCGGCGACCATAGCGGTCGCGTGGTTCCAGACTGTAGCGCATAGAACCGCTCGGTAACTCCGGCCGGCCTTTTAAACATACAATACACGCGAAAAACGTTTACATTTTCTACTGTAACGTCATATGCCTAGACTGTAGCGCCTAGAACCGCTCGGTAACTCCGGCCGGCCTTTTAAACATACAATACACGCGAAAAACGTTTACAGTTTCTACTGTAACGTCATATGCCTAGACTGTAGCGCCTAGAACCGCTCGGTAACTCCGGCCGGCCTTTTAAACATACAATACACGCGAAAAACGTTTACATTTTCTACTGTAACGTCATATGCCTAGACTGTAGCGCCTAGAACCGCTCGGTAACTCCGGCCGGCCTTTTAAACATACAATACACGCGAAAAACGTTTACATTTTCTACTGTAACGTCATATGCCTAGACTGTAGCGCCTAGAACCGCTCGGTAACTCCGGCCGGCCTTTTAAACATACAATACACGCGAAAAACGTTTACATTTTCTACTGTAACGTCATATGCCTAGACTGTAGCGCCTAGAACCGCTCGGTAACTCCGGCCGGCCTTTTAAACATACAATACACGCGAAAAACGTTTACATTTTCTACTGTAACGTCATATGCTTTCCTTTGCCTGCTTGGAGTTTTAGAACTGCTACTTGCTTCAACGGTAGGAGTCGGTGTAATCGTTTTTCAGACCCTTGCGGGCTTCGGAGGAATCGGTACCATTTTTCTGACCGCGGGAGGAATCGAGACTGCTCCCGGACATGCCACCGTCTGGCAGCTGTGAACACACCGGGAAGCAGACAAAAAAAAATGAAAACATAACAACAAGAAGTGAAACAAAGTATAATAAAAATATTTTACCCTTTCCTGTACTATTTTCATCTTTTTTTAACGAAATAAACAGATGCGTATTTCATTTTTTCGTCTGAAATGGTTTCAAACAACTGTCCTAGCTAGCTTTTAGGATGACAGTGGCAGTGGCAGTACCTCTGCTTTTGTATTTAGGCTAGACACGTTTTTGGTGGTATTATGGGTGACAGGGCCAACGCCCAAAGTAGAAGAGGTCTAGGGGAAAATAAAGTGATATGCGTTGCTGCCTCTAGATCACAGGGTCCCGGGTTCGATACCTGTCTCGGTCGGGGATTTTCTCCGCCCAGGGACTTGGTGTTTATGTTGCCCTCATCAGTTCATTATCATTCGGGGAAGTTACGAGACTGGGCAGTAATGAAATGAAATGAAATGAGCGCTTGGCGTCATTGGCTGGGAAGCCCCTGGCGCGGCAGCTCCGGCCGCCTTGGTGTAGGTCTCATTACATTCGACGCCGCACTGGGCGACCTGCGCGCTGAATGGGGATGAAATGATGATATAGACTGCACAACACCCAGTCCCTGAGCAGAAAAAATCCCCAACCCAGCCGGGAATCGAACCCGGGCCAGTAGCACGGCAATCCGTCACTCTGACCACCTTTTTTCTTTTAATCTCATTTTGTTCGCTTTTGTTCATTGCATCTCCTCGGGGCGGACGTCGTAAGACAGCCGTGGAAGTTCGTTGTTGATCGATGGACTCAGTATTTTTTAATTACAGAGGGCAGCTAACCCTCCGACCGAACACGCTGAGCTACCGTGCCGGTTACCACTCAGCTATGGGGACGTACGCTGGACAGTGAAGAGATTAGGAATTGGTACGGCCGCTGATAACCACGCTGTCGAGAGCCCCACACTATCACTATCAAACATATCCTTTGGCTTTATACAGCAACATACCTCTCTGACTACGCCAGCGTTTTTTCTATATCCTAATTATCAATGTTCTCTTTTAATTAGTTCGTTTAAATTAATTCCCTTACATTTAAATGGTAGATTAAAACTGAAGAAACTGCAAAAATGTGGGAAATTAAGGAGATGGGACCTGGATAAACTAAAAGAACCAGAGGTTGTACAGAGTTTCAGGGAGAGCATAAGGGAACAATTGACAGGAATAGGGGAAGGAAATACAGTAGAAGAAGAATGGGTAGCTCTGAGGGATGTAGTAGTGAATGCAGCAGAGGATAAAGTAGGTACAAAGACGAGGGCTGCTAGAAATCCTTGGGTAACAGAAGAAATATTGAATTTAATTGATGAAAGGAGAAAATATAAAAATGCAGTAAATGAAGCAGCCAAAAAGGAATACAAACGTCTCAAAAATGAGATTGACAGGAAGTGCAAAATGGCTAAACAGGGATGGCTAGAGGACAAATGTAAGGATGTAGAAGCTTATCTCACTAGGGGTAAGATAGATACTGCCTACAGGAAAATTAAAGAGACCTTTGGAGAGAAGAGAACCACATGTATGAATATCAAGAGCTCAGATGGCAGCCCAGTTCTAAGCAAAGAAGGGAAGGCAGAAAGGTGGAAGGAGTATATAGAAGGTTTATACAAGGGCGATGTACTTGAGGACAATATTATGGAAATAGAAGAGGATGTGGATGAAGACGAAATGGGAGATACGATACTCCGTGAAGAGTTTGACAGAGCACTGAAAGACCTGAGTCGAAACAAGGCCCCCGGATTAGACAACATTCCATTAGAACTACTGACGGCCTTGGGGCAACCAGTCCTGACAAAACTCTACCAGCTGGTGAGCAAGATGTATGAGACAGGCGAAATACCCTCAGACTTCAAGAAGAATATAATAATTCCAATCGCAAAGAAAGCAGGTGCTGACAGATGTGAAAATTACCGAACTATCAGTTTAATAAGCCACGGCTGCAAAATACTAACGCGAATTCTTTACAGACGAATGGAAAAACTGGTAGATGCAGACCTCGGGGAGGATCAGTTTGGATTCCGTCGAAATGTTGGAACACGTGAGGCAATACTGACCTTACGACTTATCTTAGAAGAAAGATTAAGAAAAGGCAAACCTACGTTTCTCGCATTTGTAGACTTACAGAAAGCTTTTGACAATGTTGACTGGAATACTCTTTTTCAAATTCTAAAGGTGGCAGGGGTAAAATACAGGGAGCGAAAGGCTATTTATAATTTGTACAGAAACCAGATGGCAGTCATAAGAGTCGAGGGGCATGAAAGGGAAGCAGTGGTTGGGAAAGGAGTGAGACAGGGTTGTAGCCTCTCCCCGATGTTATTCAATCTGTATATTGAGCAAGCAGTAAAGGAAACAAAGTAAAAATTTGGAGTAGGTATTAAAATTCATGGAGACGAAGTAAAAACTTTGAGGTTCGCCGATGACATTGTAATTCTGTCAGAGACGGCAAAGGACTTGGAAGAGCAGTTGAACGGAATGGACAGTGTCTTGAAAGGAGGATATAAGATGAACATTAACAAAAGCAAAACGAGGATAATGGAATGTAGTCAAATTAAATCGGGTGATGCTGAGGGAATTAGATTAGGAAATGAGACACTTAAAATAGTAAAGGAGTTTTGCTATTTAGGAAGTAAAATAACTGATGATGGTCGAAGTAGAGAGGATATAAAATGTAGACTGGCAATGGCAAGGAAAGCGTTTCTGAAGAAGAGAAATTTGTTAACATCGAATATAGATTTATGTATCAGGAAGTCGTTTCTGAAAGTATTTGTTTGGAGTGTAGCCATGTATGGAAGTGAAACATTGACGATAACTAGTTTGGACAAGAAGAGAATAGAAGCTTTCGAAGCGTGGTGCTACAGAAGAATACTGAAGATAAGGTGGATAGAGCACGTAACTAATGAGGAGGTATTGAATACGATTGGGGAGAAGAGAAGTTTGTGGCACAACTTAACTAGAAGAAGGGATCGGTTGGTAGGACATGTTTTGAGGCATCAAGGGATCACAAATTTAGCATTGGAGGGCAGCGTAGAGGGTAAAAATCGTAGAGGGAGACCGAGAGATGAGTACACTAAGCAGATTCAGAAGGATGTAGGTTGCAGTAGGTACTGGGAGATGAAGCAGCTTGCACAGGATAGAGTAGCATGGAGAGCTGCATCAAACCAGTCTCAGGACTGAAGACAACAACAACAACAACATTTAAATGCATGACAAGGCTAATAGAATAATAGGAGGTAGAGATGACAGAAATTATACCACAGTAACACTATAGTTACAGAATTAACCGTGCGTGTTTCGCAACTTGATTAATGTTCACGCTAACCTGAGGGGGTGGTGTGAGAATCGCCCCCGTTACATCGCAGAACTGCATTCGGCCTTATCCACTGCCTGTCAACACGTCATTGGAGGGACGGATGCGACCGACACTTTGCGCTGTTCCTAACAAGGACGATCCACGCCTCTGCTCGCGGCTGTCCAGTCCCTGTACAGTTTGTCCCACTAAAGACGTGCATCTTTATGTGCCTCTACCAGCATTGGCTATTTATGGGGTACCCACAGACGCCCATCGAATGCCATTCACTTCACAACGGTCACTAGGAAACTGGCTGATAAGCACCTGCGTCCACTGTTAGTAGCATTTACAGTCGCATTTGGAAACACTTGTTATTGACAAGGTGTGACACTCGTCTCCAGTTCGTGTCAGTAACGATTCTGATCGATGTTCTTACGCCGTACTGCATGCCTGGGCGTGGTGCATCGTCCCTTGCAGAGAAGTTGCACGGTCGCCGTTGTTACACCAACAGAACTGGTGCAACTTCATTAACGATGTGGTAATGGTGCAGCGATGCAGCACCTGCGCTGTGTCACCGAGTACTATGCCGCTACACAGTAGTACATGGTACAGCACATTTTTTATCAGAATGATAGTTATTTAACGGAAAACTGCGAAGAGTAGGCTTGTTTCTCCGTTTGTTTCGCGTACGCCGCGAATATTTGGAGAGCACTGAATACTGTGTGAGTATTACAGCACCTGATAGACGGTCGTCCAATGCCGAAGTCGAAAGCCGATTCTGGCCGGGCGGTTTCTAGGCGCTTCAGTCCGGAACCGCGCTGCTGTTACGGTCGCAGGTTCGAATCCTGCCCCGGGCATGGATGTGTGTAATGTCCTTAGGTTAGTTAGGTTTAAGTAGGTCTAAGTCTAGGGGACTGATGTCCCCAGATGTTGTCCCATAGTGCTTAGAGCCGGTTCGTGGCCAAATAAATAGTATTTTTCAGACCATTAGAAAGTGTTTTTCCATTTCAGTATGCTCCTTTTAATATGTTCTGCCAAGCACTGATGGGAAATTCATTTAATGTTACCGTGAAAATTGTTCAGATGGAAAAATGAAAGGTATGACACATCCCTGTTTAAACAGATTTCAATTATATAATTTTCGAACTAAAATCTGTAGATAATTTAATCGGCAATTATTTTCCCTCATGTATGTCTAACAGTAGCGTATCTTGTCAAGTGCACAACTCTCCAACCACTGCAGTTAATTATCCCACAGGAAATCGGGTGCAGTTGCAGATTTGTCATATTTGCAGTTAAACTTCTTTGCACTGTATTTACGTTTAAATTTAGTTTATATAGTTTATTTATTTAATTTAATCGTATGGCTATCCCCCCCCCCCCTCGCCGAGAGAAGAGGAATTTGTGGCACAACTTGATTAGAAGAAGTGATCGGTTGGTAGGACACTTTCTGAGGCATCAAGGGATCATTAATTTAGTATTGGAGGGAAACGAGGAGGATAAAAGTCGTAGAGGGAGACCAAGAGATCAATACACTAAGCAGGTACAGAAGGACGTAGATGGCAGTAGTTACTCGGAGATGAAGAAGCTTGCACAGAATTGAGTAGCATGGAGAGGTGCATCAAACCAGTCTCTGGACTGAAGACCACAACAAAGACAGCTACACTATCGCACTATTGATGACAAACAGCTGGAGGCAGCGTCTGCCGTAAAATATCTAGGCGTGACTAATCAGAGCGACCTCAGGTGGAATAACCATATAAAACAGATAGTGGGACCAGCGGATACCAAACTCACATTCATCGGAAGAATCTTAAGGAGATGTAACTCATCCAAGAAAGGAGTGGCTTATAAGGCGCTATTCCACCCGATTCTTGAGTATTATTCCTCTATCTGGGATCACTATCAGGTAGGACTGACGGAGGGGATAGAGAAGATCCAACGAAGAGCGGCGCTTCTGGTCATGGGACCGTTTAGCTGGCGAGAGAGCGTTACACACATGATAAAGATACTCCACTGTAGACGTTAGAAGAGAGGCGTTATGCATAGATTCACTATTGAATCCTCTTAAGGAGGATCGGACAATACATTACTTCCGCCCCCCCCCCCCCACCACACCCCCCCTCACCCCACACACATATATCTCGCGTATTGACCACAAGGAGAAAAGACGAGAAATTAGAGCCAATATAGTGGGTTAAAATGCCTCTGAGCAAAAAAAAATGGTTCAAATGGCTCTGAGCACTATGGGACTCAACTGCTGTGGTCATTAGTCCCCTAGAACTTAGAACTACTTAAACCTGACTAATCTACGGACATCACACACATCGATGCCCGAGGCAGGATTCGAACCTGCAACCGTAGCAGTCGCACGGTTCCGGACTGCGCGCCTAGAACCACTCGGCCACCCCGGCCGGTAATATAGAAGGTTGCCGAAAATCATTCTTCCCACGCCCTATTCGCGAGTGGACAAGGACTGGAGGGATCGGATAGTGGTACCGTAAATACCCTCCGCCACAGACCATTAGGTGGCTTGCGGAGTATGATACAGATGTAGACGTAATCTCACAAGTTGAGCTCTCAATTATTGGCCGCGTTGTACGTAACTTGAACTTGCGTCAGAAGCTGATGTGTTAATCTCGGGATATGGTTGTCAGATGTAAGGCGAGGCAGAGAGTTGAAAGGGTCCTGCTGAGACGAGTATTTTTCCGAACATGAATAGAAGCGCTGGTGGCGTGGTAAACACTTCTGGGAACGACCTTAGGGCCGTCGCTGGCCTACAACGATTGTGCAACGCGATGGCGACCGTCGCAGTGGCGGATAAGCAGCGCGGCTATATTTACGCTCGCCGAAAGCGAGGTCGTGGCTCCCAGACGCTTCCAGGCGGCGTTACGAAACACCGTGACATTGCTACCGAACCATCGGGGAAAATACGGAAGCGGAACTCGGAGGACCTGCAAAAGCTATCTCGAGAAGGGCCCCCCTCGTAAACGCCGGCCCCGGTGGCCGAGAGGTTCTAGGCGCTTCAGTCGGAACTGCGCGACCGCTACGGGCGCAGGTTCGAATCCTGCCTCGGGCATGGATGTGTCAGATGTCCTTAGGTTAGTTAGGTTTAAGTAGTTCTAAGTTCTAGGGGACTGATGGCCTTAGCACTTAAGTCCCATAGTGCTCAGAGCCATTTGAGCCAACCCCTCGTAAAAAAAGACTCTCTGTTCGTAACAAACGATGTAACAAAACGCTGTTACGATGCGTGGTAGTGTCAACTGATGCATTCGAATACCAACAGAGAAGAGAAAAATCTAACAGTAGTACTAGTAGCAGTAGCAGTAATTGTTTACTTACTTCTGTTCCTATCATGAATCATCTGGCTGGTTTGATGGGACCTTCCTCGACTTGTTCTGCTCCACCAAACGCTTCATCTCAGAGCTGCAAATACATCCAACCTACAAAATTACTTTTTCTGTATACACTCTGACACAGTTATCGGCATGGGACATGTTGTTGCGTACGCCTTCGCCAGCACACTGGTCAGCTCTTGGAAACATTATATAGCAGGCGCTGAACCAGGCGCGCCTATCACAAGAGAGGACCAAGACTCGCCCACAGGTTATGTGTCAATAACGCTCCCTGGGCAGCGTGCATATAGGCCGCCGCCCCCGACCGAGCTGTCTTTACCTCAGTACCTTAGTACGTCGCTTAGGGACTCAGTTCGCATTGGACCTCAATACGTCGGACTGTGCTCTAGTTCAAATGGCTCTGAGCACTATGGGACTTAAAGTCTATGGTCATCAGTCCCCTAGAACTTAGAACTACTTACACCTAACTAACCTAAGGACATCACACACCACCCAGCCATCACGAGGCAGAGAAAATCCCTGACCCCGCCGGGAATCGAACCCGGGAACCCGGGCGTGGGAAACGTGAACGCTACCGCACGACCACGAGATGCGGGCTGTGCTTCAGTCGTCCGCATGCAGTGACAGTCGTCGCCTCGCACCTTACAAGGGGACCCTCCATACTGTAAATCACGGATTTTGATGCGCTTCAAATATTTTACAGAGGCATTTGCCCTGAGTACCTGGCTATCCGCTTTCTTAGCGACGGGCCTTTGTTTTTGAGAAAATTGATTTTGAAGTTCGATTCGCCATTTGTCTACCTGTAACATTACACAAATGTCGAGAAAGTCCGCATAGCTCAGCGATAAAGGTTCACGGCTACCTCGCTGAAGGTTACGTGTTCGAAACCTGCTCGTGTACTTCTCTTTTTTTTTCTTTTATAAAATCGACTGAAATTTTCAATTTTATTTCAAAGAATATCAACAAACAGTGTAATGTGTGCGAATTTATAAAGATATACTCAGTTATTAATTTTTCAAATATTCATTCCGTTTGTGGTTCGCATCGTATTCTCCCAATTCATCTTCTTCGTTGAAATCTGTCAGTTTATCATCAATAATGATCTACCTTTCGGCCAAGTGATCCTGTATTGCGATACATATCTCATCGCCAATTGCAACGGAATTGGCAGAGATCACGCCAGGCGGTGTATTTCTACATCTACATCTACATCCATACTCCGCAAGCCACCTGACGGTGTGTAGCGGAGGGTACCCTGAGTACCTCTATCGGTTCTCCCTTCTATTCCAGTCTCGTATTGTACGTGGAAAGAAGGATTGTCGGTATGCTTCTGTGTGGGCTCTAATCTCTCTGATTTTATCCTCATCGTCTCTTCGCGAGATATACGTAGGAGGGAGCAATATACTGCTTGACTCTTCGGTGAAGGTATGTTCTCGAAACTTTAACAAAAGCCCGTACCGAGCTACTGAGCGTCTCTCCTGCAGAGTCTTCCACTGGAGTTTATCTATCTACTCCGTAACGCTTTCGAGATTACTAAATGATCCTGTAACGAAGCGCGCTGCTCTCCGTTGGATCTTCTCTATCTCTTCTATCAACCCTATCTGATGCGGCTCCCACACTGCTGAGCAGTATTCAAGCAATGGGCGAACAAGCGTACTGTAACCTACTTCCTTTGTTGTCGGATTTCATTTCCTTAGGATTCTTCCAATGAATCTCAGTCTGGCATCTGCTTTACCGACGATCAACTTTATATGATCATTCCATTTTAAATCACTCCTAATGCGTACTCCCAGATAATTTATGGAATTAACTGCTTCCAGTTGCTGACCTGCTATTTTGTAGCTAAATGACAAGCGACCTATCTTTCTTTGTATTCGCATCACATTACACTTGTCTACATTGAGATTCAATTGCCATTCCGTGCACCATGCGTCAATTCGCTGCAAAAAATGGTTCAAATGGCTCTGAGCACTATGGGACTCAACTGCTGTGGTCATTAGTCCCCTAGAACTTAGAACTACTTAAACCTAACTAACCTAAGGACATCACACACATCCATGCCCGAGGCAGGATTCGAACCTGCGACCGTAGCAGTCGCACGGTTCCGGACTGCGCGCCTAGAACCGCGAGACCACCGCGGCCGGCAATTCGCTGCAGATCCTCCTGCATTTCAGTACAATTTTCCATTGTTGCAACCTCTCGATACACCACAGCATCATCTGCAAAAAGCCTCAGTGAACTTCCGATGTCATCCACCAAATCATTTATGTATATTGTGAATAGCAACGGTCCTATGACACTCCCCTGCGGCACACCTGAAATCACTCTTACTTCGGAAGACCACTCTCCATTGAGAATGACTTGCTGCGTTCTGTTATCTAGGAACTCCTCAATCCAATCACACAATTGATCTGATAGTCCGTATGCTCTTGCTTTGTTCATTAAACGACTGTGGGGAACTGTGTCAAACGCGCGAGCTGGGTTTCACACGACCGTCTTTTTCGAAACCCATGCTGATTCCTACAGAGTAGATTTCTAGTCTCCCGAAAAGACATTATACTCGAACATAAAACGTGTTCCAAAATTCTACGACTGATCGACGTTAGAGATATAGGTCTATAGTTCTGCACATCTGTTCGACGTCCCTTCTTAAAAACGGGGATGACCTTTGCCCTTTTCCATCCTTTGTAACGCTTCGTTCTTCTATAGACCTACGGTACACCGCTGCAAGAAGGGGGGCAAGTTCCTTCGCGTACTCTGTGTAAAATCGAACTAGTATCCCATCAGGACCAGCGGCCTTTCCTCTTTTGAGCGATTTTAATTGTTTCTCTATCCCTCTGTCGTCATTCCTAACGATATGCAAATCGCGGCGTAGATTTTCGGCGTATTTAATGGCATTTGTGATTTCGCCTTTTGACTCTTCTTTCAACTCCTCTACTTGTGGATCTTCTTCTTGCTGCCCTACTGCAGAACCAGTTGGTCCATTTCACAGAATTTTCCTAACACACGGCACTAGAGACGATTTGTTAGCAACTGATGATGTAGTTAGATGCGAACGTAAAGGAATGCAACTCGCATCCTCATTGGCCTAAGTGCTGGGCTTCCCGTTACGGCTAGCGGTATTCACGGGCGAGGGTACGACAATGGGCGGACACCGATTTCAGGTAATACAAGAAGCGACCGTTGTACGGACATTTGAAACTCCAAATGCGAACCACAAACGGAATGAATATTTGAAAGCCGATCGTGGTGGCCGAGTGGTTGTAGGCACTTCAGTCCTGAACCGCGAGACTGCCTCGGTCACAGGTTCGAATCCTGCCTCGGGCATGGATGTGTGTGATGTTCTGTGGTTTAAGTAGTTCTATATTCTAGGGGACTGATGACCTCAGATGTTAAGTCCCATAGTGGTCAAAGCCATTTGAACCATTTTTGAATATTTGAATAATTAAAAACTGAATACAACTTTATAATTTCGGACACCTTACGCTGTTTGTTGATATTCTTTGAAATAAAATTGAAAAATTCGGTCGATTATGAAAAAAAGTACACAAGCAGGATTAGAACACGGTACCTCCATCGCGGTAGCCGTGGAATTTTATCGTTTGCTCCGCTGACATGCTCGGAATGTAAGTTATGTTACGGGTTCCAAAGCGCGCAATGAAATTCAAAATCGATTTTCTCAAAAACCAAGGCCCGTCGCTAAAAAACCGGGTACCCAGGTACTCAGGCCAAGTGCCTCTACGAGATATTTGAAGCGCATCAAAATTCGTGATTTACAGTATGGAGGGTCCCCTTGTTAGCTAGCCATGGGGTGCCTGGGAAACCTGCTTTCTCGGTTCGCTAGACAACAATTCAAGCAAATCGTATTAATGAATATTATTTACAGAAAATAAATGTCAGTATGAGAAATTTACAATGATGTGTCGCAAGCAAAGGGCGACCATGTAACATAAGCAGTCTCCTCAGTATATACAATTCGTAATGCAAGAGAAGCAATACCGTCCCTAAGTCGCGGCTATAATAGTCCCTATTCTTGATGCCGCTGTCGAAGTCGAAAAACAGCTAGTCTTCAACTGGGCCGGCCAGGTGGCGTGGCGCTTATGTCTTCTTCGTGTCAAGGTCGGGTTGTCGTCCCACACAGAGGTCGGTCCTCGTGCTATTGGCTGACGTCTTCTTCACATCCCTCTCAGCTCTAACGTTCCCTTCTGGCGTGTCGGCCCTTGACTTTACGCCGGAACAGAGTATACACTCATGCTCATAAATTAAGGGTAATGCTGATACATGGCGAAACAACGCTCTGGTGGGCAGTTTGCGGGTATAAATCACCTCGGGGTATGACCATGCGGTGCATTTGAACTGCGGTCGTCGCACGGTGGCGCTGGCAGCAGTCCACATACGCAGAGGTGTGTTGGTGCGTGTCAGAGTACGGGGCAGCGAGTAAGTGTGCAGACGTTTTCATAAAGGTGACTGTGTGTTGAAAATGGCTCAAACAACACATATTGATGACTTTATGAGGGGTAGAATACTAGGGCGACTGGAGGTGGTCAAACAGAGCACTTCGTAGCACGGGCTCTCTGGTGCCACAAAGTGTCATCTCAAGATTATGGCAACCATTCCAGCAGACAAGAAACGTGTCCAGGCGCTACAGTACGGGACGTCCACAGTGTACAACACCACAAGAAGACCGATATCTCAGCATCAGTGCCCGCAGACGGCCACGGAATGCTGCAGGTAGCCTTGCTCGGGATCTTACCGCAGCAACTGGAACAGTTGTCTCCAGACACACACAGTCTACAAACGACTGAACAGACATGTATTCACCTGGAGACCTGCAAGGTGCATTCCACAGATCCCTGGTAGCAGGAGAGCCCGTAAAGCCTGGTCATTGGAACAGTGGTCCCAGGTTATGTTCACGAACGAGTCCAGATATAGTCTGAACAGGGATTGTCGCCGGGTTTTCATCTGGCGTGAACTAGGAACCAGATACCAACCCCTTAAAGTCCTTGAAAGGGACCTGTATGGAGGTCGTGGTTTGATGGTGTGGGGTGGGACAGTGACTTGTCCACGAACGCACGTACACCCCTGCATGTCTTTGACAGAGGAACTGTAACAGGTCAGGTGTATCGGGAGGTCATTTTGTACTAGTGTGTCCGCCTTTTCAGGGGTGGAGTGGGTCCTACCTTCCTCCTGATGGGTGATATCGCACGGCCTCACCAAGCTGCCATCGTGGAGGAGTACCTTGAAACAGAAGATATCAGGCGAATGGAGTGGCCTGCCTGTTCTCCAGATCTAAACACCACCGAGCACGTCAGGGTTCCTCTCGGTCGACGTACCGCTGCACGTCTACAAAGCCCAACGACACTTCAGGAGCTCCGACAGGCACTGGTGCAAGAATGGGAGGCTATACCCCAGCAGCTGCTCGACCACCTGATCCAGAGTATGCCAACCCGTTGTGCGGCCTGTGTACGTGTGCATGGTGATCATATCCCATATTGATGTCGGGGTACATGCGCAGGAAACAGTGGCGTTTTGTAGCACATGTGTTCTGGGACGGTTACCTCAACTTATCACCAATACCGTGGACTTACAGATCTATGTCGAGTGTGTTCCCTATGTGCCTATGCTATTAGTTCCAGTTTTGTGTAGTGCCACGTTGAGTGGCACCACATTCTGCAATTATCCTTAATTTATGACCATGAGTGTAGTTGTGTAGTTGTGATATGGACACGAACAAGATTCAGCATTGATGTTAAGTACTCAATTGGTTCCTGGAATAAAGTGTATTTTAACCACTTGTGTATTTTGTTTTGTAGTGAGAGGAAACCGGCCAAGCACCATCATACCACCCTCTCCTCATCCAGCCAGGAACCACAAAGCATTACAAGAGGGCACAGGTACAACAGGACAGAAATCGGTAGATTTGATGTACACGTACCGACAAAGAAATGCTTAAAAGTTCAAATAATTTATTGAAGAGCAAGAGCTTCACAAATTAAACAAGTTGGTCCACCTCTGGTCCCTGCGCAATAAATAAATGACTTAGCATTGATTGATAGAGTTGTCCTCCTGCGGGATATATTGCGAAATTCTGTCCAACTGGCGCGTTAGATCGTGAAAATCACGAGCTAAATGAAGGGCCCTGCCCGTAATCCTCCAAGCGTCCTCAGTTGCGAGAGATACGGCGACCTTGCTGGCCAAGTTAGGGTCTGCAAGCCCGAAGACAAGCAGTCGAAACTCTCGCCGTGAGCGGAAGGGCATTGTCTTACCGAAATGTAAACCTAGCATGGCTTGACATGAAGGGCAACAAACAAGAGTGTGGCGGATCGTAACCAAAAGAAGTCCTGCTGTGAAATAAAATGGCACCCCAGACCGTCACTCTTGGTTGTAGGACTGTATGTGTGGCGAGTGTGAGACTGGTATCCCATCGATATCCGGTGCCTCTCCAGCAACGTCTTCGGCCCTAATCACACTGAATTAGAATTGTCCTCAGTGATGGGCCCCGCTTTGAATTGACCTCAAATGACCAGCGAAGGGATGTCTAAAGACGCCCTGGACAGCAGTGGCTCATCAACCAGACTGTCGCCCGCCATACTGACCGACAGCTATGAGTGACACTGTGTGCCATTTGGTTCCATAGCAGAACCCCTCTGGTTGTCATCCACCGCAGTCTTACAAGGTAGCAGTGCGTCGACAATATCCCTCAGGAGGACATCCAAAAACTCTCTCAATCAATGTGAAAGCGAATAACTGAATAACTGCTGGCATAAAGGTCAGAGGTGGACCAACGTGTTACCAATTTGTGAAGTTCTTTTCTCTTGAATAAATCATCCAAAAACTCCCTCAATCAATATGAAAGCGAATAACTGAATAACTGCTGGTATAAAGGTCAGAGGTGGACCAACGTGTTACTAATTTGTGAAGTTCTTTCTCTTGAATAAATCATTCAGTTTTTCTGAAATTGTAACCATATGTAGTCGTATCAAGTCGGGTGATGATGAGGGAATTAGATTAGGGAATGAGACACTTAAAGTAGTAAAGGAGTTTTGCTATTTGGGGAGCAAAATAACTAATGATGGTCGATGTAGAGAGGATATAAATGGTAGACTGGCAATGGCAAGGAAAGCGTCTCTGAAGAAGAGAAATTTGTTAACATCGAGTATAGATTTAAGTGTCAGGAAGTCGTTTCTGAAAGTAATTGTATGGAGTGTAGCCATGTACGGAAGAGAAACGCAGACGATAAATAGTTTGGACAAGAAGAGAATAGAACCTTTCTAAATGTGGTACTACAGAAGAATGCTGAAGATTAAATGGGTAGATCACGTAACTAATGAGGAGGTATTAAATAGATTTGGAGAGAAGAGGAATTTGTGGCATAACTTGACCAGAGGAAAGGATCGGTTGGTAGGACATGTTCTGAGACATCAAGGGATCACCAATTTAATATTGGAGGGCAGCGTGTAGGGTAAAACTCGTAGAGGGAAACCAAGAGTTGAATATACTAAGTAGATTCAGAAGAATGTAGGCTGCAGTACGTACTGGGAGATGAAGCAGCTTGCACAGAATAGAGTAGCATGGAGAGGTGCATCAAACCAGTCTCAGGACTGAAGACCACAACAACAACATGTTTGTCTATACATGTACATAGTATCTACCGATTTCCGTCCTATTCGGAAAATTGCTTCGCCTTCTGTCTTACAGTGTAGTACAATCTCTGTCTTTCCCTGCTGTTTATGCCGTGTACTGCTTCGTCTGTTACGACGGAAGTTATCCCCTGATGTTCAAGATACATCCTGTCAGCGCGTTTCTTTTTTTTGTCGTGGTTTTCGTCGGATATACCAAACAACTGCCTAAACTACGCTATTTAATATATTTTTGATAATATGAAATGACAAAAAGAGAATAAAAATCATTAATTGTCTTTTGCTCTTAATATGTTGTGCTTTGAATATCTGCACCAAAAGGGGGAATTAGTGTGAGAAAAACGCTAATGAATCCGCGGCTGACAACTTAACACTGATTACAAATCGTCAATGTCCACAAAAATATCTGATAAACTTCGAATAACATGTAGTTTCAAATCAGAAGAGTAAATCGTGCAAATACATCTCTCGGAAGTATTCCTGTTTTGAAATAGTCCCTACACGGTGCTGTTGTTGTGGTCTTCAGTCCAGAGACTGGTTTGATACAGCTCTCCATGCTACTCTATACTGTGGAAGCCTCTTCATCTCTGAATAACTATTGCAACCTACATCCTTCTGTATCTGTATTCATCTCTTGGTCTCCCTCTACGATTTTTACCCTCTACGCTTCCCTCCAATACTAAATTGGTGATCACTTGATCCCGCAGGACGTGTTCTACTAACCAATCCCTTCTTTTAGTCAGGTTGTGCCCCAAATTCCTTTTCTCCGCAATTCTATTCAGTACCTCCTCATTAGTTATGCGATCTACCCATCTAATCTTCAGCAGTCTTCTGCAACACCGCATTTCGAAAGCTTCTATTCTCTTCTTCTCTAAACTATTTATCGTCCATGTTTCACTTCCATTCATGGCTACACCCCATACACTCAATGCACAGTGTAACGTAGCAAATTATTACGAATTGTCACCTTGTATTGAAAACGTAGCTTGCAGTGGAGCCGGGAGTAGAGGAGAAGTTGGTTCTCACGCTCACACAGCTGACGCTCGCTATTGGTCCAAGCGAGCCGTGTACTTGCTTAAATCTGCATGCAATGCGGTATACATCCCTATACGAATCTGAAGAGGTACTATTAAATATTAATCAATCTGTTTCATACTTAGTATAACAAGCTTTATGGATAACACAACCATTCTGTTAAAATCTCGGATCTATAGATTCAGTATTTTCGGAGACATAAATTTTTACCTAAAACACACAATAACCGTGCTGGCATTGTGGAACTGTGTTAGGCACTGTAATGTATTCGTCTGTGGTATCAATTGAAACTACAACCAAGAGAATAGGTTCATGCAATCTAATTTTGTAGAATTTTCTTTAGTTTCATTACCACAGATTTCTGACATAATTAAAACTACATTGGAAAGTTATTATTTCACCCTGCTGTGATAGAATGTTTTGGAGAGACTGACAGGGTGAATGGAGGACATACGTAAAATGAGAATCCGATATTTTATTAAAACTATGTACATCTATGCCTGAGAAAGCTGTTGAGCAATAGGGGAATCTGTGACTTATGTCCGAGTGGGCTTGACTTTGTAAAAGACAGCCAGAAGGGGCGTTGAGTATTAAATACATTAGTAATTTATTTGTGGTTGTTTTCATCAATTTTTTTTAGTTCCGGAATTACGATATTTCTAGTCGAATTACTTGTGGTAATCTGATTGGCTGATACTACAAATATAGAGTGGAAGTGCTCGAGACGACCTGATTGGCTGCTTAACATACTAGTAGGGGCTTTGTGCCTCTGATCTACGAGTCGACATCGCCCCTTGGGAGCCGTCTTCTAGTAAACACCTATGTTAAATCACGCTGATCAGATTTGTACTAAAATGGGGATATTCGCGAGTTTGATTGGTGTTCGTGCCGTTGAAGAAGAGCGAATAGAGTGTTGAGTATGCTGAGATAGTTTAAGCTCCATGAGTGATTTATGTTCGGAGATATTCGCGTGTTAATATTTCATGTCGCCCATAAATTCCGCGAAGCCCATTTCGTGCAGATTACGAGACGTTATTGCGAGCACTTCTTCACAACAAGCGCTCTGAACGACTGAATGTTTTAACTCGCAAAGTGACTGTTCAGGACGTCCAAAATATCGGATCGGACTAAATATCTTCTGACTGCTTTCCGGCGTGAACCTGTAACAGAGACAGCGACTTACAGTGCGTAATTGATGTCGGGAGATTAAATACTGACTTGATAGCCGTTTTCCGTGTTTTAAAGACAATTAACCAACTTTAAGGAATCTTTAGACATTTTTCAAGAAATTGATGCAACAATCCCGAACCCTCGATAGTTCAACTAACTGGATTTATGTAAGCTTTCCGTGGTAAGTATTTAGTTGAATTTTCGTCAACGCTGCTTTTGTCGAGTAAACCAGTATCTACCACAGCAGAGTGAAGGGACAGATTGAAACCTATCCAGGTAGGTGGACAGATTGTTTAAAGGATAGTGACAGAACAACCCACCCCACCGCAACAGCTAACAAACGCAAGCCCGTTGCAATGCAGCATGCAGTCTCACTAAGTAATGCAATTATACCAGTATTGAAACAGTTTGTAGTCGGACCCACATCGACGACCTTCACCTTGCTACTAACGAAACAGTTTAGATAAGGGTCACCAACCTCTCGTGGACCCACGAGGTGAGGACAAACAGGTCATGAGATGAATGTTACTTCCAGGACTGCAGCAGTCGGATTAGCTTCACACAAGTGCCAGATTCGTACTGCCGAGCCAGAAATATGCACAACGCTTCCAGTCTCCACACGACGCCCAATTAGCACCCAGCAGTGTCATCGGAAAGTGCGGATAAGTAGGGGAGCCGGTGAAGGTCGCTCCCGGGCGAAACTTCGCCTGGTTGAAGAAGGATGTAATTAAAGGGGCACCACTTTGTCTTAGGCGCCAGTTCTCAATAGTTTCCGAGAAAATGAAGAAGTTTTAATTTACGTCGCTAGTTTGTTCCTCGCCGCGCAGGTCTAAAGCAACAGAGGCGAAACTGTGTGCTCTGTGTTCAGATCCAATCATATGTTTTCTTTATTAAAAATGTTCAAATGTGTGTGAAATCTTATGGGACTTAAATGCTAAGGTCATCAGTCCCTAAGCTTACACACTACTTAAATTATCCTAAGGACAAACACACACACCCATGCCCGAGGGAGGAGTCGAACCTCCGCCGGGATCAGCTGCACAGTCCATGACTGCAGCGCCTGAGACCGCTCGGCTAATGCAGCGCGGCTTTTCATCTGGAAAAGGGTCAAACTAATACAAGTGCGTATTATTCATCGTTATTGTACCGTTTGAAAACCGAGCTGCAAGAAAAACGCCGGTTATTGGAGCACAGAAAAGTCTTGTTCCATCACGACAATGCACCCGCACACACCTCAGCAGTTGTGGTCGCAAAATTAATGGAAATAGGACTCCAACTCGTTTCACATCCCCCCCCTCCCCCCAGTTCTCCAGACGTGGCTCCCTCAGACTACTATGTGTTCCCCATTTTGAAGAAATGGCTGTCGAGACAAAGATTTTATTCAAACGAGGAGGTGATTGCAGCAACTAATTGCTCTTTGGCAAACTTGGGCAATTCGTATTATTCGAAGGGATCAACAAATTAGAACAGGGTTGGACGAAGTGTATAAGTCTAAAAGGAGACTATGTCGAAAAATAAAATTAGGTTTACTCCAGACACTTAAGTAGTTTTTATTTTTGCACGGACTTTTCAAACGCCCCTCGTACAAATGTGACTGTGGCATATGCGCCTTCGCGCAGTGCTCGCGGTCCTCTCAATATTTCTGTGATATGTATCAGCCTGGGAAATGCATTGGTTCCCTTGAAGGATAAAAGTACAAATATCACAACAACCAATGAAATACTAGCAATTATATGTTTTTCATTGTTAATTACTGATGATTATATAAGGTTACATAAGATTAGGGCTCATAGAGCTTATTTTAATAAGAACTCAAATGCTTATCTCTTTTATCAACAGTCCTACTGCATTTCTCAAAGCCGAAAAAAAAATATTGGTGCCCTTGATGTTACATACTCTCGTGACAACAAAAGAAAAAGGAAACGTATGATTGTAATTGGACACGGAGCACAAAATTTAGAAATCGTACTCTTCGCTATTAAGCTACCGCCTCGTTTGCTTCAGTACCGTGCGCACAAACTAACGGAGTATATTAAAATTTCGTCCTTTTCTTGCAAGCTATTGGAAATTGGTGCCAAAGACAAATTAGGTGTCCCTTTAATTACATCCTTCTTCCATCAGGCGAAGTTTCGCCTGTGCCAGAAAGCGACCTATTGCAGATTCCCCTAATAACCGCACTCTCCGATGACATCGCAGGGTGCCATTTGGGCATTGTGCGGAGACTAGAAGCGGGGTGCATGTTTCCGGCTCAGCTGTACGAATTTGGAACTTGTATGAAGCTAATCCGATTGCTACAAAGCTGACGGCACCGTTGAACCGACGACTTGTTTGTCCTCGCTCGTGGGTCAAGGCGAGGTTGGTGAACCTTATCTAAACTATTTCGTTAGTAGCAAGAAGAAGGGCATTGATATGGGTAATTGTATAACTGCATCACTTGGTGAAACTGCACGCTGCTTCTCACAGGGATCTCGAGTTGTCGTAGTAAATGTCGAAAACAAGTCGATGATATCTTCAGTGACGCGTATTTGGCATTTGTTAGTTGTGTAGGGGAGATTTCGAAACAGGAATACTCACGGAAGCAAAAACTTAGGTTTGATATCTAAATGTTTAATCAGTTTCATCATCGTCGTTCCATCTTCGTTGTTCGACTTTTTCTAGTTATTCCACATTCATGTAAAGAGCTAGATATCTAGTCTCCATGTCTATTTGTCCTTCTGATTTTGCCCTATTTATGGAACACACGACTGTTAGTTAAGCAAGAGCCGGTGAGGAGTTGCATCACGAGACTATCTGATGTGAAGTCAGTAGAAACTGACTTAAAAGCGTTTTAAAGCGTTTCCAGTAATCTGCAAGATAGAATGAAATAACAGTTAGGGTGTTAGAATCATCCGCAAGTACTGTAATATTTAACATAGCAACCAGTTTTAACTACCATTCTTCGATAATGATCATATGAATTCTGCGTTAGCCCAGAGGCGTCATTAGTGTGAAATGGCCGGGGAAATAAACTATGAGCAAAATGAGCCAGTTGCGAGGTGCTGCATAGAAGTTCCGTCTCACGCTCACCTAGTAACCTCTTCTAGTAACTTTGCTTCCTCTCTGTCGTAAGCTGTCTGAAAACTGAGAAGCTCATTCGTCGTGTGCTTTTTGTTTTTACTCACGAAGCATCATTAGTAGTTGTATTGTAGTCTTTGTGAGTAGCCGATACTTCTTGTTTCTTCGGTTTATAAAAACCGATAGTAGCCTGTAATTCATTCTATAAGGAATGAAGTACTATCGGTACTTTTTGTTCACAGTTTCACATTCTCATCGCTACTGCTTCCCAAAGTGGTTCAAATGGCCCTGAGCACTATGGAACTTAACATCTGATGTCATCAGTCCCCTAGAACTACTTAAACCCAACTAACCTAAGGACATCACACACATCCATGCCAGAGGCAGGATTCAAACCTGCGCCCGGAGCTGTCGCGTGGTTCCAGACTGAAGTGCCTAGAACCGCTCGGCCACAGCGGCCGGCTGATTGCTTCTCCTTCCATGTTACTAGAAGCTGGAATAGAGCTACCACTGCAACCATTCCCACGTTTAATTTTCTTCGAGGCTTTCAAGTTCTGTTTCTCGATAAATGTGAAAGATTTCCTTGCACGGTTTGCTCTTTTGATTTGAAGCTATATGTCATTCGCAGCTTATGAAATTTCTTCGTGGATGTTCGCATTTTGTAATCACTGTTATGTTCTCGTTTCGTTTGTGTTATTATATGTTAGAGTTGTTGTCAAAGAAAGCATTCAAAACGGAAAGTGTTTTCAAGTACATAATATTAAAACGAATGTTATTTACAATTAATAAAATATTGCGGGCTATTATGCAGTAGTCGAAGGGATTCCACTTTAAAACACGACGTTCGGTACTCAGCTGCGGAGGACATTGTCAAGGGGGATCGTAGCTTTGTTGAATGCCCTATTCATACCCTGGCTCGCTACTGAATACAGCAAAATTCCACTTCCGAGAGCTGTGTTCTATGCTAGCTTAGCGATAAAATGTTCGTCCTTCAAGGCGAAGACTGTGTTAGTTTTCGGTTCTAATCTTGCTGGAGACAAGATTCTTACATCTTTTGCGAAAGACCCATCATCAGGCAGATCGACAATCAGTAAATAAATCTTAAGACAACACTTCTCCCTCTAAGTCTTGTTGCTACCTTGGTTCAGTACCTTGTAGGTATGAAAGTGGAGACCTGCAGAATTGCACCCCTGCTAATGACAGCTTTTATCTGCTTTGGGCCGTTGTCGCTCTAAAGGATATCGTGATGTATCTATAACTACAGCTATAATTGGATACGTTTGTGGAGTCCATCCTGTAACTCTGTTTCAGAATGACTGTGCGCCAAACATAGACACAAACCGTTTTGAAAGCGAAAGTACATATTATCCTGCTTAATCGTGACAATATGGGATATTTTGTTTCATAAAAATAACGTTTTTCGTAATTTAACTGTGGTAAGTTGTAATTAATTTTTATTAATATTGTTGTCCCATTATCAAACGCAATGTCGGAGCTCCCTTTCTGGTGCCTTTACTTTTCACAGAGCCAAACGCATCGTCTTCCAACAGAGCCACCACAGTTCTTTTGAGTCATCAGTCTTCTGACTGGTTGATGGGGCCAGCCACAAATTCCTCCACTGTACCAACCTCTCCGTCTCGCGGTAGCACTTGCAACCTATGTGCTCGATTATTTACTGGATGCATTCCATCCTGTCTTCTCTCCTGTTTTTACCCTCTACAGCTCCCTGTAGTACCATGGAAGTTATTAGCTGATGTCTTAACAACGTCCTATTATCCTGCCTCTTCTCCTTGTCAGTTTCCCACACATTCTTTTCCTCTCTGATTCTGCGCAGAACCTCCTCATTTGTTACCTTATCAGTCCACCTAATGTTCAACATTCGTCTGTAGCACCACATGTAAAATACTTAGATTATCTTCTGTTGCGGTATTCCCACAGTCCATGTGTCACTACCATACTATGCTATGCCCCAAACGTACATTCTCAGAAATTGTTTCCTCAAAGTAAGGCCTATGTTTGATACTAATAGAACTCTCGTGGCCGGAAACGCCCTTTTTGCCACTGTTAGTCTCCTTCTGATGTTCTCCTTGCTCCGTCCATCATTGGTTGTTTTGCTGCCTAGATAGTACAATTCCTTAGCTTCATCTACATCGTGACCATCAATCCTTATGTTAAGTTTCTCGATGTTCTCATTTCTGCTGCTTCTCATTACTTTTTTTCCCTCCGATTTACTCTCAACCCATACTCTGTACTCATTACGTTATTCATTCCATTTAGCAGATCATGTAATTCTTCTTCACCTCCACTCATAGCAGGAATGTCATGAGCGAATCTTACCATCGATATGCTTTCACCTAGAATTTATATCCACTGCTGAACCTTTATTTCATTTCCATCATTGCTTCTTTGCTGCAGAGATTGAACAGTAGGTGCGAAAGATTACATCCCTGTGTTACATTCTTTTTAATCCGAGCCTTTCGTTCTTAGTCGTCCACTCTCATTATTCCCTCTTGGCTCTTGTACACGCTGTGTACTACCCGTCTCTCCCTATAGCTTACCAATATTTTTCTCAGTATTTCGAACATCTTTCACCATTTTATATTGTCGAACGCTTTTTCCAGGTCGACAAGTCCTATGAATGTTTCTTGATTTTTCTTTAATATTGCTTCCATTATCAAGAGCATCTTCACGATTGCTCCTCTGGTGCCTTTACTTTTCCTAAAGCCAAACTGATCGTCATCTAACACATTTTCAGTTTTCTTTCCAGTCATAGTAAGTCGGGACAAAAAAAGTACAGATACTTTAAAAGGACTCAACGTCATCGACAGGTACTAAGCATTCGCGTGACCCACACGTCTGCCTGTATGACAGAAAGCAAAGACGTGCATCAAATGATTTGCTCGCTCCTCTGACGTACTGCGCCTAACTTTAGCTTGCGAATTCGAACAACGAACGGTACGGCAAGTTCACGCAAAATACTATGGCGTGCGCCCGCCCTTCGTAATGGACTTTCACGGAACTGGGCTCACGGCGGACGGCGCTAACACAGGCTGGTTAGCGCTGTTCGCAGTCTGCCTGCGAGCGGTGCGGTCACGCTTGTACCTTTCACGACCCGAGCTCGATACAGTCGAACCTCGTGACACAAAGCAGTAGGAGATACCTTAAGAAAGGTTTGCTGCACACGTCGAAATCCTGGTTCAGTTACTTTTCTTCATGCTAATAACGGCTATAAGACAACGGCAGACGCAAAAGATTCTTTAGTTTATGAGATACTTACAGGCGACTATAGTATCTCACACAATCAATCTCACGTCTGATTCTCCCTCTATTTACTAACTTCGTGACTCTAATTTCCTTCGCAGTTTGCTTCAGTAGGTGGACAAGCTGTATTTTGGCACATTTTGTTAGTGTGGGTTGCCTACATGAGGGGCAGGAATGCACTCAGGGGCTAACCTATTGTTCTCCTTTCATTGACAGGTACTTAACCTATTGTTCTGCTAAGTGCTTTTCCATGTCACCCCCATTTCCTCCTGATTGACAGGCACGTATCCTACTGTTCCCCCGCCCCCTCACCCTCCCCAACACCCCCCCCCCCTACTCGCTGCTACAGGTAAACTTTCAGGTCTGAGTTATTGGAATAGCTCTTCTCACTCGTATCAGTGTGGTTGACTACTTAATTAAACTGATGAATTAATTAACCTCTCACCCACTGGTAAACCCCCCCCCCCTGTCTGGAAAATAGTGGTAATTTCAAATTCCATCAGGACCATGCAACACACCATGGCTGGCTCCGCTAACCTAAGGAAATGGCAGGAAAACAGGTCACTCTGGCTACCTCCACTAGTCTAAGTCATCTGACCACCGCCTCTTCCTAGGTATTGGTGGGAAAAGGACTCTGCCTGTGCTGGACATAAGTCTTTATATTCAGTCTTTATTGAAGCAATTAGAGGCAGTCAGTCACCATGTGTATTCACCCCAAGGTCCAGAGTCCAACTGACCTAGTATGCAGTAGTGCTACCAGAGGACACTGTCATAACACGAAATTCAAGGGTATATTGTTTCCTTATAAAAAAATTCTGTGCGTTGTGGATTTGTCTTGCACATCATTCTCTGCTGTTTGGAAACATGTAGGTCTCGCAAGAACCAATTACAAATGGCAAAGATGCTGCATAATCTAATGTTTGGCACTATACTCTGCGTATCATAACCTAATGTTTGGGCCTTTGCCAGCATTTAAAATATTGATCAATTAATTGGTTTTCCATGTCACCTCCATTTCCTTAAACTATTGTACCGCTTTTATATCAAATTAAGTAATTGTGTCCTCCCACAATTTTCTCGTACATTTTTTGAATTTCACATGCTTTGAATGCCATTTATGACGCATTCTTCTTTGTCACCCACCCCCTTAAACTATTGTACTGCGTTTTACATAGAAATTATGCAAATGTCACCCACTCACCCACACCCTCCCATTAACTACTGTACCGCTAACACCACACTGATATAAAATATTTATGCGAATTAACTAAATCGATATTCTTCACATGTATGGGACAGTTTTTTTTTTTATATCACGGCACCCTATTGGTCGGTCAAATCGATGGAATACAGTTTAAACCAAAGATCACTAGTAAAAAAAGCTCCAATATGTGCAGGCACTGCCCACTGCCCCTTATCCACTGGACCACACAGGAGGCTACCACACACTACCCAAGAAGTCGGGATACACCAACAGCCCCCATGAAGTGACACAACTGTCAGCTGCCAAGCAACACACAGGTGTCTGTTCGGATCCCTCAAGCATCAGGTGGTGGCACCTGAGAAATTCCTGTCGAAATACATCATCATCTAGGCATCAGTGCTGACGTTACCAGACAGAAGCAAAGATCTATTTGCAGAACGCATATTCTCCAAGGCCACACATGCATAGGTAGCGTCCTCGCTTCCCACGCCCGGGTTCGATTCCCGGTGGGGTCAGGGATTTTCTCTGCCTCGTGATGGCTGGATGTTGTGTGATGTCCTTAGGTTAGTTAGGTTTAAATAGTTCTAAGTTCTAGGGGACTGATGACCATAGATGTTAAGTCCCATAGTGCTCAGAGCCATTTGAACCATTTGAACCACACGTGCATCGACACTGCTGCGAGCCACCACCGGATGCAAGCTAGTGCAAGCCATCACTCCCATGCCGCTGCTGTCTACAGCGAGAACGTGAAAGTTGTGTCTATTTTTGGATATACAGTTACAGTTGTTCGAGTGTTACACTGATGTCATAGAACTCCAAGGCGAGCTCACGCTGTTCCCATATGTGAGACACCTCTGGCCAACACGTGTGTTTACAGTTGCTGGCATGATACCTGAGAATACTAATGTCACAGAATAGCACAGGATGCATTCCACCTAGCAATCCTAATGGGACAGTGCGTCCGTCACTGAATTTACCTATGAAACTGCAGCTGCAGCTAGTGTGGGAGCACCATCCTCCATTATTTTCTTCAGACGAGACTTTCAGCAGCAAAAATATTCCGCACAGACCGCTAAATTGCACTCACAGTTAAACCCTGCAAAAGGTGTCTACAGACAAGACACACCAGAATACTGGGAACCAGGAACATATTTGCCAGTGTAACTACAATTAAATATTACGATTTTTTAAATTTCACCTTCTTAATAGCACTCATCTTCAGCAAAACTAATGTCATGTAACACATACACAGCCTTTACATTAATATACATACATAATGCAATAGGAGATAGGGGTTTTTGTAAATAACAACAAACATGAATGGTGAATAATTGTTTTCTTTATTTATTAAGTTCTCACAAATACAATAATAGATCTTGAGGTACAATATGGTATTCTTGAGGTACAAATTGACTCTGCTATTCTAACGCAGAAATACTTTTTAATTTACTCGCTACAACAGTAACACCGGTAGGAAACTTTTTTTAATAAAATATATGCTAAAACCTAAAGTGGACATACTTTCTTTACTACTATAAGTAAATTCGACAGGCCCAGTAGCCGGCCGCGGTGGACTCGCGGTTCTAGGCGCGCAGTCCGGAACCGTGCGACTGCTACGGTCGCAGGTTCGAATCCTGCCTCGGGCATGGATGTGTGTGTTGTCCTTAGGTTAGTTAGGTTTAAGTAGTTCTAAGTTCTAGGGGACTGATGACCACAGCAGTTGAGTCCCATAGTGCTCAGAGCCATTTGAACCATTTTTGACAGGCCCAGTAGCATACTTTTTACAATAATTATGGTAAATGGAATACCACAGACTAACACAAGAATGCCTAAAAGCATGTCATACCTTCCCACCGTGAGACAGACGCAGTTCCAAGGGGAGAAACGAGAACAGAAACTGAGAGCAGAACCGTGTTAAGGTAGAAGGACCTACGATAAGGGACGGACTGAACACCCACGTCGCCAGCTAACCACTAGGGCCACACCACCCGCAAGTTTTAGCGTGAGACTTTTTCGCGTCTCTGTTACGTTGCAAACTTTAAAAACATTGCCCCACCACGAAAAGTATAACGTTTCTCATTGGATAGACAGAATTTTTGTAGGGGGAGCTTAAAGTTAACAATGAGACCCCAATTGGTCAGATGAAAACACAGCCAGATAGTTTTTTTTAAACCAACTTCGGTAAATGGTAGTAAGGAGAAGAGTTGCTTCGGAGACGGCGAGGTGAGCAGAGCTGTGCTGCGCGCCGCCCCTGATGAACACCAACAAGGTAATGAGCGCACGCAATGCCACATAACAGAGCATAAAGCTTCACTCAGAACTGCAGAAGCCTCATTTGTTACACCCCCTTATTGCGTAATACTAGCGTCGATCGTCAATCAAATCTCATGGTGTTCACATTTGCCACTTGAAGTAAAAATCTGAAACACGATGATTTTTCGGTTATATAGTTATTGAGAAACCACATCAGCCACTGTAATTAACGACAAGTTAGATAAGTGATTAAAGATAATTGAGGGTCACTGTAGACCATTTTGATAGTTTCCTCTTTTGTGAAACTTAATTTAAACCTAGATTATAGATGTGATATGGCATAGGTCATCCTTCGATCCATTGTAGAACTTGGAAACCCACTCAGGGAATTTCGTTCACATTTTTCTTGAACACAGTTGGTTTTTACCATCCTGTATTGAAACATTTCCTTTTATCAAATAGTGCAATTTATAAACAATGTTTTGTGAGTAGAATAAAATTTCCAATGGTAAATTTAACTGCTTTTTCGACGTTATTTTACCAGCTAACTAAAAATAGAAAAGCCTTGAACCCCTTCCACTAAATTTAGTTAGTATTAAGATTCTTTTACAGGGAGGGCAGTGGAGCTGACGCTGAGTACTTGGTTATATCATCGCTAGTGTCACTGAACTCTTCTGAATTCTACATGTCATGTGTGGTCTGGCCTCTCCTTACCAGCAACAGGTCCCAGGTTCAAACTAGTCAATTCCCTAAAAAACACGCTCAGAGCGTCGTTGCGCGAAAGTGGTAGGGAGACGCGATATAGAACAGACACCACCATGAATGATATGATGTGTTGTGGTCTTCAGTCCTGAGAGTGGTTTGATGCAGCTCTCCATGCCACTCTATCCTGTGCAAGCCTCTTCATCTCCCAGTACTTACTGCAACCTACATCCTTCTGAATCTGCTTAGTGTATTCATCTCTTGGTCTCCCTCTACGATTTCTACCCTCCACGCTGCCCTCCAATACTAAATTGATGATTCCTTGATGCCTCAGAACATGTCCTACCAGCCGATCCCTTCTTCTCGTCAAGTTGTGCCACAAACTTCTCTTCTCCCCAATTCCATTCAATACCTCCTCATTTGTTATGTGATCTACCCATATAATCTTCAGCATTCTTCTGTAGCACCACATTTCGAAAGCTTCTATTCTCTTCTTGTCCAAACTATTTATTGTCCATGTTTCACTTCCATACATGGCTACACTCCATACAAATACTTTCAGAAACGACTTCCTGACATTTAAATCGATACTCGACGTTAAAAAATTTCTCTTCTTCAGAAACGCTTTCATTGCCATTGCCAGTCTACATTTTGTGTCCTCTCTACTTCGAGCATCATCAGTTATTTTGCTCCCTAAATAGCAAAACTCCTTTACTACTTTAAGTGTCTCACTTCCTAATCTAATTCCCTCAGCATCACCCGACTTAATTCGACTACATTCCATTATCCTCGTTTTGCTTTTGTTGATGTTCATTTTATACCCTTCTTTCAAGACGCTATCCATTCCATTCAACTGCTCTTCCAAGTCCTTTGCTGTCTCTGACAGAATTACGATGTCATCGGCGAACCTCAAAGTTATTATTTCTTCTAGATGGATTTTAATACCTACTCCGAATTTTTCTTTTGTTTCCTTTACTGCTTGCTCAATATACAGATTGAATAACATCGGAGAGGCTACAACCCTGTCTCACTCCCTTCCCCATCCCTTCTTCCCTTTCATGTCCCTTGACTCTTATAACTGTCATCTGGTTTCTGTACAAATTGTAAATAGCCTTTCACTCCCTGTATTTTACCCCTGCCATCTTCGGAATTTGAAAGAGTGTATTCCAGTCAACATTGTCAAAAGCTTTCTCTAAGTCTACAAATGCTAGAAACGTAGGTTTGCCTTTCCTTTTCTTCTAAGATAAGTCGTAAGGTCAGTATTGCCTCACGTGTTCCAGTATTTCTACTGAATTCAAACTGGTCTTCCCCGAGGTCGGCGTCTACTAGTTTTTCCGTTCGTCTGTAAAGAATTCGTGTTAGTATTTTACAGCTTTGCCTTATTAAACTGATTGTTCGGTAATTTTCACATCTGTCAACACCTGCTTTCTTTGGGATTGGAATTATTATGTTCTTCAGAAGTCTGGGGCTTATTTCGCATGTCTCATACATTTTGCTCACCAGATGGTAGAGTTTTTTCAGGACTGGCTCTTCCAAGGCCGTCAGTAGTTCCAATGGAATGTTGTCTACTCCGGGTGCCTTGTTTCGACTCAGGTCTTTCAGTGCTCTGTCAAACTCTTCACGCAGTGTCATATCTCCCATCTCATGCTCATCCACATCCTCTTCCATTTCCAAAATATTGTCCTCAAGTACATCGCCCTTGTATAGACACTCTACGTACTTCCTCCACCTTTCTGCTTTCCCTTCTTTGCTTAGAACTGGGTTTCCATCTGACCTCTTGATGTTCATACAAGTGTTTCTCGTATCTCCAAAGCTCTCTTTAATTTTCCTGTAGGCAGTATCTATCTTACCCCTAGTGAGATAAGCCTCTACACCCTTACATTTGTCCTCTAGCCATCCCTGCTTAGCCATTTTGCACTTCCTGTCGATCTCATTTTCGAGACGTTTGTACTCCTTTTTGTCTGCTTCATTTACTGCATTTTTATATTTTCTCCTTTCATCAATTAAATTTAATATTTCTTCAGTTACACGTCATAACCATTAGATTATGGTCACAGTCCACATCTGCCCCTGGTAATGTCTTACAATTTAAAACTTGGCTCCTAAATCTGTGTTTTGAGATTATATAATCTATCTGATACCTTTTAGTATCTCAAGGGTTCTTCCATGTATACAACCTTCTTTCATGATTTTTAAACCAAGTGTTAGCTATGATTAAGTTGTGCTCTGTGCAAAATTCTACCAGGCGGCTTCGTCTTTCATTTCTCTCCCCCAATCCATATACACCTACTACGTTTCCTTCTCTCCCTTTTCCTACTACCGAATTCCAGTCATCCATGACTATTAAATTTTTGTCACCCTTCATTATCTGAATAATTTCTTTTATTTCATCATACATTTCATCAATTTCTTCGTCATCTGCAGAGCTAGTTGGCATATAAACTTGTACTACTGTAGTAGGTGTGGGCTTCGTATCTATCTTGGTCACAATAATGCGTTCACTATGCTGTTTGTAGTAGCTTACCCGCATTCCTATTTTCCTATTCATTATTAAACCTACTCCTACATTACCCCTATATGATTTTGTGTTTGTAACCCTGTAGTACCTGACCAGAAGTCTTGTTCCTCGTGCCACCGAACTTCACTAATTCCCACTATATCTAACTTTAACCTATCCATTTCCCTTTTTAAATTTTCTAACCTACCTACCCGATTAAGTGATCTGACATTTCACGCTCCGATCCGTAGAACGCCAGTTTCCTATCTCCTGATAACGACATCCTCTTGAGTAGTCCCCGCCCGGAGATCCGAATGGGGGACTATTTTACCTCCGGAATATTTTATCTAAGAGGATGCCATCATCATTTAATCATACAGTAAAGCTGCATACCCTCGGGAAAGATTACGGCCGTAGTTTCCCCTTGCTTTCAGTCGTTCGCAGTACCAGCACAGCAAGGCCCTTTTGGTTATTGTTACAAGACCAGATCAGTCAATCATCCAGACTGTTGCCCCTGCAACTACTGAAAAGGCTGCTGCCCCTCTTCAGGAACCACACGTTTGTCTGGCCTCTCAACAGATACCCCTCCGTTGTGGTTGCACCTACGGTACGGCTATCTGTATCGCTGAGGCATGCAAGCCTCCCCACCAACGGCAGGGGGGGAAGTATATATATATATATATATATATATATATATATATATATATATATATATATATATATACTTAAAAACAATTCTGACTTGCATGGCTAGTGGCACATGAACAACTTAAAAGCTATCTACATCGTGTGTAGATTTATTTGAAGCATAAAAATACGTTGTGCATCAACAAAAAATTAATATAAACTCTTTCCTATTTTTTGGGTTTTTTGATATTTTTTGCTTTCTTCTTTCTTTCACACACATGATGTGCATATATAAAGATAAATTTATATACTTTTTTCCGTTTTATCCTTTCTTTCCCACACATTCTCTCTCTATGATAGACATATACATAGTACACAAAAATATTACTTTCTTTTCCACACATGCACCAAATTCTCTCCATATGTTCAGTGTACTCCTTTTAACGTGGCCGGGCCAAATATCTCCGAAACAAGCGCCAAACGAAAAAACTAAAAACAACGAAACTTGTCTAGCTTGAAGGGGGCAACCAGATGGCGCTATGGTTGGCCCGCTAGATGGCGCTGCCATAGGTCAAACGGATATCAACTGCGTTTTTTAAAATGGGACTCCACATTTTTATTATATATTCGTGTAGTACATAAAGAAATATGAATATTTTAGTTGTACCACTTTCTTCGCTTTGTGATAGATAGCGCTGTAATAGTCACAATCATATGGTTCACAATTTTAGACGAACAGTTGGTAACAGGTAGGTTTTTTAAATTAATGTGCAGAACGTAGGTACGTTTGAACATTTTATTTCGGTAATTCCAATTAATACATGTGCCTTTGTGAACTTATGATTAGTGAGAATATATGCTGTTACACAGTCATTACCTATAAATACCACATTAATACAATAAATGCAGAAACTGATGTCCGTCAACCTCAATGCATTTGGCAATACGAGTAACGACAATACGCTGACGCATGTAATCAGGCGTTGTCGGGGGATCACGATGGCAACTATCCTTCAACTATCGCCACAGACAGAAATCCGGGGACGTCAGATCCGGTGAACGTAAGGGCCATGATGTGGTGCTTCGACGAACAAACCACCTGTCAATACCGCTTCAAACGTAAGCGAGCTACGTGCCGGACATCCATCACGTTGGAAGTACATCGCCATTCTGTCATGCAGTGAAACTTCTTGTAGTAACATCGGTAGAACATTACGTAGGAAATCAGCATACATTGCACCATTTAGATTGCCATCTATAAATTGGAGGCCAATTATCCTTCTTCCCATAATGCCGCACCATACATTAACCCGCCAAGGTCGCTGATGTTTCACTTGTCGCAACCGTCGATTTTCCGTCGCCCAATAGTGCATATTATGCCGGTTTACGTTACCGCTGTTCGTGAATGACGCTTCGTCACTAAATAGAACGCGTGCAAAAAATCTGTCATCCTCCCGTAATTTCTCTTGTACCCAGTGGCAGAACTGTACACGACGTTCAAAGTCATCTCCATGCAATTCCTGGTGCATAGAAATATGGTACGGGTGCAATCGATGTTGATGCAGCATTCTCAACACCGACGATTTTGAGATTCCCGATTCTCGTGCAATTTGTCTGCTACTGATGTGCGGATTAGCCGCGACAGCAGCTAAAACAACTACTTGGGCATCATCATTTGTTGCAGGTCGTGGTTGACGTTTCACATGTGGCTGAACACTTCCTGTTTCCTTAAATAACGTAACTATCCGGCCAACGGACGGACACTTGGATGATGTCGTCCAGGATACTGAGCAGCATACATAGCACACGCCCGTTGGGCATTTTGATTACAATAGCCATACGTCAACACGATATTGACTTTTTCCGCAATTGGTAAACGGTCCATTTTAACAAGGGTAATGTATCACGGATCAAACACCGTCCGCACTGGCGGAATGTTACGTGATACCATGTATTTATACGTTTGTGACTATTACAGCCTCATCTATCACAAAACGAAAAAAGTGGTCCTACTAAAACAATCATATTTCTTTACGTACTACACGAATACGTAATAAAAAATGGGGGTTTCTATTTTTTTAAAAACGCAGTTGACATCCGTTTGACCCATGTTAGCGCCATCTAGCAGGCCAACCATAGCGCCATCTGGTTTCCCCCTTCAAGCTAGATGAGTTTCGTTCTTTGTAGTTTTTTCGTTTGATGCTTATTTCGTGAGATATTTGGCCCAGTCGCTATCAGTGGACCACCCTGTATACACACTGATCCTCTCCTAAATTAAGCTGACCTGCAACTCTAGTAAACGGTCCTTAGTATCTCGGATCCTGGTGCTGGGAGAGAGCTGACGTTCGAGCTGGTCCCGCACATGTTCTGTTGGAGACAGTTCTTGGGATCTTGCTGGCCTTCGATGTAATGCAACAACACACAGACGTGCCACCAATGGATGATCATTTTCTTTTAGAAAAATTTTACCACGGCGCTGCCATATGAGAGGTAACACTTGACACGGGATGTCCCGTACCTAGCACTTTGCCGCTAGAGTTCCCCAGTCATTACCTGCCATGACTTGAAGTCACTCTCGATGTGTGACCACGATGATGCGAGCACTAACACCACTATGCCTCTCCACAGTGTGGGAAGAAAGAGATCTCTCCCCAGGAGGCCGCAAAACTCGATCACGATGGTCGTCAGAGGTAGTGCAGAACAAATGTTTATCGCTGAACACAGTGCTATGCAACGGCACTCCCCGCTTCCCAATGGCAGCACCACCCCAAACGGAGCCATCAGTGTGGTGGCGGTAGCAGCAATCTACCCGTCGGAAGCTATTTGCCTAGTCTGGCTGTGACTACTCTCCGACTAATGGTGTGAAGTGACACAGTTTTGCAGAGCGTCCGTTACTTGTTCTCAGATGGCACGCGCAGCTGCGAAGGCGTTACGATTTGCTTGGTGTACAGTAAGGCGTTCTTCATGGTGGTAACCACAAGTTTTCGAGTTGAACCTTGACGGCGAGTACACCGTCCTCGAGATTCTGAAACAGTCTACCACTATGCCACAGCCACATCCGAATGCCCCACTAATCTTGATATTGAGCGATGGGCCAGCCGGCCAAATGGAGACACAATGAGCCACCTACTTGGCATCTTCGTATCCTTCACAGTGATCAGTGTGGGGCTGTTCACACCCCTTAAGAACATTTCCAGACCTGGTCGCAACCCTAAACACGAAAAACACTGGCGCACTCTGGTGCCCTTCCTACCTGCCGTAAAATATCTTGGTGTAACTATCCAGAGCGACATTAAGTGGAATGACCACATAAAACAGATAGTGGGGAAAGCGGGCACCGGACTTAGGCTCATCGGAAGAGTATTAAGGAAACGTAACTCATCCGCGAAAGAAGCGGCTTATAAAGCGCTTGTTCGCCCGAGTCTTGCGTACTGTTCGTCTATCTGGGATCCCTATCAGGTAGGACTGGTAGATGAGATAGAAAAGATCCAACGAAGAGCGCCGCGTTTCGTCACGGGATCGTTTAGTTGGTGAGAGAGCGTTACGGAGACGCTAAACGAACTCCACAGGCAGACTTTTGAAGAGAGGCATTGTGCATCACGGAGAGATTTGCTGCTGAAATTTCGGAACAGCACTTTTCAGAAGGTGTTGGATAACATATTAGCAGGCCGAGGTGGCCGAGCAGTTCTAGGCGCTACAGTCTGGAACCACGCGACAGCTACGGTCGCAGGTTCGAATCCTGCCTCGGGCATGGATGTGTGTGATGTCCTTAGGTTAGTTAGATTTAACTAGTTCTAAGTTCTAGGAGCTGACCGATAATCATTCTTCCCACGCACTATTCGCGAGTGGAACATTGTTGCAGGGATCACGTAGTGGTACTGAAAGTACTCTCCGCCACACATCATTAGGTGGTTGCGGAGTATGATGTTTATCTAGATGTCACGAAGAACCGCAACTCATCGTTGAAACTATTAATTTTCATACCCTCCAATTGTATGTAGCCGTGCAAAGATGCAGTGAATGACTACACTTAAAGTTTCCACGAAAACATAAATAGTTCATTTTTCTCAAATATCACGCAGTCTACTTCTTTTGCTAAAAATTTTAGTTAGATAATGGCTCCACGATCTAACATAAGGCCTTGGTAATTATCTCGACTACCCAAATTTGAAAAAAAAAGCAGAACTAAAGGGAATTCCCAAACTTGTGCACGGGAACAAACATGTGAATTCAAATTCAAATGGCTCTAAGCACTAAGGGACTTAACATCTGTCATCAATCCCCTAAACTTAGCACTACTTAAACCCAACTAACCTAAGGACATCACACACATCTATGCCCATGGCAGGATTCAAATCTGCGACCGTAGCAGCCGCGTGGTTCCGGACTGAAGCGTCTAGAACCACTCGGCCACAGCGGCCGGCAAATACGAATTCTTGTAAACCTTCAGTACTGGAAAAATAACATTAGTAATCACTGTATGAGGAGAACCTGCCCAACACCGAGAAAATTTTCGGGGAGCTTCAGGAATATTTTCTGACTTCAAAAGAGTGAAACTATTTTGAACGCCACCTCAATCCCAAAGAGCCAACGATCGTCTATTCTCGACAAGAGAGCTAACAATCGTTACCCAGATTCCGAGGATTTCAACGATTGCTAGAACTGTTGAGTATTCAGACCTCTGAAAGAATCCGTCCCGGCGTACAGAATAATTACCTTTGAACTCGAATGCAGGGAGATGAATTAGTAACTGCCCCCAACTCTGGTTCGCAAGGCCTTCTGATTACAATTCTCGTGATGTCATTGACCATTGAGTGTGGTAGATCACATGATACTTGAAACGATCGAAGAAATCAAAGGATAAATTTCTATCTTCGAATAGAGCAGAAAATCCTAAGATGTTCTGGTCGTACATTACACTAAAAGAAATACTGCAACCAGCCTCAAGTTTTTTCGAAATGATTTTTTGTACCATTACTAGTTTTGTGACTGAGCCCATCATCAGATGGTAGCATTGACATATTTGCAAATTTTACATTTGTTTCTTGAAATATAACAAAGATTTTTTTCCTAAAATATAGCACTTTTTTGAAATTGTTTTACAGTTATACATGCTCTATACATTGTACTTACTACGTGAAAAGCCCTCCTGTGCAAATAACAGGACGTAGATTACAGTGGTCAATCAACTGGACTAATACAAGATGAAGGATACATTCGATTATATCGCTTATTAATTTAATGTGCCAAAGGTCGTTAGATGTGTGAGGATACTCCACATTTCTGGAGTTACTGCAAGAGTACTCCTTCATAGTACAGACCGTTATATACAGTTAAAGAAAATGTCATGTGGCTAGGGCCTGCCGTCGGGTAGACCGTTCGCCAGGGGCAAGTCTTTCGATTTGACGCCACTTAGGCGACTTCCGCGTCGATAGGAATGAAATGACGATAATTAATACAACACAGCACCCAGTCCCTTAGCAGAGAAAAATCTCCGATCCAGCTAGGAATCGAACCCGGGCCCTTAGTATCGACATTCTGTCGCGCTGACCACTCAGCCACCGGGGGCAGACATATGTAGTTAGACAATTAATTATTTAGGTTTGAAAGATGGTGGTATGGGCAGCGAAGAATTATCTTTCTGTCCATTAACTATTTTTTCTATAATTTCGAATTCTAGGAGTTCTATGAAATTTTGGAGGTACGTTTGGTTTTTTAATTCTAGTTGATCATTCAGTATCCAATCGGGTTTGTTGTTAATGTGGTTGTATATTTCTAATTCCCCCAAAGAGATTCATCTGTACTCCTTTTTCGGCATAACGTAATATCTCGAAGTTTTCTTCGATGCTTATCCCTGTGTTTCCGTGTTGGACCAAATGAGCAGCGATAGTTGACTTATTTAGGTCGTTGAGCCTGAGAGCATCCATGTGTTCACAGTATCGTACATTGAAACTCCTACCAGTTTGGCCACTGTAAAATTTGGGACAGACAGAACAATTTAGTTTAGAAATTCCAGGCTCTGCTGAGCTTCCGGTTTAATATTTAAGCTATGAAGAATGTGGTGTTTCACTTTATTGTCTGTGGAATAACTAATTTTGATATTTTTAGTGTGGAATAAGTTTGCGGCCTGAAGTGACATACACACATATTTCACAGAGTTTTGAAATTTGGAAAGTTGTAGTAAGGTCTTATAGGACCAAACTGCAGAGGTGATCGGTCCCTAAGCTAACGCACTACTTGATCTAACTTAAACTAACTTACGCTAAGGACGACACACACACATCCATGCCCGAGGGAGGGCTCGAACCTCCGACGGGAGGAGCCGCGCGGACCGTGACAAGACGCCTGAGAGTTTTGAGGAATTATCTGTGTCAAGGTGTGTTTGACCACATTCACAATAAACTTGACTGACTGCTGAATGATCAGTCAGAATTAAAATACCAATTTTACCTCCAAATTTTTGCACAACTCATATAATTTGAAATGATCGAAATAATAATTAATTGATGGAGAGAAAATTCTTCATTGGCCAGTACCAGCATGTTTGAGACCTAAATAGTAACTGTGTAAAATTATTTGTACTATGAAGAAGTGCCTTTGAAGTAACTCCAGAAGTGTGCACTATCTGTACACATATCACGTTTTTCGGCACATCAGATCAGCAGCCGACGTAAACAAAGATATCGGCCATCTTTTATTAGTTCAGTTCATTGATCAGTATGGATTACAAAAGAAAATCAAACCTCTGTCGTACAATGTGTAAAGGAAAATCACACCCACTCCATCTTTCGGCCAAAGGGCTTCTTTTCAGGAAGTAAGTAAAATTTATAGATGATTTTGTAAGTGTAAATCTACGTAATCACAAAAACTTTCTTATATCTTAGAACACAAGCATAAAACATTTTGTAAACTATGCATCACACAAAAAATGGTTCAAATGGCTCTGAGCACTATCGGACTTAACATCTATGGTCATCAGTCCCCTAGAACTTAGAACTACTTAAACCTAACTAACCTAAGGACATCACACAACACCAAGCCATCACGAGGCAGAGAAAATCCCTGACCCCGCCGGGAATCGAACCATCACAAAAACTTTGTTATATTTTAGGACACTGAAGTAAAACTTACAAAGAAGTAGGAACTACCATCTGACGATAGGCTCGAGCCGGAAAGTAGTAATGGTACAATAAAATCATTTCAAAAATCTTGTGATTAGTTGTAGTATTTCCTACAGTGTAATTTACGAAAAGAGCTGCAACGTGCCCTAAACAAAAAGATACAATAATTGTGTTCTCACGTCCTGCAAGTAAAAAGATTAAAGCCATCGGTACGACGGATGACAGAGGTAAGACAAAAATGGGAAATCCTAATTCCCTCACTGAGGTATATCATGCAGCGATTCCTCCTTTAAATTATCGTACGAAGACAGAAACGGTTTATATCGATATAAGTGACCATCGCATGATAAAAACCAACTAAAATCGCCCAAGAGAGGAGAGGGGACGGAATGTGCTGCTGAAAACCTCCCCCACCTTTTCTCTTGGACTAACTGTCCCTTGCAAGTGGAACACAACATCAATTTTAAAGACGAGAAATCTTTTTGTTGTAAAAACATCTTTGAGCGTGCCCAAGACCAAGATATCGAAGCATTACACTTCATAATACACGTAAATGATCTGATGGTTAACATCAGAACCTCCATGAGGCTGTTGGCGGTTCATGTCACTGTACTCGGAAGACTAGGAAATTGTAGCGAACTGCAGAAATACCAGCAGACGTTCGATGCATGGAGCAGGGATTTCCAGCTAATCCTCAGCATATATATAAGTAAAACACTGCTCGGAAAGACGTGTCTTTGAAAACTATCACGCCTGTTAAATAACTGTACTGTGTGTCTGGTCCCGGCGGAGGTTCGAGTCCTCCCTCGGGCATGGGTGTGTGTGTTTGTCCTTAGGATAATTTAGGTTAAGTAGTGTGTAAGCTTAGGGACTGATGACCTTAGCAGTTAAGTCCCATAAGATTTCACACACATTTTTTAAGTGTCTGGCACTATGTGCACGAAGAGACCTGAAGTGAAAAGAACACATATGACTAATGCAATGACCCGCTGACTTGCAATACAAATGCAAAGACTCTCGGGACATGTACTTCACACACGAAAGAAATAGCTGACAAAACACTTGTTCGGCCAGCACACCGAAGTGACGAAAATCATGGGTTAGCGATATGCACATATACATATGGCGGTAGTGTCGCGTACACAAGGTATAAAAGACTAGTGCTGTCATACACTCATGCGAAAGGGTTTCCGACGGGATTATGGCTGCAATATGGAAACTAACAGAGTCTGAACGTAAAATGATGGTTGGAGCTAGACGCATGGTACATTCCATTTAGGAAATTGTTAGGGAATTCAATATTCAGTGACCCACAGTATCAAGAGTGTGCCGAGAATACAAATTTCAGGTATAACTGTAAGTAGGCTGTTTAGGTTTTTTATACTGGTAACGCCACGTAGCGCTCTGTATGAAAATTACTGGCTGTGCTGTGTGCAGTCATTGGCTGGTTGGCATTGTTGTAATACTCGCCATTGTAGTGTTGGGCAGCTGGATGTTAACAGCGCGTACCGTTGAGCAGTTGGAGGTGAGCCGCCAGCAGTGGTGGATGTGGGGAGAGAGATGGCGGAGTTTTGAAATTTGTAAGACTGGATGTCATGAACTGCTATATACATTATGATTTTTGAACACTATTGAGGTAAATACATTGTTTGTCCTCTATTAAAATCATTCATTTGCTAGCTGTGCCTATCAGTAGTTAGTGCCTTCAGTAGTTTGAATCTTTTATTTAGCTGGCAGTAGTGGCGCTGGCTGTATAGCAGTAGTTCGAGTAACGAAGATTTTTGTGAGGTAAGTGATTTGTGAAAGGTATAGGGCCATTCCTTTGTAGGGATTATTGAAAGTCAGATTGCGTTGCGCTAAAAAATATTGTGTGTCAGCTTAAACACAGTCCTGTATAATGTTTCTAAGGGGACGTTTCATTACCTCTCACCATGGACAACGCAATGCTCTTCACTTAACGACAAGAGCAGCAGCGTTCGCATACAGTTGTCAGTACTAATCGTCAAGCAGTACTGCGCGGAATAATCACAGGAATCAATGTGGGACATATGAGGAACTTATCCATTAGGACACTGCGGCGAAATTTGGCGTTAATGGGCTAGACAGCAAACGACTGACGAGAGTGCCTTTGCTAATAGCACGACATCACCTGCAACGCCTCTGCTGGGTTCGTACCCATATAGGTTGGACCCTAGAAGACTGGATAAACAGTGGCCTGGTCAGATGACTCCCAATTTCAGGTGGTAGGAGCTGATGGTACGGTTCGAGTGTGGCGCAGACCCTACAAAGCCACAGACGCAAGATGACAGTAAGGCACAGTGCAAGCTGGTAGGGTCTCTATAATAGAGTGGGCTGTACTTACATAGATTGGGCTTGGTGCTCTGGTCCAACTGTAGCGATCATTGACTGGAAATGGTTATGTTCGGCTACCTGAAGACACTCTGCAGCCATTCATGAACTCGTGTTCCCAAACAAAGAGGAAATTTTTAGGATGACAATGTGCCATGTCACCGGGCCACAATTCTTCACAATCGGTTTGAAGAGCATCCTGGAGAATTCGAGTGAATGGCTTGGCCAACCAGATCGCCAGGCATGAATCCTATCGAAAATTATGGGACATAATCGAGAGGTCGTTTAGTGGACTGTAAGACGCCGTGGTCGCCCTCACAATCATATTCCGCACATCAAGGCGCTTCAGTCGGACGCAAACTCGATAAGATAAAGTCAATATTGTATGAATTCATGTCAACGACATGCAAATAACTAATAAATCGCGAATGCGCACAGTGGTTGAAATACTTGAGGCTGTCGTACACACACATTGAAGACACGATGGTCACAAAAGCTTTTAGTTCGGGAGAGCAACCGCACGCCAGGAGGCCGGTCCCAACCTATCTGCGTCGGCCGGCGACTGCCCGTAGAGCAGGCAGTGATTGCCCGAGTGACAGGGGAGAACGACCCCAGGTTTGGCTTAAAAGCAAATTCCGCTACATTGTACGGGAGCGCCCAGCCTACGCATTCTTTACAAATATAGCACACAATTTCAGAGATTTTCACAGGGGGACAGCAAAGGCCAAACGACGATGCTACAGATTTCTGGATTGGTCGCCTTAAACGAAACGTCATTCTCCCGTTTTGCAAGAGCAATGCTGATTGGCAGACGATATTTCTGACGCCTTGATCTGAAGGACTAATGGAAGAGATCAAAAGATATACCCCTTCACGTCTGGCGTGGAGAGGAGCCGTTCCGTTGTCGCTCTTGGAGCGAGAACACGTAACGAGAGCGTGCGCGCTCGTACGTGTACTGAAAGAGCAAGAAACAAGTCTTTCCTCGGTACATCACTGGGAGAGCACCTCTGTCGAGAGAGAATCGGAGTGCGACTCTATATTGAGTCCTTGCGATTAATTGTTGTTCACTGTGTTGGCCACCACAATTATTGTGCAGTGTGAACGGACAGAGTTATAATTAAACGCCTGCGAGCGAATTTTTGAGTGGCATCACGGTGGATTGGTTATCTGATCGGTGTACCACGCCAATACGAGGTGAATACGAGTCCTTGACTTCATCAAGGCGTAGGGAGAGTTTGATTAGCGAAGGTCAATCCAAATTGAACGAGAGTTATCTTATTTGTCAGTAGCGAGCGGCGCAGACAGCAGTCATCGCAGCTTACTGTAATGTGCGCTTCAGCTCTTGCGAGCCCCATATTTCCTCCACAATACACTTCACTAAATTTCCCACGTGACAGCCTCAATCGTACCTAGCAACATCCTAACGGATAATTATTGAAGTTAAGTAGGCGCGGCTCTCAGCCATTCTGCCAAGTCAATAACAATCTTAAACTTTGTATAGAAATTTCATTTGCGAGTCCTATCCTTGTGAGGTAACTTCACATTCCGAAAAGAACCAGGATATAACTTGTTCAATTCATAACTAAAAATGCCATAGTGATTTCTCAGAATTTTTGCCAAATAAATAATAATTTTCGTTAGTTTCATTTTTTTCTTACACTAATTAGCACTAATCCAGTACCCAAGTATCCCTCTAGTTACGTAAGAAATTTTGTGAATTTTTGTGTCATTTCCTTACAGCGGACGACTCCAGAAGATATTCATTGCTGAAAGTTTTTGAGGCATTTCTCTTTAGAACTTCAGGAGCGTCTGTCTGACTTCTGTAGTAGTGTGGGGATGGAAATTGCATCTTGCAGGAGCCACAGGGTAAAGGGTACATCTCAGATTAATCCGTTGCGCAGAATGACAGAATAGCACCCATACGCTCACAGCACAAACTCCAGCACTGACAACACTGTCTTAATAATGGTTGGTTATAGAGGCAGCACGGCTCAATATCTCTGCAGGGGACTTCCAACGACTTGTTGAGTCCATGCGACGTCGAACCGCTGCACTATGTCGAGCAAAAGAAAGTCTGACACGATATTAGGAGGTACCTCATGACGTTTTTCACTTCAGCGTGTTTTCGTTTTACTCTTAAGGCTGGACACTTACGAGGTGTAATTCATAGATCCAGGAGATCCAAAGAAGAGCAGAGCATTTACCGACTAGTTCGCTTAATAAGAGTGAATTCACCACGTAGGCGCGTAGCCAACTCTAGTTCAGACGTGCCCAAGATGTTGCGCATCAAAATTCGTTCCCTGTTAAAATTCTTCGAACGTACATTCCTGGAAGAGTCAACCAATATATTACTTCCTCCTACGTATACCCTTCGTAAAGACTATGGAGGTAAACCTGAAGATATTCCAGTTCGTACGGTCGCTTACTCGCTTTTCGTGCGCGTTTGACCCCTGGATTAGGTAAGGGGAAAGCGACCGAGTAACACGAAGTAGCTTCGACAATACACTGCAGGGTGGGCTGCCGGGTATATGTGTAGATGTAGACGCCGATGCAAAAGTAATTGGGAAAAGCCTGAAGGGTACACTGAACTAGGAACATAACATGCAACTCACGTTGTGATATTCCCTTTCAGTTCACTTGGCAAGCATTTGGAAAGACCAAACCATCAGCTACTAAGCACAGAGCAGAAATTCCACATGATGCTGTCTCTTTCGTCACTCATGGTGAAGACCAAATTCCAAGACGCAGCTGTCTGTCGGGTCATATTCAAGTGAATCTAAAATCACTGTCCATTGCCAATAAAAGTCAGATAATGACTCCTTCAAACACTCATCTATATATGCTCTGAAGTGATCGGAAACCAGAAGCAGTGGCTTGTTGACGCAATAAGTGACGTGTTTCCTTTATGGCACTCATAAAGAACGCTACTGGAGTTAAATACCTACAACATATCTGAATAGCCTATCTCCGATGTTATTCAATCAGTACATTGAGTAAGCAATGAATGATCCCAAAAAAAATAAGGAATAGGAATTAAAGTATAGGGAGCCGAAATAAAAACTTTAAGGTTTTCCGATTACAGCAACTTTCTTGGAAGAGCAGTTGAACGGAATGCACAATGTCTTGAAAGGACACAATATGATCATCAGCAAAAGTAAAACAAGGATAATGAAATATAGTCGAAGTAAAGCAGGTGATGCTGAGGGAATTAGATTAGGTAACGAGATACTTGAAGTAGTGGACAGTTTTTGTTATTTGGGTAGCAAAATAACTTATGGCAGCCAAAGTAGAGAGAATATAAAATTGTAGACTAGCGTTTCTGATGAAGAGAAATTTGTTTATATCGAATACAGATTTAAGGGTTAGAAAGTCTTTTCTGAGATTATGTGTCTGGAGTGTATCCCTGTATGTAAGAGGATCATGGGCGATATACAGCTTAGACAAAGAAGACAATAGAAGCTTTTCCAATGAGATGCTACAGAAGAGTGCCGAAGGTTAGACGAGTACATCACGCAACTAATGAGGTGATACTGAATAGAAATGGGAAGAGAAGAAATTTGTGGCGTATCCCGACTGGAGGAAGGAATCCGTTGATAGGACACATTCAGAGACATCAAGGGATCATCAGTTTAGTGTTAGAGGGAAGTGGGTGGGGGGCGGGGGTGTAATAATCGTAGAGGAAGACCAAGAAATGAATACATCAAGCATATTTAGAAGGATGTGGGTTGCAGTAGCTTGTACAAGATAGCGTTGCACGGAGAGGTGTATCAAATCAATCCTCTCACGGAAGACCACCACATATTTCTGAAATAACTTGAAAACTCATGTTAAATATTGCACGTGCACCTGGAGGTACACGCTGCAAAGACGCTGCAACTAGCTGGACCGTCACATAATACGTAAACTGCTGCTTGTCACCGATCACCTTCTTACATATACACACACGTCTTATATATAACATTGTTAAAGGACATTAGTACATTTAAATCCCTTGATAAAAATTAGTGTATTAGTATTTACAGAATTCTAAATTTAAAGTGATAATTTATTTTTGATCATTACTATCCTCACTACTGTTAAACTGCATCTGTCAATAATCTGACATGTTCAAAACATTTTAATTTTATGGATTTTATTACAGCTTTTAATTACAAATTTTTTTGCCTTTTGTGAGATTCTGTGGATGTTCTTTATCTTCAGTTTCTAAACGTAAAGGCTATAAAGTTATTAAATTGAAGCGATCAGTTTTAACAGTTATACTGAGAAGTTTTCCAACTATGTGAAAAGAAAACTTGTAAAGAAATATTACATCAATACGAGTAGTATGCTCAGCTCTCATTTATTTACAGATGATGAACTTTTGTTCACTGACAATGAAAATAACATTCATTTACGTGTTTACTCCAGAAATAAATTAATGTCATGGTGAATTAAATCACCATGACAATTTCTTCTAAGAAAACAAAACTTTGGTCTTTGTACGACAAAATCAATCAGTGTCAGAAATGTCAGTTAAAGCGAAAGCAGAAAACAATTAAATGGCTTTAGATACATTTTACAAATAACTTATGACTTCAGCTATGATGCTAACCAAAAAACATTCCCTTTCATACGTTGAATTATTAATAAAAACTTAATCAGCGAAGCATGGCATGGACAATGAATTTCTGCAAGACTACAGCTACCCCCGCATTCAATAGCACGCTGTGTTGTAAAGAATCAAAAACGTGAATACAGGTCCAAGAAATTAGATGCGCTTGAATATTACAGGTTTTTGTGAGATAGGGGAATACAGAAACTAAACAAATGGAGAGAATCCAAAACAATTTCCACCTCCATGACAATAGATCAGAATCACTACAGGTGAAATCAACATCTGGTAAGTTCCGAAGATATAAGGTAGTTGACAAAACCCAAACCTACATATAAGTTTCAAGGCAGAAGAAGAGTGGGCATGCAGCACAACCCGTCACTGCTGGGAAAAACTGTGTTATGTAATACATGAGACGAAGAAGATGAGCAAGAAGAGTTTTATAACTGCACAGAAGTCGTGTTTATCTCAGTTTTAAGCGTCTTGTCAACAAACAACCACAAATGCATGTGTTTCAAAGTTTGTACAAAAGCATTACAAGAAGCATGCTCACCAACGCTATAGAGTCTATTAAAATTTCTCGTTGTACGAAAAAAATTTATCAGAGTTTTATGCACACAGTATCACTATGAATCAATAAACCCAACGCTGTCACACATACAACTTTTTAACAAGTTTAACCATTGCAAAATTTTAAAACGAAGTTTCTGTTTCGCTTAACTTATTAGTAACAAGGTTCTGTCCAATTTGCACCGCTACGTTAACAAGCTCCTGTTTTCGTGGCGCTAACAAGTTTAGCGGTCGCTGTGAGTGTCAACTTTTCCTCGATACACAGACGTAAGCGGTGACCCAGTGTCAAACCAGAATATGAGATACTCTTCCAGTTATAAATACTTTGCGAAACACTATGAAGTGCATGGCACACTGTACTTTCTGCTTAATATTTTAGAGCTTCGTTCCACGGGCAGAAATAGTTCGAATAGTTACGCTCATCTGAGCTTGCTGTATTGAACAAACTGCCACTCCCATTTCGATTAGTTCAAATGTATTTTAGGCTGCAATACTTAGTCTTTGGATGGAGCAGTGCACTCATGGTACATATTTTCTATCTCACGAGTTACACTATTTATCTAGGTTCGAGCTCAACAAATAACCTGTGCTATGTGAATCACTGAAAATTGCTAGTAGGTATTACTCTTTACTGCAAGACGTAAAAAAGACTTTTCGTATTCTATTCACAATTAGATATGATTTAGTTATGGTATGGTAATATGATGGGCATGGGACTATTTAGCTGATGATACTGCTGTTCCACTTTAAGATGAGGAAGAACTATATGTTTGGTTAAATAGAATGGTCTACTGAGGGCAGGAAACGGGTTGAGAGCAAACGAAAAGTAAAATAACTCCTGACATACGCTGCAAGAACATAAGAAGCAGACTATCACAAACGAACAAGGCTTTCCTTGTCAAAAGAAGTATGACAGTATCAAACATAGAATTTAGTTAGAGAAATACAGTCAGGAGAATGTACTTCCGAAGCTCAGCATTCTACAGAAGAAAAGCTTAGACTATCGGACAATCGGAAAGGAAGCTAGCTCGAAATAAATTCGCTGAGTACGAATAGGTAGTATATCTGTGTTGGGTATAAATGTATTACCTGTTAGTGAAATATGAAAATTTGCACCGGATCGGGACTCGAAACCAGATTTTCCGTTTATCGCGAGATGTCGCCTTCACCACTTCGGTCATCTGTACTCGCATCCCACACCGACCAGAACTTACACATTTATGTCACGTTGTCCACATTCTTGTACCATAGTCCATGACGTTCATGACTTGATCCTTGTATTATTACGCTGGGTTCATGCACAAGTGAGAATTTAATGTGTGGAGTTAGAGAACAATGCTGACAATTAAGTCGACTGATAAATTTCGCCACAAATACTGCAAGGGACTGAATATGTTGAAAACAATGATTAGAAGAAGTAATAGCGTGAATACACTCGTCTTAAGTATCAGGGAATAACTTCCATGGCTCTGAAGTGAACCGAAGAGAAGACAGATGTTGGAAAATATTCGACAAATGATTGAGCACGTTGAGCGAGAAGGGTAGGAGCTCTAGAGCTAGTCGTGAAGGACTGTATCAAAAGGAATGCTGAAACCTCTCCTTAGAAAAATCTATGAATTACTGTGCTAAAAAGCCTCTTAGATTATTAGATCATCAAGCAGCTGAGCAGAATTGATCAACACTAAACTGACACAATATTTTTCAATAATCCCTGCAAAAGAACGTCCCTGACTAACAATAACGTACACCTTTCATGAATCACTTACCTCACAAAAAACTATGTTACTCAAACTATTGCAATACAGCGAGCGCCAATACTGCCAACTAAATAAAAGATTCTAACTACTGAAGGCACTAACTACTAATAGGCATAGTTAGAAAATGAAAGACTTTGATAGAGAACAAGCAAAGTATTTACCTTAATAGTGTTCAAAAGTCATATCAGTTCATGATATACAGTATTACAAATTTCCTTTTTCTGACGGACACACGTCCAGATCGTCCGCTCTCAAAACTCCGCCATCTATCTCCCCACATCCACCACTGCTGGCGGCTCACCTCCAACAGCCCAACGCTACGCACTGTTCACATGCAGCTGCCCAACACGAGGATAGCAAATATTCCAACAATGCAAACCAGCCACAGACTGCACACAGCGCAGTCAATGATTTTCATACAGAGCGCTACGTGGCGTTACCAACATAAAAACCTAAACAGCCTACTTACAATACGTCTTGTTCATTCAATTTTCGGCATTCGCGCAGTCAACCATTGTTTCCAAATGGAAGATGCTGCCTGTACTGCACATATCGATCGGCGGTGCACTATCTATTACATGCTGTTTAGTAATCAGTAATATACGAGCTGGACTGATTTTATGAACTCCATGTGCCTTCTACGTCTACACTGAAACACCGCAATCCACCTTACATGATTTATGTTTTCCCGTTGGGTTATGTAACGAGGTTTCAAGCATTGTGACTGGTGAACTGCCTTAGTTATGAATTTATGGGGATGGCTTAATTCTTCACCTTACCACATGTGCTCTTCGAACCATGTAGTGCGCTGAATAAAACATTTCACGGTGGGAGAGTTTGAACATTACTTTTACTGCTGCCTGTTCTCAGGCTGCCACAGACGTCACCATTCCTCCATTTCAGCATGGAAACCTACATCTATACCTCCGTGACTGTTATTCACACTTAAGTGTTTGGCAGGGAGTTCATAGACGCGCCTTCAGACTGTTTCTCGACCGTTCCGTTCTTGAAGAGCACGTTGTAATAACGAACACTAAAAGTTTTCCACGCACTGTCTTATTTCTCACATTTTATTACGACGATCATTTCTCCCTATGTAGGGTAACGTTTTCATTTCGTGAAAAGCTCATGGTTCATCGACAACACCTTTGTTTTCATGATTACGACCCTAACTCGAAAATCATATGCGTGACTGTCCCTCCAAGATTTCGTAATAATAAAAAACGAGTTGCCCTTCTTTGAATCTTTTCGGTGTCTTCCGTCAGAAGGAAGCTATCTCGCTACGTTACGGCACGAGGTGGCCTCAATGTAAACATTCCGCCACCAAGACCGGGTGAGGGTTATACACAAAGTCGCCGTTTCTGGAGAGCCAGGCAGCAAACTTAAGCAGAATGTGGTGGATCAGAGCAGCCAAACAGGGTCACGTCACCTTTGTTATGTGACGAAAGAAAAACTAAAGTGAATGCAATAAACGGTACCAACAGCTATTACGATGCAGTTCTATAGTACAAAAAAATCGTTAAGCCAGCGCGGCAAGAGGAAAACCGCTGATACCTTCTTAATAGCAAGCCCTATGAAGTCATGACAAATGACGTTGGGTGAACATTAGCCACTACTTAGCTGCATAAATACCGCAGCAGTTTAGCTCGTAAGGCAGTCGCTCAGACAGATCGATGGCGTACATGACGGTTGCACTCGATTCCCTGATTGCAGCGAAGTGACATCTGGCACAAGTCGGTTGTAAATTGCCTGCATGTTACGGACAGCAATAGCTGCTACTGAGAGAGATGGCTACCTCACCATAATCGCCAGTCGCAGAGTTTAACCCCACAGCAGATGGGAGGACCTGGAGATCTTTCCTTCCCACCAGGATGAGGACACCAGCATTCCTGACATTCTGCCTTCCGGCAGACCGAATAGGGCCTGTCTGGAAGGCAGGCCAATATTGTTGAACTTCACAGTTACACGGCAACCTTCATTGATACGAGGGATGATGAAGAATGGTGTTGAGCGGGAGGGGACAGAGCACCTCCAAAGCCGGCCTGTTTGAGTTCAATGACCGTTCAATACATGCGCTGCCATCACTCACTGAGCCACCTCAAAGTGGCGAACCGCCAGTGCAGCAGCCGGCTGGAAAGAAGTGTGTGGTGTCAGCTGCCTTGAATGGCGAGAAGGCCGCTTACGAGCCCATTCTCCAGCGGGCACCGACAGACGATGTCATCCACAAGCCAAGACGGTACCTATATTTTTATGGAAATAAATTACTAATTCTGAATCTTCTTTCGCTGTGCCTACCTGCCGCCAAAGTTCACTGCCATCCTTCGGAGGAAACTTGGCAAGCAGTGAACTGTGAGAGAGCCTCCTGAACAGAACCAACTCTATTTACGTCCTCCCAACAGCCGCCCCTTGCAGATCGAAGAGATGAACGAGTACACTTGCCACAAGGACACTGAAGAGAAGACTTTCTCCAGGTCGTTGCAGAGTACTGCAGAGAGGGATGTCAACAACTCAGAATTCCGAGCCATTATTACGAGGGTGAGTCAAACGAAAACCTTAAATATTTTTTAAAATATTATTTATTGCGCAGAAGTGGTACAAAGCTGTATCACTTTTCAACATAATCTCCCCCACGCTCAATGTAAATCCTCCAGCGCTTACAAAGTGCATAAATTCCTTTAAAAAAATCTTTTGGTAGTCCGCATTTCTTTCTTCCCATTGCGTCTTTGAGTGGTCCAAACATATGGAAATCACTTGGGGAAAAGTCTGGTGAATATGGTGGATGAGGAAGACACTCAAAATGCGGGGCTGTGATTGTTGTAACTGTTGTAGTGGCAGTAGGGAGCCTTGCATTGTCATGTTGCAAAGAACACCTGCTGACAGCAATCCACGTCGCTTTGATTTGAATGCAGGCCGCAGACGATTTTTTAGGAGATCTGTGTATGATGCACTGGTGACAGTGGTCCCTCTTGCCACGTAATGCTCTCAAATGACGCCTTTTTAGTCCCAAAAGAGAGTCAGCCTTCCCTGCTGATGTTTCTCATCGAAACTTCTTTGACTTTGGTGATGAGGAATGGCGCCATTCCTTGCTCGCTCTCTTCGTTTCCGGTTGGTGGAGGTGAACCCACGTTTCGTCCCCAGTAACGATTCTTGCAAGGAAGCCATCACCTTCTCGTCCAAAGCGCCGAAGAAGTTCTTCACAAGCATCAACACATCGTTCTCTCATTTCAGGAGTCAGCTGCCATGGCACCCATCTTGCAGACACTTTGTGAAACTGGAGCACATTATGCACAGTGTGGTGTGCTGACCCATGACTAATCAGTAAACATGCTGTAATGTCATTTAGTGTCACTCGGCGGTTTTCCTTCACTATGGCTTCAACTGCTGCAATTTCCTGTGGAGTCACAACTCGTTGTGCCTGACCTGGACGAGGAGCATCTTCCACTGAAGTCACACCATTTGCGAACTTCCTACTCCATTCATAGACTTGCTGCTGTACTGGACATTCATTCGTCGATGAATTTCAACAGCTTTCACACCTTCCAAATTACAGAACTCTGTTCTTCCCTGGTGCAAGTCGCAAGTGGGGCGGCCTTCTTTATACTGATACTGCGACGGTATGTATGTCTCTGCACTATGCTGCCACGTACAGGCCATTCTGCAAACTGTTTGTAGCACGCTTACCAACTTACAGGACAACGGCGCGAAATTTCGATTTGTTATTACAAATTTAAGGTTTTCGTTTGACTCACACTCGAACAAATTGTTTTCATACTCTCTTCGTCTAAGAGTGGTAAGCATGAGTCAGCGATGGAATCACTGATCCAAAAAAGATGTGAAGGGAGTTAGTTTACATCAGAGTTTAAGTGCTCAGTTTTAACATACACAGCCAGCTAGTTACACCCATCATGCACTTTGGTGAATCTGTTGGTGCCCCTACGTGCTTTTCCAGGGCGCTTTCTTCAAATTAGTAATCACATTGGCAGCCATTATCCTATATCCACAATATAGTTTCACATTATGCTTTCATGAGTCCACCCACTTACGCCAAATACAACGATCTGTCTGTTTATTAAATGTTTATGCGCTTCAGATAATAAATCAAATAGTTACAGTGCGTACTTTTCTGCTTTTGTAGTTGGATGAGTGCCTTCATTATTATATCCCCCTGTGTTGTGGTACCCACACTTTCATGCTTAATAAGGCCACACCTAAATGGAAATGAGCGTACGGCATCGTTTGCCGGGAGGCCCCTATTCGGGGAAGTTCGGCCGCCAAGTGCAAGTCTTATTTCAGTCGACACCACATTGGGCGACTTGCGCGCTGGAGGTTAGGATGAAATGATGATGAGGACAACACAACACCCAGGCCACGAGCGGAGAAAATCTCGAACCCGGCCGGGAATCGAATCCGGGTCCGCTGTACGGGAGGCAAGCATGTACAATTTTTCAGTAGAAAATGAACCTGGGAATTTAGCAACCCTGTATTCAAACGTACAAGTGTCTTGCTAACTGCTGTCCAGTTAGTGCAGCGGGCAGCTTTTTGTGCCAGAGTACTCGCGTTAGAGAGTGTTATATTGAGTTCAGGTAAAACATTTAATTTTTTATATTCAAATCCTTATCCGTTCAATAATGATGTAGCATACACTGTTACTTAAATGTTACACATCCTATAACTCAGCTATGTCAAATTTTCGTGAACGGTGGTAAAAAAATATCTGTTGTAACACAGAAATAAGTACACGGTAAATGATAACAAACAGTTGCACGACAAAGATTTATTAAAATCCTTGACCACGGTTTCGGTATATCTAAATATACGTTCATCACAAGTAAAGTACACCTGTTTTCAGGATTTTAAATGAGATGTCCATGTATTTCGAAACAGCCTTTGAAACCTGCGCAGGTACATATTTCAAGATTTTAAAGATGGCTGAAACAGCAGCTGTTGAATTTCTTCACGGTAAATGATAACAGCCAAACAGTTGCAGGATAAAGATTTATTAAAATCCTTGACCATGGTTTCGGTATACCTAAATATATCTTCATTAGAAGTAAAATACACCTGTTTTCAGGATTTTAATAAATCTTTATCCTGCAACTGTTTGGCTGTTATCATGTAGAGTGGAGAATGTCAACAGTTGCTGTTTAAAATCTGGAAATAGCTACAGTACTTATCAATGTGGAGATGTTAAACATTCGGTAAGAGCACCCGGTTGTAACTCTTTAAACACACTATCAGAGACAGCATGTCTTTCACAAAACATATATTAGTCTTCAAAGCAGCTGCCCAACCTCTCTGCACCACTAAACATTTAACGACTCGCACGATCTCGTTTCTCAGAACTGTTCACAGCTTAGCTCCGAGCACAGTTACAAAGAGAAATCTGGAAGCGAGCTGCCAGTTCTCCGATATTCACTGTTGCACTACAATAAATTAACAGGATTTGCTAGTTAGCTACCTGTGAAGTGGGTTGCTAAACTTACTAGCGATATGGACGGACAAGAAAATGTTAAGTAAGATACAAGGTGCGACGCAAAAGTTCACATTTGTATAGCAACGTACTTTCGAAAATCAATACGGGAACGTTGTCTGACGACAAGATTCCGGTAGCACACGTTCCAACATCAGGCTATGCGCTTTTGCTGTCTCGCCGAAACAGACAAGCAATCTGACGGCACTGTTGGGGTGGGTACGCAACGTAGCGCGACTCCGTTGCAGGTATATAAGCACTGACATGTAGGCAAGTTGCTAAACGTGAAGTATGGCGACGTTATTAGCAAATGCGTCCAAACAGCACCAACATTCTGTTATCCTTTTCTTGGCTGCCGAAGGACAAACACTGGTAGACATCCACTGGTGTAGGGAGAATGTGTTTGCGGCAGCGTGTCTCTCGAAAACCATCGTTGTGGGATTGTGCGCCACGTGATGCTGGTGCCAGCATACTGCAAACGTCGCAACGCAGATGTCGCGCCATCGCGAGTGGGAGACAGTCGGGCACCCGACCTGTGGTCCTGGTCTCTCCCCATGCGATTACCACGCGTTCGGTTTGTAAGTAGACTGTTTAGGTTTTTACGTTGGTAACGCCACGCAGCGCTCTGTATGAAAATCACTGGCTGTGCTGTGTGCAGTCTGTGGTTGGTCTGCATTGTTGCTGGCTATTGTAGAGTTGGGCAGCTGGATGTGAACACGCGTCGCGTTGAGCAGTTGGAGGTGAGCCGCCAGCAGCGATGGATGTGGTGGAGAGAGATGACAGAGTTTTGAGAGCGGACGATCTGGACCTGTGTCCGTCAGAAAAAGGAAATTTGTAGGACTGTATGTCATGAATTTATATATACACTCCTGGAAATTGAAAGAAGAACACCGTAATTCAGGCACATAGACGCAGGCAACAGAGCATGCACATTGTCGGCACTAGTACAGTGTATATGCACCTTTCGCAGCAATGCAGGCTGCTATTCTCCCATGGAGACGATCGTAGAGATGCTGCATGTAGTCCTGTGGAACGGCTTGCCATGCCATTTCCACCTGGCGCCTCAGTTGGACCAGCATTTGTGCTGGACGTGCAGACCGCGTGAGACGACGCTTCATCCAGTCCCAAACATGCTCAATGGGGGACAGATCCGGAGATCTTGCTGGCCAGGGTAGTTGACTTACACCTTCTAGAGCACGTTGGGTGGCACGGACTACATGCGGACGTGCATTGTCCTGTTGGAACAGCAGGTTCCCTTGCCGGTCTAGGAATGGTAGAACGATGGGTTCGATGACGGTTTGGATGTACCGTGCACTACTCAGTGTCCCCTCGACGATCACCAGAGGTGTACGGCCAGTGTAGGAGATCGCTCCCCACACCATGATGCCGGGTGTTGGCCCTGTGTGCCTCGGTCGTATACAGTCCTGATTGTGGCGCTCACCTGTACGGCGCCAAACACGCATACGACCATCAATGGCACCAAGGCAGAAGCGACTCTCATCGCTGAAGACTACACGTCTCCATTCGTCCCTCCATTCACGCCTGTCGCGACACCACTGGAGGCGGGCTGCACGATGTTGGGGCGTGAGCGGAAGACGGCCTAACGGTGTGCGGGACCGTAGCCCAGCTTCATGGAGACGGTTGCAAATGGTCCTCGCCAATACCCCAGGAACAACAGTGTCCCTAATTTGCTGGGAAGTGGCGATGCGGTCCCCTACGGCACTGCGTAGGATCCTACGGTCTTGGCGTGCATCCGTGCGTCGCTGCGGTCCGGTCCCAGGCCGACGGGCACGTGCACCTTCCGCCGACCACTGGCGACAACATCGATGTACTGTGGAGACCTCACGCCCCACGTGTTGAGCAATTCGGCGGTACGTCCACCCAGCCTCCCGCATGCCCACTATACGCCCTCGCTCAAAGTCCGTCAACTGCACATACGGTTCACGTCCACGCTGTCGCGGCCTGCTACCAGTGTTAAAGACTGCGATGGAGCTCCGTATGCCACGGCAAACTGGCTGACACTGACGGCGGCGGTGCACAAATGCTGCGCAGCTAGCACCATTCGACGGCCAACACCGCGGTTCCTGGTGTGTCTGCTGTGCCGTCCGTGTGATCATTGCTTGTACAGCACTCTCGCAGTGTCCGGAGAAAGTAAGGTGGGTCTGACACACCGGTGTCAATGTGTTCTTTTTTCCATTTCCAGGACTATATATATATATATATATATATATATATATATATATATATATATATATATATATAATGACTTTTTAACACTGTTAAGGTAAATACATTGTGTATTCTCTGTCAAAATCTTTCATTTGGTAACCATGCGTATCAGTAGTTAGTGCCTTCAGTAGTTAGAATCTTTTATTTAGCTGGCAGAATTGGGGCTCGCTGTATTGCAGTAATTCCGAGTAACGAAGATTTTTGTGAGGTAGGTGATTCATGAAAGGTATAGGTTATTGTTAGTCAGGGCCACTCTTTTGTAGGGATTATTGAAAGTCAGAATGCCTTGCGCTAAAAAAAATAGTGTGTGTCAGTTTAGTGATGATCAGAATAAGTAAGGAGAGAAATGTCTTGAGTACGTTCAGTTTTGCTCAGCTGTCTGAAAATCAAATAACGCTAGTTGATTGCCAGCACGGTCATTTTTGATTTTTTCTAAGGGGGCGTTTCAGGTCCCTCAAAGAAGGCCTTGATGGGTCTACGACTTCTGCCGGACCAGGATGTGCAGCAGACAGTTATGGATTTCTTCACGCAGCAAAAGGGTTGGTGCAGCGATTATGGACTGTATGTCCTTGGAACGAAATCTTCTTGATCGCCCTTACACTTTGTACTAATCGATAGCATAGACTGGGGGGAAGGGGGGGGGATGTACACAAGAAAATGGGTCCGAATGTACACACATAAATTAAGAATAATGCTGATACATGGTGAAACAACGCTCTGGTGGGCGGCTTGCTGGCTTAAATCACCTCGGGGTATGACCATGCGGTGCATTTGACCTGCGGTCGTCGCACGGTGGCGCTGGCAGCAGTCCATATACGCAGAGGTGTGTTGGTGCATGTGAGAGTACGGTGCATATGTTTTCAGACGAGCTAATGGTGGCTGTGTGTTAAGAATCGCTCAAAGAACAGATATTGATGACGTTATGAGGGGTGACTGGAGGCAGGTCAAACACAGCAGGTCGTAGCATGGGCACTCCGTATGCCACAAAATGTGATCTCAAGATTATGGGAACGTATTGATTATAAGAATCCGCGTCGATTGCAAATACATACCGGATGTTGACCTAGGTTTCGGTGTGGATCACAATAAACTACAAACTGCCTAAAGAGGCATGATCCAACATTAATACAGAAGGCCCAAAAGGGCAAAAGACTCGCATAAAATGTGAAATGACCGGTATGTGTGTACCATGTCAATAGCTGTACTTAGCTCAAACGTCAGAAGCGTGCTTCCTCACCCCAGCCAACGTTCGGTGGGTCGCGCGCTCTCATGTAAACTGACCCGCTGCAATGTTAAAAGTTCTAAAAGTACTTATTATGTCAACGATTCCAGCAGACAGGAAACGTGTCCAGGCGCCACAGAACAGGATGTCCACAGTGTACAACACCACAAGAAGACCGATATCTCACAATCAGCGCCCGCAGACGGCCACAGATTACTGCAGGTAGCCTTGCTCGGGACCTTACCGCACCCACTGGAACCGTTGCCACGAAACACACAAACTACAGACGACTGAACGGACATAGTTTATTCGCCCGGAGACCTACAAGGTGCATTCCGCTGATCCCTGGTCACAGGAGAGCCCGTAAAGCCTGGTGTCAAGAACACAGTACATGGTCACTGCAACAGTGGTCCCAGGTTATGTTCACAGATGAGTCCAGGTATTGTCTGAACAGTGACATGGTTTTCATCTGACGTGAACCAGGAACCAGATACCAACCCCTTAATGTCCTTGAAAAGCACCTGTATGTAGATCGTGGATTGATGGTGTGGGGTGGGATTATGATTGGTGCATGTACACCCCTGCATGTCTTTGACAGGTCAGTCAGGTGTATCGGGATGTCATTTTGCACCAGTATGTCCGCCTTTTCAGGAGTGCAGTGAGTCCCACCTTCCTCCTGATGGATGATGACGCCCGGCCCCACCAAGGTGCCATCGTGGAGGAGTACCCTGAAACAGAAGATATCAGGCTAATGGAGTGGCCTGCCTGTTCTCCATACCTAAGCCCCATCGAGCACGTCTGCCATGCTCTCGGTCGACGTATCGCTGCACGAAACCCTACGACACTTCAGGAGCTCCGACAGGCACTGGTGCAAGAATGGGAGGCTATACCCCAGCAACTGCTCGACCACCTGATCCAGAGTATGCCAGCCCGTTGTGCGGCCTGTGTACGTGGGCATGGTGAATATATCCCATAAGATGTCGGGGTACATGGGCAGGAAACAGTGGTGTTTTGTAGCACATGTGTTCCGGGACGGTTTTCTCAATTTATCACCTATACCGTGGACTTACAGACCTGTGTCGTGTGTGTTCCCTATGTGCCTATGCTATTAGCGCCAGTTTTGTGTAGTGCTACGTTGTGTGGCACCACATTCTGCAATATCCTTAATTTATGAGCATGAGTGTAGTTGGTGTAGTAGTCTGAAATAGTGTACTTAGATGATGTGACTTTATAATCTGTTTGGATAGAGGGAAACTTTTTTTGCTTTGGGGAACGAGTACAATTGAAGAACTGGGATTTAATGCCAATAATTGACCGGACAGCATAGAGGGGTGTAGGTCGTGGAAGAGAAAGGAGTAAACGTTTAAAGGCAAAATTCGTCGTTAAAAGTAGGATAATAAAAACAATTGTACTCTCATTTTTGTGTAATATTTAGCAATTGCACGCTTTTTTATACAAGACCCGCTGTAATTGCCAGTAGCAGTTACGAAGATAGATGACATACCACGCAGCCCAATATCGGAAAATAAGAGAATAATACAGAGACCGAGTATCGAATTTGAGCACTGTAACGCAATGAACTAACTTAGCAGCATGGCCTGAGAGTATTGAAGCAGGATGTTTGTTGTACACGTGATTAGTGTTGCCAAACTACCTTTTTAGACGTACATTTTCTGCAGAAAATATGAGCCGGCCGAAATTTTATCAGAGACGTGTCTGTACTGTTGATATGTAAGGAATCGCCTGTGGCGTCCGAATATTTTTATAAATTTTTATAAATCTGTTCAACCCGTCAAGCAACAGTTTGGTGAGTCAACTAATAGTCCTTTTATAGAAGACATCAGTGGAGATTTACCTTTGTGACAATCGAACAGCTCCCGCGTCACGGAGAATTGCTTCTTTAACTTCTTCCCTGTTGCTGAAAGGTTTTTTTTTAATGTTGTTTCTCGCTAAAAGATAACAGACTGTTGAAATGCCATTATCAGGTAATTATTTTGATGAGCTGGCTTTGTAAGTAAACTTTGCTGTAATAGTAATTTAGATTTTATGTCTAAAACTGTATGTTTTCGTAATTGGGATTAAACACAAAAGAGGACAAAGTAAATATTCCACAATTCGAATCGAGAACAGCTACCAACAGGAGTAACGTAGAAGTAAATATCCTCGGAGTAGTGAAGCAACTTAAATCACTTAATAAAAGCAAGTCTTCTGGTTCAGACTGTTTACCAATTAGGTCCTTTCGGATTATGCTGGTGCATTACCTCCTACTTAACAATCATATACAACCGTACGCTCGACGAAAGATCCGTATCCAAAGACTGGAAAGTTGCACAGGCCACACCAATATTCAACAAAGGTAGTAGGAGTAATCCACTAAATTACAGGGACTTATCGTTAACGTCGATATGCAGCAGGAATTTGTAACATACATTGTGTTCAAACATTATGAATTAACACGAAGAAAACGGTCCATTGACACGCAGTCAACATAGGTTTAGAAAACATCGTTCATGTGAAACACAACTGTTGTTGTTGTTGTCTTCAGTCCTGAGACTGGTTTGATGCAGCTCTCCATGCTACTCTATCCTGTGCAAGCTGCTTCATCTCCCAGTACCTACTGCAACCTACATCCTTCTGAATCTGCTTAGTGTACTCATCTCTCGGTCTCCCTCTACGATTTTTACCCTCCACGCTGCCCTCCAATGCTAAATTTGTGATCCCTTGATGCCTCAAAACATGTCCTACCAACCGATCCCTTCTTCTAGTCAAGTTGTGCCACAAACTTCTCTTCTCCCCAATCCTATTCAATACCTCCTCATTAGTTACGTGATCTATCCACCTTATCTTCAGTATTCTTCTGTAGCACCACATTTCGAAAGCTTCTATTCTCTTCTTGTCCAAACTAGTTATCGTCCATGTTTCACTTCCATACATGGCTACACTCCGAACAAATACTTTCAGAAAGGACTTCCTGATACATAAATCTATATTCGATGTTAACAAATTTCTCTTCTTCAGAAACGCTTTCCTTGCCATTGCCAGTCTACATTTTATATCCTCTCTACTTCGACCATCATCAGTTATTTTACTTCCTAAATAACAAAACTCCTTTATTACTTTCAGTGTCTCACTTCCTAATCTAATTCCCTCAGCATCACCCGATTTAATTTGACTACATTCCATTATCCTCGTTTTGCTTTTGTTAATGTTCATCTTATATCCTCCTTTCAAGACACTGTCCATTCCGTTCAACTGCTCTTCCAAGTCCTTTGCCGTCTCTGACAGAATTACAATGTCATCGGCGAACCTCAAAGTTTTTACTTCGTCTCCATGAATTTTAATACCTACTCCAAATTTTTCTTTTGTTTCCTTTACTGCTTGCTCAATATACAGATTGAATAACATCGGGGAGAGGCTACAACCCTGTCTCACTCCTTTCCCAACCACTGCTTCCCTTTCATGCCCCTCGACTCTTATGACTGCCATCTGATTTCTGTACAAATTATAAATAGCCTTTCGCTCCCTGTATTTTACCCCTGCCACCTTTAGAATTTGAAAAAGAGTATTCCAGTCAACATTGTCAAAAGCTTTCTCTAAGTCTACAAATGCTAGAAACGTAGGTTTGCCTTTTCTTAATCTTTCTTCTAAGATAAGTCGTAAGGTCAGTATTGCCTCACGTGTTCCAACATTTCGACGGAATCCAAACTGATCTTCCCCGAGGTCTGCATCTACCAGTTTTTCCATTCGTCTGTAAAGAATTCGCGTTAGTATTTTGCAGCCGTGGCTTATTAAACTGATAGTTCGGTAATTTTCACATCTGTCAGCACCTGCTTTCTTTGGGATTGGAATTATTATATTCTTCTTGAAGTCTGAGGGTATTTCGCCTGTCTCATACATCTTGCTCACCAGATGGAAGAGTGTAGTCAGGACTGGCTCTCCCAAGGCCGTCAGTAGTTCTAATGGAATGTTGTCTACTCCGGGGGCCTTGTTTCGACTCAGGTCTTTCAGTGCTCTGTCAAACTCTTCACGCAGTATCGTATCTCCCATTTCGTCTTCATCTACATCCTCTTCCATTTCCATAATATTGTCCTCAAGTACATCACCCTTGTATAAACCTTCTATATACTCCTTCCACCTTTCTGCCTTCCCTTCTTTGCTTAGAAGTGGGCTGCCATCTGAGCTCTTGATATTCATACACTTGGTTCTCTTCTCTCCAAAGGTCTCTTTGTTTTTCCTGTAGGCAGTATCTATCTTACCCCTAGTGAGATAAGCTTCTACATCCTTACATTTGTCCTCTAGCCATCCCTGTTTAGCCATTTTGCACTTCCTGTCGATCTCATTTTTGAGACGTTTGTATTCCTTTTTGCCTGCTTCATTTACTGCATTTTTATATTTTCTCCTTTCATCAATTAAATTCAATATTTCTTCTGTTACCCAAGGATTTCTAGCAGCCCTCGTCTTTGTACCTACTTTATCCTCTGCTGCCTTCACTACTACATCCCTCAGAGCTACCCATTCTTCTTCTACTGTATTTCTTTCCCCTATTCCTGTCAATTGTTCCCTTATGCTCTCCCTGAAACTCTGTACAACCTCTGGTTCTTTCAGTTTATCCAGGTCCCATCTCCTTAATTTCCCACATTTTTGCAGTTTCTTCAGTTTTAATCTACAGGTCATAACCAATAGATTGTGGTCAGAGTCCACATCTGCCCCTGGAAATGTCTTACAACTTAAAACCTGGTTCCTAAATCTCTGTCTTACCATTATATAATCTATCTGATACCTTTTAATATCTCCAGGGTTCTTCCACGTATACAACCTTCTTTCATGATTCTTAAACCAAGTGTTACCTATGATTAAGTTGTGCTCTGTGCAAAATTCTACTAGGCGGCTTCCTCTTTCATTTCTTAGCCCCAATCCATATTCACCTACTATGTTTCCTTCTCTCCCTTTTCCTACACTCGATTTCCAGTCACCCATTACTATTAAATTTTCGTCTCCCTTCACTATCTGAATAATTTCTTTTATTTCATCATACATTTCTTCAATTTCTTCATCATCTGCAGAGCTAGTTGGCATATAAACTTGTACTACTGTAGTAGGTGTGGGCTTCGTATCTATCTTGGCCACAATAATGCGTTCACTATGCTGTTTGTAGTAGCTTACCCGCATTCCTATTTTCCTATTCATTATTAAACCTACTCCTGCATTACCCCTATTTGATTGTGTGTTTATAACCCTGTAGTCACCTGACCAGAAGTCTTGTTCCTCCTGCCACCGAACTTCACTAATTCCCACTATATCTAACTTTAACCTATCCATTTCCCTTTTTAAATTTTCTAACCTACCTGCCCGATTAAGGGATCTGACATTCCACGCTCCGATCCGTAGAACGCCAGTTTTCTTTCTCCTGATAACGACATCCTCCTGAGTAGTCCCCGCCCGGAGATCCGAATGGGGGACTATTTTACCTCCGGAGTATTTTACCCAAGAGGATGCCATCATCATTTAATCATACAGTAAAGCTGCATGTCCTCGGGAAGAATTACGGCTGTAGTTTCCCCTTGCTTTCAGCCGTTCGCAGTACCAGCACAGCAAGGCCGTTTTGGTTAATGTTGCAAGGCCAGATCAGTCAATCATCCAGACTGTTGCCCCTGCAACTACTGAAAAGGCTGCTGCCCCTTTCAGGAACCACACGTTTGTCTGGCCTCTCAACAGATACCCCTCCGTTGTGGTTGCATCTACGGTACGGCCATCTGTATCGCTGAGGCACTAGCTCTTTATTTACATGAAGTATTGGATGCTATTGACAAGGGGTTTCAGATCGATTCCGTATTTCTGGATTTTCGGATGGCTTTTGACACTGTACCACAGAAGCGGATCGTAGTGAAGTTGCGTGCTTAGGGAGTATCGTCTCAGTTATGTGACTGGATTTGTGGTTTCCTGTCAGAGAAGTAGAAATTGACGGAAAGTCATCGGGTAAAACAGAAGTGGTTTCTGGCGTTCCCCAAGGTAGTGTTATAGGCCCTTAGCTGTTCCTTATCTATATGAACGATTTGGGAGACAAACTAAGCAGCCGTCTTCGGTTGTTTGCAGATGACGCTGTCGTTTATCGACTAATAAAGTCATCAAAAGATCAAAACAAACTGCAAAACGATTTAGAAAAGATATCTGAATGGTGCGAAAAGTGGCAGTTGACACTAAATAACGAAAAGTTTGAGGTCATCCATATAATAAATAGGTATTACAATTACAAACAACTTAAATTGGAAGGAACACATAGAAAATGTTGTGGGGAAGGCTAACCAAAGACTCCATTTTATTGGAAGGACACTTAGAAAATGTAACAGACCTACTAAGGAGGCTGCCTACACTACGCTTGTCAGTCCTCTTTTAGAATACTGTTGCGAGTGTGGGATCCTTACCAGATAGGAATGACGGAGTACATCGAAAAAGTTCAAAGAAAGGCAGCACGTTTTGTACAGGGTGTTTCAAAAATGACCGGTATATTTGAAACGGTAATAAAAACTAAACGAGCAGCGATAGAAACACACCGTTTGTTGCTATATGCTTGGGACAACAGTACATTTTCAGCCGGACAAACTTTCGAAATTACAGTAGTCACAATTTTCACCAACAGATGGCGCTGCAGTGATGTGAAAGATATGGAAGATAACGCAGTCTGTGGGTGCGCCATTCTGTACGTCGTCTTTCTGCTGGAAGCGTGTGCTGTTCACAACGTGCAAGTGTGCTGTGGACAACATGATTTATTCCTTAAAACAGAGGATTTTTCTGGTGTTGGAATTCCTAGAACACAGTGTTGTTGCAACAAGACGAAGTTTTCAACGGAGGTTTAATGTAACCAAAGGACCGAAAAGCGATACAATAAAGGATCTGTTTGAAAAATTTCAACGGACTGGGAACAAAGGGATGAACGTGCTGGAAAGGTAGGGCGACCGCGTACGGCAACCACAGAGGGCAACGCGCAGCTAGTGCAGCAGGTGATCCAACAGCTGCCTCGGGTTTACGTTCGCCGTGTTGCAGCTGCGGTCCAAATGACGCCAACGTCCACGTATCGTCTCATGCGCCAGAGTTTACACCTCTATCCATACAAAATTCAAATGCGGCAACCCCTCAGCGCCGCTACCATTGCTGCACGAGAGACATTCGCTAACGATATAGTGCACAGGGTTGATGACGGCGATATGCATGTGGGCAGCATTTGTTTTACTGACGAAGCTTATTTTTACCTGGACGGCTTCGTCAATAAACAGAACTGACGCATATGGGGAACCGAAAAGCCCCATGTTGCAGTCCCATCGTCCCTGCATCCTCAAAAAGTACTGGTCTGGGCCGCCATTTCTTCCAAAGGAATCATTGGCCCATTTTTCAGATCCGAAACGATTACTGCATCACGCTATCTGGACATTCTTCATGAATATGTGGCGGTACAAACTGCCTTAGACGACATTGCGAACACCTCGTGGTTTATGCAAGATGGTGCCCGGCCACATCGCACGGCCAACGTCTTTAATTTCCTGAATGAATATTTCGATGATCGTGTGATTGCTTTGGGCTATCTGAAACATACAGGAGGCGGCGTGGGTTGGCCTCCCTATTCGCCAGGCATGAACCCCTGTGACTTCTTTCTGTGGGGACACTTGAAAGACCAGGTGTACCGCCAGAATCCAGAAACAATTGAACAGCTGGAGCAGTACATCTCATCTGCATGTGAAGCCATTCTTGCAGACACGTTGTCAAAGGTTTCAGGTAATTTCATTCAGAGACTACGCCATATTATTGCTACGCATGGTAGATATGTGGAAAACATCGTACTATAGCGTTTCCCAGACCGCAGCGCCATCTGTTGTTGACAGTTGTAACTACTGTAATTTCGAAAGTTTGTCTGCCTGAAAAATGTAGTGTTGTCCCAAGCATATTGCAACAAACGCTGTATTTCTATCGCTGTTCGTTTAGTTTTTATTACCGTTTCAAATATACCGGTCATTTTTGAAACACCCTGTAAATGCACGAATGATGAGGTCAACACAAAAACCCAGTCCCCAGGCTGAGGAACTCCCCAACCCAGCCAGGAACTGAACCCGGGGCCCTGTGATACAAAGCAAGGCTAGCAACTAGACCACGAGCTGTGGACTTGTTCCCGCACCCGGGTTCCTGGATTCGATTCCCGGCGGGGTCTGGGATTTTCTCTGCCTCGTGATGACTGAGTGTTGTGTGATGTCCTTAGATTAAGTTAGGTTTAAATAGTTCTAAGTTCTAGTGGACTGATGACCATAGAAGTTAAGTCCCATAGTGCTCAGAGCCAGCTGTGGACTTGCTGTTTGTTACTGGCAAGTAAGAAGTCCTCCATCGCCCACCCACAGAGAAATCCTCACTCGCCGAATTCCAGGGAATAAGTGATTCCTGCTCACGGTCCAGACTAAGTCCTGCTTCTGAGCCTGCAGGACTTTCTGTGGCCCAATGAAGCGGCATTACAGTATTCTGGGAATTGGTAAACCAACAATTTGAGGGTTAGGAACAGTTTTTCGGTGTTAAACCTACAGAAGCACGGAGTTCTTAACAGTTCTGTTCCCCCTCTGCAATTCAGTTTTCTCACCAGCCAATGGACTGGCCTCCACTTCTGGATTTTCTAAAATTCATGTTCGGCTCCTCCGATCTGCTAAATGATTAATGTTAAGAAACAAGACGTTCCACTAAAAATTTTCAGTAAGTGGTGTGATTGCCTCTGGCGCAGGACCAGTGCTTCCTTTTTTTCTCACAGTTCCCTAAGGTGACTGCCGTCCCACTCCACTCTCTTCCGGGAAGGACTCTCCGCCGCGAAAACAAAGTTCTTTTTGTCAACAGCTACGGTCGGCAAGGCGGCACAAACCGGTGTTCGCCCGCCGTGGTACCTGATTTTCTCAGTAAGATGGCCGCGCCACACTTAGCGTTTAGTGCACATACTGAACCGCCATGTGGCCAGCAGCAGGTCGGACATAAGGTCCAGACCTAATCTCATTGCTCGTATGGACTCACGGTCGGCCGCATACGATCAAACTACCTCCTGGTTCCTAAGCTGAAAAGGTTCCCATCCCGCGAGCCTTAAAGGATCTCAGCTTCTCTGTTTACAGGCTCACTTCCCATCTGAGATTCATAAACTCCAAGATCACCGAAAGAATTACATACAACTTCCAACAGCATATAGAGATTTATTAAAAGATATCATATTCGCTGATGGCTGTATAAAATATTTATTGTTACTATTGCAATTTCGGCCTTATGGCCATTTTCAAGTAACACTGCAAAAGTTACCTAAACACAAAAATACAAAAGAATGGCTTAGAACACTCGCCAGCAATCCAATTCACTGAGCAGCACCACAAATTCTGACAAAACATCACAATGCCTACGCACAAATACAGGATGCATCCTTTAACCAGGCTCTGTTACAGCAATCCTCGTTATGAGGAGTAATCAAATTGTTAATGTAACCTTGCTTAATAATTTCTTGTTTGTTTGCTGGTGTGTCGCTGCAGTCCTGTTACACATTAACAATGCACGAGCCATAGTATCCTAGCACACCACTACAGGAAGAGGCAAAAAGAAAATGACTTAACCCGTAGTCAAAGTGGAGTATGTTGCGGTAATTCTACAGCAACCTTGTAAGAACAGTCTACAATGACGGAGAAAAAAAAATCTCAACACCAAGAATTAGTTGTGCTAGGGCGTGCTTCTACATATGACAGATGATGTCTATTAATATTTCGCGCCAGTTTCATTATAGTATGCAAATCAGGTTTGCTTTAAATACACGCTGCAACGGTCGTGAGTGTTATTTACCTTTGAGATCTACATCTACATCATAATACGCAAGCCACCTAATGGTGTGTGGCGGAGGGTACTTTCGGTACCACCATCTGACCCCTCCAACCCTGTTCCACTCGCGAATAGTGCGTGGGAAGAATGATTATCGGTATGCCTCTGTAACTGGCTCTAATTTCTCGAATTTCTCCTCGTGGTCAATAGGCGAGATTATGTGGGGGGAGTAATATGTTGTCCGACTCCTCCTGAGAAGTGCAGTCCCGAAATTTCAATTGTAAATCCTTCCGTTATGTACAACACATGGCTTGTGACGTCTGTCAGTGGAGTGTGTTAGTATGGACGTAACGCTCTCAAAATTGGGCATGGTGAGTTGATGTTAGTCAATAATGCCTTTAAGGCGAAAAAGATGGCGTTATCAACATCTTGCTGAGTTTGAACGGGGTCGTGTAATAGGGCTGGGAGAAGCTGGATGTTCCTTCTGATACACTACAGAAAGATCTGGCAGGAATGCGACCACTGTGTATGATTGCTGACAGCAGTAGTCAGTTGAACTGTTACAAATCTGTCACTTCAACTCCGAGTCGGACGCTCTGTTGTGTGCACCTCACTGACCCCAAACAACAACCATTTGTGGCTTCACTGGTGTCAACCGAGAGCTCATTGGAGGGCACAGTGGAGGTCTGTTGTGTTTCCTGCTGAAAGCTGTTTCTGTCTCGTTTTGCCTCGATGCCAGTGATCGCCGTGTGTTGGTTCGAAGGGACCCATTCAAGGACCTGCAATCAACTTGCCTGCATGCTATACGAGGTGTGACAATGAAGTAATGAGACTTATTTTCTATGTGAGATGTGGCAATCACGCAAGCTTGCGTAGGCACAATATCTTTGACCTTGATCTATAAGCTGCTTCCAGTCCAATGGCACATCGATGCAACTGCTCAGTAATGAGTTGTGCTGTAACAAGGCAACATGTGTTTGTGTCTCTCGTCACGGAAAACGGGTGAAAATGCGACGACAACTTACGGTAAGTTCCAGAAGGCTTTTAGCGAGGAGGTTATGTCTAGAGCTCAAGTTTTTCGCTGGCATAAAATGTTTAGTGAAGGCAGAACGAATGTTGAAGATGAAGACCGCAGTGGACGACCATCAACCTCACGGACGGATGTCAACTTGGGCAGGGTGCGTGAACTCGTACGATCTGATCGAACATTATCTGTGAAAATGATTATACAAGAACTGAACATCAATCGAGAAACGGCTCGTCTAATAATAAGTGAAGATTTTGGTACGAGAAAGATTGTGAAAAAATGGTCCCCAAAAATCTCATACCACAACGGCGAGAAATACGGAAAAATGTGGAGGCCGATCTGTTAAAGCAAACGGAAATCAATCCAGAATTGTTGAGCCATGTTACCACCGGTGATGAAAGTTGATTTTTTCAGTACGATCCAGGGAAAAAACGCCAAAGTTCGCAGTGTTGCTCAAAGGGATCGCCCAGACCAAAAAAAGTCAAAAGTCAAAAGTGAAATGCATGCTTATGTGCTTCTTTGATTCGAAGACTATTCACAAAGACTGGGTGCCTCCTGGACAAACAGTTAACCAATATTACTACAAAGAAATTTTAGAAAGACTTCGTAAAAGAGTTCTTCGTGGCCATGCAAACATTGCTGATAATTGGATTCTACATCACTATAATGCGCCATCCCTTACTACTTTGTCAGTAGAGCAATTTTTAACCTCAAAACAAATTTCAGTACTACCACAGCCACCTTATTCACCAGATATCGGTCTGTGCGACTTCTTTCTATTTACAAGAGTCAAAACGGTGGTCAAGGGACACCAGTTTCAAACTGTACAAGATGACCAAAAAGCTGTGACGGGGGTGTTGGAGGATATTACAGAAGATGAGTCCCAGAAATATTACCATCAATGGCAGAAGCGCTGGAAAAAGTGTGTGCAATCAGAACTACTTTGAAGGAGACAATACTAAACATGACTAAAACGGTACGCCAAATTTTTTTCCACACCAGTCTCATTACTTTATTGTTGCACCTCGTACACACAGGACCTAGACCTAGAGTTATCGTCTGGGGTGCGATTCCTTATGTCAGCAGGAGCACACTTGTAGTTATCCCACTCACCCTGGCTGCAAATGTTCACATCATTCTAGTGGTTCGACCGGTTGTGCTGCCATTCATGAACAGAATTCCAGAGGGCATTTTCCAACAGGATAACGCTTGCCTACACACCGCACTTGTAACTCAAAATTCTCTGCAGAGTATCGACACAAAGCCTTGGCCAGCTGACTCTGTCTCCTGTCTCCAATCGAATACATAAGGGACAGCATCAGGTGATATCTCCAGCCTCACCCACAAACACCATTAAACGTCCCTGTACTGACCGATCAAGTGCAGCGGGTATGAAACTCCATCCCACAGACTGAAATCCGTCATCTAAACAACACAATGTAGGCTCATTTGCATTCAACATTCCGGCTGTTACACCGGTTATTAATATACCAGCATTTCACGTTTGCAATGGCTTATCTTCGCTTTATATTAACCTGTGATCTTGCAGTGTTAATCACTTAAATATGTTACCTAGACAAACGTATTGCCGAAATTTTATTACTCTACATTCTTAGGCGTAGATTGCTATTCTACTGCCTTACTGGTCTGCGATCACAGACAAAGAAAACTGATTCCAGGACAATAGCTACTTCTTTTCGTTATCAGCGTCGTGTAATTTGATGCGGCCCGCTACAACTGTCTCTCCTGTGTCAATGTCTTCACTCTTCACTTAAAACTTCCGAGCTGATAGGCAGTGGTCGAAGCATAAAACTCACTCCCGCAGTTCGCCGCTTTACCTCTGAGGATGTCTCCCGCAGTCGGAGACGAAACGTCAGGAGTGAGTTTTATACTTCGACCACGGCCTGTCAGCCCGGAAGTTTTAAGTGAAGACAATACCGGCCGTGAAAGCTTACATTGTATGATCGAATGTCTTCACTGCCTTCACCCCCAAAGTCTTCGATTATTTGTTGGATATATTTCAGTCTCCGCCATCCCCTACAGTTTTTGTCCTCTTCAGCTCTCTCTAGTACCATGGAAGTTACTGCCTCACGGCTTGCTTCCTGTTCTATAATCCTGTTCCTATTCCTAGTTAGTACTTTCCACAGACTCCGATGATACAGTAGCGGAACAGTTCAGAGAAAGTTTGAGTCTTGTAGCAAATAAATACCCCACTCATACGGTTATAATTGGTGGGGACTTAAACCTTCACTTGATATGTTGGCAAAAATACTTGTTCAAAACCGGTGGTAGGCAGAAAACATCTTCCGAGATTGTCCTAAATGCTTTCTCCGAAAATTATTTCGAGCAGTTAGTCCACGCACCCACGCGAATTGTAAATGGTTGCGAAAACACACTTGACCTCTTAGCCACAAACAATCCAGAGCTGATACAGAGCATCATGACTGATACAGGGATTAGTGATCACAAGGTCGTTGTAGCTAGGTTCAATACCGTTTCTTCCAAATCCATCAGAAACAAACGCAAAATAATTTTATTTAAAAAAGCGGATAAAGTGTCACTAGAAGCCTTCCTAAAAGACAATCTCCATTTCTTCCGAACTGACTATGCAAATGTAGACGAGATGTGGCTCAAATTCGAAGATATAGTAGCAACAGCAATTGAGAGATTCATACCTCATAAATTGGTAAGAGATGGAACGGATCCCCCGTGGTACACAAAAAAGGTCCGAACGCTGTTGCAGAGGCAACGGAAAAAGCATGCGAAGTTCAGAAGAACGCGAAAGATGGCCTAAAATTTACAGACGCGCGAAATTTGGCACGGACTTCGATGCGAGATACCTTTAATAGGTTCAACAACGAAACATTGTCTCGAAATTTGGTAGAAAATCCGAAGAAATTCTGATCGTATGTAAAGTACACAAGCGACAAGACGCAGTCAATACCTTCGCTGCGCAGTGCCGATGGTATTGTTACCGACGACTGTGCCGCTAAAGCGGAGTTATTGAACGCAGTTTTCCGAAATTCCTTCACCAGGGAAGACGAATGGAATATTCCAGAATTTGAAACACGAACAACTGCTAGCATGAGTTTCTTAGAAGGAGATACCTTAGGGGTTGCGAAGCAACTCAAATCGCTTGATACAGGCAAGTCTTCAGGTCCAGATTGTATACCGATTAGGTTCCTTTCAGATTACGCTGATACTATAGCTCCCTACTTAGCACTCATATACAACCGCTCGCTCACCAATAGATCTGTACCTACAGATTGGAAAATTGTGCAGGTCGCACCAGTGTTTAAGAAGGGTAGTAGGAGTAATCCATCTAACTACAGACCTATATCATTCACGTCGCTTTGCAGTATATACTGTATTCAAACATTATGAATCTCCTCGAAGGAAACGATCTATTGATACGTAATCAGCATGGCTTCAGAAAACATCGCTCTTGTGCAACGCAGCTAGCTCTTTATTCGCACGAAATAATGGCCGCTATCGACAGGGGATCTCAAGTTGATTCCGTATTTCTAGATTTCCGGAAAGCTTTTGACACCGTTCCTCACAAGCGACTTCTAATCAAGCTGCAGGCCTATGGGGTATCGTCTCAGTTGTGCGTCTCGATTCGTGATTTCCTGTCAGGAAGGTCGCAGTTCGTCGTAATAGACGGAAATCATCGAATAAAACTGAAGTGATATCAGGTGTTCCCCAGGGAAGCGTCCTGGGACCTCTACTGTTCCTGATCTATATAAATGACCTGGGTGACAATCTGAGCAGTTCTCCTAGACTGTTCGCAGATGATGCTGTAATTTACCGTCTAGTAAGGTCATCCGAAGACCAGTATCAGCTGCAAAGCGATTTAGAAAAGATTGCTGTATGGTGTGTCAGGTGGCAGTTGACGCTAAATAACGAAAAGTGTGAGATGATCCACATGAGTTCCAAAAGAAATCCGTTGGAATTCGATTACTCGATAAATAGTACAATTCTCAAGGCTGTCAATTCAACTAAGTACCTGGGTGTTAAAATTACGAACAACTTCAGCTGGAAAGGCCACATAGATAATATTGTGGGGAAGGCGAGCCAAAGGTTGCGTTTCATTGGCAGGACACTTAGAAGATGCAACAAGTCCACTAAAGAGACAGCTTACACTACACTCGTTCGTCCTCTGTTAGAATATTGCTGCGCGGTGTGGGATCCTTACCAGGTAGGATTGACGGAGGACATTGAAAGGGTGCAAACGAGGGCAGCTCGTTTTGTAATATCACGTAATAGGGGAGAGAGTGTGGCAGATATGATACGCGAATTGGGATGGAAGTCATTACAGCGAAGACGTTTTGCGTCGCGGCGAGATCTTTTTACGAAATGTCAGTCACCAACTTTCTCTTTCGAATGCGAAAATATTTTGTTGAGCCCAACCTACATAGGCAGGAATGATCATCAAAATAAAATACGAGAAATCAGAGCTCGAACAGAAAGGTTTAGGTGTTCGTTTTTCCCGCTCGCTGTTAGGGAGTGGAATAGTAGAGAGATAGTATGATTGTGGTTCGATGAACACTCTGCCAAGCACTTAAATGTGAATTGCAGAGTAGTCATGTAGATGCAGATTTGTTTCTTCCCAGTTCTGCGGTAACCTCATATCTTATCTTATCAGTTTTCTCAATTTTCAGCATATTTGTGCAATACCACATTTCCAACGCTTCGATTCTCTTCTTTCCTGTTTCTCCATAGCCCATGGATTTTATTTTATTTTATTTATTTATTTATTTATTTTTTTTTTTTTGCGTGCAATGCCATGCTCCCGAACCACATACCTGGAAATTTCTTCGTGAGATAAGGTCCTGTGTTTGATACTAGTAGACTTCTTCTAGCAAAGGACGTCGTTTTTAATTGTATTAATCAGCATTTTATATCCTTTTTCGTCCGTCAGCCTTATTTTGTTTCCTAGGTAGCAGAATTCCTCCACACGGTCTGTGAATTCGATGTTAAGTTTGCCCCTAATCTCAGTTCTGCTGCTTCTCATTGCTTTTGCATTTATTATTTTCTTTTTGAATCAGTATTTTGCTTTTATTAGACAATTCATTGCATTTAAAAAGTCCTCTGATTCTCCTTAATTGTTACTAAGGGTAGCAGTGCCATAAAAAAATGTTATCATCGATAACCTTTCGCTTCGACTTTTAATCCTGTCCCTGAATCTTTCCTTTAATTCCCTCATAACTTCATCCCTATACAGGTCGAATAGTAAAGGGGAAAGAATACTTTCCTACCTTATATCTTTTTTAATTCTAACGCTTCTATCAGGGTCCATATAACTTACTCGTTCTCTACCAACCATGAAAGAAGTTGTGTTGAACTGAATATACAGGTAATGAAATAGATGGAGTACTGACGTACGAAAATGTTCTTCAGCGTCAGTTTTCACCTTTTAGCACTGACTATTCGTAATGCCCAGGCACTGGTATGATTCTTGATTACAACACGGTTTTTGAGCATATTTTCAAAAAATTAGTATCAATGGGAGAATTCTGGAGATTTTTTGTAGTATTCAGCCACTTATCGCTTTTGGAGAAAGCAGATGATTGACAGACTTTCTTTTATATGCCAGTTTTATTTAATATTTTGATTCTATGTATCTTGAATCTGAGAGAGTCAAAAAATTTTCAGTCTTTGTTAAATTTCTACGATTGTCATGGGAGCTAACAGGAATAAAAAACCGAAAATCGGTTATTTCAGAAAACGATTACTTTGACCGGTTTTAACTGTCAGATTAAACTGCCGAGGAAAGAAGCAAACGATATAACGGGAAACGCGCTGTTCCAGCGATAACCGCCATCCCACACACTAGCAACTATCAAGTGATAGCGCCAGACACCGCTAGTGGCGATTTGAGGAAAGGACAATATACTTGTTATCTGGTAAACAGTTCCAGTACTGTACTGTTATGATTACAAAGTGCCTAATAATAACTGAGACGTATTGCAAACAGCTATTGGTAGTAGCTAAGTCAAGCTCATCATAACAGACTGCGTAAGCTATACTGCCATATGTAGCGTGATTTGTTACACGATAAATCGCCAGCAAGCGAAAGGAACCCATCCCGGATGATGATGCCCTCCTATCAACTATGATCCTCACCTCCGCCTCCCTTCCCCTGTCCTTTTCCCGGCTCCCCCCCCCCCCCTCCCCCACCATCCATCCTGTTTTTTCTCCAGCTACCCACTCCCTGAGACCTTTTCCTTTCCCCTGCACTGTCTTCCACACTCCTTTCTCGCGTCCGCTTGCTCCCCTCCTTTTTCTGTGTCCTTTCCCTCCATCGGCTCCCCCCCCCCTTTTCCTCACTCACCTATCTGGCAACCCCCCCCCCCCCCATACCCATATACCTTCGTACTCTATAGTTCAGTGTTTTCCGTGAGTGTTCAGTGTTGTGTGTCCCCTTTTTACAGTGCTGCAAACAGAAACCAGACTGTCGCCGTGTTTTTTAGTTGTGCCTGTCTATTTCCTAAGTGTTTTTAATCAGCATCACTGACCTCTTTGTTTTTTTATGTTTTTTCACAACTTTTTCGCCGTGTACCAGTCTGAAACAATCACCTTTTTATCCCCTTTTTTCTTGTTATATATCCTCATTATGTTTTTTTAACTTTATCTGTAGGCTGCAGAGCGGCGTATTACGCTGTTGCAAGTCCGCCCCCCCCCTCAGAGGGGGGGGGGCGGGGTAATCGAAATTCAATAAAGAAAAAAGGTGATTAAAAAATAACGAACTGCGTGAAGAAATAGTGCCGCAAGCGGCGTCGTTGAAAGCACCTATCCAGGCTGAAGTACAAACCGCTCACAGGTGAAACAAATTTCAAAGATACAATAAATACTCATCATACATAAAGTTCATAAAGAGCTATTATAGCTACATGTGGCTATATCTGTCTTTCTGTTTCTTAATGCAGCACAGTATTTGTTGTCTTAAACAACTGTCTTCTGGCTAAGATAAGCCCTTTCTTAACGCTCGTCACTTGTATTTAATACGTTCGGCGTCCAGACTATATATGCGATTAGCTTAGGCATCATGTTGCAGTACTTAACCTGGGCGCCTAAGACTCGGAAGTTCAGGAACTGCTGCCAGTTTACTCGAGAAAAACAATTTTCAATCTTGATGTGCTGCGCCCTTTATGTCGTTCAACTCAACAAAAATGCTTTGACGAAATTACGAATGTATTGATATTAAATTGTGAAAAACGGAATAGAATTTCGTAGTACTTTTGCGTTTATTGTCAGTAGTTTTCATTTATGATAGCGAATAGCTCATTTTTAGGAAAATTTTTACCTTTAGTGTTTTATGGCAAGTCTGTAAGGAAATGTGGAAGCGAAAGTTCAATTTAAAATTTTAACACTTCATGTAATGTACCTGAAGTTTAAAGAGAAGAATGCTAAAGGGTGTAAAGAGTAGATTGAACAACTAGCGAGGAAGCACTGAATCGAAGTGGGCACAAAAGAGCTTAATGACACAACACCACAAAAACAAGGAACACTTTGACAGGACACATCTTCAGATGTCAAGTGAAACTTAATTTTATTAACTGACAGAAGTATGGGAAGAATGCGTGAAATTTTAAGAGATTAACGCTTCAGCACAGTAAACAAGTTCAAGTGTATATCGGGTGCAGTAGTTGCGGAAACAAGTAGATACTTGAAAAGCATGGACTAGTATAGAGGGTAGCATCATTCTACAACATACACAAAGCCATATTCAGCTTGAAATGCCGGTTTCAACACCTTACTGCATCATTAGGTGCGGTTGTACTGGAGATTGTATGCCATGCCTTGTTCCGAACTTTGAAATGGTTTACCCGGCCAGGTATAAGGAGGTTTGCATTTTAACGATGTTGTTTCACTCCGAACCACGTTGCAACTTGTCATTTTCAAGCTCATCTATCGTTAACAAAGGTCAAACAAGACATAGGTGAATGAGAAACGTCATGGGACTTCCCAACAGCTCAACAGCCGCCCTTTCAATTTACCGCATATTGTTGCCCAGTTACTGACTTTCCCTTTTTCCCAACGAGCAGATGTTTTTTTTTTTTTTTTTTTAATTTGTGGTAGACAGTGCAGTCAGGTGCAATACAGTTTACTGTATATCAAGTGGAAAACAAACGAAAGGGAACAGAAAAACTGAATTTCCCTGCCTTTCAAACTCGATAAAGAGTGTGGTCATAAGTAAACTTCGGCTACTTGAAAGGGCCGCAATTTTAATTTCCACATGAGAGGGTGACATTTGTTAATTGCGAACGATGTTTACATTCCAGGTTACAAACGTTGATCCTTATGATGGCCATCTGTATCCACGAGAACCTGGAACCGCACCAGAGATACCATTTCACAACTGTTTGCAGCACTTTTCGACAGGTGGACCGTGTAATGTTTAGCTGTCTTGACACAGCCCGTACACTGCTTGAACATCGTTCATTGCGTCCAGCATCCATGGCAGCGGTAACCTTTAGTTTGTTGCGTAGTTGGCTGACAGCCTCTCCCAAGAGCAATTCCAAAATCACCAGTTACTTCGAATTTCCGAATCATGTTCTTCCGCTCCGGAGCCGAAAAAGGGCATCTCCATACTTCCTTAATGCATCCACACTGGCGCAGAACTGCAGCATTGTGGCTGGTACTTTGTTAAAAGAGCTTTTTGAGAAAAAGCCCTGCTCACTTTGTCTGCGTCCATGCTGACTGATTACAACAATTCAGTGACGCTTGTATTTCAATCCTACGTCGCCTTACCAGTGCTCACGCCTTATGGCAAGTCATGATCCGATTTAGTCCATACGGCAGAATAGTTATTTATAAATATACCCATATATTCGTGAAAGCCTGTGAGTGTGAAAACAACGGGTCTGTTTATAAGTAACATTTCTACTACCAGTCACGATTTTCTTTTATTCATATTTTACACGACGCGTTTCGGAAAATGATTCCCATTTTCAAGTGTGCATTTCTTTGTGCTATCCCACTTTTACGTAATGATGAGGTTCTGGTTTGTTTTAATTAATTATTTTTTACTTTACTGCAATATGTAAAAAACGCGCAGTTTCCAGTTAGTTATCGATTTTTACATATAGTTAGAAGCAAAATTTGGAAAAACTATCACTTGCAGTTTTCTTAAAGTCATGACACTAACAGAATGAACAGCGCAAATCCTGCAGTGCACAGTCTGTACATCATTCCTATGAAGTTGGATACCCTTATGGTAAATATTTTTCCTCTCTACCCTGTTCGAGAACAAACATTACAACTATATTGGCTCTTCTCTTTTTCTTCATCTTCTTCTTCTTTTTATTATAAGTAAACGCAATCCAGTATTCGTTATCCTAAGGGATTGTCTTCCATCTACTTCAAGGCCTTTGCTAAGACACATCATTTGTAGTCAGCACAACAACCATTAAGGTCAGATGGACGAAGAGCATACAGGCGTTGTTGCAGAAGTTGACTTTAGTGATTAAGGACTCGGCAGCCCAGGAAGGACTGAGAGTTTACCGGAAAAGAAAGTAGTTTCTAATCTGGTTCTACTCCGACCAGTTCATTGTTATCCTGAACCCTGAATGATGTTGAACTAACAAAAACGCTTTCACAAAATTATAAATTTGTCAATATTCACGTCTCAAAAAGTGAATAGAATTTCGCAGTGATTTTATACTGATTCTTTATAATTGTCATTTATAATCCCGAGTAGCTCATTTACAAGAAATTTTGGTCTTGTAATGTTTTAAGGCAAGACTGTAAGAAAATATGAAAGTAAAAGTTTATTTTAAAATGTTTAACAATATAATTTAGTATATCTGATTACAAATAGAATTAAAGCTTTACAAATGTGAAGCTACAAAATGATGTGCAGATGACACTGAGCAACTAATGAGGAGTAAAGAATCGAAAACAGCTTTATGGCAGAAGGAACAGGATAACAGGACACATCTTGAGACTTGACAGGACTCATATTGAGATATGAAGGGATAGTTAATTTTATTAACTGAGGGAAATGTCGAGAGATTGTTTAACTTTTTTAAAAAAAAGAAGGAAGCAACGGTTGACGTGCCATCGACAACGAAGTCATTAGAGAGAAAGCACAAGGTAGAATTACTTTTTTTAAGGATGAAGAAGCAAATCGGGTATGCTGTTTCAAAGGAACGGTCCCAGAATTTGCTTGGAGCGATTTAGCGTCATCATGGAAAATCTAATGCTGAATGAACGGCCGCAGATTTGATCCGTCACCCGCCCGAATGTGCTACCTCTGGATTACGGGGTCCTGGGTTCGATTCCCGAACGGGTTGGGGATTTTCTCTCCCCGGGGACTGGTTGTTTGCGTTATCCTAATCATTTCTTCATCATCCTCATCATGATAGTGGAATGTGAAAAGATTGGGATGTTGTAGGGGTGCTGACGACCGCGCAGTTGAGCGCCCCAAAAGCCAATCATCATCAGCATCATCATCCCCCCCCCCCCCCCCTGTGCGTGGTAAGAATAGGCCCGAGGTATTCCTGCCTGTCGTAAGACGCGACTAAAAGGAGTCCCTGCCCCTCAAGGGAGTAGTTGGCGCCTGGGTCCGTAGACGGACGGTTCAACGACTTACATTTGTGGTCCTTTCGGTTTTTCGTTTATTCCGGTTTCTTCCTTCCTTTATTTGTTTCCTTTCTTTGTCCTTCTCCCCTTCTCACTGTCTTCCTTTTTACCTTGCCATCTTCTTATTGCCTTCTTCTCCTTGCCTTCTTGTCCACCCTATGGTCTCCGCCTCGCCGTTTGAGACAGTCTGTCCCTTCTCTCCCTCTCTCCCTTTTTTTCCTATTCTTCTCTCCTCCCAGTGCGTGCCTGAAGGCCGATCCACGCGTTCGCACGCGTAGCCGGTGACAGGGTAAAGCATAATTCCCCGCCCTGGGTACACAAGTAGGGCCCGTATGTACCACCTGGTAAAGGCCAGGCCCGGGGAGGGTGATTCCCCGTGCTGACACCTTCCAACCATGCCAATTGGTCCCTCCGTCCGTTCCTTTGGAGGTGTGACCTGAGGTGTAAACATTCACCTAAGGCGGGAGTGCCCTCTGAGAGTGTCCCCACAGGGAAGAAGCGCGCCATCGGAGACGCTGGCAATCATGGGAGATTCCTCCGCAATGGATTTATCTTCTTCTTCTCTCTCGACGTCGGCCCAAAAACGGAAACTTGACCAGCCTCAAGTGACAAAAGTACTACCGCCTGCCCCAAAGTTCCTCGTAGTTTCTACACCTGAGGACGGAAAGGCTTTTTCATCTGTCAGCCCTTTCGTTATTCAGAAGGGCGTAGATACCATAGCCAGACTTGTCAAGTCTTGTACCAGGATGCGTAACGGTACCTTGTTGTTGGAAACTGAGAGCGCCTTTCAGGCACAAAAACTCCTTTGGGCCACACTTCTGTACACGTTCCCTGTCCGGGTGGAGGTTCACCGTACTTTGAATTCGTCGTGTGGTGTGGTATCTACTAGATTACTCGACAGATTGACTGACGAGGAGATTCAGTCTTTCCTCGCTGAGCAGGGCGTGACGGCTGTCCATAGGGCCATGAAAAACGTCGACAATGACCTTGTACCGCCCCGGACACTTTTCTTGACCTTTGATAGTGTTCAGCTGCCGTCGCGGAACAAAGCGGGCTATGAGGTTCTTTCTGTTCGCCCCTATGTCCCGACACCCACGCGCTGCTAACAGTGTCAGTGCTTTAACCACACCCGCCAGTCTTGTTGCCATGCGGCTAAATGCGTCACTTGTGCCAGGGACGCCCATGAGAGTGACTGTCCACCTCCGTCTCCTCGTTGCGTGAACTGTCAGGGTGACCATGCAGCGTCCTCCCGCGACTGTCCCATCTACAAGGAAGAAAGCTGTATACAGGAAATTCTTGTTAAAGAGAAGGTGTCCACCACGGCTGCTCGCAAGCTTTTTGCTAGTAGGAAGGCCACGCTGCTCCCAGCTTGGAAATGCAGTACCGTCCTCGCCTGTCCTCGGCCTACCAGGGAGGTGTCGACGCAGACATGCGACCTGACCTTTAGCGCTACGGACGTCCGTTCGGCCAGTGCTAAGATCGCCCGGTTAAGGTCTCCTCTTCCTCCCGTCACCCCTAAGACATAAGCACCTTCATCAGCTTCTGCCAAGAATAAGTCACAGAAATCAGATGCACGGGCCTTCACGAAGGAACCGTCCCGTGAAGACTTCTTACGTTCCCCGAACTCCCAGCCATCGACCAGTACTTCGACTAGGCGACCTTCCAAGAAGGCTCATAGGAAGAAAAGTTCTCCTTCTCCGCCACGGCGCGTTTCTTCTCCTGCGCCACCCAGCGGTTGCCGCCCCAGGCCGTCATCCGTTTCGCCTGGTCACACCGCCTGTAGCCGGACATCTGGCCGTTCGCCGGCGGAGGAAGCTACCCCTCCCGACCATCTTAATATGGTGGCCGACAAACACATTGAAACAATGGACGATGACTGTCCTCCTATTGATAGCGGCAGCAGTGCTCGCTGGAAGCCAGGTCCTCAGCGCCCTTGGAGGTGACCCCTTCTTGCTTCTCCTTTTTCTTTCTCTTCTCACAATGGCACTTCTTCATTGGAATATTCGCGGCATTCGCTCCAACCGAGAGGACCTAACTTTGATGCTACGCTTGCACTGTCCGCTCGTAGTAGCTCTCCAGGAAACGAAGCTACGCCCATGCCATCGTATTGACCTGGCACACTATACCTCTGTGCGTTTTGACCTACCCCCTGTGGCAGGTATTCCGGCCTATGGAGGGGTTATGTTGCTGGTCCGGGATGATATCTACTACGATCCCATCACACTGCACACCAACCTGCAGGCAGTTGACGTCCGAATTACTCTCCCCACTTTCACATTTTCTATTTGTACTGTTTACACTCCATCGTCGTGTGCCGTTACTAGGGCAGACATGATGCAAATTATTGCTCAGCTACCTGCACCATTTTTGTTGACTGGAGACTACAATGCTCACCATCCCCTTTGAGGTTCTCCAGCATCCTGTCCGAGGGGCTCCCTGTTAGCAGACCTTTTCAACCACCTCAATCTTGTCTGCCTCAATACTGGCGCCCGTACTTTTCTTTCGGACACAACTCACACCTATTCTCATTATACCTCTCTATATGTACTACCCAACTTGCACGTCGGTTTGAGAGGCAAGCTCTTTCTGATACGTATTCGAGCGACCACTTCCCTTCTGTTATCCATCTCCTGCATCATACCCCATCTCCATGCACATCTAGTTGGAATATCTCCAAAGCAGACTGGGAGCTCTTCTCTTCCAGGGTCAAAACTTCGCGAGCTGCTGTAGTAAGGTCGCACACGTCACGGAAGTCATTCTCAGTGCTGTTGAATATTCCATCCCTCACACTACTTCTTCTCCACGTCACGTACCGGTCCCCTGGTGGACCGCAGCATGTAGAGACGCTTTACGTGCTCGTCGACGTACTTTACACACCTTTAAACGCCACCCTACGATGGCGAATTGTATTAATTATAAACGATTACGTGCGCAGTATCGTCGTGTTATTAATGAAAGCAAGAAAGCCAGCTGGGCTGCTTTCATAAGCTCCTTCAACAGTTTTACTCCTCCTTCTGTTGTCTGGGGTAGCCTGCGCCGGCTATCTGGCACTAAGGTACACTCACAAGTTTCTGGCTTGACGGTCGCGAAAGACGTCCTTGCGGCGCATGAGGATGTCTCCAATGCCTTGGGCAGATTTTTCGCAAAAGTTTCAAGCTCCGCTCATTACCACCCTGCCTTCCTCCCCCGAAAACAGGCAGGGGAGGCAAGGCCACCTAACCTCCGCTCCTCGAATCATGAAAGTTATAATGCCTCATTCACCACACGGGAACTCAAAGGTGCACTTGCCCGGTCACGGCCATCCGCTCTGGGGCCTGATTCTATTCATATTCAGATGCTGAAGAACCTTTCTCCTGCGGGTAAAGGTTTTCTTCTTCGTACATATAGTCGCATTTGGTTTGAGGGTCATGTTCCCACATGCTGAAGCGAATCTATTGTTATCCCGATTCCTAAGCCGGGGAAGGACAAGCACTTGCCTTCCAGTTATCGACCGATTTCCCTTACTAGCTGTGTCTGTAAAGTGATGGAACGAATGGTTACCTCTCGTTTGGTTTGGCTGCATACATGGGGCCTTCGCGGTCGCCTCCCTCTTTTTATTCGAGAATTTTTAATGGGTCGCAAGTTCAGGGTACGTGTGGGTTCTGTCCTGTCCGACGCCTTCCGCCAGGAGAATGGGGTGCCACAGGGCTCAGTTTTGAGCGTCGCTCTCTTCGTCATAGCGATCACTCCAATAATGGATTGCCTCCCAGCTGATGTATCAGGCTCCCTTGTCATGGACGATTTTACCATCTACTGCAGCGCGCAGGGCACATGTTTCCTGAAGCGTTTTCTTCAGCGTTGTCTTGACCGTCTTTACTCCTGGAGCGTCGCCCATGGCTTCCGTTTTTCTGCGGAGAAGACGGTCTGTATTAACTTCTGGAGCTACAAAGAGTTTCTCCCACCGTCCTCACATCTCGGTCCTGTTGCTCTCCCATTCGTGGGGACGACAAAAATCTTAGGTCTTACATTTCACAGGAAACTTAGCTGATCTCCACATGTGTCATATTTGGATGCCCATTGTACCCGTTCTTTAAATGTCCTCCATGCTCTCAGCGATACGTCGTGGGGAGCGGATCGAACCGTCCTACTTCGCCTATATCAGTCGATTGTCCGCTAAAAGCTGGGTTATATGAGCTTTGTATACTCCTCTGCAGGGCCATCCATCTTACGCCGCCCCAATTCTATAGAACATCGGGGGTTACGTCTTGCTATCGGAGCGTTCTATACTAGTCCCGTCGAGAGTCTTTGCGCTTAAGCCGGTGAATTGCCACTAACCTACCGGCGCGATACATTGCTTTGTCGGTATGCATGTGGCCTATTATCAATGCCCGTCCACCCGTATTATAGTTCCTTTGTAAGATGGCAAGAACTATGCGCCTTACATGAAGTCATTAAAGATCACCTAACTCACGTTGAGAGCACAGTAGGGCTGAACAAAGTGACTGACAAGGAACAATGCATCTTGTAGAGGGTATAGTAGGGACATAGTGGAATAATTCGTGTCGGGTGATGGTTTTAAAGTAATTCACACGACATAAAAGCTTTGTGGAAACGAGTCGATTTACTGGACGCTAGTTTACCCCAGGGAAGTATTTAGAGCTGACCATGGCTGGCTGGGGGAGCAGCTAAGGGAAGCGACAATAGGCAGCTCAGGGCTGCTCAAGCTCTGAGAAAGCGGTAACGGTACGCGGCCTCCAGTCGCCTTAAGATGAGTGACAGTGAATGGGTGGTTGACCCTGACTCCATGCTGGTGTACCGGGAAACAGATGGAGAACTTGTATGCCTGTTGATAAATGTGTGTCGTCCCATTTTCTGTGAAACATGTGAGAAAGCCATGCAAAGCTACGGTGGAGCAGTCAACAGAGGTCAAAATATGCGTGTTCGTGACTATAGCAACTTCACGCTGAATTCATGGTCCGCACAGTCTGAAGTAAATCAGGTGAGAAGCGAGAGAAAGAAATACGCTGGCCTCCGATGGGAACATAGGACCAAGGAATTTGAAGTACTCTTCTGGGAGTCAGAATTCTGGAAAACTTGATGTTTGTGCAGACGCTAACCTAGATGGATGGCCTGCGAGGAGTTAAATAGAAGAAGTTGAGAGGAAGGCAAATTTTGTGGGAATTTGTTCACTTCCCAGAGCATACATTGGTCAGCGCTGGAAAGCAATGCATAATTAACGTGACTTGCGCTGCAATTGGCGGAAGTGATTTTGCTGGAGGGAAAACCAAGGTGAAGAGTGGAGTGGCAGAAGTCTCAGTAGAGGTCTTCCGTTCCCATCTTGCCTAGAGTGCAGACGTGGCGTTCTTACTGAGCTTGCCTGAGAAAGAGTGAGCATCTCTGCAGTTTAGGACTTAGCACAGGGAACGATTGAGCTTGGAGATAGGAAGTTTTGGTTCAGCTATGTACTGAGCAAGATAGCTAGAAGTGAATACACGAGTGCAGCCTTGCAGCACCATGAGGTCAGCCGACGTCCACACGATGATGCTGCTCCGCCACGCTATATTCGGTGATATTACGCCCCCTCCGGACACTGATTAGTTTGTTGGATCACGTCGGCAAAGTTTCCTCGAGGGTTTCATGGGCCATGTATTGTAGAATTCTTTTCACACTTCATATTATGCCTGGATCAGTCGATAGAAATTACTTTAGATTTATCGCACTTTACTCCATGCAAACGCAACTTATTACCACTGCCTGATAGGAGAGTCTTGTAATGTCATGATTGAAGGTCTTGAGTTAAAATAAATTTGTGCTAATTGACTGAATCTGTTTTCAATCAAGTAGTTGAAATCCCAAGTCACTTTCTTAATTAATTTTATGTTCAACATTTGCATCTGGTGTTCGATAACTGAATATAACATCAATATGCACCCCTTTTTAATTAAAAGTGATCAATTCTGAATAAACTAATGTCAACACTGCCACTGCAGTTCAATCAGGAGTCACAAGGCCATATTACTTTTATGCGGTATCCGATATTGCGGCAGTTTTGCACTCTCTGTTGATCTGTTAGTCAATTAGTTGGGGTGAACACATGCCAAAACTAGTAAGTGACGGGTGGGGAGTTACACCTTTTTTGATGACTTTCTCGAAAGTCAATACCAGTTGTATGTATCTGCCCTGCTACCTCCTGGAGTTCGCTTTCGTCGTCTCCTTCAGCAACTTGATTTTCCACTACCTGCAACCTTTAGAATGGGTGAGAGCCAAACGGCATCTTGGCTCCAGGCTCAGGTTCGCGTTCACCTTGACGTCAGCTCCCCCCCCCCCCCCCCCCCAAAGGAGGTTATCCCAGCTTCGGTATACCACTCGCGGTTTGTTGAACTTCGTTCGAAGTTCATTAATACGATCTTCATTTATACAGATGGCTCCAAGACCAATGACGGTGTCAGGTGCTCCTTTATTGTCGGGGCACACAAATACAGGCTCCATGGCTGAGCTATTTGCCCTTTATCAGGCTGTTCTTTACATCCGCCGCCACCGACATTCTGCTTATGTCATCTGCTCTGATTCCCTGAACGCCATCCAGAGTCTCAGTACCTGGTTCACCCTTTGGTGCACCGGATCCTAGCTCTCTTCAGCAGCTGGTGGACGACGGTTCACCGGCTATCTTTATGTGGGATCCTGGCCATGTTGGTATCCCTGGGAACGAAGCTGCACATGCCGCGGCCAAGGCTGCGGTCCTCCAGCCTCGGACAGATTCTTGTTGTGTGCCACCATCTGATTTCAGCAGGGTCATTTGTCAGCGCATTTTATCGCTGTGGCATGCCGATTGGGCTACACTTACTGAAAACAAGGTTCGGGCTTTAAAACATCTCCCCACGGCTTGGACGACTTCTTCACGCCCTTCTCAGCGGGAGGAGGTTGTTTTGGCTCGGTTACTGATTGGACACTGCCGGTTCAGCCACCACCATCTGCTGACGGCTGCGCCGGCGTCGTTCTGCCCATTCTGGCAATTGTTGACGGTCCGCCACATTTTAACGTCCCGTCCGAATTTTAATACGCTGCACATTGATCTTGGCCTGCCATGTACTATGGATGAAATTTTAGCAGATGACCCAGGAGCAGCTGCTCGCGTTCTTCGTTTTATCCACTTGACAAACCTGTCTATGGACATTTGATTATGCTGTTGTCTTTCAATCCCTTGCCTGTTCATGTGCCTTTTATAGTGTTGTCCCTTTTAGTTGCTGTTTTAACCTTGTGCCTCGCAGTGCATTCATAACTTAGTCCGGGCGTTAATGACCACTGTAGTTGTGCGCCCTAAAACCTCAAAAGAAAAATCATCATCCCGAATGTGAGTCCAGTATGCTAAGCATTGCAACACTTACACACATGTGCTGAAGATTGCACACCATACTGTGATCTGACATTTGAAATGACTCCCCCAACCACTCATAAGCGGGAGCAGGGGGATAAGGTTTAACTACGCACTTCAACTCCGAAACATGTTGTAACATGGCATTTTCAAATTCACATATCATTAATAAAGGGCAAACAAGAGACAAGAATGAAAAAAGTCCTAACTGACCGACTGTTTGAGAGCATACCATTCGATATGTGACATCTCATTTAGCAAATAACTTACTGCCCCTTTTTTCCATCAAGCCGCGCGTGTATGAATAACAATATTATTAGTTATACTTTTTAGGTGGTATGCGGTGCAGCGTGGTGCAGTATCAATTGGGAAACATACGAAAGGGAGAGAGAATCTATTGTCTTTAAACAAGATTCAGGCCATAATTCTACGCAACAGGGATCGGTAGTATTAAACCACATGGAATTTACATATATTGGGCGTAAAACGTTTTTTTAACTATTTCCAGCACGATGGAACCTTATTTGAATAGAACCTTTTAATATTGCTCATAAATTGCTCATTATCTTTTTTGGTTGAATAATTCGTTTGGAAAATACGATATCTCGAGTCATTGACACTTTCGAAGTGCTTTATGCCATAAGTAAGGGCAGTGAACTCTCGGACCACCTCCGTGTTGTCCTTGATGAAAACGTCAGCGTGTTATGTCAAGGCGCAAAAGTTTTTTGTAGGTTTCGTTTTCTACAAAACTTTGAAAAGATCTCACGTTTCCTTTGTTGTAGAAAGCAGTGATTCAGTTATGGTCTTCATTATTTTTGGCATCGCTGCTGAAACCACCAACCAAATTCCAGATTCCGAAACTGTATGTATATTGGCTAGCAAAACATTTGAAACATCTTTATCAAAGGCTTTAACTAAAATTTTTGAGGTTGGTAGCACTTTGGTAACCTGAAAGGTAATTCGAGGATCTGCTTCTTCATTTATACGTTTATAAATCATTTCTTTAGTTTTTAAGACATGATTTTCCTTTATTTGATAAGAGAAGCACCGATCTCCAATGGTTATAAAGACTTTCTTCGTTTCCATTATTGATACCAAATGGTCATTCTCCCAATAATCTACTTAGAAATTTACCTTTTAACGATAATTTGTAACACTTCCCAAAACGTCGGTAGGTCTGGCTAACGTAACCTAAACATTTGGCTAACTCTTTGGTTAACTGAAAATCGTGTGAGTTAAGGATTTCTATTTCCGGAACAACAACTTCAAACAAGAGCTTTTAGATGTTTCATTGTTGAAGTCAAGTATTCCTTTATCACTCAATTCACATAAAAACATTTTTTCATCTTTTATTACAAATTTCCAGCAAAATAGACAAATAAGATTTAGCAACAGCGAGGTATGCTTACAAAAGCACTAAATAGTGCGCAGATGTCACGCAAACGATGACGTTTGCCTCGCACCGCCTTTGTGAGGAAACCGCAGATTCGGAACCGTTCATTTGTTTTTCTCTTTCACCGTGGGACACGTGCGTGCCCCCTTCTCTGTTACTCGGCTACTGACCTGGTCGCAACTGTTATTCTGTGTCTTTCTCTATCGCACGGGTTTGTACATTCAGTGTTTCTCTGCAGCGCCATGCCCTCGTAAGACAGGATCACTTCCGCTAAGGCAACCCTATACTTCCGTGTTCGCCGTAAAATTATCTAGCTCTCCTATGTGATTACCTATGGAAACTCGAAGAGGGTAATTTACTCCTACACGGTTACCTGTTTCCACCTGGCAACCTTTCATTCTTGCATGGAAAAGGGAAGGCAGCCTTACTCTTGCGTTTCATTAACATATTTCATTGTTGATTGAAGCTATTTTTTAAGAAAGCGCAGAAGAGTAACAGCCGAAAAAATTAATTAAATAATTTTTGTTAAAAATAGCCGTGCACTGATATAGGGCTGCAACCTAAGCATCTTTGGTCTATTTTATACAATATATTGTATAAAATATGCGTTTTATTAGGAAACTCACTGGGGAAGGTCGACATAAGTCGGAAGCTTAGACTAACACGTGAGGTCGACCAGGAATGTTCTCCTTGCTACGGTATCTGGTTTCCACAAGCTGTGGATGCCTCCTACCCATATTATTCTTACGTGGTAGGTCTTTCCTAAAGCGTGCTCCAAACACACGCTGCTCTTTGACCACAGATCTGGATACCTCAAAACGGAGCACACAGAAAGCCTTTTCCTTTTGCAACGCCATCTTGGAAACAATCGCTACACCTGTGCAGTAAACATGACAAGCGAACAGCGGGTAGCGCATCAGAAACTTGGGCCGTTGCCTGTGCTATTTCTGTAAGGTTTGTCCTTATAAAGTAATAAATCGATTAGTTACTAATTTTTAAAAGTACACCATTGATTTATAGATATCCTCTACAGGCGAGTACATGAATAAAAATGGAAAACTTGGTTGTGCAAACTCTTAGTGAAGAAGGAACCTAGTAAAAGAAGTCCGAAAAGCTATAGCTCATTTGCAAAATCAAAAAGTACCTGGAGCTGACCTTAATACTGCTGTAATGATCAAACTGGAGATTTTGGTTTGAAAATCATGAATGAAATACGGAACATCATATGGAACAACAGAACGCGGATAGAGGTCTGGATCACGACGGTAATGATTCCCTTTGATAAGAAAGGAAACTCGCAACGCTGAGAGAACTACGGGAACATTCCATTAATTTCACATTCCAGCAAGATTCTTCTGAATGCCTTCAATGAACATCTCAGAATGTACTTACAAAACGAAATCCCACCAGAGCAAGCTAGGTTTGCGCGTGATGAAAGAACACGATAGGAGATTCTGAACGTCAGACAAATAATTCAAACATGTAGGGAATTCATTACCCCATTAGTTGTTTGTTTCATGGACTATGGAAAGGCTTTCGGCAGTATTCGATGGAACGAACTGTGGAGCGCACTAGCGGAAATGGGCGGTCCTGATTATCTTATTACTCTTATCATAAATCTGTACTTCGGTAGTAAGGAAATGACCAGACTAGATGAACTATTCCCTTTTGAACCATGTAAAAAAGTTAGCAGGGGTGCATTCCATCACCGGTTCTGTTTAACATCTATGCAGAATATGTTATGAGAAAAAGTGTTCGTTTCTAGGCTTTTGAGATGCAAATTGGAGGACGAATAAACAGTAATTTAATCTGATTTGATCCATTACAAATTGTTTTTGATAGTCTGTGACTGTGAAAGCAATAGGTTTGTTTATAAATAATTCTTCTGCTACCAGTCATGATTTTCTTTATTTACTATTCACACGACGCGTTTCGAGAAATGATTCCCATTTCCATGTGCGTTTTTTGCGTGTATGCACACAGTTCGTTTTTTGTGTGAATACACACAACAAATGCGTCGTGTTAAAAGTAAATAAAGAAAATCGTGACTCGTAGCAAAATAATAAATTATCAACAAATCTACAGTAATGTAAGATTTATTGATGACACTATACTGTGCGCAGAGTCACAAATCGAAGTGAACTACTAGAGAGAGTTAAGAGAGAAAGTAAGAAACTTGTATTCTCAATTAACAAAAAAAAGCCAAGATCATGATATTTGACACAGGTGAGTCACTACCAGCTACTGATGTACTATCACAATGTGAAGAAGTTGATCACTTTGTCTACTTGGGCTCAGTGGTTCAGAAAGAGGGAGCCTGTACATGGCAAATACGATGTAGGACTGTTCTGGGTAGCGATGGTGCATCGAAGGTAACAGCAACTTGGGAAAACGCGAGCCTTGACCAGACATACTAAATTGAGAGTGCTGAGATTTCCGGTGTTTCCACTTTTCCTTTGTGTCGCTGAAACGTGGATAATAACTGAAGGGGACAGCAAAAGAATTTATGCTTTTGAGATGTGGACATATAGGAGGTTGCTGAGAATACCGTGGAAGGACAAAAGGGCAACAAATAAATCCTTCAAGAAGTCAAGGTGGAGAATTGGTTGTCCACTATTTGTTTCCAGCCAGTCCTGCATTTCTTTTGTCACAAAATTCGACGACAGCAGGATAATTTGGAAAAAAACTGTCATCCAAGGCAAAGTCGAAGAGAAAATTGTTGCAGAGAAGACCACCGCGACGATGGATCGATCGGATAAAGGAGAACACATACCAAACATAGAGTCAGCTACTTCGAGATGCAGAAGTCCGAGGAAAACTAGAGACAGACTGCTAAGACGCTTGTGTGGTGGGCCACTATTTTCACATATGAAAGACGGAGTCCTGATGACGATGATAGAAGAGTACCGCACATAATACACTACTGGCCACTAAAATTGCACACCAAGAAGAAATGCAGGTGATAAACAGGTATTCATTGGACAAATATATTATACTAGAACTGACATGTGACTACATTTTCACGCAGTTTGGGTACATAAATCCTGAGAAATCAGTACCCAGAACAACCACCTCTGGCCGTAATAACGGCCTTGATACGCCCGGGCAATGAGTCAAACAGAGCTTGAATGGCTTGTACAGGTACAGCTGACCATGCAGCTTCAACACGATACCACAGTTCACCAAGAGTAGTGGCTGGCGTATTGTGACGAGCCCGTTGTTCGGAAACTATTAACCAGACGTTTTCAGTCGGTGAGAGATCTGGAGAATGTGCTGGTCAGGGCAGCAGTCGAACATTTTCTGTATCCAGAAAGTCTCGTACAGGACCTGCAACATGAGGTCATGCATTATCCTGCTGAAATGTAGGGTATCGCAGGGATCGAATGAAGGGTACAGCCACGGGTCGTAACACATCTGAAATGTAACGTCCACTGTTCAAAGTCCCGTCAATGCGAACAAGAGGTGACTGAGACGTGTAACCAATGGCACTCCATACCATCATGCCGGGTGATACGCCAGTATGGCGATGCCGGATACACGCTTCCAATGTGCGTTCACCGCGATGTCGCCAAAAGCGGATGCGGCCATCATGATGCTGTAAACAGAACGTGGATTCATCCGAAAAAAATGCCGCATTGCCATTCGTGCACCCAGGTTCGTCGCTGAGTACACCATCGCAGTCGCTCCAGCCTGTGATGCAGTGCCAAGGGTAACCGCAGCAAACGTCGTCGAATTGTTCGTGCAGATGTTTGTTGTCTTGAAAACGTCCCCATCTGTTGACTCAGGGATCGAGACGTGGCTGCAGGATCCGTTACGGCTATGCGGATAAGATGCCTGTCATCTCGACTGCTAGTGATACGAGGCCTTTGGGATCCAACACGGCGTTCCGGAACCCACCGATTCCATATTCTGCCAGTAGTCATTGGATCTCGACTAACGCGAGCAGCAATGTCGCGATACGATAAACCGCAATCGCGATAGGCAACAATCCGACCTTGATCAAAGTCGGAAACGTGATGGTACGCATTTCTCCTCCTTACACGAGGCATCACAACAACGTTTCACCAGACATACTGTTTGTGTATGAGAAATCGGTCGGAAACTTTCCTCACGTCAGCACGTTGTAGGTGTCTCCACCGGCGCCATCCTTGTATGAATGCTCTGAAAAGCTAATCATTTGGATATCACAGCATCTTCTTCCTGTCGGTTAAATTTCGCTTCTGTAGCACGTCATCTTCGTGGGGTAACAATTTTAATGGCCAGTATTGTATGGAACAGCTGAAAAGCCCACCGGATCATCGCACGTTCATAGTCGATAACGAATGTATCTGTACAAATTTCGAGCCACACCCGTTCTCCAGTTCCATGTCGTGAAGCGACTAAACGTGAGTGGGGGAATTTCGCTGCCCAGCCCGCAGCTAAACGAACCCCCGTTCTCCTAACAAGACGCCGTGGAACAGCGCCTCCCTGAGGCCAATACTCCGGCCGCCTCTATCTCGGCGTTTCCCCACCGTTCCTCGCGTCATTGTTCACGGAAGCGTTGCTGCGCGTCCCTTCCCAGAATCCCTTTTTACCAAACACGCTGATAACAGCTGCGCAAGAGGATTCCAGAAATTGATTTAGTAGCGCAGCGCAGCACTGACTGCGCAGCTCCGCACTATCTGAGGGCAAACACCGAACATTTGACAAACACTTCGTAGTCTCTATTGTTCCAGGCAAAACCATCTTCTGCGAAGGAAATGAAATTTGCACGTGCTCAACGAAAACACTGAAATTAATCACTCTGTTTCTCTGTTAGCACACACTGTTGCCGAAACGTGATGTGTACATGTGCGGTCGTTTCTTGACAGCTCGCAGTTCACAGCGTATCAGAAAAAGACGGAACAATTGAGAGTTTGATGGAAACTATGTGTTTATTGTTAACACTCACTATTTCTTTATTACCGTGACGCGTTACGGAAGTTTTGACGTCCAACAGTACGTGGATTTATGGGGATCAAATGGTTGAAACGGCACTGAACATTATGGGACTTAACATCTGTGGTCGTCAGTCTCCTAGAACTTAGAACTACTTAAGCCTAACTAACCTAAGGACATCAAACACATCCATGCCCGAGGCAGGATTCGAACCTACAAAAAACTGTATATTTTTGGTACGCTACAAATATTCAAACACCAACGTAAACAACATGTCTCCACTTAAACGACAAAAATGACAATACAGTATCACCTCTGTTTTTAACATCAATCTACATTACTACGTTTGCATATACATACACAAATTGTCTTCCTCCTCCACTTTCAATTTTATAACAATTTGTTAGTTATTTGCATGTTTCTATGTCAATTTCTAAATGAACAATTTAACTGGCCTGTCTCACAAATCTCGTCAGATCCACCCCACTGTAACGGTACATACCTAATGTCAGCCTGACTGTAAAAGGTACATCTATCTGCATACATCATTTAAATCATAGTCCATAGTACTTCGACCATGACTTCGATATAGCATGCCACATTAAGGCAAAAAACTGGATATTTCTCGAACGCTACAAATATTCAAACACCAACGAAAGCAACCTGTCTCCATCCTAAATGACAAAAATGACAATACTTACAACAGTATCACCTCTGTTTTTAACAGCAATCTACTTGTACATTACAACTGTTCTACTTCTCTCACTCCAGTCTCCTCTATCTCTCGGTCCCGCCACCCTTAAACACACACGCACACACACACACACACACACACACACACACACACACACACACAAACACACACTCACACATACTACCAGAGTAAATAGTTGTTCATACATAAAGTATCCCTGACCATCGGGGTTATTTACACATACATATTTGTTCATCTACACAGCTAAAGATCTTCACAATGCTTTGTGACTTGATTAAAATAGTGTTTTGGTTTGCTGTAGCTTCTTTGCCTTTGTTACATTCTAGACTCTATGTTTGCTCCCTTCAGTGTACACAAAGTGCGATGGTGTGTGTGATGTAACAAGACAGGAAAAGGTTTCACGTTTATATCTGCGTTCATCTTTCCAGTCAAAGACCTCTTTAAAACTATTTTTTTGTTTTTTTTTCTCTTCTAGATAACGCCACAGGTTACTCCAAAGTTTTAACACAACATATACGAGTCGTATAATCCAAATACATCCACTTGATGATGCAGATTTAAAGATCCAAAACGTGTCGAAAAAATAAATGAATAGTGACTAGTAACAGTAAGTTTGTTGTTTCATTTGTCATCACTAACAGTCTTGGTAGTGCATAATCAAGAATGCGCGACTTAAAACTGAAAGTTTGATCTAATGAAAGTTTGACCGAGTTGGAATTTCGAAAAACCATGGTCATGGAGTTCCCTACATAAATACACATAAAAAAGTAGTACTGTAGTTTTAATAATATTCGCAGTTAACTTTTAAAGGGGAGCATAAAGTAACACCTAGAACTCAAATGATAGAAAGTTTGTTATTCAATGTTCTAGATGTAACTTTATGCTTCTTTTAATTTTTTTAAAATATTTTCTGACCCACGCCTTTGAAACATCCAGGGCTAGCAGCTTTCCGGCTCAGAAGAAGTTTTAATTTCTGAGACTTGTCCACGTTCATTGCAAGCAACAGTTTGTTTCTCCGAGCCGAACAAGGTAAGTAATAAACGCTTGTATTCTCTCCATAGGCCTCACGAAAACCATGTTATGTGTGCTTTAAAGACGCCGGCCGTTGTGTCCGAGCAGTTCTAGACGCTTCAGTCTGGAACCGTGAGACAGATATGGTCGCAGGTTCGAATCAGAATGTTAAGTCCCATAGTACTCAGAGCCAATCTGTTTTAAAGTTGATGAGCAAACATCACAGTGACCCTTCGGTGCCCAGACTAGCAGCAAACGGCTTAGCCTTTTCCTTATGCGTACGATGTCCAGCAAGAATGCTTCGTCCTCTGCATTCAGTGACGTATTTCCCAAAAAGTTGTTCAAATATGGCTCTGAGAACTATGGGACTTAACTTCTAAGGTCATCAGTCCCCTAGAACTTAGAACTACTTAAACCTAACTAACCTAAGGACAGCATACACAGCCATGCCCGAGGGAGGATTCGAAACTGCGACCGTAGCAGGAGCGCGGCTCCGGACTGAAGCGTCTAGAATCGCTCGACCACAGCGGCCGGCTCAGAACTGTCGATATATGATGCAATGATAACTGCAGTGTACCTGAAATCGAGACGAAAAAATTGTTGTAGGATACTTGTGGTCTATGAAGCCAGGAAAAATCCTCAGTTGGGCTACGAAATCCACGTTACCTACAGTGCATGCAAGCCGAACGAGAACTTAGTTAAAATCGTCGTCGAATACTAAAAACCCCTCGTTCTTACACTTACAAAATGTATAATAGTTGTTTGTGTAAAATTTACCTCAAAATATTTTGAATTTTAGCAGCATTAATTTACGATTAAATCGTTCCGCTCGCCTGGCCCTCTAACTACAAACCTGTCTGCAGTTGTGGTCTATTAGTTACCAATACTGCCTCTATATCGCGTAATGGTTAGTGCACTAGACTCGTATTCGGGAGGATGACGGTTAAAACCCTAAATCATTCCAGGCAAATGCCGGGATGGTCTCTTTGAAAGGGCCCGACCGAATTCCTACCCTATCCTTGATACAATCCGAGATTGTGCTCCGTCTGTAATGACCTCTATGTCGACTGGATGTTGAACTCTATCTGCCTCCTTCTAGAGAGTTGGGCCCCGGGTTCGATTCCCGGCCGCGTCCCGCACGGGGACTGTATGTTTGTGTTGTGCTCATCATTTCATCCCATCTTCATCGGTTTTGTCTACGCCACTGAGCAACATTGTAAATAGGTATTGTATACACTGCCAGAAAGAAGAATGCACCACACTCAAGGACTGTGTTCAGTGGCAGCACGTGTAAGTAGGCTGTTTAGGTTTTCTTATTGGTAACGCCACGTAGCGCTCTGTATGAAAATCGCTGGCTGTGCTGTGTGCAGTCTGTGGCTGGTTTGCATTGTTGTCTACCATTGCAGTGTTGGGCAGCGGCAGCTGGCTGTTAGCGGCGCGTAGCGTTGCGCAGTTGGAGGTGAGCCGCCAGCAGTGGTGGACGTGGGGAGAGAGATGGCGGAGTTTTGAGATTTGTAAGAATTGGTGTCTTGAATGCTATATATATTATGACTAGTGAGGTAAATACATTGTTTGTCCTCTATTAAAATCTTTCATTTGCTAACTATGCCTGTCAGTAGTTAGTGCCTTCAGTAGTTTGAATCTTTTATTTAGCTGGCAGTAGTGGCGCTCGCTGTATTGCAGTAGCTTGAGTAACGAAGATTTTTGTGAGGTAAGTAATTTGTGAAACGTATAGGTTAATGCTAGTCAGGGCCACTCTTTCGTAGGGATTTTTGGAAGTCAGATTGCGTTGCGCTAAAAATATTGTTTGTCAGTTTAAGCACAGTCTTGTATTATTTTTCTAAGGGGACGTTTCACACGGTATAATGTGTGCAGTCTGAGGGGTTGTAAGGTCAGTCATTCATTTGTCACTGTTATCGGCGATGAGATGGCGGGCGGTTAGGACGACAGTCTGTGCGCCATCTTTCTTGAATCTACAGTCACTAACTGTGGAGAGATTAGATGTGAACAGCGTTTGAAACATTCTTACTAGGGAACAACCGTGCACTGCCAACAAGTACATACTCCAACAATTTCAACCATTTGAACAGGGTCGCGTAATGGGCCTGCGGGAATTGTAACAAAATTCTATCGCAGGATCCCCTTCGGCACCTTTATGATCGTTTACATGCGAAAATACACACCTGAGTTGACGCCAGAGGGGGGGAGGGGGGTACACTGTATATTGATGTGAATGTTTGGTCACTCTTTATCATAGACTCCTACAGTGATGATTTACTGTCTGCGATGGAGACAACATTGAAAATTACTGAAAATATTCAAGCCCACCTTGCGTTTGGGTTGTCACATCCCAAGACTACCACTACCACGGACGTGCTTAGAGACTTTCCTTTCACGTTTGACGTTACCTGAATGACACCATTCCAGGGCGTTGGATTGGAAGAGGAGGAACAGAAGATGAACTTCATCGCAGGTAGCTTCCTAAGTCTCCACAGCTGTCGCGATGCAATGTATCGTGACTGTCCATATAGGTTGTCGCACGACTTTGTTAGGCGTGTGTACTTACCTTGAGACTGACACTTTTTACTTCAGAGCTCCCGAACTCGCTAAGGACCCCTTACAGCGCTACTTTCTCATTTTCTCACTGATACTGGAACCTTAAAGAGCTCCTTTCTGGCATCTTGAAGTTCATGTCAGACTGTTATGCTTGCAGCAATCGATAGCTCGATACAGAATATATCTTTGCAGAGTATCTGCGGTTTAAGAACAAGTGAAAGAAATACAGTGTTGAAAGTTGTGTATATGACAGATAACTTTCATTGTGTCCGTCACCCAGACAGCAAAGATCGTCTACTGGTTTTAGCGTCTCCTTTCCTATCTAACTCCCTCAACATCGCCTGATATAATTAGCCTATACTCAATTATAATCCTCCTTATTCCATCCAGGGAGATACGAGCTTCCACATACAAACTGTGTAAGTAGGCTGTTTAGGTTTTTAAGTTGGTAACGCCACGTAGCGCTCCGTAGGAAAATCACTCACTGTTCTGTGTGCAGTCTGTGGTTGGCTGGCATTGTTGCAATATTTGCTATTGTAGTTTTGGGCAGTTGGATTTGAACACCGCGTAGCGTTGCGCAGTTGGAGGTGAGCCGCCAGCAGTGGTGGATGTGGGGAGAGAGATGGCAGAATTTGGAGAGCGGACGATCTGGACGTGTGTCCGCCAGAAAAAGGAAATTTGTAATACTAGATGTTGAAAGGTCTCTGTTGGATTCCTTTCATGTTAATTTCTTAAATCTGTTGCCATTTGCGGCACAAATTCCTCTTCTAAATTCACTGTGGTGTTTCTGACTATCTGGGAGGAGACTGAGCAGTGTTACTTTTTGCACATAAACAAGAACGATCTGTCACACTACTACACTTTAAAACGCAGTTTATATGGAATTCATGTCACACAGTCTCATACGGAACCTACATCCGCTTTCTTTTATGTACTGTATATGATAAGAGACTGTCATCCCCCTTCCCTTCTGTGTGAGAGGATGAATGAGCAAATGTATTTCTAGCTGCATGCTTGAGGGTAGCAGACAAGCCTGTCTGCTAGAGAACAGTAGGACCAACGTCGAAACAGGTAGCTATGCTTTCAAAAAGCAAAGAGGTTTCTATCCTTAGTATGGTTCTGTCCGTCCCTTGTCATGTTGGTATAGGAAGCTGCCCCTCTGGTCACTTCCGTTTTGTATCGGGAAGCACGCTCGGTAGGAGCACAGGTCAGTTTGTCCGCGGCGAGCGTCTGAAGTGGTAAGATCTCAGGCTAAGCGCGTGTCTGCTAAGTCCGCAGGACAATGGATTTCTTAAGTTCAGCCTAACTGAAAATTTAATCACCTTTATTTCAGGTTTTAGCTCTAAAATATCTAATGTTACCTTAAATTGCAACGCAGTGTGTTTCGAGTGTCAACTTCAGAATAACTTCCAGTAATTGCTTTGTCACTACTTTGTGAGTAAAGTGGAACCACGTGTTGATCAGAAACTCTAACTAAGATCATCAATCTTAAATGCGAATGCGCGTGAGATTATAACGTCTCGTCTTAACAATATTTTTCAATATAGCAACTTTTCTTTATGTTCAACCCACGTGGGGTGTACTTTGTGAGACCAGTACCACGTGCTTATACAATTGTTTGACCCATCAGGTTAATAGTAAGACGATAGTAACCAGTTCGAGGTTTTTCTTTTGTAAACTGCTTTTCGATCTAATTTATTTTAATTATCAAAATTATTGTGGAGTTACACTCTTTGTGTAAACCAAGTTGACCACGTGAAGCATGTGGCGTAATGATCAAAGTAGCTCTCAGCTATTCTTTTCGGGAAGATTTTACAGAGAGTTAGTATGAATTTAGTATACCAGTGTGTGCTAATTACGTGACGGACAGGATTGCGCTACAAACGTTACTTCTTTGGGTGAAAATTGAATCGGTTGGTTGTGGTTAATTTCCTCTTACATATGTTTCAATGCTCTTCGTGTGTTATTTTATGAATGTAGTGTTGTATGCAGTCTCCCAATCTTGGCTCCCTATTTGATGTGTTCCGTAAGATTACAAACTCACATTTTCACAATCCAAAATAAGGCACCAGCTTAGTTATGACTCAAGTTTAATATGCTGAAATGTCAAGGATCAATGTTAAAATAAATTTCCAAATATAAACTGATTTATTTATTTTTATTTAAATTCTCTTTTTTATATATGTATCACCGGTTTTCGTATGACTATTAAAAGATTATAATTAATGTTAGTCTGGTTGGAAATTTGGTAAGCTAGATTGGATACCTGGTGAAACAGTTGCGCAGTAATGCAACGTTAACTTCCTCAGATAGCTCACAGCTTTTAACCCTCTTTTATTGTCTATCAGCACCGCTTTCACATAACAAATTAAAGCAACAACATTACAATGTCATGAACTGATATATATACTATGACTTTTGAACACTATTAAGGTAAATACAGTGTTTGTTCTCTATCAAAATCTTTCATTTGCTAACTATGCCTATCAGTATTTAGTGGCTTCACTAGTTACAATCTTTTATTTAGCTGGCAGTATTGACGCTCGCTGTATTGCAGTTGTTCGAGTAACGAAGATTTTTGTGAGGTAAGTGATTCATGAAAGGTATAGATTATTGTTTGTCATTGCCATTCTTTTGTAGGGATTATTGAAAGTCAGATTGCGTTGCGCAAAAAATATTGTGTGACAGTTTATTGATGATCATAATTAGTAAAGAGAGAAATGTCTGAGTACGTTCAGTTTTGCTCAGCTGTTTGAAAATCAAATAACGTAAGACGTTTACCAGCACAGTCATTCATAATTTTTCTAAGGGGACGTTTCAACTGGTGCCCACTGCCAACATATCAATAGGAATGCATATATTATTAAACTTAGAAAGAATAACATAACTGTACCCACAGGTGCACATACAACTGCTACAAGCGTAAATTGAATAACAAATATGGTGTAAACGTCAACCTTTGCCCTGCAGCGGTATTTGTACCAGCAGAGCAGAATCGCAACGCTGGAACATGATCAGCTCACTGTTGACGACACAGTGGCTATCGTACATTATGTGACAGTAACTGGAGGCTACGGGGCAGCTGTGATATCATCCGCATCACAGCACTCGTGTTTAACAAACAAACCACATATCGCCCTGCTCGCTTCTCCGTATCGATTTGCTCGATGGCACCATCGGCTGCCGCTGCGATGCTGTCTACGTAGTACTTTCAGATTCGTTCAGCAGTGTCTGTCTTCGCCAAGCCGCGTGCAGATCTTGTAGATGACACGAGTCGAAGATACTGCTGACTTAAAGATATATTTTCTAGCCAAAAGAAACCTTACGCCTTCAGATGTTCCTTGCAAGGACTTCAGTCATGTAGCTTGTAGTGCCATCCCCTCCCCCCACCCCCCACCCCCGCCCTCATGTTCCTGTCACAGTGGTCGTTTCCAGGGAAGTCTAGCCAATAACTATTTGAACCAAACTTACAGACACTACCCAGTAATCAACGGTTAATGTTTTACAATGATCATTTTTTTCAGTTAATTAAAATTTGAGGCCTATGTTAAAGTAAAATTGATGTCCTCGTGAAGAGCCGGCCGCTGTGATCGAGCGGTTGTAGGCGCTTCAGTCCGGAACCGCGCTGCTGCTGCGGTCGCAGGTTCGAATCCTGCCACGGGCATGGATGTGTGTGATGTCCTTAGATTAGTCAGGTTTAAGTAGTTCTAAGTTTAGTGAACTGATGACCTCAGATGTTAAGCGCCATAGTGCTTAGAGCCATTTGAACCATTTCCTCGTGAAGGGAAACATTTTGGCGAGAAAAGTTGAGGCTTTCATGCATTTATTTATTGAGATGTTTTCAGCGTCCAATATGGCAAACCAGGCCTAGTGAACAAAAGTCCAAATTGATGTGGTTAGGCTCCTGGAAGTCCAAGGGAACAGATAAAAGCCGGCGAAAGAAATCCTGTGACGAGAACAACCGTGTCAGAAATAGAGTCTCCTGTTTCTCTATTTAAAAAATAAAAATAAATGTCTATTGTAGGAGTCTCACAAGGAACCTCTTGATTGCGAGATCGTAAGAATCCAGTCAAGTTTACGGCATTCGACGACCCAATTTTTGGCTGCCATGCAACCACAATATTGGCTGCTAGTGGCAGCAATGGGCGGGGCTGTCGGTATCTAATGGTGAGCACAGCATGAGGCTACAGAGCGCAGTTAAACTGCTTAGTCGGAGTGCTAGTGGTTGTGATCCAAAGCAGAGCCTTGGCAAGTAAGCAAAGCAAACATTGCATTATATCTACAACAACAGTTGCTGAAGCTGACATCTCGGCAGAAAGGAACCCAGGAACCTAAGGAGAGTGAGAAAGCTACGACATTGCAGTGGCTCTGTTATTCCGAATTACAATGCAAAGTTCCTTTGGAGATTGTAGTGGGACGTGAAATTGAAGCGTCACCCATCCACCAGTGTCAGCCCAGTTTGCAGGTGAATGTAAGTTTAATTTAGTATTTTGTTTAGCTATTTTGTAATATTTATAATTGCTGTGAATTATCTAAAGTTTTGTATTTATTTTTATGTTTCATGTACGGAGAGAACGGCGCAACGAACGGAGACAGCATCTTCGCTGCCGGGACCAGAGAGAAAATTGCTGACCACTATACGTCGCGGGTCGACAGCCAAAGAGCAACAGAAGGTCCTGAAACCGAGTTGTTGCGTCGTGCTTCTAAAAACTGAAAAAATAAAAATTTGTAATGTTTCTACAACAATGACGTCATAGAAAGTTTAATCATGTTGTAAATGTTCAGTCCTATCTTGCCAAGGCGCAGGTTCACGTCTATATGTAGTATACAGGAAGATAATAAACTAGTGTATATTACAAAAGTTTAAATACGTGTTTCGAGAATTTATTTATGAAGAATTATTGATTTATTTGACAAGATTATTAATTCTGACAACGTTCATCGCGATGTTGAGTCTTAAAAATTTATTCAATGTGGTTTTAATATTTATTAAAGCAGATTCTTGCGTTAATATAATGTCTGAGAAAAAACAAATGACATCTACATTGAAAAAAAAGTCTGTGCAAACCAATTGGACTGAGTGACGTAATTCTGCGCATACGACTCAAATGATGATGTTTTAATTACAGTTTCGTTCAAGACCCATTCAGCGATCACTTATAAAAAGAGTTTAAATAATTCTGAAGTGTTTTGTAACTGACGTTGGTGACGAAGTCTGCACATGGTCATATGTCAAAAGAAAATCATTTATACAAAACTTACGTCGTTACACTACAAGATCCATGCATATCCAAAGGATCAGGCTCTGCGGCGACTACAGCCGTCGTGAAATACATGCAATGTATTCGCAGTTGCGGTAATGGACAACCATCAGCTGTATAATGGAACGACGACAGTGGAAATGTGTGCCTGACCGTATCTCGAAGCCGGCTTTCCCAGTTATCGCGAGCAGTCGGCTTACCATTAGGCTATCCCAGCACGAGACGCGGCTGGACCCAAACTTCCATATGTCGTCAACCGTGTGTCTGCAACCTGCACATATACATGGTTGACGTCATTATGGATGTTTGAGGCTGGCTCTGAGTCATGCACGGATAACCTAATGATACGGCGACCGCTGGGTGTAAGCGGGAAACTGGGTTCGAGTCCCGGTCTGGCACACATTTTCACTGTCGTCGTTCCATTATACAGCTGATGGTGATAAAAAAATAAGTTAAATATATTTCAATTTTTTTCAATTGTAATCCGATAATTACGTATATATTGTGTTTCATACTAGAATGTCGTTTTCCCAGTTTTGCCACAGGGAACACGAAAGCGGTCGAAGAGATCCGTCTTCTGGTCCTCTCCTGATCGTTGTCAGAAGGAGGCTAGTTTTTGATTACGCAAAGGCTTCTATTATTTGGAAAAGAACAACCCGGATTTCCTTACGTAATCAGTATGAAATTTATAATCACGTAAGGGACCTTTCAGAATGAACAATAAAAAAAATTTCATTTGGAAATTGAATCGTTTTGAGAAATGGGGCAGCTATGAGTTGTATAGAACACAAGGAGCGGCCTTCTGTCTACGACCAGGATGCCGCAGTATTCTCTGCTGTAGTAAAGGCTGTTAGAGATTTACAAAAATAATATGACATGGAGGTAAAAAATATATATAAAGGAAAAGAATAGAATAAGAAATCTGGTAAACACTAAATATATTCAAACAATTCTCACAAGCAATTAGGGCTTATTTATAAACAGTACAACTTACATAAATAATTTTCCAACTGTACGGTGCGACCAGATTTCAGCCTGTCCTGTGCTAGCTTCTTGGTTTACGTTTTTGTCACAAATTACAGTCATTACTTTTCTCCTTCGTTCGAGACAATTCTTGCACCGTTCAACACCTTCATAACAATAACTAGCCGGTTTACAGTATCGAACATAAATTACTTGAATTTTATGAGTTAATAACTGTTGTGTGGACGCCGGTAAGACCGTTCACTTCTATGGCTTAAAGACGACCTTCTTTACGCTTTCACATTACAAGCATAAGTACGATAAATTCTGAAGATTTACAAAGGGCCGGCCGCGGTGGTCGTGTGGTTCTGGCGCTGCAGTCCGGAGCCGCGCGACTGCTACGGTCGCAGGTTTGAATCCTGCCTCGGGCATGGATGTGTGTGGTGTCTTTAGGTTAGTTAGGTTTAAGTAGTTCTAAGTTCTAGGGGACTTATGACCTAAGATGTTGAGTCCCATAGTGCTCAGAGCCATTTGAACCATTTACCAAGGTTTTTACTATCATCTTTTATTTAGATCGAAGCGGAACAAAAAAATGGTTCAAATGGCTCTGAGCACCATGGGGCTTAACAGCTGAGGTCATCAGTCCCCTAGAAGTTAGAACTACTTAAACCTAACTAATCTAAGGACATCACATACATCCATGCCCGAGGTAGGATTCGAACCTGCGACCGTAGCGGTCGCGCGGTTCCAGACGGAAGCGCCTAGAACCGCTCGGCCACCCCGACCGGCGGAAGCGGAACGCTCAGCTCAGCTTCTGTTAAAATGTTTCTTTGACTGCGCAACCGATGTATTAGCGTCCTCGCTAGATGCGCATCTTCACAGTTACGTAAATCATATAAAACAAATGTCTTTCAAAGAATAGATCTCATCTCGTAAGTTGATCGTTTAATATACAGATAGGTGAATGCCTTTCCAGGGGTACTTACAGCTTTCATATGATGGAAAAAAATGGCTCTGAGCACTATGGGACTTAACAGCTGTGGTGATCAGTCCCCTAGAACTTAGAACTACTTAAACCTAACTAACCTAAGGACATCACACACATCCATGCCCGAGGCAGGGTACGAAACTGCGACGAGTAGCAGTCGCGCGGTTCCGGACTGCGCGCCTAGAACCGCGAGACCACTGCGGCCGGTCATATGATGGAAATTCCAATAATATTACATTGTCCACATTTGCAGTTGCGAACACATTTCTTGTATTTTATGGCGGCTGTAGTCGCCTCAGTGCCGAAGTGCATGACTGTCCAAAGGAACATTGCATTGTAATTCGGAATAGGCCTAACACTGGCACTGCAATATCGTATTTATACGCCAACGCCGGGCAACCGACTTTCGAGTAAAATGTCTCGCCTATATTGGAATAGACATAATGGATGTATAAGTTGTAGATACATCGCTGACGACATATGGAAGTCTGGGTCCGGCCGTGAGTCGTGTTGGGATAGCCTAACTGTAAGTCGACCACTCGTGATAAATGGGAAATCCCGTTTCGGGTCACGGTCTGTACAAATTGTCAGTTTCGTCTTTCCATTACAGGGCCGATGGTTGCCCATGTACGCAATTTCTAATGTTTCTCATGAGTAATAAAGAAGTCGCAGACGACATATTAGCGTTTCTATAAGATGAGCCACTGGAGTGAGTGGTGTCATGTATGTCCGACTGTGCGGGCGACGTGCATGAGTAGAATGATGACGATGCGTGCTTAAGAAGTGACAGTGATCCTGAAACTGGCGTCGAGTCGCTCAGGGCATCATCCTCGTCCGACAGGCAGCCATAAATCCCGTCTCCACTGAAACGTAGTAAAGGACAATCGTGCAAGGAGTGAGTGCTAAATACGATTACGTAAATGGAAAATCATCCGCAGCATAGTAAAAAAGCAATTACGAACCGGTTTTGACTGAGCGAAGTGGCGCAGTGGTTAGTACACTGGACTCGCACTCGGGAGGACGACAGTTCAAACCCGCGTCCGGCCGTCGTGATTTCGCTGCAGGCAAATGCCATGAGGGTTCCTTTGAAAGGGCACGGCCGATTTCCTTCCCCATACCTCCCACATTCGATGGGACCAACGATCCCGCCGTTTGGTCCCCTCCCCCAAAGCAATAAACCAACCAACAGATTTTGAATAAGTCCATAGCAATATGACCGTGTAGTGCATAAGAAAAACTAGGGTTATTGGATGAAGGACAAGGCGCATCGCTGCCGACCGCAGCGTCGTATGCTGCCTATTTGTATACCTCTGTATTTGAATACCTGTGCCTATACCAGTTTTTTTTGGCGCTTCAGTGTACGTAGCATGTGCTATGTACAGATCTTTTAGGGTTCCAGCAACCGGCCATCGCAAGTTCTCTCCTTCTTCCTTGTTTGTGTCAACACAACAGAGACAATCAAGGATGCTATGTAAGTCACCGGTCAGTTCAAGTGTTTTATTTGTGTTTCTGTGTTTTGTTTGACTGTATCCATGATATCGTTGAATATTTCAGAGACTTTAATGTGGTTTCCTAGTTCCAGGTGAATTTTGAATAGTTCAACATTGACAGACTACAGTATCACACCATCGTTGTGCACGAAAATACTCAGAACTGTGCACCAGCTTACGAACGTCGGTGTCTGCCATTCACGGGGTCCCACGAACATGTTTCATTACCGAGCGGTGTCGTCTCCAAAATGGCCCGCACAGTGAGTATTTCCGCCACCCAGTTATGGGATGGTGCCTTCTTCCTCGTTATTTTAGTTTTTAATATCATTTTACAGCAAATGTGTCTTCGAAAAAGCAATCAATATCTCCAGATGCTTGGACACAGACTCTCTTTGCTTATATTAAATTCCTTCACAATAGAAGACGAAGTAAATATTCCAGAATTCCAGTGAAGAGCAACTGCGAACGAGGATAACTTACAAGTCGATAGCCTCGGTGTAGCGGAGCAGCTTAAAACACCTACGAAAGCGAAGGTTCCCGTCAAGATTGTATACCAGTCAGATTCCTTCAATAGTGTACTGATACGATAGCTCCATACTTAGTAATCATGAACAAGCGTACAACCGCTCGCTTGCAGAAAAATCCGTACGCAAAGACTGGAAAGTTGCAGAAGTCACATCAATAGACAAGAAAGGAAACAGGAGCAATCCACAGAGCAGACCCGGATGACTAACGTCGACTTTCAGTACGATTTTCGGACATATACTGTGCTCAAACATTATGAACCACCTCGAAGAAAACGATTTATTTACGGACAGCCAAGACGGATTCAGAAAATATCGTTGTTGTGATAACACAACTAACTCTTTATTCTCAAGAAGTAATGAGTTCCGGAAAGCTTTAGACACGGTTCTTCGCCAAGCTTCTACAATTTAAACTGCGTGTCTATAGAGTATCTTGTCAGTAGTGGGACCGGATTCGTGATTTGCTATCGGAAAGGTCGCAAATCGCAATAACTGATGGAAAGTCATCGAATAAAACAGGAATAGTATCTGGCTTTCCTCGAGAATCTGTTATAAGCCATCTGTTGCTCCTGACTTGCTTAAACAATGAGACAATCCGAGCAGCCCTCTTAATTTGTTTGTAGACGAGGCTGTCATTTATCACACTGTAAAGCCGTCGGATGATAAAAACGAATTGCAAAATTATTTTCGCTAGATACCTGTATGGTATAAAAAGTGACAATTGACCCCAAATAATGAAAATTGTGAAGTTACCTGCTAAATTTCAGTAACACGAGCCGGCCGCGGTGGTCTAGCGGTTCTACGCGCTCAGTCCGGAACCGCGCGACTGCTACGGTCGCAGGTTCGAATTCTGCTTCGGGCATGGATGTGTGTGATGTCCTTAGGTTGGTTGCGTTTAAGTAGTCCTAAGTTCTAGGGGACTGATGACCACAGACGCGCCGCGGTGGACGTGTACGGGACGCGGTGTGCTACCGACGAGCGCTGCGCTCGGGGTCACAGCACCAAGTTACGACACCTGAAGATGGGTGATAAGAGCCCGAAACCGGCGTGTTTTAAATAAAAAGAACGTCACAACTGTAGCTGTATTTTCAACCTCTGGTATAATGGGCAGTTGCTGATGTTCCTCCGACAGGATTGTTTGGCAGAAAACTACCGCTGCAGATCTTACTAACAAGATAACGTTTCTGTCGGTGTTAAATTACGTTTACTGAATCCCAGAGGGCCATTCAGAATTTGAAGAAAACCTGTCGTACTTCTACATGGAAATAATTATTCCACGATACGTGTTGGCAACATTAACGTCGGCTCACAACAGCACACTGCACATTAGCTGCAGTCATAGTAAACACAAGACACGAAAAAACATGGCGTTCTGAGCTCTGAGGCAGTCAGCTTTGGACACTTTCTCTTTCTCTAAAGCTCTCTGGTTTCCACTAATTCAGCTGAAGTTCCATAAACCACAAACTAAAATTTAATTTAGTCAATAAACACGACGCTTACTTCAAAACCGCTAAAGGAGCACCAAGCTGAATCAGGGACTCGAACAGCGACTCTCCAATGACGAGACATGAACTGCCATCGTGTGTTCGCCCCATCACTCGCTACTCTGACACACTTAATAAAATTACCGTAGGAGAGGAGTGCCACAGAGAGAACTGAAAATCTCCCTCTCTCTTCCTGCATGCAGAGAAAGCTGGCAGATTTTTCTTCTCCATCACTTGTTATTCTAGTCAGCGAATTAAAACCTGGCGGTGTACTGGCTGTCGGATTATGATTGGCAAAACTATGCCCAGGCATTTGAATGCAGCTTCCCACGCTGTTTACAGTAGCACAGCGGTGACTCTGTTCTCTGCTTCCACTTTGAGGACAACCTCTGAGTCTTGGTGAAATCTCTCGGACGTTCGCGTAGCTCACACTGCTTTGAAAGACGCTTCTGAGGTACTCTTGCTCACTAGGTATCAAAAGCAGCTAAGTCGCGTGGGTGTTCCTGGAAGCAAACCGCCAGCAGTTCTCGCGCGGTTTCACAAACTTCTAAGACTTGCAGTTGCCATGTCTCCAACATTCCAACAGGATGAACTAGAGCTAAAAGGCCAGAGCTCATAGGCTCTTCCATGCAAGTAGCTTACAACAATCCAACGTACACTACTGGCCATTAAAATTGCTACACCACAAAGATGAAATGCTACAGACACGAAATTTAGCCGACTGGAAGAAGATGCTGTTATATGCAAATGATTAGCTTTTCAGAGCATTCACAAAATGTTGGCGCCGCTGGCGACACCTACATCATACTGACATGAGGAAAGTTTCCAACCGATTTCTCATACACAAACAGCAGTTGACCGGCGTTGCCTGGTGATGTTGTGATGCCTCGTATAAGGAGGAGAAATACGTACCATCACGTTTCCGACTTTGATAAAGGTCGCATTGTAGCCTATCGCATTTACAGTTTATCGTATCGCGACATTCCTGCTCGCGTTGGCCGAGATCCAATGACTGTTAGCAGAATATAGAATCGGTGGGTTCAGGAGGGTAATACGGAACGCCGTGCTGGATCCCAACGGCCTCTTATCACTAGCAGTCGAGATGACAGCATCTTATCTGCATGGCTGTAACGGATCGTGCAGCCCCGTCTCGATCACTGAGTCAACAGATACGGACGTTTGCAAGACAACAACCATCTGCACGAACAGTTCGACGACGTTTTCAGCAGCATGGACTATCAGCTCGGAGACCATGGCTGCGGTTACCCTTGACGCTGCATTACAGACAGTAGCGCCTGCCATGGTGTACTCAACGACGAACCTGGGGGCACCAATGGCAAAACGTCATTTTTTCGGATGAATCCAGGACTGTATCCAGCATCACGATGGTCGCATCCGTGTTTGGCGACATCGCGGTGAACGCACATTGGAAGCGTGCATTCGTCATCGCCATACTGGCGTATAACCCTGCGTGATGGTATTGGGTGCCATTGGATACACGTCTCGGTCACCTCTTGTTCGCACTGACGGCAATTTGAACAGTGGACGTTGCATTTCAGATGTGTTACGACCCGTCGCTCTACCCTTCATTCGATCTCTGCGAAACCATACATTTCAGCAGGATAATGCACGACCGCATGTTGCAGGTCCTGTACGGGCCTTTCTGGTTACAGAAAATGTCCGACTGCTGCCCTGGCCAGCACATTCTCCCGATCTCTCACCAATTGAAAATGTCTGGTCAATGGCGGCCGAGCAACTGGCTCGTCACAATGGGCCAGTCACTACTCTTGATGAACGGTGGTATCGTGTTGAGGCTGCATGGGCAGCTATACCTTACACGCCATCCAAGCTGTTTGACTCAACGCCCAGGCGTATCGAGACAATGTAATCATATATCAGTTGTAGTATAATATATTTCTCCAATGAATACACGATTATCATCTGCATTTCTTCTTGGTGTAGCAATTATAATGGCCAGTAGTGTAGAATATGTATACTGTCGCTTATCGACATGTGACAAACCAGTATCGTCGCATTACCCTCCTGTCCGCCTAGATTGAAAGAGAAAAGCTTCCTTGGTATTAAAAGGCACAAATTATTACGAGTCATCACTTTGCATTGATAACGTGGCCTGCCGTGGAACCGGGAGGAGAGCATATGTCGGTTCTCATGCTAGCACAGATGACGCTGGCTAATGTGCCGGGCGAGCCGTGTTAAGTGCTTAAAGCCGCGTGCAGTACGTTGGACATCGTCTCTACGAATCTGAAGGAATACTGTTAAATATTAATCGATCTTTCTCATACTTCGTATAGGATGTTCTGTGGATAACAGAACCATACTGCTAGAATTTCAAATCAATAACTCTTAACACTTTCGGAGATACAAATGTTTACCTTAAACACATAATAACCGCGCTAGCATTGTGAAATTGAGTAAGGGGCTGTAATGTGTTCATATCAACTGAATGTGTTCATATCAACAGAAACTGCCACCAAGACGACAGGTTCACATAATCTAATTGTCTGGAATTTTCTTTGGTTCCATTGCCACAGATTTCTGACGTAATTAACAGTAAATTGGAAAATTATTATTTCATTGTGTTTTGTTTGTGTGACTGTTTTCGAGATACTGAGCAAGTGAATGGGGAACATACGTAAAGTGAGAATCTGAAATTTTACTAAAACTATGTACAAGTAAGCGTAGGAAAGTTGTTGTGTAATCGGGGAATTTTGACGTATGTCCTAGCGAGCTTGACATTGTAAAGGGCAGCCAGAAGCGGCGTTGGGTACAAAATTTATTAGTAATTTATTTTATAGAAAGAAATCACATTTTGTTTTCAGTAAATTTTATTTAGTTCCGGAATTACGAGATTTCTAGTCTAAATTAGTTGTGATGATCTGATTGGCTAACATTAGAAATACCGCGAGTATAGAAGTGCTCGAGATGGTCTCATTGGCTCCTTAACATACTAGCCAGTAGGAATTCAGCATTTTCAGCGCTTTTGAGAAGGGCTTTGTGCCTCACATTAATGAGTCGATATATTCGCTAGGGAGCCGTGTTCAGGTAAACTCATATGTTAAATCGTGCTGATCAGATTTGTACCAAAATGAAGAAATCCGTGCGTTTGATCGGTTCACGTATAGTTGATGAAAAGCGACTGCAGTGTTGAGTATTGTCAGAAAGTTTGGCCGGCCACGGTGGCCGAGCGGTTCTAGGCGCTACAGTCGCGAACCGTGCCACTGCTACGGTCGCAGGTTCCAATCCTGCCTCGGGCTTGGATGTGTGTGATATCCTTGGGTTAGTTAGGTTTAAGTAGTTCTAAGTTGTAGGGCACTGATGACCTCAGAAGTTTACTCCCATAGTGGTCAGAGCCATTTGAACCATTTGAATAAGTTTGAGTTTTGTGAGTGATTTGGTTTAGGAGAACTCGGGTGTGAACATTTCTAGTCGTACATAAACTGCGCGTGGCGTGTTTCGTGCAAATTTCGAGACATTATGGGGAGCACTTTGTCCACGAAGACTACTGAACTATTGACTGTGTTAAATATCAAATAGTCGTGGCCCATGGACTGTTTAGGACGGTTAAAATATCTGATGGGAATAAATATCATCTGGCTATTTTTGGTTGTGAAATTGTTACAGAGACAGTCAGGAACATTGCGTAATTAGTGTCGGGATATTAAATAAGGACTTGACAGCCATTTTCTGTGTTTGAAAGACAATAAACGAGCGTACAGCAAATTTTACTCATTTTTCAAACGAGTCATGCAAGAATCCCGAACGTTCGATAGTTAACTAACTTTCAGATGCAGCCCATACTCTGGGGTTATGTCGCATTTGCGTGGTAGGTATTTAGCTGACTTTTCGTCAACGCTGCTTTTATTGAATAGACCAGTATCTACTTCCGCAGAGTGAAGGGGCAGACAACCTGAAGACTATCCAGGTAGGTGGACTGTTTCTTTAAAGGGTAGTGAGAGAGCAACCCGCCCAGCCGCAGAATGTATGCTCAATCGTCACTGCTTGATAGCACTGCAAAAGAATTCCTTCTCACATTTAATATCAAAACTAGACAGGGATAATGTGAACTCGTAACAGTCTTCCAGTATGTAACTTAATAAGAAATTAAGGGGTGTTCAGAAGTTTCCGTTACAGCCTTCTAGAACATGTAGAGGGAACTGAGTACATAACATTTTCAACAGAAGATCCATGTCTGGAAACGTATCGTTATCGTTCTACGACGGTTCCAGTTCGGCTGTTTAACACATCCACTTCCGATTGACGAACTGAATTATGTATGACACATTACAATTACTAGGTGACAGTTTCGAAAGGGAACGTAACGACACATCAGTTTATCACTAAAGCATATTTGTTTGTATTAACACTTGACCATTAAGTGTTTACATTGTTCGAAAACAACAAAGAACTCAGCATACTGTAAGCACAGAACAGTACTAATAGATTACAACAGCGTCTCGATGAGGCGACCACCAACGTAGTTACAGACGTAGGACCGACAAAGCTTGTTGTGGTACAGAGTTTCCAATCAACCTGGCGTCTCTTCAGTTTCTAGTGCAGCGGCCAAAACTCATGCCAGCACATCTTCTCTGCAGGAATGTAGTAAATTAAGTTTTGCATGCGACTTCAAATTACACTACTGGCCATTAAAATTGCTACACCAAGAAGAAATGCAGATGATAAACGGTTATTCATGGACAAATGTAGAGATTTCATTTTCACCCAATTTGGGTGCATAGATCCTGAGAAATCAGTACCCAGAACAACCACCTCTGGCCGTAATAACGGCCTTGATACCCCTGGGCATTGAGTCAAACAGAGCTTGGATGGCGTGTACAGGTACAGCTGCCCGTGCAGCTTCAACACGATACCACAGTTCACCAAAAGTAGTGACTGGCGTATTGTGACGAGCCAGTTGCTCGGCCACCATTGACCAGACGTTTTCAATTGGTGAGAGATGTGAAGCATGTGCTGGCCAGGGCAGCAGTCGAACATTTTCTGTATCCAGAAAGGCTCGTACAGGACCTGCAACACGCGGTCGTGCATTATCCTGCTTAAATGTAGGGTTTCGCAGGGATCGAATGAAGGGTAGAGCCACGGGTCGTAACACATCTGAAATGTAACGTTCACTGTTCAAAGTGCCGTTAATGCGAACAAGAGGTGACCGAGACTTGTAATCAATGGCACCCCATACCATCAAGCCGGGTCATACGCCAGTACGGCGACGACGAATACACACTTCCAATGTGCGTTTACCGCGATGTTGCCAAATACGGATACGACCATCATCATACTGTAAACAGAACCTGGATTCATCCGAAAAAATGACGTTTTGCCATTCGTGCACTCAGGTTTGTCGCTGAGTACACAATCGCAGGCGCTCCTATCTCTGATGCATCGTCAAGGGTAACCGCAGCCACGGTCTCCGAGCTGATAGTCGATGCTGCTGCAAACGTCGTCGAACTGTTCGTGCAGATGGTTGTTGTCTTGCAAACGTCCGCATCTGTTGACTCAGGGACCGAGACGTTGGTGCACGATCCGTTACAGCCATGCGGATAAGATGCCTGTCATCTCAACTGCTAGTGATATGGCGCCGTTGGGATCTAGCACGGCTCCTGAACCCACCAATTCGTTATTCTGCTAACATTCATTGGATCTCGACCAACGCGAGCAGCAATGTCGCAATACGATAAACCACAATCGAGATAGGCTACAATCCGACCTTTATCAAAGTCGGAAACGCGATGGTACGCATTTCTTCTCCTTACACGAGGCATCACAACCACGTTTCACCAGGCAACGCCGGTCAACTGTTGTTTGTGTATGAGAAATCGGTTCAGAATTTTCCTCACGTCAACACGTTGTAGGTGTCGCCACCGGCGCCACCCTTGTGTGAATGCTCTGAAAAGCTAATCATTCGCATATCACAGCATCTTCTTCCTGTCGGTTACATTTCGTGTCTGTAGCACGTTGTCTTCGTGGTGTAGCAATTTTAATGGCAAGTAGTGTACATCAGGTGAGCGTCTGACGTACTACACGTCATCGTGTCTAACCCATACCATTCCAGGACAAGAAACTCTGGGACTTTTCTCTTTCCCTCAGCAGACGTGGCCGCGTTACATATGTGAATTAAAAGAGTCGTAGAACGGAGACGGTACGTTTCTGGACATTGGTTCTGATTCAGAGTATGACGTACTCACTCCCCTCTACAAAACAACTAATTTTACATGAGAGTATATATAACAGCCTGTATATGGAACTCAGTCACTCTATCACAACAAAAATAAAGGAACTTTGTCCATGCTTGTGTTAGAATGTAAAAATATCGAAACCTGTCCATGTCTTATGAGTGAATAACATAACAATAGTGCTTAGCAAACAACATGAGGTAGGCTTTTCACGATTAAGAGCTGGCGATGGAAACAAATTGAAACCTCGCCTAGATGCAGTAAACCATATAAGCGACAGAGAGAAATGCTGAGAACATTAATTACACCTGTTACAATATGTTAGATAGTAGCCGTGCGGGGTTGCCACGCGGTCTCAGGCGTCTTGCACGGTCCGCGCGACTTCCCCCCGTCGGAGGTTCGTGTCCTCCCTCGGGCATGGGTGTGTGTGTTGTCCATAGCGTAAGTTAGTTTAAGATAGATTAAGTAGTGTGTAAGCCTAGGGACCTATGGCCTAAGGAATCTGGTCCCATAAGATCTTACCACAAATTTACAATTTTTTGTTGTTAGATAATAGCCACTTCCGCAGAGAAACTACCGGCGGAAGGCCGAAATCACAATCGCAGCATTCTAACAGGCTCCAAAACATATTCCCGACAGCAAAACTGCACTTGGGTAACTATCTTCCCGCTCTCTCATTGAAACGAGGGATAAACCCTCTGAGTACTATGACGGAGAAAATCTCGCATACTTATAGTACATCGAGGCAATAAAAGCCATGGGGCAGCTATATGCACAACTAAAGATGATGGTAGCATCACGTAAGAAAGTATAAAAGAGAGTGAATTGCTGGAGCTGTCATTTGTACTCAGCTGATTCATGTGGAAAGGTTTCCGACTTCGTTGTTACCGAACGATGGCAATTAACAGACTTTTAATGTGTGAATTCTACCTGGCGCTAGAAACGTGGGACATTCCATTTCAGAAATCGATACTGAATTTAATATTCCGTGATTCACATTGTGAAGAGTGTGCCTATAATACCAAATTTCAGCAGTTACTTCTCACCACGGATAACACAGTGGCCGACGCCGTTTGTTTAACGACAGCTGCGTCTTCGTAGAGTTGTCAGTGCTAACAGACAAGCAACACTGCATGATACAATCAATGCGGGACGTACGACGAACGTATCCGCTAGGACACTACGACAAAATCTGGCATTAATGCTCTATGGCACGAGACGACCGACGCACGTGCCTTTGCTAACAGCACGATAGCGCGTGGACTCATCATATCGTCTGGACCCTGGAAAACCGAGGTCTAGTCAGATGAGGCCGGATTTCAGTTGGTAAGAGCCGATGGTAAGGTTCGAGTATGCCACAGACCCGACGAAACCACGGACTCAAGTTGTCAGCTAGGCACGCTGCAAGCTGGTGGTGGCTTCCAAAATGGTGTGGGCTAGTTGGAGACCATTTGCAGCCATTCATGGACCTCATGTTCCCAAACTACGAAATTATGTCACCGAGCCACAATTGTTCACGACTGCTTTGAAGAACATTTCGACAATCCAAGCAGACGGTTTTGCCACCCAAATCGCAGACATGAATCCCATCTAAGATTTGTGGGACATAGTCGAGAGGTCTGCTCGTGCACAAAGTCATGCACCGGCATCACTTTCGCAATTATGGACGGCTATAGAGGCAGCGTGGCTCAGCATTTCTACAGGGGACTTCCAACGACTTGCTGAGTCCATGGCACGTCGAGCTAGTGTACTACGTTTGGCTAAAGGAGGACCGACACGCTGTTACGAGGTATCCGTTGACTTTTGTTACGTTAGTGTAAATAATCGCAACACTTCAGAACCTGGACACGTACACACACAAAGATGAAACACTTTATTGAAGTTAAATACAACACAGAATGGAAAAGGAACGACAAAATGAAATTTTATTCCTTTCGTCGCACCAAAATTGCTGGTTATTCTCGTGGCTAGCGCACTTTCGTGAGAATTAACATCCAGTCTACAATGAGAATTGCACAACCTGAGTGTAAAAAAATGATGACTGAAATTTGCCTACGTACAAGAACACACTAATCCCGAACAAAAATAAAACACAACAAGACTTCTATCCGAGTAAAACAAACACATGCTCACACAAGAAAACCCCCCCAATAAAGACTAAAAATACTCTGCAAAAAATGGACTAAAATAAGATGTCAAGTTATGACTAACGCTATTTAAAACTTGCGTGTAGTTACACTACTGGCCATTAGAATTGCTACACCACGAAGATGACGTGCTACAGACGCGAAATTTAACGGACAGGAAGAAGATGCTGTGACATGCGAATGATTAGCTTTTCAGAGCATTCACACAAGGTTGGCGCCGGTGGCGACACCTACAACGTGCTGACATGAGGAAAGTTTCCAACCGATTTCTCATACACAAACAGCAGTTAACCGGCGTTGCCTGGTGAAACGTTGTTGTGATGCCTCGTGTAAGGAGGATAAATGCGTACCATCACGTTTCCGACTTTGAAAAAAGGTCGGATTGAAGCCTATCGCGATTGCGGTTTATCATATCGCGACATTGCTGCTCGCGTTGGTCGAGATCCAATGAATGTTAGCAGAATAACGAATCGGTGGGTTCAGGAGGGTAATACGGAACAACGTGCTGGATCCCAACGGCCTCTTATCACTAGCAGTCGAGATGACAGCATCTTATCCGCATGGCTGTAACGAATCGTGCAGAAACGTCTCGATCCCTGAGTCAACAGATGGGGACGTTTTCAAGACAAGAACCATCTGCACGAACAGTTCGACGACGTTTGCAACAGCATCGACTATAAGCTTTGAGACCTTGGCTGCGGTTACCCTTGACGCTGCATCGCAGACAGGAGCGACTGCGATGGTGTACTCAACGACGAACCTGGGTGCACCAGTGGCAAAACGTCATTTTTTCGGATGAATCCAGGTTCTGTTTACAGTATGATGATGGTCGCATCCGTGTTTGGCAACATAGCGGTGAACGCACATAGGAAGCATGTATTCGTCGTCGCCATACTGGCGTATGACCCGGCTTGATGGTATGGGGCGCCATGATTACAAGTCTCGGTCACCTCTTGTTCGCATTGACGGCACTTTGAACAGTGAACGTTACATTTCAGATGTGTTACGACCCGTGGCTCTACCCTTCATTCGATCCCTGCAAAACCCTACATTTAAGCAGGATAATGCGCGACCGCGTGTTGCAGGTTCTGTACGGGCCTTTCTGGATACAGAAAATGTTCGACTGTTGCCCTGACCTGCACATTCTCCAGATCTCTAACAAATTGAAAATGTCTGGTCAACGGTGGCCGAGCAACTGGATCGTCACAATACGCCAGTCACTACTCTTGATGAACTGTGGTATCGTGTTGAAGCTGCATAGGCAGCTGTATCTGTACACGCCATATCCAAGCTCTGTTTGACTCAATGCCCAGGCGTATCAATGCCGTTATTACGTCCAGCGGTGGTTGTTCTGGGTACTGATTTCTCAGGATCTATGCACCCAAATTGCGTAAAAATGTAAGTACATGTCAGTTCTAGTATAATATATTTGTCCAAATAAAAGCCGTTTATCATCTGCATTAGTCCTTGGTGTGGCAATTTTAATAGCCAGTAAGGTGCTGCCTCTCTTCCAACCAGGGCAGATGACTTCTGCCTGTAGGTGGGGTCAGTGTATTTACTTCTTCACAGGATCTATTTTCTCGATCCGTTGTCTGATCCGACGTTCCATATTGCTCACTCGTCTTCTCCTCAAGCGGACGAGTCTTATTAATGCCCCAGTTGCGTTTCACGTTGTAGCTCTTATAGGCACTGTCATACTCCCCTGTTCTGACATTCGCAGACGCTCTGTCAAGCAAGAGCTCCAGCAAGCAGGTGCGGTACCGTTCTGCATTTAAGGTGTCCTGAAAGAAGATCGGCCCAGTGCTGCACTTACGAGTCACGGCGCACCAAACACCAACCTTTTTATCATGCAGTGGGCATACCGTAACTTCATGCTGATCCTCCGTACTCCACACACAACCATTCTGCTATTCACGTAACCTGAGAGATAAAACCGTGTCTCATCCTTGAAAAATCTTGTGTCGAGAATCCCCTCACCATTGTCCTGCAGGAAGAACAGAAACCAGTTGCAAAATTTCACACGCGCCGGGCGATCAATGTCTCGCAGTTCATACACGACCGACATTTTGTACGGATACGTGGACAGTGACTTTCAGAGGATCGTGTGAAAGGAACCCACGGACACGTGGGCCTGCTGAGCTAGTCGTCTAACCGATTTCTTTGGACTTTGCAGGATCATGTCTTGCACCTCCGCCACCATCCCTTCGGATGTGAATGTGGATGGCCTGCCTGACTTTGGAGGATTATGAACGCTTCCGGTCTTTCGAAACTTTTTGGTGAGGTTCCGTACAGCATTGCGGTTAGGCATCTTCACTCCTGGGAACTTTACTGCAAATTATGTTTCTGCTGCTGAGTTAAACTTGTATCCATTGCGGAATACATGATCCACAAGAAATACTCTTTGTTCAATCAGCAGCATGATGACCTGGATCATAAGAACGTCACAAAAGCCTTTGGTCTTCAATCAAATTGGAGCTGGCCAGAGTGTCCGAGCGGTTCTAGGCGTGTCAGTCTGGAACCGCGCGACCGCTACGGTCGTAGATTCGAATCCTGCCTCGGGCATGGATATGTGTAATGTCCTTAGGTTAGTTAGGTTTAAGTAGTTCTAAGTTCTATGGGACTGATGACATCAGATGTTGAGTCCCATAGTACTCAGAGCCATTTGAACCATTCCATCAAACCGGACCTGCAAACCAATACAAATACCTGGTCAAATATGGTTCAAATATGGTACAAACATGTTAAACAATGGAAAACGTTGTATTAATAATTGACAATCATATCAGTCATTACGTAGCACACCGCAACGTGGCACTGCATAGTTACTTTCTGTACATCCAGTATATCCGACCTTCCGATTCTGTTGAGTAACCGCTTGTGGTCTGTTGATAAACAGTTGTATCAATTCTCCTCTGGTGTAGAGGTTGTCTAGATACTGGTTTCGCTTCAAAAGTTTAACGAAATACCCAGCGAAAGAATAAAACACATCGCCGCTAGGGGTGGAGCATTGAGGCACACCCTGTTCTGCTCAGGCATCGAAAAATGTGTCTCCATCAGTTCGCATTCAAACTCCTGCACTGATTTACATCTCTGTTGAGCTGGTGTAGCGTTGTCACACGCTTTACCGCTCAAGTAACTGCTCACAAATTCAGTTTGTCGTTGGACTGGACAGTGACTCGGCAGATTAGATTTAAATTACGCTAATCAATGTTTTCACACAGTCTTCTCCGTTCATGTGAAATATTAAGAACTTTCTTAATAATAAAAAAATAATTGTCGGAGCTAATCCAATTGAACTTTGGCTACCGTACGCAACATTGGGTTCATTATGATTTTTCTATTCTACACTAGCGGTGTACTCCTTTCACTTTAGTTTGAACGCTCGTCTCTAGCATCTTCACAACCCATAAGGTTTCCCATGTTTCAACTATGATTACTTTCTCCACTGGCGATCAGAGAAACAACTCAGTTTCGGGTTGTGTCAAAGTTTGTTTCCGCGTTTTTTTGTTTTTTTTATATTTTTCGTGAGAGCGAGATCTACCTGTGTATTTCATTATTAATAGAACAAACGAACAAAAAAAGGAGTCTGAGACATCGCTCTTCAGATATTAACGGATGAACCCTCTAGGTCATAAACAAATGCCCTACTCAAAACTGAAAAGATTTTCGCGTCCTGAATATATATTCATTACATACTAAGCGAAAATTCAATTTTAAAAGTACTCCCACGAAATACATAAAATATCCATAATTAATAAAAAGTTACTGTTACCGAAATGATATTATGAGTAATCAAAGCAGTACGCACAAAGTAGTCCCTACAACTTGGTTCTGTTGCCTAAACTGCGTCTCACTGTTCCGTTTTAAATGTGTCTGAAAAAGCCTAACTTAAGGTCTCTAGAGGGTCGCCATGAAATGTTTATATCCCTGCATCGTACTTTCCAGTCGAATGGGCTGCAACAGTCGTCCGTGCAAGCTGCCTGCCACACTCGCGAAGTGAACACGCAAGTGACTGAACAATGCTCAGGTCGTATCCAACACTATCACACAACTGTGAAATAAGTAATTAGCCATTGTGCTAAGTGCTAAAGAATCTGAAGTTTCATTATCCACAAAAATATTTAATTCGGTTCGTATAATTAAAAGGGAACCAGATAACGTTCCAGATTAAAAGTAAAGAATATGTTTGTTGTAATGGCAGCTGCATTACATTGGAAACACTGCCACAGCGAGGCTGAAATTCAGGGAGCTGGCAACCTATGACGACTTTATTTTTTATGGAAAGGGACGCCTCGTATGAACGTTGTAGGAGGAAATGGCGGAATGAGAAGGAGTTCTTTTAAAAATACTAATTTATTTGCTCTCAATCAGTATTGTTCAAGTTGAGCTTCAGTTGATATACAGTCAGTCTCATCAAAAAAATGTAAATAGCAATATGCGTACACTGTTACGACTTTTCTGAATCACCAGCGTGATAATATCCAGTTTTATAAACACTATACCTGTGGTAGGAGGCACCCCAATGCTCTCCGGAAATTGAGGCGTCAATCACTTTCCAAAGTCTGGGCAGCTCACAAAAAGGACTTTTGATCCCAGTATGATAGAGAACTAAGGTAAAAAGCAATGACCGGTTGCGAAACAGACTCGCAAATTGTGCGCTGTGCAGCGCAAAGACAATGCAAATGCTGAACTCGACGCTTACTCCAAAACAGCTGAAGGAGCGCCAACCTGAGCAGTGCCCCAACAGCGACTCACGAACCATGAGACGTGAACTTCCGCCCTGTGCTGGCCCCAAAATCGACTTCTCACTCACTATTCTGACACACTTCTGAAATGTTACACAGAATAGTAAAACTTCCATTATGTCAAATTGTAGTGAAAAAAGAACTTGACATATTAAGGCAGGTCGCCCTTGCAAATAATTATGATCCAGATATAGTAAACTCCAAAAATTGTTCAAATGGCTCTGAGCACTATGGGACTTAACATCTATGGTCAACAGTCCCCTAGAAGTTAGAACTACTTAAACCTAACTAACCTAAGGACATCACACACATCCATGCCCGAGGCACGATTCTAACCTGCGATCGTAGCGGTCACGCAGTACCAGACTGAAGCGCCTAGAACCGCACGGCAACACCAGCCAGCTGTTAACTCCATACATAGCAAAATTAAAAAGAAGATAAAAAGGAGCGGGAAACAGCAGGTAAAACCGACATCCGAAAAGGATACGTACGCCACTGTGAAATATATAGGCACAACATCAGATAAAATCGAACATATTGCGAAGAAACAGGGTTAAAATTCCATTTAGGACTCCCGATAATTTAAAAATACTAGTGCTTCATAACTTGCCACACAAAAGTAATAAAAATAGAAAATTGAGGGCCTACAAAATATCACGTCATGAGTACGAAAAAAAGCTATATCGGGCAGACAGGCAGATCCTTTGCCGGCCGAGCGGTTCTAGGCGCTACAGTCTGGAAGCGCGCGACCGCCCGCTACGGTCGCAGGTTCGAATCCTGCCTCTGGCATGGATGTGTGTGATGTCCTTAGGTTAGTTAGGTTTAAGTAGTTCTAAGTTATAGGGGACTGATGGCCTCAGAAATTAAGTCCCATAGTGCTCAGAGCCATTTGAACCATTTTGAGCAGATCCTTTGATGTAAGGTTTAAAGAACACACGTATCCCAGTAATAAGACAGCGCTAAGTTTACATATGCAAGAGGAGGGTCATAATATTGGTAACATCGACGAACGGCTTCAAATTCTGCATGAAGTTACAAAAAGTAAACGATTAGACATTTTAGAACAACTGGAGATTTATGTTACGAGACGCAGAGAACCTGACAAACTCCTCAATGAACAGAATGAATTTGCAACAGACGCATATTCAACATTTACGACAATCTGTTCACCCGAGCGAAGTGTGTTCAAATACAGAGATTTGTAAACAGGCAGAATACGGCGATACAGTGGGCAACGCCTACATAAGATAGCAAGTGCCTGTCGCACTTGTTAGATCGGTTACTGCTGCTACAATGACAAATTGTCAAGATTTAAGTGAGTTTGAACGTCGGCGCACGAGCGATGGGACACCGCATCTCCGAGGTAGCGATGAAGTGGGGGTTTTACAGCACGACCATTTCACTAGTGTACTGTGAATATCAGGAACCCGGTAAAACATCAAATCTCCGACATCACTTCGTCCGGATAAAGATTCTGCAAGAAGGTGACCAACGACGACTAAAGAAAATCGTTCAACGTGACAGAAGCGCAACCCTTCCTCAAATTCCTGCAGATTTCAGTTCTGGGCCATCAACAAGTGTAGCGTGAGAACCATTCAACGAAACATTATTGACATCGGAGCCGAACACCCACTCCTGTACCCTTGATGACTGCACGATACAAAGCTTTGGGCAACATCGACGTTGGACTGTTGATGACTCTAAACATGCTGTCTGGTCGGACGTGTCTCGTTTCAAACTCTGTCGAGCGGGTGGAGGTGTACGGGTATGGAGACAACATCATGAACCCATGAGCCCTGCATGTCAGCTGAGGACTTTTCAAGCTGGCGGTGGCTCTGCAATAGTGTGCGACGTTGCAGTTGGAGTGATAGGGAACCCCTGATACGTCTAGGTACCACTATGACAGGTGACACGTACGAAAGCATCGTGTCTGATCACCAGCATCCATTCACGCCTATTGTGCTTTCTGACGGACTTGGGCAAATCAAGCAGGACAACGCGACACCTCATACGTCCAGAATTGCTACAGAGTGGCTTCAAGAACACTCTTCTGAGTTCAGAGACTTCCACTGTCCACCAAACTCCCCGGAAATGAACATTATTGAGGACATCTGGCATGCCTTGCAACGTGCTGTTGAAAAAAGATCTTCACCCCCTCGTAATCTTACTGGTTTACGGTCAGCCCTGCAAGATTCACGGTGTCAGTTCCCTCCACCATTACTTCAGCCATTAGTCGAGTCCATCCCACGTCATGTAGCGGCATTTCTGCTTGATCGCGGAGCTCCTACACTATATTATGCAGGTGTACGAGGCTCTTTGGCTCTTCAGTGTGTGAGCACACGTTCCAAGATGTAACAGAATATGAGGGCAGCCAGGTGGATTCGCGCGAGATCGTGATTCTCTAAGAAGGGCTACTGTAGCTGTAAGAATGAGTGAAAACAACACCAAGCATCTCCTGTAACGTCACTGAACAACGACCCGTACCTCGCTAACTCTTTCTTACAAACGGACTTTACTACTAATGGCCCTACCGGCGGTGTTGTGCCATTGGCATTCTCTGATCTTTCCAACTGACTTATCAGGAAGTTGCAGAGGGACCTGCAGCTAAGTGTGGTCTCCAAACCACGCTCGAACTCGGCATTTTTGACACTGACAAACAGTGATTGGGGTGATGGAAGTGAAGAGTTACCGGTCATTAGATGTGGGTTCCACGTTAGGTACTGTTCTGGTAGATGGATAGCGTACTTACGTGTAGGGACAGGTTATTAGATGTCTGTTCCATGTGGTCGATAGTTAGATTATTTAAGAGTGGTAAAAAGTGCAAAGGTACAGAAGTCGTCACGGTCCAGATTGCAGGTGGTCCTTTCTTCAGTCATTGCCTGCGTGCTGGAACAGTTTATTATAAATATCCGCTAACTGCACGAAGGATAAGCTGAAATTGGGTGGACGGAATTCTCGGATTACTGTAAGCAGCGTTAGATGGGAGCAGGACCGAGGTGAGGAGTTCTGGATATGTAGACAGAGTAATGGATATCTGCAGGGTGAAAAGTATTTAAACTGACAAACTCTGGGAGGTTGTAGGTGACACCAAAACAAATATTTTTCCCTATGTCATTTTTTCCCATGAGGATTATTTAAATCGGTGGAGGCCATATTACGCTCTTCAGCTGTTAGAGACCGTATTACGATCTTCAGTTGTTAGAGGGCGTATTACGCTCTTTAGTTGTAGGCAACTGCTGCCCACCAGTGTAGAAGTACATTGACTGTGTTTACTAATGCAGCTTTACTCCTGGAGTGAGTACACTGATATGGTTGGTGCATACTACGTAGCACACCACAACTGACGAACTACACAGCGGATTCATCGACAACAATATCCTAATCGCCGTATCCCGCATCATACGACTTTTTCTGCTGTGTACCAATGTAAGTAGGCTGTTTAGGTTTTCTTATTGGTAACGCCGCTTAGCGCTCGGTATGAAAAATCACTGGCTGTGCTGTGCGTAGTCTGTGTTTAGTTTACATTGTTGTCTGCCATTGTAGTGTTGGGCAGCGGCAGCTGGATGCTAACAGCGCGTAGCGTTGCGCAGTTGGAGGTGAGCCGCCAGCAGTGGTGGACGTGGGGAAAGAGATGGCGGAGTTTTGAAATGTGTAAGAATTGGTGTCATGAACTGATATATATATATATATATATATATATATATATATTGTGACTATAAAGGTAAATACATTGTTTGTTCTCTATTAAAATCTTTCATTTGCTAACTATGCCTATCAGTAGTTAGTGCCTTCAGTAATTTGAATCTTTTATTTAGCTGGCAGTAGTGGCGCTCGCTGTATTACAGTAGCTTGAGTAACGAAGATTTTTGTGAGGTAAGTGATTTGCGAAACGCATAGGTTAATGTTAGTCAGGGCCATTCTTTCGTAGGGATTTTTGGAAGTCAGATTGCGTTGCGCTAAAAAATATTGTGTGTCAGCTTAAGCACAGTCGTGTATAAATTGTTCTAAGGGGACGTTTCACCAACATCTGGGTCATTTAGCAGATTACCTCGACAGGGACGCCGTCGCACGGTAAGAACGCTGCAATTTGAGGAAGCTGTCTTGCAGCATGTGGAGTGGGATCATTGAATCAGCACTCGTGCAATTGCACGTCACATGGGGAGGAATGTAAGAACAGTCCTTCGAGAGTAATTTTTACGTCCATTTCACTTACAGCGTGCCCACAACCTGGAACCAGTTTATTATCCACCCAGAGCACAGTTTTCGCGGTGGTACCTGGAACAGTGTGAAATGTATCCTACATTTCCATCCTCTGTGTTATTTATCGATGAAGCAACGTTCGTGCGTGATGGAGTCTTCAACATTCACAATTCGCATGTTTGGAGTGAGGATGACCCACATGCCACAGTTACTAGCGCTCATCAAGTGCGGTTCTTCGTTAATGCGCGGGTCGGTGTTGTTGAGGACTGTTTAATTGGCCCGTGTCTGCTACCTAGGCCATTAAATGGCAGACATTATTACAATTTTCTCGCCAGAGCATTGCCATAATTACTGGAAGACCTCCCGCTCCCTAAAAGACAACGCATGTGGTTCCAACGTGACGGGGCGCCGGCACATTTCAGACGTCGTGTGCGTCGATCCCTGGACCGACGGTTCCCAGAAACGTGGCTTGGCAGAGGTTGCCCTGTACCATGGCCTGCTAGATCCCCAGATATTTCCCCTCTGGACTTTTTCGTGTGGGGAGAGATGCACAACCTTGTTTATGCAACTCCTGTTGCATCAGAAGAGGATCTGGTTGCCCGGATAGTAGCAGCATCAGGAACGATTCAGGATACTCCCGGGGTTTTTGCCCGTGTCAGACAGAACATGATCCGACGGTTTAACCTTTGTTTACGTGTCAATGGAGGCATTTTTGAAAATTGCTGTAATTGAAATTGCGTTGTGTTAATGTGTTGTCTCTTGGACATAAAAAGGAAATGGAAAAGTGTTTGTTGGTTTAGTTAATTTGCCACCAGAGAAATCTTCCTCTACCGGTTTAGATACTCCTCATAGGAAAAAATGACGTTAGGGAAAAATATTTGTTTCAATATAATCCATTATGGAGTCGAGGTAACAGTTGTTATACTGGTTATCACTGTTAGCATTCAACCGCGATTCTTATACATATATTTTAACAACGCGTTTCAAGAGACAATGCTCTCATCATCAGGTTGTAAAGTCTATGTCATAAAATTAAGCGGACTAAAAAGACAAAATACCATCACAAATAGTTGGGAAGTCCATAGAGTAAAACATAATTAAAAGTATATTGGACTGTGGGTCCTCGTCTTACATTGAACTTGTTGACACAAGTCGATGGCCGTCCCATAGCTACCAAATATGCTGTCGCACTGCGCCGGCTCGGGAGCTGTTGTGGACTGAAGTGCCTTGGTGTTGTGGCGTGGTTACAGCCGTGTGCTTGACGGTAACGCTATGCTATTGGGCGCCTGATTTCCTTATTGCATTGGTCTGCCATCGTTAGCCTCTCGCAAACTCCGTCAGTGGCATGCTACGAGTTTAAAGTCGCATACCTGCCCTAAAATAATTCTAAAAACCCGCTAAAAAATCTCATTTCTTTAAAATTATCTTGTGCATTTAGAATATTGCTTTGTTTCTTTTCATGGATAGCTATCTCGAATTCCTGTAGAAAATCAAGTTTCCTCCCTTTCTTTTCTACATGCAATATTTCTACGTTGTCTTCTATGCTATTAAGGGGATGGCCTGTTTCAAATATATGGTTCGCAACAGCTGATTTGTCATAATTTCCTAACCTGAACGCATCTTTATGTTCTTTATACCGGATCGCGAATGATCTTCCTGTCTGCCCTATATATTTTGCACCACAAGTTCTGCACTGAATCTTATAAACTCCCGATCTTTCAAACTTATTTCTCTTCTCGCTAATATCGTGCTTAGGCTATACCTCACTAGTTTATTAGTCTGAAAAGCAATTTTGACATCGTATGGCTTGAAAATATTTGTTATCTTTTGTGAGACTGTTCCGTAGTATGGCATCGTGATAATTTTCACTTTCTCTCCATCAGGTTTATTCTTTTTGTGCTTATTACTTTTCCGTAACAGTTTTTTAACCATAACTATTCTGTAATCGTTATTCTCTTAACGGTATTAATTTCAGTTTCCCTATCTTTTTCACTCATAGGTATATTGACTGCCCTATGCACGAGACTACGGAAAGTAGCTTCTTTATAAGCCTGCGGATGGCATGAATCATTCGGGATCACGGCATCAGTCGTAGTTTGTTTTCTATAAACGGAGAACGCATGTTTGTTGCCCTGCTTTTTTGTATTCAGGTCCAGGAACTGTAAACAATTGTCAGTTTCATACTCCACGGTAAATTCTATTTTATTATATGCTTCGTTGAACTTTTTTACTATTTCCTCAATGTCCTCACGGGACCCATCGACAAGTAACAGAGTGTCGTCTACATAACGTTTGTAATAAACAATTTTATCCGTAGTGTCATCGTCAGAATTTAGAACTTTATCTTCAAGGCCATTGATAAAAATGTCCGCCATAGTTCCTGAAATACTGGACCCCATGGATAACCCATCGTCCTGAATATAAAATCTGTTATTAAACCTAAAATAATTAAAACTTGTAATGAGCTGTGGGAGTTCAATAAATTCAATTGTCTCTTGTGTTGAAATTTTACTGTATATAAGGAAATTTCTCTTAATGATTTCTATAGATTCGTTAACCGGAACACTGGAGTATAAATTCTTAACATCCAACGAAACCAAACGGGAAGTGTCAGTGACTGGCGTATCTTTAATTTCACCTATCATGGTCATGTTTTGATGTCCCCTACAACCTCCCAGAGTTTAGCAGTTTAAATACTTTTCACCCCGTAGAGACGATGTATAGACACACACCTATGACGTCGTGGAAGACATGTAAAATGAGGTTAGCACCCATTTCCGGTCATAGATTCTACTCTTTCTCTGGCCACTAACCATCTTCTGGAGTTTACCCCTTTTCGCTCATCCTGTATGGGGCATGTAGCGGTCGTCGCTGTAGAGACAGAGCCATCTGGGTCCACCTGGAGCGTCACAGCGTCGCCCTTCACGGCAGGTGGGCTGCGGCCGTGTCCAAAGCTCTTCCCGGGAGACCTGCGGCGTCGTCCGACGACAAAGCGGCGAATCACGGCGTGACAATTCTGGCGTCCGCTGTCCAGTTCGCCGTACTCCCGCAAGGCTGCACGTAGCCGCGGCGGGCCTGGCAAATACTGCTGCTCCTTCTGGAAAACAACCAACAAGTCGTTTAAGTTCGATTACCGAGTCCGAGCTCTTTATTACTCAGCACACCTCCCATCAGCGACCTCCCATTTCGCCTTCCAGCCAGGCAATATGATATCTTCAAATAAATAAATACCTAAAGTGACTGTATGTAACGTCAATTCTATTAGGCCAGCAGAACCTGGCTACTCTGGCAGTTTCTTGCACCAGAGTAATGCTCTGTGCACATGCCGCTGTTACATGGTTTCATGTTTTCATTGTTTCTGTCTGCTCATGCCGGTATTACGGCGTAAAGTAGCTTTTTCTGACTTTTGCGAGTAGGCTACCATGTATCCTTTTCTGGCTAAATGGCACGTATGACATGTGAAGTTGTCACAATAGGTATTTTCCCAACGTGAAGATGATCAATGATCGAAACCGGTTGTAATCAAAAGGATCCGGACACCTGTCTCAAAATTACTTAAAATTTCGCGGCGCCCTCCATCGGTAATGCTGGAATTCAATATGATGACAGCTTCCACTCTCGCAGACATACGATCAGTCAGCTGTTGGAAGGTTTCTTGGAGATTGGCAGTCCATTCTTCACAAAATGCTGCACTGAGAAGAGGTATCTGTGTCGGTCGGTGACGCCTGACACGAACTCGGCGTTCCAAAACATCCCAACAGTGTCCTATAGGATTCAGGTCAGGACTCTGTGCAGGGATGCTATTGTCGTGTAAGCACTCCGCCACAGGCCGCGCATTATGAACAGGTGCTCGATCGTGTTGAAAGATGCAGTCGCCATCCCCGAATTGTTCTTCAACAGTGGGAAGCAAGAAGGTGCCTTAAACATCAATGTAGGCCTGTGCGTTAACAGTGCCACGCAAAACAACAAGAGGTTCAAGCCCCCTCCATGTAAAACAAGACCGCACCGGAACACTACCGCCTCCGAATTTTGCTGGTGGCACTGCGCACGCAGGCAGGTGACGTTCACCAGGCATTCGCAATACCCACCCTCTGTCATCGGATCGTCACATTGTGTACCGTGATTCGTCACTCCTCACAACACTTTTCCACTCTTCAGTCGTCCAATTTTTACACTCCTTACACCAAGCGAGGCGTCACTTGGCAACTACCGGCGCGATGTGTGGCTTACGAGCAGCCGTTCGACCATGAAATCCAAGTTTTCATGTGTCACGCCTGTCATAGTACCTGCAGTGGATCCTGATGCAGTTTAGAATTCCTAAGTGATGATCTGGATAGATGTCTGCCTATTACACATTAGGACCCTCCTCAACTGTCGGCGTCCCTGTCAGTCAACAGGCGAGATCGGACTGTACGCCTTTGTCCTGTACGTGTCCCTTCACGTTTCCACTTCAGTATCACATCGGAAACAGAGGATCTGGGGAAGTTTAGGAGTGTGGAAATCTCGCTTACAGATGTATGCCACAAGTGAGACCCAGTCACCTGACCACGTTCGAAGTCCGGAGTTCCGCGAAGCGCCCCGTTCTGCTCTCTCACGATGTCTAGTGACTACTGAGGTCGCTGATATGGAGTACCTCGCAGAAGGTGGCAGCACAACGCACCTAATATGAAAAACGTATGTTATTGGGGGTGGCTGGGTACTTTTGATCACATAGTGTACATTGTAAGACAGCACAGTGTGTACCATGCATTTCTCCGGCTGTATCAACGCTGTTGACAGTCACCTGAAGAAAAAAAAAATCATTGTGGTCCGTCTTTAACTATATTAGCTGAAGAGGTTTTACTATTCAGTGCTGGCCCGAGGCACTGTTTCCCAAACGTGATACTTGCTATTAAATGACAATGAATTCACATTTAAAAATTTTTCTTTTTATTGGGTCGAAAAATATGAACATTTTGAAAATAAAGCTAACACTCCCTACATAAAACGACTACGACCTATATGACGATCGACCACTTAGGCAACACATTTTAACTGTGTGTAAAAAGTACGAACTACGAATTCTGTGGTGTAAAGATAGGACGATCTCAATCACGGTCGTAATCCTATCACATATCCAATTCCTTTGTTATTAACCTTCTTTCGAACAAAGCTGATTTCAGATTTTATTATTATTTTTCACAATGAACACTTCCGTCGCTTTGTAACAACAGTGTTTCCATTCTGGTCTTTCCTTCCTATTCAGTTCTTGGCGTCTAGGTGTCCCCTCACAGAGCTTGAGACTGTCCACGCTCCGTTTGCGACTTTATCTGCATCTAACTCTACAAACCGCAGTAAGCAGCATGGCGGAGGGTACTTTCCATTGTATTACTTTGAAACGGTCCCTTAGAAAAATTAAGAATGACTGTGGAGGTAAACTTGTACGATATTTGATTTTCAAACAGTGAGCAAAACTCAACGTACTCAAACAGTTTTCTCTTTACTTATTCTGATCGTCACTAAACTGACACACAATAGTTTTTATCGCAGCGCAATCTTTCAATAGTCCCTACAAAAGGATGGCCCTGACTAACAATAACCTATACCTTTCATGAATCACTTACCTCACTAAAATATTCGTTACCCGAACTACTGCAATACAGCGAGCGCCAATACTGCCAGCTACATAAAAGATTCTAATTACTGAAGGCACTAACTACTGATAGGCATGGTTAGCAAATGAAGGATTTTGATAGAGTACAAACAATGTATTTACCTTAATAATATATACATATATATATGACATCCATCTTTACAAATTCCCTTTTTCTGGTGGACACATGTCCAGATCGTCCGCTTATGGCATCTCTCTCCACATCCACCACTACTGGCGGCTCACCTCAAACTGCCCAACGCTACACCCTGTTCACTTCCAACTGCGTAGCACTACACAAGTGAATATTCTAACAGTGAGTCCAACCAGCCACAGACTGCACACAGCGCGGTCAGCGATTTTGATACAGAGCACTACGTGGCGTTACCAACAAAAAACCCTAAACAGCGTACTTACAACTTACTACAGATTTTTCCTGTTCCATCCACGCGTGGAGGGTGGGAAGGATTGTTGCTCGGATGGCTTTTTATTGGCTGTAATTTAATTTTGTCTTCTCAGTTGATGCGGGAGAGATGCGTGAGGTGTTGTAGCATATTTCTATTCCATTCTGGTGTTGCTAGTTCAAGAGACTTTGTAAGTAGGTTTTCACGAAGTAATTGGCGTCTATCTTTTCAGCGACTGTCACTTCAGCTTTTTTCAGCGTTTCAGTGACCTCTCCCACGGGTGAAACAAACCTGTGACCATTCATGCGGACGTGCCTTATACAGGGTGTTTTTTTTATAACAGTTTAAAAACAACCGAAGCGACATAGATGACGCTGAGGTCAGTAATATAATACAAGAGCCGCAAATGTCGGGAAATACCCTAAAAGTAGGTAACAAATGTTGAACATCGGACGTCACCATATGACGTATAACTCACTGCACGTGCAGCGATGAACCTGCGCCTGATCATCCCAATACTAGTCAAGCGTTCACATCAGTGTGGCTCTGGGCCCACGTGCGTGACTTCAGCGCATGGAGCTTAGTCTTCAAGTCTTGTGTCTGACACGCAGTATATTTTTCACTGCGTTAGACAACTGTGGGTTTATACTGAGGTAAGGTGTATTATTTTTATTTACTGGTCTCGCAGTCTCTACTGGTTTATAGCAAAGTACAGAGGGACAAACTCCTACAGTATTGCGTCACAACCAAATAAGTATTAGTTTCCGAATTGCGTCGTTACCAGTAATTGAGCTACGTTTTCTTTGCTAAAGAATATCTATAAACAGAAAGCGAAGGGAAAAAAGAAAATAAACACACAATAAGCACAGATTTTAGTTGGTCAAAGCGAGGACAAAAATTTTGTTACTTCCGCATTTCCAACACATCACATTTATAAAATGTGTCGAAATCTGCACCGTTTACTTAAAAGCAAGTATTGCACCGCTCAGTCGTTTCTTCAGCCACATGCCCAACCACTGAGACGTCACATGTTCTACATTTTCCATCCACTTTTATGTATTTCAGGACCTTTGCGACCTCGTGAGTCTTGTACTAATTACTTCTCTCAGCGCCACATACGTCGCTTCGGAGGCTTTTGAACTTAATAAATCTCTTAGTCCAGCTTTTAAGCAGTACTCTGGCACGAGACGTACGAGTGTTTTGTAAGCAGTCTGATTTGAAGACGGACTGCATTTTGTTAGTATCATTTAGAGGGAGTTTCAAAAATGACCGGTATATTTGAAACGGCAATACAAACTAAACGAGCAGCGATACAAAAACACCGTTTGTTGCAATATGTTTGGGACAACAGTACATTTTCAGGCAGACAAACTTTGAAAATTACAGTAGTTACAATTGTCAACAACAGATGGCGCTGCGGTCTGGGAAACTCTATAGTACGATATTTTCCACACATCCACCATGCGTAGCAATAATATGGCGTAGTCTCTGAATGAAATTACCCGAAACCTTTGACAACGTGTCTGGCGGAATGGCTTCAAATGCAGATGAGATGTACTGCTTCAGCTGTTCAATTGTTTCTGGATTCTGGCGGTGCACCTGGTCTTTCAAGTGTCCACACAGAAAGAAGTCACAGGGGTTCATGTCTGGCGAACAGGGAGGCCAATCCATGCCGCCTCCTGTATGTTTCGGATAGCCCAAAGCAATCACACGATCATCGAAATATTCATTCAGGAAATTAAAGACGTCGGCCGTGCGATGTGGCTGGGTACCATCTTGCATAAACCACGAGGTGTTCGCAGTGTCGTCTAAGGCAGTTTGTACCGCCACAAATTCACGAAGAATGTCCAGATAGTGTGATCGTTTCGGATCTGAAAAATGGGCCAATGATTCCGTTGTAAAAAATGGCGGCCCAGACCAGTACTTTTTGAGGATGCAGGGACGATGGGACTGCAACATGGGGCTTTTCGCTTCCCCATATGCGCCAGTTCTGTTTATTGACGAGAAGCCGTCCAGGTAAAAATAAGCTTCGTCAGTAAACCAAATGCTGCCCACATGCATATCGCCGTCATCAATCCTGTGCACTATATCGTTAGCGATTGTCTCTCGTGCAGCAATGGTAGCGGCGCTGAGGGGTTGCCGCGTTTGAATTTTGTATGGATAAAGGTGTAAACTCTGGCGCATGAGACGATACGTGGACGTTGGCGTCATTTGGACCGCAGCTGCAACACGGCGAACGGAAACCCGAGGCCGCTGTTGGATCACCTGCTGCACTAGCTGCGCGTTGCCCTCTGTGGTTGCCATACGCGGTCGCCCTACCGTTACAGCACGTTCATCCGTCACATTCCCAGTCCGTTGAAATTTTTCAAACAGATCCTTTATTGTATCGCTTTTCGGTCCTTTGGTTACATTAAACCTCCGTTGAAAACTTCGTCTTGTTGCAACAACACTGTGTTGTAGGCGGTGGAATTCCAACACCAGAAAAATCCTCTGTTCTAAGGAATAAACCATGTTGTCCACAGCACACTTGCACGTTGTGAACAGCACACGCTTACAGCAGAAAGACGACGTACAGAATGGCGCACCCACAGACTGCGTTGTCTTCTATATCTTTCACATCACTGGCAGCGCCATCTGTTGTTGAAAATTGTAACTACTGTAATTTCGAAAGTTTGTCCGGCTGAAAATGTACTGTTGTCCCAAGCATATTGCAACAAACGGTGTATTTCTATCGCTACTCGTTTAGTTTTTATTGGCGTTTCAAATATATCGGTCATTTTTGAAAGACCCTGTATCATGCCACGTGCTTTACCTGCGATTTAGACTATGTTATCGTTGTATTTTATTCTCCTACAAATTGTGACACCCAATTATTTGTAATTCTTTGAAGTTGTAGTCGTAGGATACTAGTATGTTTTTCGTTTTGTGAAATACTTAATTTGACATTTCTGAACGTCTATAGCAAGTTGTCTTTCTTTGCACCCACTTTTTAGCTTATCGGAATCTTATTTTTTCGCAGCTGTCTTCACTGTCGATAGCTAATTTACTATTGTTACTGTTGTCAGCTCATTAATAAACATGATGAACAGCAAAGATACCAACGCACTTCCCTGTTGGCACGTCCGAAATTATTTCTTCATCTGTCGACGACTCTCGATCCAACATAACAAACTGCATCCCTGTAATCAAAGATGCCTCATTCCAGTAAAAAGTTTCTTTTGCTGCTGCGTGCCATCGTACTTTCACTCTCAAGCGTAGTTGGGAGCGATGAATCAAGTGCCTTTCGAAAGGCATGAGCTGACAGCATTGATCCACTGATTTCACGCGAGAAACTGGGTATACAGGTTTCGCGTGATTTGGGTTTACCCGCGCGGTCTGGGGCGCCTTGTCACGGTCCGCGCGGCTCCCCCCCCCCCCCTCCCCCCCCCTCCCGTAGGAGGTTCGAGTCATCCGTTGGGCATGGGTGTGTGTGTTGTCCTAACCGTAAGTTAGCTTAAGTTAGATCAAGTAGTGGGTAAGCTTAGGGACCGATGACCTCAGCAGTTTGGCCCCATAACACATTACCACAAATTTTCAATTTTTTTGTTAGATAATAGCCTCTTCCCCACAGAAGTATAAAAAGACAACACACACATCCATGCCCGAGGAAGGACTCGAACCTAAGACGGAGGGAGCCGCGCGAACCGTGACAAGGCGCCAAGACCGCACGGCTACCGCGCGTAGCAGGTACTTTACGTTATGTGCATATACACACGCGGAAAAAAGTGCATTGTACAGTTTTCTATGCTGCAAGATGATAAGCAACCTGCACTGGAATATAATGGCGCGGATTCTTCATCGTAAGTAGCCGAAACATCTACCATTTAATAATAATAATTTGTTTACGTCACTTAAAATCGTTGTGAGGCACAATTACAGATAAAAGACGTTGTCTCACATCTCGTTTTGGATGTAGGGCACCACCAGCCCAAGGAAATTTCGTCAGGTGGGGAAACAAAAGGTAAAATCAACTGTAAAACGTGCACGAACCGTCTGGATATGAACGTCTGTTCGAAACTGGTAACAAAGCTGTTTAAATAAATAAGTAGCACTGTAAAAAGTGGCTAGTTGCTGTAATCTTCTGTGTAGGAATCAACCTATAGTATGGGCATAAGACTCTCTCCATACTGGCTAACTATCGACTCTGTACAGCTCAGCTACGTACAGCTAGTGACACGACCACTGGACCGTTGAAACGGGTGTGGCGAGTGCAGAACGAGAACACCGTACATTGCGCTGCAGTAGTCACCAGTGACGTCAGAGAAGGCAGCACGGCTACATAAATAAGGGCGGCAGCAGCAATCACGTGACAGTCACCACTAGACTATGGCCAATGAGCACTCAGCCGGAAGCTCGTGGATCTGAAATCACTTGATATGGCTGAAAACCTAAGAAAATTTTATCCGTTTGTGTAACTGTCGACTCCTGCATTCGTAATCCGTTGTTCAGTACCATTTTTTGAAAAAGCTATCATGGTCATATAACAAAATTTATTTACATCAGCCTGTATGGTGTGCTTCATACCACGGCATAAATCAAGGACATAAAGAAAAGTATCTTGTGTCAGTGAAATTGCCGTCAATAGAAAAGTGTTTTAACGCACTCAACAGTTAAGTGCATTAATACAGTTCAATAATCTTCGTACAGTGTCTCAATTCATGCGCCGTCCCCTGTGTGTGAATGGACTCTGTAGACAGGTGACGTACGATGTTTCTTTACTTCCTTGCTTAAGATAACATAGGGAATGTTAGCTGATGATAATCTGTTGACAGGAACAGGCAGTGTATAAAGAATTACTGTGGCTCTTGGCTGTTCTCAGCATGACGTTCTTTCCCAAAAATATGTGTGCTGTGGGCCACTATCCACATACTGTACATTAGTGCAACAAACTGAAATGACAGAGTAAATGTTTTACCGAGCGAGGTGGCGCAGTGGTTAGCACACTGGACTCGCATTCGGGAGGACGACGGTTCAATCCCATCCCCAGCCATCCTGATTTAGGTTTTCCGTGATTTCCCTAAATCGCTCCAGGCAAATGCCGGGATGGTTCCTTAGAAAGGGCACGGCCGATTTCCTTCCCCATCCTTTCCTAACCCGAGATTGTGCTCCGTCTCTAACGACCGCGTTGTCGACGGGACGTTAAATACTAACCACCACCAGTTATTGTTTAGATTTGGTAACTTCATTGTTCCCTTACTGAATAGCAATAGTATGTACACGATAATGTCGACGGCTGTAAACAACTAAATTATAACCCAAAGAGGCGCCGCAAGTATTCCTAGTATCATATGGGCCATTCAGTAAATGCGTACGACATTTAAGAGTGGCCTATTTCATGTTAAATTAAGAAAAGACATCGTGGAGTCACAGGTTAGCAGTATTTCTGTCGATACTGTGGTATGAGCAACTTTGATTGACGTCGAGGACGCCTATTTCCACACGGGAATATCTACATCAGACTTCTTGCAACGTTTCCTTTCGCGAGGGCCAAATTTTCCGCGAAATACAGGCTAAGGTCGGAAGCGTGGCGCTTCACCTACTTTTAGGAATGGAAGTGTGGCGTTGGTGAGCTGCACTTTCACACTTTCCTAGACCCGAGCTGTACGTGGAAAGGCGTTTGCTTTCTCGTCGTTTCTTGTCACAGGAACTGTTCTTGGGCCAGGAGTGTATCATGTTTGGCAATATGTGAAACAACATATGTAATCTGGGACTTCTGATTCCTTTGAGCTTAGTTCACGATAGCGATAGAGATATCTGTTACAGTTGATTTCGTGTGCTCTAAGTGAAACATATTACTCATTGCTTACTTTGTTTTAGATCACTGATGTAGGTTATGTTTTCGTCATTATACTTACGAGGAAAGTGTGCCATCTAGACAATTTTTCTGGAATGCTTATCCAAACTGTAACACGGCAAACTGACGCAGCAACTTCCAGGAAAGGGAGGCGTAATTCACTAGAGGTGCCGTGACCCGCACGTAATCGTTGCAATTTGACGTTATTCTCTACGCTTCCTTGTTTTCAACAGTTTCTACGCTTACATTTTCATCCTATACATCACTGTAATTTATGTACCAGAAGATGCATGTAGAAAGATTTCTTCCCCGTTCATTCGCAGTATGAAGCGTTGGAAGGCATTACTTAAGTCTCTCTGTTTTCATTTTTATGATTGTGATTATTGTTCACGATACGAAGCTTAAGAACATTCCTATATTTGAACCTAAATGAGAGTGACTGGAAGTTTATTTATTCCAAGTGCTACTGTGTGCGGGCCGGAGTGGTCGAGCGGTTCTAGGCGCTTCAGTCTGGAATCGCGCGACCGCTACGGTCGCAGATTCGAATCCTACGTCTGGCATGGATGTGTGCGATGTCCTTAGGTTAGTTAGGTTTAAGTAGTTCTACGTTCTAGGGGACTGATGACCTCAGATGTTGAGTCCCATAGTGCTCAGAGCCATTTGAATTTTGCTGTTATATACTGGTTCCAATGTTTATACATTGTTCATTAGCATTCTTCGTGTCTTAGTTCTTATACATCCCCACGTCGAAATTGGAACCACAAGCCTAGGTAGGACTTCACTTCTCAAAAAATGTGCTGATTCCTTTTTCTCAGGTTGCTGTAACAATTGAGCTTGAATCCTTAGCTTGTTTTGTGTTATCCTTAATTATTTTACATTTTATTTAACTTTACATTTCACCTCTCTCAGTTTTCATTGTATAGTACATCATGTTGTGTTAAGAATTACCAGTTTCCTGTTCACCAGAAATCCTCTTGTCTGTGCAGTAGCCACACACATGCATTACTACGCTGGAAATACTGTTTAGAGTATCATTGTTCAAAATTGTTCAAATGGCTCTGAGCACTATGGGACGTAACTTCTGCGGTCATCAGTCCCCTAGAACTTAGAACTACTTAAACTTAACTAACCTAAGGACATCACACACATACATTCCCGGCGCAGGATTCGAACCTGCGACCGTAGCGGTCGCGCGGTTCCAAACTGTAGCGCCTAGAACCGCTCGGCCACGCCGAGTATCGTTGTTGTCACTGAAGCCAGCACTTTGGAATCGCAGTGTGGCGGCGAGCACAAAGGACTTGTAAACAGTTGTTTACTTATTTATAAAACAGTCGTAAGAAATGGAGATGAACTGATATTACTACTTTAGCCTTAGAGTTTTGACGTAATGGTAAATATATGCGTCGTGTTTGTCTATAATTTTTCGTACATGCAACGGAAGAGAAATGGTATTGTACATGTCGCACTAGAAGCGTAACTAGAAACATGTAAACACTGGCAGTCTTGAAATAGTTAACGTACGACATATTTTGAGCTCTATAATGCATCTAGTTGTAACAGATGTAACTTAACCATGTGTTTCTAACCAGTTTTGATCAACTTCTGGTTTTCTTCGTATAGTTTGCTCGTTATGAAAGTGTTCCTCTAAGTATAACGTGCTATTTGTCGTTCATAAAAAGCGTTTTTATTCATTTGAGTGTCTTTACGGAAATTACAATCTGCTTTAAACTTGTGTATACGTAACAGGATGGTCTTCTCATCACATGTTTCTCCAGCATATGTGTTAACCTCAACTAGTAAGAAAATATTTGCTCAACAGCAGAAGTTATTTAGACCACATCGTAAAACTTACGTCATTTCGTTTCAGAGAATTATAGTACTACCATATACAAATGTCTTGACGTCGCCACCTTACCTTACCAAACGTCAGGCTTCAGTAAAAGACTCGCCTTTGTTAGTCTAGTGATGTACTGTGTGTCTGTGGCGGTAGCCACCTTTGGCGTCCAGAGCGTATTGTTCTATCTGCTGCCAGTCTTTTGTTCATTACCCATTGTCTCACGAATGAATGAAATATTGAGCACTCTGCATCGATTCAAGGTAGAAGTTAGATGTGTGTATAAACTTGGACAAGGAGATTTACACCTTGACTATTCAAAGATTACAGCAAGATTTATGGACTATAATTACGCATACGAAGAAATGTCTACATTGGTTTATGATGAGACTTCTTCCTGTAATACAATGTTCACGTAATTATTCTTAAATTACATGATTACCTGTTTACTTTTTCTTTCAGAATTAAATCAAATCGAATGTAAATAAGTTATACAGAACTGCTACCAGTCACTTTTTTGAATAATTATGTTTTGTTCCATGAACCGGTTTTCGAACCTTTTCAGGAAGTTACATAATTACTGCTAGCATAAAGCTGGGTGCTGGCTCTATGACAAAAAGATGGGTCACTCTTTAATGTATCACCATGACTATAGCTTATCTGCCGATATGGATGTAAATTTAGTTTTTACTTACTGCAACAGTATAGGCGGCTTCTTTTGGTTCGTGTCCATCTGTCTGGTTCCATTTTGATATCCAGTAGTTATATCAGTACACACATTTCCACACAAACTATGTTAATTTACACTTTGACAGCCAGACTTTTCCAGCATCCAGCATGAGCTATACAACTGTTGCTTGTAACAAACACCTTGACATAAAGATATAGCATAGGCCTACTTTGTATAGAGATGTAATTTGTTGTTATTTACATGTATTATAGTCGATATTAGGGCAAGTATTTTAATCAGAATGGCGTTAACATGAGAGCACGAGATAAGATAAATAAATAAATTACTGCAAGAACAAACTTCAAGTGATCTGATATCTTACTTCTATTTGTATATTACAGGCAGTTTATAGCAATTTTTTATATAATATCGTGATTGGCATTAACATGAATACCCAGCAGTCAATAATACAGAATTATTGTATATGAAGTGAGATGCAGCTCTGTGTATGACTAGGACCCTTATATTTAAATTAATAACAAATCTTCAGATGAACTGTTGACTTGTTTCTGTTGTTATGTTAACATGATCTGGGGTATTATCAAGAGTAGATTTTATTCATTTTAGCTAAAGGTATATGTAAAAAAGTTATAGTGATTGTAATGGACTAAAGCTGTTTGTACAGCTGTACACTTTATATTTAAAAAATCATGAACAAAAGTTTTTTAACTGTTGACTTATTTTTACACTAGAGTGATGTGGAATATTAGTAAACGCAGTTTCTGTTTGTTCCAGCTAGAATTAATATGTATAAAAGTACTCATTTATGTTAGCAGTAGAGGGCTTTAACGTTTAGACATATAGTACAGGTTTATAGCTTAGAACTACTTAAACCTAATTAACCTAAGGACATCACACACATCCATACCCGACGTAGGATTCCAACCTGTGACCGTAGCAGCAGCACGGCTCCAGACTCAAACGCCTAAAACCGCTCGGCCACAGCGGCCGGCCAGAATTAAATTTTGTGCCATGTTTCGTATTGTCAGTTAATTGTGCGGGGATATGGGGAGCCTGCAGTCGATGACGAGTTTAATCCCACTATTCCCACTAACTGTTTCGAAATTTTACCATTGCCAACTGTTACCTGCACAGTTGAGCGAACATTGTACCTCGTTACGCTACATAGCAGCCACTCAAAGAAGAGCTCACTTAACTTAAAGAATAAAGTAATACTCTTTAACAGTGCCATTACAGATATACCGCACATTGGAATTACAGCACGACATCTCACCGTAACTGAAGTCTGCTATGAAGACTCTGGGCAGCCAAACATGGGTTTTAATGAACCATTGCTACACAAAACATATAATTTCGGACCAGACCTATTGGCGTTGTGTCGGTACAGTATTTTTGTGGTTCTGTTGTCTGCCTGCTAGTGAATTCTACGTGTTATTACATACATTTATACTCTCACAGTGGCACTATAATTTTGCAGATATGTAGTATTATTGTACGTTAGATGGTATTTAGACTCCGGCTGTGTGATAGCACATACCAATCATTGCGTGGGAGCCCTAAGCAGTGTGGCGAATCAGAGAGACTGATCGTCTATCTCATCTGCAACACGGTCCAGATGTCGGAGAACAGCTCAGTCAGGGGGGTCTCACAGATCTCCAAAACTGAAGGCAATGGTGCCCTCAGGCAGTGAAACTCTGGTCGCAGAGGACGATATCACAACACGCCAGCAGGAATGTAGATCTTACATAGATCTCCCAACTTTCTGATTTTTGAACAGAGTCCAGAGACTGATTTGATGCAACTCTCCATGCTACTCTAGCCTGCTCAACTACCGCAACCTACATCCTTCTAAATATGCATATGCATTGATCTCTTGATCTCCTCCTACGATTTTTACCCTATTCGCTTCCCTCCAATAAACTGGTGATCCCTTGATGCGTCAAAACGTGTCCTACCAACCGATTCCTTCCAGTCAAATTGTGCCACAGATTCCTCTTCTCCTAAATTCTATTAGGTACCTCCCCATTAGTTTCGTGCTCACCCATCTAATCTTCAGCATTCTTCGGTAGCACCACATTTCGAAAGCTTCTATTCTATTCTTGTCTACACTGTTTATCGTCCATGTTTCACTTCCATACATGGCTACCCTCCATACAAATACTTTCAGAAACGACTTCCTGACACTTAAATCGATACTCGATGTTAACAAATTTCTCTTCTTCAAAAACGCTTTCCTTGCCATAACCAGTGTGCATTTTATCACCTCTCTACTTCGACCAGCATCAGTTATTTTGCTCCCCAAATAGCAAAACTCATTTACTACTTCAAGGGTACCATTTCCTTATCTAATTCCCTCAGCATCATCTGATTTAATTCGACTACATACCATTGGCCTCGTTGTGCTTTGGTTGATGTTCATCTTACATCCTCCTTTCAAGACGCTACCCATTCCGTTCAGCTGTTCTTCCAGGTGCTTTGCTGTCTCTGACAGAACTGCAATGTCATCAGCAAACGTCAAATCCGGCCGGAGTGGCCGAGCGGTTCTCGGCGCTACAGTCTGGAACCGCGCGACCGCTAAGGTCTCAGGTTCGAATGCTGCCTCGGGCATGGATGTGGGTGATGTTCTTAGGTTAGTTACGTTTATGTAGTTCTAAGTTCTAGGGGACTGATGACCTCAGAAGTTAAGTCCCATAGTGCTCAGAGCACTTTGAACCATTGGAAACCTCAAAGCTTTTATTTCTTGTCCATGGATTTTAATACCTACTCCAAATTATTCTTTTGTTTCCTTTACTGCTTGGTCAATATACAGACTGAATAACATCGGCGATAGTCTGTTGCCTCACTATATTCTCAGTCACTGCTTCCCTTTCATGCCCCTTGACTCTTATAACTGCCTTGTAGTTTCGGTTATAGTTGTAAATAGCCTTTCTCTCCCTTTATTTTACATCTACCACGTTCTGAATTTAAAAGTGAGTATTCCAATCGACACTGTCAAATGTTTTTTTAAAGACAACAAGTGCTAGTAACGTAGGGTTCCCTTTCCTTAACCTATCTTCTAAGGTAAGCCGTAGGATCAGTATTGCCTCGTGTGTTCCAACATTTCCACGGAATCCAAACTGATCTCCCCCGAGGTCGGCTTCTCCGAGGTGGTCTTCTACCAGTTTTTTCCATTCGTATGTAAAGAACTTACTTCTTTTTTTCTGCATATTTTCCTATTAAAACCTGTGTAAACCAAAAGGCAGATCCTAAATATCTGACATCTTTCATTTTAAATCCATCTGCGTAAACTGGAAAACAGTAGATCACTTAATTTGCAGTGATAATGAGTGAATGTAATAGGGAGATTTCGAAATTCATCTCTATCTATCATAGGAATTGAAGTGCCCATTGGGAGAGGCTACGTGATGGAGCGGGTGAACGTGTTGCCTCTTGCACTTTTGAAGACTGACTGACTGGACATTCATCAAATGATCTACTGTTACAGGACACACATTTATCAGTATGAGTTGTGAAGCATGACTTAGCCCGATCCTGCTGCATACTCATCACTTCATTAAGCTTATTTGTCTTGATCAAATGTCATTGCTAACAACACAATCCTCAGATAAATTGGTAGAGCTAATATGCTCCTCCTTCTCCACCACAGATATCTCGTCCATTGAATACAGTAAACAATTATATCCATTCTGTCAGTCTGTCAGCTAGACACAGAGTCCTTTTCCCGCCATTTTCCCCCGACCACCATACTGTATTATGTCACAGGCGAAGAAATGGGCACGGACGATAGCGCCTCCTGGTAGTTGTGTTGTGTAGTAGGTCAGTTGGACTCTGGACCTCATAGTGAACACACTGGATGCAGCTACTGTCTGTAACAACTCAAATTATGAAATAAACAATGCATTCTTATGTCTGTCCTATCTGGCAGCCCAGCCCAGGCTAAGACCTTTTGCCGCCAATTTCCAGATGGGGGAGAGAAGAGGGGAGCAATGCATGCAAAATAAAGACTTATGTCCATTATATCTGGCAGTCCAATGCACAGTGAGTTCTTTTCCTTCCAGTTTCCAGATGGGAGAGGGAAGGGGTGGGTTAGGGGAGCAGGGAGGAGAGGGGGGACGGGAGATGCTAGGTTAGTGGATGTAGCCCAATTGACCTATTTTTCCCTCCGAACTTTGAACTTTCCAACGTGATGTCACTGCAACGTTGCCACATCTATGGCCGCCATCTTGGATACTCCACCTTGAATAAATCTGGCAACAATGAAGGGTGGGGGCATGCCCGCTTTGGCCTGCTACTAACCTCCTCATTCATTATCTTATTAGTTCAACTAATTTGCAATATTCTTCTGTAGAACCACACCTGAAACGCTTCGATCGGCATCTTTTATGGTTTTCCTACTCCCCATGATGCATTAGCACACAATGCTGTTCAGTCTCAGAAATTTATTCGTCAAATTCAGCCCTGATTCCAATGAACTTCTCTTGGGCAGGGATGCTAGACTGTATTTTATGACCATTTTCCTTCATCCGTCATTTTTTATTTCGTTTCCAAGGTAGCAGAACTGTTTGACTTCATCTAACTTGTGATCACGAATTATGATTTTAGGTTTCTCGCTTTTCTCATATCTCCCATTTCTCATTACTTTTGCCTTTTTTGCGGTTTACTCTCGGTCAATATTCTGTACCCGTTCTTTTCAATAGATCCTGTAATCCTTCTTTACTTTCACTGTGGATAACAATCACGTCAGCGAATCTCATCATTGATATACTTTTAATTAGAGTCTTAAATAATGTTTCTTTTGTTTCTGTCATTGCTGCTTCGATGGATAATCTGAACAACAGGGACGAGAGACTGCATCGCTGTCTTATATCCTTTTTAATTCGAGCATTTCTATTTTACTTTTCCAATCTTATTGTTCCTCTCGGTTGTTTTACATATTGTATGTTACCCATCCGTCCCTATAATTTACTCCCTTTTTTCAGAATTTCGAACATCTTACACCATTTTACACTGTCGAATGTTTTTTTTTTTTTCTAGAGCGACAAGTCTTATGACAGTATCTTGATTTTTCTTTAGTCTTGCTTCTAGTATCAAGAGCAGCGCCGGAAGTGCTCCTCTGGTGCCTTCACCTTTCCTAAACCAAAAATGATTGTCCTCTGAAAGATTCTCAACTTTCTTGTCCATCATTCTGCGTGCTATTCCTGATAGCACATTGGAAGCATGAGCGTGTAGGAAGAGTAAATACCTCTGAAAGCATTGCGGAGATATTTGGTTCCCACTGTTGGCAAAATATCTATTACATTTAAAGCTTGTAAAATGTCATCCTGATTACTTAAATGTGCACAAAGTAATAAGTTGCATAAATTTGACAGAAAAGAATTTGTGACTACTGTGGATTTTAACGCTTACATTTTCGCTCAGCTTTGCAGCCAACATCTCCACAATGTCTTGAGTATTGTTCCAAAGTAGTGTTTAGCTTTCCTAAATGTGCTTTGCACTTGTTAGGTTTTACACGCCATCGTTGCTCCATGCAGTGTTTAGAAGTGTGTGATGTTGTGTGTGATGTAGTGCCACCGGAAAAGGAGCCTGTGACCACTGAATGAGATTGTATTTTTATTGTTACGTTCGCATTTATATTTTAGTTCAAAATTTCAGCCTTCACAAAACTACGAGCCTTTTACTGAAATGGAGTTTTGTTTTTCTCTACAAGACAGTGCCACAAATTATTCCAAAATCCTAAGACAAAAAATTTAAACGGACTCGAAAACTCCCAAGATTGGCGGTCTTTTAAAGAAGCTCGAAATTTAGGGCGGACTTCAAAGTGAGACGCTTATAATTGTTTCCACAGCGAAACTTTGTCCCGAAACCTAGCAGAAAATCCAAAGAGATTCTGGTTGTAGTGACAGACACAATCAATGCCGTTTCTGCGCGGTAACAATATAAATCCTATAGATGACAGTGCTGCTAAAGCAGAGTTACTAAATACAGCCTTCCGAAATGCCTTTACCAAAGATGACAAAAAAATATTTCAGAATTCGTATCGAGAACAGCCGCCAACATGAGTGACAGGATGTAACCTCCCCACAAAATAAAATAATATGAATAATATTCTCATTTAGCGTAACTACCTAACAGTGAAAATATAATACAATGTGACAAACCTATAACCTTTCAATAATTGACAGTCACTTTAACCTGGTAAATTTTGGACGTCAGCAATGCTGCGTCATGGCCCTGATACATCATTCTGAATAAACTGAAAAATCTTACCTTAATTAGATCGCCGGATAACGCGTATATATCTGCTCCTATAAGAAATTTTCCTGGCGCAGCTAAGTGGAATGCTGGCCGATAGAATTGTCTTATAAAAAAGGAAAGAACTGACTTTTCTTTTCAATAATCGGGATTGCCAAGGATTGGAGAAATTAGTGAATTCTTTAAATTGAGATACATGTCAAAAGTTACTTTTTATGAGAAAGATTATTATTAACAGATTTTTTTTAAAAACATTTACATGGGATTTGATGTAACAATACTACATATGCGTGAGGCTGATTTTACCTTATCCTACAACGCTCAGGCTATGCCATCGCTGCACACGACCGGCCCAGCCAACACGATACACCAGACACGACTGCTCGCTAGCAACAACTTACTCCCACTGCTACACAGTTCCTACTGCAGTCAATACTGCTCTTTGGTCTCAGATTCTCTTCTAGGTTACATATCGCAGGCAGCGCGTGAGCAATACATCGAAATTACATCAGCTCGAGTGCGCTAGCAACAAATTCTTTAATTATGGACCTCTTACAAGGAGTAGATATCCTCGGAGTAGTGAAGCAATTTAAATCAGTTAATGAAATCAGGTCTTCTGGTTCGGACTGTATATCAATTAGGATCTTTTCAGAGTATGCTGATGCAATAGATCCATGCTTAACATTAATTGACAACCGTTCGCTCGACGAAAGATCCGTACCCAAAGACTGAAAACTTGCATAGGTCACACCAATATTCAGGAAAGGTAGTAGGGGTGATCGACTACATTATAGGCCCATATCGTTAACGTCGATATACAGCAGGATTTCGGAATATATATTGAGTTCCAACGTCATGAGCCCTCGAAGAGACTCACAGTCAACACGGGTTTGGAAAATATCGTTCACGTGAAACACTACTAGCTCTTTATTCACATGAAGTGTCGAGTGCTATTGAGAAAGGACTACAAATTCATTCCGTATTTCTAGATTTCCAGAACGCTTTTGACACTGCACCATACGAGCGGCTTATAGTGAAAGTGCGTGGTTGTCGAATACGGTGTCAGTTGTTATTGTTGTTGTAGTCTTCAGTCCTGAGACTGGTTTGATGCAGCTCTCCATGCTACTCGATCCTGTGCAAGCTTCTTCATCTCCCAGTACCTACGGAAACCTACATCGTTCTGAATCTGTTTAGTGTATTCATCTCTTGTTCTCCCTCTACGATTTTTACCCTCCACGCTGCCTTCCAATACTAAATTGGCGATCCCTTTATGCCTCAGAATATGTCCTACCAACCGATCCCTCCTTCTTGTCAAGTTGTGCCACAAACTCCTCTTCAACCCAATCCTATTCAATACTTCCTCATTAGTTACGTGATCTACCCATCTATTCTTCAGCATTCTTCTGTCAGTTATGTGACTGGATTCATGATTTCCTATCACAGTTCGTAGTCTAGTAAAACAGGTTGTGTTATAGATCTTTTGCTGTTCATTATTTATATAAACGGTTTAGGAGACAATCTGAGCAGCCGTCTTAGGGTGTTTGCAGATGACGCTGTTGTTTATCGACGAGTAAAGTCATCAGAAGCCCAAAACAAATTGGAAAACGATGTAGAAAAGATATCTGAGTGGTGCGGAAGTTGGCAATTGACCCTAAATAACGAAAAGTGTGAGGTCATCCGATAAACTCTGGTTTCGCGATAAATCAGTCAAATCTAAAGGCACTAAATTAAACTAAATACCTAGGAATGACAATTACGAACAACTTAAATTGGAAGGAACACATAGAATATGTTGCGGAGAAGGCTAACCAAAGACTGCGTGTTACTGACAAGACATTTGAACAGATCTACTACAGAGACTGCCTATACTAGCTTGTCCGTCTTCTTTGAGAACGCTGCTGCAGAATGTGGGGTCCTTACCAGACAGGATTGGCGGAGTACATCGAGAAAGTTGAAAGAAGGGCAGCACGTTTTGTACTATCGCGAAATAGGCGAGAGAGTGTCACTGAAATGATACAGGATTGGGGTGGACATCATTAAAACAAAGACGTCTTTTGTTGCGACAGGATCTTCTAGCGAAATTTCAGTCACCACTTTTCTCCTCCGAATGTTGTCTTCATCATCATTTCATCACCATCCGACGCGCAGGTCGCCCAATGTGGCGTCGAATGTAATAAGATTTGTACCAGGGCGGCCGGACCTTTCTCGTAAGGGGCCTCCCGGCCAATGACGCCAAACGCTGTTTCCATTTTCCTCCGAATGCGAGATTATTCTGTTGACGCCGACCTGCACAGGGAGAACCCAGTACGTTGTCCTCGTTGGTGAGTGTTCATCGGAGGTGAGGGTATCATCTGGAGTGCCCCAGGGAAGTATGGTAGGTCCGCTGTTGTTTTCTATCTACATAAATGATCTTTTGGATAGGGTGGATAGCAATGTGCGGCTGTTTGCTGATGATGCTGTGGTGTACGGGAAGGTGTCGTCGTTGAGTGACTGTAGGAGGGTACAAGATGACTTGGACAGGATTTATAACTGGTGTAAAGATAGATAAATGTAAATTAATGCAGATGAATAGGAAAAAGAATCCCGCAATGTTTGAATACTCCATTAGTAGTGTAGCGCTTGACACGGTCACGTCGATTAAATATTTGGGCGTAACACTGCTGAGCGATATGAAGTGGGACAAGAATGTAATGGCAGTTGTGGGGAAGGCGGATGGTCGTCTTCGGTTCAATGGTAGAATTTTGGGAATATGTGGTTCATCTGTAAAGGAGACCGCTTATAAAACACAAATACGACCTGTTCTTGAGTACTGCTCGAGCGTTTGGGATCCCTATCAGGTCGGATTGAGGGAGGACATAGAAGCAATTCAGAGGCGGGCTGCTAGATTCGTTACTGGTAGGTTTGATCATCACGCGAGTGTTGCGGAAATGCTTCAGGAACTCGGGTGGGGGTCTCTGGAGGAAATGAGGCGTTCTTTTCCTGAATCGCTACTGAGGAAATTTAGAGAACCAGCATCTGAGGCTGACTGCAGTACAATTTTACTGCCGCCAACTTATATTGCGCGTGAAGACCAAAAAGATAAGAGAAGAGAGATTAGGGCTCGTACAGAGGCATACAGGCAGTCATTTTTCCCTCGTTCTGTTTGGGAGTGGAACAGGGAGAGAAGATGCTAGTTGTGGTACGAGGTACCCTCCGCCACGCACCGTATGGTGGATTGCGGAGTATGTATGTAGATGTAGATGTAGAGAAACGATCATCTTAATAAAACAACCGAAATCATAGCTCGCACGGAAAGATACGGGTGTTCGTTTTTTCCTCGAGCTGTACGTGATTGGAATAACAGCGAATTATTGTGAAGTCGGTTCGATGAACGCTCTGCCGGGCACTTGAATGTGATATGCAGAGTATCCATGTAGATGTAGACGTAGACAACACACGTATGCCGTATGAATCCACCTAAATCGACTTGTTGACTGCCGTTTCAACATCTGAAACGCGTCGTAGAAATAAACACTGTCGGGTAAGAATAAACTTTTGTTCATTCCGAGGCTGCTTCCTGTCGTACAGTAACATGAAATAAGCCCGAGGGTTTATTGTCGACGCCACGGTGGAGACGTCTTCCCTTACGACACGGTTCGCAGAAGTGAAGGTGGGTCTCGACGTATCTGGCCGGCGGCAGTGGCGCGTGACGTCCATGTCGGCGCTGACGCAAAGCGCTGCCCCCGAGCTGCGCTGCGCTGCAGCTGTCGGAAGAGCGGACGGGCTCCGCCCCTGGGAGCAGCCCGCGCCGTGTCGCAACTGCGAGAGCTGCCGCCGAGCCGCCCTTCGCCCTTCCTGCCTCGCGCCGCCTTCTCGGAAGTGTTTGCCGCCGCCAGGACAAGGTCCGCCGCGGCGACGCAGCACTTGCGAAGGCGACAATGCCTTCAGCTGCCACAGGCGGCACCTCACACACGCACTCTGACGTACATAACAAGTCCTCACCACCATACTACAGAAGCCACTGCAAATCGTCTCCAACAGTGGATCATACAGTGTAAAGCCGTCGGAACACGGACCGTGCATCCGAACGTTGAGCGTTGAGCGTGCCGAGTTTCTGACGTCATAGCGTGGAATAGCACGTTCGGGAGTCTTTCCGAACATGCAGAGCAATATCTGGAATGTCAGATATTCTGAGCGTGCGTCTGAGCGTTGACCAATGAGGTGGCACGACACCACATATGTCACGCCACGCCGTCTCTCTTCACTACAGAGTTGTTAGGCGCCATATCCGAATTCATTTCAAGCCTATATGTATATATGCCGTATCTGAGCACCAGCAAATTGAGAATCACTGGAAAACTAGTTAACTGTGCTATTCATTCCAGCAAAACAATGAGAAACATCATATTCGTCGCAAAAGAATTGTTGTAACTTGGATATTATGAGAGTAGGCTACATGAAGGCAGCGACACACTGAAGATCCACTCAAAATGCGTTGTTCTTGGTACGGTTTGTTATAATTAAATTTCAATTAGTAACATATCTACGATTAACGTTTTCAACAACTAGTAAGATACTATTATACGAAAACGAAAGAGTGCGACTGCCATAGCGTAATGAGTAGGAGCGCCGTCTCCCATCGAGTTGTCTATTCGGGCGGTCGTTCGCGTTTGGAAACTTCCAAGTTTTTTTTGCTATAATTCCCGTTTTTATTAGGTTCTGATACTTTATTATTAGTTTAATGTAGGTATATACTATAATACTTGATGTTATGTAAATATATATTCACTTTTTTTTTTTTTTTTTTTTTTTTTTTTTTTTTTTTTTTTTTTTTTTTTTTTTTTTTTTTTTTAGGAGTGACTTTGTTCGACTGGCTTAATGTGCTAGACAGCTTGCTCTATTTGTATAAAGATATTTTGCACCTTTTTCTTTACCCTTCGTAATTGGCTCAAATGGCTCTGAGCACTATGGAACTTAACATCTATGGTCATCAGTCCTCTAGAACTTAGAACTACTTAAACCTAAACAACCTAAGGTCAACACACAACACCCAGCCATCACGAGGCAGAGAAAATCCTTGACCCCGCCGGGAATCGAAGCCGGGAACCCGGGCGTGGGAAGCGAGAACGCTACCGCACGACCACGAGATGCGCCCTTCGTAAGTCACATGCTGCAAAAATTCTGCTACTGGGTAGGAACAGTGATCAACTAAGACTGACCTTTTTGTTTTACTGAAATGTGGGAATGATGAAATAATAAACATTATTTATTATTCTTATGCGGAGAAGTATCCCAAATTTGTACCTCACTGTTTGTAATGGAAGTCTTATAAGCCTGTGTCCTTATTGAGTGGTCATGGTACTTTCCTTTTTGTGGACGATGGAGGAAATGTGCGTTTTAATAGAGTTAGCATGGGAATTTTACGACAGTCCGTTGAGTAAACAGTGGGATTTACGAGGTAGAAACATTCCTCAACTGCCGCTGGAGTGCGTTGCGATCGCGTATACCACGTTGGGGCCCACGTACCGTATGCACAAGTCGCATCGTTTCTGAGCGTTCAGCAGCACGTTGAACTTGGCACGCTCAACGTTAACGTTCGACAGCAGGGTCCGTGTGCCGACTGCTTAAGGCTGGTACGTAAAATGATGCTGGTAACAAAAAAAGGCGGCCCACCACAAAGGATTGTCTGAATCGGACGGAAATTTATAGACATTATGTACGAGGGTCACTCCAAAAGAAATGCACCCTATTTTTGTAGAAATACTGTTTTCATTGTGCATATCTGAAAGTTTTACAGTGTGTAGATACATCCTTCCCGCTTGTTTTCAAACTTAGTTCAACCTGTCCCCATGAGTGGCGCCGTCACAGCATGTCTTCAAGATGGCTGCTACACTTGACGTTCGTCAGAAGCAACGAGCTGTCATAGAATTCCTGTGCTGTGTGAACCGTAAATTTACTTTCAAAATCTTTTCTTACAGAATTTGCTTTATTTACTAGCGATTCATCAAGAACATTAACACATTTAATCACACTAGGTGAGCGTGGAAGTAGTTGCCAGGAAGTAACTGATTGAAAATGAAATTACTTTTAACAAATGTTAATATTATTCCTAAAAGCTAAACAGACTTAAAATTATAAGCAGAAAAGCACCCTCGAAATATCAAGTTACAATTTTATTTAGAGGCAAACAAAATATTAACAGTATGAGGCTTCGGGCTTAGGAGCTTGCCTGGTACCTTTCAACACGGCCGCAGTCATGACCGCTCACAACACTCTGAAAGAGTACACTGGTGGAAATCTGCAACACACCAGATTACTTTAAACAAAACAAAAATTAACAACTTATACAAACACGTAAACTATGCACCCCGTAAGAGGGATGAAAATGGTACAACACTCAAATTATTTGCCACCGAAAGTGCAATTTTTTTTTTCTTATGGACTCTTACTGTGGAAAGGTGGCAACCTTATAACCTAAAATGACTATTTAAATAAAACCCATAAAATGCAGACTTACATAAAATGTGCAACATGTTCTACATTACACATATACCACCTCGAGATTATAGGCAAGATAAAAACATATTTCAAGAATTCGTCCTTTAAGCAAAAAATTCGTTAACACCGAATCCGACGAATATGACACATGACAGAGGCAGCTATTAACGTATGACAGAGGCAGCTATTAACGTATGGCAGATTGACGGAGGGGGGAGGGGGGCGTTACAAACAACCCGAACCGCAGATTGCTCTAAACCTCCCCAATTCCACAAGGGAAAAACGGACCACCCAATTCACAAATAACTACCTTCCCGCGGGTGGCCACACGGAGAAGAATGGTGGCACGACCCCAAAACAAAGCGGCTGGTGACCTCACCAAGAAAACAAGTAGAATTTAACAAGTAAATGAAACAAAATATCTGCAATCACGTAACTTCTAATAAACTGGCGAAGACCTGGCGCAGTACCCCGAACGCTCTCCCGAACCGTCCGCTGCCAGCCGCTTCAACGGACGCAGGAAGGCGCGCCGATCTCCCGTCTCACGGCGTCGCAGCTCGCACCGGCCAGCCCCATGTCGAGGTTTCGCTCCTGTTGCTCTCGAGTGAACCCCGAAGCCACTACCCCTTTCTATATGGCGCTGCCACTGGACTCGCGTGGGGACGTCACATGCGCCGACGCTCAAGGCGGACAAGTCATCTCGAGTCTCAGTGCGCGACCGACCAACCGACCGATCCAACCGCCAACGACCGTTACCGGAGCAACTCGAACAGACTGGCGGCCTAACGCGCAGACTCAGATGCAGGAACTCATTCCCGTGCGGGCGACCACTAGCTGAGTTCTGTTACTGGCGGAGCGACAAGACTCTCATTTTCTGGCTTTAAAGTTAGATCCAAACGACAGACACACTAGCACTCCGACGACAGACAGACACTAACTGCCGCACAAATGCAAACGAGAGACAGACCAGCAACTGGTGACGCGGGACTGACCTAGCCTCACTGCGACTGACCAACTGACTAGACTCGCCGTAACTGACCGACTGCCGAGCTCATAGCGCCCCTTAAATGCACGTGAATAGGCAACCTTTCCCCTTTCCCACCAGAGGGAGACACCAAAACTGCCCAGCGGCGCCACCGCCAGAAACGGAAGGCGACTGCTTTACACTACGCGCTGCGGCGCGCTGTTCAAAACAGCAAATTTTTTCCACGTCTCACTGTGACAATGAGACAGTGGTAAAAATCCACAAGAGGTTAAAAAAGGTGTATGGAGATGCTGCTGGCGATCGCAGTACAGTTCGTCGGTGGGCAAGCAGGTTACGTGATAAAAGCGGGGACGGCAGTATTGAGGATTGTCCTCGCAGCGGCAGGCCTCGTACTGCACACACACGAGACAATGTGCAGAGAGTTAACGAATTGGTGACTGCTGACAGGCGCATCACAGTGAGCGAATTGTCACGCTACGCTGGGATAGTGGAAGGAAGTGTTTGCAGAATACTGAAAGTGATGGTGTTAAAAAAGGTTTGTGTCAGATGGGTTCCCAGCATGTTGACAGTGTCTCACAAAGAAACAAGAAAAACGGTATGCAGCGAACTTTTGGAACAGAACGAGAATGGTGGAGATGAATTTCTTGGAAGAATTGTGACAGGTGGTGTAATATGGCTCCATTATTTTTTTCCTTGACTGACAAGTAGCGACTCCGGTCACGTAAACTGAGAACAGCCGGGCGAGCGGTGTGCTGGCCACATGTCACTCCGTATCCGCATCCAGTGACACCCCTGGGCTGAGAGGATGACACGGCAGCCGGTCGGTACCGTTCGGCCTTCCAAGGCCTGTTCGGGCGGAGTTTTAGTTTAGTTCTTAGTTGGGGAGATATCTGGCGACCTTCCTTGCCAAGGTGGGGTTTGGCAAGCACCGAGAAAAGTAGTAGAATCTCTCGTCGTCTACGGGCAGGTACCTTGCTGAAGTGTAAGTCCAAGACGGCTTTCCATGAAGGGCAGCAAAACAAGGCGTAGAATATCGTAGACGTATCGCTGTGCTGTACGGCCGCCACGGATGATAACCAAAGGGGTCCTGATAGGGAATGAAATGACACCCCGACCACACTTGGTTGTCAGGCCAAATGGCGGGCGATAGTCATGTTGGTACCTCACCGCTGTCCAGGGCGCCCCAGGCACATCTTTGGTGGTCATCGAATTGGGACTCATCACTGAAGACAATTCTACTCCACTCAAAGAGATTCCAGGCCGAAGGCGTGTCTGGATATGTCTTATACAACGGTGGGATATCAACCTGACTGATGCCCGCCATATAGTTTGGAGTGATAATGTGGGATGCCCTTTCGTTGTCATCCTCGGCACCCTTACAGCATAACAGTGGGTCGACACCCCATTTTGTTATTCACGGCAAGAAATACTGGACTCACATTTCAGCAAGATAATGCCCGCCCCCACACCACGACTGTCTCCACCGTTTGTCTTCGTGCATGCCAAACCCTACCTTCGCCTACAAGGTCGCCGGATCTCTCCCCTGTCGAGAACGTTTGGAGCATAAAGTGCAATGTCCACCAGCTCGAGATTTTTAACGATCTAAAGCTCCAATTGGACAGTATTTGATACTACATCCCTCAGAAGGACACCTACCAACTCTGTCAATCACTGTCAAGCCGAACAACGGGCCAGTAGCAGACGAATGTGTTACTCACTTCCTCAGCGTGTGAAGCTCTCTCTATCTCTTGAATAAATCATCCATTTTTTCTGAAATTGCAGTAATTTCTTTGTCTGTTCATATGCACCACATTTACCGATTTCCGTTCCATTTCGATAATTCATTTCTTAAAGTGTATTTTTCATTCATCTCAGTGTTTATGACGTAATATCTCCTGAACTATATGTCAAACACTGACATATTTTTCTAGCTACATCCGCTGTGATGTGTGGATACTGTCTTCAAAAATTGTTGCGAACAGAGTTAGTAGCAATGAAGTTACAAATTTAAACGTCTTGTATGATGCGACAGTTTTTCATGCAACTCAGTGTTCATGACGTTATATGTGCTGAATTATGTGTCGTATCGAGCTAGGTGGCGCAGTGGTTACACACTGGACTCGCATTCGGGAGGACGACGTCTCAAACCCGCGTCCGGCCATCCTGATTTAGGTCTTCCGCGACTTCCCTAAATCGCTTCAGGAAATGCCGTGATGGTTCCTTTGATAGGGCACAGCCGATTTCCTTCGCCAACCTTCGCTAATCCGAGCTTTTGGTCCGTCTCTAATGACATCGTTGTCGACGGGACGTTGAACACCTATCTCCTGCTCCAATTATGTGTCGTAGAATATAAACATCCAATGGTATACGTAAATACCGTCTGCAAAATGCGTCGAAAATACAACTGGTAGTAAAGAAGTCGTAACTTAAAAAGTCAAGCTTCCCGCGGCACTTTTACTCAGCGAACGGCAAAAAGGTAGTAAGCGGTAAACTTATTTCCTTTCAACATTTTGTGGTGGTCGACAGTGAGAAAAAGTTTTTAAAGGTTTGAAATTATATATATAGGTTGTTGCAAGTCCCTAAGAGCTCTCATTCCCAAATACTGTATCATTAAATTATGGGTATTCGTGTGCCGTGTGCCACACTGCTTTTCAACCCCGACGCCTTTGATAGGGGGTGGTGATTTCCAGCCATTAAATGATATGTGTGCCATGTTTGGTTGAAATGGGTCTAGTGGCTTAGGAGCAAATGTGGAACACACTACATACATACATACACACATACATCCACTTTTTATAATATGTCTGGATTAAAACTAACTTTTTCGGTGGAACAGCGATTCTCTCATGATGCTCCTGTCCAATCAGCTAGAAGTTTGTTGCCTGAAACAGAGATTATTGGTTTCAATTTTCATTTTAATCACAGTTTGTGGAAAAAAGTTTAATATTGTGGACCTATTCCTGCCCGAAGCGAATAAATACACTCTTAGATAAGAATACATTCAGCTCTAGTATATTTTCCCTGGAAATGTTGGATAATGATTGGCTGTCTGTTCAGAAGAGTGCCTCTGAACCCCCCCCCCCCCCTCCCCACAAAAACAGAGCTTCAGAACTTATACGACTGTTTCTGGTCGAGTGGCTCAATAAAGAGTGTGTAATTGCAGTACATAACGCCATAGCATTAACACAGCCTCTGATGGACGAAACTGAAAGATAAATACGTTAATATAAAAATTTCATCGAAATCTTTACTCATTAGTGAAATGAGTAGTACGGTACTTGCCGTGGTCTAGGGGTCGCCGGCACGGTAGCTCAGCGTGTTCGGTCAGAGGGTTAGCAGCCCTCTGTAATAAATAAAAAAAAAAACTGAGTTAATGGATCAACAACGAACTTAAACGGGTGTCTAAAGCGTCCGCCCCGAGCAGATGCAACGAACCAAAGTGAACAAAATGAGATTTAAAAAAAAGTGTAGCGTCCTTAATTCATAATCAAAAACGTCTTCGGTCCCGGGTACGATCCCCACCACTGCCCAAATTTTGATAAATAATCAGCATTGACGGCCGAAGACTTCCGGCATAAGAAGTCAGCCTCATTCTGCTAACGGCCTTGTCAAAGAGGGCTGAGGAGCAGATAGAGGTTCAGGGCACTCTCTTGTCCTAGGGGTGGGAAATTGCCCCTAAAGGCGGAAGAATCAGCAATGATCAACGAAATGAGGATGCAGAAGGCAATGAAAACCACTGCATTAAAGACACGTAACGTGTATCCACAGGACATGTGGCCTGTAGTTGAAGAAGTGTCATGATGGTCTCTCCATTGGCAAAAGATTCCGGAATAGTCCCCCATTCGGATCTCCGGGAGGGGACTGCCAAGGTGGAAGTTACCATGAGAAAAAGATTGAATAATCAACGAAACGATAATGTTCTACGAGTCGGGGCGTGGAATGTCAGAAGCTTGAACGTGGTAGGGAAACTAGAAAATCTGAAAAGGGAAATGCAAAGGCTCAATCTAGATATAATAGGGGTCAGTGGAAGGAAGACAAGGATTTCTGGTCAGATGAGTATCGGGTAATATCAACAGCAGCAGAAAATGGTATAACAGGTGTAGGATTCGTTATGAATAGGAAGATAGGGCAGAGGATGTGTTACTGTGAACAGTTCAGTGACCGGGTTATTCTAATCAGAATCGACAGCAGACCAACACCGACAACGATAGTTCAGGTATACATGCCGACGTCACAAGCTGAAGATGAACAGATAGAGAAAGTGTATGAGGATATTGAAAGGGTAATGCAGTAAGTAAAGAGGGACGAAAATCTAATAGTCATGGGCGACTGGAATGCAGTTGTAGGGGAAGGAGTAGAAGAAAATGTTACAGGAGAATACGGGCTTGGGACAAGGAATGAAAGAGGAGAAAAACTAATTGAGTTCTGTAACAAGCTTCAGCTAGTAATAGCGAATACCCTGTTCAATAATCACAAGAGGAGGAGGTATACTTGGAAAAGGCCGGGAGATACGGGAAGATTTCAATTAGATTACATCATGGTCAGACAGAGATTCCGTACCCAGGAGCAGTTATAGACTCAGATCACAATATAGTAGTGATGAAGAGTAGGCTGAAGTTCAAGACATTAGTCAGGAAGAATCAATACGCTAAGAAGTGCGATATGGAAGTTCTAAGGAATGACGAGATACGTTTGAAGTTCTCTAACGCTATAGATACAGCAATAAGGAATAGCGCAGTAGGCAGCAGAGTTGAAGAGGAATGGACATCTATAAAAAGGGCCATCACAGAAGTTGGGAAGGAAAACATAGGTACAAAGAAGGTAGCCGCAAAGAAACCATGGGTAACAGAAGAAATACTTCAGTTGATTGATGAAAGGAGGAAGTACAAACACGTTGCGGGAAAATCAGGAATACAGAAATAAAAGTCGCTGAGGAATGAAATAAATAGGAAGTGCAGGGAAGTTAAGACGAAATGGCTGCAGGAAAAATTCGAAGACATCGAAAAAGATATGATTGTCGGAAGGACAGACTCAGCATACAGGAAAATCAAAACAACCTTTGGTGACATTAAAAGCAACGGTGGTAACATTAAGAGTGCAACGGGAATTCCACTGTTAAATGCAGAGGAGAGAGCAGATAGGTGGAAAGAATACATTGAAAGCCTCTATGAAGGTGAAGATTTGTCTGATGTGATAGAAGAAGAAACAGGAGTCGATTTAGAAGAGATAGGGGATCCAGTATTAGAATAGGAATTTAAAAGAGCTTTGGAGGACTTACGGTCAAATAAGGCAGAAGGGATAAATAACATTCCATCAGAATTTCTAAAATCATTAGGGGAAGTGGCAAAAAAACGACTATTCACGTTGGTGTGTAGAATATATGAGTCTGGCGACATACAATCTAACTTTCGGAAAAGCATCATCCACACAATTCCGAAAACGGCAAGAGCTGACATGTGCGAGAATTATCGCACAATCAGCTTAACAGCTCATGCATCGAAGCTGCTTACAAGAATAATATACAGAAGAATGGAAAAGAAAATTGAGAATGCGCTAGGTGACGATCAGTTTGGCTTTAGGAAAAGTAAAGGCACAAGAGAGGCAATTCTGACGTTACGGCTAATAATGGAAGCAAGGCTTAAGAAAAATCAAGACACGTTCATAGGATTTGTCGACCTAGAAAAAGCGTTCGACATATAAAATGGTGCAAGCTGTTCCAGATTCTGAAAAAAGTAGGGGTAAGCTAAAGGGAGAGACGAGTCATATACAATATGTACAACAACCAAGAGGTAATAATAAGAGTGGACGATCAAGAACGAAGTGCTCGTATTAAGAAGGGTGTAAGATAAGGCTGTAGCCTTTCGCCCTTACTCTTCAATCTGTACATCGAGGAAGCAATGATGGAAATAAAAGAAAGGTTCAGAAGTGGAATTAAAATACAAGGTGAAAGGATATCAATGATACGATTCGCTGATGACATTGCTATCCTGAGTGAAAGTGAAGAAGAATTAAATGATCTGCTGAACGGAATGAACAGTCTAATGAGTACACAGTATGGTTTGAGAGTAAATCGGAGAAAGAGGAAGGTAATGAGAAGTAGTAGAAATGAGAACAGCAAGAAACTTAAGATCAGGATTGATGGTCACGAAGTCAATGAAGTTAAGGAATTCTGCTACCTAGGCAGTAAAATAACCAATGACGGATGGAGCAAGGAGGACATCAAAAGCAGACTCGCTATGGCAAAAAAGGCATTTCTGGCCAAGGGAAGTCTACTAATATCAAATACCGGTCTTAATTTGAGGAAGAAGTTTCTGAGGACTGTTGGAATACCGGAACAGAAGAGAATCGAAGCATTTGAGATGTGCTGCTATAGACGAATGTTGAAAATTAGGTGGATTGATAAGGTAAGGAATGAGGAGGTTCTACGCAGAATCGGAGAGGAAAGGAATATGTGGAAAACACTGATAAGGAGAAGGGACAGGATGATAGGACATCTGCTAAGACATAAGGGAATGACTTCCATGGTACTAGAGGGAGCTGTAGAGGGAAAAACAAACCAGTCAGTAGAGTGATGACAAAAAAAATAAAATAAAAAAAAAATCTTCGGTAGGACGCAGAGTATCACGGCCACGTTTTTGATCGGTTAATTTTAAAAGATGAGGACAAAAGGAAAAGAAGTCAGCATTTAGAGTAACAAGACTACAGCAAATGCTCTGAAAAGGCTCATAACTGACTGTAACTAAGAAATATTTCTGACTAGTGTGACGTAACACAGAAATACAGTGAAGAAGAAAACTCCCAGCTATTGGAAATTACTCTAATATTGACAAGTACTTTAATGCACGTCGTACTCATTGGCAGTCTTGAAAAGAAGTTCATGACATCGTGGTTTTCCTTAGAAATAACGCAAATTTTGCTAACTATCTCTTGCAAATTGTAAAATATTCGCTACTGAAGAACGACAAGACTATCTTAAAGGCTATGCGTCTTCTGGGGAATAATCGCGGAATTGCCCTGGAGAGCTTCTATGAAGAGAAATCTGCATGGGTGGACGCCGAACACAAAACACGGAAACAAGGGCAAATGACATGTAACTACATAACAAATTTTCTCTTCATCTGAAGATATGTAGCAAACTATACAGCACGCTACTCTACAGTGCTAGACTTCTTATCGTACCTGTACCTGTGAGAAGCGGCTTACCCCACCTGGAGACCCAGAAGTGTTATTCCATACAAATGTTCCAGCCCCCGCGGCACCGCCCCTGTTGAAACGGATTGTGTCGGCAGGAACTGACCACAATAACATTTCGAGAAGTAGGGCCCTTCCGAGAAAGCCGGGTTTCTCCCAGAGACTCCTGTTACCTCCTTTTGAGGCGCACTGAAAGCCTTTTGCTGACCAAACGACAATCCACCAAGCGCTCCAGGTTCTCATCATTCCACCCTTCCTTCCTGCTAGAAATCAAATAATTTTCCATTCCCAGTAAAAGTAGCAAGCTTACACAATAAACTGTCAGGTAACTAACAGAACTGAAACACAACCCATGAAGCGATATGTGACGGTCGTTATATACGCCGATCCTCCACAGCTTTCTCCTGAATTTCGCCACCTTCTAGATCGTTAACAAGTATTGAAAAAAATATGTGGCCGTTTATCACTCCCTCGGCGTACTCCCGAAACCATTTTCACATTTGTCTATTTCCTTCTGTTAAGAAAGATGTGTCGATTTCTCTCTACCAGCAAGTCTTGAATCTAGTCAGGAATCTTCTCCGATATTCGGCAAGCTCGTGTTTTGTTCATTAATGACAATTCGGAGCTGAATTTAGTGACTTTCGGAAGTCAAAGAACACTACAGCAACATCGTCACCTTCGTCTACTGCGATCTGGACAAACGGAGTGGGCTGTAGTTCATGACATCTCTACGGAATCCGAGATATTTTTTCGATCTCCAGGAACTTCATAATGCGAGAGCATAGAACACGATTCATAATTCTACAGCAGACTGACGTCATCGATATAGACCCATATTTACGTGCAGCTATCCGATCACTCTTCCTGAAAATGATAATAAACAACGGTTTTTTTTCCCTACCCTCCGTTGCCCCGACTACCTGCGGTAGTGCTATGAGAGAAGAAGTTAATGTTGCATAATCTCTGTACAGTCTCACAGGTATATCATTTTGTGTTCAAACGGTTGAACGATTTTAGCTGGTTTTCTTTTACGCGATCACGTATCTCATTATCTGTCATTCAGTCGTTAGTGAAGTTATTGAAGGACGCAATGGCAGTATGGTCTTTCGCACTGAAACTATTTCGGAAGACCGAGTTACATATTTCGGCCTTCTCTCTGTCATCTTCCGCATCGATGCTAGTACGGTCACTGAGCAACTCACTGGATGATTTCGTCCCGTTTTCCGTTTTGACATCCAAAAAATGGTTCAAATGGTTCTAAGCACTATGGGACTTAACATCTGAGGTCATCAATCCCGTAGACTTAGAACTACACTACTGGCCATTAAAATTGCTGCACCAAGAAGAAATGCAGATGACAAACGGGTACTCATTGGACAAATATATTATACTAGAACTGACATTCGATTACATTTTCAAGTAATTTGGGTGCATAGACCCTGAGAAATTAGTATCCAGAACAGCCACCTCTGGCCGTAATAACGGCCTTGATACGCCTGGGCACTGAGTCAAACAGAGCTTGGATGGCGTGTACAGGTACAGCTGCCAATGCAGCTTCAGCACGATACCACAGTTCATCAAGAGTAGTACTGGCGTATTGTGACGAGCCATTTGCTCGGCCACCATTGACCAGACGTTTTCAGTTGGTGAGAGATCGGGAGAATCTGCTGGCCTGGGCAGCAGTCGAACATTTTCTGTATCCAGAAATGCCCGTAGAGGACCTGCAACATGCGGTCGTGTATTATCATGCTGAAATGTAGGGTCTCGCAGGGTTCGAATGAAGGGTAGAGCCACGGGTCGTAACACATCTGAAATGTAACGCCCACTGTCAAAGTGCCGTTAGTGCGAACAAGAGGTGACCGAGACGTGTTACTAATGGAACCTCATACCATCACGCTGGGTGATACGTTCAGTATGGCGATGCCGAATACACGCTTCCAATGTGCGTTCACCGCGATGTCACAAAAAGCGGATGCGGCCATCATGATGCTGTAAACAGAACCTAGATTCATCCGAAAAAATGACGTTTTGCTATCCAGGTTCGTCGTTGAGTACACCATCGCAGGCGCTCCTGTCTGTGATGCAGCGTCAAGGGTAACCGCAGCCACGATCTCCGAGCTGATAGTCGATGCTGCTGTAAACGTCGTCGAACTGTTCGTGCAGATGGTTGTTGTCTTGCAAACGTCCCCATCTGTTGACTCAGGGATCGAGACGTGGCTGCACGATCCGTTACAGCCATGCGGAGAAGATGCCTGTCATCTCGACTGCTAGTGATACGTGGCCGTTGGAATCCAGCACGCGTTCCGTATTACCCTCCTGAACCCACTGATACCATATTCTCCTAACAGTCATCGGATCTCGACCAACGCGAGCAGCAATGTCGCGATGCGATAAACAGCAATCGCGATAGACTACAATCCGACCTTTATCAAAGTCGGAAACGTGATGGTACGCATTTATCCGCCTTACACGAGGCATCACAACAACGTTTCACCAGGCAACGCCGGTTAACTGCTGTTTGTGTATGAGAAACATGTCAGCATGTTGCAGGTGGCCCCCGTTACCAACCTTGTGTAAATGCTCTGAAAAGCTAATTATTTGCATATCACAGCATCTTCTTCCTGTCGGTTAAATTCCGCGTCTGTAGTACGTCATCTTCGTGATGTAGCAATTTTAATGTCAAGTAGTGTACTTAAACGTAACTAACCTAAGGAAATCACACACATCCACGCCCGAGGCAGGATTCGAACCTGCGACCGTAGCAGCAGCGCGGTTCCGGACTGAAGCGCCTAGAACCGCTTGGCCACATCGGCCCGCTCTGACATGCAATTTCCTAAGATCTTCTCTATGTTCACTCTTCGTGGGATCTGACACTTATAAAGGTGTGCAGGAAACAAACGTGCTCAGATATCATTTACATAAATGATGATAGATGTCTCCTCGGAAAATTTTTCTTGTTACTCCTTTTTTTTGGGTATGATTGGTCGTACTGATGCATATATGTGTTTGTACAGAGAATGGTGACTATTATGTAAAGATTTTGCATTCTAACGAGGTTTTAATTCTCTGCTGACGCGGTTTGTATTGCAAAGTGTAAAGTACCGAGAATTATTTGTGGAGCAACATATTTCATTTGAATTATCTGTGAACTCGTTGAGGCACATGTAGGCAACGGTAGTTGAGCATAGTTTGGACATTTAGAACAGAAATTTCCGGTGGCGACAAATTTTATTACGGCACAGTACTCTGTATTATTTATTCAAAGCATATTGCAACAAACGGTGTATTTCTATCGCTGCTCGTTTAGTTTGTATTGCCGTTTCAAATATACCGGTCATTTTTGAAACACCCTGTAGCTATTGAATAGCTGAAATCTAGATCTGCAATAAAAAAAATACAGATTGAATTTGCGTCTGCTAGCTGGATTTCTTTTCCTTCCTTGAAACAGCTACACATGTCACATAATGACAACTTCAAACATGCCTCTCTCAAGAAGTAACTAAATGGCTAAAATCTGAGAAGAAAGCAAAGAAGAAGTGGATCGAGAAGTTCTCTGAAAAGCATATAAGAACACCAGATCAGTACTAAAGCTAAAAGAGGATGTAGTGGTTAGAATAACGTGCTGCGTAACAGGAGGAAATGGAAGTGGAAAAACGTTCGTAACAGTATTTCTGGGAAAGGTTACGACTCTCAGTTTCGTCCCTTTTCAGCACTGCGCTCTGATTTTATGAAACGTGTTACTAGCCCTGTGCATTTCAGGCGCAATCTGAAGGGAGAAGGGCAGAGCCCAGTGGAACTTCCCCAAATTCAAAACAACATGCACTGCCTTCGTCGTCGAACCAGTAGCGAGCGGCAAGGGGCACTGGTGGAGCGCGAGCGATCTCCATTCCAGACGTTCAGGGAAGACGCAGACCAAAGAGGAATGTGTTGCGTGCCTCCATTCCTGGAAGGATGAAGCCAGGGGGTGGAGGTGGGGAGGGGGGGGGGGGTGACGGTAGAGCCCCGAACAACAACTGGCTCCGTCCGCGTTATCTACTCCGTTAGTGGTAGCAGCATTAAGGGTGTTCAAGTATAGTTGGATGTGGGTCCTACGAGTTGCTTAACTCGAGCATCTCGTCCTCTTTGATTAGGCTGGTTCTCAGCAGTATTTCTACCGTTTCATCAAGTTGCTAGAATACGAAGAACAGGCCGAGTCCGAACGTCGTCGTATATTGAGCGACAATTAGTGTTCTCAGACACGGCAGATTTATTCGATTGTAGAAGAGGTTGATACCATACTTCTTGACTTTCGGGAGGCATTGAACACAACTGCGCTACGTCACATAGTGAACAAAATGCGACCTTACAAAAATATCGAATCGGCTGTATGACTTAGATTCAGGGAGACAGCTACCTTTCAATTTATATATTATGAGAATAGTAGGGCGCATTTTTTCATATTGGCAGATATATGCAGTTTTGTGTTTGCGATGTGTAAAATGGTTCAAATGGCTCTGAGCACTATGGGACTTAACATCTGTGGTCATCAGTCCCCTAGAACTTAGAACTCCAGAATGAGATTTTCACTCTGCAGCGGAGTGTGCGCTGATATGAAACTTCCTGGCAGATTAAAACTGTGTGCCCAACCGAGACTCGAACTCGGGACCTTTGCCTTTCGCGGGCAAGTCCTTCGGTAGCTCAGTTGGCAGAGCACTTGCCCGCGAAAGGCAAAGGTCCCCAGTTCGAGTCACGGTTGGGCACACAGTTTTAATCTGCCAGGAAGTTTCATCTTAGAACTACTTAAACCTAACTAACCTAAGGACATCACACACATCCATGCCCGAGGCAGGATTCGAACCTGCGACCGTAGCGGTCGCGCGGTTCCAGACTGAAGCGCCTAGAACCGCTCGGCCACCAGCGGCCGGCTACACATGGTATCACAAGAGAGGTGGTCAATATTCAGCGATACGAAATGGACGCTCTTTTGAAACAGAAATCTTCGTATGGACATATGCCGTATCCCGAATTGTTTCCGAGATGGAACACATTTAATGTAAATTTACTTTAGGGGTAGTGGCACTCACGTATATTTCTTACTCACCCATTTTTGAGAAAATTTGTCCGCTGTACGTCTTGAGGAAGTAATTCTGGCCAGGCGGACAGCATTTGACACGGTACCCCATTGCAGGCCGTTAACGAAGGTACGATGATATGGAATAAGTTCACAGATATGTGAGTGGCTCGAAGACATCTTAAACAATAGAACCCAGTATGTTGTCCTCACCCAGTATGTTTTCTCGACGGCAAGAGTTCATCAGAGATAAGCGTATCATCAGAAATGCCCCAGGGAAGTGTTGTAGGAGCGCTGCTGTACTCTGTATACGTAATTGATTTGTCTGGCAGGGTGCGCAACAATCTGAGCTTGTTTGGTGATGATGCAGTGGTGTATGGTAAGACGTCAAACTTGAGTGGCTGCGGGAGGATACAAGATGACTTGGAAAAAAATTTCGGTTCGTATGATGAATGGCAGCTAGCCCTAGAGGTGGAAAAATGTAAGTTAATATAGATGAGTAGGAAGATCAAACCTTTACTGCTCGGATACAGTATTATGCTAGTGGACTGACACGGTCAAGACTTTTAAATATCTGAGCATAATATTGCAAAGTGATATGAGGTGGAACGAGCTTGTGACAACTGTGGTAGGGAATTCAAATGGTCGACTTGGGTTTATTGGGAGAATTTTAGGAAAGAGTGGTTCACCTGTAAAAGGTACCGCATGCAGGACGCTGGTGCGACCTATTCTTGAGAACTGCTCGAGTGTTTGGGATCCGTACCAGATAGGATTGGAGGAAGACATCGGATCAATTCACTGGCTAGATTTGTTACTGGTATGTTTGAACAACAAGTAAGTGCTACGGAGATGCTTTGGGAACTCAGGTGGGAAACTCTGGAGGGAAGGCGAAGTTCTTTTCGAGAACCTCCATTGAGAAAATTTAGACAACCGTTATTTGAAGCCTACTGCTGAACGATTCTACTGCCGCCGACATACATTGCGCATAAGGAGTACTAAGATAAGATACGAGAAATTATGGCTCAAACCGAAGCATACAGGCAGTTGTTTTTCCCTCGCTCTATTTGCACGTGGAACAAGAAATGAAATGTAAGTAGTGGTATAGGGTACCCTTCGCCACGCACCAAACGGTGGTTTGCGGGGCGTCTATGTAGATGTAGATGAAATATATTTCCAGCATGTTGGAGCTCCTTCACATTTTACCAGACATGTGATGGGACATCTCAACCACACTTACGACAATCGCTGCGTTTGTCGCGGCGGTAGAATTAACAGGCCACCAATATCACTAGACCTTACGCCATTACATTTTTAAACAAAAAAGTAGGGTTGGATGAAGTCTGAGATGTACAAACGAAAGGTGAGTATGCGAGATTAACTGCTTGATCATAGCACTGACGCTGCCAGCCTCATTAGGGCAAGTACAAATACACTCTAAAAACGAAACTAAATTCCTCCCGAACAGGCCGTGAAGGCCCAACGGTGCCTTCCGGCCGCCGTGTCATCCTCAGCCCGTAGACGTCACTGTAAGCGGATACGGAGGGGCGTGTGGTCAGCACACCGCTACTTCTCAGTCAAGTAGCTCCTCAGTTTGCCTCACAAGGGCTCAGCGCACCCCGCTTGCCAACGGCGATCGGCAGACCTGATGCTGAGCCAACCAAGTGCTAGCCCAGACCCACAGTGCTTAACTTCGGTGATCTGACGGCAACGCCGTTGGCGCAAATGCACTCTGATAAGCAAAACAACATGTTACCCAAGAGTACACAAATGCATTTAAGTTGGCGGCGGGATACTCGAGCATTTATTTAGAACTTTACAAAAGCTCTAATGTGACATGTGCGATAATTCTTAGAGGTCAATGTGTTCAAAATGCGTATTTTCCAATTATACAACGCACAATCCAGGATGAAATGTTAAGCAATGTAGGAAAAATAGTCTGCTGCTTACCGCAAAGATGACAAGTTAAGTTGCAAACAGGCACAATTAAAAGAAGTTGACACATAACACTTTCGACCACAGCCTTCATCAGGAAAAAAGACAGAGAAACAGACACGATTAATTCACACAAGCAAGCACACCTCACGCACATACGACTGGTAATTCCGGCTTTTCGGAGATAGTTGTCATCTGTGCGTGAGGTGTGCTTGCTTGTGTGAATTAATCGTGAGTATTTTTCGATTTTTTTTTTTTTTTTGGAAACCACTTGTTGTAATGTATGCTGACTGTTATATATATATAGTTGTGTAAATCCTTCGATGTATTGAATAACTCAGAAAACAAATAACAGTGCACATTAAATGAGTTCTGTTTCGGAAACTATTCGGAATAGAGTATACGTCCATATGTTTTTTTTCAAATGATTGTTGCTTAATATCACTAATTATTGACAATTCCTCATGAGACACCCTGTGTGCAGTGCCGTGCGGTTCTAGGCGCTGCAGTCTGGAACCGCGAGACCGCTACGGTCGCAGGTCCGAATCCTGACTCGGGCATGGATGTGTGTGATGTCCTTAGGTTAGTTAGGTTTAACTAGTTCTACGTATTAGGGGACTAATAACTTCAGAAGTTGAGTCCCATAGTCCTCAGAGCCATTTGAACCATTGAACATGTGTGCAGTGTGAAGCAGAACTCCATCAGAAAACTTACAAAGGTGGGAAAAAGCCATCTAATGAAGATGGGCTCCAAAATGCATATCTTAAGAGCTATGAACACTTGTTCATCTTCACTAATATGGAAGACATCTCTTCTACCGAACAAGTACTCATAGCTCTTACGGTATTTTATGCATTTTAGAGCCCATTTCAAAAAGTTTTTTTTCTTGTTTTTTGTTATGGCTTATGTTGCCAACTCTGAAAGTTTGTCGGTGGACTTCTGGTTCACGTTATCTCGTAGACAGTTTTAAAAGCTTCCTTCACACGGCTCTTCCCAGATGGTTTTGTTATAAAGAGAAAAGGCAGGAAATTGTAGCGAAATGTAGAAAAGATCTGTAGAATATTCGCACTTGGTGCAGGGACTGACAGTTGAATTTCGACATGAATAACAGGGGAAAAACCACTGTAAACAGTAACAACGATAAAATGTCTGGGTACGGTCATACAGAACGACCAAAACTGGAAAGATATCCGGAAGGAAGTGCAGCTGATAGGCTGAGATTCATTCGAAAACGCCAACGCTAATTTATTAAGCCACGAAGAAAATCATTTACAGGAGACCCATTCCACCAATTCTTGAGTAATGCTCATCAGTCAGCAACCATGACCATCTAGCATTAGTAGAAGCGAATGAAAAGATCCGCAGATGAACGGCACGATTAGTAAGCGTGGGCACTTTGTGGAGGTGCTCATCAAATTCCAGCAGAAGGCGATTGTTAAATGGCGGAAATGTTTACTGTAAAAGTTAGGACAGTAGGGGCAGCAAGAAGAGTCAGCCAACGTATTGCTTTCTTCCATATCCACCTTTCGAAACGGCCACAGCGGCAAACTCATACTGACTGGAGCCTGTATACTAAGGCTTCCCTCGCTTGCCAGGCTCCATACGCCGTTGACGAGGGAATCGTAGTGGTGCCGTGAGGGATAACTAGACTGGACAATGTGATTGGGTTCCCGAGTACAAGTGGATGCACGATACCTAATGTAAGGAATCGTTGCTTTTCCATCTTACTGAGATTCCAAGCGATTTTTACATCCATTTTTTAAAACCACCCTCCTCAATTCTAATTATCTGTCCGACAGTACGTGAGATCTGGCTTGACTTGATTTATCTGTGGTTGTTCCTTGGGCCTTGGCCGTTTTAGAGGGGTTGAAATGTCCCCGAGGGCTCTATTACTCGGGTGACATCCAATGACTGCTCCACTTTCGAGGTCACTGACCTCTCTTGAAGTCATGAAACGATACGTGACTGTCGTTTTGCACATCGATCCTCCGCAGCTTCCTCCTGAATTTCGCCACCCTCGTGGCATAGCACTTAGCAGCCCCATCAGTCAAACAAATCGGTAACATCTTGCACTGTATCTGCTTGATCACTGCCCTGCAAAATGATGGCCAGGTCCTGCAGAAAGTGGCACCACATCTGTCTCTATGCTGTTCACTTTTGGAACATAATCTACGACCAGCTTAGAGACAGAAGTGATGACACTTTCTGCAGGACCTGACCATTTTTCAGGACAATGCTCAAGCACGTACAGTGCAACCTGTTACTGATTTGTATGACTGATGGAGCTGCTAAGTGGCATACCACCTACTGCACTCCCCTGACTTAAGCTCTCGTGAATTCATCGATTTATAAACTGAGGGAAATACTTCATGTCATGCGGTTCCGAACTGCTACAACTTCGTCTGGCAAAAGACCGCGCCGATCGAACTGTCAACACAACTGGCACTGCTAAGACTATCCTACGACTTCCACATCGCTGGCAACGGGCTATACACAACGCTGGTGACTACTTTCAAGTTCAGTAAAACGTTGAAACACGTATCTGTCTTGTACGAGCTGTAAATAAATAGTTGCCACTATTAAAGTTCCAACCCTCGTAGACTCACCAGGCATGTGACATATATTACTGTCCACCCTAACTTCCTGGTAGTATTGAATAGGATTGGGGAGAAGAGAAGTTTGTGGCACAACTTGACCAGAAGAGTGCTCTATCATCTGAGCTACCGAAAGGCAAAGGTCCCGAGTTCGAGTCTCGGTCGGGTACACAGTTTCAATCTGCCAGGAAGTTTCATATCAGCGCACACTCCGCTGCAGAGTGAAAATCTCATTCTGGAAACATCCCCCAGGCTGTGGCTAAGCCATGTCTCCGCAGTATCCTTTCTTTCAGGAGGGCTAGTTCTGCAAGGTTCGCAGGAGAGCTTCTGTAAAGTTTGGAAGGTAGGAGACGGATACTGGCACAAGTAAAACTGTGAGTACCGGGTCACACAATGGTGGCATGAACGTCCATTTACAGAAGGTGTTCGAAGTGATGAGCATTGGTATCAATGCAGTGCTGCAATCGTCTTATCATGAATTGAGTGACATCCCTTATCACATCGCTACAGTCTGGAACCGCGCGTCCGCTACGGTCGCAGGTTCGATTCCTGCCTCGGGCATGGATGTGTGTGATGTCCTTAGGTTAGTTAGGTTTAAGTAGTTCTAAGTTCTAGGGGACTGATGACCTCAGCAGTTAAGTCCCCTAGTGCTCAGAGCCATTTGAACCATTTTGAACCTTATCACATCGGCATTTACCGAAGTACACGCTCTGACAATTCGCTCTCGTATATCGTCCATATAGTAAATACTCGCCGAATATGGCGTATACATCATGTAAACACAATTTGATGTTTTCGCAATACAACACTAATAGGAATGGTAAGACTAGTATCGTCGAATCAAGCGAATGTGAATGACGTATTCCTTCGAAGAACACCTCAAAAAGCTTATCATTTATGGAGAATGCCAACGAAATTCTGTGAGAGCTAGAGACTTCCACGCTGAAAGATATCCTCAACGTACTCACCCTACACATCGTACATTTAAATATGTGTATGATAAGTTGAGAACAACTGGATCTTTAAAGCATCGGAAACATATCCGGCAAAGAAAAGTTACTAACGAGGAAACGGAAACTGGTATTCTTTCCACTGTGGTTCGAATTCGCTTCAAATAGCAAGGGCATCTGGCATCGCCATAAATATCATCCTTACCATTTTAGTCTCCTCCAATAAGTAACTAGAAGGAACTGTATGCGACGCACTGAATTCTGGCGATAAGCTCAACTTCAGATTCAGAGGGATGACACATTTATTAATTTGATTTTATTTGCTGACAAGGCTACATTCACAAACCATGAAAATGTTAATCTGAATAACATCCATTATTGGGCAACTGAAAATCCATGTTGGCTACCGCAAGTTGCACACCAAAAACCGTGGTCGGTTAATGTATAGTGTGGGATTTTGGAGGACAGAATTATGGGCCACTGTTTCATCGGCCGGTCGGGTTGGCCGAGCGGTTCTAGGCGTTACAGTCTGGAACCGCGCGACCGCTACGGTCACAGGTTCGAATCCTGCCGTGGGCGTGGAAGTGTGTGATGTCCTTAGGTTAGTTAGGTTTAAGTAGTTCTAAGTTCTAGGGGACTGAGGACCTCAGATGTTAAGTCCCGAAGTTTGGAAGGTAGGAGACGGATACTGGCACAAGTAAAGCTGTGAGTACCGGGTCACACAATGGTGGCATGAACGTCCATTTACAGAAGGTGTTCGAAGTGATGAGCATTAGTATCAATGCAGTGCTGCAATCGTCTTATCATGAATTGAGTGGTATCCCTTATCACATCGCTACAGTCTGGAACCGCGCGTCCGCTACGGTCGCAGGTTCGAATCCTGCCTCGGGCATGGATGTGTGTGATGTCCTTAGGTTAGTTAGGTTTAAGTAGTTCTAAGTTCTAGGGGACTGATGACCTCAGATGTTAAGTCCCAAAGTGCTCAGAGCCAGCCTATTTCATCAAAGTAAATCTTAACCGTAGGAAGTACACCACATTCCTGCAAGAAACAGTAGGTCTGTTATTGGAGGAATACCTTTATGAAGAAGGAACATAATGTGGTATCAACACGATGGACGCCCGGCACATTTTTCGCTGATGGCTAGAAATGAGTTGCAGAGACAATTCCCAAATCATTGGACTGAACGCGGAGGAGATGTGTCTTGGCCGGCTCGTTCGCCAGACTTGATGCCTCTGAATTTTTTCTTGCGGGGATTCGTGAAAGACATTGTTGATAAAGATGTTCCGACTACACCTGAAGATATGCGAGAGACAATTGTCAGAGCATGTACTACGATAAGTGCCGATGTGATAAGGATTACCACTCAATTCATGATAAGACGATTGCAGCACTGCATTAATACCAATGGCCATCACTTCGAACACCTTCGGTAAATGGACTTTCACGCCACCATTGTGACCTCCGTTGACCTTCAAAGATCTTACTGTTACACATCATTGGATTCGTCTCGATTGTCGCTATCAGAAAATAAGTACCAAACTATAGCGTCCCATTTACAAAAACAAAGTTGACCTTCATATCTCTGAAGCGACCCTACCTAGCAACAAAAAAAAAAAAAAAAAAAAACCTCATGTTATGGCCTTTGTTGTCCTATGCAACTTTTGTCCCACAAACTCAGCAGCTCCTGTCATACTCTCGAAATTATTCTTGGGGACAGTAGTTAGTGACTCACCCTGTATAAACTTTCTAGCTTAGTGTCCGCTCCTTCGCTCGCACAACTGTATGGTCCGCATAGATTTACTGTTTATCTTTAACGAATTTTTATGTTGTTCACAAGCCACAACATCTTCTGAACTTTTCACGCTAATTAAGGCCATAGAAGCATGTTCGTTTCCGAATGTACTTCTGACCAAAAAGTAATTTTGATAGCTGAAGACAGATGTGCTTGTTAATAGTGCCTTTCAAGTTCTGACAATAATACGTCAGATTATTAACATTACAAGAAAGGAATATTCACAACAGGAGCAAACCACAAAACAACTTATAGCGTAAGAGTCCTAATCTTACATCAAGTTGTGATACAATACAGAGTGACAGCGACCACTGATGATATATGGACGTAATTCCCAGATTTGTATATCCGAAAATACGATTAACCAACTTTATAATAAAATAAAAATGTTATGTAACTTTGACGGGTAGTCTGAAGATGGCCTAAATGGATCCATCGAGCTAAGCACAGCATTAAACTACTGTAGTAGCAATCTGGATTTTATTACATATGTTATCGTCGTGTTCTGCGATTGCACCAAATGCATATCGTCCCTCATGTGGCATGGATGTCTTCCAAAGTTAAAGTGTTTTGCTTAAACTGATCTAATGTTCATTGTATGTTGTGTCATCTACTCGACCTGTTCCAGAAGGCAAACCCTTAGAACAGTCGTCCAGGCTTGCTACAACATATAAAACTGATTATATGACCACTCCTGCTGTTGTTCCTTCTGCACAATTTTTATATTACGAATTGGTAAGTGCATAAGCACACAGGCTACCTGAGTAAGATTGCAAGTAAGAACTTTGTAAGCATACGCTTATACGTAATGTAAGCTCCTTAGTATATTTTATCTCCAACGCTAAGCTTACATTGTCATTTTAATCTAATTCAATGTTATTTCGTTAATTCTGTACTGTTGTACTGTTTCTGGCTGTGTGGTCAATATCGCTTAAAGCCAAAATAAAGAGACACATAAAAATACAAAGCCTGTTCTAAAAGTAAGTTCTGCTAATTTATAAAAAAGCTCCCGTACGTTAAGAGGTTGTTTATTTCGTGCAACTTAAAGCTAAAGCTGTCAGCTAGTTTTCTACAAAATTGCCTCCTGCACTGGGGCACTTGTCGTGCCGAAGAACGGGTTTTTCGACGCCCTCGATTTATGATTCTGCCGCCTTTCACCTAAATCATGATTTGGCGCTCTCCATTATTTCGTCCTCATCTTCAAACCGCTGTTGACGCCAAACATTTCTTATCTTCGGGGACACGTGAAAATCATCAGTGACAGATCAGAGCTGTAAGCAATGTTTGTGTGCTTGCTGCAATATGTGGCCTATATGTTTATATGTGCAAAACTCTGGAATTCTAGTATCGTTCTGGAGAGTTTCAATATAAATTTCGTAATTTATTGTAGTGTCTCTTCCCATAAAATCAGCGAGGAATGCTCCCATTCTGTCCCAAGAAACAGTAGTCGTCAGCTTTTGTGCAGACTATGTTTGGTGGCACTCTGAAGGTGGAGAGGTAATGCGGCCTCACTCCACGACAGTCATCCTGAACTATACAACCACATGTCTGACCGACTGCCACAATATAACTGAAGAATTTGTCTCCTGCTTCGCACCGCATCAGAATGTGTCTCCCAAACTCTTTGTTTTGCAGACATCAGTCAGGCGGACTTTTACCTACAATGCTGCATCACTTTTGTCGCATCATTCTGTGTTGTAATTGACTGCTTTTGATTCTCATTCGGAAAATAAGAACATTGTCTGTGCTAACTCTAAGTGTCCGATACCATTTAGCCAATTCACCACTAAACCGTCACCTTTCAGCCGAGTCTATCTCGGTCTACGCTGCAGATTAGTCTTTCACCGTTACCAATATTCCAAAAACTGAATTAGAAAAAAAAGGAAAATAGTGAGTGTTCTCTTATCTTCCTGGTTGTGCACGTATGGCGTCGGCTATGCTGTGGAACGAAGTCGCTATATGTTCAGTTGATCCGATAGTCTTACTAGGTATATATCTTCATAAAAACAGTTTCTCTGTATTTCATCAATAAGGTGATGAAGGAAAAGAAAGGAAGGTCTTTATCATCACGTTGATGACAAGATCATTGGAACCGAAGCACAAACAGAGAATTGTGGAAGCACAGGAAAGAATAGACATCGTGTCGTTTTCAAAGGAATCATCCCAGTATTTTCATAAAGCGGTTTAGCAAAATCATGGATATGTGTGGCCAGATAGGGATTTGAACCCTGGTCCTGAATATGAGTCAAGTGTTTTCTGGCAATAGTACCTCGCCCCGTTTGCTCGGATAGTGAGCACAGTGTTTATGTGCTATGTTGTTGCTGCAGCATTCAGCCCAGAAGACTGGTTTGATACAGCTGTGCATGCTAGTGCGTCATGTGCAAGAAATCTTCATCTATGAGAAGCTACTGCAGCCTACACCCATTCGTACTTGCTTACTGTATTCAAGTATTCATATCTCTATGCAATTTTAACCCCCCACAATTTTCTACATTACCAGTTTGACTTACTTGATGGCCTCAGGTCTTGTTCTACCCAACATTCACGTCTTTCAGTGAAACTGTGCCACAAATTTCTGTTTTGCCCAATTCAATTCAGTTCTCTTCATTAGTTATTCGCTTACCCAATCTAATGTTCAGCATTCTTCTGTAGCACTAAATTTTAGAAGCTTTCATTATCGTCGATGTTTTGCTTCCTTACACGGCTGCACTCCAGATAAATATCTTCAGAACACACACCCTAACACTTAAATTTATATTCGATGATAACCATTTTTTTTCGGAAATGCTTCTGTTGCTATTGCCAGTCTACATTTTACATCCTCTTTGCTACGGCAATAGTCAGTTATTTTGCTGCCGAATAGTAAATAAAACTCATCGACTGCTTCTAGTATGCTGTTTGCTAATCCAATTGTATCAGCATCACCTGATTGAATTTGTTACGTCCTAGTATCCTTGTTTTACTTTTGCTGATGTTCCTCACATAGCCTCTTTTCAAGACATACATTTTCCCTTCAAATTATGTTCCAAGTCCTTTGCCGTCCAAGTTTTAATCTCTTCTCCATGAACTGTAATTATCTTTCCAAACTTCTCCTTGGCTTCATAAGCTGCCTGCTCAGTGTACAGTTTAACTAAGAATGGCGATAGGTCCCGTCTAGCCCCTTTCTCAACTACTGCTTTCCTCTCATGCCCTTTGACTCTTATAACTACAATACAATTTATTCTCTGTACAAGTATCAGACAACTTTTAACTAAATACAATATATTCGTTTTATTGAAGTATGAAAAGTAAACATGGTTTTCTGGAAAAGGTTTCCTTATTTTCCTTTTCGACCAAAGTTGGAGCATGGTGGCAGCGGCTACAACTTAATATGATTGATAGGGAGTGGAAATTGGTTCCGTACGTGGGGAGGGGGGGAGGGGGGAGGGGGAGGGAGGAGGGGAGGAGGTGCGGAGGGGAGGGAGGAGGGGAGGAGGTGGGGAGGGGGGAGGAGGATGGTGTGGCCTGCACTGGCGGAGACGAGGTATGGTCGACGTATTGGTGAGATGGGAAAGAGGTAGTGGGCAGGTATGAGGTAGGGCAAAGGACTACCACTTTAAGTTCTCTGGTCCCAAGGTCTCTATTACTGTAGTTACGCCCTTGGCCGTGCCAGAACTATCCTTTGTCACACTGTTGAATGGGTGAGATGTACATTGTGTCTTTCCCCTTTTTCTAATGTGATTTCTCTTATACCTGTATAGCATACAGCTACGGACTAGGCAACATTTATTACGAGTCTCTGCTTTTTGGCGTTCTGACGCCTCCGCCGGTATAATATTAGTCTACGTGACTCAGGTTTGCCATCACCTGCGCCTCCGTCGAACTGCTCTCCGTTTGTTTACTCGACGCAGTCGTGGCACGTTTCATCTTTGACGTATTTCTCGTTAAACCGCATAACTTTATCTGGGAGTGTCACCACGCTGTGTCTGCTATTTCATCTGTGACGCGCATACCTTGAATTTCATAGTTCGTCATCTCTGACTCAGTTGGGATGGTGTCCTAGGGAACAGACTGTACGTGTCAGAATGCAGAAAGCTACTCGCCTCGATAATGGCTGTAGGGTTTTTCAGTGTAAATATGGAAAGAAACATTGATTACTAAACAGCTGTAACTATGTTTCAAGTGGAATAGCGAGCGCCACGACGGCGCTGGGAGACGTTCGAGTATCCTTTGCTGCGGATACGCGTACTTCGCTTTAAGAGCATGTGCACTCCTTGGGCGTACCGGGTGGAGTCATTCCGGACCTGGAACAGGTCCTTCCGCATGCCATGAAAAGCACAGCAAGCAAGGCTGGCAGCCTTCTTTATGTTCATAGTCTGCACAAATTTATAAAGGATATTACAAGACTGCTAAAAGGACAAACAGCAATGACGAGACGTGAAACTAAGTTATAATAAGGTTGAGAAAGATGAAAGGGAAACAGAGTTAGTGTAAATCAACTTCCTGGCATGTTAATACTGCACAAAATAACCGCGAAATGAAACCAGTGATTGCATAAACATGCCAGAAAGAGGACATGAGGTTGTATGTAATTTGCTTGTCCGTCTTGTCATGAGATGCCAGCGTTAATTTACTGTCGCTTTACGAAATATTTAACTCCGTTCCGCCTTAACCATCCGATGCCTCTAAACGTTCCCACCATTATGCACAGTTGTAATGAGATTACATGCAACTTGCTTGTCTGCCTAGTCAGAAAAATTAAGAGCGCAAGGGGAATTGCACTGTTAAATGGAGAGGAGAGAGCGGGAAGGTGGAGAGAGTATATTGAGGTGGAAGACTCGTCTGATGTCATAGAGGAAGAAACAGAAATCGATTTAGAAGAGACAGGGGATCCACTATTACAATCAGAATTTAAGAGATCTTCGGAAGACTTAAGATCAAATAAGACAGAAGGGATAGATAACATTCCACCACAATTTCTGGGAGAAGTGACGATAAAATGACTATTCACGTTGGTCTGTAGAATGTATGAATCTGGAGACGTACCATTTGACTTTCGGAGAAACATCATTCACACAATTCCGACGACTGCAAGTGCTGACAAGTGCGAGAACTATCTCACAAACAGCTTAACAGTTTGAAGCATCCAAGTTGCTGACAAGAATAATATACAGAAGAACGGAAAGGGAAACTGGGGTTGTACTAGACGACAATCTGTTTGGCTTTTTCAGAGGTAAAGGCACGAGAGAGGCAATTGTGCCGTTGCAGTTGATAATGGAAGCAAGACTAAAGAAAAATCAAGACACGTTCATAGAATTTGTCGACCTGGAAAAAGTGTTCGACAAAGTAACATGGTGCTAGATGTTCGAAATTCTGAGAAAAATAGAGGTAAGTTGTAGGGAGAGATGGGTAATATACAATATGTACAAGAGCCAAGAGGGAATAATAAGAGTGGACGACCAAGAACGAAGCGCTCTGGTTAAAAAGGGTGTAAGACTGGGATGCAGTCTTTGCCCCTACTGCTCAATCTGTACATCGAAGAAGCAATGATTCAAGGTGAAACAATATCAATGATACGATTCGCTGATGACATTGAAATCCTGGGTAAAAGCGAACAAGAATTACATCATATGCTGAAGGAATGAACGATCTAATGAATACAGAATATGGATTGAGAGTAAATTGAAAAAAGACGAAAGTAATGAGAAGTAGCAGAAATGAGAACAGCGAGAAACTCAACATCAGGATTGATGGTCACGAGGCAGATGAAGTTAAGAAATTCTACTACCTAGGCGGCAAAATAACCAACAACAGACGGAGCAAGGAGGACTTCAAAGCAGACCAGCTCTGGCGAAAAGAGCATTTCTGACCAAGAGAATCTATTATTATCAAACACAGGCCTTTAATTTGAGGAAGAAATTTCTGAGAATGTACGTTTGGAGCACAGCATTGTATGGTAGTGAAGCTTGGACTAAGGGAAAACCGCAACAGAAGAGGATCGAAGGAGGGTTGACTGAAAAGTAATGCCTCCACCTTCGTAACTCTTCAACAGTTGGTAGCATTGGTGTGCGGCAGGTACTGGCTTGTTCCGTAGCCTGTTCTCTAGAGCTCCAGTTGGCGGGAAGCCTTAGCATTCAACGGTTGTGTTGTTACAAGGTAAATTTGGAAGTACTGTGCGTCGTTGGGTGAGTAAGTTTGAAGATGTTGAGGCGGGCACATCTGACCTGCGTGACAAACAAAGAGTTGGACGTCCTGTGACAGTAACCACAGAGTTTCACAAGCAAAATGTTGACAGATTGATTCATCACGATCGTCGTATCACTCAAAGAGGAGCTGCAAACACAGTCGGCATTTCACAAGAACGTGTGGGTCACATTATTGCTTTGCTTGGCTATCGGAATAGCTATGCACGCTGAGTAACACGGATGCTGACTCCTGAAATGAAAGAACTCACACTAGAAGTTTGCCAGGAACTCCTCTCACGTTACGAGAATGAAGGTGACGCCTCTCTCCATTCAATTGTAAGAGGAGACGGAACCTGGGCACACGTTTGGGACTCGGAGACGGAACGACTGTCTATGGAATATCGACACAAAGACTCGCCCCAGAAAAAGAAGTTCAAGAAGCAGCCCTCAGCTGGAAAAATCAGGGCCACAGTTTTCTGGGACGCAGATGGTGTTATCCATGTTGATTTCCTTGATCGTGGAACAACAATGAAATCAGAGCGTTACATCACAACGCTGCGAACTCTGAAACGACTGCTAACAAGGGTCCGAAAGGGAAAGGGAAATGTTTTCCTGCAGCATGACAATGCCAAACCACACACTTCATGTGCCGCCACAGCAGAATTTCAGAGACTGAAACTCACCACCGTACGGCATCCCCCATACAGACCAGATTTAGCACCGTCTGATTTTCATATGTTCCCGATAACGAAAGACGATCTCCGCGGACATCACTATGCTTCTGATGAAGACGTTGAGAGAACTGTGAGACTGTGGTTGTGAAAACAGAGTGTCGACTTCTTCCGTGACGGCTTCAGAAAACTTGTTCATCGTTGGCAGAAATGTATGCAATTGGCTGGTGATTATTGGGAAAAGTGAATATTGGTAATTAAAGATCACATTTTAAGAATTATTTCTGCATTTGATTTATTAAAATATTGCCATCCAAACCCAATTAACGAAGGTGGAGGCATTAGTTTTCATTCAACCCTCGTATTTGAGATGTGGTGCTACAGCCGAATGTTGAAAATTAGGTGGACAGATAAGGTAAGAAATGAGAAGGTTCCGCACAGAATCGGAGAGGGAAAATAATATATTGAAAACAATAACAAGAAGAAGGAACAGGATGATAGGACATCTGTTAAGACATCAGGGAATGTCTTCCATTGAACTGAGGGTGCTGTAGAGGGAAAACAACTGTAGAGAAAGACAGAGATTGGAATACATCCACCAACTAATTGAGGACTTAGGTTGCAAGTGCTACTCTGAAACGAAGAGGCTGGCACTGCCTCAGTCTACTTTAAAAGTTAAGTCCGTGCCTCTACTTCTAAGTCTGCCGTAAAAGAGCCATCTCCTGCCAAAGGTGATGTCCGCTACCTATTACTCGAATGAACTTTGCCAGAAGACTGCTCCGACAGTGAATGCCACGAGAATTGATTATCGATGGCAGAATGTAACTCGAATGATCAGAGCTCACCTCTCCTGTGCTTGCATTACTCATAGTCTCCCCTGGAAAACCTTTCGCCACCAACGAGCACAACGCTTCTAGCTAAATGCTAGAAAACAGTGTAATCTTTTTGTGGTTAAATTATCCCACTATGTCTCGGAACATGAAGTCCAGGAATGTCTGCATACGGTCTCAGAGTAGCCAAATATAACCATTTCTGGTCAGTGACTGGTTCAGTTGGGCCAGAGGATTCCATGTAAAACACCATTATAGAGCCACCACCAGATTGCACAGTGTCTTTCTGACGTCTTGGGTCTGTGGCTTCGCAGGGTCGGTGCCACATTCTAACCCACCATAGGCTCTTATCAACTGAAACTAAGACTCATCTGCACAGGGCACGGTTTCACAGACATGTAGTGTCCAATTGTAATGGTTAAGAGCCCACAGGTGTTGCAGGCTATGGCGTACTGTTAGCAAAGGCACTCACTTCGATTGTCTGTTGCCATACCCCATCAACGCCAAATTCCGCTGCACTGTTCTGTGGACACTTTCGTCATACGCCCCACATTGATATCTGCGGTTATATCATCAGTGTTGATGGACTGTTAGCACCGACAAGTCTACGCAAACGCCGCTGCTTATTCACGAGTGCCCATATCTATTGGCAAGAGGGCGGGGGGGGGGGGGGGGGGAGGGGGGGGGGTTGAGCTGGCTTGAGTGGTAGAGCGGTTGTAGGCGCTACAGTCTGGAACTGCGCAACCGCTACGGTCGCAGGTTCGAATCCTGACTCGGGCATGGACGTGTGTGATGTTCTTACATTAGTTAGGTTTAATTAGTTCTAAGTTCTAGGGGACTGATGACCTCAGAAGTTAAGTCACATAGTGCTCAGAGCCATTTGAACAATTTTTTGAGGGGTGGGTGAGATCGTAGTCCTCCCCTACCTCTCACGGAAAGGAAAAAAAAATAGAGCATTCAAGTGTTTTTCTTTCAAGAAAATACCTGCAAAGTCAGTATTACAAAGGTTTTTAACATGGCTGGATCTGAAAATTTTTTGTGGCTACTTACGTGTCACCACTCGTCTTCCAATATATTAAAAGTACACCACATTCCCAGATTTAGGCCCGGCCCTACAAACTATCGTATATGCGCCCTTCTACAGCGCGATTTTATTTCTAAATGCATCCCCATCGAATTAGAAAGGAGTTACCGTGCATTGTCTTACTGTGCGTAGCGAGCAGCCAAGTCTTCTGAAAATGCGAAGCGTTCAACCCATTCCAGATGTTCAGATTTTAGTTGTTGCACTAGTTTTTCGTTTATAAATTCATCAATAGTGAGTTTTAAATCGAAAATTCTTTCCAGGTATGCCCCTTCACTGTGCAGTAATGTATGAACTGTCCATACTCTTTGTTATGTTACTATTCGCACCACTAATTTCTTCACGTGCTCCATGTCTGTAAATTTAGCTCAAGGTGCTTCTTGTGAACAGAAGAATGAATCCCGTCTGCTGATCGTTGTAATTTTTTGCTCTTTCATAGCCGACTGGCCAGTTAAATTCTTTCTGAATTGTGTTGTAATGTCATTTCACAGCAAATGTGCAGTACCTGTCGCTTACGCGAACTGAGAATTCTCGCCCCTCACATCTGTGATATCCATTCATTTGAAAGGCTTGCCACGGTAGACCGCCGGGCTGCCTCCTTTTGTGCAGGTAGCCTCTGGGTCGGTGAACGTTCTCCATACCGTGAACAAATAGCGAAGAGTAAACAGCGTTCACACCACGGTTCTGCCGAACTCCGAGACTGGTGCCAACTGAGAAACGCCACACCGCAATGTTAAACGAAATGTCGCGCCGCTGCGGGAATTTCCGAGAAGAACCGAACAAAGCCGAGTGACAGGCTGTGTCTTGGCCTGCACGAGGTCAGCACACGCTGCACGCGTTGAGTTTGGCACGTCGTGGCCCGCCCTGTAGCAGTAAGAGAGAGCACAACGCTGCAGATATCCGCTAGCTGTGAGGTAACGTCGTCGCCTATAATGAAAGGACCGCCTTAGTTCCCCGTTTCAGTCTCGGTAGAGAATTCATTTTTAGCCATTTCGTGACTGAGCTACAAGCAGTCAGATCGAATATCAATCAGGAATCTGTTTTTACTTTATTTATGAAAAGTTACATTTCCATTCTTCTTAACTGTGGCACAGGACAGCATGTAAATACAGACCACTTGGTAGTCCAGAATGAGTAGTACGTTCGTAATTCGTGCTCCTGTTACAGATACTTTATATTCCATTAAAATGGACTTTCGCCATGAGGATATCGTGGTAATCTGCACTTCATTTGAATTAGTAAGAGCATACTGTAATGGCGTTGCCCATTATTTTATTGAACACAACAGTAAACATCAGACAGAAATCAATCGTCAACAGGATAAATATCTAAAATAGTCTGACAAGGCTCAGTCGGTTTATCGATTCCAACCTACCTACTGGATCTGAGTTAAACATGTCGTCGAACCTATTTTGAAGTTCATTTTCATCCAGAGAGGAATTTTTTTGGCTGTTTACTGATAAGGAGCTTAAAAGATAAACATCTGAGGGCATAAGTTAGGAAGAATAAGTGCCTCGTGCATGACTTTTCAAATTCGTGGGTAGTTTTGTTAGTGAAATCGACAGAGTGCGATATCGTGTACATTTTCAAAATGGTTCAAATGGCTCTGAGCACTATGGGTCTTAACTTCTGAGGTCATCAGTCCCCTAGAACTTAGAACTACTTAAACCTAACTAACCTAAGGATATCACGCACATCCATGCCCGAGTGAGGATTGGAACCTGCGACCGTAGCGGTCACGCGGTTCCAGACTGAAGCGCCTAGAACCGCTCGTCCACTGCGACCGGCTTGTACATTTTCACATAACGTGCGAAACAAGGTTATCAATTTATGATTTTGAGTCCAGGAAAGTCATTCGAGGTATACCCTCTTAGAAGTCTTCAAGAACACTGAGAAAGACAACCTCAGACAGCAAACGGTGAAAGTCAAACGCCAAACACGTAAACAGAGCCCTGAAGAGATTCAAGTTCTGGCAAAAACTCTCACGTTCCAAAAAAATTCCCAAAGCATGACGTAGTAGACGTCGGAAAAACAGACATCTCAAAACCGTATGAGAACATACATATGAACCTGGCCCCTCCAATTGAAGAACCGATGGAAACGGTTGACCACCTACGACCTGACAGGGGGACTGGATGGTCTGATGATGCTGTGATTAGTAGTACCACCGAATGACACAGGCGTATAAAACTGCCGCGCTCAATTTAACAGACTAGTTTGTAACGTGAGGTTACCATCTCTGAAGGACTACTTATATATACGCCGTCGAGATTGACATAGCGATGACACAAGAGGTAGTTACGACGAAAATAGCGGGTATGTACAGATATGAGGCATTCCTGAACATGGGCAACAAGTGCGGAACGGGAATATTGTTAAAACACGGCATACCATGTAATACACGAACTATACTTGAATGTGGACGAGGAAAAACTGCACAAATATATGGTCTACTTCTTGTTAATGTTGTAAGTAGGCTGTTTAGGTTTTTATGCTGGTAACGCCACATTGCGCTCTGTATGAAAGTCACTGACTGTGCTGTGTGCAGTCTGTGGCTGGTTGGCACTGTTGGAATATTCGCTATTGTAGTGTTGGGCAGTTGGGTGGGAACAGCGCGTAGCGTTGCGCAGTTGGAGGTGAGCCGCCAGCAGTGGTGGATGTGGAGAGAGAGATGGTGGAGTTTCGAGAGGTTGCCATAAGCGGATCTGGACGTGTATCCACCAGAAAAAGGAAATTTGTAAAGATGGATGTCATGAATTGATAGATAGATATATTATGACTTTTGAACACTATATTGTTTGTTCTCTGTCAAAATCTTTCATTTTCTAACTATGCCTATCCGTAGTCAGTGCCTTCAGTAGTTAGAATCTTTTATTTAGCTGGCAGTATTCGCACTCGATGTATTGCAGTAGTTCGAGTAACGAAAAGTTTTGTGAGGTAAGTGATTCATGAAAGGTATAGGTTATTGTCAGTCAGGGCCATTCTTTTGTAGGCATTATTGAAAGTCAGATTGCGTTGCACTAAAAAATATTGTGTGTCAGTTTAGTGACGATCAGAATAAGTAAAGAGAGAACTGTCTGAGTACGTCCCGTTTTCCTCAGCTGCCTTTGTATCAAATAACGTAGAAGTTTACGAGCACAGTCATTCATAATTTTTCTAAGGGTGTGTATCAATGTATATGCTTCCTCCGGGTCCAGTGGGAAACGAGCAAGGAGCAACCTGCTCCGGGATCAAATTGACGGATTCTCAATTGCACACAATTTTGGGTGGCGATTTTAACTGCGTATTCAGCAAAGAAGATCAAGTGCCGAATTGCAGAGAGCTGTTGTTGTTAACTAATGGACCAGCTGTGATAGATGCTTGGTGCCATCTACGTCCGCACAGCCGAGGATCAAGGTACGTCTCCAGTAATTCGGCAAGCAGTCTAGACAGGCTGTATGTATTAAAAAACTTTATCCGTAATGTAATTGACTGTGACATTTGGCCCCTTAACTTCTCGGATCACTGCGCATTTAATATATCAGTGCATCGCACTAAACAAAAAACATTCCTGGGAAGGGTGCATGGGGGCTTAATTAAATAAAATGCTAATAATTTTAGTTTCAGTCACTGTTTGTCCGGTTACGAAGTCTCGTAACCGGTTGGCCCTGAATAATATTAGTACGCAATCTGACTGCACAGAATAACAACAAAGAATGAAAGGAAATTTCCGTTAACACAATTAATTAATTAAATCCCCAGCATTTATAAAACCTATGAAACAAGAAAGCACAAATGTAACTGTTCTGTTTGTGAAAGTGTGATTCAACGTACACATCTGGCACGGTTCTTCCACGATAAGACAAGATATTTTGAACACCATTTACACTGAAGTAAGTTAAAAAAACTAGAAATACTATGATTGCACATAGAAACCAGAAATACAGTCAAATACAAGAACACGAGCCAGATGCATTGTTGACTGAACCTCTGAGCAAGAGGCATTGTTAGTTAGGAAGTTTGAAATAAATAAAAATAAAAAATTCGTGACCTTCATATATATTGGCGAAAAATACACTCTGATCATTACAACATCCCCAATCGAATAACATATGGTGTCTTACCCAACAGAACAACTAGTACTCTATCGACGTCTCAACAAGCACACATCACGCCTACCTCAAAACTACAACTGCTCTCTCCAACTTCTCAGCGGCAACTGCCAGTGGAGGCGGCTGAATAATACTCTTTGGCGCAATATCTGGCGCTGTGACTCAGTGTAGCCACCTTTCAAAGGGCGTATGGAAACTAAACATGTCACTTTAGAGGATGTGGAACTGAAACAAGACATCATTGTTTGCACATGGCAACGATGCGTTTGGGCGCGATTCCAGATATGCAACATGCACCATGTGGTGGCTACAGTTTGAAAAACTACAGATAAAAAAGCACCTTACGACATGGCCGCCTTAAATCGTACAGGTGAAAACGCACCTTGGAGTATCACTTCTTATGCCTTCGCGATCTACATGGCAACCCCATGCGATTAGTAGTAAACAGCTGTAGAGTAAAATACACTAAAGCAAGAATACCAGCGTTGGTATGACAATCTCTAGAGCGGAAAAAAGTTCGAGCGCGTTCTCCTATTTAACTGACGCAGGAGAATACATCCTTACACCACATAATCCAGGAGGCCAAGAGAGGTTAACTTGCTCTCAGCGATGAAACAGGGGCACGAATACGATCAACAAGTAGCAGTAAAAAACTGCGTGATGCAATATTATACCGATTTTTATGCCGAGTCCGCAACTGATTCGACGGCAAGTGACCCGTTTTTATTCTACATTCAACCCACGGTCAGTCCAACTGACAACGCCGATCTTGTTAGCCAACATGAAGGGAATATTTACCATAATCAAAGATTCGCCTACAGAGAAATCCTAGTTTAGATGGCCTACCCATAGAATTTTATGCCTACTTTTGGAACTTCATAGGACCGGAGTTCACAAAAGTATGCAATGGCTTACTGGGAGACGTGCAGATTCCACCTCAGTTTACAGAAGGACTGGCTGTGCTGATCCCCTGAAAAACACGGAGCACTAAGCTGAAGAATTTTCCACCACTAACTCTAATTTCCGGCTGTAGAATCTTCACCCGACTCGTAAATAGAATGAAGCTGGTACTTCAAATGGTTCAAATGGCTTTGAGCACTATGCGACTTAACTTCTGAGGTCATCAGTCGCCTAGAACTTAGAACTAATCAAACCTAAGTAATCTAAGGACATCACACACATCCATGCCCGAGGCAGGATTCGAACCTGCGACCGTAGCGGTCGCTCGGCTCCAGACTGTAGCGCCTAGAACCACACGGCCACTCCGGCCGGCAGAAGCTGATATTGCCGAAGGTAATCGGTCCTTATCAAATTCCAGGGAGATTTACGTCAAATGCATAATGCGAATATAGGGATATTATAAATTTGTCGCGGCTATGTAAATGCGACATTGGTCTCACGTTTTTGACTTTGATAAGGCAAATGACCGCATCAGCCACCACTTTCTACTAACCGTAAAGCAACAGATGTGGCTCAATGCTCATTTTATTCAGATTATACGAAAATGTTGTAAGTGGGCTGCTTCCGTGTTCGCAGCGCTATGTAGAGCTTTGCATTGGATCTCTGACTGCGCTTTCTTTGTAAGAGACTCTATGGCTGGTTGGACTCGTTGTTGGAAGTTAGCAGTGATGGAAGTACTGTTGGGCAGTTGGAGGTGAACAGCCAACAGTGATGGATGTTAGATGTGAGAAGTTAGCATTGATGGAGGGTAGAGGTCTGAAGTGTTAGCGTAGGCTAACGATCTGTATACATGTTCGATGTGGAGACTGAATATTATTTATGACTATATACCTTTGTACTACATTTCAATGACGATTTTTATTCGTGTTTGAACTGGATGTCACATTATTAAGGTAAAAAAATACATTATTTTGTTTGCAACAAAATCTTTCCTTTGCTAACCACTTGCCTATTAGCAGTTAGTGGTTTTAGTAGTTAGAATCTTTTATTTCGCTGGCAGTATTGACGCATGCTGTATTGCAGTACTTCGCGCAATGAAAATTTTTGTAAGTGCTTAATGAAATTTATAGTTTATTGTTAAGATTTATTTTTAGTAAGGGCTATTCCTTTGAATTAATTATTTGAGATCAGGTTGTAATTTTTTGAACAGTCAGATTGCGTTGCACTAGAATATTGTGGGTCAGTGTTGACATGATAAGAAAAAGTAAAGAGAAACTAGGCTCAGTACGTTCAGTGTTACTCAGCTGTTTCAGAATCAAACCCAGCGTAGAAGTTTCATCTTCTCAGTCATTCTGCAATTTAAGTACAGACACACTCATTTAAATAAAGTAGTTTCAATGTATAGTCGGAGCTTCCTCGCAAATCAAAATTAATGGCCAACTAATTTCACCAGTCCCGATTAAGAAATCAGTTAGACAAGGCTGCCCCTTTTTTACGAAAGTGTACGCAATCACCTTAGAACCTTTACTGTTAAACCTGTATCACAGGTTGTTGGGTACAAAAACAATGTGTCACGCTTATGCTGTCGGTATCAGTGTAATAGTTAACACGAAATCAGAAACTGAAATCGTTTAACAAATGATCCATGCTTACGTCTTCTCTTCTGGAGCCAAGCTCAATTAACACAAATTGAAGACGTTACCTGTCTGACCACTTATGGAGAATATTCAAACAACATGGCTACTAACGACAGAGAAGAAGAAACAGTTAGTAATGATTTCGATGTCCAATCCACCAGCGATTACTGTTGCCAACTGGAACTACAGACTTAATATATTCAGGGCTACTTTTCGTGATCTCAAAATCATGACATTAAATAAGATACAGAGAGCTCTGTTGATCAACGGGTGTGCCCTAAGCAAAATATCTCCCATCACAGCACTGTTACCAGTACCCAAAGATACAGCGCACAAGATTTTAGACGCAGCGTATTTGTTCATCTGGAACGGAAATATCTTTAAAGGCACCATGCCAAACATAGTACCAACACGCCCATCTGGTGGTTTAGGCGTAAAACACCTACAGAAACAATGCACTGTACTGCAAACATCCCATCCGACAATTATACAGACGTTATTTAACACGTTAGCCCCGACGAACAAACAGGCTCCAGACGATGTTGGTCGCATCAAAGCCCAACTCGACTACGTCCGAAATTACTACCTGGAAATGAGCCAAAGTCAAGATAGTGTACATGAGCTTAACATCAGAAGGACGCACTGCCACCACACGAGACTTCATAACCCACACCCCGTGGAAGCGAAATATCCAGCCGAACTCCGAAATAGTGTCCACATGGTATGACACTGTAAACGAGACGGTGAAGAGCTGCACAAGATTAAACTGAAGCAGAGGCCGTACTGCGATCATTCCCATACTGTGGACACCTTGACACACGCCCTAATCTGCCGAGAGAAATTCCATATATGGAACTGCACTAGAAAAAACTCGCCACAATTACTAGGATTACTGAATCTGCTATAACTCTTGATGAAGTACTTCAACCATACTGGTATTTCTTTCCTGAAACAAAGAAAGTAGCTATACTTGGCTTATCGGCCAGTTTGCATATTTTGCAATTATGACTAAATATGCGAGTACAAAATGGAAGAGCACCATAATCTTACAAAGCGTCCGAAATACAAAGGTTCTTTTCAAAATGTCTTACTTCACACTGTACTATAAAGAAGAGGTAAATTTTGGTTGGCGCCAACCAGTTAAGCGGTTCGCTACGAGTTTTGTATCATTTTAATTAAGTTGGCACAAGAATGTGTTTTGTTGTTAGGCCAAGTCATGGTGACCCAGGAAAACTAATTTTGGCAGAAGACACGTCATGGGGGCAAAAAATTAGAACAACTTTTCCAAGAAGCGTTTGATTTATTCTGTTTTTTTTACGATTATTGGACTCATTGTTACGAAAGGAAGATTAATTTAGTTTTTGTTTCAAATTAAGGTCGAAGAATTTAACCTAAAAAATGTGTTTAGCGTGCCAGCTACCTAAGCAGAGCTGGATCAAGTACCGTTCTTGCTTTTTTGTGTTTTCGTTATTTCAACACTAGTCATGTTATTTCATACGTGTTTCATGTGAAGGGAGATGTGATGAAAAGACACATGAAAAAAAAGGCGGAGTCGTACTTGCGGTCAGATTCTAATGTGCGGGTAGGCGTTTCGAATCCTGTTGCTTCCACGAATATTAATAGGTACGAGTTATTAGTTTAGGAGAACAATGAGAATTATTAAGTATGCATAATTTTAAAGTATTACGTCTACAACATCGTTTTTGCACTATTTTTGCTCTTTGTGTAGTGTGATTTCTGCTTGACCTTGAAAGAAAATGGTATCTCATTTGTGTTTTCGTCGGTATTGCCGTTCTGCCTGCATGTAAATATAGAGAACGCAGATTAATTTAATGCTTTTTCACCACGTAAAAGAACTAAATAGTTTCTCTTTTACGCCTTCACCGACACTGATATCATGTGCCATGTGACAAAAAAAAGTTTTATGTTAGTGTCGGTCTTTTTGATAGAATAAAATATTGTAAAAATCAAGTGTCTATTGAACGACTGTAAAGAGTGAAATAAACAGCCTAGTTTTTATGTACATTCTGTTCCTCTTAAAAAAGTATTTTTCTCTTGTTCGAAGGAGAACAAAACTTTCATTTGTCGTAAACAATTTCTCCATAATAACTTAATAATTCAATACCATGTCCAGTTGTCGTCTTCCTCTGCCATCACTTTTAGCCGACAAAGTTACCGGATCAAACTATTGTTCTGTGACAACGCTCCCCATGCGGACAGCTCTGTCTTGTTTATCGGTGCTAGTCTTTCAGAACTAATAATTTTTTCTATCTCTACCCATAAGTGATCTAAGGCATTGAGGTTGGCACCTTTGGGAGGCCAGTCCAACAGATTAAAGTCTCCGACATTTGAATCCAGTGTTTTACACAGTTCGCTGTATGGACAGGAGAACGGTCATGTTGGAAGTTTATTCTGCCGCCCTGAAAATCTCTGACGAACAGAGGAAGCATTATGTTGTCCAGTATTTCGCAGTGGTAATGACTCAATAGAGGACTGTCTAGTTGCCACCAATCCATTTGCTGCGAGCTAAATATTTCCCTACATTTTTTGGGCCAAGCGTCATCGAATGTGTCCTTCAAGCACACATGTAACAGCAGCAGAATGAAGACGTTAATACCGATAATGGCAGTAATAATTGAAGTATTCGGGAATTTCATATTCTTCAACGATATTAGTCGATCTAAGAAATTTTTTGAAATAGTGAAAATTTCGAAATGGCTTTCAATCGAGGCTGCGATAGCTAAAAGCAGATTTACATCCCGCTGATATGACACTAGCACAATTTCCGTGTCAGAAGCTTGCTGATAATTTGCCATTTAATAAAGAACTGAAGTTTTTCACCGTCTCTAATTTGTAAGCTAAGTGCACAATATGTTACGACACAATCATTAACGTAGCAAATGTTGGTTTCACTGGTGCTGTGGATTGATCCAAGTTACTTTGTTGTGAGATGTATCAGGTGTGGGTTCGATTCCCACTTCCGACATCTATTTTAAACGCACACGAACAGATCTCCTTTACGTCTAGTAATGTCAAGTGAAGAAAATCACATTGCAAGTTAGTTTAGAAACCGCATTATAAACGTGATATCCCTTCGCTACCAAATGGGGGCAGATTGGGCCATAGCAGAGGCGGAATTCGCGAGAAACAAACTCTGTCGCCGGTGAGCTTCCTTACTCTAGAAAGTTTATTTTATTTAATGGTTCATTTAAGGTGACAGAGCTCTTATTTTAATTGAACATGAGACGCTGAAAAATTTTTGTTGGAGTGGTATTCGAATACGAATCTCCTCTTTTGTGGTATCTGACCCACACGGAAGGCTACACTTGGATCATTCCGTTGTTTTCTACATCATGGTCCGTCTCCACGAAATTGCCTCTTCATGTCATGTGCCATTATTTCTAGTCAAACATGTAAACATCTCATTACTGTTGTACGAAAAATTCGTGGATAGAAAACAACGGCTGTTGGTGCCGGTTTACATTCCCAGTCAGGCAAAAAAAATTCAGAGATCTCGCTGCAAGTGAAAAAATTCTATACCTAACATTTGATTTTATTTAACAGGTCTGATTCCTTATGTAGATGGTTTCTGTTCTTTCGGACATGTCCGGAATGACAGATACCATCTTCATATAGTTAAGGCTAACCAGCCACTGACCTCCTTCTTCTGTGCTGGATGTACACGCATTGCCCGAACTCTTACGGATTCGGTAAGATTGTCCGACGCGAGTAATGAGTGTAATGGGCGGGGGCAGTACGAGTGTAGTGTGTGGACATTAAGTTAGGAATGTGGGTCTCACGGGGAGCGTGCAAGGGATAAATCCCTGCAGCCGCACCATCCTCTGTGCCCTCGGTAGCTCAGACTAGTCCAGCTTTCGCCGCCGTGCAGTGCGGACGTGTTGTTGTTTCCGCCTGCGGAGCGCGCGCGCTCGTTGTTTACATTTCAGCGGCCGTCACACGTGTCGCTTACGTGCACTAGAGCCGTGGCCAATCGTTTTCGAAAATCAACTTTACGATTCAACTTCTGCAACGAATACGCACGACCAAAGGCCTTGGAAGTGGAACGCTTCCTACGCGACGTTGCTAAGATCCCAGCTTCCGACATCTTGGGCATCCATTTGTCCATATTAAGCAGTACTGTGTACGTGAAAGTTGTCAACGACGCGGTGTGTGAAAGAATACTTCGTGACACCAACCATGGATTACGCTTTTGCCACGCCGACGGCAATGTCGGAGCGGTCACTGTCGACCATGCCGGCTTAGGAATGCGCACCATACGAGTTTTCGAACTCCCGTTCGAGCTACCGGCGGAAGACGTTATCGCGGCTTCCCGCCCCTATGGCACTGTACATGGCCACACTGCCGAACGCTGGGCGCAATTCCAAACGCACCCCGTTCTTAACGGTGTACGGCAGATCACCATCGACCTCCATCGCCACGTGCCATCTTACCTGCAAATTAGCGGGTGCCGAGCGGTTGTCATATACGACGGCCAACCCAAGACCTGTTCCGGGTGCGGAAAAGAAGGCCACCTCAGATCTGAGTGTCTTCAGCGACGGATCACCCAATTGCCAGGCGCTACCGTGGCACCTACGGCTCCGACGACGATTTTACCGATCACCTACGCATCGGCGCTCTCTTCTCCTCCCACCGGCCGCCGCTCATCGGACCATGTACCGGTGACCCTTCCAGCTGCTATGGATACCGCCGGGGCCGACACGTCGCGCTCAAAGCCAGACGCTACTATGGCGCCACTACCAACAGCGACGACTTCCGACACCCACCAGCCTGAACATATGGACACCCCTTCATATGACGTTCCCGCGACGGCCTTCCTCTCAGAGCGATGCGCCTCCCTTCCGTCTTCCGACGCAGAGGGACGAACCCGCAAACAACGTTCACCTAAGAGGCGCAAGAGGAGGCGTCGTACGGTCTCGGAACGAGACGGATCACCTCCCCCTGATGCTCCAGAGGCCTTCCGACACGACGAGGCCTCAGAGAACCTACACGACGATACGAATGACGACAACATGACGCCGACTGTGGATGTTTCGATGCCAACTCTACTGGCTCGCTCAGATGCTCCTGAACCAATGGACTCCACCGATGCGACTGCCGCCGAGACGTCCTCCGCCCCTACGACCGAAGTGGAACGTACGACCATCACAACGACAGCGCCCTCAATGGTGTGGAGTGAGGACGTCGATGAGGACCCGGACCACACGCTGGGGACAGAGTTACACCAGACGGAAGCATCGTTACGCCACTGATAACGCCGTCAGGTGGCGCACGGCACGACTCGCCGTTGCCTCGCCCCTCTTCATCCTCCGCCGGTGGAGTTCCCCTTCACGGCGGGGGACGGCTCCAAACCTACCGAATAGCGACGATCAACACTAACACCATCAGCTCACCGGTGAAACTTCAACTGCTGCGAGAAATGATATGGGCGTCGGACGTCGATATAGCACTACTACAGGAAGTACACTTGGCCACACTTCCAGACGTCGCGGGATATAACACTTATCCTTCTCCTGGGGACCACCTGGGACGCGGCGTAGCCATCTACGCCAGAGAAGGCATTCCAGTGACCGATATCACATACCTTCCATCTGCCAGAGGCATGGCCGTCACCGTCATGAGGACGCATATCGTCAACATTTACGCTCCGTCAGGCTCCACCCGCAGACGCGACAGGGCCCTCTACTATTCAGAAGAAATCGCTCCTTTGTTTCTTGGACGCTGCGACCATTACTTGTTTGCGGGTGATTTTAATTGTGTCTTGCACCCTAAAGATCAAGTGCCCCACTACAACACCTGTCAAGAACTGCGTCTTGTCGTCCGAGATCTGTTGCTCCGCGACACTTGGGAAGTTCAGCACGGCGACGCCCCTGGACATACTTACCAGACGAGTCACTCCGCGAGCCGCCTGGACAGAATTTACGTCTCTCGGGAACTCATACCTGCAGTCCTAGGTGCAGAACTTTGGCCCCTGGCCTTTTCGGACCACTGTGCCTACATCTGCAACATTCTCTTCCCCAAGCAAGTGGTCTGGCGTAGTCGTGCACCGTGGAAGCTAAACACCTCCCATCTTCATGATCCCGAATGTCTTCAACGTGTTACCAAGACATGGGCCACCTGTGAACGTCGCTTACCTAAATACTGCACGACCTTGACCTGGTGGCTGGAATATGCCAAACCTGCCATTCGACGTACTTTGATTCAGTATGGAAAGGAAGCTGCTATGTGGTGCCGGCACACTACCGACTATTTCTACGCCGTTCTCCGCGACCTGGACGCCCAACGGCCCACACCCGACACCCAGAGGGAACGCAGCAGGATTAAGGCCCAAATTGTAACTTTGACACGCCGTCGACTGCAGGGGGCTATGGTACGAACCCGATATCAAGATTCGGCGGAACAGGAACATCCGACCATGCATCATATCGCCTCCGATAGGAAACATCGGCGACAACAACTCATCACCGAGATCACAACCTGTCGCGGCCAGCACGTCACTTCCCAGGCCGAAATCGTCAGTGCCTTTGTCGACCACTACCGCACAATGTACCAGGAGGAGACTACCAACAACCACGCTGAGGAGTCTGTGTTACCACACGTAACTCGCACCCTCACCAGCGACGAAGCGGATGAGCTGATGGAGCCCATTACGCGTGACGAAATCCACGATGCAATCAAAAAAGGTGCTCTGAATAAGTCACCTGGTGTCGACGGATTGCCGATAGAATTTTATCGCGCTTTCTTCACACTAATGGCGTCACGGTGGACAACGATGTTTCATGAACTGCTGACGATGGGGAACGGCGTACCGCCGTCCTTCGTCACGGGAATTATTATACCCATCCACAAACCGACACCAGGTGTGACGACAGCACATTACCGTCCCCTGACTCTGCTTAACGCAGACTGTAAAATTTTTACACGCGTCCTGGCAACGCGATGCCGCAAGGTCCTGCCTAGCATTCTATCCCCGGAACAGACAACTCCGGGCGGCTCAGTCAATATACAAACGGCCACAGGAGAATGTCGCGATTTAATTGCACTGGCAGCGGCGTGCAGACTCCGCGCCGCAGTGGTTGCCATTGATTTCGACAGCGCATTCGACAAAGTGCGGCATCCTTTTCTGTTCTCCGTGATGAACCGCATGGGTTTTCCACCAGCCTTTATCGACGTAATCCGGCGCCTGTACGGCACCGCCGAATCGCTGATTCAGGTTAATGGCACGTGGCGGGACCAGTGGCGATCCGACGTTCCGTACGGCAAGGCTGCCCACTTTCGACCCTACTCTATGCCATCAGCCTGGAGCCACTCATCGGGAGTCTGACGAGCCACCTTTCTGGTCTCACTTTGCGACAGCACAGTTTTCGATGTCGTGCGTATGCGGACGACCTCCTTCTCTTGATCCGCTCACGGAGTGAAACACACACGGTACTGATTTGATATCAACGTACGGAACTGCAGCGGGCAGTAACATGAATGTGACTAAATCCGCGGCGATGCCCATTGGACGCGACCTCACACACGACGACTTAGCACCTCTCCCGTGTGTACAGAAACTACGATACCTTGGTATCATTTTCACCTCCATCGTGCGCCGCTCCGCTGCCATCAATTTTCGGCGTGCTCTCCAAACCATCCGCATGACGGTGCGACAAAATCTTCTCCGACGACTCGATTCTTTACAACGTGTCCAATACCTCAATCAACATGTGGCGTCCAGAATGGTCCACATTGCACAGGTCCTCCCGCTGCCATCAACTATTGGACGCAGCCTCCAGGCTGCCTTCGGATACTTCCTTACGGCCGGTACGCTCTTTAACGTCCGCTACGACGCGCTCACCCTTCCCCCGCGAACGGGTGGAATCGGTCTTGTCAATGTGCGACTCCGCGCGGCATCCTTGTACATGTCCACCATGCACAAGCAGTGGCACGGTGGCACCTCCCTTACAAGCAATCTTGCTGTAAATTCTTGTGCCCACATCAAGCACCATCTGACGCACATTTCTGATTTCATCGTCGACTTCAGTTATGCTCACACACACTTACCGACCACGCGTTCTCCTCGACCTAAAGATTTTTACACCCCACTCCTTCGTTCCATATCCAGCAACAATATCGAACTGCGACATCCGTCCACGCGGTGGCCCACGGTTTGGCGTCACATCCACCAGCCTTTTCTTCCCTCCAACGTCCGGGCAACATGGTACCAGGTCGCAAATGAAAAATTCGCCACAAATCATCGTCTTCACGCCATCGGACTAAAGGACTCTCCACTCTGCTCCATCTGCCACCTCATGGATGACGATCTCCATCAACTGACTTGTGCTGCCACCAGTGACGTCTGGAAACTTGCCCGACAGTTCGTTGCCTGTTACCTCCGTGTTCCGCCGGACTCGATTGACCCATGGACTTTTATCCATCCTGAGAATACTTATTTCCCCGCCACCAAAAATCATGCGATTGTATGGGTCAAGGGATGGACCATCACCTACATGTATAATGATGGCGACAAATCACGCCTTGATTTCTGGCAGTACTTACAAACCGCCCACAGCGAAGTCGAACAGCGACCGCGCTACCGCGCCTTCTTCGCTAATTACCTACACGCGATCTTTACGTCACCCCCGCACAGTTGGATGGTACCACACGCCGACAGCACTCCCCCCCCCCCCCCTCCCCTGCTGACATCTGAGACCCCTCGCGCTGCTTTCTACATTGTAACCCATAGTGGAGTAGGCGCATGGACACACGCCTCCTTTCTTTTATGCACTAAACCAGATAAACACTGTTTTTTCCCTCACTCCACTGTAAATTGCTTTACACCCCTTAGCTTCCATCAGTATTATTAGTTTTTTTCCTACACCTTGTTCATACTAAAAAACTTGCTCACCTTGTACGAGTATCATGTCTTGTGTTATTTTCGCCGGAAGGATGGCATTTTTCTTGTATTTAAGTTTGTACCAATAAAGATCTTTTGTTCATTTACCCTGTTCCTGGTGAAGAAAAAAAAAGATGGATAAACGTCTGCCATCTAAGCAGGAGATCCTGGGTTCGAGTCCCGGTCGGAGCACACATTTCCAACTGTCCCCGTTGATGTATACCAACGCCTGTCTACAGCTTAGGGTCATGATTTCATTATCGTTTCAAACTGATTCCAGCTTCGAATCCTCGTCACAGAATTTTATATCATGGTATTTCGTTTTAAAAACATGCAAAATTTGTCACTTGAAATTACATTATACGTTTTTCGTGGTTACTTAACAGGCAAATAACGGTCTTGATACGATTCCAGGCAGAGCACAAAAATTTTCATGTTCAGATTTGCCTTCTGATATTGGTTAAAATTTCGATATTTGTCTACTCTTTATGCCTAGTCACCAATGATGAACGTCAGGTACGAAAGCCTTGCTTAGTTACAATAGCTATAGGTGTATGGTGTCAATATAGGTCCATAACAAAAGTTCGTCACGTGGTTTAGAGATTCAACATATGCAAAAATAATTGCTCAATAATAAGTACAGAGAAATTACTGTTGATACGAAGATAGTTTTGATGTTTCCACAGAGCGTTTGCCGCTCTTAAACGCGTTGCTTTTAATTTGTTAGTTCAACATCCAGTTTATGACAAAGCTATAGAATTATGTTCTAACCTATGGTATTCTAGTACCACAAAAGCACGTTATTCAGTGGAATACATGATTCCCCCCCTCCCCCCCCCCCCCTCTTGCGTGCCTCAGCGATACAGATAGCCGTACCGTAGGTGCAACCACAACGGAGGGGTATCTGTTGAGAGGCCAGACAAACGTGTGGTTCCTGAAGTGGGGCAGCAGCCTTTTCAGTAGTTGCAGGGGCAACAGTCTGGATGATTGACTGTCCTGGCCTTGTAACAATAACCAAAACTGCCTTGCTCTGCTGGTACTGCGAACGGCTGAACGCAAGGGGAAACTACGGCCGTAATTTTTCCCGAGGGCATGCAGCTTTACTGTATGATTAAATGATGATGGCGTCCTCTTGGGTAAAATATTCCGGAGGTAAAATAGTCCTCCATTCGGATCTCCGGGCGGGGACTATTCAAGAGGATGTCGTTATCAGGAGAAAGAAAACTGGCGTGCTACGGATCGGAGCGTAGAATGTCAGATCCCTTAATCGGGCAGGTAGATTAGAAATTTAAAAAGGGAAATGGATAGGTTAAAGTTAGATATAGTGGGAATTAGTGAAGCTCGGTGGCAGGAGGAACAAGACTTCTGGTCAGGTAACTACAGGGTTATAAACACAAAATCAAATAGGGATAATGCAGGAGTAGGTTTAATAATGAATAGGAAAATAGGAATGCGGGTAAGCTACTACAAACATCATAGTGAACGCATTATTGTGGCCAAGATAGATACGAAACCCATACGTACTACAGTACTACAAGTTTATATGGCAACTAGCTCTGCAGATGACGAAGAAATTGATGAAATGTATGATCAAATAAAAGAAATTATTCAGATAGTGAAGGGAGACGAAAATTTAATAGTCATGGGTGACCGGAATTCGAGTGTAGGAAAAGGGAGAAAAGGAAACGTAGTAGGTGAATATGGATTGGGGCTAAGAAATGAAAGAGGAAGCCGCCTGGTAGAATTTTGCACAGAGCACAACTAAATCATAGCTAACACTTGGTTTCAGAATCATGAAAGGAGGTTGTATACATGGAAGAACGCTGGAGATACTAAAAGGTATCAGATAGATTATATAATAGTAAGACAGAGATTTAGGAACCAGGTTTTAAATTGTAAGACATTTCCAGGGGCAGATGTGGACTCTGACCACAATCTATTGGTTATGAACTGCAGATTAAAACTGAAGAAACTGCAAAAAGGTGTGAATTTAAGGAGATGGGACCTGGATAAACTGAAAGAACCAGAGGTTGTACAGAGTTTCAAGGAGAGCATAAGGGAACAATTGACAGAAATGGGGGAAAGAACTACAGTAGAAGAAGAATGGGTAGCTTTGAGGGATGAAGTAGTGAAGGCAGCAGAGGATCAAGTAGGTAAAAAGATGAAGGCTAGTAGAAATCCTTGGGTAACAGAAGAAATATTGAAATTAATTGATGAAAGAAGAAAATATAAAAATGCAGTAAATGAAGCAGGGAAAAAGGAATACAAACGTCTCAAAAATGAGATCGACAGGAAGTGCAAAATGGCTAAGGAGGGATGGCTAGAGGACAAATGTAAGGATGTAGAGTCTTATCTCACGAGGGGTAAGATAGATACTGCCTACAGGAAAATTAAAGAGATCTTGAGAGAAAAGAGAACCACTTGTATGAACATCAAGAGCTCAGATGGAAACCCAGTTCTAAGCAAAGAAGGGATAGCAGAAAGGTGGAAGGAGTATATAGAGGGTCTATACAAGGGCGATGTACTTGAGGAAAATACTATGGGAATGGAAGAGGATGTAGATGAAGATGAAATGGGGGATACGATATTGCGTGAAGAGTTTGACAGAGCACTGAAATACCTGAGTCGAAACAAGGCCCCGGGAGTAGACAACATTCCATTGGAACTACTGACGGCCTTGGGAGAGCCAGTCCTGACAAAACTCTGCCATCTGGTGACCAAGATATATGAGACAGGCGAAATGCCCTCATACTTCAAGAAGAATATAATAATTCCAATCCCAAAGAAAGCAGATGCTGACAGATGTGAAAATTACCGTACTATCAGTTTAATACGTCACGGATGCAATGTACTAACGCGAATTCTTTACAGACGAATGGAAAAACTAGTAGATGCCGACCTCGGGGAAGATCAGTTTTGATTCCGTATAAATGTTGGAACACGTGAGGCAATAGTGACCCTACGACTTATCTTAGAAGGAAGATTAAGGAAACGCAAACCGACGTTTCTAGCATTTGTAGACTTAGAGCAAGCTTTCGACAATGTTGACTGGAATACTCTCTTTCAAATTCTAAAGGTGTTAGGGGTAAAATACAGGGAGCGAAAGGCTATTTACAATTTGTACAGAAACCAGATGGCAGTTATAAGAGTCGAGGGACATGAAAGGGAAGCAGTGGTTGGGAAGGGAGTAAGACAGGGTTGCAGCCTCTTCCCGATGTTATTCAATCAGTATATTGAGCAAGCAGTAAAGGAAACAAAAGAAAAATTCGGAGTAGGTATTAAAATCTGTGGAGGAGAAATAAAAACTTTGAGGTTCGCCGATGACATTGTAATTCTGTCAGAGACAGCAAAGGACTTGGAAGAGCAGTTGAACGGAATGGATAGTGTCTTGAAAGGAGGATATAAGATGAACATCAACAAAAGCAAAACGAGGGTAATGGAATGTAGTCGAATAAAGTCGGGTGATGCTGAGGGAATTAGATTACGAAATGAGACACTTAAAGTAGTAAAGGAGTTTTGCTATTTGGGGAGCAAAATAACTAATGATGGTCGAAGTAGAGACGATATAAAATGTAGACTGGCAATGGCAAGGAAAGCGTTTCTGAAGAATAGAAATTTGTTAACATCGAGTATAGATTTATGTGTCAGGAAGTCACTTCTGAAAGTATTTGTACGGAGTGTAGCCATGTATGTAAATGAAGCATGGACGATAAACGGTTTAGGCAAGAAGACAATACACTCTTTCTAAATGTGGTGCTACAGAAGAATGCTGAAGATTAGATGGGTAGATCACATAACTAATGAGGAAGTATTGAATCGGATTGGGGAGGAGAGAAGTTTGTGGCACAACTTGACCAGAAGAAGGGATCGGTTGGTAGGACATGTTCTGAGACATCAAGGGATCACCAATTTAGTATTGGAGGCCAGCGTGGAGGGTAAAAGTCGTAGAGGGAGACCAAGAGATGAATACACTAAGCAGATTCAGAAGGATGTAGGTTGCAGTAGGTACTGGGAGATGAAGCAGCTTGCACAGCATAGGGTAGCATGGAGAGCTGCATCAAACCAGTCTCAGGACTGAAGACAACAACAACAACATGAATTCAATCTCTTTCTTCGGTAGGGTAATCCCATTGCCTGTTTCAGTCGTGGAACTGACCGCTGTGAGCAGTTGTACACTATTTAGAGCCACTATGTACTACGATTGCGCTGTCGAGATCGTCTAGCACTTGGATGGGCGACCATCCGGTCTGCCGAGCGTTGTTGGCAAGTAGGGTGCATGCAGCCCTTATGGGGAAAAGTAAAGAGCTACTTGATCGAGAAGTAGCGGCTCCGGTCTCGGAAATTGACATATGACCGGGAGAGCGGTGTGCTTACCACATGCCTTTCCATATACGCATCCTGTGACGCCTGTGGGCTGAGGATGAAACGGCGGCCGGTCGGTTTCGGTGGGTCCGCCAGGGCTTGTGGACGGAGTTTACGTTTTATGTACTGCGATTAGGTGCCATCTGTTACCAGCTTTTGGAACTATTTCGAAACTACTGTACAAAACTCTCACAGGTTTCAGAATAATCATTTCGTTTGCACCACTCGTCTATCGATTTTAGTTATCTAACTATTTAATTTTGAAAAAAGGGACCCCACTGGACAGCCTGTAATTCCAGTCCACCGGATCGCTGGAATTTATGGCATGGTTCCCTTCTTATGAGGTTACGCTTGAGGCTACGCTCGTAACCGCCTCCCAGATAATTGCCAAATAGGAATCTCTTTGCCCTATTTCGTTAGGATTTAGCTGCAAAGAACATACAACAGAATTGCTTCAAAATATGAACCGGCAGGCACTGAAAGCAAGATTGCACACTTCTTCAGTTTATTTTTTTTTTTTCAGATAGCTAGTTCTCCACTGTGGCGTCTATGAATGAGCGAAAATTCCTGAACTTACGACGAACTTGAAGATAAATTTAGACTGATAATATCTCACATAGAAACACATGAAGGTCCGATAAGGCGATGGAGAGAAACTTTAATGTACGTTACAGTGTGAACTACCTAGTGTCGTACACTTTACTGCAATTTGTAGACTGTAGATGATGATTCAGTTGCAAGTATATAAGTGGCTAAAGTAAGCTTTGTGGAAGAAGAAATGCTGTCGTAATTGTACAAATATAATAACCACATGAAATATATGTTGCTGGAGATACGCATTAATATATTCGTAATTATTGTTGACAGGATACACGGTTGACAATATGGTAGAAATTCCAAGAAAGGCACTCAGTACGCTTTAATTAAATTTATGAAATACACGCGTGACGTATTTTTTAGAACGCGTATTTGGGACAACTAACGACAGTGCATAAATTGCATACACAAATATGCAAATACAAAGTAGAGAGATTTCACTCCGATGTCAGTATAAATATTTCACCTACACAGATATGAAGAAACGCTACTTGCTATTATTTCCCTTCGATTTCTGTGTTTCATCTAAAAGGCCTTTCAATCCCTAAAAAATTTAAGACTCGTGGATTGTGTCATATATAGTTGTGTTTTATTGCAAATTGTTGATTAAGCTGTATAGTTCATGTTCGGCTACGAATTTTCGTTTCCCGTAAACAGCAGTGCATTTTCTTTAGCTGTGTTGCTTAGCTCCAGCTTTCTACGCTACCAGAATGGGAAACGTCTAATACAACGTTCTCATTTATTCATTATCGTTTTAGTGTAGTGTTCAGACAGGTAGGTCTAAAGTAAATGAGTGATACGTCCCACGCTCTAACTGTATCGCGTTGTAAGAATTCTGACACAGTGTGACGAGATGTGATTCGCACTTTGGTGACCAATGTTTCCGCTGAATAAACCTGATGAGTGATTAACTGTGGCCGTGATGAAGTACCAAATATTTAAGGCCTCCTGGAGCGCAAATGCCAACACACGTTTGTCAGAGTAAAAGCTTTTGCAATCAGCTACCGCTGGGGAGGGGAGAAATTACTAGTTCACAGTTTCCAGCAAATGCAAACAATCTCGTTGATCGTTGATACGCAAATGTTGGTTTTAGCGTACACTTTCCTCTCCCAATACAATGTTTGATGTACGTGTAACATTAAAAAAAAGTACCTATGATGAGCAGGAATTTTTTTATGGAAGAGCGAGAAATTTTGTTAGCCACCACGAACGTTGGTATTAGTGACTCTCGTGACACTTGTGTTAAAATTTTCAAACAGATGAAAACGTAGTCATGTGCTAGTAACTATCTTCGAAAATGATGGTGTCGTATTATGCACAGCTGTGGATAAAGACGAATATTGTCAATGAAATTCTTCTGGATTTGACGCCGGATTTTCATCTGTAAAATTCCGACGTTTCGGCGACTGTTGTAAGGCGCCTTCCTCAGGGTGTATTGGTAAGGGCTGAATGGCTCATTCAGCAGTTAGCAATACACCCTGAGCCATTCAGCTGAATGAGCCATTCAGCAGTTAGCAATACACTCTGAGGAAGGCGCCTTGCAACAGTCGCCGAAACGTTGGAATTTTACAGATGGCAATGCGGCCTCAAACGCAGAAGAATTTTATTAACTGTGACAACGGCCGCGGAAGCCTACGTTTGCACGAATATCGTGTAGTTGCTAGTAAATATTTCAATAGTAAAGTAAACCTAAGATGTTACTATGACATTCCTACAGCAATCGCTGATTTGAATTACGAATTTTTTCTATAAATAAGAGAGGCACGATTCGTCGTCTGTCTTTTGTCACTTCTATTCTGCTTCTCTCTCTTGCAGCAGCTTAGTATATAAGTATCGTTCTCATTAAACCTAAGAAGTTTGGTAATAATTACAGTAACAGTAATCACCATTTTTGTCCAAGTTTCGTTTGTAGGTCACTGTTGTTATCTTTTTCCTCTAATGATATAATAAGTTGCTCTGTTTCAGTGTAATTCAAGTTGGGAGAGGGTCAGTTTGGTGACGTGTCGATTTGTGTCCCAACGACACACCACTAAGAGCAGATTTACACACCACAGAGAAGTCGAACCATTGAAATCTAAATTTACTACTCGAAATTCTATTAAGTTATTCAACGTAATGGAAAATTATTTATTGCAATGTATTTATGTTGCAATGTATTTAATGCAAACACGGTATACCGGCGCCAAACTTTTCGGCTGACTACCAGCAAAACTAGTAACCAAATTCATTATAACGGACCACTCACCGCAGGACTTGTAATACATCGATATTACTCGGTGTACTCATGATTTTCATATTCAGTTCCTGCAGTAGTCACTGTGACTCATTCCGACTTCCGAACAATTAAGGTTCGGAAGATTGTTGCAACAGCAATTGTTTCATAGGAAGACCGCTGCATCAGCAATTTTCTCAATCTCGCTCTATTTATCACTTGAGATAAAGACTGAAAAAGAAGATCTATTTTATAAAACGTGTGCTGCAGGCCACATGCAAACTGCTCCAAAGGAAGTTCATAGGCACATCGATTTAGATTCCAATTTCACTTCGCCGCCCATCTCTGTTCAAATTTTGAATGGCCTCTTCCGTCTTGTTACTACCCAAGCGGGTCATCTCCTGATTCGTTGACATCTGCGTACTTCACAAGGAGTATTGGCCGTGATTCGTTCGTGAACGAACGGTTCCAAAGGAAAAGTTCACTAAAGTGAGGAACTTCTTCTAAGGAATGGTTGTTCACGGTCGCGATAGGTCTCCATGCCGGGATTGGTAGTTAGCAGTTCAGTTTGGCCATCTTGTTCGCGCTTTGGTGTCGCTCGGCCAGTTACGTTCTTTTCTGCGCAATCGCTCGTTCCAGTTCAATTTTTTTATAATTATATAACTAATGGAAAAATTAAGTTGTCTGTAACATACGCATTTCCTGTCCGGTTAGCCGTGCTGTCTAACGGCCCCCGGCACGAATCCGCCCGGAGCATTAGTGTCGACGTCCGGTGTGCCGACCGGTCTGTGGATGGTTTTTAAGGCGGTTTTCCATCTGCCTCGGCGAATGCGGGCTGGTTCCCATTATTCCGCCTCAGTTACAATACGTCGGCGATTGCTGCGCAAACACTTTCTCCACGTACCCGTACACCATTCCGAGTATTACTCTACCACGTTAACATTGGGGTCACACTCGTCCGGTGTGAGACGTTCGCGGGGGTCCACGGGGGCCGAACCGCACAGTAACCATGGGGTCAGTGTGTGGCGGCGGTGGGGTTAGTGGACTGCTGTAGTCTGTTGTGGGATTGTGAACCACTGAGGGCTACGGCGGGAATGAAGCCTCTTCGTCGTTTCTAAGTCTCCAGTTCAATACAGTGCTATACAATACAACATACATATATGTCAGGCAACAAAAAGAAAAATCTGCATATCTCTTTGTTTTGATGAACTGTAGATCGCATATTTATCACATGCCAAAGTATTCTTTTGTTTGACTATTTAAACGGGCAGCTGTTGGTGTTTTTATTTTAAGATTAAGTTTCATCTGCTTGATTTAACGACTACTTTTTAAGATGATGTTGTGGTCTTCAGTCTTGAGACTGGTTTGATGCAGCTCTCCATGCTACTCTATCCTGTGCAAGCTTCTTCATCTCCCAGTACCTACTACAACCTACATCCTTCTGAATCTGCTTAGTGTAGTCATCTCTTGGTGCCCCTCTATGATTTTTACCCTCTACGCTGCCCTCCAATACGAAATTGGTGATCCCTTGATGCCTCAGAACATGTCTTACCAACAGATCCCTTCTTCTGGTCAAGTTGTGCCACAAACTTCTCTTCTCCCCAATCCGATTCAATACTTCCTCATTAGTTATGTGATCTACCCATCTAATCTTCAGCATTCTTCTGTAGCACCACATTTCGAAAGCTTCTATTCTCTTCTTGCCTAAACCGTTTATCGTCCATGATTCACTTCCATACATGGCTACACTCCATACAAATACTTTCAGAAATGACTTCCTGACACTTAAATCTATACTCGATGTTAACAAATTTCTCTTCTTCAGAAACGCTTTCCTTGCCATTGCCAGTCTACATTTTATATCCTCTCTACTTCCACCATCATCAGTTATTTTGCTCCCCAAATAGCAAAACTCCTTTACTACTGTAAGTGTCTCACTTCCTAATGTAATTCCCTCAGCATCACCCGAATTAATTCGACCACATTCCATTATCCTCGTTTTGCTATTGTTGATGATCACCTTATATCCTCCGTTCAAGACACTATCCATTCCGTTCAACTGCTCTTCCAAGTCCTTTGCTGTCTCTGACAGAATTACAATGTCATCGGCGAACCTCAAAGTTTTTATTTCTTCTCCATGGACTTTAATACCTACTTCGAATTTTTCTTTTGTTTCCTTCACTGCTTGCTCAATATACAGATTGAATAACATCGGGGAGAGACTACAGCCGTGTCCCACACCCTTCCCAACCACTGCTTCCCTTTCATGTCACCCTTATAACTGCCATCTGGTTTCTGTACAAATTGTAAATAGCCTTTCGCTCCCTGTATTTTACCCCTGCCATCTTCAGAATTTGAAAGAGAGTATTCCAGTCAAAATTGTCAAAAGCTTTCTCTAAGTCTACAAATGCTAGAAACGTAGGTTTGCCCTTCCTCAATCTAGCTTTTAAGATAAGTCGTACGGTCAGTGTTGCCTCACGTGTTCCAACATTTCTACGGAATCCAAACTGATCTTCCCCCAGGTCGGCTTCTACTAGTTTTTCCATTCGTCTGTAAAGAATTCGCGTTAGTATTTTGCAGCTGTGACTTATTAAAGTGATAGGTCGGTAATTTTCACATCTGTCAACACCTGCTTTCTTTGGGATTGGAATTATTATATTCTTCTTGAAGTCTGAAGGTATTTCGCCTGTCTCATACATCTTGCTCACCAGATGGTAGAGTTTTCTCATGACTGGCTCTCCCAAGGCCATCAGTAGTTCCAATGGAATGTTCTCTACTCCGAGGGCCTTGATTCGAATCAGGTCTTTCACTGCTCTGTCAAACTCTTCACGCAATATCGTATCCCCCATTTCATCTTCATCTACATCCTCTTCCATTCCCATAATATTTTCCTCAAGTACATCGCCCTTGTATAGACCCTCTATATACTCCTTCCACCTTTCTGCTTTCCCGTCTTTGCTTAGGATTGGGTTTCCATCTGAGTTCTTGATATTCATAGAAGTGGCTCTCTTATCTCCAAAGGTCTCTTTAATTTTCCTGTAGGCAGTATATATCTTACCCCTCTTGAGATAAGCCTCTACATCCTTACATTTGTCCTCTAGCCATCCCTGCTTAGCCATTTTGCACTTCCTGTCGATCTCATTTTTGAGACGTTTGTATTCCTTTTTGCATGATTCATTTACTGCATTTTTATATTTTCTCCTTTCATCAATTAAATTCAATATTTCTTGTGTTACCCAAGGTTATCTACTAGCCCTCGTCTTTTTATCTACTTGATCCTCTGCTACCTTCACTACTTCATCCCTGAAAGCGACCCATTCTTCTTCTATTGTATTTCTTTCCCCCATTCCTGTCAATTGCTCCCTTATACTCTCCTTGAAACTCTGTACAACCTCTGGTTCTTTTAGTTTATCCAGGTCCCATGTCCTTAAATTCCCACCTTTTTGCAGTTTCTTCAGTTTTAATCTACAGTTCATAACCAATAGATTGTGGGCAGAGTCCACATCTGCCCCTGGAAATGTCTTACAATTTAAAACCTGGTTCCTAAATCTCTGTCTTACCATTATATAATCTATCTGATAGCTTTTAGTATCTTCAGGCTTCTTCCATGTATACAGCCTTCTTTTATGATTCTTGAACCAATTGATAGTTATGATTAAGTTGTGCTCTGTGCAAAATTCTACCAGGCAGCTTCCTCTTTCATTTCTTAGCCCCAATCCATATTCACCTACTACGTTTCCTTCTCTCCGTTTTCCTACTACCGAATTCCAGTCACCCATGACTATTCAATTTGCGTCACCCTTCACTATCTGAATAATTTCTTTTATTTGATCATACATTTCTTCAATTTCTTCGTCATCTGCAGAGCTAGTTGGCATATAAACTTGTACTACTGTAGTAGGTGTGGGCTTCGTATCTATCTTGGCCACAATAATGCGTTCACTATGTTGTTTGTAGTAGCTTACCCGCATTCCTATTTTCCTATTGATTATTAGACCTACTCCTGCATTACCCTGACCCCACAATTAAAAAATGATCAAAAGCTATCTTAAAAAGTACAGTAAAGTACTCTTAAAAAGTACTTTACTGTACTCTTAAAAGGTACTTTACTGTACTTTTTAAGATAGCTTTTGATAATTTTTTATTTGTGGGGTCAGGAAGTTCACCTAAAGCTTGGGATTTCCGCCTATCTTCCAAAAATAAAACTTGAGGCCTTGGAACGCTCTTATTTTTCAGTTCAGGTTTTTTTGTTTGATAACCTTAATTTTGGGTTCTTTGCACAAGAAAATGAGTTGTCCATGATCTTGGCAAATATGACGAGAAAACCATATTTTCTTTGAAATACACTTATTCCTCGATAAGGTATTTTTTCGTTCTTTTCCTGTTTTTTTCGCTTTGGAACCTTGTAGGAATACTCATACACACCTGAAATGTATATAGTTCCTGTTCCATGGTGTTTTTTTTTCTTGTAAATTATTTATTACAGTGTTTCATGAGCCTGATGCCTGTATGAACAAAATAATTTACAACCTTTAGTTTAGTAACTTGATGCAGAACATTCAGGACATCTTCATTTTCATGGCACTGTGCAAAATCTGTCTTACGATACTCGTCACTCAAAATTTCTTTAAAGATACTGTTATTTTATTAGAAAGGGATTGTTCACTCACGTTAGTCATAATTTTTGAGATTTGATCCATCTTTCTTGAGTATTTATATATTTTCGTTCGTTGGTTCTCCTTAAAGAGTGAATGTAATAACTGTTTTCATTTTTGATTCAGAAAATTACAGGACGGGAACCATAAACGCCTTTTGCCGCAGTTTGGTCCCATAGGATCTTACCACAAATTTCCAAAATAAACGACTTTTCAGTTGTAGTAAAGCCACACGCGCTGGGGCTTTGGCTTCTGAAGTGGCACACGGTCACGCTTCGACTTACATATTGCTAAGCTCTTTCAAGTACTGAATCGACATACGAACATACAATTATAGCTCGCGACACTAACACGAATTTCCTAAATAGTGAAAGGTGGCTACACTGAGTCACAGCGCCAGAGATTGCGCCAAATAGTATTATTCAGCCGCGTCCACTGGCAGTTGTAGTTGAGAAGTTGCTGTGGGCAGTCGTAGTTCTGAGGTAGGCGTGATCAGTGCTTGTTGAGACGAAGTCGATAGAGTACTAGTTGTGAGCATGCCGTGTGCAGTTGTTCTGTTGGGCAAGACACCATATGTTGTTCGACGGGAATGTTCTAATGATCAGAGTGTATTTTTCGTCGATATATATGAAGGTAAAGAAAATTTTTTATTTCAAATGTCCTAAATATCAATGCCTCTTGGTCACAGGTTCAGTCAACAAAGCATCTAGCTCGTGTTCTTGTATTAGACAGTAATTCTGGTTTCTATGTGCAATCATAGTATTTCTGGTTTTTTAATTATTGCATTGTAAATGGCGTTTAAAGCATCTTGCCGTATTGAGGAAGAACCGTGCCATATGTGTACGTTGAATCACACTTCCACTCACAGAACAGTCACAATTGTGCTTTGTTGTTTCGTAGCTTTTATAGTTGCTGCGGACTTAATTAATCAATTGTGTTAACGGAAATTTCGTTTAATTCTTTGTTGTTATTCTATGCAGTCAGATTGCGTACTAATATTATTCAGGGCCAACCGGTTATGAGACTAAAATCAAAGTTATTAGCATTTTACTTAATTAAGCCCCCATGCAACAGTAGTGGCTCCAGTGTGAAATTTAGCCGGATACTTTCTTCTTCAAACTACTTCAGCTTGCTCCTACCATCATACTAACATTAGTCATACTCCCATACATATATTTGAAATTAAATCTCCAAACAGAATGATTTGTATCTCTCAAATATCTGCACCTGGTATGTCTGCCCATGATATCATTTTCATGACGTACTTGCTAGAAAGTCCCAGAAAGAAACCACAATTAACGACATACCGAGATTTCATATGTATTAATAGTCTGTTACACCCATCTCCGAGCATATTTATGCAGTTGCCCCCGTTGCTGATACAAAGCATCAATTTCTCTCATCCTGTGTGGAAAGTCGTGATCTTGCCAAATAAATCTTCACTTACCACAGAAATAGGATGCCACTTTCCTATGTAGTTAATTTACAGGTCCACAAATTGTAAAAGAAAACTATTAATGTAGGATTGACAGATGACAGTTTTCTTTCCGTTGCTTAATGCTAATAAAGCAGACGTGAGTGCAACAAAGACATCGTACCTGCTACGACTACCAGCTTGCCTTCAAAGTGGATGACGGCTCTCGTAGTCCGCACCTGCTCATAAACACATTCGTAATCCGTACTTTCGTACTTTCAGCCTCATCTGGCCGCTCTCCACCTGGTTTGCGGTCATGGGCCCATCACGTCAGCCGACAAATGTGACGCTATCAGCTAAGGTTGGTTCAAATGGCTCTGAGCACTATAGGACTTACACTCCTGGAAATGGAAAAAAGAACACATTGACACCGGTGTGTCAGACCCACCATACTTGCTCCGGACACTGCGAGAGGGCTGTACAAGCAATGATCACACGCACGGCACAGCGGACACACCAGGAACCGCGGTGTTGGCCGTCGAATGGCGCTAGCTGCGCAGCATTTGTGCACCGCCACCGTCAGTGTCTGCCGTGGCATACGGAGCTCCATCGCAGTCTTTAACACTGGTAGCATGCCGCGACAGCGTGGACGTGAACCGTATGTGCAGTTGACGGACTTTGAGCGAGGGCGTATAGTGGGCATGCGGGGGGCCGGGTGGACGTACCGCCGAATTGCTCAACACGTGGGGCGTGAGGTCTCCACAGTACATCGATGTTGTCGCCAGTGGTCGGCGGAAGGTGCACGTGCCCGTCGACCTGGGACCGGACCGCAGCGACGCACGGATGCACGCAAAGACCGTAGGATCCTACGCAGTGCCGTAGGGGACCATACCGCCACTTCCCAGCAAATTAGGGACACTGTTGCTCTTGGGGTATCGGCGAGGACCATTCGCAACCGTCTCCATGAAGCTGGGATACGGTACCGCACACCGTTAGGCCGTCTTCCGCTCACGCCCCAACATCGTGCAGCCCGCCTCCAGTGGTGTCGCGACAGGCGTGAATGGAGGGACGAATGGAGACGTGTCGTCTTCAGCGATGAGAGTCGCTTCTGCCTTGGTGCCAATGATGGTCGTATGCGTGTTTGGCGCCGTGCAGGTGAGCGCCACTATCAGGACTGCATACGACCGAGGCACACAGGGCCAACACCCGGCATCATGGTGTGGGGAGCGATCTGCTACACTGGCCGTACACCTCTGGTGATCGTCGAGGGGACACTGAATAGTGCACGGTACATCCAAACCGTCATCGAACCCATCGTTCTACCATTCCTAGACCGGCAAGGGAACTTGCTGTTCCAACAGGACAATGCACGTCCGCATGTATCCCGTGCCACCCAACGTGCTCTAGAAGGTGTAAGTCAACTACCCTGGCCAGCAAGATCTCCGGATCTGTCCCCCACTGAACATGTTTGGGACTGGATGAAGAGTCGTCTCACGCGGTCTGCACGTCCAGCACGAACGCTGGTCCAACTGAGGCGCCAGGTGGAAATGGCATGGCAAGCCGTTCCACAGGACTACATCCAGCATCTCTACGATCGTCTCCATGGGAGAATAGCAGCCTGCATTGCTGCGAAAGGTGGATATACACTGTACTAGTGCCGACATTGTGCATGCTCTGTTGCCTGTGTCTATGTGCCTGTGGTTCTGTCAGTGTGATCATGTGATGTATCTGACCCCAGGAATGTGTCAATAAAGTTTCCCCTTCCTGGGACAATGAATTCACGGTGTTCTTATTTCAATTTCCAGGAGTGTAATTTGTGAGGTCATCAGTCCACTAGAACTGAAACTATTTAAACCTAACTGACCTAAGGACATCACACACATCCATTCCCGAAGCAGAATTCGAACCTGCGACCGTAGCAGTCGCGCGGTTCCAGACTGAAGCGGCTAGAACCGCTCGGCCACACTGGCCGGCCCTGAAATGGGGAAACTGGTCGACTCTTAGCGTATTTGTCCGGTTAGCAACTGTCGAAAGCGGTTGAAGCACTGTGAAACGACGTGTGTGTGAAACCTGTTGGATGTCCAAGTATCGTCACAGAAAGTGGAGGTAAGAGGATTGCCCACTGTGTTAAGTTACATTGGACTGACAGGTGTCATTTTTTACTGCCATAATGTTCACTAACTCATTTGGTTTGAGTTCGACTGCAGCTAGTTGATATACGCTCACAAGTATAGAAATCGCTATTCAGTGACTGCAGGGATTACGATGTCTTTTTACATCTTATATTCTCTACCTACAATGACGAAAAAAACGCAACTCCAAAAATAAATAAATAAAATGAATAACAAATAGAAAAGATATTTACAATAATGAAATGTAGGGAAGATATTTGTCTACGTAACAAGTTTTCAGACATAGGAATCATACAGCTAACTGATTGCAAATAACTATTAGGTACAGTGATGTGACAAGGCTGGAACGTGTTTTATTTTATTTTTGACTTGAGCATAGCTGCTCTAAATTCTCGCAAATTCATTCTGATAAAGATACCCTTAGTAAGTGTCGAAATCTAGGTCAGTGTACCCAACAGTTATTTGCAACCGGTTGGCTGTATAATTCCTGTGTTTGAAAGTTATATACGGTTGCTGAGAATCAGCCTTGTTTAAAACTGTGTCATATTTAGTTGATTGACATTGCATTACCACAGGTTAATGTAAGTGCGAGATAAGCCATTGCAAATATGAATGTAAATGTCGTGTGAGTAGGGCTTCCCGTCAGGTAGACCGTTCGCCGGGTGCAAGTCTTTCGATTGGACGCCGCTTCTGCTACTTGAGCGTCTATGGGAATGAAATGATGATTAAGACAACACAACACCCAGTCCCTCAGGTGAGAAAATCTCAGGCCCAGCCGGGTATCGAACCCGGTCCCTTAGGATTGACATTCTGTCGCGCTGTCCACCCAGCTACCGTACCGGAAGCGGACAAGTTGTTGTTGTTGTTGTGGTCTTCAGTCCTGAGACTGGTTTGATGCAGCTCTCCATGCTACTCTATCCTGTGCAAGCTTCTTCATCTCCAAGTACCCACTGAAACCTACATCCTCCTGAATCTCTGCAGTGTATTCATCTCTTGGTCTTCGATTTTTACCCTCCAAGCTGCCCTTCAGTAAAAAATTGGTGATCCCTTGATGCCTTAGAATATGCCCTACCAACCGATCCCTTCTTCTAGTCAACTTGTGCCACAAATTTCTCTTCTCCCCAATTCTAGTCAATACCTCCTCATTAGTTATGTAATCTACCCATCTAATCTTCAGCATTCTTCTGTAGCACCACATCTCGAAGCCTTCTATTCTCTTCTTGTCCAAACTATTTATCGTCCACGTTTCAATTGCATACATGGCCACTCTCCATACTAATACTTTCAGAAACCAGTTCCTGACACTCGATATTAAAAAATTTCTTTGCTTCACAAACGCTTTCCTTGCCATTGCTAGTCTACCTTTTATATCCTCTCTACTTCGACCATCATCAGTTATTTAGCTCCCCAAATAGCATAAATCATTTACTACTTTAAGCGTCTCATTACCTAATCTAATACCCTCAGCATCACGCAATTTAATTCGACTACATTCGGGCGGACATAGCAAATACGAAATGCTGGTACATTAATAACCGGTCTAACAGCCAGACTGTTGAATGCAAGCTTACAAACGTGCATGCATTGTGTCGTACAGGTATCGGATGTCAGTTTTTGGGATGGAGTTCCATGCCTGTTGCACTTGGTTGGTCAATACCGAAATCGGTAATGCAGGATGTTGATGACACTGGAATTGTCCATATGTGCTCGACAGGAGACAGATCTGGTTATCGAGTAGGCAAAGGCAACACCTCGATACCTCGATTCTCTGTAGAACATGTTGGGTTACAACAGCGGTATGTGGGCGAGCGTTATCCTGTTGGAAAACACCTTCCGGAATGCTGTTCATGAATGGCAGCACAACAGGGCGAATCACCAGACTAACTTACAGTTTTGCAGTCAGGGTGCCTGGGATAACCACAGGAGTGCTCCTGCTGTCATACGTAACCGAACCCTGGACAGTAATTCTAGCTGGAAGACCAGTGTCAACAGCACACATTCAGGTTGGTCACAGGCCCTCAAATGGTCTCCTTCTAACCAACACACGGCCATCACCGGCACCGTGGCAGAACCAGTTTTCATCAGCAAACAAAACAGATCTCCACCCTGCCTTCCAGTGAGCACTCGCTTGACACCACTGAAGTCGCAAATGGCCGCGATTTGGGATCAGTGAAAGCACGCCACAGGGCATCTGGCTCTGAGCTGCCTTTGAAGTAACCCATTTGTGACAGTTCGTTGTGGCACTGTTTCGCCAACGGTTTCTCATTGCTGCTGTACACGCAGTACGATGCACCAGAGTCAAGGGCACACATACGGTAGCTGTAGAGGAGGAGGGGGGGGGGAGGCTAGACCTGACCTGGGGGTGCGGTGTATTTTTAATATTTTGGATGGCTAGTATCGACTTGTGGAAGGAGTATATAGAGGGTCTATACAACGGCGATATACTTGAGGATAATATTATGGAAATGGAAGAGGACGTAGATGAAGATGAAATGAGAGATACGATACTGCGTGAAAAGTTTCACAGAGCACTGAAAGACCTGAGTCGAAACAAGGCCCCGGGTGCAGACAACATTCCACTGGAACTACTGACGGCCTTGGGAGAGCCAGTCATGACAAAACTCTACCATCTGGTGAGCAAGATGTATGAGACAGTTTAATAAGTCACAGCTGCAAAATACTAACACGAATTCTTTACAGACGAGTGGTAGAAGTCGACCTTGGAGAAGATCAGTTTGGATTCCGTAGAAATATTCGAACACGTGAGGCAATACTGACCCTACGACTTATCTTAGAAGCTAGATTAAGGAAAGGCAAACCTACGTTTCTAGCATTTGTAGACTTAGAGAAAGCTTTTGACAATGTTGACTGGAATACTCTCTTTCAAATTCTAGAGGTGGCAGGGGTAAAATACAGGGAGTGAAAGGCTATTTACAATTTGTACAGAAACCAGATGGCAGTTATAAGAGTCGAGGAGATCAAAGGGAAGCAGTGGTTGGGAAGGGAGTGAGACAGGGTTGTAGTCTCTCCCCGATGTTATTCAATCTCTATATTGAGCAAGCAGTGAAGGAAACAAAAGAAAAATTCGTAGTAGGTATTAAAATCCGTGGAGGAGAAATAAAAACTTTGAGGTTCGCCGATGACATTGTAATTCTGTCACCAAAGGACTTGGAAGAGCAGTTGAACAGAATGGACAGTGTCTTGAAAGGAGGATATAAGATGAACATCAACAAAAGCAAAACGAGAATAATGGAATGTAGTCGAATTAAGTCGTGTGATGTTGAGGGAATTAGATTAGGAAATGAGACACTTAAAGTAGTAAAGGAGTTTTGCAATTTGGGGAGCAAAATAACTGATGATGGTGGAAGTAGAGAGGATATATAATGTAATTTGGCAATGGCAAGGAAAGCGTTTCTGAAGAAGAGAAATTTGTTAACATTGAGTATAGATTTAAGTGTCAGGAAGTCGTTTCTGAAAGTATTTGTATGGAGTGTAGCGATGTATGGAAGTGAATCATGGACGATAAACGGTTTAGGCAAGAAGAGAATAGAAGCTTTCGAAATGTGGTGCTACGGAAGAATGCTGAAGATTAGATGGGTAGATCACATAGCAAATGAGGAGGTATTGAATAGAATTGGGGAGAAGAAGAGTTTGTGGAACAACTTGACAAGAAGAAGGGGCCAGCTGGTAGGACACGTTCTGAGGCATCAAGGGATCACAAATTTAGCATTGGAGGGCAGCGTGGAAGATAAAAATGGTAAAGGGAGACCAAGAGATGAATACACTAAGCAGCTTCATAAGGATGTAGGTTGCAGTAAGTACTGGGAGATGAAGAAGTTTGCACAGGACAGAGTAGCATGGAGAGCTGCATCAAACCTGTCTGAGGACTGAAGACCACAATAACAACAACAACAACAAGTGCCCATAAGAAGTATTGACATCCGATCATAGTACATATCTGTGTATTATTTACTCTGAAATAGTTTTCTTGAAAGAAATTGGAACAGACATCACCGTTCAGAACGCAGCATGTCATTCTCAATGGAGAGAAGTCTTCCAAAGTAAGAGTGATATCAGGTGTGCCGCAGGGGAGTGTCTTAGGACCGTTGCTATTCATAATATATATAAATGATCTTGTGGATAACATCGGAAGTTCACTGAGGCTTTTTGCGGATGATGCTGTAGTATATCAAGAGGTTGTAACAATGGAAAATTGTACTGAAATGCAGGAGGATCTGCAACGAATTGACGCATGATGCGGGGAATGGCAACTAAATCTCAATGTAGACAAGTGTACTGTGCTGCGAATACATAGAAAGAAAGGTCCTTTATCATTTAACTATAATATAGCAGGTCACCAACTGGAAGCAGTTAATTCCATAAATTATCTGGGAGTACGCATTAGGAGTGATTTAAAATGGAATGATCATATAAAGTTGATCGTCGGTAAAGCAGATGCCACACTGAGATTCATTGGAAGAATCCTAAGGAAATGCAGTCCGAAAACAAAGGAAGCAGGTTACAGTACACTTGTTCTCTCACTGCTCACCGGTGTGGAGTCCGTATCGGATAGGGTTGGTAGAAGAAATAGAGAAAAGCCAACGGAGAGCAGAGCTTTTCGTTACAGGATCATTTAGTATCCGCGAAAGCGTTACGGAGGTGTTGTATAAACTCCAGTGAAAGACGCTGCAAGAGAAACGCTCAGTAGCTCGGGACGGGCTTTTGTTGAAGATTCGAGAATATACCTTCACTAGGAGTCAAGCAGTATATTGCTCCCTCCTACGTATATCTCGCGAAGAGACCATGAGGATAAAATCAGAGAGATTAGAGCCCACACAGAGGCATACCGACAATCTTTCTTTCCACGAACAATACGATACTGGAATAGAAGGGAGAACCGATAGAGGTACTCAAGGTACCCTCTGTCACACACCGTGAGGTGGCTTGTGGAGTATTGATGCAGATGTAGATGTAGATGAATACACTACTTTTCTTTCCTTTCCCTGGTGGTTACTGGGGTCCCGCGGCACCCACTTGCCTGTAGGTAAGGCGGCCTCGGCCAGAACCGTCTTCCCCTCTGCAGTGTCAGATGGCCGACCGGAGCCCCGTCTTCTAAGTGAACATACATTCTCGTTGCCAATAATCACGTACACTGGCTACATTCCTGCCAAGGCTTTCTGCAGTATCGCAGAAGGAACATCCAGCTTCTCATAAGTGTAATGTCGTCCCCGTTCAGGCTCAGTGAGATGATGACAATGGAATCTTTGTCGCCTTAAAGGCATTCCTAACTGACACCAACTCTCAACGTCCAGTCTCAAAGGTAACTAACGCTCACGGCAGTTACAGCCTGCCTTTAAAGCAAAGGAGTGAAATTGGAACGGACATCATCTTTCGGACATAAAACACGCCTAGTAAATCTCGTTTATGTTGCATATCTCCTCTCCTTCTTGGTGCTCCAATTATCTTTACCGTCGGTATACATGGATGCAAATTTTCGGTAACTTTCGAGAAACGAGAATACCAGAACAACGCATCACCTGAGTGAGGTTGAAATTCTGCGCTTAAAGGGCTGCTTAGGGAGGGTACGTAGGGTCATGTGCGGCAGAGCGTCTAAGCCGGCAACAGCGTTGTCCAAGTTTTGCGCACCGCCTGTGGTGAAGCCCAGAGTAGTCACCGTACTGTCCAGTGCCTTGCTAGTAGATCAGATTACACGGCAGGAGACCGTTTTTGTCGGGACAACTCGATGACCTAAGTGGGCCGACGCAGCCATGCGTGGCTATTTCACACAATGAGTTTGTTTTCAAGTTCGAATGTCCTTCCTAGGAGAAAGTGGCGTGAGGTGCCAACCACCCTGTGGGGCTGTGAGAAACTATGAGACACTAAACTTAACGTGGGACAGTTCAGACAGTATGTTGTAGATCTATAACGAGATTCTTTGCTGGTTAACAGCAATCATTTATCAGAGGGGCAAGCCTAGCACTAGCTTTGAGAACGTCCAAAACGTGGAGCCAGCGGGTAGGATAGAGAAATAATTCAATTTCAGAGTAGGGACATTGGGAAGGCTTGTTCAGAACTGAGTCCTTTAATAAGTAAACACTTAGAACTTCAAAACTGTTCATGTATTACCGGCCGATGTGGCCGAGCGGTTCTAGGCGCTTGAGTGCGGAACCGCGCGACCGCTACGGTCGCAGGTTCGAATCCTGCCTCGAACATGGATGTATGTGATGTCCTTAGGTTAGTTAAGTTTAAGTAGTTGTAAGTCTAGGTGCCTGATGAACTCAAATGTTAAGTTCCACAGTGCTCAGAGCCATTTGAACCATTTCGTTGATTTATTTACGCCCTTGCCACTGGGCAGAGTTTTGTAAACTCGCCTGGCTGGCATTGTGAAAGATGCGCAGACAGAGACGAGAAAGTTGGTTCGAAGTACTAGATAGACACGACTTCTTCTCCAGCAGCCGACTAGAACACTTCTTCTAAAGGAATAGGACAGAGCAGACTTCTTCGACAGCTGGCTTCTTCTCCACCAGCAACACTTGGTAACAGATCATGTGTTCTGCTTCACGACGAGTACATTCGTTAAGATGCGAGTTTAGGCACGTTAGTGAGGAGACTCGTAAGTTATTGGTTGTCACGATTAGTAGCAGTAATTTTGGACCTTGTTGTTTCGTGGACAGCGTGAAGCAACATTCACGTTATTTCATGAAGTAGCATGCATGCATTAGATAACCAACCTTTCGGCGTAATCGTACAAACACTGGACACATACTACGGATTTGTGATGGTACAGATGGTTTAAGAGGCGATATTCTCACGCAACTCGTTTTTACCCGGTCATCTCTAAGACTTTAGTATAACCCATTTTCAGTAATCCTTTAACATCTGCACGTTCGATTTCCGATATCATGTCTCGTGATTAAAGCTGTGTATATGTGCTCTATCATTTGTAATAACTAATTTTTTTTTGGAAACCTGTTCTACCTAATAATTATATGGTTTCCTTGGCATTAATTAAATGTATGTTATTTTATCGACGTGGGACTTTGTGAACTCCGCAGCTGTTAATTAAACTTGGTGAATGACGCAACAGGATACAAATAATTTTTAAATGTTTTATTTCCGGTCATAACCGTTTTCGGGCTACCGTGCCCAGCTTCAGATTGCTAATATTTTCAGCTACAGAGATGTATTGATCAACAACATATCGTCTATTTGCACACTACACAAGAACATTTGAGTATTCACTGCCACTTTATAAGTTGTTTCATAGGTGCTCCAGAGGCCGTAACAAAACAAATCGCCATCTACTGGAACGTATGTAAGTGAGCACAACTATTTCACATTAAATCTGATTAAATGAAGCACTTTAGCGTGTTTTTATGAATTAAACAACTTATAAAGTGGCACCCAAATATTCTTGTGCAGTGTGGGAGCAGACGACATGCTGTTGATCGAAACATGTATAAAAATGAAAATATTTTAATATTTTCAACATTTCGCGGCCCTGTCAGCAACTGTATAAATATTAATTTTAAATTGACAACAGCCTCATTTGAAATGTTTACCTAGATTTACCTAGGTTTCAGTTGGGATAACCCAACCTTCTTCAGAACAAAAGGAACTAAGATTTGTCCATAACGGACAACGTCAAAAACTAGAAACTATAATATAGTAATACATCGCCACATTGCAATAACTTATCTGGGAAACAGCCTCGGCCCCACTTCGCGACCGCAGTACGGCAGCAATGGATGTTGTACTGGAACTGGGTATACTCAGTGAAGGTTGCGAGGTTGGATATTTAGGAAGAAAAGCCGTTCTAAACAGACAGTGTACAAAACCATCGAGAACATTGAATTTGCTACAACAGCTGGAGACAAGAAGAATCGTATACCAGTCAAGTCTGTCGCTGCTCAACCCATGTTGGACGGACCTTCTGTTTTCTGTGGTTGTCGTCTAAATTTTAGTTTAGATATTAATGATTCTTTTGGTCATGGTAATGGATGGTTTACCGTAGCAATTGTACGTGGAGGTAGAGGAGTACCCAATGTTCCCGGACTTGAAAGTTTTGTTGACAGAGACATTATTGCATTTCGTACCTACCATATGGCCGAACTTGCTAATAAAGCTTTGGTAAATCTGCTTTTATGTCAACCTCTGCTTTGTCTTTGTATACACGTAATAGGAGGAAAATATATCTAAATGAGTCTGTATTCATTTGGGTAAAAGGTAAAGGTGTATGTGAATATGTAAAGTTTGTTGGTTATTGTACTGTATACTTTCATAAATAAATTGGTTCTATGTAAACAACAAAAATAACCCTCTTAAGGAGCAGCTGCAGCTGCGAAACAAAAACTTTTTTGAAGGTTTTCAACAGTTGTTCCGTCTGCCATAACTTTAGGGAGTAATCATTATACCCTCGCCAACATGTTGTCCGCAGCTCGTGGTCTCGCGGTAGCGTTCTCGCTTCCCGAGCACGGGGTCCCGGGTTCGATTCCCGGCGGGGTCAGGGATTTTTCACCTGCCTCGTGATGACTGGGTGTTTGTGTCGTCTTCATCATCATCATCAATCATCCCCATTACGGTCGGAGGAAGGCAATGGCAAACCACCTCCACTAAGACCTTGCCTAGTATGGCGTCGCTCCCCTACGCTCGGTAAACGGAGTATGGGACTCATCATCATCATCATCAACATGTTTTTAGCACTCCCGTTAGCTGAATAGCTGGGATTATCTGGTATTTCAAACCCATAGTTATCCTCATGTGGTCAAGTTCGATGATTAGCCCGAATATGCTAGGTTGACTTAAAATAGTAAACGCACTGCTCCCTTCACTTTTGACGTCCAACAAATTATTACAAACGTTAAGACAGTCGATATAGCTTTGTTCCTTACAGGATAACGTATACGTCAATTTCGTTAGCCGCTCCTGATTATTGATAAAAGTTTTAAGTTTAGGAGTAAATGTTAGTATCAGTGTTAACAAGTACGCATGACACACCATCGCGCATGCGCTCTCGAGGCTACAGCCAGTTCCAGTACAACATCCGTTGCTGCCGTACTGAAGTCGCGAAGTGGGGCCTAGGCTGTTTCCCAGATAAGTTATTGCAATGTGGCAATGTATTACTATATTATAGTTTTTAGTTTTTGGCGTTGTCCATTATGGACAAATCGTAGTTCCTTTTATTCTGAAGAAAGTTGAGTTATCCCAACTGAAACCTAGGTAAATCTAGGTAAACAACGCAACTGAGGATGTTGTTAAAGTAAAACGAAAATATTTTAGCCTGCTCGAGACGGGCATGGTAGACCGAAACCAGCTATGGCACTAAAATAAAACATTTAAAAAGTATTTGTGTCTATTTGCGTCATTCACCAGCTGTGATTAAATAAAAGGACTATTTTTACCAAATAAATTAATCCAATGTGAAGAATTCAATTAATTCAGATGAGCCTATGGCAGTTTAGTCACGTCACAAACGACCGACATCTAGAGATAGGCCGTAATCCGTAGAAGATAAGGCGACAGAGCACAACTCTGGTGCAGGCACAAGAGTTTTGAAGCACAGTTTTCAGCGCACATTGTTGAACGTGGGACTTCACAACAGACTACCCATGTGCGTTCCCATGTCGACCCAAGGCATCCTCACTTACGATTGCAGTGGACATGGGATCATCTAGAATGTGCAATGAATCATTGGAAACATGTCACCTGGTCGAATGAATCACATCTGATGTGATACCAGGTTGATGGCGATATCTAGGCACGCCGTCACTGGACGTATAAAAACTGCGGCCTGTGAAATTCGCGCCCATGCAAAAAGGTGTACATTTTTCATCTAGTATTCCTGTCACTGCGGCGGGTATGCTCGCAGAGATGTCAGACACAACACGTGAGTTTCAATGGAGCCTCACGCACCTGGTACCTCCTCGTGTGTGGCTGCTCTGCGGGCAGAGCTTCCACCACGACGTTCTGCCAATATGTATGACAGTCCGGCAGCGACCTCAGAGTAACGCAGTGGCTTACGGTCACTCCCGCGCCGAGACACCAGCAGGGGGGCCACACCATATTTGCCACTCACCCGTACGGAGTTTTGTTCGAATTTCAAGCGCGCTACCGATAATTTTCGCACTGAATCTTTTATCTGCGAAATTCAAATGAGCCCAGAAATTTGAAACACTTCATCTCAGAGCTATTCAATCATAAAACTGAAACAAACGTGTTAGGAGCTAATTCTGGATATTTTCTGAGTAAGCAATTGACTCTGCAAAGCAAAAAGATCTGGATCTTAAAATATTTTATTTTATTTTGCTTCATTTTCCTGTATTTTGCAACTTAAAGGGAGCATCAAGTTTAACAAAACACTCTGAAAATCTCTCTCTGAATCCAAGCATAGATCGTCTTCCTGTCCCTTAATACCCAATGCTTTCATTGTTCATTGTAGAAGAGGAGATCTTTTGTTCTCGAACTACACTGCAGAAATTCTGTAAAGTCAAGATGAAGTGCATCGATGAGCAGGAATGAATTTATTTGTTTCAGTCAGGTGTCGTTTCTCCAAACAACTGCTGGCGTGAGGGAAAACAAGAACATATTGAAGAGACGCACGAAGATGAAAAAGCAGCCGTATATCTAGTGCCTGCACTTCTAGAAATTTAAAGAAAAGGCAGAAAAAAGATAATGATAAGCTGTTAATTAATAGGGTGGGTAATGCAAGTGTACACCAAAGGGATTGACACGAGTGGCAAGCAGAGGGAAAACAGGAACATACTGAAGAGACGCACGAAGATGAAAAAGCAGCCGTATATCTAGTGCCTGCACTTCTAGAAATTTAAAGAACAGGCAGAAAAAAGATGATGATAAGCTGTTAATTAATAGGGTGGGTAATGCAAGTGTACACCAAAGGGATTGACACGAGTGGCAAGCAGAAGACGGCAGAGACAAAATGTTTTTATTGGCTCAGACAAATCCACTTCAAATTATTCCCAAAGAGACGGAAATGACTACCGAAATTAGATTCATGAGCGTCGTGAATGATGTCCACTTCGAAGAATACGCGCCTCCACGTTTACGACACATTCAGACTACTAATAACGACGCTCTTTCAGGACAACAGCGATTTGGAGCATGTGGAAATATCACTTCTCGATTTCCTTACAATCTGGCCTTGCTGTTCCTCTCCACTCACAAGAATTTCACGCCATAGGCAAAGCACATTACTAACAGCGATATGGAAGTTTTCCTCAAAATATGCTCCCACACCGAAATAATGTAGATTTTTTTCAGCTACAGCGAGTGTCGCTATGGGGTCCGATACATAAGTCGTAATGCTAAGAAATAAAGCGTGTCAACAATTGAGGCACGTCTTTCACTCTTAATCTCAAATATGTTTAGTGTGGAATTTTAGTTTATTCGAAACAAGCCCCCGGAAGTGGACAATATTCCATTAGAACTCTACCATCTAGTGAGCAAGATGCATGAGACAGGCGAAATACCCTCAGACGTCAAGAAGAACATAATAATTCCAATCACAAAGAAAGCAGGTGTTCACAGATGCGAAAATTACCGATCAATCAGTTTAATAAGTCACAGCTGCAAAATACTAACACGAATTCTTTACACACGAATGGAAAAACTAGTAGAAGCCGACCTCGGGGAAGACCAGTTTGGATTCTGTAGAAATGTTGGAACACGTGAGGCAATACTTGCCCTACAACTTATCGTAGAAAATAGATTATAGAAACGCAAACTTACGTTTCTAGCATTTGTAGTCTTAGAGAAAGCTTTTTACAATGTTGATTGGAATACTCTCTTTCAAATTCTGAAGGTACCAGGGGTAAAATACAGGGAGCGAAAGGCTATTTACAATTTGTACAGAAACCAGACGTTAGTTATACGAGTCGAGGGACATGAAAGGGAAGCAGTGGTTGGGAAGGGAGTGAGACAGGGTTGTAGCCTCTCCCCGATGTTATTCAGTCTGTATACTGAGCAAGCAGTAAAGGAAACAAAAGAAAAAAATCGGAGTAGGAATTAAAATCCATGGAGAAGAAATAAAAACTTTGAGGTTTGCCGATAACATTGTAATTCTGTCAGAGACAGAAAAGGACCGGGTAGAACAGTTGAACAGAATGGACAGTGACTTGAAAGGAGGACATGAGATGAACATCAACAAAAGCAAAACGAGGATAATGGGATGTAGTCGAATTAAATCAGGTGATGGTGAGGGAATTAGATTAGGAAATGAGACAAAGTAGTAGACGAGTTTTGCTATATGGGGAGCAAAGTAACTGATGATTGTGGATGACTGTGATAGAGAGGATATAAAATGTAGACTGGCAATTGCAAGGAAAGCGTTTCTGAAGAAGAGAAATTTGTTAACATCGAGTATAGATTTAAGTGTCAGGAAGTCTTTACTGAAAGTGTTTGTATGGAGTGTAGCCATGGATGGAATTGAAACGTGGACGATAAATAGTTTAGACAAAAAGAGAACAGAAGCTTTCGAAATATGGTGCTACAGAAGAATGCTAAAGATTAGATGGGTAGATCACATAACTAATGAGGAGGTACTGAATAGAATTGGAGAGAAGAGAAATTTGTGGCACAACTTGACTACAAGAAGGGATCGGTTGATAGGGCATATTCTGATGCATCAAGGGATCACCAATTTAGTATTAGAGGGCAGCGTGGAAGGTAAAAATTGTAGAGGGAGACCAAGAGATAAATACACTAAACAGATTCAGAAGGATGTAGGTTACAGTAAGTACGGGGAGATGAAGGAGCATGCACAGGATAGAGTAGCATGGAGAGTTGCATCAAAGGAGTCTCTGGACTGAAGACCACAACAACATGACGTCCTTTTGGTGTGAAGACTAAACAATCACTTCTGTGTATAAGTTACAGTTGTAACTGAAATTGTATAAATCACTGCAGACAACAAATAACTGATGAAACCTTAATGATACAAAAATCTCTTCTTCCGGCTAGGAGGCTTTCCTTGAACAGTATCCATTTTCTTCAGCTCATCTTGGCAGACCTCCAATAGCTCGTTGAATGAACGTAGCGCCATTCTCACGTACATAAGAGATTTATCACAGTTATTTCTTAAACCATTGTACAGCGTTCAAAATATCCCATTCGTGTCAGAAACAGTAATGAAGGAATGTACTCAGAACAAATTCTTTTCATGCATTCTCTTTTTATTTCGGCGTTGCACATAAATCTCAGCTGCTAGCACGGGTGGTAACACATCCGAAATATAACGTCCACTGTTCAAAGTGCCGTCAATGCGAACAAGAGGTGACTGAGACGTGTAACCAATGGCACGCCATACCATCACGCCAGGTGATATACCAGTATGGCGATGACGAATACACGCTTCCAATGTGCGTTCATCGCGATGTCGCCAAACACGGATGCGACCATCATGATGCTGTAAACAGAACCTGATTCATCCGAAAAAAATTACGTTTTGCCATTCCTGCACCCATGTTCGTCGTTGAGTACACCATCGCAGGCGCTCCTGTCTGCGATGCAGTGTCAAGGGTAACCGCAGCCATGGTCCATGCTGCTGCAAATGTCGTCGAACTGTTCGTGCAGATGGTTGTTGTCTTGCAAACGTCCCCGTCTGTTGAATCAGGGATCGTGACGTGGCTGCACGATCCGTTACAGCCATGTGGATAAGATGCCTATTATCTCGACTGCTAGTGATACGTGGCCGTTGGAATCCAGCACGGCGTTCCGTATTACCCTCCTGAACCCACTGATGCCATATTCTGCTAACAGTCATCGGATCTCGACCAACGCGAGCAGCAATGTCGCGATACGATAAATCGCAATCGCGATAGGCTACAATCCGACCTTTATCAAAGTCGGAAACGTGATGGTACGCATTTCTGCTCCTTACACGAGGCATCACAACAGCGTTTCACCAGGCAACGCCGGTCAACTGCTGTTTGTGTATGAGAAATCGTTTGGAAACTTTCCTCAGGTGAGCACATTGTAGGTGTCGCTACCGGCGCGAACCTTGTGTGAATGCTCTGAAAAGCTAATCATTTGCATATCACAGCATCTTCTTCCTGTCTGTTAAATTTCGCGTCTGTAGCACATCATCTTCGTGGTGTAGCAATTGTAATGGCAAGTAGCGTAAAATATTTAAAAGGTGTTCGTATCTGGTTGTGTCATTCAGCAACTGTGATTAAATATATTAGAAGATATTCAGTCCAAGTCTCGTGTCTCATTAGGACCATTTTTACCAAATAAATTAATCCAGAGTGAAGAATTCAGTTAATTTACATGAGCCTATGGGAGTTTAGTCACATCACAAACGACCGACATCTAGTAATAGGCCGTGATCTGTGTAAGGTCAGACCTCAGAGCACAACTCTGGTGCAGGGAACAAATGTTTTGAAGCACAGTTTTGATCGCACATTGTTGAACATGGGACTTCACAACAGACTACCCCTATGCGTTCCCATGTCGACCCAAGGCATCCTCACTTATGATTGCAGTGGACATGGGATCATCTAGAAACGTGTCACCTGCTCGAATGAATCACATCTGATGTTATTCCAGGCTGATGGTCACTGGACGTATGAAAAGTGCGGCCAGTGAAATTTGCGCCCATGCAAAAACGTGTGAATTTTTCATCTAGTGTTCCAGTCAGTGCTGCAGGTGTGCTCGCAGAGATGCCAGACACAACACGTGGGCTTCAATTGCACCTTACGCACCTGGTACCTCGTCGAGTGTGGCAGCCCTGCGGGCAGAGCTTCCGCCACGAGGTTCTGCCAATATGTCTGATAGTCCGGCAGCGACCTCAGAGTAACGTACAGTGGCTTATGGTCTCTCCCGCGCCAGGACACCAGCAGGAGGCCACACAATATCTGCCACTCGCCCATACGGAGTTTTGTTCGAATTCCAAGCGCGCGCTACCGATAATTTTCGCATTGAATCTTTTATCTGCGAAATTCAAATGAGCCTATAAATTTGAAACACTTCATGTTAGTACTATTCACTCATAAAACTGAAATAAACCTGTTGGGAACTAATTCTGGAAATTTTCTGAGTAAATACTTGACGTTAGTTCCGATACAGAGCGGAGACTGCAGAAATTTCCCTGGCGCCTTGTAATGGAATACTAGAGTGCTATGCTGCCGGTAGCGCAGCTACCAGACCTGCCGTGTCGCCCCAGCGTGGTAGGGCCCTACTTGTGCTCCTCAAGGGCCTTCATTAAGCGGAAACGCTCCGTATGCGTCAGAGCTGCTCTGCTCACCTGCAGGAGCAGAGTCAGCGTAGCGATACAAAAAGCCAGCAGCGCAAACAACCTGCTGCCCGGAGAAGAACGCCACCACAAGTCGACGTAACATTCCCCAATATACTCGTATTGCACTGGTTCTAGTTGTTTCAACGTTTGAATCCTGCTTATGATGCATATTCTGTCCTAATATCAAAAATCCTGCAATGCATTGTCACAGTGACAAGTTTTCTGCTATTACGTAAGTTACTTAATGGTACACACTGTGTCCTTTGAAAGCAGATATTATTTTATAATATTAATTTAACTTACATTTGGTAATAAAGACAATAAGCAGAATTATAACTAGAAAGACAATCGGGCTGGCTCTGAGCACTATGCGAATTAACTTCTGAGGTCATCGGCCAACTAGAACTTAGAACTAATTAAACCTAACTAACCTAAGGACATCACACACATCCATACCCGAGGCAGGATTCGAACCTGCGAACGTAGCTGTTACCCGGCTCCAGACTATAGCGCCTAGAACCGCACGGCCACTCCGGCCCGCGAAAGACAATCGGTTTCGTGTTTTGAAGTGGTATAGAGTACAAGCGGTTTGGCCGAGCGGTTCTAGGCGCTGCAGTCTGGAACCGCGCGATCGCTACGGTCGCAGGTTTCAAAATGGTTCAAATGGGTCTGAGCACTACGTGACTTAATTTCTGAGGTCATCAGTCCCCTAGAACGTAGAACTACTTTAACTTAACTGTCCTAAGGACAGCACACACATCCATGCCCGAGGCACGATTCGAACCTGCGGCCGTAGCGGTGGCGCGGTTCCAGACTGCAGCGCGGAATCAGCGGCGACGAATCAACATATGTACCAGGCCAGGATTCGAACCCGAGATCTCCTGCTTGCCAGGCAGGTGCAGTAACCACTGCGGCATCCGGGACACAGCGTTACCCCACCTGCCTAGCAAGCAGGAGAACTCGGGTTCGAATCTACATCTACATCTACATCCATACTCCGCAAGCCACCTGACGGTGTGTGGCGGAGGGTACCTTGAGTACCTCTGTCGGTTCTCCCTTCTATTCCAGTCTCGTTCGTGGAAAGGAGGATTGTCGGTATTCTTCTGTGTGGGCTCTAATCTCTCTGATTTTATCCTCATGGTCTCTTCGCGAGATATACGTAGGAGGGACCAATATACTGCTTGACTCTTCGGTGAAGGTATTTTCTCGAAACTAACAAAAGCCCGTACCGAGCTAATGAGCGTCTCTCCTGGAGAGTCCTCCAGTGGAGTTTATCTGTCATCTCCGTAACGCTCTCGCAATTACTAAATGATCCTGTAACGAAGCGCGCTGCTCTCCGTTGGATCTTCTCTATCCCTTCTATGAACCCTATCTGGTACGGATCCCACACTGCTGAGCATTATTCAAGCAGTGGGCGAAAACGGCCCGGTACACATTTTTCGCTCGTCGCCGCTGATTCCGCTTAATGGCCCCCTGCGGCAGATAGCAGTTATCCCACTTCAGCTTATACACAGTGTTTCACAGCTGCTGGATCTGCGTGGTGTCTGTTCTCTCTAAGGAACAAACAATCTACACTCATACAAAGGAAGTGATTGTGTTTGCGAGTTCGCAACAGGCGACAGCCTGATGCTTGAAAGGAAGATGGTGATCATTATGTTCTCTATTATAGTTTCTGAAGACCCAGTCTTATATAAAATTCTTGTGATTGCATCCAGAGGAAAATAAAAAAATTGTAAGTACTTCCGATTGTAAAAATTTTAGATTGTTGGTGTATCACCAGTCCTCTTCATCAGTACACCATGCAAAATACCTTGACTCGTGTACGAGCCATGCAAGTTGCGGTAAAAGCTGGATGGAATTTTGGACATTTTCACGGTCTCGCCTGGGAAAATATTTCACTGGGTGAAGTGTAGAGAACACAGTGCCATTCAGACGAATGGCTGATCGCAACACGTAACGCGCCAAGGGTGCAGGCCGGGGGGGGGGGGGGGGGGGGGGGGCAGCATGTCGTCTGTGGTACTAGTCGAAGGGACCAAGCCTGCTTTGACCTGCTCATCAGTAGTGAGGGCCCCCTGCTTCGCTTCATATTTCAAGTCGTCCCCGATGGTGTTGCCATGTTTCAGCAGAGTAACTGTCCATGTCACGATCGACATACATACTCCCCAATTCAGCATGTGGTGAGTGGCAGAGGGTACCATGAACCATATTCTTTTCTTGTTCTACTCGCAAACAGAGCGGGCGAAAAACCACTGTCTATATCGCTAATGTCTCCAATGTTATCTTCATGGTCTTCACACGAAATGGTCCTTTGACAGTGGTAGGACTGTTCTCCAGTCGGCGTCAAATGCCGGCCCTCTATATTTTCTCACTAGTGCTCCTCGAAAAGAACGTCGCCTTCCCTCCAAGGAGACGGCCGGTGTGGCCGTGCGGTTCTAGGCGCTACAGTCTGGAGCCGAGCGACCGCTACGGTCGCAGGTTCGAATCCTGCCTCGGCCATGGATGTGTGTGATGTCCTTAGGTTGGTCAGGTTTAATTAGTTCTAAGTGCTAGGCGACTGATGACCTCAGAAGTTAAGTCGCATAGTGGTCCGAGCCATTTGAACCATTTTTGAACCCTCCAAGGATTCCCATTTGAATACCCGAAGCATCTCCGTAACACTAGCGTGTTATTCAAACCTACCTAACATAAATCTAGCTGGCTGCTTCCGTATTGTTTCGACGTCTTCCTTTAATCCGACCTGGTGCGGATCCCAAACACTAGAACAGTACTCAACAATCGGTCGCACTAGTGCCCTATATGCAGTCACCCTACAGATGAGCCACACAATCCTAAAATTCTCAGAATAAACAGAAATCGAGCATTAGCCTTCCTTACTACAATCCTTACATGCTCATTCCATTTCATACTGTTTTGCAAACGTTACGCCTAGATATTTAATCGACGTGACTGTCTCAAGTAACACACTACTGATACCTTATTCGAACATTATGGCTGCTGTTACGGGCGCAGGTTCGAATCCTGTCTCGGACATGGGTGTGTGTCATGTCCTTAGGTTAGTTAGGTTTAAGTAGTTCTAAGTCTAGGGGACTGATGACCTCAGATGTTAAGTCCCCTAGTGCTCAGAGCCATTTGAATCAATTTTTGAAAATTATGAGTTTGTTTTTGCTGCTCATCCGCATTACCTTACATTTTCCTACGTCTAGAGCAATCTGCAATTCATCACACCAAATAGATAATGTATCTAAGTCATCTTTTATCCTCGTACAGCCACTCAACGACGACCCCTTTCCATACACCACACTATCATCAGCTAACATTCGCAGGCTGTCCGGCAGATCGTTTATGCGTACAGAAAATAACAGCGGTCATGTCACACTTACCTGGGGCACTCCTGACGTTACCCCTATCACTGACGAACAGTGGTCATCGAGGACAACGTACTGGCTTCTGTTCCCTAATAAGTCTTCGAGCCACTCACATACCTGGAGACCTACCTTATCCCTGTGCTTCTACCTCAATTAACAGTGGCCAATGTGGCACCGGGGCTAAGGCTACACGTTTGAAGAGAAGACAGTGAGGTAATGTTGATGTGCCCTGTGCCAAATTCACCCGATCTGAGCCCAGTGGAATACATTTCAGAAGCTATCGGATGCCCATCAATCACCTGCCCGCAGTTTATGAGAGTTGGGTGACCTGCGCAGACCTAAACAGAAATTTTCGACCCCGTGCGATGCAGAATCGCTGTCGCACCTCATAGAAAATGGAGGAGCATCGTGCTATTACGCAGCTGGTCTTAATGCTTTGCCTGATGAGTGCATAATAGAAGCTGTGGATCGAGATTTGTGTGATGTGATAGAAGAAGAAACAGGAGTTGATTTAGAAGAGATGGGGGATCCAGTGTTAGAATCAGAATTTAAGGGAGCTTTGGAACACTTAGGCTCAAAGAGGGCAGAAGGGATAGATAACATAACACCAGAATTTCCAAAATCATTGGGGGAAGTGGCAACAAAATGACTATTCACGTTGGTGTGTAGAATGTACGGCTCTGGCTACGTACCGTCCGATTTCCGTAAAAATATCATCCACACAGTTCCGAAGACTGCAAGAGCTGACAAGTGCGAGAATTATCGCACAATCAGCTTAACAACTCATGCATTTAAGTTGCCGACAAGAATAATATTCGGAAGAATGGAAAAGAAAATTGAGGATTTGTTAGATGACGATCAGTTTGGCTTTAGGAGAAGTAAAGACACCAAAGACGCAATTCTGACGTTGCTGTTGATACTGGAAGCAATACTAAAGAAAACTCAAGGCACGTTCACAGGATTTCTCGACCTGGAAAATGCGTTCGACAATGTAAAATGCTGCAATATGTCCGATATTATGAGAAAAATAGGGGTAAGCTATAGGGAGAGAAGGGTAATATACAGTATGTAAGAGTGGACGAGCAAGAACCAAGTGCTCGGATTAGAAAGGGTGTAAGACAGAGATGTAGTCTTTCGTCTCTACTGTTCAATCTGTACATGGAAAACGCAATGATGGAAATTAAAGGAAGGTTCAAGAGTGGAATTAAAAAGGGCTTGGTTCAAATGGCTCTGAGCGCTATGGGACTTAACATCTGTGGTCATCAGTCCCCTAGATTTAGAACTACTTAAACCTAACTAACCTAAGGACAACACACACATCCATTCCCGAGGCAGCTTTCGAACCTGGAATTTAAATTGAATATGAAAGGATATCTATGATACGATTCGTTGATGACATTGCTATGTGAAGAAGAATTACATGATATGCAGAATGGAGTGAAAAGTGTAACTAATATAGAAGTAGCAGAAATAACAGCAGCGAGAAACTTTACATCAGGATTGATGGTCACGAAGTAGATGGAGTTAAGGAATGCTACTACCTAGGTAGAAAAATAACAAATGAGTGTCGCAGCAAGAAGAGCATCAAAAGCAGTCTGTCTCTGGCAAACAAAGGCATTCCTGGCCAAGAGAAGTCTACCAGTATCAAAAATAGGAATTAATTTGAGGAAGAAATTTCTGAGAGTGTATATCTGCAGTGTATCGTTGAATGGTAGTGAAACACGGAATGTGAGAAAACCGGAAGAGAAGAGAATCGAAGCATTTGAGATGTAGTGCTACAGGCGAATGTTGAAAGTTACGTGGACTGAAAGGTAAGGAGTGAGGAGGCTCTGAGCAGAATCGGAGAGGAAATGTACATGTGGAAAAGACTGACAAGGAGAATGGATAGGATGATAGAATACGGTGGTACTAGAGGGAGCTGTAGAGGGCAAAAACTGCAGAGGAAGACAAAGATTTGAATGCATCCAAAAATTAATTGAGGACGTAGGTTGCAAGTGCTACTCTGACATGAAGAGGTTGGCACAGGAGAGCAGTTCGCGGCGGGCTGCATCAAAGCCATCAGATAGACTGATGACTCAAGGGGGAAAAAAAAGAAAGATAAGAGCGACATGATTTTCCGTTGCGTTAACAGCTCGGGTCGTCCATCGTAGGACACCTACAGCAATAGCGGCACACGGCAGTGAGAAGTGTTTCAGGACATATTTTTGGGGCAAGACGAAAACGAAGTGACCCAGCGGGGTCCTTTCTTGGAACAGAGCCGCCTGAGGACAGTTCTCTAAACTCATTAGTGCAGGACGGACGGTCTGCTTATCGCGGACGGGATCAGCCGTCTGGTCCCGCATACCAGAGGACTCGGCGCCGCCTTCCGAGAACCCCGAGAGGCTGGGAAACCGGATCCTGGCGTAGCCGCCCGTCCGGGCGTGGGTGCGAAATACTCCCAACGGTGATCTCACGGCGGCGCCGGGGTAGAGCGCGGCTGCACCGGCTCGCGTGCCTCCTTTTAAGCAGAAACCGGTCAATCCTTCAGACGTGCCAGCCGCAGTGCGGAGTGGTTTAAAATATTACTCGAAATGCAAAGTCGAAGCAGCCTTCCTGCGAATTCCGACGGGTGAAACTCTCGACCCGAGAAACCTCGCGACAAGAAAGTTTGCTGACCGCAACCTCGATTGAAGAGTCTCAGCAGAAAACGTTGCCAAAGCACGAGCGAACAATGCGTTACTAGCTTCGGAGCTCTTCTATCCCGATTTGGCGAAAAGCGTAAGTAGTCAAGGTATTCGTATATACAGCGTGGCGCACTGAAAACTGTCCCAAAGTGCTGATTTCCCGCCAAGTACGTAGGAATTGTTGCCCTCAACGAGCAGACACAACACAAACAGTTAAACATCCAATAATTAGATAATAAAGAAATAACAAATAAGCTAATAGACAGGTCTGTGTTTACTGAATTGATCTCGTCTTTTACGTTAAATTACATTACATTAGGTGCTGAAAATGACTTCCTTCTTCTTCAATGCGCTATCTATATGATCGACTGGATGCCAGAGTCATTATCTGCATTGACGCCCATGGAGGCTACAACATGTATAAATAAGGATGTTTCAGCATTGGTCAATACCTGGTAGATCGTGAATGAAATGGAAACCTCTAAAAGAGTGTAGTAATCTTTTTCTGGTAGTGTATTTATGTAGTTTGTTGAGATCATCAGTTAGGCTGTTTTCTGCACTTTCGAACTCATTGTGCTGCACCACAATACTGGTCAGCATACCCTAACATCTTTGCACTAGTTTCAGGTATGTCCGAAGTATAAAGGTTGACAATTATAGGAGAGTGCTGACACCTGAGGTAGACCATTACCGTATTTAGTTTCGTTACTTTGCTTATGAGATTGCCCTGACAACTCGTCAGTGATGATGATGTTTGATTTTGTGTGGCGCTCAGCTGCGCTCGTCATCAGCCCTCGTACGAAGTGTCAAATGTGACACAGTCCAGTTTTTTTTCACAGTCCATTCTAGTCATTGACATGAATGATGATGATGATGATGGTGAAATGATGAGGACAACACAAACACTCAGTCCTCGGGCAGGGAAAATCCCCAACCCGGCCGAGAATCGAACCCGGGACCCCGGGATCCAGAGGCAGCAACACTAGAGTCTAGACCACGAGCTGTAGACACTACTCGTAAGTGTCTGTCTGCTAGCACCTTATTGACTAGTCTCAGTGCGGTTTGGTAGTGGATGACTCTGATCTGCTTTCATAAGAGTCATTCTTCCCGCACTGTATCGAAAGTGGCAGTCAAGTCGACAACGACTACAGATGTCTTCAGTAGTTTCTGAAATCCAGCTTCCGTGTGTGTAATCAGGCTCAGAACCTGATCTGTTCAGTTCCTGTTTGGTCTAAAGCCCGTTTCTCCTACAGGGATGTTGTCCAGTATTCTTTCGACAGCTTGTAGCAACAACTGAGATGTGCTATTGTGCAGTAACATCCTACTTTAACTGATGGTTTCTTCGGTTTAAGGGGACCACACCCTGTCTATCTAACCCATGTTAATTTAGGGAAGTATTTGACCCATTTCTGAAAAAAAACTATTTGATGCAGGACCTTAATGTTTACTGTATGTTACATGATGCTAACAGAGTCAACTGTACTAAGATCTACTGTATCCATTTTATAGTTTTTAAGAAATACTTTCTTAAATTTATTAAAAAAATATTAAGTTATTTCTGCAGAAAATATTTTTTTGTGGACTTCCTAATGGGGGAATATTAACGAATGTATTACCATAGGTGACTTTTTATGTTATGCAGAGTCTCAGAAAATTTCATTCATTTATCTATGATAGTTTCTGATGTAATGGACATATGTACTGAAAAGTTTAGTTTGCTGGAAACTGGCATTAAAGAAAAAACTTTTGAAATTTGTTACTTACAGTTAATTAAAACTGTCCTGCAGCATATGATGGCCCTTCTTTGGCCTCTAGCAGGTCTACCAGCTTCTTATTCACCTTTCTGGATGTTTGTCCTGCTTTCTTGGCCATATTAGAAGCAGACCTGTCTGCATCGGCTATCTTCATTTTATCGCAATGTTGCAGCCCAGTGATCATATTTTCACCAGGATTAATTCCCAGCTTTTTCAGTACACAACACTTTCCAATATTACCACAATGGAATGTAATAACAGCGTCATGAACTTCTACTTTCATTGTATGCATGCCTACAAATACAGTTTTAGGAAGGTGGTTCCAAATTATGCTGTTGAAATATTCATTTGGGTTCTGTGTCTGCCCATGCAGACATTTCCTTACAAGGTCAGGATGAGCCAAGTCTCTGAAAAAAGGTTTAATTGCTGTAATAACAGCAGCAGGAAGAGAATGCTGGTGAGAATAAGATTCTCCAGTTGCCAGAGCCATATTGTATTTGCTCCACGAATTTTCCCCTGATGGACACAATCCATGACATGGCTTATCATCAGTAGAGGACTTATGGAAGAATATGGCCCAAACATCTCTCTTCATTGCCTCCAGGTTTCCTTTATTTCTCCTAATTGCTTTCCCATAGTATACCCGCAAGTTATCTATTTCAGTTTTAGTCAACCGACCCTGTCCAGTCAACAGTTTTCCATTTACTAATTTTTTTCCTCTCATACCAACAGTTGGTTTTCTCAGCCTTATTCCCAAACGTTTGAACATGGCCTACACATTCTATTTTGCTAATAATGGCATCTCCATATGGCTTAGAGTTCACCACATAGTTGTATGCCTTATTGTCACCATCGCCCAAATATTTGGTGTACGGTACGCCTCTTGTTTCTACGGAACAATGAAATATTTGTTGTACTCCATGAACTTCCATACCACCACTTGTTCCTCTAAAACTAGCCACACAGTTGTGTTCTTTATGTTCATTGACTTTACAACATTTGCAATATTTAGACATTATCTCCACATCTAACACTTTACCGGTGTCTACACTTGTGGCAGTCACTACTCGATTCAGAGAAGTATGTTCTCTTTTCCGCCAACTTCCATCATGATCAACTGCAATATCCGAACATCCATCATTTTCTTCCACTGCTTCCCTAGCAGCCAGTTTCATGCTTTCCTCACTGACCTCACATACGGCTTTCTCTAATATTGCAGTCAGTTTTTCAAATTTATTAGGTGGATGATGTAAGCTCATCAATGAACAAAATCTTCTCCCTGCAGCCATGATCTTGCCAATTGATCGTAAGGCATAAACTAATCTACTATTGATTTCATAAGGGACACTTGCATCTGGTTTTGAAGAACTCATAAACGAAATCACAGCTGAGCATTTAGTGCAAATTAAATCCAAAGCAATTGCTATGCCTTTTCTCCCACTGGCACTCTCACAAATTTTCACACTCTGTCACGCACCACACTGTCTACATTGTACAAATTTAGAAGTTACAATTTATAATAATTTTACTGCGCACCTTGTCACTCACATTAAATTCGTTGTAACTCTCTTTAAATGGCGAGAGCTTCTTTGATGATGAACTTGTTGAAGAATTACAGTTAGAAACATCGTTGCCAGGCGTCATAACCTCTTGTACAGAAAGCCTTCTAAACTTGTTTCCTCTAAATTATCGTTTCTTGAAAACGCCTTTACTTTTCGTCATCTTCAATAAACACAACAAAACACACGTAAACAAGCACTGCAAACGTTTAACAACTACTCGCAATCACACTTGAACAAAACTAACCGAGTGTTTGAAAGAGTGTTATATACGAACAGCAGAAACAAAACAATATCGAACGTTGCATTCCAAGGATAGCCAACACACTCGGGAGTAAAAAAAAATCCCTAACGTCCAATGTAGGGACTATAAAGATCTAAAATTTATGCAGAAAAGTGGGTAACAGAAAAGTGGGCGTGGCACATAAACACACGTGGTAGGAAAATGCTCCTTAAATGTTTAAAAAAAATTTTTTCGGCAACGTCCTTTTCAGAGTACTTGAATAAAACCGTAATCTATCGAAATATGGTGAAAATCAAAAATTGATCTTTTTCGACCTGAACGACGGTGTGGTCCTCTTAAGGAGGAATATACACAGGTAGACACATTATATCCATATGGCAATTGTTGTTGTCATTTTGACATCACTTTCAGTGGAATGCCATTCGCCGGTTCTTGAAAAAGCCCCTCTTCTCCACTTTCATTCGGGGAAAAAAAAAATCTACATTCGATGCTAGCAGTCTAGTGTTAATGATGGCAGAAGAGTGATATGGCCTCGATACGGAATCCCTAGGAGGACAAGAACTTGTTATCTCGACAGCGTGCGATCAAAATCGATAAGTGCTGCCTTCTTCGTCGAAGTGAGGGCTCGAGAGCGGACGGGCATTCGGGGTGGCTGGAACGGAACGGATATGAAAACCAGGATAAGTAGCGGTGGCGGGGAGCGGCTGAATAGAAGCGGCTCCGTCAGACGCTGCTTCATAGTCCGCTGATCGAAGGGCGCAACGCATCGGAACGCCTTTGTGGCGGAGGAAATTAGCTCTCCGATCCAGTGGGCGCGGACCGCCGCCTAAGATTGAGGCTCAGACGTCTCAGCTTTTTGTGCAGTGCCCGATTCCCGGTATGCATATTGCGTTCTTCTGCTCTGTGTACCTAATACTTCAGAGGAACTGGACGGCTAAGGCTTCCACAAGACGCCGCCGCCTCCGGTGTCGTTCATTCCCATTGGCAACGCGGGGCACTTCACAAGACCATGCTGTCAGATAAAAGTATACTGACACCCATGTGTGAGTGAAATTAAGCTCTAGATGCCACGACAAGCTGACCCACCAGTACAAAAAGACGCACGAAGTATTGTCTTGTTAATAGAGAAGCAGTAACAGCAAGGTGGGTGGGTGGGGTCAGAAGGCCTCAGTGGGTTCGGACGCTGACTAGTCACTCGATGTCAGCTGACAAGGGAACCTCCCCTTCGCACCCCCTGACGTTTACTAGTAAAATGGCCCAGTGGATGGCCCATCAAAACCTTAACATAGATCAAGCATAAAAACAAGAAGAAAGCGTGTTACACTGTGAAAAAATAAGCAAAATAGATATAGTGAACTCTCCAAGATTGAGACGTGAAACATTGAGCGAACTGCCAAAGTAACAGCGGCGTAGTTGTGTGATCACGGGTTTGGACTGCAAAGCGGGAGATCCCTGTTAAGACCTCCCCCATGCTGCATTTTTTTTTCCACAAAATTATGAACTGTCCTCCGGTCACTGACGTTTCAGTTCTCCCTCTTTAGTATTAGCAATGGTTATGAGTCAAATAAATATAATAAACAGTGAGAGCAGGTGACATGCTCATAGACCTCCCACAGAAATGCAAACAAGAAATAAACGGGTGAGAAATATGTTACAACAAAAGTTTTTATATTTTCAGTATATCCATTGTGGATGACGAACTGCTACTGTGATTTAAACTGGCGTTTATCTGGTAATAAATATACAACCAGTCACTTTTTTACGATTTATTCAAACATGAACATGTTTTCGAGCCACTGCACGCTCATCTTCAGATGGAGGTGTTACAGAAACATTATCTTTTAGACCAAGTGGAGCTAGATGCAGTGCTGATGGTGCTGGCGGAAATGACGGCATTTTAGTAATCGCTGACGAAACATTTACGAATGCGAAACTTTTTATGTTTTAGGTTCTTACAGTGCACTGTCTTGTGCTATCCACATTATATTGCTTCTTATAACTTGCATTATGAAGCTATGCACACAGATAAACACATTATGTAGCTACATTTGGTATCACACTAGCTCACAGGATGTAAACATTCGATGTTTTTACAAAGAATACGGACATGACAGATACTGCACTTTACTACATAATAATCTTTGACAAGAGTTGCATTGTATTACGATACAAATATTACTATTACAGACTTTACATTTCAGTAAATGCTGTTGGCTGCACACAAAAGGTAAACAGCTAGAGTTTAATATTTAATACACAATTAAGAACTTTTGTAAATTACGGAATACCATAGTCGTTACACACCAAGGAGAACAAGATTAATGCAGGACGATGAATTCTGTGGAAGAATAATTCTGGCAATTCTTAAAGAATATGTTTTGCGTTGACTCAGTCTGTTTATACAGGATTTTTTAGGATTTTAGTTTGTGGATGAAAATTTCTAATTGTTCAAGGAGGTCCATCTATAGTCCTTTCTCAGTAGTGTTTAGTACAGAAATACTGTCATTGATATCATAAACAGAGTGTTCATGATGAGTTACATGTGATGCAAAACTGGACTTATTTAAGTTTTTGAGTCGAAGGGCATCCAAATGTTCTTTGTAGCGGGTTACAAAATTTCTCCCTGTTTGGCCTATGTAGAAGGAAGAACAGGAGCATGTGAGTTTGTTTATACCAGAATTCAGCAGTCAAAACATCCAGAACGGAAGGCAATTAGGTAAAACGAATAGGACGTACATACGTCTGGATGTTGCAAACGGGCGTTACACCATGAAACAGACATAAATTTAAATACAGCGAACAGACACGCCAGTGACCGGATAGACGGTTCCTAATTTCTGGTAAATCCTAGAATTAACCGGCGAAACCTAAGACTTGCCATCGCGGTGTGGTAAAAGTCCGAAATTTCTCATTATATGCACAGATTTCGAACTATTGCCGAGAGACTTTGGTAAATCATAGGACTCACCAACGCAGACTGGTAAAAGCTGGATCGAAGACCCCCGCCTCCGCCGTGCAGGTTCAGACACGTTTCGTTGCTGCCAGTCTTGTGTCCAGGTAAGTTTCTTTGTCGGCAATTATGAGTTCTGAGTCCTCTCCCCGCTGCCTAGGTTCAGTCAATGTCGAGCATCGTGCGTACTGCCATATTTGCGACTTGTTTTAGTGGTGTCTCTACTGCAGCTTTGCATCAGAATAAGTGATCTTATGAGTAACAGATTTTACTAACTTTTAAGTGAATCAATGAATAAAAAGGACAACAATTTTTATGTAACTGCTGAACAATATAATCATCTATTAAGTGACGTGAAAAATGCAGAAATCCTTTCCAATAAAAAATCTGTTCCTACATACGTTTTTAGAGATACGACGCTCTCAACATCAGGGGCTAAGAGAAACTCATAGCACCGGTGTCTGCCGGAAAAGAAGAAATTGGTTATGACGTTCGTTTTGATGAACTGTTTAACGTACTACACGAGATCCATGTTGCTATAGGCCATGGCGGCCAGACACGGATGATTGTGGAACTGAATCATAATACAAGAATGTGACTGTTGAATCAATCGTTACTTATTTGAGATTATGTGAATCATGTCAGAAAAAGCAAAAAACATTGAAAAGGGGTGCTGTAGTGAAACCTATCGTAGCAGTGACATGAATTCACGGTGCCAAATAGAATTAATCGACATGCAGGCAAACCAAGGCAGTAAGTCAAAGTCCATACTTGTGTACCAAGATCATTTGACAAAATTTTTTATCCTCCGTGCTCCAACTTCGAAAAGGGCTAATAAAGTAGCTTATCATCTCCAGAATGAGATTTTCACTCTGAAACGGAGTGTGCGCTGATATGAAACTTCCTGGCAGATTAAAACTGTGTGCCCGACCGAGACTCGAACTCGGGACCTTTGCCTTTCGCGGGTAAGTGCTCTACCATCTGAGCTACCGAAGCACGACTCAGGCACGGTTGAAAATGACTGACGCCCTCCATCGGTAATGCTGGAATTCAGTGTGGTGTTGATCCACCCTTAGCCTTGATGAAAGCTTCCACTCTCGCAGGCTGGAATGTTTCTTGGGGAATGGCACCCCATTCTTCAAGGAGTGTCGGTCCGTGAGGCCTGGCACGACGTCTGTGTTCCAAAACATCCCAAAGGTGATCTGTAGGATTCAGTTCAGGACTCTGTGCAGGCCAGTCCGTTACAGGGATGTTATAGTCGAGTAATCACTCCGCCAGAGGCCGTGCATTATGAGCAGGTGCTCGATGGTGTTGAAAGATGCAATCGCCATCCCCGAATTGCTCTTCAACAGTGGGAAGCAAGAAGATGCTTAAAACATCAAAGTAGGCCTGTGATAATGCCACGCAAGACAACAAGGGGTGCAAGCCCCCTCCATGAAAAACACGACCACACCGTAACACGACCGCCTCCAAATTTTACTATTGGCACTACACACGCTGGCAGATGATGTTCACCAGGCAATCGCCATACCTACACCCTGCCATAGGATCGCCACATTGTGTACCATGATTCGTCACTCCACACAACGTTTTTCCACTGTTCAGTCGTCCAATGTTTACGCTTTTTACACAAAACGAGGCGTCGTTTGGCATTTACCGCCGTGATGTGTGGCTTATGAGCAGCCGATCGACCATGAAATCCAAGTTTTCTTACCTCCCGCCTAACTGTCATAGCACTTGCAGTGGATCCTAATGTAGTTTGGAATTCCTGTGTGATGGTCTGGATAGATATCTGCCTATTGCACTTCAACAGTCTCTGTCAATAAACAGACGAAGTCGGCCTGTACGTTTTCGTGCTGTACTTGTCCCTTCACGTTTCTACTTCGCTATCACATCGGAAACAGTGGACCTAGGGCTGTTTAGGAGTGTGGAAATCTGGCGTACAGACGAGTTCCGCGGAGCGCCCCATTCTGTGCTCTGAAGATGGCTAATGACTACTGAGGTCACTGATATGGAGTACCTGGCAGTAGGTGGCGTCATAATGGACCTAATATGAAAAACGTATGTTTTTGGGCTGTGTCCGGATACTTTTGATCACATAGTGTAAATTACCAATCGGGTAACACGGCGCACAGTCAGCCAGTTGCAGGCTGGCAACCTAACGGCTTCCATCGACGACAAAAACGTGACTGTCAAGAGTTCATAGAATTTAAAAATTTATAATGCCGTCATAATCTGCTATCTAAGGTGTATAACCTCTTGCCAAAGATATAACGCACTAAGACAAGTATTACACTGAAAAACTGAGCGTACGTATTGGGGAATCATTACTCCCGACTCGGAAACTACCCAGACATTTATACATCCAGCATTTGTGAATGACATCACTTAGGTATTACCCCTAATCTTTACGTATTATCTCAAAACTTTTCGAAATAGTTTCTCATTTACACTGTTCACAAAGTAATGAAAGGAAGAAAGTTTATCGCTTACTACGTTTTCGCTCTTCGTGAAGTACAGCCTCAGCATCAGGCAGCAAGTAATTTATTACTTTTTAACTACGAACTCCTTTCGCAGCACGTTTTGCAGACTGTACCCGCAATACATCTCAGTAAGGCACACATATCAGGACGTATGACGTTATAAAAGCTGATGCGCTTGAAAGACAAGCCTTCGTTTAAATGGAGACAGTAATCATGTGAGTGTTTTCATAATGTGTGAGCTTACCAACTTACAGCAACCTTTAAATATACACTCCTGGAAATGGAAAAAAGAACACATTGACACCGGTATGTCAGACCCACCATACTTGCTCCGGACACTGCGAGAGGGCTGTACAAGCAATGATCACACGCACGGCACAGCGGACACACCAGGAACCGCGGTGTTGGCCGTCGAATGGCGCTAGCTGCGCAGCATTTGTGCACCGCCGCCGTCAGTGTCAGCCAGTTTGCCGTGGCATACGGAGCTCCATCGCAGTCTTTAACACTGGTAGCATAGCGCGACAGCGTGGACGTGAACCGTATTTGCAGTTGACGGACTTTGAGCGAGGGCGTATAGTGGGCATGCGGGAGGCCGGGTGGACGTACCGCCGAATTGCTCAACACGTGGGGCGTGAGGTCTCCACAGTACATCGATGTTGTCGCCAGTGGTCGGCGGAAGGTGCACGTGCCCGTCGACCTGGAACCGGACTGCAGCGACGCACGGATGCACGCCAAGACTGTAGGATCCTACGCAGTGCCGTGGGGGTCCGCACCGCCACTTTCCAGCAAATTAGGGACACTGTTGCTCCTGGGGTATCGGCGAGGACCATTCGCAACCGTCTCCATGAAGCTGGGCTACGGTCCCGCACACCGTTAGGCCGTCTTCCGCTCACGCCCCAACATCGTGCAGCCCGCCTCCAGTGGTGTCGCGACAGGCGTGAATGGAGGGACGAATGGAGACGTGTCGTCTTCAGCGATGAGAGTCGCTTCTTCCTTGGTGCCAGTTATGGTCGTATGCGTGTTTGACACCGTGCAAGTGAGCGCCACAATCAGGACTGCATACGACCGAGGCACACAGGGCCAACACCCGGCATCATGGTGTGGGGAGCGATCTCCTACACTGGCCATACACCTCTGGTGATCGTCGAGGGGACACTGAATAGTGCACGGTACATCCAAACCGTCATCGAACCCATCGTTCTACCATTCCTAGACCGGCAAGGGAACTTGCTGTTCCAACAGGACAATGCACGTCCGCATGTATTCCGTGCCACCCAACGTGCTCTAGAAGGTGTGAGTCAACTACCCTGGCCAGCAAGATCTCCGGATCTGTCCCCCATTGAGCATGTTTGTGACTGGATGAAGCGTCGTCTCACGCGGTCTGCACGTCCAGCACGAACGCTGGTCCAACTGAGGCGCCAGGTGGAAATTGCATGGCAAGCCGTTCCACAGGACTACATCCAGCGTCTCTACGGTCGTCTCCATGGGAGAATAGCAGCCTGCATTGCTGCGAAAGGTGGATATACACTGTACTAGTGCCGACATTGTGCATGCTCTGTTGCCTGTGTCTATGTGCCTGTGGTTCTGTCAGTGTGATCATGTGATGTATCTGACCCCAGGAATGTGTCAATAAAGTTTCCCCTTCCTGGGACAATGAATTCACAGTGTTCTTATTTCAATTTCCAGGAGTGTAGTTCCCAACATTTTATAAACTTTTCGTCGCTTACATGCTTACGGTCAGACACTTAAAACGTTAACTCACTGGTAAAGGAATCAGACGTTTAAAGCTGTTTTATGCATTGGGGTTCGATTCTTTGAAATATCGGAGTTTCCTCGTATTTTCAGAAGCGCATTTCTCGCCATTACTAGTATACATTTTATATCGTATCCTCTCTGATCACTGACGGCCATTTCGCTCTCCAGGAACTAAAACTCATGTACTACCTTACGTGACACATTTGATAATGAAATTCGCTCACCATCACCTGATTTAATTCGGCCAGCCCCATCGCCCTTGATTTACTTTCCGTGACATTCGTTTTATAGTTCCTTTCCCAGACAGCATCTATTCCACTGAATTGATCTTCCTTTTGCCGTCTGTGTCCACTTGACGAGGTACCAATGCTACACTGAGACAAGTTACACAGAACGTGTCAGCGACTGATTCTCACAGGCTAGACAGATACGCGGAAAAGCTGAATTGGAGCGCACCGCTACGAAGGCCACATGATAGATGGAAGGTAAGGCTCTTCCACAGAATGCTCTGGCAATAGGACGACGCCGAGAAACTAGCTTGGCTTGTAACTCAAGAACACAGAAATCACGAAATAAAGAGAAAGTCAAAAGGTGGAAACAGGTTTGTCAGAAATGCATTTGATGATACGAACAATTTTGGGACATGTGTTGGGAATAGGGGGAAGTTACTTTGTCACTGGAAGAAGCAGTAAATGATGGTTATTATAGGAGCTGGAAAAGGTGGGAATGTAAAGAAGATGGTATCGAGTGTGCTCGACGTATTCGAAACGTAGAGATGGAAAGTTTACCTCAGTATAGTATGAGGCGGGAGACAATTAAACTAGACGGAGGGTTAATGAACACGGACGGAGTGTTAATGAGCAGTGCCCGATTTTATATGTAACTACACACTTTTTTCCTTCAGTCTTACCCACGTGAGAAGTGTAAATGTTCACAAGCTAAACGATGTCAAAGTTAGGAGGCCTACGCGTGAGGCGTTCAGTGAATTCGAAAGTAAAATTCTATGTACAGACCTGACAGCAGATCCTAGGAAGTTCTGGTCTTACGTTAAATCAGTAAGTGGATCGAAACAGCATATCCAGACACTCTGGGATGATAATGGCATTGAAACAGAGGATGACACGCGTAAAGCTGACATACTAAACACCTTTTTCCAAAGCTGTTTCACAGAGGAAGACCGCACTGCAGTTCCTTCTCTAAATGCTCGCATCAACGAAAAAATGGCTGACATCGAAATAAGTGTCCAAGGAATAGAAAAGCAACTGAAATCACTCAACAGAGGACAGTCCACTGGACCTGACGGGATACCAATTCGATTCTACACAGAGTAGGCGAAAGAACATGCCCCCCTTCTAACAGCTGTGTACCGCAAGTCTCTAGAGGAACGGAAGGTTCCAAATGATTGGAAAAAGATCACAGGTAGTTCACGTTTTCAAGAAGGGTCGTCGAGCAGATGCGCAAAACTATAGACCTATATCTCTGACATCGATCTGTTGTAGAATTTTAGAACATGTTTTTTGCTCACGTATCATGTCATTTCTGGAAACCCAGAAACTACTCTGTAAGAATCAACATGGATTCCGGAAACAGCGATCGTGTGAGACCCAACTCGTTTTATCTGTTCATGAGACCCAGAAAATATTAGATACAGGCTCCCAGGTAGATGCTATTTTCCTTGACTTCCGGAAGGCGTTCGATACAGTTCCGCACTGTCGCCTGATATACAAAGTAAGAGCCTACGGAATATCAGACCAGCTGTGTGGCTGGGCTGAAGAGTTTTTAGCAAACAGAACACAACATGTTGTTCTCAATGGAGAGACGTCTGCAGACGTTAAAGGAACCTCTGGTGTGCCACAGGGGAGTGTTATGCGACCATTGCCTTTCACAATATACAGGGTGTTACAAAAAGGTACGGCCAAACTTTCAGGAAACATTCCTCACACACAAAGAAAGAAAATATGTTATGTGGACATGCGTCCGGAAACTCTTACTTTCCGTGATAAAGCTCATTTTATTACTTCTCTTCAAATCACATTAATCAGGAAATGGAAACACACAGCGACAGAACGTACCAGCGTGACTTCAAACACTTTGTTACAGGAAATGTTCAAAATGTCCTCCGTTAGAGAGCATACATGCATCCACCCTCCGTCGCACGGAATCTCTGATGCGAGGATGCAGCCCTGGAGAATGGCATATTGTATCACAGCCGTCCACAATACGAGCACATAGAGTCTCTACATTTGGTACCGGGGTTGTGTGGACAAGAGCTTTCAAATGCCCCCATAAATGAAAGTCAAGAGGGTTGAGGTCAAGAGAGCGTGGAGGCCATGGAATTGGTCCGCCTCTACCAATCCATCGGTCGCCGAATCTGTTGTTGAGAAGCGTACGAACACTTCGACTGAAATGTGCAGAAGCTCCATCGTGCATTAACCACATGTTGTGTCGTACTTGTAAAGGCACATGTTCTAGCATCACAGTAGCGTATCCCGTATGAAATCATGTAACGTGTTCCATTGAGCGTAGGTGGAAGAACATGGGGCCCAATCAAGACATCACCAACAATGCCTGCCCAAACTTTCACAGAAAATCTGTGTTGATGACGTGATTACACAATTGCGTGCGGATTCTCGTCATCCCACACATGTTGATTGTGAAAATTTACAATTTGATCACGTTGGAATGAAGCCTCATCCGTAAAGAGAACATCTGCACTGAAATGAGGATTGACACATTGTTGGATGAACCATTCGCAGAAGTGTAGCCGTGGAGGCCAATCAGCTGCTGATAGTGCTTGCACACGCTGTACATGGCACGGTAACAACTGGTTCTCCCGTAGCTCTCTCCATACAATGACGTGGTCAACGTTACCTTGTACGGCAGCAACTTCTCTGACGCTGACATTAGGGTTATCGTCAACTGCACGAAGAATTGCCTCGTCCATTGCAGATGTCCTAGTCGTTCTAGGTCTTCCCCAATCGCGAGTCATAGGCTGGAATGTTCCGTGCTTCCTAAGATGCCGATCAATTGCTTCGAACGTCTTCCTGTCGGGACACCTTCGTTCTGGAAATCTGTCTCGATACAAACGTACCGCGCCACGGCTATTGCCCCGTGCTAATCCATACATCAATCGGGCATCTGCCAACCCCGCAATTGTAAACATTGCACTGACTGCAAAACCACGTTCGTGATGAACACTAACCTGTTGATGCTGCGTACTGATGTGCTTGATGCTAGTACTGTAGCTCTAACATGGAAATTAAGCGTTTCCGGACACATGTCCACATAACATCTTTTCCTTCTTTGTGTGTGAAGAATGTTTCCTGAAAGTTTGGCCGTACCTTTTTGTAACACCCTGTATACAAATGACCTAGTAGATAGTGTCGGAAGTTTCATGCGGCTTTTCGCGGATGATGCTGTAGTATACAGAGAAGTTGCAGCATTAGAAAATTGTAGCGCAATGCAGGAAGATCTGCAGCGGATAGGCACTTGGGGCAGGGAGTGGCAACTGACCTTTAACATAGACAAATGTAATATATTGCGAATACATAGAGAGAAGGATCCTTTATTATATGATTATATGATAGCGGAACAAACACTGGTAGCAGTTACTTCTGTAAAATATCTGGGAGTATGCGTACGGAACGATTTGAAGTGGAATGACCATATAAAATTAATTGTTGGTAAGGCGGCTGCCAGGTTGAGATTCATTTGGAGAGTCCTTAGAAAATGTAGTCCATCAACAAAAGAGGTGGCTTACAAAACACTCGTTCGACCTATACCTGGGTATTGCTCATCAGTGTGGGATCCGTACCAAGTCGGGTTGAAAGAGGAGACAGAGAAGATCCTAAGAAGAGCTGCGCGTTTCGTCACAGGGCTATTTGGTAAGCGTGGTAGCGTTACGGAGATGTTTAGCAAACTTAAGTGGCAGACTCTGCAAGAGAGGCGCTCTGCATCGCGGTGTAGCTTGCTGCCCTGGTTTCGAGAGGGTGCGTTTCTGGATGAGGTATCGAATATATTGCTTCCCCCTACTTATATCTCCCGAGGAGATCACGAATGTAAAATTAGAGGGATTCGAGCGGGCACGGAGGCTTTCCGGCAGTCGGTCTTCCCGCGAACCATACGCGACTGGAACAGGAAAGGGAGGTAATGACAGTCGCACGTAAAGCGCCCTCCGCCACACACCGTTGGGTGGCTTGCGGAGTATAAATGTAGATGTTGTCGGCTTTTTTGTACACTGAGGTGGCACAGGTCATGAGATAACGATATGCACATATACAGATCTACATCTACATCCATACTCCGCAAGCCACCTGACGGTGCCTGGCGGAGGGCACCCTGAGTACCTCTATCGGTTCTCCCTTCTATTCCAGTCTCGTATTGTACGTGGAAAGAAGGATTGTCGGTATGCTTCTGTGTGGGCTCTAATCTCTCTGATTTTATCCTCATGGTCTCTTCGCGAGATATACGTAGGAGGGAGCAATATACTGCTTGAATCTTCGGTGAAGGTATGTTCTAGAAACTTTAACAAAAGCCCGTACCGAGCTACTGAGCGTCTCTTCTGCAGAGTCTTCCACTGGAGTTTATCTATCATCTCCGTAACGCTTTTGCGATTACTAAATGATCCTGTAACGAAGCGCGCTGCTCTCCGTTGGATCTTCTCTATCTCTTCTATCAACCCTATCTAGTGCGGATCCCACACTGCTGAGCAGTATTCAAGCAGTGGGCGAACAAGCGTACTGTAACCTACTTCCTTTGCTGTCTGATTGCATTTTCTTAGGATTTTTCCAATGAATCTCAATCTGGCATCTGCTTTACTGACGATCAAATTTATATGATCATTCCATTTTAAATCACTCCTAATGCGTACTCGCAGATAATTTATGGAATTAACTGCTTCCAGTTGCTGACCTGCTATTTTGTAGCTAAATGATAAGGGACCTATCTTTCTATGTATTCGCATGCAGATGCCGGTGATATCGCATACATAGTGTGTAAAAAGGACAGTGCATTGGCGCAGCTGTCATTTGTACTCCGGTGTTTCACGTGAAAAGCTTTCCGACTTGATTATGGCCGCTCGGCGGGAATTAACAGATTCTGAGCGCAGAACAGTAGCTGGAGCTAGACACATGGGGCATTCCATTTGGGAAATCGTTAAGGTATTCAATATTCTGAGATCCACAGTGTCATGAGTGCGCCGAAAATACTACATTTCAGGCATTACATCTTAGCGTGGGCAACGCAATGGCCGACGGCCTTCGCTTAGCAACCGAGAGCAGCGGCGTTTGCGTAGAGGTGTCAGTGGTGGCAGACAAGCAACACTGCTCGAAATAACCGTGGAAATCAACGTGGGGTGTACGACTAACGTATTCGTTAGGACATCGCAGCGAAATTTGGTGTTAATGGGTTATGGCAGCAGAAGACCGAGGTGAATGTCTTTGCAAACAGCACGACATCGCCTGCAGCGCCTCTCCTGGGTTCGTGACCAAATCGGTTGAACCCTTGACGACTGGAAAACCGCGGCATGATCAGATAAATCCAGACTTCCGTTGGTAAGAACTCATGATAGGGTCCGAGTATGACCCCACGAAGCCATGGACCCAAATTGTCAACAAGGCACTGTGCAAGTTGGCGGTAGCTCCAGAATGGTGTGGTCTGTGTTTGCTTTGACTAGACCGGGTCCTCCGGATGTTCAGTTACTTGAAGACCATTTGTAGCCATACATGGACATCATGTTCCCAAACAGGGACCGAAATTTTATGGATCACAATGCGCCGCATCAACGAGCCACAATTGTTCGCAGTTGGTTTGAAGAACATTCTGGACACTTCCAGCGAATTGTTTGGCCATCCTTATCGCCCTACAGTAATGTCATTGAACATTTAGGTGACATAATCAAGACTCCAGTTTGTGCTCAAAATCCTTCATCTGCAACTTTTTCGCCATTATGGACGGATACAGAGGCGAAGGGTCAGTATTTCTGCAGAGATTTTCAACGACTTGTTGAGTCCATGCCATGTCGAGTTGATGCTCTACACGAAATGAAATCCGACACGATATTTGAAGGTTCTTCGTGACTTTTGTCATCTCAGTGTACTTCATTTTATCGTTATATATTTTTACATACACTCCTGGAAATGGAAAAAAGAACACATTGACACCGGTGTGGCAGATCCACCATACTTGCTCCGGACACTGCGAGAGGGCTGTACAAGCAATGATCACACGCACGGCACAGAGGACACACCAGGAACCGCGATGTTGGCCGTCGAATGGCGCTAGCTGCGCAGCATTTGTGCACCGCCGCCGTCATTGTCAGCCAGTTTGCCGTGGCATACGGAGCTCCATAACAGTCTTTAACACTGGTAGCATGCCGCGACAGCGTGGACGTGAACCGTATGTGCAGTTGACGGACTTTGAGCGAGGGCGTATAGTGGGCATGCGGGAGGCTGGGTGGACGTACCGCCGAATTGCTCAACACGTAGGGCGTGAGGTCTCCACAGTACATCGATGTTGTCGCCAGTGGTCGGCGGAAGGTGCACGTGCCCGTCGACCTGGGACCGGACCGCAGCGACGCACGGATGCACGCCAAGACCGTAGGATCCTACGCAGTGCCGTAGGGGACCGCACCGCCACTTCCCAGCAAATTAGGGACACTGTTGCTCCTGGGGTGTCGGCGAGGACCATTCGCAACCGTCTCCATTAAGCTGGGCTACGGTCCCGCACACCGTTGGGCCGTCTTCCGCTCACGCCCCAACATCGTGCAGCCCGCCTCCAGTGGTGTCGCGACAGGCGTGAATGGAGGGACGAATGGAGACGTGTCGTCTTCAGCGATGAGAGTCGCTTCTGCCTTGGTGCCAATGATGGTCGTATGCGTGTTTGGCGCCGTGCAGGTGACCGCCACAATCAGGACTGCATACGACCGAGGCACACAGGGCCAACACCCGGCATCATGGTGTGGGGAGCGATCTCCTACACTGGCCGTACACCTCTGGTGGTCGTCGAGGGGACACTGAATAGTGCACGGTACATCCAAACCGTCATCGAACCCATCGTTCTACCATTCCTAGACCGGCAAGGGAACTTGCTGTTCCAACAGGACAATGCACGTCCGCATGTATCCCGTGCCACTCAACGTGCTCTAGAAGGTGTAAGTCAACTACGCTGGCCAGCAAGATCTCCGGATCTGTCCCCCATTGAGCATGTTTGGGACTGGATGAAGCGTCGTCTCACGCGGTCTGCACGTCCAGCACGAACGCTGGTCCAACTGAGGCGCCAGGTGGAAATGGCATGGCAAGCCGTTCCACAGGACTACATCCAGCATTTCTACGGTCGTCTCCATGGGAGAATAGCAGCCTGCATTGCTGCGAAAGGTGGATATACACTGTACTAGTGCCGACATTGTGCATGCTCTGTTGCCTGTGTCTATGTGCCTGTGGTTCTGTCAGTGTGATCATATGATGTATCTGACCCCAGGAATGTGTCAATAAAGTTTCCCCTTCCTGGGACAATGAATTCACGGTGTTCTTATTTCAATTTCCAGGAGTGTATTTCACTACGATTGCATGTTTTTACATATTTCGGAGTTATGCTATATGAGATGACGTATTTGCTTTCTAACGCTCTTCATATTTTCCCACACCTTCCCTTAGAAAAACATCAGAGCGTAATCTACAATAATAGTTGGAGACAGGAAGTTGGTTTATGGAGGACGTGTTTCTCTGTAATGTTCTAAGATTGGGGAGTTCACAGTAGCAAAGCATATACAATAACAGTACCGTTTGCAGTCTCTTGTTGATGATGCCTACTGTTGTATAAAATAATCACCTAAATTAAGATCTTGCGTTATGATGTGTGATGCTTTCGCAGATGATGGAGAGACTGCTCCATGTCGAGCGTACAACAAGCAGGTCAAAGATTCTATAAGGTCCCAGCATTAGCAATATGCATGCAATGATGCGGAAAAAAGCACAAAACAGTGCAATATTCTAGGAAGCAGACGTCACTGACGCAGATGCACAATATCCCAAACCCAACAAACGATTTGTCCGATGACGTGTGCTCCGCTATGGTTGCTGACAACATTCTGTGATACAGACTTTTAACTGTTATTAATGCATGTTGTATCTTGTGAACTCCGTGGCACGTTAATGATAGTTGGTGAATGACGCAAACAGCCACAAATAGTTATTCAATGTTTTATTTTAGTGCCATAACCTGTTTCGGCTACCATGCTGATCTTCAGATGGCTAATAGTTTTCCTTACATAGATGTTTTGATCAACAAGATGTCGTCTGTTCCACAGCTGTACAAGAATATTTGAGAATTTAATGCCACTTTATGAATTGTTACATTAATATAAATACGCTACAACGCTTTATACAGGGTACGGCGGGGTAAATACGACCTAGTAATTTCTTGTGGCTACAAAACGCTTATCCGAGGTCGGATCTTAATATTATATACGTTAAATTATATGTAATATAAAGGAGAAACTGTTTGCAAAATATTTTGGTTATACCATCAATAGTTTTTGAAATATTTGTATTTTAAGACATGTCCACTTTTGCCATTTGCAAAAATGGTGGGGTAAATCCGATTCCCTATTGGCTGGGCTGATTTTGCACAGAAATTGTTTCAAATGAACGATTTCTAAAAATAATTATAAGCAATTATGTTTTTTACGTAAATCAGCAAAATTTATTCGAAAAATTAACAATGTTTAGATACTAAATGTACTGGAAGTTAAATGAATATAAATTTTAATTGAAAAAAGTTGATTTCATTGCACGGCCGTTCGACAGCTCGTAAAGACATTCCCATTTGCATTGCAGCGACTGTTCGGCGAATTACGTTTTGATTGCGATTTGTCGTTTTCCGTTTGTAATTTCGTACCATTTTGCTAAAAATAAACAAAAATTGACTTTGTTTGCATAAATAAATAATTCCATACACATAAACGATAAAAAATATGTGGCTGGATTTACCTCACAATTTAGCCGTCGGGTTTACCCCAGCACGCCATTTTTCATTTAACACACATAGAAACAACTTACACGAAATTTCAAAAAAAAAAAAAAGAAAGATACATACACTGAATACGTCACTAAATGCAATACAGAATCACTTACCGTTTGCTTTGTGATCGTTTTATTTAATAAGGTAAATCTAGTGATGCAATTTGCACATAAATTACATTGAAACAAGGAAAATACACTTGTCTTTTGACTGTCTAGATGTCAAATGCGGCAAGGCTGTCAACGTGCTCTATATGCGAAATCGCTCCGCTTTGCCGTTTCTCTCTCTCTCTCTCTCTCTCTCGCACACATATACAGAGTGTTACAAAAAGGTACGGCCAAACTTTCAGGAAATATTCCTCACACACAATAAAGAAAAGATGTTATGTGGACATGTGTACAGAAACGCTTAATTTCCATGTTAGATCTCATTTTAGTTTCGTCAGTATGTTCTTCCACCTACCCTCAATGGAGCACTATATCATGATTTCATACGGGATACTTTACCTGTGATGCTACAACATGTGCCTTTACAAGTACGACACAACATGTGGTTCATGCACGATGGAGCTACTGCACATTCCAGTCGAAGTGTTCGTACGTTTCTCAACAACAGATTCGGTGACCGATGGATTGGTAGAGGCGGACCAATTCCATGGCCTCCACGCTCTCCTGACCTCAACCCTCTTGACTTTCATTTACAGGGGCATTTGAAAGCTCCCCGGTACCAAATGTAGAGACTCTTCGTGCTCGTATTGTGGACGGCTGTGATACAATACGCCATTCTCCAGGGCTGCATCAGCGCATCAGGGATTACTTGCGACGGACGGTGGATGCATGCATCCTCGCTAACGGAGGACATTTTGAACATTTCCTGTAACAAAGTATTTGAAGTCATGCTGGTACGTTCTGTTGCTGTGTGTTTCCATTCCGTGATTAATGTGATTTGAAGAGAAGTAATAAAATGAGCTCTAACATGGAAAGTAAGCGTTTCCGGACAGGTGTCCACATAACATATTTTCTATCTTTGTGTGTGAGGAATGTTTCCTGAAGGTTTGGCCGTACCTTTTTGTAACACCATATATATATATATATATATATATATATATATATATATATATATATATATATATATATATATATACTCCTGGAAATGGAAAAAAGAAAAGAACACATTGACACCGGTGTGTCAGACCCACCATACTTGCTCCGGACACTGCGAGAGGGCGGTACAAGCAATGATCACACGCACGGCACAGCGGACACACCAGGAACCGCGGTGTTGGCCGTCGAATGGCACTAGATGCGCAGCATTTGTGCACCGCCGCCGTCAGTGTCAGCCAGTTTGCCGTGGCATACGGAGCTCCATCGCAGTCTTTAACACCGGTAGCATGCCGCGACAGCGTGGACGTGAACCGTACGTGCAGTTGACGGACTTTGAGCGAGGGCGTATAGTGGGCATGCGGGAGGCCGGGTGGACGTACCGCCGAAATGCTCAACACGTGGGGCGTGAGGTCTCCACAGTACATCGATGTTGTCGCCAGTGGTCGTCGGAAGGTGCACGTTCCCGTCGACCTGGGACCGGACCGCAGCGACGCACGGATGCACGCCAAGACCGTAGGATCCTACGCAGTGCCGTAGGGGACCATACCGCCACTTCCCAGCAAATTAGGGACACTGTTGCTCCTGGGGTATCGGCGAGGACCATTCGCAACCGTCTCCATGAAGCTGGGCTACGGTCCCGCACAGCGTTAGGCCGTCTTCCGCTCACGCCACAACATCGTGCAGCCCGCCTCCAGTGGTGTCGCGACAGGCGTGAATGGAGGGACGAATGGAGACGTGTCGTCTTCAGCGATGAGAGTCGCTTCTGCCTTTGTGCCAATTATGTTCGTATGCGTGTTTGGCGCCGTGCAGGTGAGCGCCACAATCAGGACTGCATACGACCGAGGCACACAGGGCCAACACCCGGCATCATGGTGTGGGGAGCGATCTCCTATACTGGCCGGACATCTCTGGTGATCGTCGAGGGGACACTGAATAGTGCACGGTACATCCAAACCGTCATCGAACCCATCGTTCTACCATTCCTAGACCGGCAAGGGAACCTGCTGTTCCAACAGGACAATGCACGTCCGCATGTATTCCGTGCCACCCAACGTGCTCTAGAAGGTGTAAGTCAACTACCCTGGCCAGCAAGATCTCCGGATCTGTCCCCCATTGAGCATGTTTGGGACTGGATAAAGCGTCGTCTCACGCGGTCTGCACGTCCAGCACGAACGCTGGTCCAACTGAGGCGCCAGGTGGAAATGGCATGGCAAGCCGTTCCACAGGACTACATCCAGCATCTCTACGATCGTCTCCATGGGAGAATAGCAGACTGCATTGCTGCGAAAGGTGGATATAAACTGTACCAGTGCCGACATTGTGCATGCTCTGTTGCCTGTGTGTATGTGCCTGTGGTTCTGTCTGTGTGATCATGTGATGTATCTGACCCCAGGAATGTGTCAATAAAGTTTCCCCTTCCTGGGACAATGAATTCACGGTGTTCTTATTTCAATTTCCAGGATTATATATATATATATATATATATATATATATATATATATATATATATATATGTGTGTGTGTGTGTGTATGTGTGTGTGTGTGTGTGTGTGTGTGTGTGTGTGTTTTGAATATTAGCATAGCACACAAATTGTATATTTAACTCTGTGGCTAATTTGTAGCAAGGAGATGAGAATGAATAAACCCCTGAACGGATTACGATATTATCTTTATGGAATTTAGGGAGGTCATCGATATGTGCAACATATTTTACCTTACTCATATAGTATTACATCGCATTTTTACTGAAGTAATTCCTCTTGTTTTAATCTAACATTAACATATTCATTTCAGGAAATGGAGATACTGTATAGGTGCACTGGTTTACAGTCTTTGATACAATAATATTTCACTGACCCACATATTTATCTTTACACCTGATGATGGCGTAAGAGCCGAAAACCGCTTTGTGAAAATATTTAGGTAACTCCACCCACATAGGGAGAAATGACCGTCGTAAAAATATAAGAGAAAACGGAGGTCACACGCAAAGCTTTAGCTGTTCATTTTTCAGAGTTGTTATTGGAGAAATAGTGTCGGTCGGACACTAAAGTGGGAATTCCTGAGCAGACTTGGGTGCACGTGCGTGCCGTTTCATCTCTGTTTCACGTGTCTAAATGTTGTCAGGATCGTTCAATAGTCCGTCGTTGTCTTTCTTAGTCACCTACACAATATAAAAGTGTAATTACGTGCAAGCCTAGTCTACAGTCGTCAAAATTAATTTGGGAACACGTTGGAAGCGAGTGCACTGTCCGCTTATCCTGCTATGTGACTGCGTAGTAATTAATCCGATATTCGTTAATCAGGCATTCTTCATGATGGGATTCTTTTTTAGGGTAAAAACGGAACCCTTATAGGAACACTTTGTTGTCTGTCGGCGAGTCTGTCCTCAGGAACATGTACATGTATCGAGTTGAAATTTATGCCAGATAAGTGACTGAGGCTTACGGTTCCTCGGCTGTGTAAAAATTTTAAGCTTCTAGGCAAATGCAATCAAAATATACGGCATTCTTATGTCGCATATTTCGATGCTCACAAACTCACTCATCAAAACGTATAGATGGACTACATTATATACAGACAACAGAGCGAGGATTCTAATTGCTCTTGACCAGTTTTTTTTGTACACGTCTGTACACTTTAAAATTGTGGAATTCATGGTGGCATTATGTAACCAGTAGCTCGGAAGATGGGCCAGCTGTACGATAGTGAGCATAATATATTATTAACAGATCAGCTTTTGTAATTGCTAGAGGTCGCCAGTGTTGTACATCCTAACCCAAAGAAAACGGAACATCACGAAGGGATAATACGAATGGGACGGAATTCGGTAGACGTGGCGTACATGTACAGATAAACAACTGATAACAATTTCAGAAAAATTGGATGACTTATTGAAGAGAAAGAGTTTCACAAATTGAGCAAGTCAGCAAAGCACTGGTCCACCTCTGGCCCTCACGCGAGCAGTTCGCATTGTTTGGTAGATATGTTGGATGTCCTCCTGGGAGATATCATGCCAAATTCTGCTCAACTGCGCCTCAGATGGTCAAAATCCCCAGCTGGTTCGAGGGCCATAGTGCTACAACGTTCTCAGTTGGGGAGAGACCCGGTGAGGTTTGGCAAGCAGTAGAAACCCTCGCTGTGTGCCGGTGGGCATTATCTTGCTGCAATGTAAGTCCAGCATTGCTTGCCAGGAAAGGCAACAATACGGGGCGTAGAGTATCATCAAAGCGCCGTTGCGCTGTGCAGATGCCGAGGATGACAACCAAAGGGGTTCTGCAGTGAAGGGAAGTGACACACCAGACAGTCTCTCCTGGTCGTTGAGCGGTAGTTTGGGCGACAGTCAGGTCGGTATCGTAGCACTCTCTGGCACATCTTGGCTGGTCTTCTGGGTTCATTTCGAAGCGGGTCTCCTCTCTGAAGGCAGTTGTACTGCAGTCAATGAGATTACACACCACTGCAAACGGACCTGTTCTACATCTACGTCTATATCTACATGGTTACTCTGCGATTCACACTTAAGTGCCTGGCAGAGGATTCATCGAACCATTTTCATACTACTCCTCTGCCATTCCACTCCCGAATGGCGCGTGGGAAAAAGGAACACCTAAATCTTTCCGTTTGAGTTCTGAATTCTCTTATTTTATTATGATGAACATTTCTCCCTACGTAGGTGGGTGTCAACAAAATATTTCCGCATTCAGAAGAGAAAGTTGGTGATTGGAATTTCGCAAATAGATCTTGCCGCAAAGAAAACCACCTTTGTTTCAGTGACTGCCACCCCAACTCGAGTATCATATCAGCGACATTCTCACCTCTATTGCGCAATAACACGAAACGAGCTGCCCTTCTTTGCACTTTTTCCTCCGCCAATCCTACTTGATAAGGATCCCACACCGCGCAGCAATATTCCAGCAGAGTACGGACAAGTGTAATGCAGGCTGTCTCTTTAGTGGGTTTGTCGCATCTTCTAAGTGCTCTACCAACAAAGCGCAGTCTATGTTTCGCCTTCCCCACAATATTATCCATGTGGTCTTTCCAATTTAAGTTGCTCGTAATTGTAATTCTTAGGTATTTGGTCGAATTGACAGCCCTTAAACTTGGGCGATTTATCGTATACCCAAAATTTATCGGATTTCTTTTAGTACCCACGTGGATGACCTCGCATTTTTCCTTGTATATTGCCAATTGACACTTTTCGCACCGTACAGAAATTCTCTCTAGATCATTTTGTAATAGGAACTGATCGTCTGATGATTTTACTAGACGGTCAATTACAGTGTCATCTGCAAACAGTCTAAGGGGGCTGCTCAGAGATCATTTATGTAAATCAGGAACAGCAGAGGGCCTACCTTGCGGAACGCCAGATATCATTTCTGTTCTACTCGATGATTTACCGTCTATCACTACGAACTGTGACCTCAGTGAGAGGAAATCACGAATACAGTCACACTGTTGAGACGATACTTCATATGCACGCAATTTGATTAATAGTAGCTTGCGAGGAACGGTATCAAAAGCCTTCTGGAAATCTAGGAATATGGAATCGATCTGAGATCCTTCGATGGCAGCACTCATTACTTTATGGGAATAAAGAGCTAGTTGTGTTGCACAAGAACGATATTTCCTGAATCCGTGCTGGTTATGTATCAATAAGTCATTTTCTTCAAGATGCTCCAAAATCCTACTGCAAATTGAGATAAGTGATATGGGTCTGTAATCCAATGTGTTACTCCCTATTTCCTTTCATGAATATTGATGTGACATATGCTACTTTCCAGTCTTTAGAAACAGACCTTTCGTCAAGTGAGTCGTTGTATATGATTGCTAAGAAAGGCGCTATTGTGTCTGCATACTGTGAAAGGAACCTCTTTGGTATAACATCTAGACCGGAAGACTTGTCTTTCTGAAGCGATTTGTTTTATAACACCTAAGATATCTGCTTTTATGCCGCTCATGCTTATAGCTGTTCTGGTTTCGAATTCCTGAATATTTACTTCGTCATCTTTCGAACAGGAATTACGGAAAACCGTATTTAGTAACTCCGCTTCAGTGGCACCATCGCTATCGCGCAGTGACGGTATTGACTGTTTTTTGCCACTGGTATACTTCACATACGACCAAAATCTCTTTGGGTTTTCTACCATATTTTGAGACATTGGTTCAAATGGCTCTGAGCGCTACGGGACTTAACTTCTGAGGTCATCAGTCCCCTAGAACTTAGAACTACTGAAACCTAACTAACCTAAGGATATCACACACATTCATGTCCCAGGCAGGATTCGAACCTGTGAGCGTAGCGGTCGCGCGGTTCCAGACTGTAGCGCCTAGAACCTTTCGGGCACCCCGGCCGTCTTGAGACACTGTTTTATTCTGGAAACTATTAAAAGCATCTCGCATTGAAGTCCGCACTAAATTTCGAGCTTCCGTGAAACTTAGTCAGTCTTGGGGATTTTGCGTTCTTCTGAATTTGGCATGCTTTTTTCGTCGCTTCTGCAACACTGTTCTGACATGTTTTGTGTACCATGCTGAATCAGTCCCATCTCTTATTAACTTATGCGGTATGAATCTTATATATTACTATTTCACTGTAAAAATACGGTAACCAGCCACTTTTTAATGCGTTTTATTTACGCCAATATGCATTTCGGGTTTGCACCCATCTTCAGCTGGCAAATTACCTGGATCTTCAGTTACTACAGTAGTACAATCACGACAGCAGTTTGGATGCTGCAGCAGGCCTGCGCAAAAGTAACGATTCCAGTCATTTACTTCAGTTTCGCTAGTTTAAAGCCACAAACTATCAGTTGTACATTTTACTTACATTCTCCTCTCCTTGTTTTTTCTTGGCTTTTCTTCTTTTTTGCAACAACACGAACACTTTTTATCGTGTACTTTACACAGGCGCACTGCGTTATCCACCATTTTGTCGACTGACAGTTTTTGTTCACATACAAATGGTTTGTCTATGGACAGAGTTATATTTCGTAAAAAACAACTGATAGTGTGTGACTTTAAACTCGCGAAATTAAAGTAAATGATTGGAGTCGTTGCTTTTGCACAGGCCTCCTGTAGCATCCAAACTGCTGTCGAGATTGTACTACTGTAGTAACTGAAGATCCACGTAATTTGCCAGCTGAAGATGGTTGCAAACCCGAAATGCATATTGGCGTAAATAAAACGCATTAAAAAGTGGCTGGTTGCCGTATTTTAACAGTTAAATATCATTATCCACGGCCACGGAGTTCAACAGTCCAAATAAAATGGACAAATTGTTATTATATATTGCTGTCGATACTGTATCTTTGAATTTGAGCCATATCTGGTCTACATTTGCATAATTAGCTTGGAAGGAATAAGACTTTCTCTTAGGAAGTCATCAAGCGAATTTTTATCTGTTGTTTTAAATAGATATGTATGGCGTTTACTCTTAGTGGTTTTGGTTCATATGGTTTCGAGCCTCGCTACAGTGACCTTGTGATCCCTAATCCCTGTATCCGTCATGACGCTCTCTATTAGATCAGGATTATTTGTGGCTAAGAGGTCAAGTGTATTTTCGCCACCTATTGATGTACGTAAATCAATGGTAGTCAGCGCAAGGGGTGCCGTGAGCTCAGCTCCCTTTCTATGAGCCGCCTGTTAATCGTCCTTGTGTTTACTGAAGAACCCGTGTCACGTCGGATAGATAATAATCATGAATCCGGGGCTCTGAGTGCCTCTCTACCGCTCGGTCCTTACATTCTGTCATCTCTCTAGGTCGATCACTTCCTCCTTGACTCTTTGCTCGCCCATGGTTTACCCATTTTTGCCAACATCGTCAAACTGCGGCATCACTCTATCCAAATATAGAACTATTCGCCTATTACATGAACCGGTCGTCTCTCAAAAGCTGACATCTGCGTATACCGTCCAGGCGCCTGTCTGCTAGGCATCGGTAAGGTCCAACTGATTACACCGAATGAAACCCGCAAAAACTTTATGCCTTGATGTCGACATCCGCCCTGTTCACTCTGCTCGCCAGTTGCTGAGTGAAACTGCAGTGCAGTGTCACTCCTTCATCCATCGGCCACCAAAGTTTACAAGTTAGCATTTACCCGCAAGACATTTGTGAATACTATTGCAACTAATTTGCATAAATCGTTCGTGGTTCGTCATTTTTAGAGTGTATGATCAACAAAAGCGAAACGAGGATAATGGAATGTAGTTGAATTAAATCTACATCTACACCTACATCTACATTTATATTCCGCAAGCCAGCCAACCTGTGTGTGGCGGAGGGCACTTTACGTGCCACTGTCATTACCTCCCTTTCCTGTTCCAGTCGCGTATGATTCGCAGGAAGAACGACTGCCGGAAAGCCTCCGTGCCCGCTCGAATCTCTCTAATTTTGCATTAGTGATCTCCTCGGGAGATATAAGTAGGGGGAAGCAATATATTCGATACCTCATCCAGAAACGCACCCTCTCGAAACCTCAGCAGCAAGCTACACCGCGATGCAGAGCGCCTCTCTTGCAGAGTCTGCCACTTCACTTAGCTAAACATCTCCGTAACGCTATCACGCTTACCGAACAGCCCTGTGACGAAACGCGCCGCCCTTCTTAGGATCTTCTCTGTCTCCTCTTTCATCCCGACCTGGTACGGATCCCACACTGACTCAAGTATAGGTCGTTCGAATGATTTGTAGCCATCTCCTTCGTTGATGGACTACATTTTCTAGGGACTGTCCTAATGAAACTCAACATGGCACACGCCTTACCAACAGTTAATTTTATACGATCATTCCAATTCAAATCGTTCCGTACGCATACTCCCAGATATTTTACAGAAGTAACTGCTACCAGTGTTTGTTCCGCTATCATATAATCATACAATAAAGGATCCTTCTTTCTACGTATTCGCAATACATTACAAAAATGGTTCAAATGGCTCTGAGCACTACGGGACTCAACTGCTGTGGTCATTAGTCCCCTAGAACTTAGAACTACTTAAACCTAACTAACCTAAGGACATCACACACGTCCATGCCCGAGGCAGGATTCGAAACTGCGACCGTAGCAGTCGCACGGTAATATAAATTACATTTGTCTATGTTAAGGGTAAGTTGCCACTCCCTGCACCAAGTGCCTATCCGCTGCAGATCTTCCTGCAATCAGGTGACGTTGAGGGAATTAGATTAGGAAACGATACACTTAAAGCAGTAGATGAGTTTTCTTATTTGGGGAGCAAAATAACTAACGATGGCCGAAATAGAAGGATATAAAATGTAGACTGGCAATGGCAAGGAAAGCGTTTCTGAATAAGAGAAATTTGTTAACATCGAGTATATGTTTAAGTGTCAGGAAGTCGTTTCTGAAAGTTTTTGTATGGAGTGTAGCCATGCATGGAAGTCAAAAATGGACGATAAATAGTTTAAAGAAGAAGAGAATAGAACCTTTCGAAATGCGGTGCGACAGAAGAACGCTGAAGATTAGATGGGTAGATCACGTACCATATGAGGGGATACTGAGTAAAATTGGAGAGAAGTGGAGTTTGTGGCAGAACTTGACTAGATGAAGGGATCGGTTTGTACGATACGCCCTGCGGGGATCTCCCAATTTAGTACTGGAGGCGAGCGTAGAGGGTAAAACTCGTAGAGGGAGACCAAGGGATGAATACAGTAAGCAGGTATAGAAGAACGTAGGTTGCAGTTGTTACTCGGAGATGTAGAGGCTTGCACAGGATAGAGTAGCATGGAGAGCTGCATCAAAGTAGTCTCTGGAATGAAGACCAGAAGAATAAGAATGTTGAAAGGAGGAGTTGAAAGTAAACTAGTAAATTTAAATAAAATTCAATGCAAAAAAAGAACTAACGGTGACGAGCAAACCGTAGTGTAGCGATATCGTTACGCAGGTGTCTAGCTTTCAGCTGATGCAGTCATACTCCACCAACCGTCGTAAAAAGCATTTGCTGACGTTGGGCTCTGCCGCGCGTTGGTCGACTGCACACATTTCTGTTTACTAAGAAGCCTGTTTTCCTCGTTGAGCGATTCAGGGAAAAGCTGTCCAGAGTAAATCAGGTTTCCGGTACAGAGAATGGCAATCATGAACTTCCGATAACAGGTCGCGGTTGGCATTCCCCTTATGCTAACGCGCCAAGGGCAATCAGTTCAGCTCGCAACGGCACTTCGCGAAATACAGTTAGGAGGATGGCTGTGAGCTCTCTCAGCATATTCTCGTTATTACAAATGATTATACTGCGTCTGAGTAAGCTGGAACATTGGGCTGCCATAGACACACATTATACAATACGGATCGACGTACTCAGCAACATTAGCGAGACCTGTAAGATCTAAAATTGGGAGATAAAACAAGGGTCAAGATAATTCCACTTGAAAAGATATCGATTACTTTACATCTGCATTTACATCTACATGATTACCGTGCACCGGCCGCTGTGGACGAGCAGTTCTAGGCTCTTCAGTTTGCAACTGCGCGATCACTACGGTCGCAGGTTCGAATCCTGCCTCGAGAATGAATGTGTGTGATGTCCTTAAGTTAGTTAGGTTTAAGTAGTTCTAAGTTCTAGGGGACTGATGACCTCAGATGATAAGTCCCATAGTGCTCAGAGACATTTTGTCACCGTGAAATTTACAACTAAATACCTGGCTGAAGGTTAATGGAACCACCTTCAAGCTATTTCTCTACCGTTCTGCATCCAGATCTGTATTCTCCACTCCATCTTTTGATATGTGGCAAATACACGTTTGTTTTACCCCCCCCCCCCCCCAATCGCTAATAACGTGACACTGTCAACGGAAATAAGCTAGTGTCAAAGTTCTGTAATGGTCATGGTCAACTCCCGAGTATCTGAATGTTGGAAAAGGGTCTGATGACGTTATGGTTTGGTCCCTTTCTCTCCAACCCAATCAACCAACCAATTCGTGAGATGCGTAGTGGAATGAGTAATATGCTGTTGCACTCTTCTTAGAACTTACGAAGTTTTAAGAGAAAATCTCTTTTTCTTGTCTTGTAATATCTGCAACTGGAGTTTCAGAAGCATTTCCGAGGGGCTTTCACGGTACAGACAAATGAAGTTGAGAAAAGCGCTGCTCTTCTTTGGACTCGTGTATCTCTTGCATTAGTACTACTTGGTAATGGTCTCAATGTGAAGAGCAACACTCAAGAATCGGCCTTGCATGAGTGAACTGCTTTTCATTGGAATTCTTTTGCTGAAACACAATCTGGCATTTCAACAACTATTTTCATGTGGTCGTTCGAGTTTAGATCTCCCCGAATTGTTACAGTCAAATATTTTACCGTCGTTATTGTTCCCAATGTTTTATCGCCACTAGTTCAACTGAACAATTACTCGTACTTTCGCATGTTTATCTGCAACGGTTCAAATGGCTTTGAGCACTATGGGACTTTACGTCTGAGGTCATCAGTACCCTAGAGTGTAGAACTACCTAAACCTAACTAACCTAGGACATCACACACATCAATGCCCGAGGCAGGATTCGAACCTGCGACAGTAGCAGTCGCGTGGTTCCTGACTGAAGCGCCTAGAACCGCTCGGCCACCAAGGCCGGCTATCTGCAATGCGTTACGTTTATTTACATTGAGAGTTAACTGCCAGTCATTGCGCAAAACGTGTGTTCCCGTTTCCTTGGATAGGCAAAAACACGAACAGTCGCGTTTGGACACAGTTCTAAGCAATGCAGTGTTTTGTTCTGCGAGATTTTTCGGTATAGTCGTCCAGCGCACATCCAGTACTTTTAGTTGTATTTTGAGTGTCACTATTTTTCTGCATCCAGTTCTCTACTACCTGCTGCACAATGTTGAACTATCGAGGCGGACCAACCTCGTATTGCGACTAAATCGAAGATTTCTTCGTAGAGAAGGCGCAGCATGTTATCTTGGTGATTGACAGGCGGATGTACAAGTATCTGTAGGTGTCCCCTTAGCAACTGCGTTGGCATCTTTGCTGGATATATTGTTCAGGGTGGCAATAAAACCCTGTTTCATTTGAAGCATATGTGTCAATTTTTATCTCTCTACCTAAACTGCCACGTGAAGTGTTGAACTTTAAAATGGTTACGGACTTTTCGGTCACACTGTTTATTAAAGTAATGGGAGGCAACCTGAGTAATTTTCTGGGTGGTGCAGTTACCTACAGTAAAATACCGCCTGAGAAAGAAAACTTCGCAGTTACTCAGCCATGTCACGTTGTGATTTGAAAATTGTGCAAAGGCTGGACATTTACTTTAAATGTACAGAAATACTGAACTCTAAAAGAAAAGGAAAAAAGGGAACACCGAAACCAGGCTCTGAATCGCATTCGGGAGGGCGACGGTTCAATCCCGCGTCCGGCCATCCTGATTTAGGTTTTCCGTGATTTCCCTAAATCGCTCCAGGCAAATGCCGGGATGGTTCCTCTGAAAGGGCACGGCCGACTTTCTTCCCCGTCCTTCCCTAATCCGATGAGACCGATGACCACGCTGTCTGGTCTCCTTCCCCAAACAACCCCAACCGATTCTCATGACCTCGACATAGCCGCCGCCAGTCTCTGAAGACCACGCGAGACGCGACCGACCGCCGTGTCACCGTCAGCCATTCGCCACCGGGGGCGGCATGGAGCGCAATGTGGTCAGCACACCGCACTCCCTGGCATCACGAACTTGAGCGCACCCAGTTCCAGTCCTCCCTGCGAGGAAAAATTCCTGGCCGTATCGCGAATCGAGCGCCGATCCCTCACATGAGGGTCTGTCGCGTTGACCACTCGGCTACAGAAGTGGACAATGTTAAATCGTGCACTTCACAAAACGCAAATGTGTAGTGTCCTATGACTACAGTATCAATCAGTGGCAATTAGACTCAATTAACTAATAAAAATACTTGTGGAGATTATAATGTGAAACATTCCCTTAGAAAAAATTTATAAATGACAGTGCTAGAAAACCTCTTACGTTATTTGATTTTCAAACAGCTGAGCAAAACTGAACGTACTCAGACATTTTTCTCTTTACTTATTCTGATCAACACTAAGCTGACGCACAATATTTTTAGCGCAACGCAGTCTGACTTTCGATAATCCCTACAAAAGAATGGCCCTGACTAACAATAACCTATACGTTCATGAATTGCTTACCTCACAAAAGTCTTCGTTACTCGAACTATTGGAATACAGCGACCGCCAATACTGCCAGCTAAATAAAAGATTTTAACTACTGAAAGCACTAACTACTGATAGGCATAGTTGGCAAATGAAAGATTTTGCTCTTTATTGACCATGCAAGCATCATAATAAACTACGAGAGAGACAGAACAACAGAAGAAGCAGAACCTGGAAATCTTAAAAGCATTATAGTTTTGGTCTCGGTGAATGGCCTTTCACATTGAAACGTCCCCTGACAAAAATTAACGAATTACTGTGCTGATCAACCTCCTACGTTATTTGATTTTCAAACAGCTAAGCAAATCTCAATGTACTCGGACATTTCTCTCTTTACTTATTCTGATCGTCACAATATTACAGTCTTACAATATTTTTTAGCGCTACGCAATCTGACTTTCAATAATCCCTACAAAAGAATGACTCTGACTAACAGTAATCAATACCTTTCATGAATCACTTACCTCACAAAAATCTTCTTTACTCGAACTACTGCAATACATCGAGCGCCAATACTGCCAGCTAAATAAAATATTCTAACTACTGACGGCACTAACTACTGATAGCAAATGCCTCTGAGCACTATGGGACTCAACATCTGAGGTCATCAGTCCCCTAGAACTTGCAGCTACTTAAACCTAACTAACCTAAGGACATCACACACACCCATGCCCGAGGCAGGATTCGAACCTGCGACCGTAGCAGTCATGCGGTTCCGGACTGAAGTGCCTAGAATCGCACGGCCAGCACGGCTTCACCTCAGTAGTGTTCAAAAGTCATAATACATATAGCAGTTCATGACATCCAGTCTTACATATTTTCTTTTTCTGAAGGACACACGTGCAGATCGCCCGCTCTCAAAACTCTGGCATCTCTCGCCTCACATCCACCACTGCTGGCGGCTCACATCCAACTGCGCAACGCTACGCGCTGTTCACATCCAACTACCCAACACTACAATAGAAAATATTCCAACAATGCTAACCAGCCACTGATTGCACACAGCACAGTGATTTTCAAACAGAGCGCTACGTGGTGTTACCTACATAAAAATCTAAACAGCCTACTTACATATGTTATATTGAAACTCTTACACTGGTCCGTATTTGCATACAACAATATGGGATTGTAGGCGATGCAAAATACTTTTGTTATTTATTTAGCCGTCTGGAGTGGCCGTGTGGTTCTAGGCGATACAGTCTGGAACCGAGCGACCGCTACGGTCGCAGGTTCGAATCCTGCCTCGGGCATGGATGTGTGTGATGTCCTTAGGTTAGTTAGGTTTAATTAGTTCTAAGTTCTAGGCGACTGATGACCTCAGAAGTTAAGTAGCATAGTGCTCAGAGCCATTTGAACCATTCTTTATTTATTTATTCCCCCAAACTAGTCTGAGCGATAAATATCGCCATCATAAGTGGGTTCTTTGATTCTAAAGATGCAGAAACGGCAACATATAGAACACTGTAAAACATTATTATATGTTTACTGAATTGTTTCAGATATTGTTTCTGTGAATAATTTTATACCTTATTTACTAGACGTCACAGTATGATTCATTAATTGTTGCCGCTGTTTCCGGCATATTTTCTGATTTTTTTTATTTTTTTTTTTCTCGGCTTACATCATGTCATCTGCAACCGTATGGCTGGCTGTTAGTAAACAAATACAAGAAACGTGAACTTACGTGAGCCAGCGTTACGCAATTGGGATTGCGGTGTGTTGTGGGTACAGTTTTGGTGCACACTATGTTGTTACGTAGTTTGTCATGTACTCACGTTCGCTGGACGGTTTGCAGCTACTTTCAGACACAGAGAAACGTAACTTTCGCACCTTGTTCTTAATCCAATACATCTTGCTGTACGCATGTGTCGCGAGAAATGTACCGTATATTGAAAGAGGTTATGAAAATTGGAGCGACAGTTCTGACTTCTGTTCCCTATTTATGGGTCTGTATGTGATGGGGGACCAAATTTGTTTGTGTGTTTGTTTTCCTGTTGTGTGTCCTGTACCAGTTCTCTTAGAGCGGTAAAGAGAGTGTTGTTGCAAAGTGTTGTGTTTCGTTTATATCGATTTTCCTTCCACTATAGCCTTTCCTATGTTATAATTTTCTTCCGTTGTCAGTTTTCGTTATAAACTGTTGCTGTATTTTTTGTACTAACAGCCACTCACACATTCGCAGATGGCATGATGAATGCCGTGAAAAACGGCAAAAACAAAAAACGCAGAAAAAATGCAGGAAACAGCGGCAACAATCGCAGAGCCACGCTGTGTCGTATAGTAAATAAGATATTACGAAATTGTTAACAGAAACAATATTTAGAACAAAACAGTGCACGTATTAAAATGTTTTACAATGTTTATAAGTATGCCATTTCTGCGTGTTTTAGAATCAAAGAACCCACCTGATGATGGTGAAATTTGTCGCTGAAATTATTCTGGGCCAATAAATAAATAAATAACTCAAGTGTTTTGCGTCAAGGCGGATCCACAATCTCAAATTGTTCAAATGGTTCTGAGCCGTGGTCATCAGTCCCCTAGAACTTAGAACTACTTAAACCTAACTAACCTAAGGACATCACACACATCCATGCCCGAGGCAGGATTCGAACCTGCGACCGTAGCGGTCACGTAGTTCCAGACTGTAGCGCCTAGAAACGCACGACCACACCGGCAGGCCACAATCTCACACTGCTGTCTTTGTGGAGATATGAACTGTGATGATCACATCGGCTCGAAGGGTAAAGCGGATACCAGACTTTTGTTCACTCGTAGAATGGCGAAAAAATGCAATCCTTGTATAGAGGAAGTTGCTTTCAGGGCACTCGTGCGATCATACTACAGTATTTCCGAAGCATTTGAAAGCCATACAAAAAAGAGAAAAGAAAACTGGATATCAGGGAACGTGGACGTGTGGCACGATTGGTCACAGATGTGTTTGACCCGAGGGAGTGCATTACGAAAGTGCTGAAAAACCTGAAGTGGTAAGCATTCGAAGACTGAAGCCAACTATCGAGAGAAAACCTGTTTACAGAACTTCAGGAACCAGTGTTAAGTGAGGGATCTAGCGATAAACTACAGCTACCTACGAACCGCTCCCGTTCGGACGGCGAGACTTGATTAGAACAGTTCCAGCGCGCAACAAAGGTAGTTAAAGAAACCATCCTTCTCGCGCACCATACGCGAATGGGGCGGCAAGGAATGCTAACACATGATACAACGGGAAGTACTCTCTGTGTAGACGTACATGTACCAGCAAAGCCATGTTATTGTTTCGAAACAGTGGCGCCAGCTTACTTCCTGTGTGACTCCTGGCAACAGCGCTGTCTTCCAGCGACTTGTGTCGAGACGAGTGAATGGAAGTTCCGTGCTGCGAGACACGTCTTCACGTATGCCGCAACTGCGGCTACGTGTCGCAGGCACCGTGCTGTACTTTCTTGTCGGTGGGGGACACTGCGCTCGTAAAGTGTTGCCTAAGGTGTAAATTACAACCAGTATTGCACGGCGTCCAATCGTGGGACTAATCTGGTTCTTGCTGTGTATAAATGACCTTCCATCTCATACTGAAGAAGCAGGCATAATGCTCTTTATTGACGATGCAAGCATCATAATAAACTACGAGAGAGATACAACAACAGAAGAAGCAGAACCTGGAAATCTTAAAAGTATTACAGTTTTGGTCTCGGTGAATGGCCTGTCACATTGAAACGTCCCATTACAAAAAGTAATGAATTACTGTGCTGATAAGCGTCCTACGTTATTTGATTTTCAAGCAGCTAAGCAAAACTCAACGTACTCGGATATTTCTCTCTTTACTTATTCTGATCATCACTAAACTGACACACAATACTTTTTAGCGCAACGCAATCTGACTTTCAATAATCCCTACAAAAGAATGGCTCTGACTAACAATAATCTATACCTTTCATGAATCACTTACCTCTCAAAAATCTTCGTTACTCGAACTACTGCAATACAGCGAGCGCCACTACTCACAGCTAAATAAAAGATTCTAACTACTGAAGGCACTAACTACTGATAGGTTGTTGTTGTTGTTGTGGTCTTCAGTCCTGAGACTGGTTTGACGCAGCTCTCCATGCTACTCTATCCTGTGCAAGCCTCTTCATCTCCCAGTACCCACTGCAACCTACATCCTTCTGAATCTGCGTAGTGTAGTCACCTCTTGGTCTCCCTCTACGATTTTTACCCTCCACGCTGCCCTCCAGTACCAAATTGGTTGTCCCTTGATGCCTCAGAACATGTCCTACCAACCGATCCCTTCTTCTGGTCAAGTTGTGCCACAAACTTCTCCCAAATCCTATTCAATACTTCCTCTTTAGTTATGTGATCTACCCATCTAATCTTCAGCATTCTTCTGTAGCACCACATTTCGAAAGCTTCTTTTCCAAACTATTTATCGTCCGTGTTTCACTTCCATACATGGCTACACTCCATACAAATACTTTCAGAAACGACTTCCTGACACTTAAATCTATACTCGATGTTAACAAATTTCTCACCTTTAGAAGCGCTTTGCTCGCCAAATAGCAAAACTCCTTTACTACTTTAAGTGTCTCATTTCCTAATCTAATTCCCTCAGCATCACTCGACTTAATTCGACTACATTTCATTATCCTCGTTTTGCTTTTGTTGATGTTCATCTTATATCCTCCTTTCAAGACACTGTCCATTCTGTTCAACTGCTCTTCCAAGTCCTTTGCTGTCTCTGACAGAATTACAATGTCATCGGCGAACCTCAGAGTTTTTATTTCTTCTCCATGAATTTTAATACCTACTCAGAATTTTTCTTTTGTTTCCTTCACTGTTTGCTCAATATACAGAATGAATAACATCGGGGAGAGGCTTCAACCCTGTCTCACTCCTTTCTCAACCACTGCTTCCCTTTCATGTCCCTCGACTCTTATAACTGCCATCTGGTTTCTGTACAAATTGTAAATAGCCTTTCGCTCCCTGTATTTTACCCCTGCTACCTTCAGAATTTGAAAGGGAGTATTCCAGTCAACATTGTCAAAAGCTTTCTCTAAGTCTACAAATGCTAGAAACGTAGGATTGCCCTTCCTTAATCTAGCTTCTAAGATAAGTCGTAGGGTCAGTATTGCCTCACGTGTTTCAACATTTCTACGGAATCCAAACTGATCTTCCCCGAGGTCGGATTCTACTAGGTTTTTCATTCGTCTGTAAAGAATTCGCGTTAGTATTTTGCAGCTGTGACTTATTAAACTGATAGTTCGGTAATTTTCACATCTGTCAACACCTACTTTCTTTGGGATTGAAATTGTGATATTCTTCTTGAAGTCTGATTGTATTTCGCCTGTCTCATACATCTTGCTCACCAGATGGTAGAGTTTTGTCAGGACTGGCTCTCCCGAGGCCGTCAGTAGATCCAATGGAATGATGTCTACTCCGCAGGCCTTGTTTTGACTCAGGTCTTTCAGTGCTCTGTCAAACTCTTCACACAGTATCATATCTCCCATTTCATCTACATCCTCTTCTATTTCCATAATATTGTCCTCAAGTACACCGCCCTTGTATAGACCCTCTATATACTCCTTCCACCTTTCTGCTTTCCCTTCTTTGCTTAGAACTGGGTTTCCATCTGAGCTCTTGATGTCCATACAAGTGGTTCTCTTATCTCCAAAGGTCTCTTTAATTTTCCTGTAGGCAGCATCTATCTTACCCCTAGTGAGATAAGCCTCTATATCCTTACTTTTGTCCTCTAGCCATCCCTGCTTAGCCATTTTGCCCTTGCTGTCGATCTCATTTTTGAGACGTCTGTATTCCTTTTTGTCTGCTACATTTACTGCATTTTTATATTTTCTCCTTTCATCAATTAAATTCAATATTTCTTCTGTTACCCAAGGATTTCTACTAGCCCTCGTCTTTTTACCTACTTGATCCTCTGCTACCTTCACTTCTTCATCCCTTAAAGCTACCCATTCTTCTTCTACTGTATTTCTTTCCCCCATTCCTGTCAATTGCTCCCTTATGCTCTCCCTGAAACTCTGTACAACCTCTGGTTCTTTCAGTTTATCCATGTCCCATCTCCTTAAATTTCCACCTTTTTGCAGTCTTTTCAGTTTTAATCTACTGGACATAACCAATAGATTGTGGTCAGAGTCCACATCTGCCCCTGGAAATGTCTTACAGTTTAAAACCTGGTTCCTAAATCTCTGTCTTACCATTATATAATCTATCTGATACCTTTTAGTATCTCCAGGGTTCTTCCATGTATACAACCTTCTTTCATGATTCTGAAACCAAGTGTTAGCTGTGATTAAGTTGTGCTCTGTGCAAAATTCTACCAGGCGGCTTCCTCTTTCATTTCTTTGCCCCAGTCCATATTCACCTACTATGTTTCCTTCTCTCCCTTTTCCTACTACCGAATTCCAGTCACCCATGACTATTAAATTTTCGTCTCCCTTCACTATCTGAATAATTTCTTTTATTTGATCATACATTTCATCAATTTCTTCGTCATCTGCAGAGCTAGTTGGCATATAAACTTATACTACTGTAGTAGGTGTGGGCTTCGTATCTATCTTGGCCATAATAATGCGTTCACTATGCTGTTTGTAGTAGCTTAACCGCATTCCTATTTTCCTATTCATTATTAAAGCTACTCCTGCATTACCCCTATTTGATTTTGTGTTTATAACACTGTAATCACCTGACCAGAAGTCTTGTTCCTCCTGCCACCGAACTTCACTAATTCCCACTATATCTAACTTTAACCTATCCATTTCCTTTTATAAATTTTCTAACCTACCTGCCCGATTAAGGGATCTGACATTCCACCCTCCGATCCGTAGAACGCCAGTTTCCTAACTCCTGATAACGACATCCTCTTGAGTAGTCCCCGCCCGGAGATTCGAATGGGGGACTATGTTACCTCCGGAATATTTTACCCAAGAGGACGCCATCATCATTTAATCATACAGTAAAGCTGCATGCCCTCGGGAAAAATTACGGCTGTAGTTTCCCCTTGCTTTCAGCCGTTCGCAGTACCAGCACAGCAAGGCCGTTTTGGTTATTGTTACAAGGCCAGATCAGTCAATCATCCAGTCTGTTGCCCCTGCAACTACTGAAAAGGCTGCTGCCCCTCTTCAGGAACCACACGTTTGTCTGGCCTCTCAACAGATACCCACCCGTTGTGGTTGAACCAACATTATGGCTATTTGTATCGCTGAGGCACGCAAGCCTCCCCACCAACGGCAAGGTCCATGGTTCATGGGGGGAGGACTGATAGGTATAGTTAGCAAATGAATGATTTTGACAGAGAACAAACAATGTATTTACCTCAATAGTTCAAAATGGTTCAAATGGCTCTGAGCACTATGGGACTCTGATGTCATCAGTCCCCTAGAACGTACAGCTACTTAAACATAGCTAACCTAATAACATCACACACATCCATACCCAAGGCAGGATTCGAACCTGCGACCGTAGCAGTCACGCGGTTCCGGACTGAAGTGCCTAGAACCGCGCGGCCACGGCGGCCGGCACCTCAATAGTATTCAAAAGTCACTATATATATAGCAGTTCATGATATCCAGTCTTACAAATTTACTCTCTCTAATGGACACACGTCCAGATCATCCGCTCTCAAAACTCCACCATCTCACTCCCAACATCCACCACTGCTGGCGGCTAACATCCAACTGCCCAACACTACAATAGCGAATATTACAACAATGCCGACCAGCCGCAGACTGCACACAGCACAGCCAGTGATGTTCATACAGAGCGCTACGTGACATTACCAACATAAAAACCTAAACAGCCTACTTACAATATAGCTAACGACGAACACAGTTTATTCATTTCTCAACAAGGCAAAATTCCTCATGGTCCATAACTATGCAACCTAGGGGAAAGTAAATATGTAAAACTGATTTTTCGAAATTGACACTGATCAGAATTTGATTCGAAATCGCATATTACACATCTTCTCACACGATTGAGTTCCATAACTTTCTTTGCGTGCAATTGTTGATTTTCTTGACGGAGGCACTGCAAAAGTAACTCAATTTGCATACTTCTGATCGTTAGCGTCATAAGGAATAATTTTCTGGGACAATTCCACAGCTTGTGACGAAGTATGCATTGCAAAGAAAAGTGCTTGAAGAGTGATATCTGATGTCCATCCTCAAGCTTCATGTAAGCAACTATTTAAAAAATTAAACAGATTAATAACGTCCTACCGAGCGAGGTGGCGCAGTGGTTAGACACTGGACTCGCATTAGGGAGGACGACGGTTCAATCCCGCGTTCGGCCATCCTGATTTAGGTTTTCCGTGATTTCCCTAAATCTCTCCAGGCAAATGCCGCGATGGTTCCTTTGAAAAGGGCACGGCCGACTTCCTTCCCTATCCTTCCCTAATCCGATGAGACCAATGACCTCGCTGTCTGGTCTACTTCCCCAAAAACAACCCAAACAACCCAACCCAATAACGTCCTAACAGCAGATTTACTTTCGCATGAAGTTTGTTGTAAATAATCAGGCGCTATTTGAAACTCGTATCTGCATTCATAAACAAGATCACATTGTAATGTTGTTGCTTTAATTTGCTATGAGAAAGCGGTGCTGATTGACAATAAAAGAGGGTTAAAACCTGTGAGCTATCTGAGGAAGTTAACGTTGCATTACTGAGCAAATGTTTCACCAGGTATCCAATCTAGCTTACCAAATTTCCAACCAGACTAACATTAATTATAATCTTTTAATAGTCATACGAAAACCGGTGATACATATATAAAAAAGAGAATTTAAATAAAAATAAATAAATCAGTTTATATTTGGAAATTTATTTTAACATTGATCATTGAAATTTCAGCATATTAAACTTGAGTCATAACTAAGCTGGTGCCTTATTTTGGATTGTGAAAATGTGAGTTTGTAATCTTACGGAACACATCAAATAGGGAGCCAAGATTGGGAGACTGCATACAACACAACATTCATAAAATAACACACGAAGAACATTGAAACATATGTAAGAGGAAATTAACCACAACCAACCGATTCAATTTTCACCCAAAGAAGTAACGTTCGTAACGCAATCCTGTCCGTCATGTAATTACCACACCCTGGTATACTAAATTCATACTAACTCTCTGTGAAATCTTCCCGAAAAGAATAGCTGAGAGCTACTTTGATCATTACACCACATGTTTCATGTGGTTAACTTGCTTTACACAAAGAGTGTAATGCCACAATAATTTTGATAATTTAAATAAATTAGATCGAAAAGCAATTTACAAAAGAAAAACCTCGAACTGGTTACTATCGTCTTACTATTAACCTGATGGGTCAAACAATTGTATCAGCACGTGGTACTGGTCTCACGAAGTACACCCCACGTGGGTTGAACATAAAGGAAAGTTGCTATATTGAAAAATATTGTTAAGGCGAGACGTTATAATCTCACGCACATTCGCATTTAAGATTGATGGTCTTAGTTAGAGTTACTGATCAACACGTGGTTCCACTTTACTCACAAACTAGTAACAAAGCAACTACTGTAAAATAATCTGAAGTTCGCACTCGAAATACACTGCGTTGCAAGTTAAGATAACATTAGATATTTTAGAGCTAAACCTGAAATAAAGTTGATTAAATTTTCAGTTAGGCTGAACTTAAGAAATCCATTGTCCTGCGGACTTAGCAGACACGCGCTTAGCCCGAGATCTTACCACTTCAGACGCTCGCCGCGAACAGACTGACCTGCACGTCTACCGAGCGTGCTTCCCGATACAAAACGGAAGTGACCAGAGGGGCAGCTTCCTGTACCAACATGACAAGGGACGGACAGAACCATACTAAGGATAGAAACCTCTTTGCTTTTAGAAAGCATAGCTACCTGTTCCGACGTTGGTCCTACTGTTCTCTAGCAGACAGGCTTGTCTGCTACCCTCAAGCATGCAACTAGAAATACATTTGCTCATTCATCCTCTCACACAGAAGGGAAGGGGGATGACAGTATCTTATCATATACAGTACATAAAAGAAAGCAGATGTAGGTTCCGTATGAGACTGTGTGACATGAATTGCATATAAACTGTGTTTTAAAGTGTAGTAGTGTGACAGATCGTTCTTGTTTATGTGTAAAAGTAATACGTTCCACTACTCAGTCTCCTCGCAGATAGTCAGAAACGCCACAGTAAATTTAGAAGAGGAATTTATGCCGTAAATGACAACAGATTTAAGAAATTAACATGAAAGGAATCTAACAGAGACCTTTCAACATCAGGAACAAAAATTGGCTCCTCTATCCACAATTAAACCGCAACATAATCGCACGCGGAATTTTCGATGTAAGTATCATAACCACCTAACATGATATTTTTATTTACTCTGTATTTCATCGTTTGGACGTTAGTTATATTAACAAAGGGGGTTTCTAACACTGTTTTCTACTGTAGGGCACCAACACACCAAGAATATTACGCCACAGTGGAAGAAAAAAATCGAAAACTGACGGTTATGTAAAGTGTATCTTCTAAATCATGTGAACAGCCGTCTGATGATGAACTTTGCGAGGTGCCGGGGCTAGCAGTGTATTTAACACTAAATTCTTCTAGAATCTACATATGAAAAAGATGCTCTAAGCCCCCCCCCCCTTTTCTAATTCCGAGTTTTGCTGTTGCACATGGATTAAGAAGAAACGCGAACTAACTGTAATCGACCCTGCAAGTGGAGTAGAAAAGAGTTTGGCACCTGCAATAATTTAATTGAATAGAAATTAATTAGATAAAGGAAAGTTTCATTAACGTAGTGAGAAATGAAAGGGTTCGTTTACCGATTCACAGAATGAAAGTTCTGTACAAAATAACAATTTGATTTATTATGACTAAACTCAAAATAATAAACAAAACACATGAAACAATTACAGTACGTCAGATTGGATACTCAAATAAATGTTGTGAATGTGAAGTAGTCCATAAACTAGCTTGTGACGTTTATGACCAAGTGACATGTGGAGCCAATTTCTTGCAACTTAAATCTTAAGAGAACCTCCCATCCAACCCAACATTAACTTCTGCTACAGTAGTGAGAACTCAGGCAATGAACATCCAAGACAGAACTACGTAAGAAAAGACGGGAACAGGCGCGCTCTGCTGAGCTCTGATTATCAAAGAGCGAAATTCCCTAATCTGCTGGTGCTGCGGACGTACATTACAAACTGTTTTCTTAACTGCAAGGACACGACCTGGCATACCGGAGGCGATGGCTGGTTGCTTCGACGTCCCGTCGTGGTGATGATAATGTCGCGAGTATAGCCCGAAACAAATTATCCTGGTCTGGTTGTTCCAGACTAAAGACTTCCTAGCAACACAAATACGCCTCTGAGGGAGACGAAGAAGCCTCGCTACACAAGCACTGACAGTACAGTGAGTGATTTTAACATAAGAAGTCACACAGTATCTCTGATACAGTCAACTTAAGCCAAAACTGCTCAAGACGAACAACATAGGCCCGTTTGTACACAAAATTGCCAACTGTACTCGGAAAGTTACGTTGAAGTCGCAACTTCAGCAACTTCGTCAAACAGTTACAGTTAAATGAAAGTATATCAGACTGTCAACGGAAGGCGGGCTGTCCAGAGCAGCGAGAGCTCAGTCTCGTAACCTACTCCGACCGAAAGGCGAGCGCTGACTCTCTCAAGAGCATCCGTACAAGCCGAACACAGAACATTCCCACCCCTACGACAGTGGCCGTAGTTAAATGTGCCAATCAGCAACTCCAAAGCAGGCGGACAATTCCACTCTATTGCCGACGCACTACTATTCCACCAATGGAGATACTTGGCGCCAATTTCTGCTCCGATTTTGCTACGTCATAGAGGTATCCCCTGAGCCAGGCAATCACAGTTATGATTTTGCAGGAAACGCGGGAATTTGCCCGCCAAGACTGCCTGGGAACACAAGTAATTCCCGCGCCTCGCTGGTAGCCCACCAGAAAGTGTTTTCACTAAGTTTCTGCGAAGTAACGGAATCTCTAGCCCAGCCGGTCCGTCAGGCTCCTGTGTGCGTGTCGTTCCAGCTCTTATGACAATGTCGGCGTCTGGAAAGCATCCACTCGACTCCCTCACACCCATCGGCTTAACCCTTTTAAGCTCAGCAGAACCCGCCTGTCACCGAACCACCCAGGTGACGAGAGACGCTGTTTGAGAAGTCCACGTGTGAAGGAGTAGCGACTTTTCACCGCATGCAATTAGAGAGGAAAATCGAATTACTCAGAGTAAGATAGAAGCATGAGAGGGGGCTCATGCCACCTCTCAACTTGTCAAATAGAAACCAGTTACAGCGCTATTTACTTAAATACATAGCAGTATTAATAATGACTGGTTGCTGTCTTCTTCTTTGTAAGAATCAACCTACATTAATTGTACACAACTACGGTCTCACCATGTATGTTTTAGACAAAATAACATAAACCTTAGTCTTGCTCGTCGTGTTTCTACACCTGAAAGATAACGACTGTTCAAATTTCATGCCAGTCTCTTGACGGTGGCGATGTAGCGCCACTATTAGAATGCAAACCAGGTTTGCTTTAAATACTCACTGTAACTTTCGTTAGCGTTAGTTACGTTTGAGACTGAAGGTGGTGATTTGATGTTCGACAAGAATGCCTTTAAGGCGACAAAGACACCGTTGTCAACAACTCACAGAGTTTGAACGAGGTCGTGCAATAGGGCTATGAGGAGCTGGATATTCCTTCGACGATGTTGCAGAAATATCTGGTACGAATATAGCTGCAATAGATGGTTGCTGGCAGCGGTAGTCACGTGAATGTACGCTTACTGGAAGACCGGGTTCCGGACGGGCATATGCCGCTATCGAGAGGGAAGGCAGTCGTGGTCGGCGTGTGGTTCTGGCGCATCATACTGCATCTGTAGCAGCAATATGAGCAGCAGTTGGCATCACACTGACACAACGAACTTTACAAATCGATCACCTCAAGGACAGCTCCGAGCCAGACGTCCTGTAACATGCATTCCACTGCTGATAAAATAGCTCCATATTTAGCCATTATACACAACCACTCGCTCACAGAAAGATCCGTACCTAAAGACTGGAAAATTGCTCAGGTCACATCAATACCCAAAAAGGGAAGTAGGAGTAATGCGCTGAATTACAGACTGTAAGTAGGCTGTTTAGGTTTTTTTTTATTGGTAACGCCACATAGCGCTCCGTATGAAAAATCACTGGCTGTGCTGTGTGCACTCAGTGGCTGGTTGGCATTGTTGTAATACTCGCCATTGTAGTGTTGGGCAGCTGGATGTTAACAGCGCGTACCGTTGCGCAGTTGGAGGTGAGCCGCCAGCAGTGGTGGATGTGGGAGCAGAGATGGTGGAGTTTTGAAATTTGTAAGACTGGATGTCATGAATTGCTATATATATTATGACTATTAAGGTAAATACATTGTTTGTTCTGTATTAAAATCTTTCATTTGCTGACTATCCCTATCAGTAGTTAGTGCCTTCCGTAGGTTGAATCTTTTATTTAGCTGGCAGTAGAGGCGCTCACTGTATTGCAGTAGTTCGAGTAACCAAGGTTTTTGCGAGGTAAGCGATTTGTGAAACGTATAGGTTAATGTTAGTCAGGGCCATTCTTTTGTAGGGATTTTTGAAAGTCAGATTGCGTTGCGCTAAAAAATATTGTATGTCAATTTAAGCACAGTTATGCATAATTGTTCCAAGGAGACGTTTCAGTTTCTTGGAAATAAATGATGAGGTAAGATATTGGAAAATAAATAATGAAGTAAGAGATATGTGAACATATAAATACAGAAAGCATGCTTGGATAGGATTTTTTTGGTGGAAACAAATGTTGAAATAAGAGGAAAGATCTACAGAATGAAGTTTTGGGTTGGACTGCAGTACCAAATGTCACACTGAAAACAAACCCTGCCCTGTAAATGGTTCAAATGGCTCTGAGCACTATGGGACTCAACTGCTGTGGTCATCAGTCCCCTAGAACTTAGAACTATTTAAACCTAACTAACCTAAGGACATCACACACATCCATGCCCGAGGCAGGATTCGAACCTGCGACCGTAGCAGTCCCACGGTTCCTGACTGCGCGCCTAGAACCGCGAGACCACCGCGGCCGGCCCCTGCCCTGTACCTTTGTGTTATTATGCTATGTGAATTTGTGTTTTTCCTTTCTTTATGTGTTTAGCTAATAAGATTTACATTGTAGAATTTTTCTGATTTTTAGAAATTATTTATTCTGTTTTGTTTTAATGCTCATGTGTGAAGTTTATCTTTCAAAAGTTATTCTGATCTTTTATGTATGTACCTATGTCATAATTCCTGTAACACTGATGTATATGTTATTTCGATTCTTTTGTAAAGCCTGTACTACAAATGTTATCTGTATTGTTATGTTCTTTAGTGATGTATTTTGTACCTTTGTAATTGTATTCTTATGTTGTAAATTTATAATTGTATAGACACCAGTTCTTCAAATTAAGTTACACTTCACTGCACACATTTCTGTTGGTCATAGTATATGGACAATATGTGAGGAGTAGGGACTGATTGTATTTACACGTGTGTTACTAATTCAGCAACGGACTGGTTTACAGCATTGCTGGTTCTAAGGACATTTCAAAAACAATTTTTATGAGTGCACAAGTGATGGTTATGGACTTGCTACATTATCCGCAAGACTCTTCAATGGTGATTGTGCACCTGCACAGTCGCAACAGATGGTTGCTGGCTATCTCTACGAGGACTACAGTGGGTCTGCACCTTTGATGACCCACCAATACCATTATTTCTACAAGGACTGCAGTGGGTCTGCACCTCTAGTGGCCCACCAATACACTAATCTCTACCAGGGCTACAGTGGGTCTGCTCTGTGATGACCTACCTACCAATAGTCTTCAATATCGACTGACTCTGCTGTGGGTTTGCTCTGTTGTGGCCCATTACCTGTCTGCATGTCAAGAGTCAGCACTGTCTTTCCGTTGGAAGGACAACACTACTTCTTCAAGATTGCTTAGAAATCCACTCCTTCCAAGTGCAATTTCTTTTATTGCTCAGACTTTGAGAAAAACACTGCAATTTTACTGTGATGAACGATCAGGACTGTCTTTATGGACTGTGAGAAAATCTTAGCTTTTGACCAACATTGTATCGATAAGTGTGTGCATTTCATCTCTTTGTTATTGTAATTATGAAAAAATTTCAAATCTGTGTTGGCCACTGCCCAAAACAATTTATAAAATTTTTTGTGGGGAGCATGGGGGCTATGTAAGTAGGCTGTTTAGATTTTTTTGTTGGTAACGCCACATAGCGATCTGTATTAAAAATCACTGGCTGTGCTGTGTGCAGTCAGTGACTGATTGGCATTGTTGTAATACTCGCCATTGTAGTGTTGGGCAGCTGGATGTTAACAGTGCGTACCGTTGCGCAGTTGGAGGTGAGCCGCCAGCAGTGGTGGATGTGGGGAGAGAGATGGTGAAGTTTTGAAATTTGTAAGACTGGATGTCATGAACTGCTATATATATTATGACTATTAAGGTAAATACATTGTTTGTTCTCTATTAAAATCTTTCATTTGCTGAATATCCCTATCAGTTGTTAGTGCCTTCCGTAGTTTGCATCTTTTATTTAGCTAGCAGTAGTGGCTCGCTGTATTGCCGTAGTTCGAGTAACCAAGGTTTTTGTGAGGTAAGTGACTTGTGAAACGTATAGGTTAATGTTAGTCAGGGGCATTCTTTTGTAGGGATTTTTGAAAGTCAGACTGCATTACGCTAAAAAAATATTGTGTGTCAGTTTAAACACAGTTATGTATAATTGTTTCAAGGGGACGTTTCAAGACCTATATCACTAACTTCGATTTGCAGTAGGATTTTGGAACATATACTGTATTCGAACATTATGAAGTACCTCGAAGAAAACGATTTATTGACACATAGTCAGTACGGATTCAGTTGTTAAACACAACGAGCTCTTCATACTCATGAAGTAATAAGTGCTATCGACAGGGAATGGCAAATTGATTCCATATTTTTAGATCTCCAGAAGGCTTTCGACACCGTTCCTCACAAGCGTCTTCTAACGAAACTGCGTACCTACGGAGTATCGCCTCAGTTGTGCGACTGGACTCGTGATTTCCTGTCAGAAAGGTCACAGTTCGTAGTAATAGACGGAAAGTCATCGCGTAAAACAGAGGTAATGTCCAGCGTTCCCCAAGGAAGTGTTATAGGCCCTCTACTGTTCCTGATCTATATTAACGAAACAATCTGAGTAGCCGTCTTAGATTGTTTGCAGATGATGCTACCATTTAGCGTCTTGTAAAGTCATCAGATGATCAAAACGTCTTGCAAAATGATTTAGATAAGATATTAGTATGGTTCGAGAAGTGACAGTTGACCCTGAATAAAGAAAAGTGTGAAGTAATTCACATGAGTACTATAAGAAATCAGCTAAATTTCGATTATGCGATAAGTCACACAAATCTGAATTCTGTAAAATCAGCAAAATACTTAGCGATTACAATTACAAATAACCTAAGTTGAAACGATCACATAGATAATGTTGTGAGTAGAGCAAACCAAAGACTGCGATTGATTCGCAGAACACTTAGAAGGTACAACAGGTCAACTAAAGAGACTGCTTACACCATGCTTGTCCGCCTTATTCTGGAGTATTGCTGTGCGGTGTGGGATCCGCATCCGGTGGGACTGTGGGACTGACGGATGCCACCGAAAAAGTACAAAGAAGGGAAGCTCGTTTTGTATTATCGTGAGATAGGGGAGATAGTGTCACAGACATGATAAGTGTTTTGGAGTGGTACAGGCGTTTTGGTTGCTACGGGACCTTCTCATGAAATTTCAATCACCAATTTTCTCCTCCGATTGCGAAAACATTCTGTTGGCACCCACCTACATAGAGAGAAAAGATCAACACGATAAAAAAAGAGAAATCAGATCTCGCACAGAAAAATTTAAGTACTCTATTTTCCAGCGTACCGTTCGAGAGTGGAACGATAGAGAGACAGCCTAAAGGTGTTGAACCCCCTGCCACGTACATTATTGTGCATAGCAGAGTAATCACGTAGATGTAGACACCAAACGCCTCAGTGGTGTCAACCGAGAGAACATTCGGGTGCACGCTGGAGGTGTGTTGTGTTATATGATGAAAGCTGGTTGTGTCTCGGTGCCAGTGACGGCCGTGTCTTGGTTAGAAAGGGCCTTGAGGGCCTGCAGCCAACCTGTCTGCGTCCTAGACGCAGCGGATCTACTCCTACAGCTATGGTCTGGGGTGCGGTTTCGCCGGACGGCAGGAGCGCTCTCGTGGTTTACCATCCACCGTGACTTCAAATTTGTACGTCAGTTTGGTGTTTGGACATGTTGTGCTGCCATTCGAGAACAGCATTCCGGAGGATGGTTTCCAGAAGGATAACGGCCACATATCGATGTTGTGTAGTGTTGCGGAATAGTAAAGAGTTGGAAACATGGAATATTGTCAAAGTTTCGTTACCTATGCCGAGAGTCAGAGACAGTAGGTTAGCCAGGAGGTAAGAGGATTGCACATGTATCGAAATGTGTCGTCACACAGGGGCAGTGGCCTGGTTACACACAACAGGCAAGAGAGAAATGCTTAGCACGCGGGTTTGTGTTAGACGGAGACTTTCGTAGGGTGTAAGACAGAGGTACAGCGTCAGCTGTACTGCACTTCATAACTTCTTGTAAGTCTGCCGTAATAAGACGTAACTCTGTCACAAGAACACCTAAGAGGCGAGTACGACAGATAAATCAGCAGTATAAGTGGAACGAATGCGTTTATTACAAACGAGCATGACGTCAGGACGTAGCTTGTGCTTCCTTGAAATACGCCAGCTGCGATAGCAACAAGGCACTCGCAGCTAGACTTGCAGTTAGATGTGTACTGGGACGCTGCGTAGCACTCAACTCGGTGATCGACATGTTAATCTTTATTAAGGAGATGTTGCAGGCGGCCCAGCAGACGTGAGGGGACAGTACCAGCTCCGGTCCTCTCTGCTGCCGCTGTCACTCATCAACCCAGGATTAGCAGACATCGTGGCAGACTCGCTCGCCGCCAATGCTGACCACATCAGTGGGCCGTCGTCGAGATCGTGCGGGGCCTAGGCCCTGTGCATCCACCGTCACAATCGGGTGAGCCGACGACGCTGGGGCACTGCAGTCCATTCCACCCGTCCACCGCGGACGAGCCACCAGGAGGAGCAGGGAAGAAGGCGGGGTGGGATAGAGTACACCCCACACTACGAGAACGCTTCCCGTACAGACAGCGCCGGGACTCCAACCCGGAGCCTCCTACGCACAGCGGCCTGCTGTCCGCCGCCGAGCTGGACGGCTAGCGAGGCGCCGCCAGTCACAGCATGTGGCGTTAGCAAGACTGATACGGCCCCTGGAGCTGGTGTCATTGCTCCAAGCCAGCGAGGACTCAGGGAAGGTCACCAAGCTCAGCCAGCCTGTGTTACGTGGGCCACATTGTACTTGGCAGGAATAAAAGAGTCATGAATTAATAATGTTTCTTTGGCATCTCTGACACGTCCACAGTCACTTCCTAGCATCATGACAACTGGAGAGGTCACCGCTCGGCTTCCAGTCCACCGTAGGTGACTGGGACCACCGGGGCGCCTACAGTTGTAACCCAACATGCTCTACCGAGTGTTGACATGTTTCCTTGGTCTGCTCGATCACCAGATCTGTCTCCAAAGGAGCACGTATGGGACTCCATCAGACGAGAACTCCAGCGTCATCCACAACCAGCAATAAACGTCCCTGTATTGTCCGACCAAGTTCCACAAGCATGGAACTCCATCCAGCAAAATCACGTCTGGCGCCTGTAAAACACAATGCATGCACCTTTTCATTGTTGCATTCAACATTCTGGCTGCTAAAAACGTGGTTCAAATGGCTCCAACCTTATGGGCCTTAACATCCGAGGTCATCAGTCCACTAGACTTAGAACTACTTAAACCTAAATAACCCAAGGACATCACACGCATCCATGCCCGAGGCAGGATTCGAACCTGCGACCGTAGCAGCAGCACGGTTCCGGACTGAAGCGCCTAGAACCTTTCGGCCACAGTGGCTGGCTCCTGGCGGATGCTCCGGTTAACAATGTACCAGCATTTCACATTTGCAATGGCTTACCTCCCGTTTAGATTAGCCTGTGTGTAATATTAATCACATATATATTCTACCTAGACAAATGTAGTCCTAAAATTTCATGACTCTACATTAATTACTTTTTGGGGTCTTGCAATTTTTTCTGCCTGCGTATAAACAGGCACCATATATAATTTTCTTTTTGTCAGAGAAAATATATCTTGTTATTAAACCTACTGAAGCGTCGCATATCAGAGAGAGCGGTTGCTTGATGACTGCACGACACAAAGCTTCATGCCTCTCCTGGGTCCGTCAACACCGACACTGGACTGCTGATGTCTGGAAACATGTAGCTTGGTCGGACTAGTCTCGTTTTAAATTGTATCGAGCAGATGGACGTGTATTGGTAGGAAGACAACCTCATGTATCCATGGACCCTCCATCTCATCAGTGGACTGTTCAAGCTGGCGGAGGCTCTGTAATGCTGTGTGGCGTATGCAGTGGGAGTGATGTGGTACCCCTGATACGACTAGATACGACTCTGACAGGTGGCACGTACGTAAGCATCCTGTCTGATCACTTGCATCCATTCGTGTCCATTGTGGATTCCGACGGACTTCGGCAATTCCAACAGGACCATGCGGTACCCCACATGTCCAGAATAGCTACAGAGTGTCTCCCGGAACACTCTTCTGAGTTGAAACACTTCCGCTGGCCACCATACTACGCTGACATGAGCATTATTGAGCATATCTGGGATGCCTTGCAATGTGCTGTTCAGAAGAGATCTCCACCCCCTAGTAGGCTTATTTATAGACAACACTGCAGGATGTATGGTGTCAATTCCCTCCAGCAGTACGTCAAACATTAGTCGAGTCTTTGCCACGTCGTGATGTTGCACTTCTGCGTGCTCGCGGGGTCCCTACACGATATCAGGCAGATTTACAAGTTTATTTGGCTCTTCAGTGTAGTTACCCCGAGGTCTGTCTAAACTAGCAAAGGAAAGTGCAGGGCTGCACCCTCGAACAGAATGCGGCCAATCTCCTCCACATATTTCTTCAAATCGAATTTGTGCTCCGTCTGTGGTGGAATTAAGTAGATCGCAGAGTACGCTAAAGGTTGTCGAGATGCCATGTATCATACACGCCACTAAAGGATGTTGGTGTTCCGACGACGTTTACGTAAGCTGAATGAAGTTGTCACTTAACAACAAGATTTGGATTATGAGCTTCTGGGGGAACAGACGGAAAAAATTGGGTAATTGCGAGTAGGACTCACGCACTGAGGGTGCCGTACAGACTTAATTATGTGTGTAGGCAGTCCATCCATGCCGACGGTTTTTGCCTGTTATCGACATTGCTACTGACAACATATCGGTCCCAGGATTTCCAGGTCTTTTCCGCACATTTTAATTGTAATTCTGAACTCGTATAATAAATGACATAGAATATTTCTTCATGCGATATAATTACAAATTAACAAAAATTTTCTGATTTTTTTCTTTACTTTTCCTCTGAAACCTTGCCTCTTGCCAAATTTCGCGATACTCTAGGTTATCCGGAATTACAGTATAGGGTCGTAATAAGCGAGTTTGTCAGTATCAAATTATGTGTCATAAAAGGCACTATCTTCCTATTGCACTGACTTTTTACGCCACCAAGGAAACACAGATCGGGTATGTGACGTAAATTTCAACTTCATACAACTTTCCGTACCTCAGAAAAAAGCATTTTAACAAAGGGACAGATGGACAGTCGCACAAAAAGGAGAATAATTTTTTCGTATAACGCAATTAGAATTAAAAATTTTCGGATATTTTTTCTTAGTTGTATCATGAAACCTTGCTTCTCGCCAAATTTCATGATTCTAGTCCAACAGGAAGTAATCTATAGGTCTTGATGTGTTTTTGCGAATATAAACGTATTTGACATAGATGCCCGTCTCTTTTGACTGCGTTAGCTTATAAGCTTCAATCTTTTACATTGTTACGAGACTGTAGACCTTCGTAGGCAATATAAATTTTAAGGAAAGTAACGAATACATCTCCAGGAGAACGCACATGACTTAGCACCGCTGGAAATCGTAAGTTCACATGTGGTGTCACCGCCAGACACCACACTTGCTAGGTGGTAGCCTCTAAATCGGCCGCGGTCCGGTAGTATACGTCGGACCCGCTTGTCGCCACTATCAGTGATTGCAGACCGAGCGCCGCCACACGGCAGGCCTAGAGAGACTTCCTAGCACTCGCCCCAGTTGTACAGCCGACTTTGCTAGCGATGGTTCACGGACTTCTACGCTCTCATTTGCCGAGACGATAGTTAGCATAGCCTTCAGCTACGTTATTTGCTATGACCTAGCAACGCGCCATTATCAGTACTATTGATATTGTAAACCATGTATCGTCAAGAGCGACGTTCATCATTAATGGATTAAAGTTAAGTATTCCACCAGCTACGTCCGTTTTTCTCAATTCTAATTCCCTTGTCATGTTCCAGACCTCACGCGAGCCTGCGTGAGCTAAAACGCGTGCATTTCGGCCTCCTTTAAGAGCACGGTTGGCTCTCCTGCCAACCACAACATCACATTTCTAACTTTATGCTACAAAAGTTGATTTTAACTTAAAAACAAGAGAAAGACGCGACAGAATGTGATGTAGCAGCGTATTATATCTACCACACAATACGTTTATTGTGTGTATAAAAGGATACGTATTACAGGCTATTGAAGATGCTTCGCAAATAAAAGAAGCGAAATGCGTATTCCAACTAAACAAACTGCCTTTAATTAGTTGCATAAACGGTAAATACCTCCACGAATTTAGAGAAAGAAAGGGAAAGACGGAAAACAGAAAAAGTGACGATAAATTTTAACTTAATATGCCTACCATTCCTGAGAGAAAGGGGCCTTATCAGACGGACGGACGGACAATCAGACACTGAATGACAGTTTTTTTTCTTTTGAGATGTATTTACAAATTCACAATTTTCGGATTTTTTCACTTACTTATACTGCGAAAACTTACTTCTTGCCAATTTTCAAGCTTCTACGCGAGCGGGAAGTACCTTACAGGTGTTTGTGAGTAACATGTTTGTTTGCCGTGGCCATCCTCCGCAAAAAGCAAAGAAACACTTGTTCTGTAAGTAAGGCCTCCTTTTCCTGTTGCCACTTAATTTATTTTTCCCAGATCCGTTTCGCCTTTTTCGTGTTCTAAGGCATTATCAGTGGGATCTATAACGAGTATGAAACAGTTCACATAGCTATTTTTTATGTAAAAAGAAGTAATTCCTTACGATTTACTGTGATCTGTGTTCTCTCTCATCTGGTCTGGTAGGTTGGCAATAAGTAGGTAAACACACCAAAGAGGAGGAAACACGTAATGAAGTCGCAATATTTACGTTGTTAAAAGCACAGTGTCCGAAGAAACAGGTATATCGAGTGACAAAAGAACAATAGTACACCACAGAAAAGAAGAAGAAACATGGTGGACAGCGGGGGAAAAAAGTCGGAAATCAAAACTGTGTAATAAAGTGCTAGTGCGACCTCCAGAGCGAATGAGAGAAAACACAGATGACAGCAGATCTTAAGTAATTACTGTTTTACCCAAAAAATCGCGACGTGAATTGTTTGATAATCTAAAAACAACAAAACAATGTCGTTATAGATCCCACTGATGATACCTTAGAACAAGGAAAAGGCGAAACGCGTCTGGGAAAAGTAAATTAAATGGCAGCAGGAAGAAGCGGTTTTATTTACAAAACAAGTCTTTTTGTGAGTGAGTTTGCGAGTATGTTAATATGTGAGATAAATTCTGATTGCTTTGAGCTAGGAGCTTACATTTATTGTAACGCAAAGGGACCATCAATCTTAGTATGGGAAACAAATTTCAGGTGGACACATCTAATCGTTCCTCAGAAAATGGGTTTCTAACAATCGGACAGACAGATAGATAGTTGTTCTTGTTGCCGTCTTCAGTCCTGAGACTGGTTTGATGCAGCCCTCCTTGCTACTCTATCCTGTGCAAGCTTCTTCATCTCCCAGTACCTACTGCAACCTACATCCTTCTGAATCTGCTTAGTGTATTCATCTCTTGGTCTCCCTCTACGATTTTTACCCTCCACGCTGCCCTCCAATGCTAAATTTGTGATCCCTTGATGCCTTAGAACATGTCCTACCAACCGATCCCTTCTTCTGGTCAAGTTGTGCCACAAATTTCTCTTCTCTCCAATTCTATTCAATACCTCCTCATTAGTTATCTGATTTACCCATATGATGATCTTCAGCATTCTTCTGTGGCACCACATTTCGAAAGCTTCTGTTCTCTCCTTGTCCAAACTATTTATCGTCCACGTTTCACTTTCATACATGGCTACACTCCATACAAATACTTTCAGAAACGACTTTCTGACACTTAAATCTACAGTCGATGTTAACAAATTTCACTTCTTCAGAAACACTTTCCTTGTCGTTGACACTCTACATTTTATATCCTCTCTACTTCGACCATCATCAGTTATTTTGCTCCCCAAATAGCAAACTCCTTTACTACTTTAAGCCTCTCATTTCCTAATCTGATTCCCTCAGCATCACCCGATTTAATTCGACTACATTCTATTATCCTCGTTGTGCTTTTGTTGATGTTCATCTTATATCCTCCTTTCAAGACACTGTCCATTCCATTCAACTGCTCTTCCAAGTCCTTTGCTGTCTCTGACAGAATTACAATGTCATAGGCGAACCTCAAAGTTTTTATTTCTTCTCCATAGATTTCCTACTCTGAATTTTTCTTTTGTTTGCTTTACTGCTTGCTCAATATACAGATCGAATAACATCGGGGATAGGCTACCACCCTGTCTCACTCCCTTCCCAACCACTGCTTTCCTTTCATGCCCTTCGACTCTTATAACTACCATTTCGTTCCTGTACATATTGTAAATAGCCTTTCGCTCCCTGTGTTTTACTCCTGCCGCCTTCAGAATTTGAAAAAGAGTATTCCAGTCAACATTTTCAAAAACTTTCTCTAATGCTGGAAACTTAGGTTTTACCTTTCCTTAATCTATTTTCTAATGTTAGTCGTAGGTTCAGTATTGCCTCACGTGTTCCAACATTTCTACTGAAGGGACAGCAAAATGTTCCTGTAAGGGCGCCGTCTTTACCGATGGAGGGAGGCAACCCTAAAACATAGGTAAACTGTGTACTATTTCAAAAGCAATAGCCGCAACAGTCAACACTTTCACCTCACTGTGAGACAAGATTGACAGTGCCTTCAAGAAAAAATGTATGCGGTCGCCTAAAGAACCACGGTTGTTCACAGGAGTGCACCTCTTCGTGCGAAGAAAATCGACTACCACAAATGTCTTGCTTCAGGATGCCAAATGTGCGGAAATCGCGCGGGGGGTGCAAGGCGCATTGTAGGCTAACGTATTGCCAAATTTGTTTAGTGTACTCTGCAGAAGGCTTGCTGGGAAGCCCTTACACATCCTCCATGCTTGCCCAATACCTTCCCATGCGTTTCCATATTTTTAAAGCCCTGAAAGAAGACATTCGCAGTCGTCGGTTTTCTTCGGACGAAGAGGTGTTCACCTGGTTACAATCACTGTTCCGTGGCCAACCGAAAACCGTTTTTCCATGAACACATCGACCGTCTTATCAAACAGTGGGATAAATATATTATCAGCTATCGCAGTTACTTTTAAAAGAATGGACAATTTACTTACTTTTTCCGTATGACTGATTATCACTTGACTGTCCTTTACATTTTATGGAATAAACAATTTCTACGTGCAAAGTTGAAACGAACACTTCTTTCATAAATAAAGTAAAGTTCTGTTTGAGTACTAGTTCTTCTGCAGTGTAATTTTCGGTAGTAGTTGAATTAAATTGTGCGATTTTTCATAAAACACTTATCTTTTTATTGCTTCAAACATGTCTTCGTCAAATTGTATCTTGCATGCTATGTTATTTAAAATTTCTCGGGGCGATCAAAACAATTATGTATAAGAATGAACAGAAGCCTTAGAAAATTCTTATTTCAATGTTATAAGCTACGAAATTATACGTAATACAATTATAAGTAATTGAAAAAATATTTATAAATACCGAATACAGAAAACTGGCAAAACTAACAAAAAGGTTACTATTTTAATGAAATGTTCCTCTATACTAATTTTATTTGTTTTGATGCCATCAATTCCGGGGCTCAAGTCTGTGACAATTAATTATGAGTGAGGGCTTAAGGTCAATAGTTCAAAATGGAGCTCGTTGCAAAAAATTCTCTTTAAGAGCTCGTGGAGCGATGATAATAAAAACTGTTTGAATTGAAAATCTGAAATCCTGGAAATACAACATGTTGTAATGATTTTTATGTAAATTATACATAGTAAATTGCAAAGTGCAGTATTCTGAACCATTACGCTACGAGGACTTTGGTTTCAAATACGTAGTATAATGAAGATACGATTCTTTGGATATCTGCAAATCTGAGAAGTCATTGAGACCGTACCAAAAAAATTTTAACATTTATGTTTTACCTGCATTCTTCTAGTCTGCTAGAAGAATGCAGCTAATATAATCGGATAAGCTATAGCCCTCGCTAACTTTTGACTTTTGAAACGTGTGTTTAATACATACGATTGTAGACGGAAGGCGAAGGCCGGCTAAGTCCCTAACAATCTCGAAGTCGACAGGACATCAAACTGCAGGTTTGTTTCTGTCCGAGATCACACACGACCCACAGCTGGTTAAAACATCTTTTAACTAGTCATCTGTGTAGCACAATATTCTTCGCGAACACTATCATTTATCTTCATTCGTTACAGCTAAAGCAACTGGAGCGCATTTTAGAACGGAGAACGCCACCTCTTACCACACCTCGTGTAAACAGAGAACAAGCAGCGTATTTTCAAAGAAAAAGAAAATCTCAGAAAGCCTTTGAATATACTGTTTGCCTCGGAGGTTACGTGTACACAATTTCCCGCGAAAGTAGGAGAGAGCTGAGTTTCTCACAAACAGCGCTTTCGAAATCTGATGCCTGCAGAAGAGATTTTCCAAGCCTTACCTTCTGCGAACATCGAAGTGTTCCATGAGTGCTGCCATCCCAGGAAATAAAAACCTCAACAGTCTAGGAGTCATTCGATTCTTCAAAGCCGTATTTGCAATGGGGTGCATATGTCATGTCTTTAGCTACCAAGATGGCGTTTTTTCATATTTGCTTAGAATCACAGTAAGAGGCAAGACGTAGCTAACTTCGTAAAATGTCAGTCGATTCCTTAACATCCGAATGTCGATGTCATGCAATATGTGAAATCGTAATCGGGATGACTATGGTTCAGATCTGCGTTCGGTCCCGTTGGTCCCGTAATAACTATAAACGATGAGCGTTTCCGTACCTTATTATTCAGATCATGTCGTACACCATCTATGATAGCCACGCTGTTGGCGAAACGCCGCACCGAACAATCCCTGCTCAGCAACAGGACTATATCTCCGTATATTCGCGTTACCCCAACAGCTATGCTGTGGTTTGAAGCTCATGATGACAGGAAGTTAGGAGCTGAGAATTCTGTAGCTGCATATTTGACCTCCTTTCCTGTGTGCAACTGATTCGTTGCTTTTCTTTCATTCGACTCCAGCGTTAATGAGAAGTAAGAATCAATAAAGAGCTTGGTGAAGATCAACATATATATATTATCATATAGTTTTTTTTGTTTGGCTGTGGAATTCATAGAACGGTGCGGCTACAGTTATCATTGCTGGAAATAGGCTTGTACAGTTAAACTTTCAGGCTGGGGATAGCTTTACCATACCCTAGGTTACTATTCAGATAATGTGATTATTTCCGATATCACTTTCAATCCTAAGGTGACTGAGTTTGTTATTAAAAAAATCTTACACACCATAAGCATCATGAATAAATGATGTAGGATAAATGACACAGGATACAGAAAACGCACTTAAAAATGGGAATCATTTCCCGAAACGCGTCGCGCAAAGCAGAAATAAAATCGTAACGGATAGCAGAACTCATTGTTTTTACAGTCCTTCACAGATCATTTCTAATGGATCAAATCAAATTGGAAGATGACTGGTGATCAAAGTTCTTTGAATGTCACATCAGAGTTCTCCTCTTTTACTTCCGCACTAAACAAAGCATTATTTTTTGTAGACAGACGATGTTTAATCAATGCATGATCCGTTGGAACGTTCTTCACTGATATTTTTAACATTAAAAAAGCAGTTTATATACAGCCTGGTGGTGTTAACAGTGTCTGTTTCGACAAACTCTGTTAACACCATACTGTTATGTATAGGATCTACAATATCCTCTTCAGTTACAGATCGTAATTCTTGTAACTGTTAATAGCTGATCCACGAGTATTCCTAATATAATTGTTGACAATTACAGTACACACCTACCACCATTTAACTACATATCATATCTAGAAAATTTTCTTTTCTTTATTGTTTGTTTTCTTGTTACAGTACCGATGGACTAAAGTAGTGCTGCAGTTCTATTGCTGCATGCTGTGGGAAGATAAAGCGGTAGTTACTTACCGCCTTCAGGGGCTGTTTGAATTCAACGATTTTACATGTCATAGATGAGACATGTCTCTTATTTTTAATTACTTTCTAATACGTGCATCAACGATTAATAAACACTAACCGCTTGTTGGTATAAACAATTGTTTCACGCCACGTCTAATATCACAGAAGAATAAGATTCATCTGTACATGGCACTAGTACGCAAGGTAGTTTATTTAGTATGGTTGTGAAACATGGGCGTCTTCAGCAACAACTCAAGGTACAATCTATGCCTTCGTGAGTAAGGTACTTCGAAAGATCTACGGACCCGTCTGCGATACCATGGAAGGCAAATGCGAACTGAGAACGAAAGACGATATCTACCAACGGTTTGGAAAGCCACACATTGGTCTCATAATAGGGTACAAATTCTGCAATGGGTTGGCCAAGACTTTCGAGGTGATTGATGCCTCCTTAACCGGGTCCTCCATTCTCGACCTGCTGGAAAACGCTCAAGAGGAAGAGAAGGAAGGGTCGAATGCCAACAATCCTCAAATAAGTGGAGCCGGCAGTGGTGGAAGGTGAAGCTAAGAGGCCGGCGGCGATGAATACCATGATAACGATGATAATAAGGTATGAGACCTAATTTTCACAAATTTGTCAAGCAATAGCACTATTCAGAATTCAATTTTCACCGTGCACCGAAGTGTGTGCTGTATGAAACTTCCTGACAGATTAAAACTTTGTGCCGTACCGAGATTCAAACTCGAGACCTTTGCCTTTCGCGGGCAGGTGCTCTATCGACTAAGCTACTCAAGCACGACTTAGTCAGTAGAGGACTTACCCATGAAAGGCAAAAGTCCCCAGTCCGAGTCTCGGCCCGCCACATAGTTTTAATCCGTCAGGAAATTTTTAAAAGCACTACCGTTTCTTGAAAATATTTGTGAACCATACCAAGTTAGATATCAATGTATTGGTAGGATTAGAGTCCTTAGAGAATGGTAGTAATGAATACGATTGGGGAGAATAGGAATTTGTGGCATAAATTGACTAGAAGAAGGGATCGTTTGGTAGGACACCTTCTGTGGCCTCAAGGGATTACCAGTTTAATATTGGATGGAAGCATGAAAGGTAAAAATCGTAGAGGAAGGCCAAGAGATGAATACACTAGAAGGATTCAGAAGGATGTAGGTTGCAGTAGTTATTCGGAGATGAAGAGGGTTGCCCAGGATAGAGTAGCATGGAGAGCTGCATCAAACCAGTCTTTGGACTGAAGACCACAACAACAACACGTAGAAAAGAAAGAAAGGAAAAATGAGATGGATACTGAAGTGTACATATAGAAAAGCAACTGCTTTTATGTAGTGAAGGATGCAAATACGTAGTAACCAGAGCCGCCATTATGTCTGCCAACATAAGGAAGAGCCACTTACTCTCCCTTCGTTTCCGCTTACGGCGTTGCATGCGATATGCACGAACTATTGAAATTATTCCACATCCACCAACAAAAAGTCTGCCTTTATTCGATGATGGCACATTATGGTATCGAGGAAAACGGTACGTGTTTTAGCCTGGCTGCTACACTTCCGTAATAAATCTAACAGCTTTCTTGACTTGATTATAGTACGAATAATTTATCAGTGATCATAAGAATACAAAATTTCAATTTCCAATTTTTTTATTTATTAGTAGAACTCAAGCACAATAAGTTCGCAAAGTTTCAATGATGAACTCGCGTCCGCAGTGCCTGAAAAATAATTAAATGTGTGACGCGACCTTCCTGCCACGCTCACTTTTTGGAACAACACTTGAGTACTAGCTCGCTGAACTACGATTCCGTGGATTACATTCAAGCAAATTTGCACACGATACATCTAGAACGCTGTGATGTGCATATTCCTTGGTTTCATAGACCACTGTCAGTCTGAACAAACAACAACAAACCAGCTGCTTTGTTTACGAAGAAGCGATTCTCGTTTTGCGACAGATGTCTGTCACAGTTGTCAATATTGCAACTTACGATGCTATTTTTGTATTTAATGGTGGGAACGTAGGAAGGATGGAGGTATTAGGGAGAATGAGCTTGAAGATAGGAAATTCCACTCAACACATCTCGAAAAAAAATATATTTACATCGCCTCTCTGCAGCTGAAAAGTTAGTTGAAGACCTGAAAAAGGAAAGAACGCAGAAAACAGGAAACCAGGAGAGAAGCCTTGAAAGAAAAGACGACCCTGAGTACAAGTCTGGGGCCTTCTGAAGTGGTATCAGAATACGAGATGTTAGGTTGAACTTTAAATTGCATTTCCTGAAAAAAATTTTTTTTTTCTAAAGTTTATGTATCTTTTCTCAGAATCTATGGAGGCTAGAACTACGAAATTTTGAACACACATCTTCAAAAAACCCAATAAATATTTCCTCAATAGTAAATTTTGAAATTCTGAATCTTTGTTGACCATGAATTTCATATTGTACTTACAGCATTATAATTAAAAATTATTGAAATTCTCCTATTCGATATATTCAAAACAAACGTCACAAGAGCAGCTTACTACATGCAGAGATTAAACAGAGAAAATTTTGTAGCTATCTCTGGAATAGTTTATGAGAAAAAGGTACATATATTATTTTTTGAAAATAAAATTTGTAAATTCCATAAAAAAGTCAAATATATATATGACTTTTATACACAGACACACACACACACACACACACACACACACACACACACACATATATATATATATATATCTTTTTTATGGAATTTACAGATTCTATTTTCAAAAAATAATTTAACCCAAGGAACTTAACAGTAAATGTGTTAAATTTGATGTGAAGCACGTTACAAAATTTCGTTGCCGTATCTACAAAATCGTGGATCTAGTGCATTTTTTTCAAACAGTATGTATTTCTTATGAACATCTCCTCTTAAGTGGAGTAGATACACGACTAAGATGGCTTGTTGGGGCACTCATCCTTTCGTTCACACACAAGAGAAGCGCATCTGCTAGCTATCCTAAATTGATGCCGGGGCGAGGAGGTTACTTAACTACATTACGGCTAGGAAGGCGCCAAAACGGCAATAGCTATTCTTAATTATTAACAGAGGCTTATTACTCGTGATGATAGGTCTACAGATATCAGGGAAACTCTGATTACTGACACGCCACACCAATACGCAGTCATCAGTACATCACTGCTAACGGAAATAAACGACGTCAGTAAAATGAAACGGACATCCTCGGACCTGCCAAAAGGTTTCCGGGCTGACACTGAAAGGCTGAAGTACGTTCAAGGCGATCAGAAGGGGGAAGTCGACTGCGTTTTGTTAGTTGTTCTCAACGTAACAGAGCGCAATGAGCAACTAAAAGGAACGATTAGCGTGTATTGTGTATACACTAACCGCTACGTCAGTCAAACTTTGGGATTGTGCTCTACTTCGCGAGTTTTATTGTTTGTGTGACCCAGAAAGTATTTAGTGTAAAACGGTCAGCCAGTTGCAAAAGTAAATTCCATGTGCCATGTGTTATTTCATGTGACATCTATTGTCGACAATGCATCATGAGCAGTGTGAGTGGCAGCACAATACCAGAAGGTAACATTTAATTTTCAGCCGTTTTTAAATAATATTAAGTTGTGCTGCATGCCGTGCGTATGAAACTAAACGGGAAAATTAAGATGGAACAAACCGGCCGCCGTGTTAAGTAAAGCACTGACTTGGTGTTCGTTTATACACATTGTTATTTGTGCGATAGAAACAGGACTTTACTCGTAAATAAATTTTTCGTTTAAATAGCAACTTATATCGGTGAATATGATGTCCCCCGAATGCTTTATCTGCCTGTAGGACGTGAATCTGACAGTTTCTGAGGCTCGTTGAACTGCGCTTGGATTCGACTACGTACAGAGCAGCATGTTACGTCATCTAGGAATTGAAACCAAAGGAATCGGAATTAGCGCACAGACCGATTCCACCCGTCTGCCATGTTCCATGACGTAATATTTGGCATGAACACCATGGTTTACATCACTTACTAAGATAAACAAAGATAACGTTAAATAATAGGTCACATTCTTCAAGAATGCGACCACAAGTCAGGCAATTACGAGCACAGATAAACATAAAAAAGGGTGAAGTACATCAATCACCCACTCAAATTAAACTAAAAAGTCAACCGCGGGAATAAGAGCGTTTTGGGAGGGAACAAACTAAAAATACAACAATAAGACTAACATCATTCCAAGATAATTACACAAACAGAAAAAAACATACACGAATTCCTCCAGAATAAATCGAACGAAGAAAAAAATCGGCTACGAATATTTCACTTAACCTACACAGCGCAAACGACAGCGATAGCAGACACCTCCCAACACAACCATAAGAATGGGTATCGCAAATTTCTCCTAATATGTATAGTTCGGACGATAACAGAGACACCAAAATCATCGCCCGCATCTCGTGGTCGTGCGGTAGCGTTCTCACCTCCCACGCCCGGGTTCCCGGGTTCGATTCCCGGCGGAGGCAGGGATTTTCTCTGCTTCGTGATGGCTGGGTGTTGTGTGACGTCTTTAGGTTAGTTAGGTTTAAGTAGTTCTAAGTTCTAGGGGACTAATGACAATAGATGTTAAGTCCCATAGTGCTCAGAGCCATTTGAACAATTTTTTTTTTTTTTGATCCACACAGCCATAAAAACTAGGATCCCCGCCCCCTACAAAGACAATTCATTTCAAATAAGCCACTCCTTCGCAACGCCAGGTACAAAAGATGACAATATGTGTATAAAAACTAAGGCTAGAAATAAAACGACTACTCGTTTCACTCGCAACCATTTGAGCACAGCTCTTAGGTTCCTGCACAACCTAACTCTCGAAAAATGTGCCACATCGTAAAAACGGAAAAAGTGCGAGAAACAAGATTGCAATTATAATCATTAATCGTTTCACTCACTACAACTTAAGCTGTGCTCTCAGGTTCCTGCCACATCGTCGAAAAACACATATTGGGAACAAAGACCATAAACTGAAGCGCCAAAGAGACTGGTGTACGCATCCGTGACAAATACAGAGATATGCAAATCGGCAGAATACGGCGCTGTGGTCGGCAATGCCTATATGAGACAAGTTCCTGGCGCAGTTGTTACATCGGTTACTGCTGCTACAATGGCAGGTTATCAAGATTTAAGTGAGCTCGAACTTGGTTTGGAATATAGTCTCTTCGAGGTAACGATGAAGTGAGGATTTTCCCGTACGACCATTTCACGAGTGTGCCGTGAATGTCAGGAAAATCTCCGACATCGCTAGGCCGAAAAAAGATCCTGCAAGAACGGGACCAACAACGACCGAAGAGAATCGTTCGTTATAGAAGTGCAACCCTTTCGCAATTTCCTACAGATTTCAATGCTGGGCCATCAACAAGTGTGAGCGTGCGAACCATTCAACGAAATATCATCGATACGGGATTTTTGAGCAGAAGGCCCACTAGTGTACTCTTGATGACCGCACGACACAAAGCTTTCAGCCTCGCCTGGGCCCGTCAACACCGACATTGGACTGTTGATGACGGGAAACATGTTGCCTGGCCGGACGAGTCTCGGTTCAAATTGTATCGAGAGGATGAACGTGTACGGGTATGGAGACAATCTCAATGAATCCATGGACCCTGCATGCCAGGAGGAGACTGTTCAGACTGGTGGAGGCTCTGTAATGGTGTGGGGCGTGTGCAGTGGGACTCCTCACGGTCTTGGGCAATTCCAGCAGGACAATGCGGCACCCCTCACATCCAGATTTGGTATAGAGTGGCTCCAGAAACACTCTTCTGAGTTTAAAGAATTCCGCTGGCCACCAAACTCCCCAGACATGAACATTATTGAGCATATCTGGGATGTCTTACAATGTGCTGTTCAGAAGACATCTCCACCCGCTCGTACTCTTACGGGTTTATGGACAGCCCTGCAGGATTCATGGTGTCAGTTCCCTCCAGCACTACGTCAGGCATTAATCGAGTCTAAGCCACATCGTGTTACGGCAGTTTCGAGTGCTCGCGGGGGCCCTATGCGATATTTGGAAAGTCTACAAGTTTATTTGGCTCTTCAGTGAAGTTTACAAAAGGCACAGTGTACAGCAGTTACTAAGATTACCATAAACAACCGATCACCAATTTCTCATCATAAATTCAATGGTCAAAGCAGACGGGTAGAATCGGACTATGCTCTTGTCCGAAGGAATCTTAGTGTTGGTTGGTAAAATCTGCCGGGCTGGACACTCTTCCGACTAGTGGGTGAGTAACTTTGGTCCTTCTCTGGAATCGAGTCGTAAGGTAACGAGGAGCCAGCAGTTGGCAAGGAAACTGCAGTGTGGGGCTGTGTTCCTTGAGCGTACAAAGCCGGCATAACACCGGGCGCGCTTGGAGAACGCTGCATCCTCGGCAAGCACATTTCAACAATGACGACGTGTATTCTTTTTTTCGTCGAAGGACCCATCACAGAAAGGGCGTATCTCTTCGGCCCGCTCACCCACACTCCAGAGCAGCGAGATTTTGAATGAAAAGAGAACCGCGGGCGAAATACTGAATCCGAAATAATGAATTGTTAGCACAGTGAGTGGCATGAAGCAAGGGAGCCATACTTATAAAATTATTAGATGATAGGTGGGTGGAGTGGAGGTGGACAGAAATACGGAAACACCACAAACACAAGACACTGCCATGCCCAGTAAAATGTAGGAAAAACGTTAAATTTCAAAAGAACATCCAGTCGTCTCGGAATGGACAAATACAGAACCTGTATGGTTTTCAAGGGAGTCTTATTACGTTCTTCCTGAAAAATAGTGCCAGGTTCAGTTAACTACGACAGAGGTGGACAGCTCCTTCTGTCCAAGTTAGACCACTAAGGCTCATTTGTATTGTGTTATGATGACTGTGGTGACCACGAGAGATGTTCACAAAATCAGTTCTGGACGATGCGAGTTGTGTGAACAGGGGCCCTGTCTTCTTGGAACGCAGCAACACCACTGGGGAACAAACATTGTTCCACGAGATGGTATTGATCAGCCAAAATTGTCGCTTAATCCTAGGCAGTAGTGCGACTTTGCAAGGCAACAATGGGGTCCGTAGAATACCACGCTATGCCCGCCCAAAGGATCACCAAACCCCACTGTGTTTCACTCTTGGGACGTAAAATCGGCCAGGGGTTTAGATATAGTGAGAAACAAGACACCTCCGACCAAACTGCATTTTTCCAATCCTACATAGTCCACATTTTGTGGCTCGGCACCCGATTTTCCTGTAACAGACATTTGCATCACTGACGGAAGGTTTTGGAATTCCAGCGAACCCAGCAGTTCCCTACTCTGGAGCTAATTTATTGTGGTTTTTGGTGCCGACAGGGTTCGCGAGTGGGACATTCAGTTCTGCAGTGGCTCTTGCATCTGTCCGTCACATATTTTTCGTCACGATTCTCTTCAGTGACCGTCCGACACGATCACACAATACACACTTTCGTCCGCATTGTGAGATAGCAGATGATGTTATTGCGCTTTCCGCTTACGCGATTCAAATCTTCTATTTGATGTCTCTTGAAACACCAGACGCTTCGGTTGCCTTGTTCACGGAAGCACACCCCATACGAGCGCCAACAATCACCCGACGTAGAACTTTACTTGTCTCCGACATGACGCACTCACAACTATACAGAGCGCTGTTCTGGCACGATCGACATGTGCAGCATGTTAAAGCAGGTATTACACTATCAAATTTCTTTGTCAAAGATTTGATCAAAGATGTGATCAAATATTCCGTCAAATATATTTGACAAAGATCTTTGACGTAGCGCTAGAAGGGGTATTACACTGTCATCAAATTTGTCGTCAAAGTTCAAGATGTCTGACAACAACTTGTTATTAACAGCAGCAGATGCATGTACCGCAATTGCACTGTGTGCACATGCGGAAAAGAAGTGGTGGGAAAAAAAGGAACCATACATACGAGGTTGACAGTCTTAAATTCCTGGGATTACAACTTGATAATAAATTGAGTTGGGAGGAGCACACCACAGAACTGCAGAAACGCCTTAACAAATCTGTATTTGCAATTCGAGTGTTAGCAGACATAGGCAACATAAAAATGAAAAAGATTGCACCCTTTGCCTACTTTCATTCCATAATGTCATATGGTATAATATTTGGGGGGAAATCTTCAAGTCAAACAAAAGTTTTAAGAGTCCAAAAGCGTGTAATATGTGTGATTTGCGGAGTAAATTCACGGACGTCCTGCAGAAACCTCTTCAAAGAACTGGATATACTAACTACTGCCTCTCAGTATATTTATTCCTTAATGAAATTTGTCCTAAATAATATATCTCTTTTTACAACAAACAACTCAGTTCATACATACAATACCAGGAACAAAAATGATCTGCACAAGGACTTATCAGCACTTACTTTAGTTCAAAAAGGAGTTCACTACTCAGGAACACTTATCTTCAATAATTTGCCAGCAAACATAAAAAATGTAGTTACAAATAAAGATGAGTTTAAAAGGAGCCTGAAAGACTTACTAGTGGCCAACTCCTTCTACTCCATTGACGAAATTTTAAATAGAAACAAATGATTTATTTATTCATACTATTACTATTGTTATTTAAGCTTAAAAAATTGACATGTTCCACATCCACGAGGATCCCCTCAGCAAGGATCTATGGAACGCAAAACGAATCTAATCTGGGTGAAGCCGTGGGTTTTACGACGACACGATAAAAGCATTCAACAAAACTTGTTACGTGACCTCTCAGTGGAAGACGTCAAGTCGTACATCAATTACTTAAGAATGGGTGAGCATACATTTCTGTATGTCCTCAGTGAAGTGTATCCTCATATCACAAAGCACAATATTCACTTAAGAACCGCTACATCTTCAGAAGACAGGCTCACTGTAACACTCTTAATTCCTTGCTACAGGAGAGGGTTATGTTATATTAGGTCAGGGTGCCTCACGTTGTAAAGCGCCTCAGCAGCTTCATACATCTCTATTAATTTTGTAGTTGTCGGCACACACCAATAGTATTTACTGGCAATGTTTATAAAAACACTACAGACTACAGAACGTTGCAACGATGCTAGCGCTCCATGTGGTAACATGTCACATTGCAGTGAACAGAAGACAAGCGATTTCTTTGATCAAATCTACTGCGAGGCCCTAGATTTGATCAAATATTGGACGACAGCTGACAAAGTTCCTATTACACCATCAAATATCTTTGACGAAGATATTTGACAAAGAAATTTGGTAGTGTAATACCGGCCTAAGAACACTGCACAGGTGCCATTCGTCGTCAAATGCAGCAGCGTAACCTCCAGGCGCGGCTAGCGTCTGCATTTATGTTCGCATCATTCCTCGCGGTGTTTCCATACCTTTGTCGGACGCTTTTAAGTCTGTATTTGAAAGAAGAAAAGGTTATAAGACTGTCAGTGGAGAATCTGCTGAAAGCTGATTGGCTCATTTCATAATCGTGCAGGTAAGTGAGAGGCAGACGACAACCGGCAAAGCTGCTGGGCAGGACCGCACTGCGGAGTGGAATCTTATAGAATAAGGACGTGCCCTAGGTGCTCTGCGAGATTGGCCGACAAAAAGTATCACGGAAGTGTGGTAGTACACGTGGATGAGTTTGTGGGATTAGAGATGTCGACAATTTTCTGCTATTTATTTACCTGTTGAATTATGTATTACGTATTTGTTTTTTGCCCTTACGTGCCAATAAATTTACTTAAATTAATTGTTGTTAAATGGTTACTGTGTTTCATGCTACGCATGTGTCTCATCACTTTTTTTCAGTTGATAATCTATGGTTAAGAAAGTCGAGACGCTGCTCTGTCACAGATAGTGGCGACTCTGCAATTAAATACTTGTTGTTGTTGTTGTTGTGGTCTTCAGTCATGAGACTGGTTTGATGCAGCTCTCCATGCTACTCTATCCTGTGCAAGCTTCTTCATCTCCCAGTACCTACTGCAACCTACATCCTTCTGAATATGCTTAGTGTATTCGTCACTAGGGCTCCCTCTATGATTTTTACCCTCCACGCTGCCCTCAAATACTAAACTGGTGATCCCTTGATGCCACAGAATATGTCCTACCAATCGATCCCTTCTTCTAGTCAAGTTGTGCCACAAATTTCTCTTCTCCCCAATTCTACTCAGTACCTCCTCCTTAGTTATGTGATCTACCCATCTAATCTTCAATATCCTTCTGTAGCACCACATTTCGAAAGCTTCTATTCTCTTTTTGTCTAAACTATTTATCGTCCACGTTTCACTTCCATCCATGGCTACACTCCATACAAACACTTTCAGTAAAGACTTCCTGACACTTAAATCTATACTCGATGTTAACAAATTTCTCTTCTTCAGAAACGCTTTCCTTGCCATTACCAGTCTACATTTTACATCCTCTGTGCTTCGATCATCATTAGTTACTTTGCTCCCCAAATAGCAAAACTCATTTACTACTTTAAGCGTCTCATTTCCTAATCTAATACCCTCAGCATCACCCGATTTTATTCGACTACATTCCATTATCCTCGTTTTGCTTTTGTTGGTGTTGATGTTTCATCTTATATCCTCCTTACTTAATATACTTTTATCATCTTCCACAGTTACCAACAGACTTCCAACAGAGGCCCCAGTTAAACAATTTAGTGCAGTCTCTGGAACAACGTGGAAACGATATAGAGGTGCTTAGGTACTAAAGAATCTGGTGACTGAAGGACAATACATGAGCAGCAACTAAGAAAATATGCGTGACCCCATACAGCTAATGCCTAATCACCGTACCAGCACGAGCATGAAGCTCTCTCTTTACTTGTGACCTTTACACCTGCTTGAAACTCGTGGCTGGAGAACAAGAGGTCTAGAGCGAGACGACTCTTAGCACAATGCTAGCGTAAGGGAAATATTCGAAGTGTGTCAGTGAGTGACCCGTGCACGAAAAGTACACGTTTAGTAAATGCACTATTTCACCATCATAAAATTTTCATCTGTGCACTTCCTTACCCTCTTATTACAAATATCATAGTATTAGAATACAGTTATACTTTTCGTTAGTTGAACATGTGCCCAGAAGCAAAATTTTTGTCTCCTATAACCATGTTCGAGTCATGAAGTTAATTTCATGACTATCCTGCGAACGAGTTAATGTTGTTGTTGTTGTTGTGGTCTTCATTCCAAAGTCTGTTTTGACGTACCTCTCCATGCTGCTATTTCCTGTGCAAAGCTCTGCATCTCGAAGTAACAACTGGAACCTACATCCTTTTGAATCTGCTTATTGTCTTCACCTTTTAATTTTCCTCTACGATTTTTACCCTTCACGCTTCCCACAAGTACTAAATGGGTGATTCCTTGATGCCTCAGAAAGTGTCGTACCCACCGATCCCTCCTTCTAGTCAAGTTATACCACAAATTCCTCTCCAATTCTATTCAATTCCTCCTCATTAGTTATGTAATCTACCCATCCAATATTCAGCATTCTTCTTTAGCACCACATTTCCAAAGCTTCTATTCTCTTCTTGTCTAAAATACTTATCGTCCATGTTTCACTTCCATACATGGCTACACTCCATACAAATACTATCAGAAACGACTTCCTGACACTTAAATCTACACTCGATGTTTACAAGTTTCCCTTCTTGAGAAACGCTTTTTTTACCATCGTTTCCTAATCTAATTATCTCAGCATCAACTGATTTAATTCGACTATATTCCATTGTCTTCATTTTGCTTTTGATGGTGTTCATCTTATGTCCTCCGTTTAAAACACAGCCCAATCCGTTCAACTGCTCTTCCAAGTCCTTTGCTGTCTCTGACAGAATTACAATGTCATCGGCGAACCTCAAGGTTTTCATTTGTTCTCTCTGGATTTTAATTTCGACTTCAAATTTTCCTTTTGTTTCCTTTCTGCCTGCTCAATATACAGACTGAATAACATCTTCGATATGCTACAAACCTGTCTCACATCCTTTTCAACCACTGCTTCCATTTCGTGCCCCTCGACTCTTATTACTGCCATCTGGTTTCTGTACAAGCTGTAAATAGCCTTTCGCTCCCTGTATTTTACCCCTGATACCTTTAGAATTCGAAAGAGTACTCCAGTCAACACTGTCAAAAAAGCTTTCTCCAACTCTACAAATGCTAGAAACGTAGGTTTAGATTTCCTTATCCTATCTTTTATGAGAAGTCATACAGTTAGTATTGCCTTGTATGTTCCTATATTTCTCTGGAACCCAAACTGATCTTCCCCGATGTCGGCTTATAGCACTTTTCCGTTCCTCTGTAAAGAATTCGTGTTAGTATTTTGTAATTGTGACTTATTAAACTGAGAAGATATGGTACTAGTACGTCGTATCTTAAATAATATTAACGAAGTAATATTCTTTATGATATGACATGCTAGTACCTTTTCACATCCTACTGTCTGACACTGAATGTAACACACTGCTTCATCATCTGTAACTAAAATTTTGGAAGGGGGGGGGGGGGGCGGTGCTGCAGCTTTCGTGAGACACTGTTTCACACCCTAGCTTGCCACTGACAGCCTGTAACGAGACAGGATGTGAATGAGTCCTTCATACACTCAGTAGCGAGCCATGGTGTAAATCAACCTGCACACACGCTACAACCAGATTTCAAGAAGGCCATCACAAAAGGGGATTAATCGTTGTAATAGGCCAGAACAGTTTAACAAGTGTGAGTCTAGTGTTGTGTCAGCATTTGTATGGATTTGTAAAGGATTTAGAGAAAGATATACCCTACCTCCGTGTTTATTTAATGTGTTGATTGTGAAAGTTACTCAGATCACGAAAGAGAAGGCAATGGAAGTAAAAGCCAATGGTGAAAGGACACATTGTATGTGGTTTGCTGGTGATGTAGTAATAGTTGCACACTCCAGAAAGGAGTAGAATGCTGTAACTCTTGTCGGATAGGAATTAAAAATAACAAAGGGAACCGAAAGTAATGATACTGCAGGAAAATATGGGACAAAATAAAATCTACATACAAACTGATGACGTCAGAATTGATCAAGTGAAACAATTTTGAAATCTCGGTAGTATAATCACTGAATACGATAGATACTGAATGGGAGTAAAGAGGAGGACTGCATTCGCAAAACAGGTATTTATGATTAAGAAAAAATTTTTAAGCAGCAATCATTTGAATTTTTGCACCCCAGAATAGTAGTCGTGGTGTAAGTGAAAATTTTTTGTTTTCACTAGCCAGTGACAGCACAAGAGCTGAAGCCAAGGCAGGCTAGTACACCATATCTAGATTGCAATACCAATAAGGAAGGAAGCCGATATTGATGTAGCATGAGCACACCACCTAGTTAATCACCACACAGCACCTGAGGTGGATGACCACAGCGCCGATGCAGCAGAGTGACATCATGGAGAAAGAAGTAATGTCATTCCTTTGACCACACACAGTGAAGTAACAAGATTGAAGTCGTACACAAGAGTGGTTCCACAACGTACAAACACTTTGAAAGTAACCAAGGTGAAACCGTGAAGAGAAGACTTGAGACAGGGTGAAATCCTGAACTGCTAGTGGGTCTGGAAAATTAGTCCAGATTCAGTCATTGTTGCCACATAATATCCTCAGTGGCAGAGACCAACAGCTCTCACTTGCAAAGGCCAGTTGACAGTTGCAGCTAACCAGTCCCAAGGTGGGACCTGTGAGGCTCTGTCTGCGATCTGGGATGCCAGGGTCAGCTCAGCCTGAAGGACTTGGCTGCTATGCCATACTGCAAGCCACGCAGGCATCAATGTGGACAGGCCTTTATTGTGCTTCAACTGGCTGCTTGCCACCTTAAACAACTGTGTATCCATGTGCAGTGAAAAAGCATTCTGTTAATAATGTCTCACTACCGATCCCCAGCATCTGACAAATCTTGCCCCCGTCACACCACACCAAACTATCCACCACTGAGCCCACAGCTCAGGCCCTATATAGAAAATAGGTGTCAGAAAATCATTTGCAAAAACCATTTCTACAGAGTACACTGCACTTTGGAAGTCAGAGTTGGACTCTCGGTTAACTGGAAGGGAATCGACTTGAAGCTGCTGAAAGGTGAATAAGGTGGGAAGTTACAAATGGTTCAAATGGCTCTGAGCAGTATGGGACTTAACTTCTGAGGTCATCAGTCCCCTAGAGCTTAGAACTACTTAAACCTAACTAACCTAGAGTCGGCCGGAGTGACCGAGCGGTTCTAGGCGCTTCAGTCTGGAACCGCGTGTCCGCTACGGTCGCAGGTTCGAATCCTGCCTCGGGCATGGATGTGTGTGAAGTCCTTAGGTTAGTTAGTGTTAAGTAGTTCTAAGTTCTAGGGGACTGATGACCTCAGAAGTTAAGTCCCATAGTGCTCAACGCCATTTGAACCATTTGAACCTAACTAGCCTAAGGACATCACACACAACCATGCCCGAGGCAAGATTCGAACTGCGACCGTAGCGGTAGCGCGGCTCCAGGCTGTAGCGCCTAGAACCGCTCGGCCACTCCGGCCGGCGGGAAGAGACGTGTACGGAATGGAAGGAAAGAAAAACCAACATGGAAGTCTTGAGGGAAGTTAACGAAGAAAGGAAACGGGAAAGAGAAAAATAAAATTTACTTTACATTGAATGGACACAATATTGTCATCACTTGCAGTCTTGAAAAAAATGTTGTAGGAAACAACGGAAGAGGACAACACAGATTAAAGTATTTAGAAATGATCAGGAAATGGATAGGACGTGACAGTTTTATGGAACTGATATGAACAGCCAGGAACAGAAGAGAATGGTGATATCGACAAGGCTTCAGCTTACAGAATGTATATCTATCTACTTTAGTGTAAAATCTGGTTATCCGGCACCACCTCTCCTCCCCTTTCCTACAAAATACTAGGCACGCAAATTCTTTTCTGTCGACAGGTTTCAAACGAGCCGACGGCTTGAGTCATGAGACACACTTCGAACTGAGTCCAGATGGCCAGCGAAGTCATGTCGAAACGGTACAGTCGTTTCCGCTCCATAAGCAGCAGGTTTCGCTGCTCGCTCGCACCGGGAAATACTAACGGAGGCGGCTCGGCCGCCAATTTTATTGCACGACGCGGCCTGCCGAGGGTGCAACAGAGCCCATGTGGACGGGTGGAAGGAAACGTGTGAGGCTTCATAATACGTGTTTATATGTGTCGCGTATTATGCATTTCTTGTATGTGTATGTGAATCTCCACATGAACTTTCCTAATCCTCCTCACACCTTTACATAAAGCGTCGCCAAATCTCAGTTGGTAAGTAGTTCTGTAGTATAGTAGTGCCAACCTTACTCCTGGGTAGAGGATCAGAGAGACATCATAGGCAGATGTTCCAGTGTCACAAGATTTGGGGTGGAGAGGTTGGTCACGGTCAACTGTTTCGACCAACCCCTCCGCCGGGGCCCAGGAAGACTTCAGGGTGCCCGCGATATTCTGTGAGTGTTGCAGAAGATGGGTAAGTGAGCAGACATGCCTCAGTGGTTCTGTCTCGATGTTCACGCGTGGAAGAGAGGTATTTGAGTATTTGCACTAATTCTTTTATTTCCAACTTCGGATTGTGTAAGGAAATGAATGTTATCGTTCAATTTCGGAAATTTGACTCCCTGTGTTAATGTATCTGGTACCCAGTTTGCCCGTTATCCTCCTCAGATAGTGGATGTCCCGTGTAAAATATTGGGAGACTTTGGTGGTATACATTTGGCCAACGCAACTGCATCTTGTCCGTAGAAATGTGGGTGCAGATTGGTATATAATATACTCGAGCTATAAGTTGTAAAATTGTAATCTCTGTAAACTGGAACATTTGCTGCAGTCGGTGTAAAGTCGAGTGATAATGTTTAAAACAAATAGGTAATCAGTTCTCATCAATCTTTAACATACCCTAAAAATCACATAGGAGTCAAGTTAAAGGAATTCATTGAAAATAAAAGGTATAGAATGCAGGGACCCACACGTAAGCGTGTGAGTCCTCCAGCCTCTTGCCTAGTATAATACAGAAAGAGCACGCTCTCTAGGTAGCGCTCTCAAGCTCCCCTCCCCGGTTATCCGTTGCGCAGTTTTCATTCAGGGCTTGACGACATCAACTTGCATCGGGCGTCCCTAGGCAAGGAAGTTTGACGGTAATCTTTCTGTTGTATCCACAAACCCAATCAACCAACCAACTCTCAGAAGCGCGCCTTGACATCGCTGTCCACAGTACCTGTCGCGGCCGTAGGCGTCTCAGGGCGTCACCGCCGACAGAAGAGGTCGCGCCATGGCTGAGCTCAGGCCCGCAGCGCGCTTGCCTTCTGCATATAAGGAGGAGCGCTGGCCCCGAGACGGACAGTCTACTGTCTATTGCTAGCCTTTCGTGGAGTTTATAGTGGAGCCATTGCAGTGTGATATTTGCTATTTTTCGACTAGGTTCAGTACCCGGATTACTCTTGGACATTTCTCGGACTTGTGTTGCTGGTGCACGTTTTGTCAGAAATAAAGATAAGTTGTCTCTTCATTCTAGCTGGCGCAGTTCATGTCATTAATTATTTTTCGGCCCACGGACATAGCTACGTCCTGGTCACTACACACGCTTTATACAATTTTAAGTGGCTGCCCCAAAAGTACCCGCCGAGGACCTTGGGTTTGGGAGTCGTCCCAAAACTTTCAATGTGTGGGGACGCGCCAGAGAGCGATGCGATACAACTCTGACCCCCGCCCACCATGCGGTCCGGCCGCCAGGTGTGACGTTCTGGAGTGCCATTTCATTTCATAGCAGAACGCCCTTGGTACTCATCTACAGCGCAGTAGAATATCGAAGATGTCATTCTCAATGGAGACAAGTCTTCCGAAGTAGGAGTGATTTCAGTGTGCCGCAGGGGAGTGTCATAGGACCGTTGCTTTTTACATTATACACAAATGACCTTGTAGATGGCATCGGAAGTACACTGAGGCTTTTTGCAGATGATGCTGTGGTGTATCGAGAGGTTGTAACAATGGAAAATTGTACTGAAATGCAGGAGGATCTGCAGCGAATTGATGTATGGTGCAGGGAATGACAATTAAATCTCAATGTAGACAAGTGTAGAGCGCTGCGAATACATAGAAAGAAAGAAAGATCCTTCATCATTTATCTACAATATAGCAGGTCAGCAACTGGAAGCAGTTAATTCCATGAATTATCTGGGGGTACGCATTAGGAGTGGTTTAAAAATGGAATGATCATATAAAGTTGATCGTCGGTAAAGCAGATGCCAGACTGAGATTCATTGGAAGAATCCTAAGGGAAAGCAATCCGAAAACAAAGTAAGTAGGTTACAGTACGCTTGTTCGCCCACTGCTCAGCAATTTGTTATCCGTACCAGATAGGGTTGATATAAGAGATAGAGAAGATCCAACGGAGAGCAGCGCGCTTCGTTACAGGATCATTTAGTAATCGCGAAAACGTTACGGAGATGATAGATAAACTCCAGTGGAAGACTCTGCAGGAGAGACGCTCAGTAGCTCGGTACGGGCTTTTGTTAAAGTTTCGAGAACATATCTTCACTGAAGAGTCGAGCATTATATTGCTCCGTCCTACGTACATCTCGCGAAGAGACCGTGAGGATAAAATCAGAGATTAGAGCCCACACAGAAGCATACCGACAATCCTTCTTTCCACGAACAATACGAGACTGGAATAGAAGGGAGAACCGATAGAGGTACTCAAGGTACCATCCGCCACACACCGTCAGGTGGCTTGCGGAGTATGGATGTAGATGTAGGTGTAGAAAATAAATAGGTGATCAGTTGTCATCAATCTTTAACATACCCCTAAAAATGACATAGGAGTCAAGTTAAAGGAACTCATTGAAAATAAAAGATATAGAATGCAGGGACCCACACGTCAGAGTGTGAGCCCTCCAGCCCCTTGCCTGGTATCGTACAGAAAGGGCACGCTCTCTAGGTAGTGCTCTCAAGCTCCCCTCCACGGATATCCGTTGCGCAATTTTCATTCAGGGCTTGACGACATCAACTTGCATCGGGCGTCCCTAGCCAAGGAGGTTTGACGGTAATCTTTCTGTTGTATCCGCAGACCCAACCAACCAACCAACCAACTCGCGCACGGGCGCCCTGACCGTTACATCGCTGGTCACAGTTCCTCTTGCGGCCGTCGGCGTCTCAGGGCGTTACCGCCAACAGAAGAGGTCGCGCCATGGCTGAGCTCGGGTCCGCAGCACACTCTGCCTTTTGCATATAAGAAGGAGCGCTGGCCCCGAGACTGACAGTCTATTGTCTATTGCTAGCCTTTCTTGGAGTTTATAGTGGAGCCATTGCAGTGAGATATTTGCTATTGTATTCGACAAGGCTCAGTACCCGGATTACTGTTGGACATTTCTCGGACTTGTGTTGCTAGTGCACGTTTCGTCAGAAATAAAGATAAGTTATCTCTTTATTCTAGCTGGAGCAATTCTTGTCATTAATTATTTTTGGCGGCTGCCCCAAAAGTACCGCTGAGGACCTTGGGTTTGGGAGCCGTCCTAAAGCTTTCAATGTCTGGAGACGCGCCAGAGAGCTATGCGATACAACTCTGACCCCCGCCCACCATGCGGTCCGGCTGGCAGGTGCGACGTTCTGGGGTACCATTTCATTTCATAGCAGAACGCCCTTGGTAGTCATCTATGGCACCCTTACAGCACAGTGGAATATCTACGATATTCTATACTCTGCTTTTTTGACCCTTCATGGCTTACACTTCAGAAAGATACTGCTCGCCCGCACACGGCGGGAGGTTCTATTGCCTGTCTTCGTGCATGCCAAACCCCGTCGGCAAGGTCCCGGACCTCTCTTCCAATTGACAACGTTTGGAGCGTTGTGGACAGGGCTCTCCAATCAGCTCGGGTTTTTTTTTTTTACGATATTACGCCAAATTTGAACGGAATCTGACACGACATCCCTCAGATGGACATCCAACGAGTCAGTCCGCGCATACGTGCGTCAGAGGCAGGGTAAACTGTGTGCCAACGGTGGAATAATACCCGCGTGTGGCGGTGTCTGAAAACGGGGGTCTTTATTGACGGAAGGCGCCTGGAGAGGGCGCTAGTCGAGGATGATGCGGACGACGGCGCAGCGGCGCCACCACACGTGCCACGGCACGATGAGGTCGCGGACCAGCAGGCAGACGATGACGAAGTAGCCGAGCAGCACGAGCGCCATGAAGGAGGAGATGACGGCGACGGTGTAGGCGCGCGAGATGCCCAGCTTGAGGCCCTCGGCGGCGAAGTACTGCAGGCCCAGCAGGCAGACGGCCACGATGCCCGCCACGACGAAGGTGAGCGCCGCCAGCACCAGCAGGTCCTCCATGAGGCTCTGGCGCACGCGCGGGTGGCAGAACCACAGGCGCAGCGAGCGCGCCACGCTGTAGCGCGGGATCCGCGTCACCGGGAACTCGAACAGGCACAGCTCGCAGTAGTTCCTGCGCACCCAACCGACAACAACACAGCCCGCTAGGTTTACATCATACCTAACCGGAAGAGTGCAGGAAGGCGGTGATTTCTCAAACTGGGGAACAATCAAGAATGGGGTCCTCTGCTGTTCTTAATATATATTAATGACTTGCCATTATATATTCACGAACCTGCAAAGCTGGTACTTTTTGCAAATGATACAAGTATAGCTATCACACCTGACAGACAAGAATTAACTGGTGAAATAGTAAACGATGTTTTTCAGAAAATCATTAAGTGGTTCTCTGAAAATGGGTTCTCATTAAACTTTGACAAAACAGTATACAGGGCGAGTCACCTAACGCTACCGCTGGATATATTTCGTAAACCACATCAAATACTGACGAACCGATTCCACAGACCGAACGTGAGGAGAGGGTCTAGTGTAATTGTTTAATAAAAACCATACAAAAATGCACGGAAGTATGTTTTTTACCACAAACCTACGTTTTTTCTAATGGAACCACGTTAGTTTTGCTAGCTCATCTGAACATATAAACAAATACGTAATCAGTGCCGTTTGTTGCATTGTAAAATGTTAATTACATCCGGAGATATTGTAACCTAAAGTTGACGCTTGAAACCTCCGACGTTCAGTTGCGTGTTGTAACCAACACGGGCCACGGTCGGCGAGCAGCATCTGCAGGGACATGTTTATGATGACGACCGTGTTTACGAGTGTGGCTGTAGTGCACTGTTGTGGTTTGGTCTAGCTGTCGCAGTGTCCGCACGAAGCGCTTGCTGCTATTGTTATTCTGCATTCGTCTCCGCACGCAGACCAACTGTAGTACACCGTGTCGCCAGACGTCTGTGATAGTGTAGTGTTGTAGGAACTGTGACCATGGTGTATTCGAACTCCGAAAAGGCGGAGATGATACTCATCTATGGCGAGTGTCGACGAAATGCAGCTGAAGCCTGCAGGGTGTATGCAGAACGGTACCCGGACAGAGAGCATCCAACTTGCCGCACATTGCAAAACATCTACCGCCAACTGTATGCAACAGGTATGGTCGTAGCGCGCAAACGGGTCCGTAACAGGCCCGTCACAGGAGAAGCGGGTGCAGTTGGTGTGTTAGCTGCTGTTGCCATGAACCCACACACGGGACATTGCAAGAGCCGGTGGACTGAGTCAAAGTAGTGTCATGTGCATACTGCATCGTCACCGCTTTGACCCGTTTCATGTGTCGCTACATCAGCAATTACATGGTGATGACTTTAATCATCGAGTGCAATTCTGTCAATGGGCATTAACAGAGAATGCGTTGCAGTTCTACCTGTTTACCGATGAAGCGGGTTTCACAAACCACGGGGCAGTGAATCTACGGAACATGCATTACTGGTCCGTGGACAATCCTCGCTGGCTCAGACACGTAAAGCGACAGCAACCGTGGACTGTAAATGTATGGTGCGGAATCATTGGCGACCACCTCATTGGTCCTCACTTCATTGCAGGGGTCCAAACAACTGCAACATACAACGCGTTTCTACAGAATGATCTGCCAACGTTGCTCGAAAATGTCCCACTGGAAACGCGTCGACGCATGTGGTATCAGCATGATGGTGCACCTGCACATTCCGCAATTAACACTAGGCTGACCCTTGACAGGATGTTCGACGGGCGTTTCATAGGACGTGGAGGACGCTTAAATTGGCCAGCCCGTTCTCCTGATCTTATACCTCTGGACTTCTTTCTGTGGGGTACGTTAAAGGAGAATGTGTACCGTGATGTGCCTACAACCCCAGAGGATATGAAACAACGTATTGTGGAAGCCTGCGGCGACATTACACCAGATGTACTGCGGCGTGTACGACATTTATTACGCCAGACATTGCAGTTGTGTGCAGCAAAGGATGGCCACCACATTGAACATCTATTGGCCTGACATGTCGGGACACAATTTATTCCACTTCGTAATTGAAAACGGAAATCACGTGTGTACGTGTACCTCACCTCTCATGGTAATGTACATGTGCGTCAGTGAAAAAGACCAATAAAAAGGTGTTAGCATGTGGACGTAATGTGCTGTTTCAGTCTCTTCTGTACCTAAGGTCCATCACCGTTCCCTTTGGATCCCTACGTAATTCGGTGCTCTCCGATGCACACGATCGAACAGCGGAGGAGTGGTACTCAAGCGTCAACTTTAGGTTACAGTATCTCCGGATGTAATTAACATCTTACAATGCAACAAACGGCACTGATTACGTATTTGTTTATATGTTCAGATGTGCTAACAAAACTAGCAGGGTTCCATTAAAAAAAACGTTGTTTTGTGTTAAAAAACATACTTCCGTGCATTTTTAATGGTTTGTATTAACCAATTACACTAGCCCCTCTCCTCACGTTCGGTCTGTGGAATCGATTCGTCAGTATTTGATGCGGTTTACGAAATATATCCAGCGGTAATGTTAGGTGACTCACCCTGTATACAGTTCCACACAGTAAATGGAATGACACCATTAATAAATATAGACTTCAACCAGAAATCTGTAGCTAAAGCAGAATATTTAAAATTTCTAGGTGTATGCATTGATGAGGGGTTGAACCGGAAAAAACACAATGAGGATCTGCTGAAACGTTTGAGTTCATCTACTTAAGCTATCAGGGTCAATGCAAATTTTGGCGATATACATCTGAGTAAATTAGCTCACCGAGCCTATTTTCATTCTCTGCTTTCGTATGCCATCATATTCTGGGGTAATTCATAATTGAGTAAAAGAGTGTTCATTGCACAAAAGTGTGTAATCTCAATAATTGCTGGAGCTCATCCAAGATCATCCTGCAGATACTTATTTAAAGAGCTAGAAATCTTCACTATTGCCTCACAATATATATATATATATTCACTTATGAAATTTGTTATTAACAATCAGAACGATATCAAAAGTAATAGCAGTGTACATGGCTACAACACTAGGAGAAAGGATGATCTTTGCTACTCAAGGTTAAATCT